>NC_069384.1:131109000-132309000 GCF_027475565.1 Acinonyx jubatus | reverse complement strand
AAGTTTAACATGTTTTCCCAGAAAGCCAAATTCAGTCTGGGTTCAACCCATGGATTACAAGGAGCCCATAGAAAGCACATTTGAGTTGTTTAAAGATAATAACTAACTCAAAGTTTCTGTTCCTTTTACTTTTGAAGCAGAGTTTAATGGGCTTGAAGTATTCAAATCTTTCTGTGACACATGCAGATCCCAAACATTTTTAAGAGGACTGAGTTGAAATAGTACTAGATAAAGAAAAAAAAATTAATAAACAGGCTAAGCAGCTTCCAGTGATGTATTCTGCAGCACTGTTAGAAGAATGTGAAATTGGGAAAAAATGCTTTATTTTGGTTTCCATCTTTTGTCGCTCTTCAAAGAAGTTAGAATTAAAGATGAGAATGCCTTGTAACCCTAATTATAATAACTGTAATATTTGGTTCTGATTTTAAGACTATTTTCACAGAGTTGATGTAAAGGAAAACTCAGGGTAAATTAATTTTAAAAGAACTGAGTACAAAGGAACCCAAATAAGAAGAGCCTCAGCTTCTTCAAGGAGCTGCCAACCACAGATAGGAGTACTTGGTTTGCTGTTGTTTTTCTCTGATACTAATACAGAATTTGGATTCTGGGTTTATCCTCTACCAGGCATGGGTTATTTAAAAATTAATTAATTACTTTGAAAAGTACAGGTGAACAGAAAGCAAAAAAGCAAAATTAATATCATTAAACAAAAATCTGGCTTTGTTTTCTTGTGTTCCAGTATGGTTACCCAGTGCTATCATTTGGTGATCACAGGTTGCTTGAGATGCCTTTATTATTTTTGTTAAATTAAGTCAAATGTACCTTTTTTTAATTTTACTTGTTCTTCTAAGCTGGCTATACCTATATGTTACTAAAGGGTCATTAAAGGAAAAAGAAAAGGAAAGGAAGATAGATATGTGTTTCTTTCTGCACATATAACCTACCTCAGCCATGTTGGATGAAGGCTATGTTTAGTTAAACCTCAAATTGGTCATTTTCATAAACTGCTAAAAAAATGGATTTCTCTTGGTGTTTCCATGGGTCATTCACCAAGCAATAATACCATCAGGAGTTACTGATCCCCTGGGGATAGCAGCTTAATTACACAGAAATTTTAAATTGAGAATCGTGTTATAAGAGCAGGCATAGAAACTGTCCTGTCTTTGGGTGGTTTATTATTAAATTTAATACCTCATATGGTCTTTTTTGTTTTTGTAGATTTTAATTCTAATTTGGTCTGGTAAAATGTGAATTATTGTATTATCACAAGTGATAAAATGTGTACGATTATGAGCATTGCAATCTGCAGGTGTAACATACCGAAAGCAAGATTAATAGTATCAAGCAATTAAACTGAAGCTATCTTTAAGGGGAAAAGAAAGCCTTAATGCTACCCTTAAGTGTAAATTAAACTCACGCTAAATATTTTTAACTGCAATAAAAGCATGTTAATTTTAGGAGTGACTTCTTTATAAGACCTCATTTCTTCGAGTAAGTTTTCCTTTCTAAGAATACAAAAGCTTACTGAAATAATTTCTGTTGGTAACTCATTCCATAAAGAACGGAATTTTTCCTTGGCTTTTAAGCTCAATGAAGAAAGCCCAAAATAGCACAGCAAATTTTGTATGTGGTGAATATATGTATGAACTAAATCCAGTAGGGATTAAAATGATTAAATTATTGATAAGGTCATTGTTGGTCCCAAAGCATTCCATTAGTCATACAGTACTACTTAAATATTTTGAGAATTTGGCTTTAATTTTCCTATAATCGCATATAAAATAGAGGAAACTGGGTTTGCTTTAATTTTATATCCTTGCATATACAACTTACTAGCAGTCTTATATAAAAGAAACATGCCAGGCATCTAATAATAAATTCTTTTCCTTATGTGTTTCTGTTTTTTTTTTTCCACTTCCTGAATTATTTTTATGCCGCCACTAACAAGATCACTGCCTGTACTTTCAATTTAGCTACACCTTTGCCTCTCGGTAGCATGACAGGTGGCTTTGCAGTGAGTTTATCAAGACCTTGGTAAACACTTAGAGCACTTAGCAAAGTGTACAGAGCTCTTTGCAAAGAACTTTCTGGATATCTATCTCTCTCTGTCTCTGTCTCTCTCTGTCTCTGTCTCTTTCACACACACACACACACACACACGCACGCACGCACACACGCACGCATGCGCGCACGCATGCACGTTTTGGTCCTTGCCCTGGAATTATTTAGCAGTGTACTTGGCAAGGTGAAACTTCAAAAATAAAGCACTGTGAAACATTTATAAAGCAGCACATCACAGATTACACATTGAATCTAAAAGTACTGAAGACCTACGTTCTATGCAGTTTTGATGATATGTTTTATTCAATGTAGATTGTGAGATATTTACAGCTGTCCCTCCTGACAGTGCCACAGCCGAGATGGTTGCATGTAGGCATGAGTGGGGTGTCATCGCCGAAGCTAAGCTAACACAACCCTAACCAGCAGGAAAGTTGCGTGAGAAGTTTGGGCATTTTGTTATAGAAATAATAGGAATGTATATCTTATTTCTTTAAAAAGAGAGGCTAATTTTTTTTTTTTTCGCTCTTGAAGCACCATCTGTGATGAAACTAACAATGCAACTGTCCATAAGAAAATGAGAGGACTGAGCCTTAAGCAAGGGGCAAAGAGATAGTATTGTATTCTCCGTGGTATCTATTAACTTTCCTCAGTTTTTTTTTTTCTTTTTTTGCTAAATGATGTCTGTTATAGCATGATGGATGATGTCAGCTTTTTTCAACAGTCATTTTGCTTTTAACAGGAGATAGCAGGAAAAACACACAGAACATTTTTCCTCTACACATAAGAAGGCTAACGAAAAGTAATGTCTTCCAGGAAATACCAGCCATAGTTATTAAATAGGCTTACTCAAATAAGGAAAGTATTAAAATAACCTCCATGAATGAAAGAAGCCAGTTCAAGGCATAGTACCATTTTATAGCTGTAATTCTTTACAACATTGTGATTGGACAAGTTTATACATTATGCTTATGCTTACCTCAAGTGTAGCTAATGCCATCATATAGGTGTGATTCTTGAATTTTATACTGGCATCCAGATTTGAACCAGATTTGAATCAGTTAAATGTCAGAATTTTATATTTCAAAAATGCCAAAATTTGCCTATCCATCAAACCAGGATAATTCTTATTTATTTTTATTTTTCAGCTTTATTGAAGTATAATTGGCAGATAAAATTATGGTATTTAAAGTGTACATTGTAACGATTTGATGTATGTGTACATTGTGAAAGGGTTTTTCCCATCTTGTAAACACATCCATCATCTCACATATTATATTGATTCATTCATTCATTTATTTTTGGTGAGGATATTTTAGTTCTCTTGGCAAATTTTGATTATATAATACAGTGTTATCAACTACAATCAACATGTTGCACTTTACATCCAGTTTTTTCATTAATTTTTCTTCCAGTTGTATCAGCTGAATAACTGTAAATGACCACATTCCAACTGTTTTACTCATTTAATAATACATATGTAATTATCAGTTTAAAGATCCTGTTTTTAAACAGGTCGCTAAAATGGTTGAATCCAGGTGCTTTTTGATTTGCTCATTCTCTGGTTCCCCTGATCCTCCTTGTGAGACTCGTTGGTTCTTTGTCATTTCAAGAAGAGCAACCTATTTAATTTAGAGATATTTTTGTACTTCTTAAAATAGTAAATATTGGCATATGTAATTTGAAAGAGTTAGAAGTGTGTAGAGAAGTAATATTTTTCCTGAAGCCACTTAACTACAAATAATATTAGACCAAAAAAATATATATATATATTTAGACACCTCATATTAGCAGTGGAGTGAGAATTGAAAGATAGATAAAAATTGTAAATGATACTGTTACACTTTTAAAAAGATAATGTTACTTAGGCTTTAAATCTTTTTCCTGAAAAATTGAGTATCATAATTCAAGATGTAACTGAAAATACAATTTAATCTGTTGATTAATTTGATAATATGAATGAAACTTAAGTATTTGATCATATGGTTCCTAATAACTGTGATACATGTGTGTGATTATACACTATATTGTCACAGCTTTGATTCATCCTTAAATATAATACTCCCTAAAGAAAGTATTTGAATTTTTTGGCGGGGAGGACTCACTTTAACCCCACAGATAGTTATATTTGGTTTCTAATTTTGCAAAGAGGTGATCTCTTTTAACTATTTTTTAAAGAATTTCCTCTATTCTGTACTATTTGGAATACTCGAAATTTGGAATTTTTGTTTCTTTGTTATGTGCCAGAACTACATAGAATTCTAGCTGAAATTCCTGGAGAAAGTCTTGTGTAAGGAAAGTATAGCCATGTTATATAAAATTAGAGGTAAATGGATAAAAGCATATCAAAGTGAATTATTTTAATTTTCTTGTAAGAATTACTTATGAATAGCTTACAGGCATTTATTGAAAGTTTAAAGTATAACTGTTTATGACATATAATTATATACAGACCTTGTTGAGTATTCTTATAAGCTGATTATGTCTACTTATAGCACAGATGTCCCATTTTCCTGGCCATGTATTTTAGAACATCCCTAAAAAGATAACCTCACTGATGAGGTATATCTATTCTAAAGTTGAAAATAAAGTATCACTATTTGTTTTGCTTGAAATAACTATCTATGCTTGACCAAAATAAAGATACCTGTTTTTTCCCACATTTAATTTTAAAATGAATATTTTAAAGAGTGAAATGTGAGAATGCAGTTTTCTGTTTAGCTATAGTTAATTTGTTGTACATACAATCATTTGCAAAATTCCAGTTAACAACAATAACAACAACAACAATAATAAAATCAGTAGTTTTCATAAAATCTTGGAAAATTCTATTTTTTAATCCTAACCTTACATATGATGTGACTGTCAGACCAGTGTGCATTCACTGTCCTTTTTGCATTTTGAGTTTGGGATTTCTGTTAAATATGAAAGATTTCTACCCTTTTCAAATATTCTGCTAGTGTTTTATACATATAGGAATAGACTTTAATGATTGTGGCCCAGTTATAAAATTACAAAATTGATCTGAAAGCTTGAAACTTGGATTTTACTGTATTTTCAGTATGTAATATTTGCTCAGTGTGATCAGTTAAAAAATTATAATTTTTTTCACAGTTATAGTAGAAAATGACTCTTCCTTATATTACTCTCAAAAGTACTATTTTCTGAATTTTGGTTTTGTTTCTCTGCAGACGGTGGGTCCGGCTACTGTTTGGACGAGAGTTCCCCCTGCAGGATCTTCTGGTGGTCTGGGATGCCTTGTTTGCAGATGGCCTCAGCCTGAGTTTAGTTGATTATATCTTCATAGCCATGTTACTCTACATCCGAGATGCTTGTAAGTGTTAATGACCTTGCCTACATTCAAGTAGGTGGTCCTGAGTTTTTAAATTGTTTTATCTTTTAAATATATTTTATCTTTTATTCTGAATTACCATACCTACCTTTTTATAGTAGGTAATATATTGAAGTTTCAAAGGAGCATACTAAATATCTTTTTTGTTAGTTAACTATGTACATATTGGGAGATGTGGGTGATTTTATCCTGAGGGAATTGGAATATTCTTCAGAACTATTTTTCCAAAGACTTTACTCCTGCTTTAATCTCCTCATTACACACATTTGTGAAAAGCACATATGAAAAGCCAATATTTCAGATATGTTTAGAGCTCCACCTTCTGACAGGTAGGGAGTATTCAAAGATATTTATCAGGCGATTGGAGCTATTTTTGTAGTATCAACAACTTGCCAATAAAAAATAAATATTACATTTAAAGATATTTTAACTTCTTCTCAGTTATATTTTGGCCAAATGTATTTCTCAGTACATTGCCAAATGGGAGACGTATTCCTATCTCATCAGATCTACCTTGGGATGCTTGCCATAGCTGGAAAGCCAGTGCCTGTCTGTTGTGAGTACTCTTGTAATCTTCAGCTTGAAGAAAATACCAGAGCATGTTTTAAATTCCGAAATACCTCAAATTGTTTTCCTTCTCAGAAAAATAATCACTGTTCACAAAACAAGATTTTAAGCCAAAGTATAATTAGGAAAGACTGCACAGAGTGATGATTAAATAGGAAATAAAAAAAAAAAAAACTATCATAAGAGTAGGACTTTGTCAGCAGAACATAAACTGTTTGGAGTCATTCATGATCTCAACTGTTCCATTGCTTTGTGGCTCTCTTTATTTGCTCACTGAATACCAGTTGTGCCAGATGTTCTTCTTATGCCTCTGGTAACGCTAATAATATTCTTTAAAATTTTAGATTATACTTTTTTAATTCCCCCAAAATTACTTGAATGAATAAGTGACAGGAGCACCACATTTTATCTAAAAATTGTGAGTTTTTTCTGTGCCTTGAAGGTCAAATAGTTTGGGTTTTGACAGACAAAGTGGAAAGTTCCTTCTTTCTGAGTCAGAGCTAATCATATAAGAACATGGAAATTATAAGAGGTAACATCTGGAAAGTAGAGAAAGATGTTTGGGTAGTGTTGATGGATACTAAATTTTAGGATATTCAATACTGCTCTCTCATTTTAAACTAGTATGAATTTTTTTTTATTTTTTATTTTTTAAAATTTACATCCGAATTAGTTAGTAGTATGAATTTTTGAATGTAAATTTAAAAAAAAAATGAGTTTTACTCTTTTAGAAAAAAATGGTTTGGGATATTTTCACAAAATATTCCAATGCAAACAACTGTTGAAATATATTCTGATTTTCTGTAGTCTTAAACAATTAAGTATTTGCTCTTTTCTTAACTTTGGTGTATCACAACTGTATATTTTGTAATTTAATCATTCTGTCTCCTATGCTGAGATCTACTTTTTGAAATCAATTTCATAAAACAGGTGAATTTTTGGCCGCTGAAGCCCTTACACACTTTCAGTCCATCCACTGATGTTATAAAACATATGTGCACATGTGGAAAAATGCAGGAGTAATGAAGTTGTTTATTCCTTTCAATATTTAGGCCAGTTTATTTTAATTTGCTTGTTTAAATCCATAAGAGTGCATGAGATCTCCTAAAAATAGGGTGACTATTAAGTTTTAGGGTCATTGCCCTTATGCTCAAGAAGTTTATCAACTAGCAGGAAAGACTGACATAATTAATTTCAAACTAACATATCCAGTGCTGTGGTTGAGGTGTGGATGGGTAGTATGTAAGTTTAAGGGAGAGGTACTGAACTCCCCTCTGGGTCAGCTGTGAGTGACTAGAGAAAATGGTGTAAGTGTCAGCAAGTTAAATAAGGGGATCTGAATTTCAGGTGGAAGGGACAGCATGAACAAATGCTTAAAAGTGAGAAACAGCTTAATGGGGGAGTGTGTGTGTGTGTGTGTGTGTGTGTGTTTGCAGGTAATTTGGTATTAGTGTGCAAATGGAGATTGACAGGTTATGAGACCAAAGAATCATGAACAGGGATAGGATCGTGATGAAAGTCTTTATCCTGTAAATAATAGGGAGCTCCGGAAGGGTTCAGAGCAGAAGTATCATTGTTAGATCCCTCTGGCGGCACTGTGGAGAACAGACGTAAAGGAGACAAGAGTAGAACAAGGAAATCCAGATAAAAGGTTATGACAGTTGTTCAGGGAAAAATGAAAGATTAGAGAAGTCTTCAAAATTAAATCAGCATGTCTTGGTGACTAAATATGGGTGAGGAGGAATAGGAAGTCCAAAATAGTCCCCAGTTTGGGGAGTTGAGTGACTGGGTAATATGTGTAACTTGGCTAGGAAATGAGGATTAGCATGTTTTAAGAATGGAAATGATTAAATTTTGGCCCTACTGATTATGCGATCTGTGAGAAATCATAACCTGAAGATTTGGAAAACAAAGCTCAATGTCAGTATCAAGGCTACAGATTTAGTTTTACAAATGTTTAATAGGTATGTGTTAGTTAAAACCAGAATATTGCATGTGACCTCAGCAGGGTGACCATATATCCCGATTTGTATGGGACAGTCTTGGTTTACACCTGCTAATGAAGAGTAATAATTACTAATACTGCCCTCTTGTACTCTCAGAGACCCTCCGTTAGGATCATAAGAATTACATGGTCAGCCTACCTAAGGTGGGTGCTTATAGAAGGAGAAGATAGACAAAGGTAGAACTCTGCATTTAACATCAGTGTTTAAGGCATCAGAGAAGAAAGGGCTTGTGTTGTAACCTCACAAAACTGTGTTATCTGAGCCAGGGGAGGTAATGGGGATTGAGAGTGCTGAGTACGATAAGCTAAAGGGGGAATGTCCATTCACTTGGCCCTGTAGGGGGACAATCATCAGATACCCTTGCCAGAATGGTTTAGTGGAGTGGTAAAGCAGAGGCTGGACTGCGATGGGTTGAAGAGTGACCAGACAGGTAAAAAGTATAAGAGCTTTCTCTATAGTTTTGTTGTTGTTCCCATTGCTTTCTATATGTATTACAGTTTCAACTTTAAAAATCAATAAAAAGGAAAGTATGTAGAGATAGCACATGTAGAGTAATCTTTAAAGACCGCAGAGCAGGGATGAAGAAAGATGTAGGTAGGGGTTAGTGGAGGGACAAGGAAAGTTGGATGGCTGTGTTTAGAATAAGACGAGAGCTCACTGGAGGCTGGAGAGAACCAACTGAGGATTTACTTCTCAGCCAGTCTTAAGTTGGTCCTTCAAGGTTCAACACTAGTTCCCCCCCCCCCCCGTTCCATTGATGAGATCTATGAAAAGATAAATTATCCTGTTTACTTGAAGTTTTTGTTTATTGTTTATTCTTCATACCGACTCCCCTAACACCCAGCAAGAGGCCGGATTTTTTTCTGTCTTGGTTTCCCTACCGTATCCCAGCATCTAGAACAGGGCCTGTTATGTAGTAATCTTGATGAGTATTTTTTGCGTGAAATGATCGAAGAAACAAGAGCTCAGAGGCAATGGAACGATGTTAGGAGTCCTATGGAACAGGAATAAAAGTTGGTACAGGTCCTGGATGAAGGCACTAGGCAGGTTTCAGAAGTAAACTAGTTGATTGGTGGAGAAGATGGGAAGTGGAGGAATTGCATGTCTGCTACAGGAGGAGGCAAGGTTGTCTGCTGTGAGTGAGGCATGGTAGGATTAGGGAGCTTAGGGGAATGCCTGGGGAGTGTGAGAGAGATGGCTGACCGTGGACTAGGACAAGCTGGTCTAGCTGTTGAAGATTCTGTCCTGCAGAGACTAATAGTGGGCAATAGAACCAGGCCTCAAGGTTAGGATTTTTGAGCCACACACTGCAGTCCAGGCATACAAAGGAAGCAGATAATGATCTAGGCTCCAAGCTAGGCGCACATGCAAATGAATTAGGCAGAACTGAAGAGAAGCAAAAGGGTGGAGGGTGTTGAGTGCATTTTTGAGAGAGTGATTTGGAATGTGTAGGGAGGGAAGCATGGCCAGGAAAAGACTGTGGGGAAATCAGAGTATGAAGGGATTCAAGGTAGGGTGTATGAGACTTTAAAGCATCAGAGGTGTGGTCAAACAGAGGATATTGAGCAGTTATGGGTGTGACCCGGATGGTTGGAGTTAGGTAAAGGGAAGGTAAGTAAGTCATTGGAGAGATCAAGAGATTGTACAGGAGGTGGGATTTTTGTTTGGTCCTCTATGGACACTTCACCAAGAATCATGGTAGGAAAAGACGTAGAAGGGAGCACAGTGGGCCAGACTTTAAAAGCCTCAACTAAACGCAGAAGAACGACCAAGGAAACAGCTTTTATTCAGTCATTTATCAAAGAATCAACCATTCAATCAGAATTTACTGAGTGCCTGCTATTTGCTTGCCATCATGGTGCATAGATGGCAGTGATGAAGGAGCATGATGAAGGTTTAGACGTATGGCATGAACTTTTGAGGGAAAGGAGGTTTGATGGTAATATCAGAAGCCATGGCACCCCTCACCTCACTGCTGAAGGTTGCGGAGAGCTGGGCCCAGAGGGAAAGGAGTTTTTCCTCAGAAGAAAAAGATTAAAAGGGAGAGGAATAGCAGAAAGAGGACACAGAACAGGACTGGGCAGTATGCGTGGGAAGCAGTACTAATAAATGAGCTTACATTTTAGGCCACGGTGAAGGACAAGAGGAAGGTAGACAGTTTGTTCCAAGTGGAACTTTGGTGTCAAGTTTTTATTCTATCTCAGTGGATTCTGAATCATGATGCACTGCCTGGGGCATCCAGAGTGATGATGTTCAGTTATAGCTAGTAGTTTCAAGCCCATTCATTCAAAAAATCCTAAATGAATTCCACTACCTGAGGCTGTGGGCATTGCACGCATTCTTTTGGAGCTGTAGGTGATATAGTTGTAGCTCAAAGAATGGTGCGCTTGGGGAAACTAAAAGAGCCTTCTGCCAGTGACGGCAGCTCCCTAGGGGTTCAGTGCAGGACTTCAAAGGGCCTGTGATCATCCTGATGCTGTGCAAAACATTATGAACATGTGCATTTCCCTGGGCCAGAGGCATATAATTTACATCATCTTCTTAAAAGGATATATAACCTAAAAAATGGTTAAGATTCACTGCATCTAGTCTAAAATCCTGATTTTACAAGCACTGATAATGAGGCCTGAAGATATATTGAAGTCCTAACCTCTGGTACCTCAGAATATGACCTTTTTGGAAATAGCTTGTTACAGATATAATTAGTTAAGATGAGGTCATATTGGAATAGGGTGGGCCTGTAATGCAATATGACTAGTGTCCTTATAAGAAAAAGCAAATTTAGGGGCACCTGGGTGGCTCAGGCGGTTAAGTGTTGGACTTCAGCTCAGGACATGATCTCACGGTTCGTGGGTTCAAGCCCCATGTTGGGCTCTGTGCTGATAGCTTAGAGCCTGGAGCCTACTTCAGAGTCTGTGTGTCCCTATCTCTCTGCCACTCCCCCACTTGTGCTCTCTCTCTCTGTCTGTGAAAAATAAATAAGCATTAAAAAAATTTAAAAAGAAGAAAAAGAAAAAAGAAAATTTGGGCCCAGAGGCATGCAAAGAGGAAAGTTGATGTAAAGACACACCGGGAGAATAATGCCATTTGAAGACAGAGGCACAGATTGGAATGATGCATCTACAAGCCAAGGAGCAAGGATTTTTAGCTGTTACCACAAACTAGGAGAAAGGCAAAGACAGATGTTCCCTCGGAGCCTATGAAGGAACAAGCCCTGCCTACTAGACGCTAGAAGACACAAGGAAGGATTCTTCCCTGCAGGTTTGAGGGGGAACGTGGCCCCATCAACACCTTGACTTCAGACTTATGTACTCTAGAGCACTTCGACAATAAATTTCTCTGGTTTTGAACTATCCAGTCTACCTTGGGTGCAGCGGCTCTAGCACTCTATTCCAGTGCCCTTCGCAGTTAAGCAGTTTAGAACTTGGGATTGGATCCGAGGGCCCTGCTTCATTCTTGTTCTGCCCCAGTAGTGAGCTACTGTCAGTATCTCATACTTAGTTTTTAACAAAAGTATTCTTACAGTTTTCTTTCATTACCTTGAACCAAGCTTTCATTCACTTTAAAAGTAGTTTGTCAGGCAAGTAGAGTATTCAACTACTTAATAGATTTCCTACAAACATTGCATTTTTTTGAGGCTTCAGAGATTCAGCCCAACCTCCACGTTTAGAAGTTAGGAAGCCAGATCAAGACCATAGGGCTAGAGCAGGCTGGTTCTTACACCACCTTTTCCGTTCCTCAAGCCCTACCTTGATTTTATTAAGTATAAATAAAATTTCATATTGGAAGAATAACAATATGAACATTATCTGTATAGATTTTAAAATTTAACCATTGAAATGATGGGGTCAAATGGCTGTTCTTTGAATGAAACTTTTGCTTTACTACAGATACATGGTATCCATTTCTGAATAATTCCCAAACATTTTAATAAAACCATCACGTTTACTTTCTTATGTGTTATAAGAAGTGGGTTTTTTTAATTCTTTGCTGGATTATGTGGATTAAGTTTGTGTATATTAATAAAGGTTAGGAGATAAGGAAATCTGATCATGAACCATTACTCCTGCAATAGTTTATTAATACCCATACTCTCACCACACTATTGTTTTTACTGACTTATTCTGTACTGAAATAAAGTCACTCATGTGGTTCCCTCCTTCCCCTGGCTCTATCTGCCTAAAAGGTGCTTCTGTTTTCAGGTCTAGGCCAAGACAGCTTTTTCCCAAACTTTCCCCATTATTCTAGCCCATACTGACCTCTCGCTTTTGCATTCCTATAAGATTTTAATCAATACAATTCAGCATGGCATTTAATTATACTCCATCTTATGTTGTTCTTTCTTGCATGTTAGTCCCATCTTTGAAAGTAGATTTTTAGCTCCTCAGGACCAGAACCACATGTGTTACAATTCTTCCCTAACCCTCAGAGCATCTGAAGCTTTTCATGTGCTCAGTATATGGGGTGATCTCAGATGGAAGGGTACCCTGGAGACCTGGGATGGGTTGGTGGAATGGATATGTATGCAGTAATTGCTGAGAAGACAGAAGAAACTCTTAGCATATGAATTCAAATAGATTTTTTATAATACACTTTTCAATATGGCTTTTGTAAAGAAAGCATTGTCTACTTTTTAAGTATCTAAAAATGTTTACATTTGTTTTTTATTGATTTAATTTTTATTAGCACCAAAGAAAAACATTTTCCCTCATTTACAATATACCATACCTTTTATTTGTCTTGTAAATTGCATTAACAGCTAAAATACTATAATCAAATTCTTTTAACAGTAGATTTTCCTAGCTAGAAAGTAACTCTTAAATGTTATTGTCTCTTTTAATTTACCTTCGCTCTGAATACTTTGTAAATGGAAAACTTTCCTTCTTGGTACTTCTACCCACTTCCTACCTTGTTTTTTCGCCAACGTAAACATGTCACAACACTGTAATTTTCCTGGGTTTTCTGTAGGGTGTCTTTAGCCATTCCTTGGTCTGGCCTGGCATGGCAATTGGGTCATCTTGGTAGTTTGAAACTGTGCCTTTTTATTTCATTTTAGATCTCTACTAACTCTTCAGCAGCTACCTGTTTCTCTGCCAGTGTTTCCATCTGTCCTACCCCAGAATTTCTGTTTCTCTATTTTCTTGTTAAGATCATGTTCCGTATTATACTGATGTCAAAATACAGTTTATTTCAACTACAAATTGAATTTATTTGTCTTTTCTGGAAAAGCTTTACCCAACCTCGGCGACTAAGAAACAAAGGCTCTCTTAAATTACATAGTAGTGTGTCACAGAATTTTTATCAAAACACAAATTAGTGGTCTTATTTTTAAAGGAGTGTTTAAGCACTTCCTGACTGCCAGCTCTCTTCCCACTCAGACATTAAATATTGCCAGTCACTTTATGACCATCTCAGATATGAATATTAATATAACCCTTTGAATTACAAATACCATTTATATTACTTTATATTTTAGTTTAAAAATTTTCTAAAATCTCACTAACAGGCTGATACATAATAGTAGCACATTTTTTTATGGTTAGATTTTTTTCAATAGACTTTTTCTTTAATGTTTATTTTTTTGGGAGAGATAGAGACAGTGCAAGCAGGAGAGGGGAGAGAGAGAAAGAGAGAGAGAGAGAGAGAGAGAGAATCCCATGCAGGCTCCATGTTGTCAGCACAGAGCCCAGTGTAGGGCTTGAACTCAAAAACCACAAGATCATGACCTGAGCCAAAATCAGGAGTCAGCTGCTTAACCAATGAGATACCCAGGTGCCCCACTAGACCTTAGTTTTTAAAGAAATTTTAGGTTCACGGCACAGTTGAGCTGAAAATACAGAATTCCCAGATACTCCCACCCCAACATGCACAACAGCCTACCCCACTGTCAGCATCCCTCACCACGGTGGTGTATTTGTTATAATCAAGCCTATAGTGACACATCATTATCACTTAAAGTGCCTAGTTTACAATACTATTCACTCTTGATGTTATACCTTCTGTGGGTTTGGACAAATGTATAGTGACATCTGTTCATCATTCTAGTAGTATCTGATAGTTTCCCTGCTCTAAAAATCCTCTGTGCTCTGCCTCTTCATCTCTTTGGCCCCTGTAACCCATGACAACCACTGATTGTTTTTATTGTCTTCATAGTTTTACCTTTTCCAGAATACCATATAGTTGGGATCATACAGTACATAGCCTTTTCAGATTAGCTTCTTTCACTTAGTAATACCCATTTGGGTTTTCTCTTTGTCTTTTTATGGCTTGATAGCTAATTTCTTTTTAGCTCTGAATAATATTCCATTGTCTGGTTATACCACACTTTATCCACTCACCTACTAAAGGATATCTTAGTTTCTTCC
Organism: Acinonyx jubatus; assembly: GCF_027475565.1. NCBI lineage: Eukaryota > Metazoa > Chordata > Mammalia > Carnivora > Felidae > Acinonyx > Acinonyx jubatus. The sequence continues at coordinate 132,294,652 of NC_069384.1, read as the reverse complement.
AAGTTTTGGCAACTATGAATAAGGCCACTGCAAATATCAGTGTGCAAGTTTTTGTGTGGACGCGAGTTTTCATTTCATTTGGGTAAATCTCAAGAAGCCTGATTGCTGGATAGGATGGTAAATGTCAGGAACTCAGTTGAGCTGGGCAGAAGAGAGACCTGAGCTATTAGGTGTTAGAGTATCCAATTAGAGAAACAAGTGAAAAATGGAAGAGTTATGCCTTTAATCACTGTGGTGATATAAGCAAGAGTCAAAAACTGGAGAAAATGTCAACTCCATCTGCTTCATTTCACCCATGGAATGGTACATTGGTTGAGGGTCAGATAGATCAGCATGTATGTGGGGTCATCTCACTGTTGAAGGAGCCCTGAACAAAAGATTCTGGTAGTTTAAGGACCCTGAGATGGCTGTGGTTTGGGGGCACGGTTGGGGGATTGAGGTGGAAAGACTCGAAATGGAAAAGAACTGGGTGCTAAGTCAAATGAAGAAAAATGTTTTCAAGAGTTCTTCCAACCCCCATAAGAGGTCCTGGCAGAAGCACCTGAAAAGGACCTGTGCCCTAGAGCTCAGATAAAGAAACCTAGGAATGAAAGCACCAGGGCTAGGAATATAAACATGTGAAAGATAATGCTGGCTAGGTTGGCCAAGACGTTGACTGCATATCCTTTCAGAGACTAGAGTGCCCTGGCTATGCACCATGTCTGGTGTGGGGTGGACCGTTTCCCCCTGTGACCTATCAGGTAGAAGTTTTTGTATTAGTCAGAGTTCTCCAGAGAAAAAGAACCAATAGAATATAAATTCAGATATAATGAGGACATTTATTATAGGAATTGGCTCCCTCAGTCATGGAGGCCTGGAAGTCTCACCATCAGTCATCTGCAAGGTGTAGAACCAAGAAAGCCAGTGGTGTAATTCAGTCTCAGCCTGCAAGCCTGAGAACTAGGGGTCCTGTGGTGGAAATCTCGGAGTCCAAAGGCTTGAGGATCAGGAGCTCTGATATCCAAGGGCAGGAGAAAATGGATATTCCAGCTCAAGAATAGAGAAAGAATTCACCTTTTCTTCACCTTTTTGTTCCATTTGGGACCCCAGTGGATTGGCTGATGCCTACTGTTTTTAAGGGCAAATCTCTTCCCTCAGCCTACTGACTCAGATACTAATCTCTTCCAGATACATACTCACAGACACACCCAGAACTAATGTTTTGCATACTATTTGGGCATCCTATAGGCCAAATTGATACATAAAATTAACTATCATATCTTTGTAATTGCCTGTGATCAGACCTGAAAAATCACAACATAATTGCTAAACCATCTTCTAAAATGGCTATAACCACTTTTCATTACCTTCAATGAATGAAAGTTCTCGTAGCTCCACATTGTCACCAGCATTGGGTGGTGTCATTGTTTTTGATTTTGACCATTCTAATATGTATCGCATTGTCTTTAATGTCAGGTTTTTTTGCTTGAAAATAATTTTAATTTCTGCAACTACAGGAATGGAGTTATGAAAGGATAATTATTCTCCTAGTGACATTCTATTTCATGTTCAAAATCATAGTTAATACACTATTCTGGCCTTTTATAAAGGGGAGGGAGTAGTCTTCTCTCCTAACGCCCAAATCTTGCCTTTCCATGTTCTTACTCCCATCCCACATTTTCCCCTCGCCCTAGAAAGCCATATAATAGATGGATTCAGGAACTCTAGGATAACTTAAATGGGCAAAAGCCAACAAAATTATATCCATCACTGGAATCTTACCCAGAAATATTCAAGATTCCATGTCCATCTGTTGCTGTCAAAATACAATGTGAATAGTCCTGCAAGTTGACTAGAGCCATTCTGTCTGATGATTAGAGAAAAGGAGATGGTGATCTTGGGTTTCCTGACTACTAACTTCCCCAGCTTTTTCACTTAACCTTCTTCCTTACCTTTCCCCACTCTGTTGCCTCCTCACCTAGATTCTTCTTCCCTATCAGTTCATCTGCCCAGATGCTGAGTAGAAATATCATTAAAGAAGTAATTAAAGATATCAGACATGAGATGTTATACTGATACCCTGCCTTTACCCCTGTTGCTCCTGAAACCCCATTAAAATAACATAAACCCATGGGACCCAGAGAATTAGGAAGGAGATTACAGAGATTTTGGAAGCAGGAAATCAGATGGGTGAATGATAACTGACAGATCTGAGAAGGCTCAATACAAATTTGATCATAGAGGAAACCAAGAAATAATCCATAAAATTCCTAAAAGAAGAGAAATTGGCAGTGCTAGGTATCTCTGAAAATTGGTAGAGGAAGGGAAACGGTTAAGACTAAAAAACAAGGGGTACCTAGGTGGCTCAGTGGGTTAAGTGTTTGACTCTTGATTTCAGCTCGAGTCATGATCTCATGAACTGTGAGATCAAGCCGCAAGCTGGATTCTGTGCTGACAGCACAGAGCCTGCTTGGGATTCTTTCTCTTTCTCTGCCCCTCGCGGGCTCATGCTCGCTCGTGCACGCTCTCTCCCTTTCTCGCTCTGTCAAAATAAATATATATTTTTTAAAAAATCTAAAAACAAGAACTGGTTGAAAGTCTATTTAAGAAGCTGTTATATACTCAGATCTCCAACCTGTACCTCCAGGATTTATCCTGGAGGCAGTAAAATGGAGGATCTCCGGACTAGGGACTCAGGGAGTTTCAGTAAACATGGAGCCCAGCAGTATTCTTTACCATCTTTAGTGTTCCCAGAACACTAAAACCAGACTCTCTCCCTCTATACAAAGTTTGGGGGATTCTTCTCTGGCAAAACCCAAGAAAAAATGCCTAAAAGTCTAGGCTCAGGGATTACTCAAGAATGACCTGTGTAAACCCTAGAGTTAACAGACCTACCCATCAATGCACAGACACCTTCAAGTTATCTCTGTACTACCCCACTCTTAGACATGACCAGATAGCCAGAAATCACTGAACATTTGAGGAAAACATCAAAATGAAAGCAGAGATCTAAACAAGCAGCCGGGAGAAAAAACAACTGTGAGTACACAGAGACTATATAGGGAGGAGGAAAAGTCTCAGAGAACTAAGAAAAACATAATTCAAAGGAAAAAGTGTAATTGAAAGTTACAATATGAAAATAAGGTGGTTGGAATATAAAACTGAAAAAGTATCCCAAAAAGTAGCACATAAAATAGATTTAGAAAATAAAAAAGAAAATTAAAGGATCTGGCCAGGAGATCCAACATCTAGATAATGAGATTTCTTTTAATAGAGAAAGAGAGAAAGAGAAGAAAGACATAACAAACACAGGATAAACAAACAAAAAAGAAAAACAGAAGGGAGAAAATCATCAGTGAAGCAATTAAAGAGAAACTTCCAATTGAACAGAAAAACATGAGTTTCTAAATTGAAAGGTCCATTATATCTGAAAATACATGCAAATTAAGGTACACTACTATGAATTTAGATGGGGGGGGTGGAAAAGATAAACTGGTCACATAGAAGAATGTGAATTAGAACGTTATGAGACTTTTTCACTGGAAGACAAAATACTCTGGAACAGGGCTCCCAATTTTCTGAAGGAAAAGTATTAACAGCCTGGAATTCTGTACCTAGCGTAGCAATTAAGTGTCAAAATAAAATCTTTCAAACAGAGAAACTTTCAAAAAATTTCCTGTCCTGTCCCTAAAGCTTTTAGAGGATGTGCTCCACCAGACTGAGTGTATAAAGCTAGAAAGAAGCTAGGTACTCTAGGAAATAAGGATACAACATTTGCAAGAGGTAAAGGGCCTCCCCAGGATGAGAGAACAGTCCAGAGAGCTCCTGATAAATTTCCTCAAAAAAATAAAATTAAAAAAAAAGAAATTGACAGAAATACCTAAAAATTGATTTGAATTTTTGAAAATGGATATATACAACTGGGATAGTGTTTAAGGTTAAACTTGTGTTAAATAACTACATGACATGGCAAATGGAAAAGGAGACAGTTATAAACCCCAGGAAAGAAAAGAGGTTGTGGAAAAAAATACTTTCTACAAATAATTAAAAGTCACTGTATTTTTGAAGTCACCTTATTATGTAAATTCGTTAACATTTTTCTTGGTAATTTCTTACTGTCTGCTCTGTCATATGCATACATTGCCCAAATTTAGTTGCATACAAAAATCGCATTTTTCCAGCAATTTCTGCCCACTGTACCCCTCTGCCCCTTTCCTACTTCAAGTATTCATCTTCTCCCCTCTGTAGGATTACCCTACAGATGTAGCTGACCCCCTGCATCTTGTCCCTCTTTTCCTCCCTCCACTGATCACTCTGTGCTGGCATTAATCTTTCTAAAACCAAATGTGATTACATTACTTCAGTCCTTCCATGAGGGTTCACGAATACAGAGTGAAATCTGAACTCCATCCCCTGTGTACAGGCTAAGACTGCCACTTGCTTCCGTGCCTCCATTTCTCTGCAGCACTCTGCCATTGGGCAGCTCAGTGTCCTGCTCTGTGGACTTCGATTTGCTGGCTGGTCCTCTCTGCCTTTGTGGCCTTCCACCCTGGGAGCTGTCCCAGCCCTTCGCATGTGCCATTGTTACCAGCTGCCTCCTATGTTGCAGTCAGTCTTATGCTTGTCTTCCACCATGCTATCAAGAGAAAGCTGAGATTGTATCTTATTTCTCGTCGTGTCCATAACACTTAACTCAATGTATGGAACAAAATAGGTATTTAATAAATGCTAGTTAAATAAGTGAATCATGAAGGGCAACAAAAGAAAGAGATAATGTCAACACTTCTCAAATATCTTCTGTACCTCCACCATTTCTACTGACACATCTGTGTTTCTGAGTAAGGAATTAAAAATCCTCAAGCAATGAAATAAAACGTACCTATATCTATATACCTGTACTCAGATTAACAAATAATTGATTAAAAACCTGACCTATGGTTTTCCTTCATTTGGATCAAAATGAGAGGCAAAAACTATAAATCAGGCTTATTAAACATGAGTCTCTAAATTGAAAAGGTTCATTATATATTATTTTTTTTTATTTTAGAGGAAGAGAAAGAGAGAGAGAGCAGGGGAGGGGCAGAGAGAGAGGAAGAGAGAGAATCCCAGGCAAGCTTCATGCCCAGTGTGGAGCCCAGTGCAGGACTAGATTCCACAGGATCATGACCTGAGCAGAAATCAAGAGTTGGACCAGCTGAGTAAGCCAGGTGCCCCTCTTTGTGGAAGTTTTAAACAGAGTTCTGATTTTTATGGAAGTTATACATGTACATACTTTAAAAAGTCAAATCATTCTATAAAGCTGGTTACAAAATTAACACTTGCTCCCAGTCCCCAGGCCCATGTGCTTCCTTTTAGTTGACCAAAAAAACATTTGCCTTCCATATTGTAAAGAAAAAAAAAAATCCTAATGTTACTAACTCTCACTTTAAACGTTGTCTACTGACTTCTCATTCAAGAAAACGAAGCTTTAACTCATCCTTAGCACTGAAGGCCAACCCCTGCCAGCCCCCACATCACAAATGCATTCCTTATCTCCCTACCCCTATGACATTATACCATAATTTTGGTTAAATCAACTTTAACCAGAGGCAAATGTTATTACAGCTGAGCAATACAGTGTATCATAACTATACTCACACCCTACCCACTGCCAATTCTCTACTCAGATACTTGTTTACTTACTACCTTTCATTTGACAACACTGTATGTTTAAAGATATAAAGTCTTGAGTAGAGATCTCTTAGGTTGTTTGATCTCTGATTAAAATAAATTCTGTTTAAAACATATTAAGCTTGGAGCACCTGGGTAGCTCAGCTGAACATATGACTATTGGTTTCAGCTCAGGTCATGATCAGTTCGTGGATGTGAGCCCCACATTGAGTTCCGTGCTGACAGTGAGGAGCCTGCTTGAGATTCTCTCTGTCCCTCTCTCTCTGCCCCTCCCTGCTCTTGCATGCTCGCTCTCTCTCTCTCTCTCTCTCTCTCAAAAAATAAACATTTAAAAAATCGTTATAAAGTGAAGCAATAAGAGGAGCACTTTTATTTTTTATTTTTATTTTTTAAATGTTTATTTTTGAGAGAGAGAGAGCGCAAGCAAGGGAGGCGCAGAGAGGAATCCAAATGCTGAGCTGTCAGCATAGAGCCCGATGCGGAGCTCGAACTCACGAACCAGGAGATCATGACCTGAGCCAAAGTCAGACACTTAACTGACTGAGCCACCCAGGCGCCCCAAGAAGACCACTTTTTAAAGTTTTTTTTTTTCTGGGAGTGCCTTGGCTGCTTCAGTCAGTACAGCATTCAACTCTTGATCTTGGGGTTGTGAGTTTGAGACCCACGTTGGGTGTAGAGAGTACTTAAAAGTAAACTCTTAAAAAAATAAAAAATAAAAAAATAAAAATTTCTAAAGAGTAGGCTACTCTGAATTTGAGATTCTCCTCTTTCCAAAAATCTAATTTAAAATTCTCATATTTCTGAGCAAAATCTACTAGAGAAATAAAGAGCATCCCATTGCTTACAGAAGAGTGTGTGTCCATCTTGGGTTTTGAGGGTGGATGTTGCAGCGATTGACGGCGCTAAGAGCGGCAGTGGTCACAGCGGCAACCAGGGAAGAAGACCCAGAAAGACACAGTCTTAGGAGGATCATAAACACTGGGTGAAAGTCACTTTGTATGGAGAAGGATATTACTCTGTTTTATATTTGGCTTTCTCCAAGACTGAAAAGAATCAGTTTCGTTGATTTTATTTACGATACTCCCTGCCCCAACCTGGTTTTTTGGTCCATCTGAAATCCAATCTTATATATTGCCATTTTATAACTGGGAAAGTCAAAATAGTAAGGGTTTTAAATAGTGGAAGAGAACAAATGCAAAAATTATTTCTTTTTTCCTTCATGTATTAGGTCTTCGACAAGTATTTTTTCAGAGCACATAGCATTTATTGACTATCTTCTGCATGCCGGGTAACTTGCGAGACACTTAAAATACACGTTGGCTTTGTTTTCAGTGTAGAGGTAGAATAAATTATTTTAAAGCCTTGAGGTTTTCTTTTTTGTTATTCTTGTTAGCTAATTATTTTTATTTTACATTTAATCCATGATTATTTGATTTATATACCTCTTTATAGCTAACTACAAAATTATGCCTATTTCTAAATATTTACTATACTTGCCCTTATATACGGAGACCTTTATTTCAGTGTATCTTTGAGGCTTCTCTGTCACTCAACACAGTTGGTGTTCAGAAGCCATCTGCCCTGTGTCTGAACTTGACCTCTGTACATGGATACTCCTGTCGTGACCTTTTCTGCTAGGAGTGCAGCAATGTGTAAGATATAGCGATGGAGAATGAGGCTGTCAGCTACACAGACCTGGGTTCATTCAGCGCTGTCTCTGCCATTCAGGAGCCCGGTGGCCTTGAATGTGTTGTTTATCCTCTCTGCACTGCTGTCTCCTCATCCACAATGTGGAGTTGATGACCACAGGTTCCTTAGTAGGGATTAGCAGGACTCACAGGATATTTGTATAATGTATGGCAAGTTGCCAGGCACATTATAGATGCTTAATAAGTGATAGCTATTACTTTTTTAATTTTAGAGAAATTAAAGGAAGTCTACATTTAATTTTGTGTTCTTTGGTAGTTGTTCCCAGTCCATTTTGTCAACTTGAGAAAGTAAGTATATCTAAATATAAAATTAAGTAATTAGAATAAAGTGTTTTATTTGCGAGTTTTACACTTGTAGGTACAGCTAACTTTGAATTATATGTAAGTTATTTAACCATATTGCTTTAGGCTTTCTCAAAACAGTATCATCCTCTGATTATCTTTACTGATTTCATTATTTTTTTGTTTTCTTATTACTGGAGAAACTATTTAAGCCAGCTCCCTTAGACACCTCCAGAACAGTCGTGTGCCATGTAGAGGTAGAGACAGAGAAGTCAGCTCTGCTTCGTGCGGAGGGAGTGCCATTCAGCAAGAATTAAACAAGATGGGAAACACACTACCTTGCATCTGTGCCACCCTTATAGGAACCCTGCGCGTAGTGTAAGCATCATTATCTGTTTTATAAATGGGAGAAATAAAGCTCATGAAGTTAAGCGCCTTGCCTAGGTCACACACGGAGTAAGCGAGCATTCTGAAGTAGATCTAATCTAGATTCTAACTTAGATCATCTGATTCCAAATCCAGTCTGTTTTCCTAGGTACCACTTACATTTGTCTCCATCGTCTCCGAGTGAGCTCTTCAGGGTGTGCAGCTTCGGTACTTTGTTTTGAAAGCATATATGTACTTGGTTTCAAATGCAGGGAGATAGCAAAAATCAGCCTTTTTACTTGTTTTCCTGTGTCACTGCCCTGCTCTGATAGAATAAGCACTAGAGAAGGAACAGCACTGCAGATGAGTTTCTCACGTGCAACAACAATCTGCTATAAAGATCAAAACTAAATTCTTACTCGATCAGATCCCTGCTATTTTGTTTGTAAACCAGCTTGTGTTATTCTCTCTTGCGTACTCTTAATTGGGCACGGCAATTCAAAATGGACTTAACGCTTCGCGTATGCAATTGCAAATTAAAAGTGCTCTAAACGTACAAGTTTTCATTAATAGATATAGTATTATCTGAAGACAGTGGGCTATAGGGTAGGTAAAACTTTACCTACACTCATTTAGGTTTTCAGCTGCATTCTTTAACAAAAAGCATATTAATGAGAAAAACAGAAGTTTATTAACATCTATCTTATTATATAATTATATATGTGTTAATTACATAATCATATATTTTAATATTATTTTAATCTTAATAAAATATTTATAATTATATAATTAATACATATTGACATGTATATAAAAATGTGTGTCTCATTTGTATTTGGTACTCAGGGAATAATGAGCAAATCTCAAAGATATGGCTTTAGAATTTAGGATTAAATACTGTCTTAATAAAGAAAGGGGAGAGAGGATGTAGATCTCATAGAGGAAAATAAATGATTTTTAGGAAAGACAGTGGACCCTTAGAAGAATAGATGAAAGGTATGAGTTTGTGACCAAGTTTGTCCTGGGGGAATTTATGACCATTGACTTCCTTTTGGAGGATTTATCTTTAGGCAGATAAGGGGAGTTCAAAGAAAGCCTCACTCTGTTTTTGTTGTTTTTCAAGTGCCTATAGCTCAAAATAATCAGTATACCAAAGGGACATATTTGGGGGTGGCATGTCCTGAACTCCCATAGCAGTATTTAACTTCACAAATTTGCACGTCACCCTTGCTCAGGGACCACGCTGACTCTGTATCGTTCCAGTTTTAGCACATGTACTGCCGAAGTGAGCACTCTACAGCACTATTTCAGCTGGCATGTTCTACTACCCTTCAGAGCTCAGATTCATTTGCAATTATATCCCTAGTGCCAGTGCCTAGCGGTCTCTGTGTGTCCGGGATATAGTAGATGCTCAGGAAATGTTCATCGCATTCAGTGTCTGGGTGGATGAAAGGGAGAAATGAGAGAAAGAATGTTAGCTCCTTCTTTCACTCTGCAAGTAGGATATTATTAATGCATTAGTTGGCTTCCCTTACATGTTTTACAGCTTCTGACAGCTTCAAAAGTTCTTTCAAGTTGTAATAATAGGACTGTTGCCCTTGTCCCTCCAAATAAGTGCCTGTCTATATCAGGCCATTCTAGAGACAGGGTTATGCTGACCATCCAGGCTGCTTAAAACTGCTACAACAAGGGTAGTAATACTAACTGGCTTTTCTGTTTGCAGTGACTATTGCGTTCATTATGGCATCTCATTTTTAAAACAACTGCCTTTTCAAAACAAAGCCATGTATTAGAGCGCAGACCCTGTAGCTAGATTTCTGAATTTCAAGTGTTGCACCGCTACCAACTCACTGTGTGATTTGGGAAATGATTCAGCCTTTCAAAGTATTAGTTTTCTCATCTGTAAACAGGGATGATAACTATACCCTTATAATAAGATAGTCGTAGAAATTAAATGAGATAATGTAGGGAAAATTCTTAGCATAGGGCCTGGTCTCAGAAAGCCTTCGATAATTTTTTGTCATCTTAATGGTAGTCATAATAATAACTGCTTCTTGTTACACATCTGCCCTTCTTCGCTTTAATTTTCTACAGAGTAAGGACTGTGTTTTGTTTATTTCTGCCTCCCCGCCCAACATGGGGCTTGTCATGGGTTAGGTACTCAACAAATAACTATTGGATTGAATAAAGCAGGCAGATAATTTTTTTTAACAGGAAGTTGTATTCCAAATGACTGAGTTTAAGCTCGGAGAGGTTACCAACAGGTTTTGAGCAGCTGCTATAAATCAGCCATACAGTATGTCCTTTAATCTTAAGGCAACTTTATGAAAGGTTCATACGGTGTCCCAGAATTCAAACCCACATCTTTGAGTCCCGAGCCCAGAACCATTCCCACAAAACCCTCCTGCCTCTCTTACAAAATATACAAGAATTCTTTCCGGGTCATTATATACTAGTATATAATCATTATAGTATTTGGGTAAGTATGAATTGATTATCTAAGTTTTATTCATTTGTTAGATCTCAAAGAAAAAACTACGTGGAAGCATTATACTGTTCCCAGCCTGCTAGCTTTTTGAATTCTAGAGAAAAAAAGGGTAACAGGTAACTGAATGTGAATATGACAAAATGAACGAATAAGGAGAGAGTAGTCTGAACAGATACAGAAAGGGTAGGATAAGTGAGTGCTTTACAAATGAAAGCAGATGTATGAAATTACAAGCTGTCAGATCAGCAACGGAAATGAAGATGATAAAGTGGTTCCTTACATAGATTATAATTATTCATTTTGCCCAGTCCTGTCTCCTTTCCCCATAATGTTCATGGGAAGGGGGAGGGGGTGAGAAGCTGTTGCAAAAAATGTTGCTTCCAACAAAAGAAGAAAAAAAAAATCTAAGAATCGAAGGTATTTCTGATCACAAACAATTGTTTATTTTGTGATTTATGTTGTTTCTATAGAATCACAGTTGTTTTCCTATGGAATATTTTTCAACTGTTTGTTCTGATTAATGAAAAGGATTCAGTTGCAACAACAGGAAGTTGTAACTGTAAAGTTTCTTCACAATCAATGCTGTGGAGGCAGTCAGTGTGGCTTACAAAACAAGCGTCATTAATGGGCAAGACTGTGACAGCAGTGGCAGATGGATTGCCAAGAAATGAAGTAGTTTACATAGACCTGCTTGAAAAGATGTGTTTAATAATTGCGCCCATAATTAGGTTGATTTGGGAAAAAAAATTAAATGACAGTCTAAGGAACACAGTTAGGCTTATCTATGAAGATTTTGACATTTTTCCTCCAAGAAATGCTGCATAGATACTCTACCTAAATTTCTCGTTACCTTTAGAAAAAAATAATTGAAAGAAATTAGATTTTTTAAAACTTTGAATTACGTAATATTTATATATAAAAGAATAAATGTAACATATGTAACTTATGGAGCATAATTAAGGTAAATATTATTTTATGATAATTTTAAACTGGTTCTTTCCCATTCATAAGATTTTTGTTACTAATTTCTAAGCAGCAAAACTAGAGACATTTAAACACAGACATATAAATGGCAATAAATATGCATGCTTCTAAGAGTTTATTTATATTGCAAATGTACACATCTCGATATCTGAGGCTCTTCTTCCAACACCCCCTGAGGATAAGTACTAGATATTAGATTGCAGTTAACAGTACAGTGTGCTGCTTCAAAGGCCATTTGGTAAAGATCCCTTTCCCCATTTCCTTTTATCAAATTAATTGAGTTATTGGTTTGCTTTCTTTGAATCTAAGTTGTTATTTTTTTACTCTCAAGTAATGCAAACATCTTAAACAGTATTGCTTCTGAACTTTTTTTTTCCTCCTATTTAGTGATCTCTAGTAACTACCAGACCTGTCTTGGCCTTCTGATGCATTACCCACTAATTGGGGATGTACACTCACTGATTCTTAAGGCTCTGTTCCTTCGAGATCCAAAGGTAAGATTTCCAAATAGAGTATGCACAATTTTAAGTTGGGTGAAAAATTGGTTTCTCAGTACAGCTCCAAGAATTGCTAATGGGGAATTTGTCTAATGACAGAGGAACTGCCTAATGAAAGAATGTGTCTAGAGTTGTAGGCAAAACTCACATATCTCACTGGCTAGCAACTTAGCAGGTAAATTAAGTGGACGTTGCCCTGAGAAACTGGAACACCTATCTCTTGTCCCTCAGAAGGTTGTTCTGCCCTCCTCCTTCCTCACAACTCAAAGAATAGTTGAGCAAGTACTTCTCCTTATAGCCACACTTCATTATCATGGGTACTCCTCACAGGGACTGAGATAGAGCCTCAGGGGCCATGTGTTCATTAGAGCTATCAAAAGCACTATTTCTGTAAGAGTTTATGATACAATGAAATCATTCCATATTATGAATATGTATTTTTTATTTTTTGGGTGAAGAGTAACCTAATAAAATAAAGGCTTAAACAGACTTTAATGCTGATTTCTCTATTTGAACTTAAAGCAAGCCACCAAAATTTTCTTTACACTTCAGAGAAAAAGTGTGCTCTTTTACAACTAATGTTATATTTCTTGAAAATAAGAACATTTAATGATCTAAAAAAATCTGTGAATCCTTGATGCTTTTGAGCCAAACAAAAATATTGGATGAAGTATCAGAGAGAGAGCTTCAAACACGAGTATGAGAATGCCAGGCATTGGGTGGTAATCCCAGCCTTTGGCTCTTTGGCAGAATTCCCAACAGTCATGTTGGCAGTTGTCGAACTGTCTTTGAGTCAGTCTGTCTGTGGATCCATTGCCAAAGCTCTGTCTGATCAACTTGGGCCTCCAAGTTTAACGTAAATTTTAATTCTAAAGGATTTCTGCTTTCTCCTGGGCTGTTGACTTCAACATTTGAGTATGACCTCTATTTATCCTTTGATAGATTTAAAAGATTTTATTTTCTTGTGTCTATATATATTTTTCTATAAAAATATGCAATTTTGTATCATTTCTCCTATGCAAAATTTCATTAAGTGTCAGAAATATAATCCATCATTTCTCTGATACTTAAGATAGCATATATATATATTTTTTTTTTTCTTTTTCTGGTAAGGCTCAGGAGTCTGACTATAAAATCAGAATTTCCATATTTTTACGTATTTTTCTATATAAATACCCATAATTATGAAATATCTATAAAATGAGTAAAGAATGAGGTTGCTGGTCAATGAGGTATATGAGTTTTGGTCTATAAACTTAAGGTAAGCTCTATCAGTTCAGCATTAGGAATTCTTAGAAACATACAGAGTGGGGAAAACACTGCTAAAATAACTCTTTGAATTCTCTACTTATATGATTTATTTGGTTTTACTGAAGGGAGAAGTGAATATGTTATCTAAACCTATTGATCTTAGTAATTTTTCCCTAGTTAAATATGGTTGATCTTGCTATGAATCATCCACTCTTCTTGTTCCAGAATTCTATACAATAAATCAATCAGTGTTATTAATGGAATCTGTGATTTTAATAGAGTACTTTTTATCTCAAAGGTATTATACATAATATACGAGTATAATGAAGCCAATTCTATAAGCTTTAAAATATATTCTCTCTAAGGATTAAGAGAAAAAAATAATAGCATAAGTATCTTTAAAAAAAAAAACAAAACAAAACCGTAAGTATTCCATTCCCCACTTGTACATTCAGAGTCTTACTAAGTAAAAACATTATCAAGATAATGGCCAAAAATGTAGGACCTTAAATTGGTATTTCTGAGACAGAAGAAATTGGTCAGGAGGAAGGAGTCATGTTTAAAAGGCTGTTGAGAACAAGTTTGTAGAATGATGATATCTATAGGAAAGATAAAGAAGGCTGTATGGTGTTAAGGGGCTTTCACATGGCTAACCCAGCAAGGTGATAATTTTAGTTACGGAGCAAGGAGACTGAATTAGGAATCAGGATACGGGGTCAAATCTTGACTGCCAACAGCTATCCCTGTGATTGGGGGAAATTCGTGCTTGCTGTCTTGGTCTTCCCGATAGGGATTGAATTAAATTATCTCTAATGACCCACTCAGCCAGAGCTCCTATGGCCACAAAGCACTGACTTACAATGATCTAATAAGGTCCAATCCAGGGGACACCTGGGTGGCTCAGTCAGTTAAGCATCCAACTCTTGATTTCGGCTCTGGTCATAATCTCATAGTTCATGAGTTCGAGCCCCACGTTGGGCTCTGCACTGACAGTATGGAGCCTGCTTGGGATTCTCTCTCCCTCCCTCTCTCACTGCCCCTCTTTCAAAATAAATAAACTTAAAAAAAATATTTTAAAGATCCAATCCAGTGCTACAGAGGTTCAAATTAAAAAAAAAGAATGCAACACAGCAAGTTTGTATATAGCACAGATATCCACAAGTGGACAGACTTTTCAGTGTAGTAATGTCAATTATAAAGTAATATAGGAGGCCATTTACACTGAGGGGGAAGAAAAAGAGGGAAAGATGATGCTAGTACCCTGCCCATATCCTCTAAAAATCCAGACATCAGAGTGCTTAAATTTTTTCTATTTATTATTAACAATGAAACACTTAGAAATACCAGAATCATTCCCAGTTCAAGTAGATCAGAGTAAATATATAACCACACGAGTCTCTGTGAAGCGAACTAGTAGAAGGATGAGATTTGAGGCATGAAAGTACATTTTCCCATAGCCCAGCTCCTTGTGACAGTAGTGTTGAGTGTTGCTGACAGACTCAATAAAATAAAAATAAACAAGGAACTCTGAGCCCCCCAAGTTCATTGCCAGCTTCAGAAAAGCACTTTGTCCCAGTGCTCTCCCTAAATCCCAGTGGAGATTGCTCAACTGAGAATAGACTTTGAAACTAGAGGATAAGACACTGAGCTTTAATTGTTTTATATCAGATGTAGGCTTTACTGTGAAAAGATTTCTCATTTGAACAGACTGAAATAATAGGGCTGTAAACTGTAATAATAGGATCATACTCTTCACGGTTCCCAAGCACTTCAATGTGCTTATTAATTTGGTCCTTACAACAAGCTATGAGGTAGGCAAAGCAGGTTATCTTTCTTCATTCTTTTTCAGTGCAGACAGATTAAGGGTATGTGGCTTTCCCCAGGCTGAAAACTTGTAAGCTTTCAAGCTAGCTAGAATGGCTCCATGACCCTTGTATGTATCCATCCCCTCCTGAGATTCCCAGCATACCTTCTGCCTCCTCCAGGAAGCTATTCTCAGGCTCGGATAGGATATGTTTTCCCCTTTGTGTCCCTGTAAGCACCTTGTATTTTAGCTATTTGCTTATTTATTGCATCCATTATTCCTTCTTATGATCCGACTCATTTATTAGCATTTAGCTTTGTGTCCTGCAGTGGTTGGTATTAAGAAAATAATGGTAGGGACGCCTGGGTAGTTCAGTTAGTTAAGTGTCCGACTCTTGATTTAGGCTTAGTTCATGATCTCACAGTTTGTGACCCCTGAGTCAGGTTGGGCTCTGTGCTGACAGTGCAAAGCCTGCTCGGGATTCTCTCTCTTTCTCTGCCCTTCCTCGCTCTCATGTACGTGCTTGCTCGTTTTCTCTCTCTCTCAATATTAATAAATAAAATTTAAAAAAAGAGAGAATGGTAGAATTGAACTCTGACTCATTTGCTAAGCCTCTTCCTGTGTACCATACTGACTCTAATCTAGGTGAATCTCACTCAACTAGCATATTTCCAGAACCCATATCCACATTCCATGGAAGCCATCACCAACTGTATATTTGTCAGCTGCCATTTTTATCAAAATGGTTAATAACCCTACAACCTGAACGTAAAGGGCATCTAGTTCCTGGATTTGCTGTGTGTCAGAATTGTTTGAAAACCTATTACCACCTTCATATGTTATGGAACAAAAAAGACGTAACAAAGAATCTAGTCAGTAACCTCACTTAGACTGTCGTAATTTCAGAACTGCAAAGAACCTAGAGATCTAATCCAGCTCCTCTTTTGGTTGATGAACAAACTGAGGATCAAGGTGAAGTTAAGACAGTCATTTAATACAGCTTGTCAGTGGCAGAGCCAACAATTGAACCCAGGTCTTCCAATCACCTTTCCACACAAGAGCTACAGTTTTAAAAATAGTAGAATCCTATTTACTAATATTTGTCATAAATATTATTTAATTTGTAACAGACATTTAATATGCATCTGTAATAAATGAAACTGCCATGTAAATAAGTGGACCTAGCACTATTCGAAATTTTCTTAAATGTATACTATATAGAGACTAGATGTCAAATAGCTGTTTATAGCATCCTATACTCTGTTCACCATAAATACGGTTCCTATGCTTGGCTCTTTTGACCATGATCCTAGTTCCTGTTTTCTTGTCTTTATCATATTAGAACCACTGAGCAGATTTCCAAAAACAATCCACTAAATGGAGTAGAGGGATAGAAGGAGGACAGTCTGAAAAATATGAAGTGATTAAAAAACATTGTTCTAACTAGTTGTTCAAATTCAAAAAAAAATTTAAAAACCCAATTAGAAACAAAAGTCATAGAAAATGTGAACATATTGTGTTCCTTAAATAACCAGATGTTCTCTCCTTCCTGAAGGCAGTAAGGGCTAGGAATAAAAGGTTTAAAACTATTGTTTTAAGTTAACTGTGAATTTTGCAAATCTGTTTTTACCCTTTAGCAAATAAAATTCTAATACGGAAACATAAGCAAAGTAATTTTCATTTTTCGGTGCTCTCTTATTTGTGTTGTGTGCTGAAGTGTTAACCTTATCACAAAGACTTATTACAAATGAAATACAGTACATGGATTAACATTTTAGATTATGCAGTAAGAATTTGACAGCTACTGTTTGTTTTGAAGACTGGAATATTCCCCCAAAAATATTTCTGGTAAGTTTGCAAGCAACCCTTTTAGCAGTGACTGTTGTTGTTTATGGAAGAAGATTGCTAGAAAGAAGACCATTTAATTTCATAGTCATTCTTTTGTACACAGAAACATACTATAAAAATGTAGTGTACAATGTTGTTATGGTTGGCCAATTCTGTTTTGGCTTTTATTTGGAGTTACATTAAATTTTGCCTTTTCAAATTATAAAAAGGCTATTCAGATTTCAGATTTTATGCAGCTAATAGGTTTTTACTCTTTTAATTCCAAAAATCCCCACTGTAGATGTAACTTTTTAAAAATACCGGATGACTTTGGTACAGTGTCATCTATCAGAATTGAAAAATGGTGAATGGGGGCGCCTGGGTGGCTCAGTCGGTTAAGCAGCCGACTTCGGCTCAGGTCATGATCTTGCGGTCTGTGAGTTCGCGCCCCGCGTCAGGCTCTGTGCTGACAGGTCAGAGCCTGGAGCCTGTTTCAGATTCTGTGTCTCCCTCTCTCTGACCCTCCCCCGTTCATGCTCTGTCTCTCTCTGTCTCAAAAATAAATAAACGTTTAAAAAAATTTTTTAAAGAAAAATGGTGAATGGATCCAGGCCTCACTACCAGTCAAGTGACAATGTTGGAAAATGTGCATTGCAGTAATGGCATAGTCATTTTTTTTTTTCCTCTGAGCAATAAAGAACCTAAAAACCACATATACTGACGCTTTCAAGAGAATGGACAGTATCTATTTACTTTTCGTGATGTTCCCATCAGATGTTCTGTTCAGATTTTCCAGTATTAGGGTTTTTTTTTTTAATTTTTTTAATGTTTATTTATTTTTGAGAGAGAGAGAGAGAGAGAGACAGAGTACAAGCAGGGAAGGGGCAGAGAGAGGGAGACACAGAATCCGAAGCAGGCTCCAGACTCTGAGCTGTCAGCACAGAGCCCGAAGCGGGGCTTGAACTCACGAACAATGAAATCATGACCTGAGCTGAAGTCGGATGCTTAACCGACTGAGCCACCCAGGCTCCCCTCCAGTATTAGTTTTTAATCTGATTTTCTGCTTCAGAAAGAATGACACTTCTGTTTTCTTTATCCTTTTTTTCCCCTGAAAAGCTGGAGCATTTCTCTGAAAACTGCCATTCTTTGAGAATCATTTGTTTTTGTGTTTACTCTGTTAGTGCCCCCACCAACATGTTTTTTTTTTTCTTTGTATCTGAGCGTGTAACTACATGTCATTCTTTTTTTATCATTAGATTACAACCAATTGGATGTTTATTATCATTAATATTTAGGAATTAGTGATTAATCTGGTATATTTTCACATTTAATCAGAAACACTTTTTTGACACAGACTAGCATTGAAAAGAACCTTAAATTTTACTTCTGAAGTAAGTTGGTGGCTATCAAAACTCTGTAAAGAAGTAATCTGAAAATCTTTATTAAACCAGTATTTGGAATGTGTTATTTGTTGTGTTCAGACATTTCATAATGTAGAACTGGGTTTCTCAAAACTTGTTAAGGGCTGCCTAGGGGCCTCAGATAATTCTGAATTTGTTTTATAAAAATATTTTGAATTCATTAATTGATGCAACAAATCAGTCTATTGTGTGCTATCTAGAATTCAACAGGCATTGTTTAGATCCTGGTGAGATAGAGATAGATACAGATATTTAGATATAGATACAACATGTGGCCTTTATCATAATCATAATACACAAGTGAACAAGAAAGTACTCAACTTGGCATGTGTTATAAAGGATACAAATAGGGTATCATTTAAAAAATAAGAGAAGGAACAATCTGGGCTGAGTGAAGATCTAATTTATGTAGGTTCGTCAAAAGGCCCTCTCTGAGGAGAAACCATTTCAGGTGAGAACTAATGGAGGAGAAGGAATGAGCCAGACATAGAATACGGGGAAGAGCCTCCAGACAGGGGAACAGCAAACACACACTCCAGAGTGAAAAAGAGCTAAGACTGTTTATGGAACTGAAAGAAGACCAGTAGCTCTAGAGCCAGGAGCAGGGGGAGCATGCCTGAGACAATGGACGAGCTAGGGAAGGCTTGCATTGCTTTGTTCTTCTTGTGCAATTTTACACACTGATACATAGTAAAATCACTTTTAAGGTCACATTTTGCCACTCCCTAAAGATTGCTGGGTTTGTGGTGATTCTTCCTCATGTTTAAGGTATCCTCTCATTATAAACTACTCTTACTCTCAGCCAGAAGTTCTAAGAACTCTCCTTGAATGAGTTCCTCAATTGGTAAAGCACATTCACTTATTGAGATCTCGGGACTGTCACATGGATCTGACCAGTAGGTCATTGTTTGATTTAGGAAGACTGGCCAGGACCCTGAACATTTATTACTTTTATCTTTTAAAAAACTATCTTGGCTTCCTTTTGTAAACTACCAATCTCTGTCAGTTTTGCTTTCATTGCATCAGTATTATGCTCCACTGTATAGTGAGGAGGGAATCTGACGGGTCTTTCTCACCTACCAAAATGAGAGCTCTACTAGGTCAGGGATTAGATCTCCAACAGCACTAATGCGGTGGCAGCCACATGAGGGAGGCACAGAATCCAGGTTCCACTTACATCACAGCCTGCTGTATTTATAGGGCAACTCCTTTTCTTGAACTGTAGAAGGAAGAGGCTGGGTCATGTAATCTCAGTAGACCTTCTGGATCTATTTTAGCAAGATGCAATTCAACGGATACTTTTTTTAATTACTGTGGGCAGAGGATGAGACTTGGTCCACAGGATTAAGACATAGTCCCTTATAGATGTGAATGACTAATGGTTATGAAAGGTAACATGAGTGAGAGTATTGCATGAAAAACAGCTAATTTGGATTTGTAGAGTCAGAGAGGCTTCCATTTGGAAGAGGCGTTCTAACTGGGCCTTGAAGAATTTTCTCGGGAGATGTTACTCCATCTTAAGAAAGCAGCAGAAGTAAAGCTCCTGAGAATTGCTGGAGGAAGTTCCCAGGCTGGGCCTGGCAGTTCTACATCCACAGTCACTCAGTGGCTCAGGGATGCAATACTGTATTAGCAGACACATTTCTAAAAGTCCATCAGATGTGACTTTTATTTGGCATTAATTTGTATAGTATTCCAACTTTTGTGTTATTATTCAGCCTAAGTAAATGTTATGTATTTCAGTGAAAAGTCCTTGTGAAAAGAATTGTATCCCAATGATTTTTACTGGATTTATTGGCTATAAATAATCACCTGTAGGAACAATATTTACTCAGAATAGGCAAGTCTTTGTTTCAGTCTTTAAAGTCATTCTTGGGAAACTTAGTGATTTTTATTTTGGGTGGCTGAAGAGAGCTGTGAAGCTTTGTGGCAAAGATTCTGTGTTTTAGAGGAGAAGGTTTCTCCTCTGAAACAATGAATTGTGGTGGTGATTTACTTTTCCTCAGATAACTAAAGAAGAGACTTGAATCCATGGTTAATTCTGTTCTGATTAACAATAAAGAAACAAAGTCTACAAACCATTTCCCCTGATTTTTATTTGATATCTCACAAGGAAGGCAAGTCTAGGTTTTTTTTGGGGGGGGATATTTATTTTAAATAGATTACTTAACTTTTAACAACTATTGTATGTGTATGTTTAGAAAGGCACTGTGAGGGCCCAAATGTAAAAGCATTAAAGTATTACAACAGGTTACAGTGATATGTTTGTGATATGTCCCTGAGGTCAAGGAATGAAGTATCTGCCCCGCTTCACTGCTGGCTTGCCGTTTTACCCCGAGAGAAATCATTTAACCTTTTGCTGCCTTAGATTCAGGTTCATTAGTTGTTTTTTTTAAAAAGGGATAGGTGACTGATGAGGCTTTAATTAGCCTGTAATCTCTAAAAGTCATTTGCAGCTCTGTGTTGTGAGAATCTAATCACTTACTCTTCTTATTGTATATGAAGTAGTTTATTCAAAAAGTAAAGACACTACTTTGAGTTGTGTCTGTGTTGTCTTACTGTTACAATTTGAAGAAACTCGAAGTTCTGGATCACAGAGTATGACAAAAAGATTATAAACTTAAAACTGACAAAACAACAACAAAAAAAGAATTCTCTTTAATATAAATAAATATGGCCACAATAAATATTTTGTTTGCTCCTTAACCATATTAGCTGTGTAAACATATTATTGCTATCTCAAAATATTAAATGTGTTGATTTTATAGGAATAAAAGTCAATACACTCAAGTAGTAAATTGTGTAACCGTAATCAATTAACTTTGTGTTATTTAAATACTTTAGACAAGAAGTTATATCTGTTCCAAAAACAAAAACCACACAAAATCACAAAAGATTTTTTCACCGAGGATTTTTAAGTATATTTCATCATTTGTGTGATGAGCATACTGGGAAATGGAAGGTAGGTTCGCGGAGGTACGGAAGTGGCAGTTGCACTCGGATGAGCCTGGAGCTCCCATCACGCGTGCAAGGCTGGCCCGCAGCTCTTCCAGGGAGCGCCAGTTTGGCTCTGTGGAGGGGGTTTCACAGTAGCATTTGATGTGTGAGTAGGGTCCTCATCTGCTGTTAATGACATCTTCCAGAGATCTTCATATGATCTTTATTTACTTGGTTGCTTTTCCTGGTTTCAAAGAGGAACTTCATAGGTTGATTTCTTCACATTGTTTCTTTCCTCCAAAATGTATATTTATTCATTTAGCCAAAATTCACTGAGCTCTTGCCGGGTACCAATAGCATCTAAAATGTCTCAGAAATCTTGCTGGAGTCATGTAAAGAGGGATGAACAGGATTTGTGGCAACGGAAAGGAATATGCTCTTGGTTGATTCTCTCACCTCCTTTAAGTCTTTGCGAAGGTCCAGTCTTTTCAGCGGGACCTACCCTAATCACCCTGTGACTGCCCTGTCCCCACTTCCCACTACAACACTCCTGTTCCCCTTGCCCTGCCCTACTTTTCTTTTCCGTAGCAATTATCATCTTCTGTCATAGTAGATAATTTATTTATATGTTACGTTATTTTTGATTTTCTGTCTTCCCTGCTAATCTATCAACTCCATGACAGAAGTGTGTTTAGTCTGTTTTATGTTCTGTTACCCAGGTACCTACAATAACAGGTGGATGAATGATGAATGAATGGATGAAAGAGTAAATGAACGTATGGTGACTAATAACCCCCAACCAAACCCTCGAGCACTCCTGCCAGAGGAGAAATTACACTCTTGATTGCAGTTCAGTTTAGCAAGTGCTTATTGCTTCCTGTGCCAGGTCCTGGGGATAGAATGAATTAGGGAGACCTGGTCCCCTCAGCACATAGCTTGCAATCTAATGCAGTGGATCTTAAACCGTGGTGGGCCAAAGAAGCACCTGCCAGATCTTGTTACAAGTACAGACTCCCAGACATTCTAGTGTAGATGCTCTGCAATAGGATCCAGAAATCTGCATTTGTAACTGTTGTGAAACTGGTCAGCCATGGACAACACTTTAAGAAACAGACGCTAGATTGAGAAAAAAAGTTAGGACGCAAACTGAAAGCTATAACTTCCAGCTATATTCAATTTTCAAAAACAAACAAACAAACAAACAAAAACCTGGGGGGGCGGGTGCCTGGGTGGCTCAGTCAGTTAAGCGTCTGACTCTTGATTTCGACTCAGGTCCTGATCTTGCAGTCATGGGTTCAAGCCCCACGTCGGGCTGTGTGCTGACAGTGCAGAGCCTGCTTGGGATTCTTTCTCTCTCCTTCTCTCCCTGCCCCTCCCCTGCCTGTGCTCCCTCTCTCTCTAAATAAATATTTAAAAAATATATTGAAAATGTTTTAAATTAAAAAAAAATGAAAAACTGAACTTTACTTTTTAATGTACAAGTTAATATTGTTGGCTTCAGAGGCCTATGTGTCAGCCAGTCATGTATCACCTATGAGGTCTCCTAAAGGAAGAGGGGACTTATCCACACAAAGGCACTGACAGTGGCCTACTCTCCTCTCTCTTTGCTTCCACCACCTTATACCCCATTGCCATTTCCATATGCCCAATTAAGGCGATTTATGGGCTATGTTATCTTAAATGATGACATATTTACAATACCAAAGAGATGTCAGCGACCATGGACATCTCTTGTGGGTTCACTAGATATCCTCTGCTAATGTAGTTAAAAGAGTTGCCAAATGTAATTTCTTTTTGAAAAAAAAAAAAGCAAAAAAAAAAATTGGCTTACCTCTGTTGTGACAAGTAGCTGTCTGTAATATGTTACCATGCAAATATTTTTGAAAAAATAAATATAATTGGTGTCTTCAAATTAAGATTCAAGGTAATGGTGACGTTTTAATAATGAAGGAGAATGGGAGCTTTTTCAAAGAAATTCATACTAGAACATTTTAAATTTGAATATTTGGAAATGTTTCATCCATTTGTGATGCTCTTGCCAAAGACAAATTAAGCATATCACTTATTTAAAACTCTCAAGGTACACTAAGAAGTTGTGGAAACAGAATTTTCTAACTTGGTTACTAATATCCTAAATGAAGAGATGAAGTCAGGTTTGAATCTGGTTTTTAAAATATAGAAATGTAACATCCTCTAACTAAATTTTAAGAAGAGCTGTGTGATGGCTAATTTTATGTCATCTTGACTGGGCTAAGGAATACCCAGATGGCTGTAAAACATTATTCCTGAGTGTCTCTGCAGTGGCAGTGTAGATGGGCATCATCCAGTCCCTTGAGAGCACAAATAGAACTAAAAGGTGGAGGAAGGGCAGACTCCTGAGCTGGGACATCCATCTTCTCCTGCCCTAGGACAGCTGAGCTCCTGGTTCTTGGACCTTGAGATTCCAGGACTTCCCAGCATACCATCCCAGTCTTTCCCCGGCCTCCCCTCAACTCACCCACCTACACTTCCCTCTTTCCACCCCCACCCACCACGCCCCAGTTCTCAGACCTTGGAACTTGGACTGAATTATGTACCACTGGCTTTCTTGGTTCTCCAGCTTACAGATGGCAGACTTTAGCTTATCTCAGCCTCAACAATCATACAAGCCAATTCACATAACAAATCTCTTATATACCTACCTATATATATCCTACTGGTTCTGTTTCTCTGGAGATCCCTAATACAAGCTGATTAATATTAAGGAAGATAGAAATTTATTATTTTAACAAAAATCTTGGCATAACTGATGAATTGCACAATGAATACCATACTTTAGCAAGGGAAGCCAATAGTATCTTTCCTCCATTCAGACCTATGTCTCTTTGTATGGTAGTTTTCTGGGATGTCATTGACAAAAGCTGTCAAAAGCATTTAACCAAGATTTTCAAAAAGAAGCATGTTCAATCACATCAATATATGCTAACCGAATATTTTTAGGAAGAGCAAAAGTTACCATTATAAGCAAACTATAATGAAAAATTTAATGTATTTCATCTCTATCTCCTTTAAAAATTCTATTGTGCATACATATCTTTTCTCATGTACATAATAGATTAATACAAGTGGTACACGCATATGGCTTATAATAAATAAATATGCACATATTGATAGTACAAGCACACCCCCCCCCATTTTAACTAGTAAAGGATTAATCAAAGTTGAAGGATCCCTGGTGTAGACCAGTAGTTCCTGAAAACTGATCCAGTTGATTCTTTTTTTTTTTTTAATATTTATTTATTTTTAAGAAAGAGGCAGAGAGAGAGAGAAACAGAGAATCCCAAGCAGTCTCCATGCTGCCAGCACAGACTCCAACTCAGGGATTGAACTCATGAACCTGAAGATTATGACCTGAGCCAAAATCAGGAGTCAGACACTCAACCAGTTGAGCCACCCAGGCACCCCTGATCCAGCCAAGTCTAATGCTTCGCCAGGATCAGAGTCTTCAGGCTGACTCCCGGCCCACATACAGTTTTGGAGTCTGCAAAGACACACCCATTAGCAGGGGCAGCTTGGGAAGACCCAGGCCTTACCCTTATTCATAGGAATGAGTTCTCCTGAACTCCTCTAATGAAACTGATGATTTAATATCTTCTGGACCATTGGCCTTTCACTGAGAAGTATACCTATTCCATCCCAGTCCTCTTGCTGTGTTCTTAGACTTAGACTCATTATGTACTTTTTGTAAGTGGTACTGATGACTACAGAGGCCTTTAAAACATTCAGTTATAGGGATATGATGCATTTTGCAATTTCTTCAGAGGTAGTTGAGACTCTAGAGGTCATATAATTATACCTTCATTTCCTCCCGAGGCTTGATGAAGGTGAGGCAAAAATACCCAAAGTCATCCAGAATTCAGTGGCATAGCCCAGACTAGTCTCCAGCCTCCCACTCCCAGTCTGGAGCTATCCGAAAGCTTCCTCCTTGGCCTTGCTCTCCCTGCAGACTCGTGGGACAGAACTTGCTCACTACTTCTGCTCTCACCATTTCCCCCACTTCCTATGTGGTCACTGGGAAAATTAAGACGAGCTGTTTGGTCTTGTGTAGCAAACACAGAACAATGCATTTCACTTTGATTATCCTTCCAGGAATAGTTTTTTACTTTTGATTTCACATTTATTCATAGTCTGAATACTGAATTTGAAAGTTGGTCTGTTATTAATTTGTTTGCAAAGTCTAGCCTCCACATTCCTGAAGTGAAGTGTACCCAGTGAAAGTGATGGGGAAAGTGTATAAAAATAATATTAATTGCATTTCTATAATGAAAATGATCTTTGAGTTATTTCCTTAACCATGTGGCTATAATGGCTACCACTTAGATGGAAGGCAATAAGATAAAAAATAATAAAATAAAAAATGAAAGTAAACCAGTTGAGAGAGCCAATTCAAAGGGTTAAGAGTGACAGTGTGAAATGCAGAAGAAAGGGGGAGAGAGAGAAAGCAAATGTATGAGTATATGAATATGAAGAAATAAGTAGCTGAAAAAAAGGAGGTGACCTTGGGCAATTTTCTTCTTGAGAACAAAATGTGTGCATACTACAATGCTCATTCACTTTCATTGTTATAGTGTGTTAAGGTTGACCAGCTGCTATAACAAGTGAACCCATACGTTTCTGTGGCTTACCATAGTAGATGTTCTTAAGTTTCATACAAGTGACAATACATTGTAAGGCGGGGGTGGGAGTGTCTTAGTCACACAGTTCTTTTTGGACTAGTCCTGCTGTTTTCATCTTCAACCTTCCAGGGTTGCCCAGGACATTGACATCGCCAACAGGATGAGAAAAATAGCAGGGAAGATAGTCCTTGGGAGTTTTTACAGAAAGGACTGCAGGCGGCATACATCGCTTTGACTCACATTCCCCTAGTTGGAACTCAGTCCTTTGGTTACCTCTAACCACATACAACTTAAGAAAATGTAATTGAGCCATGTGCCCAAGAAGAGGAGCAAGCAGGTGAGCCACTAATGGCTCTCTTTAAACTGGAAGCTTCTGGTTGCTTTGCTTCTTCTGCTCTTTGAAAGGGCTCTCTCTAAGGGAAAAGCTAAAACCACAGTGGGAAACTTGTGACCTTACATCTCACAGTCTGAGAAATCTGACTTTGTCAGCACTCTCAGAAAAACCAGGCCATCTCTCAGAGACAGACTCCCAAAATTGAGCTCAAAAGGCTGCTGTGTGAAGCCAATATGTTCCTTTCTCTATCATAGGACATATGTAAGACTGACATCCTCATGCCCCATGGACCACCGCATTCACTTGCTGGTAGCAGACTTACATGGACGCTACATTGTTATCTGATCACTTACAGTGAGGGAGAAAAAACAAGTTATTGAACTACGTATGACCAGCATACTGTAGGCCTACATGGCAAACGCAGTCAGAATCACAGAGCTCCTTGGAGGGCCTGGTATCAGATGGATGCAGATGGGAAGACATACTTAGTGAAACCAGGCTGTAAGAGCCTAGCATACCTGCTCCACAGTAAGGAGAGTCTTCCTGTGGTCCTAGAAAGCACATGGCCCATTAACCACTAACTCAGCCTCCCTC
This sequence comes from Acinonyx jubatus, assembly GCF_027475565.1. Classification (NCBI taxonomy): domain Eukaryota; kingdom Metazoa; phylum Chordata; class Mammalia; order Carnivora; family Felidae; genus Acinonyx; species Acinonyx jubatus. The sequence goes on along the minus strand of NC_069384.1, from coordinate 132,267,854 downwards.
TCCCACTGGCTCTTCCCATATGTGCCTCTTTGACTACTTTTCTCTGCTTCTTTGGCAGACCCTTTTTGACTGACATCTTTTTGCTTTTGATATTATATTAAACAGGTAAGGGATATAGTCAGATCTTGTTAGCCTGAAAACCACCCAGTCTCGTGAGGAAGGCTTTGCATACCTGTATGTTCGGAGGTACTTTGTATTAATTTTACAGTTTGACTTTCCCATAGTTCTTGGGTGCACCTCACAATTACTTCCAATCATTAATAAACTTGATTTCTGAAAGGAAAATTGGAAATAATTGTTCCCTTACCTACCATTTCAGGGATACTGACATAACATCTCTTTACTGTGTGGTTGCTTCAGTAAATCAAGAGTTAGGCTCCAGGTTTTTCTCTTCATGCTGTCATTCTTCGCTTTTTGACAGCCCCTTCAAGCTGATCCTCTTTAGTGTTTACTGAAAATGTGTTGAAGAAACACGAATTGATGAAGTTGAGAGCTATAAGATGTTTCACAAGATTGTCAGCCCTAGGTCGGACCATCATCATGTTGTAAGTTGGGGTTGTTAGTGATATGATTCTTGCCTTTTCTTGAAGTTCCTATTGCAGTACAAGTGCCTTATTCATCACTTCTCTCTTTCTATAACAACAGCAATAAAAACAGAGAGTATTTCAAATTATTCCACTTAAGGTAAACGTTGTATGGTGCTTACATGGCTTGAGCTGTCTTTGGGGAATAGCGCCAAATAGGAAAATTTGAAGAAGGCAGAAAAATGACAGGAATGGTTGGAGTTGTTTTCATAAAGCCAGGAAAGAGATAAACCCTTTAGCCTCATCTTTCCAGCTAGTATCTGAAAAAATCCCACCAGATTTTCTCAGAAAAGTTGTAATGGAATGTATCTATTATAAATTTTACTTTATGAGAGGACCCACTGACAAGAATATCAGCTATCAATTTGAGATCAACTACTTAATTTACTTAATTGATAACATCTTGTTTAAGCTTTCTCATTTGAACTTTCCTCCATTTGAGTTCTAGAGACTAACCAACTACATAGGAAACAGCACTGAACAAAAACTAAATTTCAAGATATATTTAGGACTTACTCATTCAAAAGAAACTGACCTCTGATTAAACAAGGGAGAAGAGATTCCATTACGGCAGAGGTAATAGAGTTTGATGCCCTAAAGAATTTCATTGAAGGATTTAATGTGTGTGTATGAATAGTCTTATTAAAATTATTGTCATTTGCTACCAACCATTGCTTTTGGTGTAAGAAAGCAAATAATGCAATATAGATAGTACGAGCATCCTGTTTCCTTCTCCCGTTTTCTCTTCCTTCCTTCCTTTTTTTAAAATAAGATTTAATTATGAGCTTCTTGAAAAAAGGAAATATAGAGAGTAGCTTGAAAGAACATTTAAGAGAGTATCAACAAGGCTTAGTGAATAATTAGCTATGGATGATGAGCAATCCATTGTATTTCCCAGGTATCCACCTATTGATTGAGTTAGTGGGAAAATGTATGAGTTGAGGAAGTTTGCAGCAGTAACTAGGTATAAGAAGGTTAGATAATAAGTTGATTTTGAGTAGGTTGTGGGATATCCAGGTAGGTATGTGCAGAAGGCAATTGGGATGTGTGTCTAGTGCTCAAAGAAGAGCTTGGAACCATGAATAGAGATTTCTAAATCTAAATCTAAATCTAAATTGTTGTTGAGGGACTATAGGTGATCTCAAGGAATAATATGTTGAGGAGATGAGAAGAGAGCTGGGAGGGGAAACATAAGACATAATAGGGGCAAGAGGAAGGAGCATATGGAGAAGACTTAAAATGTGGGAAAACCATGAGAAGATAGAATTACAGTGGCCTAAGGATTGATAATTCCAAGAACATGGAAATAGTGACAAATGCTGTAAAGAGATCAACCAAAACAAAAACACTTAACACTGTTGAAAATCGCTGCTGTATTTAGGGTGTACATTGAAGGGGAAATAAAAGCGTCCTTTCAGATTGAAACAATGCCATGAAAAATATTTAAAAAACAAGCAAAAAGACTGTCGATGATTGAGAAATAAAAAGGGAGAAGTAGAGATAGTATGGAACCTACAGATGAAAGTAAATCAGTAACACCATGCTGTTGATAATAAAGGGATAATTCTTCTCAAGTGCATAGATAATGTGGCATTTTTTCAACTAGATCCTTACTAAAGTAATAAGTCCAGTTTTTCATTCTACATTTTGAGATGTGAAATGTTATAAAACATTATTTGAAGATATATAAACTGATTATTTAGAAGAAACAGATAACGCTAGGGAAAAAAATGATCAAAGCTATGTACTTGAATCTGAGATTATTTAGCCCAAAAAGAAGACTGAGAATTAAGAATGTTCTTGGGGCCGCCTGGGTAGCTCAGTCGGTTGAGCGTCCAACTTCGGCTCAGGTCATGATCTCGAAGCCTGTGAGTTCAAGCCCTGCATCGGGCTCTGTGCTGACAGCTCAGAGCTTGGAACCTGCTTCTGATTCTGTGTCTCTCTCTCTGTCTGCCCCTCCCCCACTCATACTCTGTCTCTCTCTCTCCTTCAAAAATAAATAAACATTAAAAAAATTAAAAAAAAAAAAAAAAGAATGTTCTTCAAACTTTCATGAACCGTTACGTAAATGAGAGCATTCCCTGGTATATGTAGCCGGGAAAGGTTTGAAGATCGAAATGGACTCAGTTCCTCAGTTACTATCTCCATGACTTTAGGGAGACTACTCCATACCATTCTGAACCTGTTTCTTTACCTGTAAAATGGTGAAACATTTGTTGTGAAAATTCTGTGATTGTGAGATAGTGTTTGTAAAGGGCCCTCTATGATCTGGCACCCGGTAGAGGATACATGATGCCGTGTGTGCTTTCTCTTGGAGAAAGTAGCAAGACTAGTAGACTTGAATCTATTTATGGCATATTTAAGCTGTGGGTTTTTGTCTTTAAATTTAGTGTTTAAGTGGGGCCTCACGAATGAGCAAGGTTATTCCTAAACCTCTTAATTTTCAACAGTGTCATTTACATAGAAAATTTCCCCAAATAACTTAATGGTGCAGCATATTATTTGTTGATTTTTTAAAAAATTGTCTATTGCTTTCTATGTAACCTACATACAGATAAAGTGAGAGGGTTCTAGAAATCATTAGTCATTAAATAGTACAGTCTAGAAAAAGAAGTTACAATTTAATAGCTGACGAGAGCTCTAAGAATGACAAAATCAGTTAAGTTCATTCTTTTCCTCACTGTGGTGCACAGTCCTCCCTGATTTCCCTGAAGAAATCATATCCCCCTATTGCGCACTCTGATGGCACCATATACCTCCTTTTCTAAACATTCAGCACAGACTCAGTCCTACGTTAATATATGTACTTATTTGATTGTCTCATCCTCTAGTATAAACTCCTTCAGGGATTTATTTCTGGGCTCTCTATCCTGTTCTGTTGATCTGTGTGTCTGTTTTTGTGCCAGTACCATTCTGCTTTGATTAGTATAGCTTTGTAGTAGATCTTGAAATCTAGGTTTGTGGTATCTCCAGTTTTGTTCTTTTTCAAGATTGCTTTGTCTGTTCAGGGTCTCTTGTGGTTCCATACAAGTTTTAGGGTTATTTGTTCTAGTTCTATGTAAAATGCTATTAGTATTTTGATATGGATTGCATTAAATCTGTAGATTGCTTTAGGTAGTATGGACACTTTAACAATATTTGTTCTCCCAATTCATGAGCATGGAATGTCTTTCCTTTTGTTTGTGTCATCTTCAGTTTCTTTCATCAATGTTTTACAGTTTATGTAAAGGGGGCTAAGGTCTTTCGTCTCCATGGCTAAGTTTATTCCTAGGTATTTTATTCTTTTTGGTGCACTTGTAAATGGGATTGCTTTCTTAATTTCTCTTCTGATTCCTTATTCACGTATAGAAATGCAACAGATGTTGCATGTTGTATGTTGTTTTTGTATCCTGCAACCTTACTGAATATATCTATCAGTTCTAGTAGCTTTTGGTGGAGTCTTTACGGTTTTCCATATATAGTATCCTATCACCTCTGCAGCTATTTCTTTAAAAGCCAGACTCTGGCAAACTCTTTGGTTTACCCAGTCCATTGAGCACATACTGGGTACGAGACACTTTGCTGGAGGCAGATACTATACAATTGGTGATCTGGACCTGGGGTCTGCCCTCGGTGAACTTACACTCTGCATGGAAGGTAGACATGCACACAACTAACCATAATGCAACACAAGATGAAACAGATGCAAAAGTAACTTAAAACCAGCATGCTGTCAGAATGGAGAGACTGGAGTAAAGTGGAAATTCACAAAAGGCTTCATGAGGAGGTGGTATTTGGAGCTGAGAATGAGCAGGATTTCAGAAAGCGGAGAACAAGTGAGTAGATGAGTCTAACCTGAGGGGACAGCTTACCTGAAGTCTGGTGATATGGGAAATGTCCATAGTTAGTTGTGAGTGAAAGGTAGCGTATATAGCGAATAATATGAGAAGTATTTTAGGGCCCAGATCATGGAGGTCCTTGAATGTCATACTAAGAAATTGGAACTTTATTTGATTTGCATTTGAGACCTGATTCAGAACCAAGGAAGGTAGTAAAAGAAAATGAGGCCTAAATTTTTGAAAGGTGATTCTGGTGACATTATATGTATGAATCACTGGGAAACCAGATTAGAGACTTGGAATACTCAAGGCAAAAAATAAGACATAGTCTGAACTACAGGGAGGGTCATGATCATGCAGCAGTATGGTTTTGTCATAGGAGTCATAGAGAAGGCATATTGATAGAACTTGCTCGGCCCAGATTTTTATGTTCTGGGTCTAAGGTTCTGTCTAAGAGGCAGTCTGAAATGGTGATACCAGAGATGGAGGTTTAGGGCTTTTTGTGTGGAGAGGTGATAGTGGAAAGATGAACATAAAAAGGATTGGACAGAAAGGATTGAAATTGAGGGTATATTCACAAGGAGTTACTTTGCCAGATCTGTAAGATTACACATGAGTGAGTAAGTGAGTGAGTGAGTGAGTGTGTGTTTTGTAGAGAAATCCTATAGTTGGTGCCATTTAAGGCTTCCAGATGACTTTTAAGTGTCAGACTTACCTGACTTCCCAGATCTTCAAAGGCATGTGTGGAAGGAACCAGTCCTACCAGAGGTCAAAATGACTCACTAAGAAAAGTAAGCATAACACCATTTGATAGACTTTTGGTAAAAGAATGACAGCTTCAGCCAGACTTGTAAAGTGTTCTGCATGTTATTTAACCTATTATATGTGTGCTATGAGTACAAAAAAAGTAAACTGAGAAAGATATAAAATACCTTTTATCTTGTATTTTAAGTAACGTTGAAGAGATTAAGTTTTATTTTTAGTTTAGTGCAGATAAGTATAAAGAAGAAATCAAATGAACCCCATACATAAACCTATTATAGAGATAACTCCCAATAATAGGTGTATGGGAATGGAGTACTATGACACAAGTTAAGGAAATGAGGGCTCAAATTCTCCACACCCTTGCCAACACTTGTTATTTCTGTCTTTTTTATTATAGTGATTCTAATGGGTATCAAATAGTATCTCATTTTGGTTTTTATTTACATTTCCCTGATGACTAATTATGTTGAACATCTTTGCATGTGCTTATGGGCCATTTGTACATGTTCTTTAGAGAAATGTCTCTTTGGATCCTTTGCCCATTTTAATTGTGTTGTCATTTTATTACTGAGTTGTAAGAGTTCTTTATATATTCTGGATTCACAACTCTGATACATGATTTGCAGATATTTTCTCTCATCTGTGGATCTTTTCACTTTCTTAATGGTGTCCTTTAAAGTGCAAATGTTCATAATGTTGATGAGGTCCAACAAATGATGAGAGTGTTGGTGCCATAGCTAAGAAACCATTGCCTAACCCAAGATCATGAAGATTTACTCCTGTGTTTTCTTCTGAGAGTTTGATAGTTTTAACTCTTACATTTAGGTCTGTGGTCTACTTTGAGCTAATGCTGTGTGTGATGTGAGGTAGGCTTCCATATTCATTCTTTTGCATGTGGGTATCCAGTTGTGCTGTTTGAAAAGACTGTTCTGTCCCCCATCAAATTGTCTTGCCCCCTTTCAAAAATTAATTAACCATAAGTGTGAGGGGTTCTTTCTGGACTCTCAGTTCTGTTCCATTGATCTGTTTGTTCTTAATGCTAGTACCACACTGTCTTGATTACTGCAGCTTTGTAGTAAGTTTCAAAAATCAAGAATTATGAGTCCATGTACTCAGCTTAATCTTTTAAAAGATATTTTTTGCCATTCTGAGTCACTTGCATCCCCACGTGAATTTTAAGATCCTCTTGTCAATTTTTGCAAACTATTTATTTTAAAAAATATTTACATAAAAAGAATTATACTTTGCTTTTTTTATACTCCCCCCCTCTTTTCATCTTTAAGTCATCTCTCAAGGGTATTCTAAATACAGTGTCCATCAGGAAATAAGAGCCCTGTGCTTCTACATAGAATAACTACTGAAGAAGGATGGCCTCCAAAGATTCCTCTTAATCTAGATGGGTGATTACTTAAGTCCTTCTCATTCTCCTTTCTGAATCACAGCAAAGTATGCAGCTCTGTTTCCACTCACTGCTTCACTGTTCTAACCAGGGGTATCTTGGACCCCAACTAACTGATTTGATTCTTCAGGAAAAAAAATGAGCTCCTAAAAGTTATCTTTGTGGAGCATTTATGGCTGTGGACTACAAGAAAGTTCAGCTGCCTCTAAAACAAAACAAAACAAAACAAAACAAAACAAAACAAAACAGTGGTGAGTGGACAGCCCCACTTATGGAGACCCCGTCCATACATCTGGGCGCTATCAGTTGCTCCACACCAATAGGGAAGTTAGAGAAGTCGGAGAAGCTAGCACAGAAAGAGTGGGCTCTCCAGAAGTAGACCTCTTGCTTCACCGTAGTCAAGCATGTCCTCGTCCTCCTCACCCTCACCGCCCCCCACAACGTCGCCTCACTTCTCATTCATTCAGATAAGGTACTAGATGCTACCCAGGGTGAAACCCGTACTTCTGAACAGCCCTACTCCCACATAGTGTTTCTCTCCAGGCTGGCATTCACCTGGTGCTCTACAGCTATGCCAGTTGTTAAAATATTGAAGTTCCTTGATGTCAGTGGTTAGAGAAATCCAGTGTCTGAGGGGTTACAGCCTGGCACCAGCAGCAGCTTTCCAGACATCTCCTCCTGGCTCCCAGCTGGCCCTAATTGGTCTCTGCCTGTGCTACAGCAGTTGTTTTATATTTGACTGTTGCCTCTGCACACATTTATACAGTGAAAAGGGTTGATAAACTAATCCAATGGTGTCCTTCAGACCCTGCCTTCCCAAGAAGAAAGCTGTTACCCAAAGCCACCTTTCAGGTTCCTGAGAAAAGCCCCCAGTTGGTGTGTGGATGGAATTCAGGGCTTCTACGAACTTGGATAGGAAAGGTTTATTTTTTCACTTCATTTTCACCAAGCCCTCACTAAAACTTAGTATTTGCTTCAGCTAGGAACAAAGACAACAAACCGCACTAGTAGCGACAGCACCCGAAACATTTTCACTCGTAGCAATCACAGATATTTTGTATCACGTTACGGTTGATGAGCATATCTTGAAATGCCATTTACATTCATCGCTACTTCTAAATTATAGTAGTGATTAGCCAGCCGCTATATCTTATTTAATACATTAATATAAAAGTGCATGTCACTACGTTATAGATTTGTTCGATATTTTGATTACTGTATTTCAACATAATTGGTTTCCTTTATAACCCTATTTATTTTATATATTTAAAAGCATTATTCTGAAAAGGGGGCTGAAGTCTTCACCAGAAAACAGAGTAGTCCACAGCACAGAAAAGATTAAGGACCCCTAGCATAGACTGGCCGTGTGAGCAGCGTGCAGTTGATGTGCCTAGTTATTATCACTGCATATTGGAAGGGGTGTGGTTTTAAGATTTTAAGACTGACATGTATCCAAAGTCACTGATTAAAAAGAAAACATTTTATGACACTATCTACTCTTAAGAGAAATTCATGTCTGATACCGGTGTTCTTTTTTTACAATGATACCTGAAATCCTGAATAAAGTCATGAAGAAAGGCAAAAGTCCATCTGTAGGAACTCTTCTCGACGGTCTCTGTGGTCTCGCTTGACATACTTTCTTAAGTAGGGATTGCTGTTACTCAGGAGAATATAACTAGTCTGGGTGTTATTTATGGTTGTTGTCTGATTTCTTTCCTCATTTTGACATTTTTAAAATTCAGTACTGATACTTCATTGTTCTACTAGGAAGCATCACAAAAAATACAGTGTACATGAATGACCTTCGTGAGAGTGGATTTATATAATAAATGAATGTTTTTAATTTCAAGATGTTTCATCATTGAAACTACCCCCCAAATTGCAAAGAAGTGTGGCTGTGTGAGGCTTCCTTTTACCAGGCTCAGTGTGCAGGACTTTAGTTTTGGTTGCCTTGACAATTGCAAAGCAGGTAATGAAAGGGCAGAGGATAGGGAAAAGGAGATGGGAGCAACATTTCTCAAACCAGGGTTCTCATTCCCATAGATTCATGTAGACTTCTTCTTGGGAGTTCAAAAGCCCTAAAGCCAGTTTTAAATTGCCTCTGTTCTGATGATACTTTGTTTAAACTTCCTGTAACATACCTAAGATAACACTTTACAATGATAATTTCTCTAGCAGAGATTTTAGCTTCTAAGTCACAAATTGGAATATTTAGGAATATTTTTTGAGATTACCTCTTTCCTTTTTCTTTTACATCATTGAAGGCTGGGAACCACTCTTGGGCAAAGACCAATGGGTTTCCATATTTCTTTAAACCATTGAAGTAACACTTCTCCCCCATTCTGCTCACATTTAAGGAAAGAAAAAGGTAAAGAGTTCAGTACTGCTAAAAAGAGCTAACCAACTATTTAAAAGTAATATTTTGAGGCCCAGTTTTAGTAACAAAGAAAACATGTAGACCTAAACTACTTTGCTATGCACATATATATATATATATATATATATATACATATATATATACATGCATATATATTGGGGGGCATGTTAATCTGGCATCTTTCCGCATGCTAAATTCAAAAATGTAAATATATTTTAAAAAAGGAAAAAATTGTATTTCTCTTTTGGTGTCTATTTATTGTGTGAAGCTACAGTCGAGCATAACGCACAGGTGGTTTAAAATGCTTCTCTGCCATCTGAGATCTCGGCTTGCCAGGGTATAGATGGGGATGTCACTTTAGGGAATTGGGCTTATTCAGTATGTAAAATGAGGCTGGCATGGGTTCAGAGGTTTTGTCTGTGTCTTTACCCAATTAATGATTTTTTGCTTCCCCCCCCCTTTTTTTTTTAACTTTTTTAAGGCCTTTGAATTTTTCTCTTTTTTTAAGTTTTAATCCGTAGATGCGTAGATTAGAACTACCTGAATATTTCTGTCAATTGCACTAAGCTTCCTAATACCTAGTATTCATAATACATATTTCCTATCAAACCACATCAGAATTATCAATATATAAACCAGAGGTCACTTTAATTCTGTCTGGTATTGAAATAATAGTCTAATTTATAACCTTGTCACAAAGGTTTATTTTCTTTTTTTGGTGAAGATCTATGTTAACTTGATGAATGCATTTTGGATTTGTAATAGTGCAAAAAAAACTAGATTTTATTTTTCCAAATCTGATATTTTGTGAGCTTTTTTTATTACCAAGTATGACATTTAATTCATGATATGGATTGTTTTAAAGAAAGAAAGGAAAAGTGGTTTAGGTAAGGAAGGTATGGTTCAGTACACTATTTATACATAAATATGTGTAGTAAAATGAGTATTATCTCAATAACAATTAATGTAAAGAGAAAATGAACTCTTGGATAAATGACAGGGAAGGAAATAAAATGCAAGCCTAGGTTTGACAGCAGTATCTAGATAATACCGCTCATTTTATTTTTATATATATTTTTTCTTAAGTGTGAATTTTGTGAGCATTTAGGATCATAATGTCTGCCTTTTGATCCACTGTGTTACTGTATCTAATTTTAATGAAGAGGGCAGTATGTGGCAATAAGAAACAGAAATAGTGAGACCTTTGTGGACCCTCTAGCAATCAGTGAATATCAGATCGCAAATTTCCCCAGCTTTAATTACAGGCAAAAGAAAAGATAAAATTAGCATTTTAATATAGAAATATCTTAGGCTTTAGGAGAATTATGATAAATCTAATGTTGCCTAGCGAACCAAAGAGGGAATATTACAACAAACTGTCTCCTTAGGAATATTTGTTTAAATAAAGGCAACAATACTTCATCCTTATCTTTTTTTGGATAATTATCACTATTTCAGGCTGTTCTTTGTTCCAGGTTTAAAATACCTTTAGTTAAAAAAAAAAAAAAGTAATTGGCAGTGTTTGTTTTCTATAAAACTACAAGAAGGGAAAAATTCTGTTTGCTTGGCACTAACAGGATAATTTCAGGGGGAGTTTTTGCTCTTCGGCTCCAGTTCACTGGTGCCGTGGCATCCCTGTTCTTGGAAGCATTTGGGTTATCTCGTTTCACTTACAGCCTACTAAACTAACTCCTCTTCCATGGCTGAGGTTTGCCCACCTGTCTCCCCTAAAACACCTGCAACATATGTTTGCATAACCCTGTAATGCCTTGCCTTTGGGGTCCTAAGAAATTCCCCCAGAGCTTTTTGCTTATAAACAGCTGAGCAATTCGTTTTTCTAATGACGGTTGCTTTTCCCCCAGCATTGAGGCAATAACATATTCACTAAAACAAGAGTCTCATTTTTCATCAAAGAGAAATGTTCGACATATTTTTACAGTGCTGCTTCTCCTCCTGAGCTCTTATTTTTTTCCCCTTTTCTAATCTGGCTGAAAATTAAGAGTTGGTAGCAAGGTAATAGGGGAGTGAAAGCGAAGTAATTCTTCATTTGTCAAATATTTTGTTTTCTTCATGCCAAACATACATTATATTGTAAATATAAGTCAATCTTTTCTATTAAACAAGTGCTACCGGAACTTTATCAGTTTAATTTAATGTAAAAATTGTGATCAATAAATTATAGAAGTGATAATAATTTGGACATATTGCAGGAGATCGCTTTAATTATTACAGCCTTATAAGCTGGTAAGCAAGTATGCATTAATACGGTTTTACAATTTTTTTTAATTTATAAATATATGTACTCTTATGCTGAGAAGTAAAATAGCATCGTTCCCCACATAGGAGATCCAGTATGCATGAGAGATTTTCCTAAATACGCGTTTTGCTTTTATTTTTTTTTTTTATTTTTTTAACATTTATTTATTTTTGAGACAGAGAGAGAGCATGAACGGGGGAGAGAGAGGGAGACACAGAATCCGAAACAGGCTCCAGGCTCTGAGCTGTCAGCACAGAGCCCGATGTGGGGCTTGAGCTCACGGACCGCGAGATCATGACCCGAGCCGAAGTCGGGAGCTTAACTGACTGAGCCACCCAGGCGCCCTGCGTTTTGCTTTTAAAAAACACGTTTGATAAAAATCCACCCAAATTTATTTGTGATTTCCAGAAGTACAAAGCACCACTTTCTCTACCTACAGTTATCATGAATTTTAAGTTGTCAATCTGTCAGATCTGCTCTCAAATTAAAAGTCTGTGTGTCAGTGTTCAGTGTTACCAGAAGATAACCATAGCTTCCATTTCATTGAGTTTTTATCGAGTGCCCAGCACTGAGCTGTGCGCTTCGTGTTCATCGTCTCATTTGATTCTTACCACAAGTTTGCAGTGAGGGAACTACAGCTAAGAGTGTAACTGGCTCCTCACAGGGGCCCTGCTAGTGGGTGGAGCAGGGGGTCCGAGCAGGGGCCTCACTGACTGCTGATCCCTTGCCTCCCCTGCCAGGCAGCCTGTGCCTCTAAAGCAGATGAGTGAGGTTATGTTTACCCTACTTTAACTCCTAGTGGTACATTCATGAATTAGAACTGGAATCACAAGGGTCACTGCAATTGCTTTTCTCTTGCTCCTTTTGGTTCTACGTGTTTGTAAATAGCCAGCCCTATGAAAGGCATTGTGTTGTTCCAAGTTCTGAGAGGAATACTTTACACTCTTTTCCTTCTATAGTCTCCATATTACAATTCAAACGGAGATAGTCATCTTCAAATGAGGATGAGCTCAGTTGAGGGACCGATCTAGAAAGTACTATTTGTAATGACCTTTGTTGGATGAGTTTGATTTCACCAGGCTGAGAACAAGGAAAACTGTCATATAGCATCTTGTAGTTAATTATTCCTGTAGCATCTTTTCGTTACTTGTACTTAGTGTGGGTTAACATTTAAATATTTGTATACTACCGCACAAAGTGAGCATCAACTTAAAATACTGAAATATTCATGGGGGGAAGAGTGGCAGAGGGAGGAGGGTGATGTGCCGATCTGTGACTTCCATTATAGATTAGAGCACAGGGGAGTTGTCCACCGTCAGAAGTCATACTCCGTAAGGGACAGGGTATTTGTTTTACCTGAAATTACATTAAGGAGCAGCTTGCTAGCATATAACACAGACCTCAGAAGTGTAGAACGTTAGTTAACTGTAATGGAGAGGTTAGATAGATTCCGATCAGTTTCAGCCCTTACATTCATTGATTGCTGTCCTTTAAGTACTGTTTGTAAATTGATTTTGTAATCATGCCAAATTAACAAAAGCATTTTGGAAATTCACAAGTACAGCATGGGTTGGGTTGGGTTTTCGCATATACTTCCTTCTAAGACACTTGTTTCTGCTTCTGTAAGTCATTCTGTCCCAAGGCTTTAAGATGCCTCCCAAAACCCAGCCTGTCTGTAGAATGGGTGGGATTTTCAGCATTCTTCTTCTATTGAAATAAAATAAAATGCTCAAGAGAAAGCTTTAAAAAGAGCTCCAACAGCTTGTTAACAGAGAAGAATTGAGTGAGTGGTACTTGGTAGTTAACTAGCTACAATCTTGTAGAAGATCTATCTCCAGTCCATCCGGGTTGGTCTAGGAAAGGCATGACTCAGGGTGAACTGAATTTGTGGTTTCTGCATCTTCACCTATAATTTAATACAGACTTCCCAGGTAATGGAACGTAATCGGTACTCCTCGTACACAAATCACTGTCAGTTATGATCACCATTTTTCTATCTTTTGCCCAAAGAAAAATTCACCAAGAGTGTGTTTCTTTTGTATAATACACATTGGTTTGGAAAAGCCTGTAATAGTGAAAATCCTGTCTGTATGAAAATACATTTAAAATAATTAGCAATTGTTCCTGCCCGTGCAAAGACACACTGTTAAAGCTGTTGACATCACATGTCCTGCACAATGAAAAATTATAACTGTCATGGAGTCCAATCTTTCTTACATACAGAGCTTTATATATGTACAATTCTACTAGCTCATATTTTAGAGGAAAGTCCAGATATTTAAAAACTAAAAATCAGAACTGTTATATTTCTATAAAATTTTATTTGTAAAAAAATCCTTTTAAATATGAAAAGCGAGTATCTCTTTACTTTTAAAATGTTTCAGTTGCATAAAGTTAGAATTATGCTCATTTAATCCGATGCCCCTAAGGAAACCATTGTTATCATTTTGGTAAATAGCTGTGCGGAAGGTTATCATTCCAAAATTTCTTGACTTTTTCAAACCTTATTCAGAAGAGACAAAACGAACTTAATTAAAAGAGAAGAATTACAGGTAGATTGAAGAGCTGTCAGGACTGAATCTTAATGTATAGCAGCGTTTGTGCCCTTTTTATGGTTCATGTCTATACATGTTGATTTTTGTAGCTACACGATTTTTTTTTATGTGTATGTCAGACATTTAGTTCTGTGCTGTCCATTACAATAGGCACAAGCCACATGTGGCTATTGAGCACTTGAAGTATAGCTGGTCCAAATTGAGATGTGCTGTAAGTGTGATATATATAGTGGAGTTCAAAGACGGTACAAAAGGAAGAATGTAACGAACCTCAGTGATTTTTATATTGATTACATGTTACAATGACAACATTTTGGATATAGCGAATTAAATAAAATACTACATTTAATTAAACTTGTTCCTATTTTTTAATGTGGTTGCTAGAAAATTTTAAATCACATATGAAGCTTGCATTTGTGACCCACAATGTATTTCTGTTGGACAGTCTAGTCCAGATCATCTATCTGTTGACATATTTATGTTTTAGTAATAGCATCATCTTCTCATAAAATCCTGTTCGATAACTTTCAACTATAACCTCTGATTTTATTTTCTTACATTTCAAATGCTGTTTTTCAACATGATCTTTTGATTCTTTTTTTTTTTCTTTTTTTTCATCCCAGTATAGAGATACTTTAAACTGCCTCTCGCTTTGATACTAGTAAGTCTCCTAGGAATTTAAATAGGCCTCTGTGAAAGCAATACTTGAGCCTCATTCATATGTTCAAGTTAGATCATTATTCCTAATAATGGCTTTAAGTGCTTAGATACATCAGCACTTCGTGTCTTGAATTGCTTGTCATTTCTTTATGAAGATGTTTCAAGAACTTGCTCCATGCAATCCCTTATTTCATTGTTTTCTAGCAAAAAGTAACATAACCTTTTATTAGTTTGTTGTTGGGAGTCCGAAGAAGAAAAGCCTTTTTATTCGCAAAAACAAAATGTATTTCCAGGTAGTGAGAATCTAAAGAGCAAAATGAGTCATGAGTGATAGTCCTGCGGAAGTTATTTTTTTAAATAAATCATGAATGCCCTGGCAATCTGCCAGTAGCTTTAACCTCTGTTTTATTTTCCCATTATACTTGGGTCCAGGTTGTCATCAGCTACCATGAGGAAACCTGTGTAATTCCTAGAGAGAGAAAAGTTGCACTGTTAGACTTAATAGTATGGTAGTCATGGAAGCATCAGTCCTCTTCATCAAGGCAATTCAGATTTGATTATTGTAGAACTGTGTTGAATACCAAACCAGTGGAGTAGTAGCTGGAGCTAAATCAAGGGATTGTCATTTTTGTCAGATGATTAGGGCTGACTTGGAAGAGATATGAAAGGGTTGAGCTGTGTAAATATTCTCTTTTCAGCAGAAAAAGAAAAGGTCCATCATGGCCATTAAGATGCAGATTGTTAGCTTGATGAATTTCAAACTATTTAACCTTAGCAATTATACACCCCCGCCTACGTACAAGTATATCAGTGCCTTGGGATTATGGCTCCAAGGATTGATATCGAAGTGTATTGGTAATTTTCTATTAAGATGAAATGAAGCCTTTCTATGTCTAGATAGAGCTCTCAGAGGACAAGGCATGCTCTAGTTCAAAGTCCTACTCATTAACCTGAATTATAAGTTCAGGTAAACCTTGGAACACACTTATTTATAAGTTTTGTCAAACTTTTTCATGAAAAATATATGTAATTTAACATTTTAGAGATGGTATTCGTTTTAATTATGATATTAACATAGTAACCGTTTTATAAACTAGAATTTATTTAATTTTTATTTGCCTGTGAGGGACTTGATACATTTAAATAATGGACACATTAAACGATGGTAACATATTTAAATTGACAAACCTGACCTAATGATTTCAGGACATTTTTGCAATGTTTATGGAGAATATCAAATGCCAGAAAGGCCAGTGTATTGCTGTTGGTATGAAAATGTGCATTGGTCAGTTTGATTTTCTGTTTTGATGGTACTCTGCTAATATTTCCACTACTTTGGTACTTGTTAAACTCGTAAATAAGAACAGATGACATAGAAATTTCTAACTTTAAAAGAATTGCTGAATTCTAAAATAACACATTCGTTTTTGGAGAAGAAAGACTCGGTGCGCCATCTAGTGGGCATGTTTAGCATTCTGGTTATCAAAAACTAACGGCGATTTTTTTACTCTTCCTCCAAAAGGCAGCTTTCTTAACACTTTGTATCTCTCAGGCATTAGGCCTAGATTGTTCTTGTGTTACATCTCATATAATTTTTCAGTTTTGTCATAATTTTATCTAGTTGCATTTTGGAAAGTCATATTCAAAGTGATCAGAATCATCAGAAATAAATCTACTTATCTTGAGTACTGAGAAATGTATAGAATTGTTGAATCATTATATTGTCCATCTGAAACTAATATAACACAGTACATTAAGTATGCTTACAAAAATCTAATGACAGAAATAAATCTTTGTGAACTTTGAGACAGGTAGAAATAAAATCTGTAAGATAATTTCAGTGTTTAATCACGACTAAGATCAGTTAAGGTAAACTTCAACAATGAAAGCAAAACCCAAGCATGCTAACTATTGAACTTTGTTATCATATGTATTCTTTCTACAAAAACAGTTGTCTTTGTTCTTTTATGTCTTAATGTGTAATTTAAATAGCTTTATACATTTAAATTTCTTTTTTCTGTAGAGAAATCCAAGACCAGTGACTTACCAATTTCATCCAAATTTAGATTATTACAAAGCACGGGGAGCAGACCTCATGAATAAAAGCCGGTAAGTGCCCTTTCTCTGATGAAAGTTACAAGCCACAAAGATATTCTCTGAGATTTTCAGGAATTTTTACACATTTTGTGACAATGAATTTAGAGATTTTAGTATATCAGTGGGCAATGACATCTTTATTAAATAAATCATCTGAGTTTTTTTTTAAGGCATGAGAAAATGTATACATTGATGTCAGTGGTAAGAAGAAAAATAGAAGAGTATCTGTTATAATTTGAAGTTAGGCAACTTCATTTTTCTAACACTAATAAACCTGAATAAATTGCGCCTTTATCTCTTTCCAGATCCTTGCTGTTGATTGAAAAGAGGCAGTTCTATAATATATTTTTAAATTATTTCAGTAACAAAATTAAAATTGGGTTTCCCAACTGTCTTTAGAACTACACAATATGCTTATAAATGCATCTTGTGTGTGCATTTGTGATTACATACATAGAAATTTTAAGGGTCACTGTAGGAATAAAAAAACATTAAAATTCTACTTTTAAAAGAAATTAACATTGGCATAAAGGGTTGATGAACAGTTTTGTTCTTTCATAATACTGTACTCAGATGTCTCAAGAGTTAACTTGTCAAACCAGAACCATCTCAAATTAGAATGTAATTTCAAAGTTTACTCTGGAAGACTAAAATGTTAGTAATGATAAATGCTGCCAAGTTGTCCGAATTTTTTTCCGTAAGCATTTTGCCTATGTGCTAGCTTTTCTTCAGTAGGATTCCAGCAACCTAAATATACATCTATGGAGTAAACACACATAATGTGTTCTGCTCTTACTTGGAGAGTTAAAAAGAAGACATAATTCCTGCCACATAGAAACTCATAGTCCAAGGGGTGAGAAGAAGTTTATGGGAGAGCAGCTAAATTTAAACTTGTGTTCTGACCCCTGTTTTAGTGTTATGTTATTTTTAAATTACCCATCCTTGATTGAAATCTGTCACATACTTTGATGTACCGTATAACTGTGACCCTGGCTCTATAGCCCATGAGGCTCTTCTCTGAAGCTCTTTTTTGTTCGTTTCATCTGATTCTTGTTTCACTAATAGAAGGCTATTCTCCTTAGTCATTTGTTCATTTAATTTAACAATTTTTATTGCGCGCCAGACTTTCATTATTCTAGGTGTTGGAGATACTCAGGGAACAAACCAGATAAAACCCCTGCCCTCAGGAATCTTAATAGTCTAGTCACTTGTATTTCTACTCTGTCATGTCAAGTATTTAGTTTTGGTATGTTTAAAAGAACAAGGTATTTTAGGTACTTTCTTTATATAAGATTTTTCTAGCTAGAATCCCTTCTTCTCTCCCCTATCCTTTCCTACCCCAGCACCGCCAGATTAGTTTCCACACAACAGCCAAAGAACTCTCAATTTACAGAAGATTATATTACACCCCAACGTAAACCCCTCCAAAGGCTACCTCTTACTATTGATAATCCAGTCTTCTTCCTGGGCCCATTTTCTATTTCTGTGACCTTCTCTCCTTTCACTCTCCCCTTGTCTTAACTCCCGTGCTTGCACTTGCCCTGCACCTTTCCTTCCCTCCTGTTTTCTTGCTTCTGCGTGATTTGGGGCTCAGCCCAAAGGTCATCTCAGAGAGGCCTCTCAGACCTGCCTATTTTCTTTTTCTCTCCCTCTCAGTAACCCTCTACCCCATTGCCCAGTATCATTTTCATAGGGTTCATAACTCACTGAAGCTGTAGACTTCATTTACATGTGTCACCTGACTCCCCAACTTCCACACTAAAATCTAAGCCTCCTGAAGGCAGGCACGTTGTCTTACCGCTTGAGAGCACTGAGGAGAATGTCAGGCATAAGGAAGTTCCTCAACAAATATTTGTTGTATGTGTGTATACGTGCATTATCTTTTTACGTTTTTTGATGTCTACCTTTTGTTCCAGAAAAAGAAATGGACTATATACCCTTTCCTCCCCGCCCCCCCGCCGCACTTCATGTTTTATCTTTCTTCTGTTTAGCCTTCTGTCCTTGCATTTTTCCTCTCAAAAGATCAGTTCTGTTTTAGCATTTTCTTGTGAGCACATTGAGATTCTTGTACAAAATATCATTGTGATGACTGGAAGGAAGGCTCTGTTTTAATTTCAAAGCTTAAAACTGAAATGCAACTAAATGCAAGGTGGTATGTGAAGAGCACATCACAGATCAGTGGGAAGAATTAATAAATGGTGTTGGGAAACTTGACGAATCTTTTGAAGAGGTATCAACCCATAACCTTATCATACACCAAAACAAATTCCACCAACAAATTCCAGCTAAATCAAAGTATACTCAGGCAAACATCTAGTGTCTATCTGACCTCTAGTTACTAGAAGACTTTTTAATCTTAAACGCAATGGAGGAAAACCACAGTGGGAATGACTGGTGCATTTTACTATGCCACTATTTGTAAGTAGATATGTCAAAAATAAAATAAACTGAATCAAAAGGTAGATGGAAAATGGGAAAAATATTTGTAGTGTAAGTAACTGAAAAACCAATATCATTAATGTATACAGAATCTATGCAGTTCAGTAAGAAACTTAAGATCCCATCTCAGTGGCCATTCTATCTCATGCCATGTTCTGTTGGACCCTCCTTTTCTGTTTATAAATTTTGGAACACCGTCCAGACTTCTGTTCTTCACTGTACTCATTCCCTAGAGGATCACAGCCCAGGTTCATGGCTTTACATACCATTTATGACTGAAGGGTCCTGAATTTATATCTTAGGATGACCTCTTCCTTTGAACTCCAGATTCATATGCCACTTACTAAGTATTTCCTCTGGGATGTCCCATATGTATCTCAAATTTAATACTTGCCAAACTAAACCCTTGATTCTACCTCCGCAAGTCTATCACTCCTCTGTGTTTCTCCAGCACAGTAAATGGTCAACCCAGTTGGTCAAGCCTTAGAATCGCCTGTGACCTGTTTCTTTTACATCACACATCAAGTCCATCACCAAATCCTCTTCTAAATACATCCTGAAAGAAATCACCTTTCTCTCTGTACTGCTAATACCAAGTCACCACCACTAGTTTCTTAACTAGTCTTTTTACTTTCTCCCTTGCTTATAGACCCTTTCTACATAGCAGCCAGATTAATGTAAGTCAGTTCCTATCACTCTGCTACTCAGAGCCATGCAGTTACTTCCCAAAATGTATAGGATAAAATGCAATGCCTTTTCGATGGCCTACGAGGTAAGCCCTGCTTGATCTGGCCTCCTATCTCTCCAACCCCATTTGCTACACCACCATACTTTCTGTTGCCTGTTGGACTCCAGCCACACTGACCTGATTGCTATTCCTCAAGCAAACAAACATGTTCCCACTGCAGTAGCTCTGAACTTGCTTTTCTCTATGTCTGGATTCTTACCTAAGAATCCCCATGGCACACTGCTATTCACTCTGTTCCAGTATCTGCTCTTCAGAAAACTTCTCTTTGACTCCCCTATCTAAAATAAGGGACCCCTTTACTCTGGTTTCTACTTATTGTTTTTCTTTTTGTGTTTTATAGCATTCTTACTACCTGAAATGGTAAAAACATTATTGGCTTGTTTTTTGTTTTTATTGTTTGTTTCTTGCACTGAAATGTAAACTCCACATTTTGTCTCGTTAACGTTATATCACCAGCACCTAAAATAGTGTCTAGAATATGGTAGGCACTCAATGAAAAAATTTCAGAGAGAAACAAACATTCGAAAGGCTATCCAAACTCCTAATTAGTCAAAGAAATGCAAATTAGAACAACAATACAGTATCATTTTCACCTTTCAAATTAGAAAATTGAAAAAATAGGGGCACCTGGGTGGATCAGTGAGTTGAACATCCCACTCAACTCTTGATTTTGGCGCAGGTCATGGTCTCATGGTTCCTTCATTCGAGCCCTACTTGGGCTCTGTGCTGACAGTGGGGAGCCTGCTGAGCCTGCTTCATATTCTTTCCCTCTTCCTGTCTCTCTGCTCCTCCCCCTTTGCATGCGTGTATGCACTCTCCCTCAAAAAAAAAAAAAAAAAACAACCTTTAAAAATATATATAAATAAAAAATAAATGAGCCAGAGATGACTAAGTCCCAGAGATCTACTGTATAGTATAGTGCCCATAGGTTATAATAATAATATATTAATTAATATATATTAAAAGTTTGCTAAGAGGGTTGATCTTATTCTAAGCATTTTTATCACAAAAAAAAATAAAACAAAGAGGGAGAGAGAAAACTTTTGGAAGTGATGGATATGTTTATGGCATAGATTGTGGTGATGGTTTTATAAATGTTTACTTATCCCCAAACTCATCAAGTTGTACACATTAAATATGCACAGCTGTTTGTATGTCAGTTATACCTCAATAAAGTGATTTAAAATAAATGAATGAATGGGCAAGCTAGTACTGGTGAAGGTGCATGGATACCCTTAATTCTTGATAATCTTGCCAAAGAATTCTTCCAATTCTGTATGTAACCCTTATAACTACCACGTTATGGCCTGGAGGTTTGTTTACCATGTCAGTATCACCACTTTACCCATCATCAAAAGCCCCTGTAGCTGTGATACCATTGGTAAAGTCCATTTCACTCTTTAAGGCCAAAGATGCTCTTACCTGGCTGGGCCCTTCAGCCATAATTAGCCTTGCAACTACTTTCTTAGCTGTTTAGAAGCTATTAAAGAGTTAATGCATTGGAGCTGTCACTGAGTAGCAAGACAGAGATGGGAAGGATCCAGAGGAGTATATATACTCATGGGGGAACCCCCAGCAGTGATCAATGAATAGAAAATAGGAGACAGGCAGACACCTGAAAAGCAGGGACGTAATACCTGCTATATCTATGGTAATGGACTTCTATTTGTGTTGCTTATCCAAATAAGGGATAAGGATGCAAAGATGACATGTGATTTCATGGATAAGAATATCTCTAGAAATCAAGAAGCCTGATTTCTCGTCTCTGCTTTACCATGGATTGCTATAATTAAGTCTTTAAAAGCAAGTGCCTAGGTATTTTAGTGGTAGATTTTCCATTACGTGTGTGCATAATATTCACTGTGCTCTGATTTTACTTACTTGCAAATTTCTTTTTAAAAATGGGAATTGACATTTTCTTATTCATTCAACTTTTAAGCTCGGAACGACAATTTAACACTCAAAGCTCGTTCCAATTTTGTCCTTAAATAACCAGAAATTGCTGCTATAAAAAAAAAATAAGTACATCTAATTTGTGACCAGTCTTCAGTGGAACCTATCAATCTATTTAGGAATCTGTAACTACTAAAATGCCCAATTGAGTAGTCGTGGAACAGAATTTCATAGTTTTTAAATACTGCAGTTGCTTCTATTAAGAGTAGAATCACATACCTTCTTTATTCCAGAACGGTCATGGATTTTCTGTTTGAAAAGGACACAACACAATTTCTCAAAATGTGCAGTTCTTTCTGCTCCACAGAGGTGATGCGATAACGGCACGTGAGTGGTCAGTAGTGCCTCCAGAGCACATGTCACTTTATCTAGTGGTGACTGTTTACACATTCCACAACTGTAGGTCTTTTTACTTAAGCAGTTTCATATCACCAAAATTTTAGAGATAGAAAATACCAAGCTTAGTTCATGATCTCTCCACGCATCAGCTCAGCAATAACATTCTGTGTGCTAACTATGCCAGCTTTCCTCTGCACCCCCATCAGAGCTTAAACAACTTAACTCATATCAATGATGAAAGAATCCAGAATTATAATTCTGGTAGATGGGCCTTCTGCAGAAGGCCTCTTGCCAGAAACTCTACATGAGATCCTAGAGGAAGCGAGGCTCCGGGGAAAGAAGATTCTAATAAAGAGAGTACCCTGAGCTCTTAAGATGCATCCCACATTCCTTAGCTGGGCTCCATGTGACTAAAGCGTGATGGCATCCAATCCATTCTTACCCTAGGAATGCCTGGTGACTAATAATTCTGCATCTCTCCTTGGGATTAGGATCTGCCTCAGCTTAGAAGGGCTCCTTCCTCTCCAGGTCTGGCCTCACTAGAATGTCCTGAGAAAGTGCAGGGTTCCAGGAAGCACAAGGATCCTTCCAACAATCTTATGTTAGAATATGACGAACATCATGAGAGCAGTGACCACATCTGTCTCATTCATTGGTGTTGCTTCAATACCTGCCACAAAGAACAAATTTAAGTATTAGTGAAATAAGTGAGTGCTTTTTAGCTTCAGTTGTAGAATAACTCATACTGATGTCACGAGCCACATCTTAGAATCCTCATATTCCTAGCACTGTACTTGGTACTATTTACAAAGGTTAGTAAATACTTTAGTTTAATGATTAGGTAAATAAATACTGTTTTGAATACCTAAAAGACATGATAAAATTCTCCTCAACAATTTCCATTTTACATGGTCAACAAAATTTTTTAAATTAGGCTTTATTATATTTACTTACATAATGACTACAATTGTTCAGAATTATTTTATTGCTAAAATATGGTAAAGAAATAATTGCTAATAATATTCCCCAAGCTATAAAGCCAAGAAGTCCATGGTTATCAGTATTAGTAGTTAATTGGCTAATCAGAATGTCAGAGAACCCTGATTTCTATATAAATGTAACTTTGTGATACTTTTGTGCTCAAATAACTAAAAGTTTGTGCTTATAAGCACATCTATGTCTGAAGTGCTCTTTCTGTCATATCAAAGAGTTGTTACTACCCAACCAATTTAGATAAATTGCTAACACTGTCTCCTATCTAATCCAGAGTAAATAGATTTTTCTCCTTTTTAAAAAAATGTATGCATAATTTGTACCAGTACACAGATCCGTAGTATTCTATCTGATGAGTTTTGACAGTTGTGTATACCCATGTAACCTCCATCCAAAACAATATATCTGGCATGAACATTTCTTTCACCTGAGAGTTCCCTCGTATCCCTTTACAGTCATTTGCAACCACTCATCCCGAGACAACCACTGTCTGATTTCTGTTACAGTATATATTGGTTTCGCCTTTTCATGAACTTCATATAAATACAACCAGGCAGTGTGCACTCTTTTGTATCTAGCCTTTTTTTTTCGTTCAGCATGATGTCTTTGCAGTTCGCCCATATTCCATGTATCCATGTTCCTTCCTTTGGATTGTTGAGTCGTATTCCATCATATGAACATACAGCAAGTTGTTTATTCTCTCGCTGACTGAGTTATTTCAAGATTTGGAGTATTATGAATAAGGCTGCTATGAACATTTCTCTACAAGTGTTTTGATGCTGTTGTTTGTTGTTAGTGTTGTTTATAGATGTATGGTTTTCTTTCTCTTAGGTAAACACAAATTGCTCTATAGGATAGATGAATGTTTAACTTCATAAGAAACTACCTGTTTCAAAACAACCTGTTTTGAAAGTAACTGTATCTTTTTCTACTCCCATTAGGAATATATGGGGTTTCCAATTGCTTGCATTCTTGTACATCATTGTATAACATTAGTAATTGTGCATCCTTGCCAACATTTGCTATTGTCAGTCTTTTTTATTTATTCCAGTTGATATGAAAATGGTATCTCTTATGGCTTAATTTGCGTTTTTCTGATGATTAATGATGTTGAGCATCATTTCATAACATATCACTGATATATAGGTCTTCTTTTATAAAGTGTTATTTCAAGTTTTTTTTTTACCTATTTTCAATGGGTTATTTGGTTTTTTTTTTTAATTTTAGGAATTCCTTATATATTCTGGATAGGATTCTTTGTCAGATATGTGTACTAGAAATATTACTCCCTAGTGTATGGCTTGTCTATTCATTTTCTTAATGATATCTTTAGATGATCAGAAAAATTTTATTTCAGTGAAGTTTCTTCTTTCAGTTTCTTCTTTTATGGCTAGTGCATTTTGTTTCCAACCTAAGAAATCTTTGCCTCCCTTTAGTCTCCATTTTTGATGGTCCCCAGACCATCCTCAGCTTAGTGACTCGCTAGGACTCACAGCACTCTGCAAAGCTGTTCCACTCATGGGTACTGTGTGTTATGACAAAAGGATACACACTGAAATCAGAAAAGGAAAAAGTTTGTAGTCTAGTAGGAGAAACTAGGTACAAGTTTCCAACTGTCCAGTCCCAGTGGAGTGCTTAAGTCTCCCAGTAGCAATATATGACAACATGTGGTAAGTGCTGCCGCTAGGGAAGCTCACTCAGGCTTGCTATCCCTCAAGGTGTTTTGTTTGTTTGTTTGTTTTGTTTTTTTTATTAGAGCTCTGTCATGTAAGCATGAAGCAACAGTGTGACTAACGGTATGATATGGAAACCTCAATTTTTATTTCTATAGATAAGTCTTAGAGAGTTTATCTAATGATTGTATACACAGCAATCTACGTATTTATTATTCTTATGTTAGTTTGACAAATGTTATGAATGGTGTTCAGACCTAATTAGGTAAGCCCCCTATAGGCTAGCTTATAGCCAACCATGCATTAGGCCAACCTTTTTATCCCTAAAAGCACTAGTCCTTTTGCTTCATGACACAATAACAAAAATGTATCTTCCACGTACAAAATAATCATAGCCTTATAGATGAAAGGAGTACATTTCACTCAAAAGTCAGACTCCTAAGGAATAAGTAATAGCAAACTAACTTTTATCATCTTGTTTTAATAAAGACCTATCAAATCTAGAGTTCTTTGAGATGTGGAGATAGTTTGTTTTCTAAGACAATAGAAACCTCACAATATGGCAAACAAATTTAGAATTACATATAGATGTCTTTCATTGAAGCAAATTTGCTACTCTCAACTTTAAAGATAAAGAATTAAGAAAGGTAGAAACCAATTCATTTTATAGAATTTGAAGTCGTCAACTCACAGAATTTGTAAACAAAAGTACACCATAAATTAGCTCAGGTGTTAGAATCATCTTGAAAAGTACTATGTTGCAATCCTGACAGCTGTTTTGAATTTCCAAATAAAATATTTATGTCTATAAGCATGAAAGAAATAAATATGAACCGTAATCTGTTGAGGGTAGATCACTAATGTAGATTTCTAGAAAGATGGCACAGATGGAAAGAGAATATTGTTTCTATCTAAAAACCAAAGTCACATATTCATTTTTACTTTTTTCAACTACGCTTTGCACTTAAGAAAATAATTTTAAAATAAGTTCTATGTTTTTATGGTGGAAAAAAAGGTACAGTGAGGTGAGAAAATGATAGAAAAGGAGACTATGAAACAAATGAAAGAGCAGCGGGAAGAATAGCATCTTGAAAGGACAGTGAACGTGGAGGAAGAAGGAAGGGCAAAAAGAACAGAATAGAAACAGAAGGTAGAGGTAAGGAGGCAGGGCAAACAGGCCCCTAAGCTTGGAGATGGGGTTTGGTCAACATTCCTCAAGGGCCTAGACTAGTGTACAGGCCTCTCATTTGGTCCTGCCCTTTCAACAATATGATGAATATGGTGGTGGAAGCCATTTGACACTGCAGATTATAAATCCCTAGAGCTGGAAAGGGCCTTTCATTTAAGCCTATGTCTCACCCAGGCCAAGACTAGAAAGCCACAGTGTCTGAAGGTGGTTTTCCAATCTCTTACACAGTTCCAGAATTGGAACACTTATTATTTTAAATACAGCCTGTTAAAACATTAGAAAGGGTTTCCTGTGTTATAGCTTTTGAACTGTTTTCTGTAACTTTCGTAACACATTTCGTTTTCTAAAGCCATGCCAAAAGGACTGCTTTCCCCCATGACAGCTCCCATGATATTATAAGACTCGCCCCCCAGCTTTTTAAGCGATTCCTCTCGCAGCATAATTTTCATACCTCCCCACTGTTCTACTCCATTTTATAAAGACACAACTCAGTTCTGCCAGACATTAATGCCTCAGCGAAAGCTGTCTGCCATAGTTGTGCAGTTAGCTTCTGCCATGTAAGCACTCACCTAGTATTTTTAGTCACATATTTATATTACTATTAAGGATAATATATATTTACTACATAGAGATACCATATTTACTTTTGAAGGATAATTTCACAGGGTACAGAATTCTAGGTTGGCGGGGCTTTTTCTCTCAGTATTTTAAATATTCACTCCATTCTCTTCTTGCATGCATGGTTTCCAACAAGTTGGTTATCTTTGCTCTTGCATAGGTAAGGTGTTTTGTTCTTCTGGTTTCTTTCAGGATTTATTTATCTGTGATTTTATATAGTTTAAAAATTACATGCCTAGGTGTAGTTCTTTTGGCATTCACCCTCCCAGGTGTTCTTGAAGCTTCCTTCAAGAACTGTGGTTTGGTGTCTGACATGAATTTGGGGAAATTCTCAGTTGCTATTGTTTCAGATATTGCTTCTGTTCCTTTCTTTCTCTCTTCTCCTCTGGTATTCTCATTATGCATATGTTATACCTTTTATAGTTGTCCCACAGTTGGATATTCTCTTCTGTGATTTTCTTTATGTCATTTTTGTGTTTGCTTTTCAGTTTGGGGAATTTCTTTTAAAACCTCCTCAACCTCAAGAGTGTGTATAGTCTCTTTCCTTGCCTGTGTGTAGTCTACTAATAAGCCTATGAAAGACACTGTTCATTTGTTATAGTTTTTTTTTTATCTTCATTCTTTTTTTTCTTTCTTTCTTAGAATTTTCTTTTCTCTGCTGACATTTCCCACCTGTTCTTGCATGCTGTCCACCTTATCCATTAGAGCCCTTAGCATTTTAATCATAGTTATTTTAAATTCCCAGTCTGGTAATTCCAACAGATAGAGCAGGCTATATCTGAATCTGATTCTGATGCTTGCCCTGTCTTTTCAAACTGTGTCTTTCTACTTTTTTTCAGTAAGTCTTATATAAATTTTTTGTGATAGTTGGATATATGTAGTGGGTAAAAGGAACTGCTGTAAATGGACTTACAGTAATGTGGTGATAAGGTGTGGGAGGAGAAGAACCATTCTATAGTCCTGTGATTAGGTGTCAGTCTTTTTGTGAGCCTGTGCCTTCAGACTGTGAACACACATGCCTCTCATCCGCCTCCCCAACGTGGGTGGGACAGGGTGACTAGAGGGGTGTGGGGTTGGGTATTTCCCTTCCTCCAGGTCAGTTAAGCTCTGATAAAACCTCAGCAGGTTAGACTTGGGTTGAATGATTTCTCCTGAGGGCAGACTTTGTTAAGAAAAACAGAATGTTCAGATGTATTTCAAAATGGTTCCCTTCCATTCCACCTGTTGGATGCACAATTTTTCTCCCATCGGTAGAACTCCAGGAGATAAAACTCAGGAGTGTGGACTACCCCCTCATGATTGGGTCCCCCTCGGAGTTTTTATCTGTCAGATTGGTCCCCATTGAGCCCCTAGTAAGATTTGTCAATTGTACTTCATATCTCCCTACTCCAGTGCTGCTTCCTATGGGTCTCTGCTCCAGGAAGTTGTGATTCTCTGTAGTCACCTGTCAGTCTGTCTGATTTGGGGACAGCAGTTTATGCTATGGATCTAAGAAAAATTTGTTGATTTTTTTTTTTCAATTTATTCAACTCTTTCTGGTTGTTAGGACAAAGTGGAAACTTCCAAGCTTCTTACATGCCAGACTGGAAACCAAAAGTTCACTCATTTAGTATTAACACAGGCTAAGAATCTTACTTTTCTTCAGCAGTGTCTCTGTGGGCTCAGATTAGCCTAGCAGACCAAACTAAAACACTAATGTTTGGGTGTTGTTGTTGTTGTTGTTGTTGTTGTTGTTGTTTTAATGTGAACTCATGTTAGCCCATACCTCTCTATTCTGTGTGTAATGTGCAGTTATAAAAAGGTTTGACCTAAGTGCTTAAGATTCTATTTATCTTTGTTAAATTTTATCAGTTTAATTCATTTCTCATGCTAGCCTGTTGAGAGTATTTTATATTTTGATTCCTTTGTCTAATAGATTAGGTGTCTCTGCAGGCCTTTAGTCTCAAATTCAGTGAGCACTTGTTCTCTTTCCAGTCACAAAATTATAGAATTTTCTATCTAAAAGGAACCCAAAATATCAATAATCCAGCCCCCTTGTCTTAAAGATAAGGAAACTTCAGTCCAGAGAGCAGGCTACATAACTCTCCCCAGTTACGCAGCTCATTGATGGAAGGAAGATTATGAGCTTATAAAAAGGACTGATGAGCAGGTCTGTGAACCAAGTCTGAGACACATGTCATCACCAGAAGTCTTTGGTGGGTGCTAGAACATTCAACAATAAACTTGAGGTACAGTTCTCCAACTATAACTGAGGATGCATTATCTTTCATTCTATCCACGGCACTGACATACCTTGGTAAATCTTACAGACTTTAACACCTCAGATAAGAAATAAAGTTGCCTTAGAATGACTTGTTTTTAGTGACCCATACTGGCTACTTGTGATAGACTACAACCATTTTCAAGTAATTAGGAAAAAAAATTTTAATAAGCCAGTCCATTTTCTGGTTCGTGGTCTCTACAATCCTTCTGAAAAATTAGAACAGTTCCCCCACTTTCAGTCTTCTGATACCTCTTTTTCTATTCAGTACAACAAATTGGGTATTATATTTAAACACAAACAAACCCAGCCGTCTGAAACTTTAAAATGTACCTAAATAACAATTGAGCCAATGGACTATTTAGAAAACGTGTGGGAAAAACTGTGATGCTGTTGCTATAATCAGATGCAAATGTATATCTTTAAATGCTTTTATTGGGAAAGGCAGAGAACTGAACAAGTGAATGAATGGATGAATGGATGAACGAACCAAGCATTCAACCTTTGGGAACACAGAAAGGAAATAATAAGAAAAATATAAACTAGCATATTGAGAAAGATAATTACAAATAAATGGAAAACTCTTCCTTTGACAAAAATATAAACAAGCATGTAACAAAATTTTATTGAAAAAGGCGTTAAGTAAACAAATATTAGATACTTAATATCAGACCTGAAAAACAAATCCATAGATAGAAAGGAAGAAAGCCTGAGGTGGTGTCAAAGCTTGGATAACAGAAGAGGAAAATCTCCGTGGCTGTGGAGAGTTTTTACAAACGTGATCACATGATAATGTTCTGGGTTTTTGGTTTGTTTGGTTGGTTGGTTTTTTTAAGCTTTAGAAAAGTTTTAGAAGTTGAATGAAAACAGCTCATGCCTCTGGCAGTTAAGAAGACATTGGAAACACTAGATGCTCTTTCAGGAGAGTGTGGGTTAGAAAGTCAGGCGGTAAGAGATCAGGTGGGTGGCAAGAGGCAGCAAGAGTCACCCAGTTTTAGAAAGTGAACCAAAGGGGCCCAACAGTGAAGCCAGGTTGGGTTCTGATGCAGTTGTTTTGATGACTCTTGAATCTTCAGGTAAGTGTCCCATCGCTACTGATTTAACCTGCTAAATGAGGCTGTGCAAAAAGTAGGGTCTTGGCAACAATTTGAAGACAATCCCTCCTATATTGTACTATTTTTATTACTTAATAAGAGTATGTAGTAAATAATAATAATGAAAGACTTTGATTACACAAAATTAGTTACTCATTAGATTTATATAATGTCCTGTTAACTCCAGAGTCCTCTTACTATTTATTTCAACAGTGTTTACACGTTACACTCCATTGTTAATCCAACCCAGTACTCAGTGTCCATCAGATCTCTGACAAACGCATTAATTTTCATTGACTCAGCACACATGACTTGATAACGTACATCACAGCCAGTAAAGAATGCTGCTACAGATATTTAAGATCTGTGTTTAGCTACCTTTGGCCAAAAAATTATCATCCTGAAAAACAAACACACTATGGACAGCATGTTTGTCCTAGAAGTACATGTTTTACAGTTGTTTGTATCTGTAATAATTGAAGAGTCACCTTCAATAGTTGTTTTGAGAAGAAAATATTCTTCTGGAAGCAGTGGGTAGTGAATGAGGGGGGAAGTTGGTTAAAAACAAAAAATACCCAAAAAAGGAAAATGGTGTTCATCCCCTTTTAAGAGGTATTCAGATGAAAAATTGCTCGGCATGAGCTTGATCTATGTTTTTTGTGCTTATTAGTAGTAATGAAGATGCATTAACCATATTCTTTTGATAATGCTCTAGCAGTTTCTTAGTACTTTTATCAACATATAAATTTTACAGCTGGCAGTATGGGAATTTGACTAGTACATTTTTGTTCATAAAAATGGGTAACGACATTTTAACTTCTTCATATCTGTGAATCATGAATCTTGCCTTCAAACAAGCAAAACTAAAATGCAACAAGACATGGGATTGCATGCAGGCTGCTGAGTGAAATACAGTGCCAGAGGTGAATGCCTTCCTAATCCACAACTTACGAGTTCTTTTCATTTCCTTCATTTATTTTTCAATAAACATGTATTGAGTGCCTTCTCTGTTGCTAAGCTGTAGTGTCTGTAAATTGAGAATGCCGTACTTCATTAGGAAGCAGCGGGAAACTGGAAGTAAGTGGTGTATAATCACGATATATCCTTATCTCCATTAGGAAACGTTATTTTCAACAATTTTTGGAAGGGCATGAAATAGCTCAGTTCTTTAAAGATAAAACTTGATACAAAAAGAATCATTTGAAAATTTTTTTCACATTTCGTGGAGTTGTAAATGAGCAACTCTTTCTCTTATAAAGCCGAATTCCAGGTTTTAAATTTGATTTGTCCTAGCTCCAAAGTAATGTAAGTCTCCGATATGTAGCCCATAATATTAGCGAGTACCATTAAAGAAAAACTTGATGAAAGGAAGAAGCATAGTGTTCTCTTTTATTATAGGACTATGGATCAGTCCTATCTTAGAGCTGTATCTAGCAACACCAAGGATACAGCTGTTCTGTAAAAGGTAGGAGAATTACTATGTAAGAGCTGTCAGGTAGATCTGAGAGAAGGAAATGATAGTAAAATTCAAGTTAAATCAAGTAAATGTATCCCTCAAACTTGATTTTCGATCTCCTACTTTTATGGAAAAAAGAAGCAAAATGTGAGAAAATAAGCTTCTATTAATGATTTGGGCAATAAAAATACAAACTTTGGTATTGTTGTGGAGTGGGACTACCTCCTGCAACTAAAATAATTTATAATAGTAACTGGTCTTCAAGATAATACCCCTGAGATACTTCAAGGTTACGAATCATCTGGGAGGTAGTCATTCAGTTGACAAATGTTTACTTGGTGACTTCTGTTTGCCAGATGGCTGTCACACAGGTGCTGGCAAACCATGACAGCCAAGCGAGGAAGTGTATGAGAGGAGCGGCGGGTAAGGGGGTTAACCATTGACAAGGGTAGAATAAAATAAGAGTGAGCCTTCAGCTCTGCACTGTGGAGGTCATCCATGACTGGAGGAGTAGTTTTTGCACATTGGCAAGGAGGCCACAACCAGACCTGAGTGGGCCTAGGACCGAAGAAGCAGAAGTAGCACATAAGACAGCTTTTTGAAAAAATATGTCATGAGGAAGGAGGAGAAGTGGGATGGTAACTAGGAAGAGATGAGGGTTCACAGGATAAGTTAGCAAGGGCGCTTGTGTGAGCATGCACACGCACGCGTGCGCACACACACACACACACACACACCATGGTTGTATGCTAATGGGAATGTCACTACAGAGAAGGAGAAAATGATTCAGGAGAGGAAGGTGCAAGGGCAACGATCTCAGGTCAGAGGATGGAATCCAGAGCACAGTGAGAGAGGCTGGCCATCGCTAGGAGCCGGGACTCTTCACTGTAGAGGTGGAAAGACTTCGACTACCTGGACGTGCAGCTCCCTTTTAACAAATATTTATAAAGCACCTGTTATACGCTAGGCAACAGCAGCATAGCAGACAGACCAGAACCCCTTATCTTCGTGAAGCTTGCGTTCGAATGGGGATTGGAGGAGATGGACAAATAATAACCCATCAAATAGGATATGTAGTGCCATCAGGAAAAGTGAAGCAGGGCAGTGGGGAAGGAGGATGTGGAGAGCCGGGATGGTCGGGGTGGTGAGGGCAACTTGCAATTCTCAGGAACTGGGCGATTCTGTACAGCTTTTATTGAATTTACTTTGTGACTCTCAGACACGTTTATTTTTCAAAATCAGATTAAATGTGGCCTAATACCCACATGCCAGGGCTTGTGGGAAATCTGCTGTCGGCTTCATTTCACAGGTGCCGCCTTCTATCCAAGGCTTGCTGAGCCCTGGACGTCTCCTTTAGAGTCCTTATCACAGGCTTTAACCATGCTTTTTTTACACGATTATTTAATATATTTCTTCCCTACTACACTGAAAACTCCAGCAGGGGAACTACGTCTGCTGTGGACAACTGCATCCCCAGAACCGAGCACAGTGTTAGCACAAAATAGGCCCCATTTGTTGAATGAATGAATGAATGAATGAATGAACAGTAAAAAGACTATTTTCCATAAGCCACCTCTCGAAGAACCTTATCGTTGTTTTATTTTGTGATCACTTCTACGTTTTCACTTTCGCTTTGTGTAGCTGTTCCAGTAAATGGCCTTTTTCAAGCAGGTAAGGTGTGTTTTTATACCATTTGGAATATGTGACATAGAGTTGTCCTCTAATTTAAGTAATGTTTCTCCACCTAATTTTTTTTCTACAGGGCCAATGTCAAAGGTGCTCCCCTGAATATAAATAAGGTCTCTAATAGCCTGATAAATTTTGGAAGAAAGTTGATTTCTCCAGCAATGGCCCCAGGCAGTGCGGGTGGCCCTGTACCAGCGGGCAGTAGTGGAGGCTCCTCCACTGCTGTGCCTCCCACCAGGACTCTGGCAGAGGTCCCCAGGCATCCCCTGCGGCAGCAGCAGCAGCAGCAGCCGCAGCAGCAGCAGCAGCAGCAGCAGCAGCAGCAGCAGCAGCAGAGACTGATGAAATCGGAAAGCATGCCAGTGCAATTGAACAAAGGTAAGGAAACAATCGTAATAAATCGAACGAAAACGCTCACAGTGTAGCCTGGGATTTCCTCACCTGCCTGGGAGGAACCAACCTCCTAGAGTTGGAAATTAATGCAAAACCTAATTTTTAAAAATCTGTTAGATTCGTTTTTTTTTTTCAGTGGGAATATCAGATCCTGTGTCGTTTTTAATAAGACCATTTTATGAAGTAATTTGTTAAGGTACTTCTTTAGCATCTATATCCTAGGATACGTGCATTCGAGTCCTCTGGATGCCCGTAGAGTATGGCACAGGCTATCACAACACAGAACTTGAAAGCAGTTGATGCGATCTCTGCTAACGTGTAATGATGTATAGTCTGAAATGGGACGTTCCAAGAGCATGGGCTTCACTGGTCGCAGCATCCATCCGTGCAGCCGGTTTGAAGAAAGCGTGCTGCCCCTAGGCTTGCGGTCGCTCATCCAGCTGCTTTACCCATGAGCAATATGAACTGTACCCTTACGGGGAAGGCTAAACAGAATCTCTAGCAGCCAAAGTCAGTCTGTGAGTCCAGGCCCTACAATTTAGAGCCTTAGAATGCTAGAGCAGAGGAGACCTGGGAGACCACCTCATCCAAAGCTCTCATTTGACGAGCGGGGCCGCTGCTGGTGCTGCTACGAGTGAGGGGTGCCCTTGCCACCCAGCCTCAAGTAAGGGTGTTGGTCTGTTTCCGGGCTTTTCTGGTGCTTCATCTCCCGCATGTATTTAACTCGTAGTAGAGCCCTTCAGGTTCCTACTCAGAACCTTTATGCTCTTATTTTCCACTCTTTTCAGAGACCTATATATTAAGTACCCCTGTTCACAGCAGATTAGAAACAGCTGCATTTATTTTTAGTGGTGGGACTCTGCTATCTATACTATAGAAGCAAGAAATAGGAACATGATGGCAGAAAATCCACAGAATTCAATCCTAAGACCTCACAAAGCACAGAGCCTGTGGCCACTCAGTTGTCAGGGCACAAATAGCCTGACCCATGCCTCATTCACATCTTAAAGGGACCCTTGTTCTAGCCGTGTTCGATGACCGGTGTTGACAGCAACCACAGTAATATTGAATCAGTTAGAAGACCTTAAACCATGTTCCCATACACTCTGTTTAAGAAGATTGCATCTAAAATGGTTAAAAATTTTAAATTCTTGGCATTTAAGCTGGCAGACTTAAGTGGACTTTATTCCCCAATGGCACAAAAATAATGAGTATTGAATTCACTAATGAGTGTGTGCATGTTTATTCTTCTGTCAGTTACAGGGTATTATCACCATTGCCTATATGAAGTATTAGACTTTGTATAGTTAGTATATAAGTTTCTGTTAGAATATTGAGTTTGCCTTACACAGGAATGTCTCGTTTAAAACTACATTCTTTTCTTTTCAATGTAGCGTTGTCACACATGATTGAAAGAAAAGGAGACTTCAAATCATTAACACATTGTAAATGTATTTTAATGCCAGGAGACATGCCCACTTTCAGAATGGAAATGAATGTTATTTTCAATATTTCTTAATTGTACTGTTTTATTGTTCTAACCAAATATGATTTCAGTATTGCTTTGATAACAAGCCATAGTCAGTAGTAATTCTAACTGATGGCAGGCAAATGAGTCAGAGAATCTCTTAATGCTGTAGCTTAAATCTTCAGAGGAACCAAGCCAAATGACTATAGAAATATAAAGTTGTATCTCTAAGGAAATGTCAAGTATTAATATCACAGTAAGTGAGAAGGAGGCACACGAGGATGGAACGACTGATGAAAACGAAGTCCCCAGTTAGAAGGAGACAACAGAGCACTTAAGCAAAGTACTTGGAACATGAGTATCACTAGGGCATTTTGTAACTGATCCCCGTGCTGAAAGAACGTCTCCTTGTGTGGCAGCTCTTCTTTTTCTTTCTGGTTCATTCTCCTCGTGTCAATCACGAAAAGCTTGTCTACCTTCCTCTTAAAGATAAACATTCCTGCAAATGTCCCACCCTGCATAAGGATTTGAATGAAACGGAGTAAAAGGCGAAGAGAACAGTTGATACAAGTAGAAACCAGCTAGGTTGCTGCTCCCTCTCACTGACTTGCCCATGAAATGAACCGTAAGCACAGTCCTGAAGCCTTCTGACCATGTCTCCTCGCCCTGAAATAAGAGGTGTGGACTGCTCCCTGGGGAGCCTCCCAGCTCCAAACATCTGTAAAGATACACTGGGTAATGCTACAAGGAAAAAATACGTCTCCAGCATTCGTTCTTTATGCTGGTGTTTCCCACAAGTATCCCGCTGTGCTGTGACAGTGACAGATCTGCAGCTGTGTCACCTGGTCCCAGAGATTGGTGAGCACAGTACGTAGCCTGTCGGGAGGCTTGCGTTGGAATACGGCTTCTTACTATCGCAGAATAGAGTCATCTACTTAGGGCCTTTGAGGAGAGAGAATGTAATAGCCTTTGTAGTGTCCTCTGCCGGAAAATTTGAAAGTTGATTTGAATAATGGCTGTTAGTAAAGATGAAAATGTTTGTGGTTTTCGTAGGTTACTTAACTCTCGAATGTTTATGCTTCCGTAGGATGAGAGTTGTATGGAAAACCCAAAATTCATGTATGTGTTGCTGGGAACGCAAAGTGTAGTTTGTGTATGTGTTGGGAGTCGGGTCGTGAAAGAAAGAAGAGGGCGCACAGATATTCCTCCGCTACTTTCTGGTGATATTTAATACTAAAATGAGTTTTCAGTGTCTAAATTATACACTAATAGGTAATCCAGAAGCAGCAGAGAAAAGTGGGTAACAGGCACAGAATTGAAAATCCCCTTCAAATAAACAGAAGATAGGCATGCCATTTATCAGTGAACAGAGAGGTAACTGTATTATGAAAATTCAGGACCTGATAAGTTCCGTTGAAAGCTGGTTTGGAGTGTGTACCCATTTATAGATTTTATTTCAGTTACAGGAGATATAGATACACATATATAAATGCATGTACTGTTAATGGATGGGATGATAGGATTACAACCCAGTAATTTGCAGATAAGCTGGCTGTGCTGTCAATTATAATTGTAGCAAGTGGTCAAAACACTTGAGGGTATGTTGTATAATTCCAAAATTGATTTGCTATTATATGAAAGGTACAGGGCAAGCAAGTCTATTAATCCTGCATTATCAAACCTGGAAACTACAGTGTCTTTGTAGAAGACTTGGATTTTAGTTTATGAATTTCACAGTAACTTAGACCTTCAGATGCTGATACAGCCAGAGGATTAATTCTGTTGACAGTGACTGTGCCTAATGTTGAACTTGGCCAGGAAGGAAGAAATCAGAGAACCGAAAAGCCTTCCTTCTAAATGGGAGTGTACCTCAAGTTCTTCACAGAATTTCCTGTTCTCCTTTTCCTTTCTCTCCTGTACTTTTAGAATGCACTCCCTCTTTCCCCATTTCCTTTGTCTATTTTTTGAAGTTGAACGCTTCTTTATTTTAAGCATTTACCATAGGTCCAATTTGTGAATGAAATCTCGCCTATCATAAGTATATCAAGTTTAAAGGGTGTGCAGTTCACAGATTTATTTTTACATGTTGACATTTATAAGTACATGTGGTAGCTTATGAAATCTTTTCAGTACTTAACTATGAAATTAGAACTTGTTTAGGTATTTATCTTATCACTGTAGAAACTGGTGTCAAGTTTAGTTAAAAATAATTTCTCTCTGTTGTAGGAGGAAATGCGTTTCCAAAAAATGCCTGCTTTGTAATAAATGCATATTTACTTTTGGATAAAGAATTTTTTTTAAGAAAGAAAATATGAAACCACATTACTATTTGTAGCATAATTAAACCTCAGAAAAATCATTTGATCTCTCAAGTTTCTTATGTTTTAGACTAATAGAAACTTGTTTTTTTCTTGAAGAAAAATATTCACAGAAACCTTTTAGGAAATACTTTTAAAAAATTAATTCCTTTAAAAACTATTTTATATTAATTTTTCTAAGATTGTATTTTGTTTTACTGTACCTTTAGTAATTAGGTTGATAAAAGTATTACATTAAGTATGAAAAAAAGTAAACTTGATTTTTTTTCCTTTTTATGAAATCTAATTATTTTTTCTTATGAAATCCAGGCGATGTAGTTACAGGAAGCGATGCTCAGGTTTCTGTTCCTGTCCAGACTCTAACTGACCTCCAAGGTACAGTTACCATGGCAACGTAGTATATCTTTTTGCCTGCAGTATTATCATTGCCTTCTCCAAAATTCCATTTTTCTTTTTGCCCACCCTCCATTCATACTGTTAATCAGTTCACTACCATTGTTCAGCCGCTGAGTGGCACTGTTGTTTAGAACAAGAGTCCCCTCTCATGTCATACCTTGGTGATGCCAAATCTGGCTATGATGTGGTTTTTATGAAGTTTACACCAGCCTCTTTTCTTGCCAAATATGGTCACTCTATATTTTGTGGTTATTTTAACACTACACTTTATTTGGAAGCTCACACTGAGGTTTTTTTTGTTTGTTTGTTAGTTTGTTTTGTTTTTTTATTTCATAGGTGCTCTATGGCAGTATTTGACAAATCAGTTCTCAGATTACATGACTTAAATGCTGTTTTTATGCATATTATCATATGTACTAGCCAGAAATATTTACTATATTTTACCTAAAAGAATTACAGCTTGAGTTTGAAATAAGTTTTTAAGTACAGGCTTTGTATTATGAATCATATTAACAGTGCAAGAAATCTCCGTATGTAATTGGCAATGATTTAAAATAAAAAGATCACATTTAAATACCATAACCGCTTATTCAAAATCTGTATTACAGGAATACAGAAATAATAGCAATTCACATTTAGCACCTCCTATGGAATTTTAAAATTATAAATATTAACGTTGCTGCATTAATCTTTTATTATATAATCTTTTACATAAAATGTGCTGTAGAGAGGATTTCTGTATTAAGTGGAAGCCTAAGCTAATCTTAAGAATCTTCCATTCAAATTCAGATTGAAAAGATAGCAGTATAAATTAAAATTCAGAATCTCATCTTCCTAAATTTAAAATATCCACATAATATAGTCATGTTCCTAGTATCAAAATGCTGTTCTAATAATGATATGTCTTCATACTATCTGTGCTTTTTTATAAATTTACAAAAAACAATATATTGTGATTAGGAGAATGAGTGGTGTATTGGCTTCTTTGAAAAATGTTGTGGCAAAAGAAGGATGAGATCTTCTATATAGTTCTGTTTCACAGGTACAGTTTCTGGCTGTATTCAGGTAATTAAACCCTGACCTTTAAGGGCTTTTTCAACTTGGTGATTCCATGAAGAGCTGCTGTTTATCTTTCTTAGTGTCTAAGTGATCCATATTAGAAAGGGGTGCAGTAGCAAGGACAAAAAAGGGGTGCAGATAATCTCCAGATGATTTCTCTTAAGCTTTGTCATTTACTGTACTTAAGTGAATATTACTGTGATCATCTGATATGGTGAGAATTCACAGGACTTCAATTGATTTCCTAAAATTAAAATCTGACCTCCCCCAGGCAACGTTTTAAAAAAAAATTTTTAATGTCTATTTATTTTTGAGAGAGAGAGAGAGAGAGAGGGAGAGGGAGGGAAGGAGAGGGAGCAGGGGAGAGGGAGAGAGAGAGAGAGAGAGAGACACACACACGGAGATGGAGGCACAGAATCCGAAGCAGGCTCCAGGCTCTGAGCTGTCAGCACAGAACACGACGTGGGGCTCAAACTCACAAGCTGTGAGACCATAACCTGATCCAAAGTTGGGCGCTTAACCGACTGAGCCACCCAGGCACCCCTGGCAACTTTTTAACAAGTGTTTTGGTATCCCAAATTTAGTTTGGTCACTTTTTAAGTTAGTTTACTGCAGAGTAGATCCTTGGCTGTGGAATCTCAGTTTATACCTATGGAAAGAGAAAGGTGAAGGCTGTCTGACTTACTCTGATTTCTGCTTCTATGCTATTGCTCAATCTATTTTTTCCTACAGGCCAGAGCCACAAGAACAGTTTGCATTTTTAATAGAATCTTGCAGAGGGAGGTTATATCATTTTGTTCAGATCTCTTGTGTTATATAGGTAGAATCATCTTATTCATTTATTCACCAACTATTCGCTGAGTGCTTACTATGTGCCCAAGCTCTGTTCTCATTGTTCTCTTGGCTTTCCCGCTTTTTTTTTTTTATTATTTACATGGTTGCTTGGGCATCAGCCTGTGCATTAGATAACCCAGGCAAGCCTACACAGTCAGGAACCAGCTCTTTTCTGGATACCCAGTTCAGAATTCCTCCTGCCTACCATGCTATGACAGAGATTGTATCAGTCTGATAGAGAAGGCTCCAGCCACTTTATGAGACATGGAGCCCAAATAATGAAAAGCTTTCAGTATGTCATGATGATAGTGACAATGATGATAAGAAAATAAGACTAACCTGCCCTGATTTGGAGAAGTCACTTTGTGTTTTCCTCAACATACTTCCTGCACAGTGTCAAAAAGCAAGGGGAAGTAAAAGTCAACCAAAATAGTTACTGGGGGCAACAAAAAAACTTTCTAACAATCTATGCTTACTAGGATCAGTAATATTAGAAGTTGAAGAACTTCATCAGAGGGGCCACACCCATTATACTCTCCTATATAATGTTTTCAGAGTAGATATACTTGTAAGGGAAATGAAACTATCATTTTGACTTTCCCAAGTATGTTTTTTCAAATGGAGTAAGTTTTAAGAAATGAAGTAAATAACAGCACTTTCAGTGATTCTTTGATTATGTTTTTTCATGAGATCTTATATTTGTATCTTTGCCTTTAAACACACAATTATATGTGTTTTATTTAATTTTTTTTTTTTTTGGAGAAAAACTGACTATAAAATGAAATCCCACAATTTAAGTCAATAAATAGTTTTTGGAAAATTGTTGGGAAGTTCCATTTTATATCTCTCAGTATGGGTTGTACTCATAAAAAAATGTGCCATGGGAGAATTTGTTTTTGAAGACTTAAAGAATTTCTTGGAAATTAGATTTGGAAATTGCCCGGCTGCCCCAGAAACTTTTCAAGAGATATTTAGGAACCGCAGAGCTTTAAAATAGGAGTACACACACAAACACACACATGCTTACAGAGCTTACTTCCAAAGAGAATTTAGAATTTCCAACCAAAGTATACAAGTATTGTCACTTAATGGATCATTAGGGGAAAAATTTAGATTTCTTAAGTTATTGCCATAACCATTTAAAAAAAATTTTAATGTTTATTTTTAAGGGTGAGAGAGAGACAGAGTGCGAGCAGAGAAGGGGCAGAGAGAGAAGGAGACACAGAACCCAAAGCAGGGTTCCAGGCTCTAAGCTATCAGCACAGAGCCCAGTGCAGGGCTCACACCTACGAACCATGAGATCATGACCTGAGCCCAAGTCAGACGCTTAACCAACTGAGCCACCCAGCACCATTTTTAATGTTTATACTTGTGTGTACATATTTATGTTGCAGATACAAATATATATACATACGTACATCCACACATAGATATCACTGTATAACATTGATCAGGTTTTTTTAAAAAGGTGGGGGGGAGGTCAAAAATCTCCCTGCCCAGATAACCACTGTTGACATTCTTAAGGTAAATCTAAAACACATACAACATTTGACCATCCCAATTAATTAAAGTCATTAAATGGGAAAAAAAAAAACAACACACCTCTCTCTGTACTCCTCCCACTGGTTTCTGCCAACCCATTTCCCTAAGGGTAATCACTGTTAATTTTTTTATAATTCCTTCTAGGAAAAAAATAGATTTTAAACTGAGGAGTAACGTGCAAGTCACATTAGCGCAATACCAGCTCACATGTCGGGAGAGGACTCCCCTCTGGACCTTCAAGAACAAAGAACTAAAACAAATGCCCTAGTGCAACAAATTGGTAGAACAAAGAAAAGAGAGGCCGAATTAATTAGAATAGGACACAGTAAGGATGGGACAAAGAACGCCTACTCACAGGAGTGAGAGGAGAGACTGAGAAGCCAAAAGCTATCCTCGTGAATGACCCTATGTTGGCCACTGTGCTTGTTGTTGAGAAATGATAGTCGTGAAGCCGGACAAGCAGTTCCATTATGTTCTGGATAATCACTCTAAGAAGGAAGGCAGAGAAACACGATACGTAAAAGAAATCTGGGGAAGCATCAATTAGCTAGAAAATGCATTTTTGTGGAAAACTTATTCCCAAAAGACATTGAATAAATGACTTTTTGGACTGAGAACAAGGACAGAATTTGCCCTTTACTTTCAAAAAACCTCATTCCATTTGTCTTTAATCTTAGGTCACATGTGCGACAGCGCCCCCCCCCCCCCCCCCCCCCCCCCCCCGCACATCCTTATTGGCAGGGGAGGGGCAGGCAGACTGGTACAACTCTCCCAGCATGGGCTCTGGAGTTGGGTCCAGGTTTGAATTCTGCCTCTACCGCTGCCTTGCTGGATGATCTAGGGAGGTCACTTAACCTGTTATCTGAGAAGAAAGGAGAAGAACAGCTGCTTCTGGGCTGGTCGTGGGAAGTTACCACCGTACCTATGCTCCGTCAGGACTCACGGGTGCTGCCTGCTCAAGTGGCAGTGATGAGGGGAGCACTGTTATGTGTTTTGTTTTGTTTTGTTTTGTTTTGTTTTGTTTTGTTTTGTTTTGTTTTCCAAATACCTCTGGTTTTCAGAATCAAGTTCTGAAAGAGCCAACTCAACTCCTCTATCTTTTCTTTTTTAATAATTATTTCTGGGGT
Source organism: Acinonyx jubatus (assembly GCF_027475565.1). Lineage (NCBI taxonomy): Eukaryota > Metazoa > Chordata > Mammalia > Carnivora > Felidae > Acinonyx > Acinonyx jubatus. The sequence goes on along the minus strand of NC_069384.1, from coordinate 132,225,757 downwards.
GTCTGGGTGGCTCATTGGGTTAAACATCTGACTTCGGCTCAGGTCCTAATCACACAGTTTGTGAGTTTGAGGTCCGCCATCAGGCTCTGTGCTGACCGCTCAGAGCCTAGAACCTGCTTTGGATTCTGTGTCTCCCTCTCTCTCTGCCCCGCAACCCTCTCAAAACTAAATAGACATTAAAAAAAAATTTTTTTTAATAATTATTTCTGACATTCTATAAACACATGTTTGCATGTAGGCACTGGATCCAACAATGCTTAGACTCTGTGGTCAGACTAGAGCAGGTCTGTTTCCAGGAGTTTCATTTACAACCTTCCATTCACTCTCCCGTGACACCAAGATGTATGTTTTTAACGCATAAACATCAGCCCTCTTGCTGTCTGTCACTCAAGTCTGTGAGGTGACAAAATATTACCAGAGAGGGGACACATGCCTCTCGTTTTCTCCTGGGTCATTGAACAAAGTCAAGGCCACAGCACTTTTTCCCTTTTTGCTCTCCTGAGCTGTGCCACCCCACCAGTGACCTCCCCCACCCCAGATTTCCTAGCCTTCTGAACATGTTACCTTTGGAGGTCCTGTGTCTAGCTCCTCCAGCTGGTCTCAGGTTCTTGCCTGTCCATTTAGGAATATACCCCAGCCCTGTTCCTATTTTCCATTGAGTTGAATGAGAGAAAAATCACAAAAATATTATTCATGGGACATAGTAGGAGCTTAATAAATACTTTCTCCCCTTTCCCCTTTCTTCCTTCCCAGCCATTCTGTAGTCAGGGCTCCTCGTGATGCCTTTGAAGCTCATTCAGGCAGCCTGGGCTCTTGACAAATAACCTCCACTGATAAGTAGCACATGGGACACAAAACTTTTATTGAATGTTTCAGAGAGGAAAAGAGAATGAAGGACAGATTTAATATGCCTGGACACAGCCACAGCTAGTCCAGATAACACCTTAGTGCCCTTTAGAAAAAGCTACCCCTTCTGTGCACATGCAGCTCACACCAGGGCACCCATCTTAGCAAGCAGAACAGTAGAGCGGGGCCTGGATTCCCGCTGTCCCACTAGGCAGTCTCAGGTGTGGCGGATGTGGCAGTCCTCGGCTCAGCTAGTTCGCCAAAGTCTGTGGGAGGTGCCGCTAAAGTGAGACTAGTCCTAAGGGGAGAGGACTAGCAAATCTGCAGCCCACAGTAACTGCATATGAAACTACCTGCTTTAGATTTGGAAGTCACCACTATGCTAGTAATGCTTTATGTCTGCTGACTACTTAGCATATCGCCTGGGATCCTAAGCCACCCTGAGCCTTTTATACCCATTACCCACTTGGGCTACAAAGCATGTATGAAGTAGGTGTCTCACTTATAGATGAGAATCATGGCTAATGGAGGGGCAGTGAATTGTTGATTCAGCTAGATACCCGCTAGATACCCGCTGGGCTTAGACTCCAGCTTAGGTGTGTCAGACCCAGCAGGTACTGGTTTGAGGAATTCTGCCTTGTAAACATCTCTCAAATCTACCACCACAGCCTTAGGTTCAGCCCTCGTAATCTCATGTGTGGGCAGGCGCAGGAGATGCCTTGCTCAACCAAGCTCCTCTAATCCTCATGCTACTTTCTTCCTTAAAATCTGCAGTAACTCTCATCATCTACCGACAAGGTAAGGGCCAGACCCTTCAGCATGAGAACAAAATGCTCTTTCTGATCTACCTGGCCCTGTTTAGATCCTCACCTTCCCTCGCTCCTCCGTCCCCACTATGGCTGGATGACCAAGAGGGAAAATAAGCTCACATTTAGGATACCAGCAGCTTTTAGGAAGAACTTCCTTGATTCTCTCCTTTTCCCAGAAGACCATTGAAATCGTCATCGAGTGCAAAAGAAGCACTCTGTTGGACTAGTCTTATTTTACACTGGTATTGGTGTCATTTTCAGTTACATATAGATAGCAGGAAGCTCCAGAGGATTCAGGCAAGCTCTGATTGAGCTAGACGTCCCCAGTAGCATTTACCAGTTGCCTTCACAAATGGCGTGTTCTCTGCTAAAAACGACCCACCCTGAGCCACTGAGGCCACGGCCGCCACCGCCGCCGCCACCCTCTCTCTCTTCAGGTGTGAAGACGGAGCACACACTTCTGATTGCCTGAGACAGGCTCAGTTGCTCTCTCTTTTGTGCTTCCAGAGTACTGTTGTTTACACTTGTGTGTTTGCTTTTCTCACCTAGGATTGTAGGTTAGTTAGTGTACATAGAGGTGTGTATTTCCCTGGTACTGCTATTGGAGCTCTCTGAGAGCTCCTGTTGTGGTCATCCCTCATCCTTAGTGCTGGACAGTTTCTGCAGACATTCCATCCGATCCACCCGCATGGATGGTTATGAATGAAGAATATGTGCATGCCTGAGGTAGCCTAAGAATTTGGTCTTTATTTGGCATATTTAAAAATGCCTACAATCTAAAACAATTCTAAGTAACTGCCGTGAGTCAGAATTTCTGAGAAATAAACTATGAGACAAAGATTTATGGGTAGGAAGCTTTAGGCGGGGCCGGAGGGAGGGGGGTGCTGTCAAGATCAGTATCTGGGGAGCAAAAGGAGCAGCAGTGAGCTGAGGAGGAGTGGAAATGCTTTGCAGTCGTGGCTGGAACCTCTGGGACCCTCTGGGACCGGGCTGGCCCTTCAGAATAGTCTGCCTTGAGGCAAGAGGGCCAGCCTTTATCCTCTATCACCCCACCCAGCCCCTAGATTGGAGCTAATGCCAGGGGAGGGTACATGACCTTAGAGCAGCTGTCTTCAGCTGAGGGCCACTTCCAGAGAAGAACTCAGGGCCACTTCCAGAGAAGAACTCGTAAGAACCCTCATCAGTCAGCATTCCCCATGGCTGGGGAATAGTACCTTGGTCCCACAGGGGGCTTGGGCGGGGCACCACAGCAGTACACTTCAGAATGTGCCTCCAAGAATAGGCTTTAAGTTTCAATGCAGCAGAAGAAATTGTTAACGTTGTTCCTATCAGTTAAAAACTTGAAACGGTTTATAGAGGGCTTCAGAACCACTGTGCAGCTTACAGGCTAGAAGCCCGTTGAAAATCCTGGCAACTTGCCTCGGGAGCTGTCCAGGTGAGGCCTGGGTGATGGAATGGCTCGTCCATTTGCCCCATGTGCCAGCCCAGTGTTGTCATGTTCTGTGTGTGCAGGGCATGAGGAGGACAGAGAAGTGTAATAGTCCTTTCTTCTATCTCAAGGCAAGACTACTTCTGGTGCCTAGGCTTTTCCTTCAGATCTCCAGATGAAGTGCTCCATCCTTTGGGAACATGTTCTAGTGACTCCATTTTCTTAAGGTCTAAATGTTTACGTTCCCAAAGGGGATGAAAATGTTAGTAAGCTAATTTCTGTAATTAAAGGGAAATCATGCAGGGATTTTCTGTGAGATATAGGCCAGTTAGTACTTTATCCATACTATCACTAACTTGGAATTTGATAATTCAGAGATACATTCTAAGAGGAGTTGACCTTAGGGTTATCTCTGAGAAGGTCATTTGCCAAGCAGAGTGATAGCTGCTGGGGATCACAGGTGTCCCCACTGTAGTGTAAGGAAAGGTCTAGAAAGAGGCCCTGTGAGCCAGCACCTTATCCCATTTTTCAGATGCTTCTACCGTAGGCGGGGGCTGGCCACGTATCTGTTCTGCAATTAGTGAAGAGGAAAGAGACTCTTTTGAAAAACTGCTGAAGGATTTATATTTTTTAATATTAATATAATACGTAATATAATCATTTCTGGTGTCTGTCACTAAGGGTGATTCCTTTAATGAGGGAAAATCTAATTATCTAACCTGTCATTTCTCAAAATGAGATCTTTTTGCTGTTTTTTTTTTTTTTGATGTATGCAACACTTAGACAATTATAGCATAAATTACATGTGGAAAAGTATGGAGGCACTTCATTGTTTTTTACAAATTGGCAGCTTTTTTGCTACATAAAATGAGTGCATTTTAACAACTCCTCGGTGTCCTTATGTTGACAGTGTGAACAAAGATGTACAATAATTGATCCTTTGTTAAAGGCAGTGAATAAAGTAGCTTTAATGAAAAAGTCTAGTGATTCATTATCGCCTCTTAATTTTTCTTACAGGACAGAGTTCTAAAACCATCAGCTCATCCCCGAGCACTGAAAGTTTGCCTGGAGGAAGGGAATTCACTGGCTCCCCACCTTCATCTGCTACTAAAAAGGACTCCTTTTTTAGCAACATCTCCCGTTCCCGCTCACACAGCAAAACTATGGGCAGAAAAGAATCTGTAAGTATTTAAGGACAGTTTTTCTTTTATCCTTCATTTTCCTGTAGAGTGCTGCGTTTATTAAAACTTGTTTAGGGCTGAGTTCTAAAAAGCTCTTCACAGGACTACAAACTAAAATTAATACTTTCATCAAATTATTTTAATTTTATGATTATCACTTAGTAATATTTTAAGGCCATGGCCTGCATTCCACTAGGAGAAAAAAAGTAGCATCAGTTTAAAGTAAGTGGAATCCCAAATCTGCCCTTTCTTCCTCTGCAAATGCTTTTTTGTCAAAGCCTAGGTGTTTTTTTTTCTAGAACGTATCAAATAGCATTATACCAAAAAATAGATGAAGACACTTATAAAACAAACCAAGATGGATTTTTTTCAGTTTTATTTCTTGAGAAGTAAAATTACTTATTTTACCTCCTGTTTTGAAAAGTTATACAAATTACATTTAAATGATGGCATATTGATAGCTGCTCTCGAAGGTCCTTTGTATACGTTGTTCAGGACATATCTAGAGCATATCAACCACTTTAAAAATCTGGTTGTGTCTGAAAAGATTTTTTTTAGTTTTTTTTTTTTACATTCAATTTTGAGAGACAGAGACAGAGACAGAGCACAAGCGGGGGAGGGGCAGAGAGAGAGAGGGAGACACAGAATCCGAAGCAGGCTCCAGGCTCCGAGCCATCAGCACAGAGCCTGACAGGGGGCTCGAACCCACAAACCGCGATATCCTCACCTGAGCTGAAGTCAGACGCTTAATCGACTGAGCCACCCAGGCTCCCCTCGTTGTGTCTGAAAAATTTTTTCAGCCAACTTCACAAAAAAATAAAACATTTAGCCACATCTTAGAAGTAGTTCGACACTTAATATTCTACTATGAAGAACCCATCTGCCTACTGGAGCAGGAGGCATGTGTAAGATCTTACAGACAAGGATCTAGCTGTTGCTGAGAGAGCTTTAAATTAGAAGAAAAATAAAACAACAAAACTTTAAAACCTTTGAGGGATAATTATGATACATAGACTAGATAACAGTATGATGTCTGTCTGGACGGCTGTGTTGACTTTAGGCAAGACACTCAAATCCCTGGTACTTCAGCCACCTCATCTGCAGATCAAACAACACACCTTGCTCCCCACAGAGAGGAGTTCACTGCTCAGTCTCTTGGGGTCCCTTCACCGCGTAAGAACTGCGATTCTCCAACTTGTAGAAGAGCAGAGTAGAACTCTCACTGAAAGATGGCAGCTGTAATACAAGCAGTTGGCTCTGCTCTCTCCTGGCCTCACTCCAAGGACAGTTAGGGCCGGTAAAAGTAAACCCTCAAGGAAGAAGAAATCAAGAGAAAAGATAACAGTAACAAACACTTGGTACTTGTGAAGCAGATGTTAAGTGCTAACTTAGCAGCCTAAGAAAGCTGACCACTAAGTCAGCAGTAGGTAAAAGCCAAGAAGCAACTCGATTTACATTGTAAAGGCCTCTGGAAGCTTAGGAACTAGAAATGGAGTCAAGTTGGGACTTGCTCTTCCAGAAACAGAGGGATGGATGAAATAGGTGATAGGGGTTAAAGAGTACACTTGTGACAAGCACCGGGTGATGTATGGAATTGTTGAATCACTGTATTGTATACCTGAAACCAATGTAACACTGTATGTTAACTATACTAGAATTAAAAGGAAAAAAAAGCCGCCGTTCCGCCGCCGTCTTCTTCTTCTTCTCCTCCTCCTCCTCCTCCTTCTTCTTTTCCTCCTCCTCCTCCGGTGAGCAGAGAGAGAGAGAGAGAGAGAGAGAGAGAGAGAGAATCTTAAAAAGGCTCCACACTCAGCACGGAGCCTATCACAGGGCTCAACCTCCCAGGGCTCGGCCTTGGACTCTGAGCTCATGACCTGAGCCACAACAGGAGTCAGATCCTTAACTGACTGAGCCACCAGGTGCCCCCAAATTATAAATTTTTAAAAACACACAAATTACTGACTTTAGGTTCTCCAGGTAAACAACCAGTTCACTTTACAGTGAACCCAACCTCCACAGCCCTGCCCAAACACAGAGCTTTCTTTTAGCTTTTGGTTCACACTGTACATGAGTGTGACAGCCAGCGATCACTAGATACTTGAGAGCATGTGACAGTTAAAGACAGGCAAAAACAAATAGAAGAAAGCAACTGGGAGAAAAGTGTTTATTCAGGAGAAGAATGCTTCAGGAAAAAAAAAGAAGGAAAGAAAATATTCAGAGGATAACAACAAAAGCTATTAGAAATCAAAATATGATATCTGAAATGTAAGGCTCAGTAGAAGAGTTGGAACTGATAAAATTGAGGAAATCTCCCAAGAAAATGGAGTACAAGACAGAAATGGAAAGAGATAAAAGAAGAAATATTAGAGAACCAACCTCAGAAGTTCAAAATCTGAAAAATAGAAGTTCCAGACAACAGAGAAAATGAAGGAGATAATAAAAAAATACAGTTAATTAAATGTTCCACTAATGAAAGACCAGAGTTTTCAGATCAAAAAAATCCATAGACTCATATGAGGACTTTAAGAGACAAAACAGATGAACATAAGGGAAGGGAAACAAAAATAATATAAAAACAGGGAGGAGTACAAAATAGAAGAGACTCATAAATGGAGAACAAAACTGAGGGTTACCGGAGGGGTTGTGGGAGGGGGGATGGGCTAAAGGGGTAAGGGGCACGAAGGAATCTACTCCTGAAATCATTGTGGCACTATATGCTAATTTGGATGTAAATTTTAATAAATAAAAAATAAAACAAGTTAAAAAAAAATCCATAGAAAGTCTCACACAAGTAAAAAGAAACCCACAGCCAGACACGTCACTGAAGAAGTTCAGAACTCTGAGAGCAAAGAACTCTGAGAACAAAGAGATATCCTCCAAACTTGGAGAGTTGAGGGAAAAGAAAGATTTCCAACAAAGGATCAGGAATTAGAATAACTACAAATTGCTCACAGCAGCACCAGCAAGGCAGTGGAGGAATACCTTTAAAGTTCTGAGAGAAAATTACTTCCAGCCTAGATCCAATACCTAGCCAAACTAATTAAACGTGAGATTAGAATTAAGCTACTTTCACATATTCAAGATTCAAAAAATTTATCCTCATGCACCCATTCTCAGAATCCACTGGGGGATGTGCTTACAGAAATGAGGACATACACTGAGAACAAGGAAACAGAGTGTCCAGAGCAAGACAAAAAGATTCCTCAGAATGATAATATTAGGAGATCCCAAGATTACATATAGCACGGCTATTTAGCAGGTCGAGAGAACAGCAGCTAACCCAGGTTGGGGCAAGTCAGAAGGTTCAGAAAGTTTTCTCCACAAAGATGATGTATTTGGGAAACAACTAATGTATTTGAACAAATTAAAAGATTTAAACTAGGGGTGAATTGGGGTTTGACTTAATACCTTTATAAAAACAAAGCCATTAAAACACAGGACAGTGGTGCCTGGTGGCTCAGTCAGTTGACTGACTTGGGCTCAGGTCATGATTTCATGGTTCATGATTTCGAGCCCCGTATCAGGCTCACGGCTGGTCAGTTCAGAGCCTGCTTCGGATCATCCGTCCCCCTTTCTCTCTGCCCCTGTCCCGCTCCCGCTCTCACTCGCTCTCTCTCTCAAACATTCATAAATATTAAAAACACACACATGGGACAAATTGTAACTCCAAAGGAAAACAGAGTGTCAGAAAAAGGAAGAAAGGTTACGATAAACCTTGTAACTGAGCCATGACTAAAATTTACGTAGACATGATAATGAAAGCCTATTGACTACAGAGCTCATCAAAATCATGATAAAATTGGTTAGTAGACCTAAACAAATCATTTTCTTCCTTAGTGGAAAATACCGTCCAGAAAAATTAAGAGACGGCAATATAAACTAGAGATACCGAGATAAAAAAAAAAAAATGGGTAAAAGAATTGAAAGTGGTTCCTTCTGGAGCAGGAAGTGGAGGGTGGGGCTGTGTGAACTGTTTTTCATAACAGGCCTTCTCGAACCATTTGACTTTTCAAGGTGTTACATATATAACTTAGATTAAAAATAATAACTAAGAATCACAACAAAAACAGAATGTATTGGCATCATAAATTAGAAGAGATATCCGCCTGGACAGAGAACATGTCTATGAAGAAGCGGAATAAGGAATAACAAATGAAAAAGGCATATGGAGACACGTTCCATTTGCACTCTGTCACAGTTTGGTGGCATATGGATTAGTCGACAACACCAATTAATTACTTTTCTTTATGGTGATAACTGTAACTTAAAACTGAGACGTCAGACAAAAATAGAACTAGAGTAAGTCTCACTCTTTACATAGACCTGTTATGAACCAAAAGCAGAATGTAAAATTATTATTCAAAATTCAATATATTTTCTAACTTGTGGGAAGTAAGTAGGCAGGAATTTTCAAGAGAAAGCCCCTGATTTTTCAAGTAATAGATTATCTTATTATTTTATGAAATAATGTAGTCCGTGCTCTTTGCCAGGTCACACTATATGCCCCCCCCCTCCTTCTAAGGTGCTTGATAGGATCGCACCTCCTTGTCAGAGCCACGTGACTGGTTCTATCCTGGGAGTTGTAAATGAAAATGACCTGTGCGTATTGCCACCACTGGATCTTCCTCAGCCCTCTCCTTTGCCCTGCCACGCCTTGGGAGACGTGAAGTATGAGTGAGAAATAACTTTTGTTGATTTATGCTGAGACTGTTGCTTATCATAGCCTAACTGTACACAGGTGGAAAATGCTCAGGCCCATAGCTAGGACTCGTCCTCCCACGGGAGCCACGTAGCGCCTTTGCCACTGGTGGCACCAGAGCTTATGACTGGACACATGTCATCCCTTGAGCCTAGATTGCTTTCATTTTCAGCCCAGCTTGGGATAATATAGGGACATTCCGTGTCTTCAGAAAAGTTGAAGGTTGCTTTTCATTAACATCGTCAGCATCAGTTTCTCACATAAGCAAGTAGCCAGAAATGGAAGCAAAGATATGTCTTGCTTTGGCTCCCCAGTGCCTTAAACTATATGTACCTTGCAGATTTCAAGACTCCGTTGATCTTTTAAAGTGGCCCAGGATCAAGAAATTGTTGATGTCACTTAACAAAAGGTTAAAATGGCAGTTGAAAACAGACATTAAAACAAAATAATCTAGTAGGAGCTATCAACCTAAGTGTGGCGAAAGCTGCTTATAATGGTTCTAACGTAATTGAGAGATGATCTTCAAAATCAGTATGTGTGATTTATTTTGGATAAGCATCATATATTAGGTCATAGAACTTATGTCTTCTCAGTATTGTCTTTTTATATATCATATAAAGCCTTTCTGTAATCCACAGGCTGGCTCTCTTCTTTAGATGAAGATGTATCACACTTATTACTGTTAATGCCCCTGATTTGGCCATATCATAGAATACAGAACTCAGCTAAATCTTTAAAGAGGTAACAAATTAAGCTTTATGTCGTATGTTTTTGAAAGATATCATTATACTTCCTCTCTGAAATGTGAGCAAACTAGTAGGAAGTTTTAAACATTCACCTTTGCTTCATTATCAGTAGTAGTGTTGTTTTGAGAATTAGTATTTATTCATGAACCATCTTCCCTCTGCTTTGTTTCCCAAAAGAGCCTTTAGGGCCCACCTAATTCAAACCATGGTTTCCAGCAAGCTCTCATTTTTTAGTCATGAAAACAGAACTGAAAATTTTGATACTTTTAATTTTCCGTGATAATGTAAATGACATCCAATACTTAGTTTTCTAGAAATCTACTTTAGTTGGGTCATTCATCTGACTGTTAAGTAATTTTTTTTACTTGTTTTAGCACTGTTAGTCATGTTCCACAATTGTTGCCAAATCATTTTCCAAGAATATCTTTGCTAACATTCAAGAATAGGGAAAATACTGAACATAAGAAAAACTCTAAAATGGATTTGTAACTTCTAATGCTTAAGCACATCAGCCAAGTAAAACATTTTTTTTAAAGTTCCTGATGAACTGCAAGACATTCTGCTATGCTTTTTGATAATTACATACATACCAGTCTCCAAAGATCTAAAGTTATCATCCATGGTTCAGAATCCTCTCTAAACTACAGGAAATCAAAATTGTCTGAGCTAGAAATCCCTGCGTAAAACAGGATGTGTAACAAAGTATGCACCACCTGCGAGCTCCCGGCACTGCTGAGGGTGCTCATCCCGTGTCTTTGTGACCCCTGCATGGACTCCTCATTGCCCTTTGGTAGTGTGAACATATGCCATGGTCATACTAATATAATTATTTTTGTAATATTCATTGATCTATTCTTTATGATAAAAGAATAACACCAAGTGTCAGATGAATGAAAACTAATTTGAAAGTAGACTCATGTTTCCTTCTGAAAGTATAGACAACCTGAACGTTACCTAATCTACTTCAGGTTATGTTCTAGGAATGGAAAGCTAAGACGTATCTGTATAAGAAATGTCAGAGAGTAGTAGTCTCAGCGAGGGTGCTTAGGGTAAAATTGGGGCAGAGGGGAACACATCAAAAGTTAAGTAATAATTAAACTAAATAAGAATTTAACTTATCAACATGAGATACATTATATGGTTTAATATCAAATAAGCAGTAAAGATCATAAATAATATGGATCCAGAAGATAGGCCGTCATGGGGTTTGTTGTTGTTGTTGTTGTTGTTGTTGTTGTTGTTGTTGTTTTGATCCAGACAGGCTTCACGTGAGAGATCAGACTTGAACCCCAAACATATTTCTTCTATTAAATGCAACCATTGTTTTCTCTTATGAAAATCCAACAACTTCCTAGGACCGGATAGTGGTGGTGGAGATTGAGTAGGCAGTCAACAATGTCTGCTGTGGGTGTTTTCTTCTCCCCCACAGCCTCTGGCAGAATGTAAAATGGTTGGGATTATATCAATTTGCTTGTAAACATGAAAGAAATCATTATCTCAAATGAGGAAATTTGTTGCTTATTATTTCAAATAACAAGAGTCCCGAGATAGGCAGGTCTAGAATTGGATAATTCAGCTGTTCATTGACATCACCGACTTTCATTTTACCATCCTCAGTGAGGCTTTGTCCTCACGTCACGCCCATCATGTTCTCAAGAGGGCTGTCATAAGCCTAGTATATATCCTGCCATGCCCCCTGCCCCTAGCATACACAACATCTTCTAGAAAAGTCTACTTGGAAGCTCCCCAGCAGGCTTTCCTCCCAACCCAATGGTTGGCCAGACTGAAATCCCATGCCTACTCCTAAACCAGTCTCTGGTACGGGGAAGCTTTAGAGAAGTCCATGACGATGTGGAAAGGTGGTAGAAGGATAAAACAGTTACATGGACAAATAATCCCTAAAGTATTTTCTCTGATCCTTCCCTGAAGCATTTGCCCTTCATGAGAGCCAGTTCCGTTGTGTCAGTGATGTTTCATTGGTGGGTTTTTAGGCAGCTTGAGTTAGATTGGTAGTTAGAAGAGAGAAACTGAGCAATAGCATTCCCAGGAGGCCAGAATTTTCCTAGTTATCAGATTTTCTCTTCAGCCAGTGATGTATACTTCCTAAGAACATGTATTATGTGGAAAGTATTGATTGTAACAGATTTCTTTGTTGGCTTTCTGGGTAGAATTGAAAGCTGGCATCTAGAGTATGTCTAATTATAGGATTGTTTCAATTAATAAATATACATTTGTAATCTCTCATTGTTTAATCAATAATACTAATGATAACTGGATTAAAATACAGTCCCATTTAAAATACATTCCCATTTAATAATAGTCTATTGAAATGAATACATGCAAAATGAATTTAGGCATCAGCAGTTTTTCTAGCTTCTGAGGAATTATAATCTAAGGTCAAAATGAGCTCAGATATTTGAAGCACAGCATTTAGTTACTCATTAGGTGTTATATGAACCTTGTTCACAATCCTTCTGCAGTGCACCAGCTCAAGGTCAGGGAAAGTGGACCATATATCTTTGCGGGAGCGTTCCTTCCTCCTGCGTCCCTCTTTTTGCCTTACCCCAAACACCTAATTCCATTTCCAAGAAATGTGAGCATCAAAGGGAGCATCATAAAGAGGTCTCTGTGGTCAACAGCTTATAGGGTGAGCATTTTAATTTAGCTTAGTAAACAGGTTTTATAACCAGCTTTTAGTATCTTTATGCTTCAGTACATTTATTTTTAACCAAAATGTCGGAGGAGCCTATGAAAGCCGAACCACAGGAAGCAGAGTGCTGAACCTTGACTGTAATGCCCTTTTTAGGACAGTGAGATGGTGCCCTTTGGGAACGAATGAAACACTTATTCCCCTCATGCTGGGCCTTCTTCTCCATCATTTGACTTCATCTCCATCATCTCCACAAAATGCAGAGGCGCCGGGCTGTACTGGTGCTGAACACTGCCCAGGAGGCATAGACAATACGTGGGGAAGAGCTCAAGTGAAGCGGTTAGAAATAGTGAGAATCCCTGGCCAGAAACCTGTCAGTTTGAATCGTGCTAAATTAAATGTGTCATTAATAGCATTTGCTTCCTTCCAGGGACCTTTCTTGACACTTGTCATTTATTTGATCTTTCAATGCCACATTGCCTTGGGGACAGTAATTTTTGTCCTAAAGCACACATGTGCATGGCAGGAAAGATGAGGGCTTTGAATTTTCCGTGCAGATGGTCACCTGCGGCCAGAGGCCAAACTGTGGGGACGGTGAGGTTGGACTCCTCTTTCCCCCTCAGTGGCTGAAACCCTCTCACCTACATGGCATCTTCCTGCTTTTAAATCTCCTGCCCCTAGCATCTCATCATTTATTCTTTTTAACCCCTGTGTTACCTTTTCCAGAAAGCTGTATGTTTAACTGAATGAGCTTTAATTCCAGAAAGAATGACTTTGCTCCTGTCATAGGAATTCTAGGCCTACTGAACAAAGCGGGAGAGCTGGGTCAGGCGGGCAGCTTTCCCCTTGCCTTGAAACCTTAAGGCTCAGGAACACCTTTTAGATTTTCCCTCATGTTAGCGCTGCTGGGTCAGTCAGCAGCTTCAGCACCTTTACTTCAGCTTTCTCTCTTTTCCTGAACCCTGATTTTTTTTCCTCCCAGTTTTCTGCACCCAGATGCCCAGGTGTCAGGAATTCATACATGTGGAAGTATTCCAGGTGGCAAGCTCCAGGAACCTCACGCCTGAAGCCTGGAGAAAAGGGTGGGTTACAGAGCATTCAGTAGTGCAGTTTGTGCATTGCTCGCAAGAGCCCCACTGCAGGGGCAAGTGGGTGCAAAAACCCAGCCTGTGCTCTGTTCACCAAGAAGCGTGCCCAAGTCTGGGGGCTGTGTTTGCCTGGAAAGGCAGTGTGTTTCTCTCTACAAAAGTGATGTCCATTCCCCAAGGCCTGCACCCAAAGGAAGTGAGTTTTCCTAATTAAAGTAAAAGCGTGTGTTAGGTTAGTAAAGGCCCCAAGAGGAAACTGTAAGTGTTGGAAAAATTCAGGACCTTTCTGTTTCATGGCAATAATGATAAAATTGGAAAACATGGGTGGTACCAGAAAAACATGTTGGCATCAATATGAAGAACTAATAAGATGAGAAAAGAAAAACAAAAATAAAATTCTCTTGGGGCACCTCGGTGGCTCAGTCGATTAAGCGTCCGACTTCAGCTTAGGTCATGATCTTGCAGTTATAGGAGTTTGAGCCCCGCATCGGGCTCTGTGCTGACAGCTCAGAGCCCGGAGGCTGCTTCGGATTCTGTGTCTCCTTCCCTGTCTGCCCCTCCCTCACTCACACTCTCTCTTTTCTCTCTCTCAAAAATAAATATTAAAAAAAAAAGTTTTTTAATTCTCTTGACTGTAAAAATACTAAGTATAATCATTTACACAGAGAGTTCCCCATCCATTCTTTATTAAGCCTCTTAATAAGCATGTCTGTCATTACAAATGATGTGATTAACTTTGTTGTAAATTATATTTGGTTCGACTAGTGAACTTGACTCACATAATCTTAACCTTGGTCTGGGGTGTTTCGCTGCTTGTGAAGTACATTTGGTCACAACCAACTTTTTCAAATAGGTGAAAAAAACAATAACCAACAGCCTTCTCAGCACTGACATGATATTGTGGCCAAAGTATGGAAAATGTCTTGAAAAGATAATCAAATTTCCAAACGTCCTTTTTATTTAAGATGATGGCAAAGCCCTCCCTCCCTTCCCTCAGAATCGTCACCAACTTAGCACAGTTCTTTCTGTCTATAGCCTTATTTCCTGTCAGAACATATTCTCCAAAGTTACTTAAGTCAGTACATGGAAAATTTAACAGCAGTAACTGAAAGTACGATGATTTTAATAAGCCATGCACAAATTAGCTTCACCCTAAAAAGTTACGGGCTACCTTTGAAAACAAGAGAGAAGAAAATAAAAAGTGTTTCAACTGGAAAAACAGTGACAAAAGGGGCCACTTCCCCCACCGTTTCTTCATACACCCCTCACTGCACTCTGATTCCTGGCTTTCTTGGTAGTATTTTCCAATTACTGTTTCACCTTTGATGTTCTTAGCGTTCTCCTCTAAAGTTTCCTATCTTTCTTATTTTTGCCTCTTTGGCGAACGCCTAAAGATCGTCTGATCTCGTTAGATAAACCCATTCCCACCATACCTTGAAAGGGCCTTTCAAGACCCACCTGTAGGATCAGTCACTTTCAGGTGATCACTCTGACCTCTTGATCATCAACACCTTCTTATTCTTGGACACCATCCCAAAGTTAGGTCAGAACTGTAAACAGAATCATGAAAGTTTGCAACATTTACCTGAACTCTTCCATGTGCCCCCTCAGATATATCAAGAGTTCCATTAACAAGAAAGTGTAACAAATTGGAAATCATGGCATTAACCTGCCCCACAGACGCATATACACCCACCACCACACAGTCCCAAAATCGAAGGAGGTCCCATGTGCAAAATAATGCTCCAAGTAATTTAGAATAAGCGGGAGAAATGCTGCCAAGTTGCCTAATTTCAGGATGTTCTCAGTCTAGATTCTAGTCAGGCTTTTAGATTTGAAGCATATTTGTATTCTCTACATAGCATCTCTTAGTCATTATGACACAAAGATACACACTTCATATAATATCAAGAACAATACTTTTGAAAATGAAATTGAAGAAAACAAGAATGGAACCAGCAAGGGACCACTGTGTGAAAATGCTAACATTTATAGCAATCCTAAATTCATCTCTAGACAACAAACTTTCATATCATCCAGTTGGACTGTGATAAAACTATTAATACCTATTTACTGCCCAGGATAAATGAGTGTTGGGTTTTTTTTTTTTTTTTCTCAATGTCTGTAGTCACAGTCACCAACCCTCAATCTCAATTATGACTAAACTCCTTTTTTAGTATCCTTGATGATTATCTTCAGAATTAGGTGTGAAGGATAAGTAGTCACAAAGTCTTTTTTTTTTTTTCTTCAAATAAATGAATGGGCCTAAATTTTTTTGGCTTGGAATTGACATTTAAATTCCTGAGATCATCTAATGAGATTTAAAGACTGTTTAAATGTTGGGCCTTGTGTTTCATTCCAAAGACAGTGTCCCATTATTCAGGATGTCTTAAGCTGAATAGAACAGAAAATAAGTCCAAAGGACTCCTCATTCCTAGGTGCATTTTAGAATCCCTTACAGAACTTTAAAAAATACCAGGAACAGCAGTAAGCAGTACTGAATGAGAATCTCTAAGGTGGGGCTTGGGCCATGGTAAATGATGAAAACTTCCCAGGTTATTTGTATGTCGGGGTTCAGAACCAGTGATTGAGAAGCTCATTAGTGTGTCTTCAAGGAACCAAGTCCTCTCCACCCCCCTGCCCTGCCCTGCCCTGTCCTGCTCAGAACAGACCCTTCCCCAGGTTAGAAGTGGGGCGCTTGGCACGAGACCTCCTGGGGCTCTGCACTGAGTCACCTTCCCCTTGAGAGGAGGGCCCTCTTGGGGAGGAGGACATGAGGAATGAACAGGGAGCACCAACCCTCCTCCCTGCAGAGTCAGAGTTTAGTTAGCCCTACGGAGTGCCACCGTAATCTGTCAACTAAAGCTTTTACGGTCGTAGAAAAATATAACCATTCTTTTGTCATGTCGTATTTCTCTTCAAATGAACAGTCATGTTCAGAATAGTCATTTCTGTTATAGGCAGTTTATATGTTCCCCCAAATTACCATGCTGTGCAAAATCATGATTCAAAACTACTGGACTCCTGGGGAAATGGGATTGGGGAACAACATTCAAGAACTTTATCAATGATGCATAAAACAAGGTAGGAACCTAGCTAAAGTGGTAGCATGGTTTTACACATGTCAAGTGATTAACTAAATAAGTAAATGCCATAATAAATACAATCCTGAAGCTTGGTTGGGGAAGCGGACCTCAGAAAGCTTGCAGTTTTTGAGTTACCATGAAATTGCAAAAGAAAGACTATCTGGAATCTGATGAATTTGAGACATGGGTGGAGCCCATCACACACACTGGGAACCAAAGTAGCCGGCAGATTTGTGAGGTGTGCACATGTGTGCATTTTGTGTATTCCTGCCTGTCTGGGTTCGGCTACGTGCACCTTCTGCCTGCAGCCAGTGTTTGTGTGGATGTGTCTGTGCATAAGCAAACATGAAATTCACATTATGCTCAGTTCCCTACTCATCGCTCTCGTTGAAACAGATTCACATTTTCAAAACAAACATTATCGCAAAACTGATTTTACTCCGGGTTTGATGTGCAGCTTCTGAATGTCACAGGTTAGAGGAATGAGGATATAGAAAAATGACACTTTATTAATTTTTTGTTCTCAGCTCAGTAACTTAGCAATCCTACGTTAATTAGAAATTTTAGAGTAAGTCCATTTCATCAGAGCTGTCACATCCCTCTCAAGAACTTGATAACACCAGCTTACTCCCAGTGAATGTCTTCCTCAGAGTCTGATTCCCCACCACAATTCTGCAGGGGCTCCTTCTCCCAACGATAAATCCTGTGATTTTTAAGTCCCGGTCTACAGGGCCCTTGATGACCTCCCTCTGTTCACCTTGTCATCAGCCCTCCCTCCAGTTCCTCCTCAGCCCTTCAGGAATGCACAGCTACATCCATTCCCTCAGGTGAACCCCACTGCCTCGTACGTCTGTGTTGATTAGCTCTGCCGGTCTCTGCCGACCAAAATGATTTACGAGACCACGAAACTCCTAGAGTTCCTTCCAGTCTCAGCCCAAGTGCGTCGTGTCCCATAAAGCCTTCCTTCCACCCTCTGGAAGCTTTAAGCACTTTCAGGAGATAGCTATGGCCCGATTTAGGCTGCAGATTCCAGAGCCCCTCCCCAAACCTACAGAAGCGGTATGTTGAGGTGGAGGAGAGGGGCGTCCTAAGTTATCTGCAAATGCTTCCTTTGTTTTGACTGTCAGAGAACTACCAGTGTTCAGTTATAAGACTTTTTCTTGTCTCTATCACAATATCCTCTGTGCCAGATTTTGTGTCTGGCACTCAGTAAGTGTTTTTGAATGATTGAAAACTGTTAAGGGTTTTGTGTGCTGTGCAAGAATTCAGATGTATTAGGCTTTACTCTGGCCTTTCTTAGGGCCTGAAAAGTCACCTCATTTCCCAGTGATACTCACCAACCGCATAAAAAACCTAGTAGCAGTTTGTTGATGTATAGTGAGAAATGAGATTTTTATAAATTAGTTAAGGGGTAAATTACTGAAAGTGGGATAGGCATAAGAGTAAACCGGGTAACTTAGAGAATTATTTCCTTCTCTCATTTTTCATTTTCGGCATCTCAGCATTGGTAGTGTTTGTGTTAATTAAGCTTAAGCTGTTTCAATGCTTGGTATCATTTTACCAGTTGTAACAAAGTATTTCTTGAACATGCTTGATCCTTAACTTGGATACGCTGTAGGGTGCCATTTTTTGCTTGTCCCTAATGGGACATTATGGGCGTCAGCCCAGAGAACGGTGGTATGAGGGTGCACGTTTCATCCTTACACAGGTCAATTAGCTTTGCCATAAGAAAAACAACCTTGGCGAAGGCCCTTCTCTCTGGGTCAGCCATTGTTCAGATGCCTACTTTCTTGATGCCAGGAACAGCAAGCGAAAGCACGCAGACGGGTCTGCCCAGCCAGCAATAGTATGTGAAACTCAGCTGGAGGCCCCGGTGCTGGTAAGCAGAGAGGGAAAAACCTTTGTTAAATAGAGTAACATCTGTGCTAATTGGCATGGTAGAGGAGAGAGCTATTCTGGTTTACAAAAGATTGGTCAAGTTGCCTAATTATAAAAATACAACAAGAGGTGATGTAGCCTAAAAATCCAAAAGATGGGGACATTTCTCCACAGACACCATAGAATTAGGCTACCGAACACCACCCCTTCTAGGAGAGACCTTTTTTCCCCCAGTTACAATGTTCGAAAGATAAGCACTTGTCTTAATAACTCCGTTTAACATTTTTATACCTTTTGGATTTTCACATTTAAGCCAGGAAGTTCCTAAGACATACCATGTCTGTAATTATTTATTTAAAGGAGCAGTTATAGGATTTTTGTAAATAATAAGTTTTGTAACTCTGCAAGTAAGATTTTATCCTTCCTCTGGTTATACCTGCATGAGGTTTTCCTGGTTAGACATTTTATCTTCACTTTCAGTATATTTATTTCAGGACTGTAAAATGTATTCCGTTTATTTTAGGATCTGCAGTAGGTGATCCTGTTTTCTGGCACCATTCTTATCTTTTCTGTTTATTTTTTGTAAACAACTTCTAGAAAACCACAGTTTAGATGAAAATAGCTCACAATGTTGAAATGGCAATAGGCATAAAAACATTTCTAAAAGGCTAAACATATTTAATAAATATTACTTATTAGGATTATGATAAAAATATCTTCAGAAAATCAGGGATGAATTTAAACACCATGGATTACAGATGTGGCCTGCTTTGTGATTCTTTTTATTGCATTCATATTGGAAAAGCATCCTTTTATTCCTTCAAACTTACACACAACCTCTGTTTATCAAAAGTTACAGAAGAGAGCATCCATAATCCAACAAAATTAATTTGTATTTGATTTTACAATAAGTGCTTATGTTTACAGTAGAATAAATTGATACCTAATAGCCTAAGAATTAGCTCTAAATAGAATACTGAAGCCACTCTATACAGAACTGACTGAGGAGCACCTAGGTGGCTCAGTGGGTTAGGCGTCTGACTCTTAAGGTTGGCTGAGGTCATGATCTCAGGGTCATGAGACTGAGCCCCACATTGGGCTCCATGCTGAGTATGGAGCCTGCCTAAGATTCTCTCTCTCACTCTCCCCCAATCTCTCACCCCCCCAATCTCTCTCTCTTTCTCTCTCTCTCCCTCTCTCTCTCTCTCTCAAATAAAAGATGAACAAAAATAAAAGAACTGACTGAGGGAGATTGGAAAGCTGTCTTGAAAACCTGTCTGCCACCCTGCCTCTCTTCTCACCACATGCCACTCCATGTTGAGAAGAGGTCTTTTGGACTGTTACCAAATATGCATCTAACCATGCTGCCATCTGTTAAAACTGCCTTAGAGCAGAGAAGTGGTAAAGCGTTTCACAGCCTTTCCAATCCCTAGGGGGACTGGAAGCTGTATTCAGAAGTAGGAGGGCATGAGATGGGTCCTCTACATCCTTGCCATTCAGAGTGTGGTTTGGGGACCAGCTCCGTAGCCATCCCCTGGGAGCTCGTTAGAAATGCTGAAGCTCAGGCCCCACCCCAGACCTACTAAATTAGACTGCATTTAACAGCATTCCCCAGATGATTTTTGTGCATAGTACAGACCGAGAAGAATTAGTCGAAATAAGAATAATTTAGTACCAAATCAGAAATGAAATTTGCTATAGATAACTCCAGCTGCAAATGTATGCTAGTATGATGAACATGTTCTCCTTGTGGATGATGGTAAAGTGCTGGGCTGAAGGTTATAGAACATTTTCCATGTGTGTCCTCTATTCTAAGCGTTTTCCATGTATTAACTCCTTTAATCCTCTAAGACTCTGTGAAGTTGGTGCTATAATTATCTCTGATTTTACAGATGAGGGAGCTGAGGATAAAGAGAATGTGGTTAACTCCATGTACAAAAAAAGGGCTCTAGTCATGACAACAATGGGTCATTTCTGCCTTATCAGGTGGAGGCAAAAGAATAAAACAGGGTAAGAAACTAAGATTTTTTACCCCCTCAATAAAAATTATGAGAGGCACAGGAATAAAAGGAAATTTATTTCTCTTAATTTTGTGAGCCTTACATGTTCTATTTTAAGGTAACATTTATAATCTATGTCCCATATGTCCCACCCACAAGCACGTGATCTGAGTTAATCATTTTAACCTGCCAACACCTGACTTCAAAAAGATATTTGGCCTTTCACATGTAAACCAATGAAGTGAATGTGGATCTAATATGCAATTGGCCAGCTCTTGGAATATGCTAAACGTCACACTGCAGTTGGGCAGAGGAAAGATTTTCATGGAAAAATAAAAGTTTCTCCCTATACTTCACCTGGTGGCCCTGTCTGCCATCTCTCCTTGGGCTCATGCCTCACCTGCTGACTCTGATTTTAAGGCAAGCAATTTTTAATTTTATAAAGTATAAGGAAGCACTATTCTCTTTTTTACTTTGATAAAATAGACATAAAATTTACCACCTTAACCATTTTTAAGTGTATATAGTTCAGTGTATCAAATTCTTTCATATTGTTGTGCATTGATTCCATAAACTCTTTTTAGTAAAGCTGAAACTCAGTACCCATTAAACAGTAACCTTCCATTCACCCCTGCCCCTTGCAACCAGCATTCTACTTAATGTCGTCATGATTTTTACTCCAAGTACTTCACGTAAATGCAATCATCCTGTACTTGCATTTCTGTGACTGGCTTATATCACTTAGCGTAATGTCCGCAAAGTTCATCTGTGTTGTCTATCAGACTTTCCTCCCTTTTTAAGGCTGAACGGCATTCCATTATATGTCTGTACCACATTTTGGTTATCCATCAGTCCGTGGACACTTTCTTACTTCCACATTCTAGCTATTATGAGTAATGCTGCTGTGAACACAAGTGTAAAAATATCTCTTTGAGACTCTGCATCCAGTTATTTGGGGTATATACCCAGAATTGCTGGATTTTTCAGTAATTCTATTTTTAATTTTTGGGAGAACCCCCATACTTTTTTCACAACAGCTGTACTATTTTACCTTCCCACCAACCGTGCAGGAGGGTTCCAATTAGTCCACATCTTCCCCAACATTTGTTATTTACTGGTATTTGGATAGTAGCCATCCTAATGGGTGTGAGATAATGTCTCATTATAGTTTTGATTTGCATTTCCCTAATGATGTTGTGCATCTTTTCATGTGTTTATGGGCCATTTGTGTATCTTCTTTGGAGAAGTATCTATTCAAGTCCTTTGCCCATTTGTTATCCAGGTTGTTGTTTTGTTACTGAGTTTTAGGAGTTCTATCTGTATTCTGGATTCCTTATCAGATATGTGATTTGCAAATTTTTTCCTTCATTCTTTGGATCGCCCTTTTACTGTATTGATTGTGTCTTTTAATGCACATTTTAATTTTTTTTCATGAAATCCAGTTTGTCTATTTGTTGTCTTGTTGCCTGTGTCTTTGGTGTCATAGCTAAGAAGAAATCATTGCCAAATCCAATGTCCCATGTTTTCTTCTAAGAGTTTTACAGTTTTAGGTCTTACATTTAGATCTTTGATCCATTTTGAGTTGGTTTTTGTGCATTGTGTTAGATAAGGGCCCAACTTCATATTTTTGCAAATGGATGGTCAGTTTTCCCAGCACCATTTGTTGAAAATACTATCCTTTCCCCTATTTAATGGTCTTGGCACCATTGCAGAAATTGACCATAAATGCAAGGGTTTATTTCAGAGTTTTCTTTTCTAATCCATTGGTTTATGTATCTGTCTTTATGCCAGTACCACGCTGTTTTGATTACGGTAGCTTTAGAATAAATTTTGAAATCAGAAGTTCCTCCAGTCTTTCTTTCTTTTTTTTTTTTTAAGTTTTTTAAGTTTTTATTTAAGTTCCAGTTAGTTAACATACAACACAATTAGTTTCAGGTGTACAATAAGGTGATTAACCACTTCCATGTAACACCTAGTGTTCAGCACAAGTACATTCCATAATCCCCATCACCTATTTCACTCAACCCCCTTCCCCTCTGGTAACTATCAGTTTGTTCTTTATAGTGAAGTCTGCTTCTTGGTTTGCCTCTCTCTTTTTTTCCCTCTGCCCATTTGTTCTGCTTCATAAATTACACATATGTGTGAAATGATATGGTATTTACTTTGACTTATTTCTTCAAGATTGTTTTGGCTACTCAGGGTACCTTGAGATTC
The DNA here is from genome assembly GCF_027475565.1 of Acinonyx jubatus. Lineage (NCBI taxonomy): Eukaryota > Metazoa > Chordata > Mammalia > Carnivora > Felidae > Acinonyx > Acinonyx jubatus. The sequence goes on along the minus strand of NC_069384.1, from coordinate 132,203,131 downwards.
CATGAATTTTATGAATTTTATGAATTTTAGAATGGGTTTTTATATTTCTGGGGAAGAAATGTCATGGGATTGCATTGAATCCGTAGATTGCTTGGATAGTATTGACATTTTAAGAATATTACATCTTCCATGAACATAGTCCATGAATATTGGATATGTTTACATTTATTTATGTCTTCTTTAATTTCTTTCAGCGGTGTCTACAAGCTTTCATTGTACAGGTTTTTCACTTCCTTGGTTAAGTCAATTCCTGAATATTTTATTGTTTTTGATGCTATTATGAATGGAATTGTTTCTGTAATTTTTTTCAAATTGTCCGTTGTTAGTGTGTAAACACTGCAAACTGATTTTCATGTGTTGACTTTGTATCTTCCTACTTTGCTGAATTCATTTGTTAGTTTTAACACTTTTATGTGAATTGTGATTTTTTTTGTGGAATATTTAGGGTTTTCTACACATAAGATCATATCATCTGCAAAAAGATAATTTTATTTCTTTTCCATTTTGAATGTTTTTTTATGTCTCTTTCTGAACTTCACAATTGCTCTGGCTGGAACTTCCAGTATTTTATCACACAAAAGTTGTAAAAGTGACATCTGTGCTTTTTTTGTCTCTGATACTAAAGGAAAAGCTTTCAGTTTTTCATCGAGTATGATAGTCTGTGTTTTTTCCATATATGGTTTTTGTTATGTTGAGGGAGTTTCCTTCTACTGATAGTTTTTTGTGTTTTACCATAATGTGTTGGATTTTCTTAAATACTTTTTCTGAGCAATTCAGATGATCATATTTTCCCCCCTCATTTTGTTAATGTAGTTTAATACATTGAGCAGTTTTCATATTTGAATCATCTTTGCATTTCAGAAATAAATCTCAACTTGGCATCAAGGTCTGTAATCCTTTTAATATACTGCTGAATTTGGTTTGTTAGTATTTTGTTGAGTATTTTACATCAGTGTTCATAAGAGATCACTGGTCTGTAGTTTTCTTTTAGTGTTTTTGTCTGACTTTGGTATCAGGTTAAAGAGGCCTCATGGAATGAGTTGGAAAGTGATCTCTCATCTTCAATTTTTTTTCAAAAGTTTAAAAAGAATTAATATTTGTTTTCTCTAAAAGGTTGCTAGAATTCACCAGTGAAAAACCATCAGGTCCAGAGCTTTTCTTTGTTGGGAGTATTTAAATTACTGATTCAGTCTCTTTACTAGTTATAGATCTGTTCACATTTTTTTAATTTGTGAGTTAGTATTAGTAGATTTTATGTCTCTAGGACTTTGTTCATTACATGTAGCTTATCCAATTTCATGGCATATAGATGTTCCTAGTATTCTATATCCTTTTTGTTTATGTAGAATCAGTACTGATGTTCCCAATTTCATTTCTGGTTTTAGTAATTTGAATCTTCTTTTTTTTTGTTGTTCTTTTTTTTGTTTTTTTGCTTGTTTGTTTTGTTTTTAGTCCTATTTAGCTAAAGATTTGTCAATTTTGTTGATCTTTTTGAAGAACAAACTTCTGGTTTCATTGATTTTCTCTAGTGTTTTCTAGTCTCTATTTGTGTATCTCTGCTATAATCTTAATTATTTCCTTCCTTCTGCTAGTTTTGCGTTTAATTTTTTCTGTGTAGTTCCTTACATTATATAATTAGGTTGGTGATTTGAGGTCTTTCTTGGTTTTGTGACGTGAGCATGTGTAGCTGTAAATTTCCAGCTTTAACACTGCTTTTCCTAAATCCAGTAAGTTTCGGTATGTCATAGTTTTGTTTTCATTTATCTCTAAGTATTTCCTAACTTCTCTTGCTATTTCTTGTTGGATCCATTGCTTGTTTGAAAGTTTGCTGTTAAATTTCTACATATTTGTGAATTGTGGTCAAAGAAGATACTTGGTATGGCATCTGTCTTTTTAAATTTATAGAGATTTAATATGTGGCCTAACATATGGTCTATCCTAGAAAAGATCTGTGAACATTTGAGAAGAATACATATGCTGTTGTTATAGATAGAGTGTTTGTAATGTCTGTTAAATCCGGTTGGTTTATTATATTGTTTAAATCCTCTATTTCCTTTTGTCTGGTTTTTCTATCCATTTTTAGAGTATTGAAGTGTCTTTAGCTATTATTGTAGGAATGTCTTTTTCTCCCTTCAATTCTGTCATGTTTTGCTTCATAAATTTTGCTGTTTTGTTATTAGGTGCGTTGTAAATGTTTATAATTATTTTATCTTCTTGCTGTATTGAACCTTTAATTCATATATAATATTCTCACTGTGTGGGGGGCTTTCAGTGCATTTTACTTGGATTTGTTAACTTTCTTGAATGTTTATATGCATGTCTTTCATCAAAATTGGGCCATTATCAGCCATTACTTCTCTAAATAACCTCTCTATCCCTTTCTCTCTCTTTTTTCTGGGACTCCCCTCATGTGTATATTGACCCACTTGATGCTGTCTCAAATGTCCCTTAAGCTCTATTGACTTTTCTTCAATCTTGCCTTTCTTTTCTTTCGATTCAGTAACTTGTTGACTCCTTTTTTTCTCTGCCTACCCAAATTTACCTTTGAATCCCTCTGGTGGATTTTTCATTTCAGTTACTTTTCAGCACCAGGATTTCTTTTTTGGTTTCTTCTTAGGATTTTTATCTCTTTACTGATGTTTCTGTTTTGATCATGTATCATTTCCTTGATGTTCTCCCCTTCTTCCTTTAGTTCTTTGGGCATCTTTAAGATGGCTTTTTTAAAGTCTTTGTCCAGTAGATCTGCTATCAGGTCTTTTTCAGGGGCATTTTCTGTTGATTTATGTTTTTCTTTGGAATGGGTCACAGTTTCCTGTTTGTCTGTGTGCTTTGTGTTTTTGTTGTTGTTGTCAAAAACTGGATATTGTAATCTAATAATGCGGTCACTCTGGAAATCATTCTTCCCCTTTCGCAAGGTTTACTGTTTTCTGTTATTGTGGTATTTTGTATGTTTGTTTGTAGGCAGTCTCTGTACCAAGGATCAGCCTGAGATGTGAACTTCTGGTCCTCTTAGGTCTTTTCTGAACCTGTGCCTTTCCCTGGGCATATGTAGTCACTTTCTTATTTCCCTCATATATGTAATTGCTTTTGAATGTTCTAGTCTTTAATAGCTGGCTTCCCAGAGGGGAAGAAGAGAAAAATGAAGTGGAGGATAGAATGCAGGCTCTTTAAATCCACTGGACATGAGCAGGGAGAGTGGATGCAACAGTAGTGACCACTCTACGCTTTGTAGACTGTGATCAGAATTAGCAATCAGCAAGGATGCCTGGGTGGCTCATTTGGTTAAGCATCTGACTCTTGATCTCAGCTCAGGTCTCAATCCTCAGGGTCGTGAGTTCAAGCCCTGCATTAGGCTCAGCACTGGGAGTGAAGCCTATTTAAAAAATAAAATAAAATAAAAAGAATTAGCAATCAGAGCAAAATCCTTGATGTTTGGAGGACAGGGTCCTTTTTGCCTATTTTGGCTCTCACAAGTTGCATGCAAGCTGCTCGGGGAACAATTACAAAGCTGCCTGCTACAGGGCTAGGGGTGGGGGGTGGGTAGCTGCTATTGTCCTCAGAGCTGAAATGGACCAAAACTGACTTCACTTTAACCTCAAGCTTTCCCCTGGAAGTAGTTAGTCTTCAATGGACTCCAGCTTTCTAAAATAGTTACATGACGAAGGTTCTGCCAGTGGAATTGTTGTCTAGGTGGGGAGACAGATTTCCTGGTGCTTCCTAGTCTGCCATCTAACCCAGAGGCAGTATTCTTCAGTGCAGTGGTTCTTAATAGTATGAAGTCATGTAAAATAATGTGGAGTTTAGGTTTTAGTGCCTTTTTTTTCTAGACTATAACAGGCAAGAAGGAACATCACCATTAGAACATGGGTAGAGGGAGGTCTTTGTGATTGTTGAAAAAAAAACAAAAAAAACCAAAACCTTTCCCGTGAGCACATCTCTGGTGTCGGCAGGCAGTGTGCATCTCAGTGGTGGGACATAGCCCTGCTGCATCAGAGCCTGGGAAACAAGGAAGCCTTCCAGTGTAAGTTTTGCTACTGGCTAGCTACCTAGCCATGTTGAAGTTTGTTTGTAAAATGAAGGGGCCAAAAGAAATGATCTTTAAAGGCAAGTTCAGCACTGAAATATGATTTGTTACCTTAAAATGTAAAGCCGTAAGCTTTGAATTTCAGTCCAAAATTTCTAAAGATCTTCCCATTCGTATTTAACATGTTTGTGTACATACTGTCTGAAAACGGGAACTGTTTTATTTACTGGGGAATTTGCTTACTATCTTTAGTTTTCAAAGTATCTGCAAGAATCTCATTCTTTGTAGGCAATACGTAAAGCACAACATGCAACCACTGATGTTCCCACGTTAGGTGCACAGCAAGAAGCCTTTTACCCTGAAAGTATGCTCAGGGTTTGCACACTGTACAAAATATCGTCATTTACTTTTTTACAAGTTATTTCATGTAAGTTATTCTTAGTGTTTAGCGTTATTTATTTAGTTATTTTTATGTTTATTTTGAGAGAGCACGACCTTGAGCGGGAGAGGGGGAGAGAGAGGGGAGAGAAAGACTCCTAAGCAGGCTCCGCATTTTCAGTGTCGAGCCTGATGGAGGACTCAAACCGTGAGATCACCTGAGCTAAAATCAAATCTTAACCAACTGAGCCACCTCAGCGCCCCTAGTGTTATTTAGAGTATAGGTTTGTTTAGACTATAGTGTTGTTTAGAGTTTGATTTGGAATAAATTTTGGTAATTTAAAAATATTAACATCTTTTTCTCCTTGGTAATCAAGGAGAACTTTTTTTTTCTTTTTTCCTCTCCATTATGTTATTTGAATTTTGAAATACTTGAGTTATTTGAGTTTTAAATTTTCTTTTCTTTTTTCCTTTCCATTATGTTATTTGAATAGTAATTTTATTATTACAAAAAATATGATATGATTTCTTTGTGGAAAATCCAGAAAAAATAAGCAAAAAGAAGAGGGAAAAATGATGTATAATCTCACCATTTGGAGAATAACCAATATAAACACTTTGGTGAATGTCTTTCTTTCCTTTTTTTTTTTTTTTTCCAAAATCATTCTTTTCCTACTACTTTGTAACTTGTTTTCCCCTCGTATATGATGTTGTCGTTAAATGTTTTCCTATGAGAACATTTCAAAAAGTTGTGTAATCCTCCATTTATGAATGTACCACAAGTTACCTAAGTCACTTGTCGTTAGACATTTAGGAGGTGTGTGGAATACGTATGGTGAATATCCTGGGAGTTATGCTTTTGCACGTGTCGATGATTCCTTGGAACAACTTCCTAGAATTCTATAAACAATGTAGAGACAACAAGGTGGACACTGAGTGGGCGTTTACCATGTGGCCCGTACCACACAAAGCACTCCATCTGGAAAGTGTCCCGTAATTCAGTCCTCCAACAATCATCTGACGTAGGAGTTATCGTGATCCCAATTTTACAGACAGGAAAGTGAGGGGCAGAGAGCTTTGCTGTACGGTCAGGGTCACAGAGATGGGGACGCAGGCACTGTGTGTGCAGGTCCCAGGGTCCGTGAGCGTATTCCCGCCCACTCCAACACAGCGGTGTCGCCTTCCACACCTGTACCACTTATTTTTAGACTCCTCAGAAGTCTCCTTTGTGCTCTTCTTCCGTTTTTCCTGGTGGTGGCTTCCTCTGCTGATACCATATGCTCTGGCTTGGATTTGCTCCACACCGTGTGTGTATTTTGCCCTTGTGTACACCACAGCTTCCTCAGAACATCCGCGGCCTTCCCACTTTTTCTGCTCGAGACTTTCCGCTTCCTTCACTTCCCACTTCTTGTTCACCCATCTGCTCCAGAAAGCCTGGGCATCTTTCCTGGCTTCTGGTTGCTATATTTAGCCTGTTCCCGCAGCCTGCAGTTGGTGTCGGTTCTCTTGCCTGCTTCTCTTTCTATCCGAGGGCGCCCTCTTGGAAGCCAAGAGAACTCGACGCCAGTGCTCGTGCTGCCCCACTTTTCTCCCAAACCAGGGGCTCTGTGGTTTTAACTAGTCCATGGGCAGCGACCCTGCTGCAGCCTGTTCTCATCGTCATGCACATGATGCGTGTCAGGCAGTTGCCGTGGCAGTCTGCACGTCAGACCGCGGCCCTTGAAATAAAACATTATTGTCTGAAGTCAAAATATAATAGAGATGAATGGGAGATGAAGGGAGCTGCTCTGCTGACCCTCAGAACAGCTGTTCTGCCGACCCTGTGCTATTCTCCACACTCGGGCTCAACTCAGTGGCCGGGTTTTTTGCCCGGGTCCCACGCTTCTGACCCCATTCTTTTGTTTACTGGGTCCCTGGCTCCTAAAACACCTTTCTTCATCATTTCTTCTGAGCCAGGTCCCACCAAAGTCTTCTTCCTTAAGACCCACCAAATTGCCGCCTCTTCCGGAAACTCTGCTTTCGTTTCGACCTCTGACTTAGAAGTCATGTGCTCCCCGCGGAGTTGTGAAGCCTCATCTTTCCTATCTTCTACAGAACTCACCTGATTCCTTCCTTGCCTCCCTCTGAACCTGTAGAGGTCTGAACCCATGTCTCATTCATTCTTGTATTTCCTAACAGTACAAACGAATATGTTGCTGACTACATCAATGAATAAGTGAATAAATAATAAACTACACAAGCTTATCCTATTAACCAAGAAATAACAGAAAGATACAGCATCATTGTACAAAACTGACACATAAGATCCACATATTATTAACCAGTTTAAATCATTGTATAATATTTGAGTAGAAGTATAATGATACATCAGCTATTCGGGGATGAAGAATGGTGGAAATTCTGCTTTTTAAAAAGCAAATTAAAAACAAAACAAAACATGTCTTCAGAGACCGTCAAAACAACAATGAAAACAGAACACAACCAATCGTACCTCAGTATTTTTGAAGGAAAACGATTTAGTAAGTAATTTGGGGTCAGGACTTAACATTGTAATTGTTGAATCTCTCTTAAAGGAAACTGAGTGTGAGGTTATTCATTGGAAGGACCGTAGTAACGAATCCTAAGAAAGGACGTGTACACAGGGAAGAAATGGGAGTGAGGGTCATGTGACTTAGGTTCTCAAATAGCTGTCTACACCTTGGCACACACTTCCAGAAAATGTGGCTTACAGAGGAGTAGACCATGTTTCATGCAGGAGATAATGAGAGAATCTACCTCAAGGTTTTGTTGTGAGAATTAACATGAGTTCATGCATGTAAAGCTCAGTGGCTGGCAAATTGTAATTGCTATAAGAGGGTTAGATACTAGCTGTTTTTCTCTTTAGGTGGAGTGGCCCTCATTCTCTGGTCCTTCCCTGTGGGGCCGCCACGTACGGTTGGTGATGTGTTGCACACAGTAGCCTACGTGTGGCCCTATTTCGTAAAGCTCCATCAGTTTCTTCCCTCACCTGTCAATATTGCCATCCAATAAGACGGTGATGGGCTCTTTAGCCTATACTAAGTCTTTCTGTGCCAAGCCGCCTAAAGTTTTAAAACTATGAACCAGTGTTTGCCAGCACTAGGTCATAAAACCCTGTACTTAAATTCCCTTTCACTGTTTTGACCTGACTGTCAACAAAATTTTTTAAAGAAAGAATAATTGCCTTTATTGAGTACCTGCTTTGTTCCAGACACTCTCCCAGTGTTCTCATTTCATTCTCCCACCAGTTCTGCCAGTGGAGGTGAGGGGAACAAGAAATTAAAGAACTTACCCAATATTATACAGCTAGTAACTGGCAAAAACACGATTTGAACCCAGGTGTGTCTGTGCCAGAATTCCAGCCTCATCTACCGCACTCTGTCCTATACTGGAAGGCAGAACATACATGCCAGAGTAAATATCATAAGGGTTTCTCTTCAGTGTCTTATTTACACATAAAAATTACACAAACTGCTTGTTTCCATAAAACCTCAAGGCAATTAGCCAAGCATTTGTTTTGGATTACAGACGACCAGTTTACTGAAAACAAATGACTAAAGCTGTCCGTGTTTAAAGCATGTTAGTTGGGAGCAGAATGAAGCTTAAGAAGCTAAGATAGAAGTATAAAGTTGATTCCCACAATTTTAGAAGCTTGATTCTTGGCTGTTTCTTTTCTCTGTAATTATATAATAGAGTGAAGAATAAGTGACAAGCCACCCTTTGCCTCCAAATGATTCCATTTCTGTTTCTACAGTCTGAGAAAGTTGAAGGGTTCAGGAATGTTTTAAGATTAAGAAAACTCTAGAGGGGAAATACACTGGCTTTCAGACTTCCAGATGGAGAAGGTTCTTGGGCCCCTCAGCCTGTTCCAAAGAGAATCCTCCTCTTATCCCATCCGTGGGCTTTTTGGTGGGCTTTCCTTTGGGAAACAAAAAAGGTTTAAATGAATGAAAGTTGTCATTTTCTACATTGTAGATTCCATTTGTGTTGATATTTACTTGGGACTTAGGCAAGAAAACTCTCTTCACTTGCTGCCAGAGCCCAGACCACAATTGCAGACTTGGAAAACTGTATTCCTAATTTGTGCAAGCTCACCCAGCAAGTGCTGGGTGCTGCCTGCTTCTCAGGGCTTCCCCGTGCCCTGGTGCAAATTGTGCACGGCACAACTTAGAGGGCACCAGTCTGCTCACGTTTTTGTTATTACAGTGTTCCAGCTAGCACACTAAAGTGTTTAAGGAAGAGACCCTCTGAGCTGCATGTTTCCTCCAGCTGTCCAGCGCCTCCACCACCAGCACACGAGACCTCTCTCCTCAAGTGTCTCCTCTCGAGATCTTCTTCCTTCCCAGCTTTTAAAAAGCAAACAAATGAAATAAAACAAATCTGTTTAGATGGGAGTGGCTACTGAAGATTAAAGTTCCCAAGGGCTTTTATATCTTAAAGGAAGTGATTGCTAACTCCAAATTAAAACTAATACATAAGATAAATAGAGAAGACTTTTTAAGCCAGGAGGCAGTACATTCCTGGTGTCCTTTGTCCTCTCTGGGCTGACAGCACCCCAGTTGGTGGCCGCACGCAAGAAGAAACTGAAGCCATTGCTGGGCCCCCTTCTTTTAAAAGCCTGCCAGGCTCTGGCCTCGGTACCATTCTGAGCTCATCCAGCTGGGTTTGTGTCTGTAACCTATTGAAAAAGTGACTTCAGTGGAGGTGGTAGGAGGCAGGGACCAGGATTTCCAGAGCAACTATTCTTGTTTCATCATAAGACTTGCATGTACTCTACCTCATACTCTGGTAAATTACACAACACTCTTACTCTAATTATGCGATTGTAATCTCCATGGAAGCAAAGTGTCTGACTTATACCCTCTCCAAGGAGTGCTGAATTTAAGCCCAGATTGGGCGAGGATTACTTAGGGTTACACAACTAGTTAATGGCAGGACCAGAAATAGAACTCAGATTTCCTCATGCCGTAATAGCAGCCTGGTATTCTGCCCCTTCTACCTCTGTTCCAGTTATCTGTTGCTGTGTAACACCCCATCCAAAATTCCACTCCTTTAAACAGCAACGCTGCTATTTCTCATAGGTTTCTGGGTCAGGCATTTAGTTGGGCTGTTCTTCTCCATGTGATGTTGATTGAGTCACTCACTTAGCTGGTGTCAGATGGATTGGGCTGAAAGGTCCCGGAAGATGTCACGTACATGTCTAGAACCTCAGTACTTCTCCGCTGGCCTCTTTCTCTCCATATTTTCTCTCCTCTCTTTCAGGATTCTAGCCTGAACTTCTTGACATCTTGGTAGCTGTCTTCCTCTAGTGAAAGCAGAAGTCAGCAGAAGCTGACAGGCCTCTTACACTAGCCCAAAACTGGCACAGTGTGACTTTTACTGCATTCTCTGGGTCAAGGCAGGTCACAAGTATCTATCTGGGAAATAAATACTACCACTTGCTGAGTGGCACAGCATGTACACCGAGGGAGGGAAGGAATTGATGGCGGCCATCTTGGAGACTAACCATAACCGTAGTTAACCAGCAGACATAGCCTTCTCTCCCTAATTCCTAGTGCCGGACAGAATGGAGAAACTCAAGCCTGGGCAGAAACAAAAGAGAAAAGGGAGAAGAGAAATGTCCTGAAACACCGCATCCTTTTCCATCTTCAAGCCTAGCATAGAGTTAAGAAGGTGGCACCCACCTACCCACATGGCCCTCCAATCATTCCTTGGCTGAGTTTCTTCTGGTCGTCTTTTGCGCATCAGAGGAGACGGCGCTGCATTTTACAGTAATTTGGTTTTACAGCTACTGCTATGTCTGTTTTCTGTGTCAGGCTTTTAAGTGCCTATTTCTAAGGCCCATTCTCTACATAGCAGTTAAAAACAGTACTTTTCAGTGCTGCATTGTGTATTGCTAAAATGTAATACACCTACAAGTAACCTTTTCAACCTTTAATTTCCATCTGTAAGTCAAATTATACTCAGTTGCTAAGAAAAAGCGTGTCTCATTAAGTTTCTCCTGCTTTCTTTTTAACAGTACAGAAGATTCGTATATGAAAGAACAAGCATCTAAGACCGGAAAATCAATTTTCTAGCCTATTCTACCTCTGGCAACATCCCTTGTATGCTTACTAACTTGGTTAGGAATATCCTACATAATGAGGATTACAGGCATACTTCGTTTTATTGCGCTTTGCAGATATTACATTGTTTTACAAATTGAAGGTTGGGGCAACCCTGCGTCAAGCAAATCAGATGGCACCATTTTTCCAACAGCTTTTGTTCACTTCGTGTCTCTGTGTCACATATTGGTAATACTTGCAGTATTTCATTCAAACTCATTCATTTTTAATGTGTTTGTTTGGTGATCTGTGACCTTTGGTGTTACTGTTGTAAATGTTTTGGGGTGCCACAACCCACACCCACATACGACAGTGAACTTAATAAATGTTGTATGTGTTCTGTCTGCTCCACTGACTGACCATTCCCCCATCCCTCTCCCCTTCCTTGGGCCCCTCTATTCCCTGAGACACAACAGTGTTGAAATTAGGCTTAGTGAGGGAGGAATGTTGAAAGCTGAGATAGGCTGAAAGACCTCTTGCGCTGCCCCGGTAGCCAAGCTGTGACTGTGAATGTGAAGGAAAAGCTCTTGAAGGAAATTAGAAGTTCTGCTCCAGTGAGTGCATGGATGATAAGAAAGAGAAACAGCCTACTGCCGATATGGAAAAAGTTTGAGTAGTCTGGATAGAAGCTCAACCAGCCACAACATCCCCATAAGCCAAAGTCAAATTCAGAGCAATGCCCAGACTCTCTTCAATTCTACGAGGGCTGAGAGAGGGAGGAAGCTGCAGAGGAAAAGCTGGAAGCCAGCAGAGATTGGTTCATGAGGTCTAGGAAAAGAAGCCGTCTCCATAACATAAAAGGTAAACCAACCTTCTATTGGAAGAAGAGGCCAACTAGGACTTTCATAACTAGAGCTAGTTCCAGAGCTTCAAAGAACCATAACTAGTTCCAGAGCTTCAAAGAACAGGCTGACTCTCTCGTTAGGGGCTAACACAGCCGGTGACTTTAAGTTGAAACCATCAGTGCTCACTGACCATTCTAAAAATCCTAGGGCCCCTAAGTTATATGCTAGTTCTACTCTGCCTGTGGTCAATAAATGGAACAACAAAGCCTGAATGACAGTGCGTCTATTTATAACATGGTTTACTGAATATTTTAAGCCCACTGCTGAGACCTCTTGCTCAGAAAAAAGATTCATTTCAAAATATTACTGCTCATTGACAATGCACCTGGTCACCCAAGAGCTCTGATGGGGGTATACAACAAGATTAATGTTTTCCTGCTTACTAACACAGCATTCATTCTCTAGTCCATGGATCAAGGAGCCATTTTGATTTTTAGGTCTTATTGTTTAAGAAATACATTTTCTAAAGCTCTAGCTGCCATAGATGGTGATTCTTCTGATGGATCTGGGCTAAATAAACTGAAAACCTTCTGGAAAGGATTCACCATTCTAGATGCCATTAAGAACATTAATGATGCCTAGGAAGAGGTCAAAAGATCAACAGTAACAGGAGTTTGGAAGAAGTAGATTCTAGCACTTATGGATGACTTTGGCAGATTGAAGACTTCAGTGGGCGAAGTCACTGCAGATGTGGTGAAGACAGCAAGAGAACTAGAATGAGAAGTCAGCCTGAAGCTGCGACTGAATGGCTACAATCTCCTGATAAAACTAACGGATGAGGACCTGCTTCTTATGGATAAGCAAAGAAGGTGGTTTCTTGAGATGGAATCTTCTCCTGGTGCAGATGCTGTGAAGATTGTAGAAATGGCAACGAAGGATTTAGAATACCACATAAACTTAGTTGATAAAGCAGCAGCAGGGTTTGAGGGGATTGACTCCAATTTTGAAAGAAGTTCTGTGGGTAAAATGCTATCAAACAGTATCACATGCTGCAGGGAAATTGTTCATGAAAGGAAGAGTCAGTTGATAGGCTTCATTGGTATATTAAGAAATTGTCATAGTCACCTCAGCCTTCAGTAACCACCACCCTGCTCAGTTAGCAGTCATCAGCATGACGGCAAGGGTCTAGACCAGCAATGGCCAGCATTTTTAGCAACAGAGTATTTATTTTACTTTATTTTTAAGTAACCTCGACACCTGACATGGGGCTCGAGCTTACAATCCTGAGATCAAGAGTCTCATGCTCAACCAACTGAGCTAGCCAGGCTTTAAATTAAGGTATATATGTTGCTTTTTTAGACATAATGCTGTTGCACACTTAATAGACTACAATATAGTGTAAACATAACTTTTTTTTACATTTATATAAACACAACTTTTATATGCAACTGGGAAACCAAAAAATTCATTTCATTTACTTTATTGTGATATTCTCTTTATTGCAGTGCTCTGGAACCAACCCCACAATATCTCTAGGGTATGCCTGTATTCTCTTACTCTGAGAAAAATTCTCTTAATCTTCTAAATTTCCTTGGGAAATTTTTTTGCATGTATGTTTTTTTCCTTAACAAAAACAGAGGTTTTTTGTTTTTTTGTTACAGTTAGATTGTCTTTTACAGTTTAGATAATTATTCAACCTAGAGTATATTTTCCTAGAAACAATCAAATAAATAAAATTCTCTAGTGTCATATCAAAAGAGGAAATGTAAGAGCAGCTATTTATGGACTGTAGGGGCAAAACATTTCCAAGTGCTTTGGGAAATCTCACATTTAAAGAGATTATCATTGTCTCTGGTTCCCCAAATGTATGTGAGGAAATGTGGTATTTTTGTACCCAGCTGCCTAGGGAGTAGGGTCCACTGAAACACATTTTTTTCTCCCCATTCGTGTGGCTCGGATATTGAAGATATTGTCTGTACTTTTTTTATACCAGGTTGTATGGGTAAACATTTACACATGGCACAAAGCTAGCATTCAGTTAGAAGAAGTCCAGTTTTGTTTTGTTTTTTATTTTTTTTTTAACGTTTATTTGTTATTGAGAGACAGAGAGAGACAGAACGTGAGCAGGGGAGGGGCAGAGAGAGGAGACACAGAATCTGAAGCAGAATCTGAGCTGTCAGCACAGAGCCCGACGCGGGGCTCAAACTCACAAACCGCCGAGATCACGACCGGAGCAGAAGTCGGTCGCTTAACCGACTGAGCCACCCAGGCGCCCCGAAGTCCAGTTTTATTTTTTAACACTGTACCATTTCTCTTATTTTGTGCCTCGATAAAATCATCCAAATCACTTGGAAAACTGTGGGGATTTTACTAAATTTTAAAAATTTTCCATATCTTTACCCCTTTCATTTTAGGAAGAAGAATTAGAAGCCCAGATTTCCTTCCTTCAAGGACAATTAAATGACCTGGATGCCATGTGCAAATACTGTGCGAAGGTGATGGACACCCATCTTGGTGAGTGAGCTGCTTTGTCCCCGGGAGTGATGATGGTCATAACAACAGTATCCACTTGGCCCTGTGTTGAGCTTTTCATGTGAATTATCTCATTAATTCTCACAGCAGCACTGTGGGAGAGCTACTGTTACTATCAACATTGTACAAGTGAGGAGACTGAAGCCCAGAAAGATTAATAAAATTTCCCAGGATCATAGTACTAGTAAGTGGAGTAGAAATTCAAAATCAAGCAGTTTGACTATAGATTTCAATTCTTAAGTGCTACACTGCCCTTTATAAATATTTGTCTACATCAAACCAAAATGAAATGTTGACCTTTCAAGGTCAAATGGTCAGCTCTACTGTTGTGCCAACCTATCTGTAATTACTATTGTGATTATTATTTTTTGACAGTGCTTTATTTTTTAAATACATAGGCTTTTTTTTAATGTTTATTTATTTTTGAGAGAGAGAGACAGAGACAGAGTGGGAGTGGGAGAGAAGCAGAGAGAGAGGGAGACAGAGTATTTGAAGTAGGCTCCAGGCTCTAAGCTGTCAGCACAGAGCCCGACGTGGGACTCGAACTCACGGATCACAAGATCATGACCTGAACCAAAGTCAGATGCTTAACCGACTGAGCCACCCAGGCACCCCTTAAATACATGTTTTTAACCACCAGCCTGAAATGCACGTCAGGACCACATGACCTTTTCTTACTTCTGACTGTGCTTATATTCTAAGAAATGTCCTAGTTTGAAATTCAGTTTATATGTGAGTCCTACATATGTCACATTAGAAAGTCTTCAGGCATTACTCTCTACATTTGTAAAAGTTCTGTATTTTGTAATAGAAATGGTCTCTGGTGGAATCACATATGTTTTGCTTCAGTAACTGTGCTGCTTGCGAAACTTCATAATGCATACTATTACTGGTTTTCAGTTCTCTTACAGACATCCTTTTTCTGTCCGTTATCTTCTTTCTCCAGTGTCTAGCATCTGTAGTTTGGGAACAAATTAGGAAAATAAGACTTATACTCTGATAGACGTAGCCAATATGCTGCTGTGTAAGTGTGGACAAATGACAATACCAATTACTATAAGGTATCAGGATGCATCCCAGTTGTGAGGGGAAATCGAAGAGAATCCACCAAGGCAGAGGTCCTAGGAGTGGGCCATCCCTGGAGCCTTCCCTGAAGGTGGACTTTACCTTGGGCTCCATTGACTCCTCAGCCTATTCATGAGTTCACTTGCATGTGGCCCAAACAGCTGTCATTTAGGTGTAGCCTAAACCGTACTGGCCTCTAGCAAGTAATGTTCCCTTACAGTTTTGGAGAGGTGCTTGACCTCAGTAGCTGGTTGTCCGCCAGTGTCTTACGAGGCAGCTGGCTGGGCCCTGTTCCATCATCAGCCTTATTTCTCCTCTCTCGACCACTCTTCTCCTTTAGAGAAAGAGCTCAAGAGGGAGAAACAACAGGGGAAACCCGGGCACGTGATCAAAAGGGTAGTACCCCTGATCACAGTAAGAAATGTTACCCTTGTCACATCTGGTCCACCCCTGTCGAAACGATTTATTTATATGCTTCATGATGATCATCTTTAAAAATGCATATAGAACTAAGTTTATGTGAATCTCATAGCATCCCACTATAAATGCATCAAAAAGAAGTCATTAAGAGAGATACAGTTTATATATAAATAATATATATTATATAACTAATTTTAGTTTATTTAAATATAATTTTTAATTTTAAAGCAAGTGTGTGGGGAGTTGGGGGGAGGGGGGCATGTGTGTTTGTGTATGTTTGTTTCTCTGGCCGTGTGGGTGACCTTTGTAGTGCTTGATTTTGGTTTTGACCAAAGTAGGAGAACAAAGAAGTGACTGAGAGAAAGATGTACTGGAACTCTAGAAAATCCTGTTAGGAAATCTCTAGGTTGTTTGGTCCACATAGCAGCTTTTCAAGCAGCTTTACTTAAGCCTAAGAATTTTTAAAGAGCTTTCGCTCTGATTTTGGTCTTTCAGTCAGCTCTGTAAGAGTATTTTCTCACTGCATGGGAGGGGGGAGCACTTTAATTAAAGAAAAGCCCATACCAGATGTGAATTTTCAACTAACCACCAAACTAAATTCGTTTCTGTGTGTACGTTTCACTTTCAGCCAGAATCCCCTCATACAGTTGTCAGCTTCTTTTCTCCATATAAATAGCAGGACACTTTATAAAATGGGCTTGAAGGGGTGGGGGGGGTGCCTGGGTGGCTCAGCCAGTTAAGCGTCTGACTTCAGCTCAGGTGATGATCTCACGGTTCATGAGTTTGAGCCCCGAGTCAGGCTCTGTGCTGACAGCTCAGAGCCTGGAGCCTGCTTCAGATTCTTTGTCTCCCTCTCTCTCTCTGCCCCTCCTCCCCACCTCAAAAATAAGTAAACATTTTAAAAAATGTTTTAAATAGGCTTGAAGGATGCTACAAAGAATTCCTGGCCCCAGGGCCCACAGATGCATTTCTGTCCACCTGCCTATTATAACAGTGATTTATTTATTAAAGGGTATGCCTATGTTGTAGGCAATTTTGATTCTAAGCAAAAATTAGAGGAAAACACAAAGATTAATTAAGGGAAACTCTTGATTGGTTCTTTGACTTATTGGACTTCTTTTAAAAATTACTTCAGCACCCTAGTATTTTTTCCATATGATGTTTTCTGTTTTTCGCAATTATTAAAGTAGTACAAAATCGGAACCACTGAAAAACCCATTAGTAAGTGACTGATTATAACTTAGTATAATGCCATCTTATCGAATATTAAAGTACTTTCTTATTAACAAGGAGATGTTCATGCTATATTATTAAAGGAAAAGATAGGTAGCACAACAGTATATATTTGATGCAAAAATAACCATTAACAGTCATGGCCTGGCTGAAAGGATGATTGTAGGATGACTTTCTGGGAGACCTAGTTTTTATGCTTGGAAGATGCAAGGTGGTCACTGAAAATCTGTAGGTGGCTGAAGTGCAGCTAGCACCTGGGACTTCGTCTTCACGCTCCAGGCAAGAGCCCCGTTCTGAGAGTGGCTGGCGTGGTGTTTGAGGAGAGAGCCCCGTGTGGCGGCAGACAGACACAGGGTTGAGGTCAGACTCGGTCCCTTCTTAGCGCAGCCTGCTTCTGATGGTGTCTTCATATAGAAAATGGAGATGCAAATACCTACCTTGCCAGTTTGTTGCCAAGACTAATGTGCTTTTAACCCCAGTACAGGGCATGGCCCAAAGTCGGATCTTCAACACAAATTCTCTCCTCTGCCTCATTAACTCTTAACTGTCCCTTCTCAGGGAAGATCATCGAGTCTGTGACCAGAGTGCTGAGTACTGACATGTGCAGGCCCCTACAACTAGTTAGTGGCCGAACTAGGACCAATACCACATTTCCCAACCCCTAACTAAATATTCCCTTGTCAGTGATGCAGAAAGATGCTGGAATTGGGATACGCCGGTCCTTGGGTTAGGTGTGTGAGCTCTTTGGGCAAGAAGAACTTTAATGATGCAGAGTCCTTGACCTGAGCGGCTGGGCCTCCATTATGCACTGGGCCACAGGCTACCAAGGCAGCTCTGAGAACTGCATCAGAAACTATTCTAGGAGGTATTTTCTGTATTCTTTCCTAATGTTAATTGTTTTCACCAAGTTCCTTTCATTTCAATAGAATTCCATATCACCCTGCGCTTTCATCATTTCAGTAATTTTAAAACGTCAAGTACAGTTCAAGGCTATTTTTATAACTGACAGAACAAATATAGAGAAAAACATCTCAGTTAAAAATTATATAAAGGCACTTGTTCAAATGGTCCTTTAATTAGAGAGGTAATAACATTGACAGCTTAGCAGTTACTTCCTTATGGGCCTGGAACCCAAAACTAAAGAAATATTTGTTTTATCAAAACTCTACCAAAATTTTATTACTTCCACATAGTTGAAGCACGTGAATCCAAACACTGAGAGACAGGAATTGAAAATGCATGCATTTATTAAATCTAAACTTTCCTGTCAACTTCAGAAGGCTTGTTGTACGTGTTCATTTTTCTGTTGCTATGGTTAACTCCCCTTCCTGTCACCCTGACAGTTGAGTCAAAGGCCATTGACAGTATTAACCTCAGGTGGTTGAGCTCAGGCTATTTTTAGGTTTGCCGTATTTTACTCATAATTGCACGTGGGTGAGCGGCCCACGCTTCTCTGTTCTGTGAGCAGCTGGGCTGAGCTGCTAGCTGTTTACAGGGAGTGTGAGCTGTTCACCCTGCTGGCCCTAAAGGCCCCACCTGCCCACTCCCGGGGGAGGTATTTCCAGTCTCTGTTCGGTATTTAGAAGTGGTTGCCAGCGGCTTGCCCTTTCATTGGTGGCTCATGTAAACAATGGCAGGGTTAAATGCAGTGAATTAAGGGAAGTTGGGTTTCCCAGAGTGCTGTAGCTCCTAGGAGCTTAGAATGTTGAACAGGTGAAAGCTTTAAAAGCCAACTCAGCAGTACTTCATTGCGAAGATGAGGAAAGCAAGGTCCAGGAAGGATGAGAGGCACACAGCTGGCTTGTGGCACACACGCCATGAGTCTAGACCCAATTTCAGTCCCTGGCTTCTCTTTTACTGACGCTTTGACTAAAGCCAACACTTGAATCGGTAGTTGGATTTCAGATCTTCTGCTGTTTCATTGCACGCATCATTACCGATTTTGCACTTGTCATAATATTTATGTAAGAATTAGCTGTAAGAG
The DNA here is from genome assembly GCF_027475565.1 of Acinonyx jubatus. Taxonomy (NCBI): domain Eukaryota; kingdom Metazoa; phylum Chordata; class Mammalia; order Carnivora; family Felidae; genus Acinonyx; species Acinonyx jubatus. Next base: position 132,184,588 of record NC_069384.1, on the reverse strand, counting down.
GAGGCCAGTTTTGAAAATCAGTTTATTTGCTTCTGCAAGAACTTTATAAATCTCATTTTCTCATGTTTATAAAAACAACTTTCAATAGACGTCTGTGGAAATGTTCAATAAGGCAGTTAACTAATCACATTTGAAAAAAACAGGGAAGGAAAATGTGATCACCAGACAGCTTCCTCTCTGTCAATCACACTGTGATAAAAGTTTTCATTACTATTTTAAGAATTTTAAATGCTGCATTTAATTGTGGGCAGCATAGTCCTCTGTAGAAGGAGAAGATACCTTCCCTTGAGAATCTTGTTAAAAAGACAGATTCTTATTCAGTAGGTCTGATATGGGACCTGAGGTTCAGCATTTCTAACAGCCCCCAGATGACCGGATGTTATTGGCCCATGAAAGTCTTCAAGCAGCAAAGAGCAAAAGAACTTAAAATTATGTGGGCAGAATTAAATTAATATATTCATAATCCTATTGATGTATTCACAACTCCACCCTTCAGGCACATGTACAGCTAAATTCTGTGGGCAGACCGCACACAGCCTCCCCTGGTATTCTCTTGTAGCTTTCAATCATGTGAAATTCAGTTCTCTTTTTAGCCTCTTTGAACTTGTTCTACTCTAGTAGTGAAAGGCTCTTCCCACCCACCCCCCACACCCCCCACTCCAATTTTATTATCACAAGACTTGGAACAATTGGTCAAAATCTAACTTGTACCAACCCTGTGCCTATTTAGAAAAACTCTGCAAACTATACACTGTCTTACCCTTTCCCAGGCTAAGATACCACAACTCTGATCCCATGGCTTCAGTATAGACTGTCCCATCTTCCATCATTTTGCTTTCCACTTGCTGGCTGTCTCCCATTTTCCCATGTGTTTTTCCACAGGAGGACCCCACACTGAATATCTTTCCTTCTCTGTCTTTTTAAAAATATAGTTTCCAAATCCTTCATCTTTCTCAAACTGTCTGACTGCATAGCCCATTCACAGCCCTCCATACCAGGCTGCCTCTCTGTCCTCCAATCCCAGCCGTCTCCAGCTAATGACCCAACAGGCAAAAGACTTGTCCACCCTATCTTGTGGAAACAGGCTTGCTGCTGATTGCTTGAAAGCTCAAGGACTCTGTGGCCACCATAAGCATCTCACACTAAGCATAGAGCTTGTGAGCAGGGAAAGTGAAACCCAAGTTAAGAAGGCTAATGTTCATTGCCTTAGGCCATGTTTAAGTCCCTACTGAGTAGTAGCACTCAACTTTGACTACTGACTTTCCTCCTGTCAGGAAAACTTTCATGGCCTCAAATTCACCAAAAAAAGTATTTCCATCTTAAACCTAGTTCACGGGATCTTATTTGACTAAATGATGTGATTTGAGGACAATCTTGGTCAAACTGCCCTCCTCTCTCATTGCTTCCAAATGAGAGGGTCCAATGGCAGAACCCTAGGGTATTTCCTTTTAGTAAAGGAAATTTCCTTTTAGTCCTGGCCGTGTTTCTGCTTTTATTTTTAGAAGCATGTCTTCTGGAAAAGGCATCTAACCATTACTAGAGCTTAGAGACCTTTTAAGTTTAAAAATATATGTAAAGTGTCTTTTCTGGTTGACCCTCAGATATGGGGTGACCCATATCATGAATATGATAGATTTTGCTGTGAGGAGTCCTACTTCCATGACATTCCCTGGCTGGCAGGGTGGTAAATCCTAAGAGAATAATATGCCAAGTGGTAGAGATGAGTAAAGATTTCTAACTCTGCCCAGTACTCTGTTTACTTGAGAACTATTTATTGTCACCAAAAACTAATGTTAAATGCAGGACACGTATTTGCCTAGTCTTACCCTTGGGTTTTCCTAACTAAATGCTCCTCTCCCAGTGCTGAGTTTAGGGTCTTCACTCATTCTGACATTTCGATGCAAAATAGGACCCTTGATTATATTTTCTGTGCAGTCTGCTTTTGTTTTTTAAAAAAATATTGAGCATGAAGTGCCTTACTTAGCTCTTAAGAAATCCTCAGTGAAAGTTATTTCCCTTCATCTGCCCCTACCATTTTTCAGTCTGAGATCTGGTTGATCATGTTCGTATCCCTTAATTCTTCACCTGAGAAATATCTCACCTACGTCTATTCCTCAGAACATAAAAATCAGCTCGCTTGCTGGCAGGAAAGCCCTGTATTGTTCATTCAGCCAATATTTATGAAGTACCTGCTTTCTGATGTAAAAATACATCCTGGGAGAAGTAGATTGGGGTAGGGTGAAGTGGAGGAGTGGTATTCTAACTGAGCTCGGCGCTCAGTGGAAGACGTGTGTAAAGCTTCAAAGTAGGGAGAGAGAGCAAGCCAAGGAGAATATACCTCGTTAGAAATACCTAAAGTGACACACAGCTTCACATGAAACCGCGGTCCTCCCAGAGCACCAGTGATTTCACAAACATGGGCAGGGACCCATGGGGTCCTAAAGTAATACAGATATAGTGAACAGACTACCATATTGGGAACCAAAGGACCTTGCATCCAGGATTCGCCACATAGAACTGTGCAGTTTCAGAAGACTTTTAGCCTCTGAGCCTAGTTTAAGATTACAGTTCCAAGAGTAAAAGATGAAGCAAGGGAGAGTCTACAACTGGATGCTTGCAGAGGGAAGACTGTTAATAGGCAGCCAATGCTTAAACACAGTTTTAAGGTGGACTTTGAAGAAAAAGGAAGGTGTGTTGTTGTAAGGAGACTAGGAGGGTTTTCTAGAAGGGGAATGGCATTTGCAGAGACATGCAAATGCAAATGATCTGTTAAAGGATGAATTTGACACCTGTAGTCTTCTACTAAACCCGCCTTCTCCCAAGATGTGGACACCCATGGCACACACTCTGTCATTTGTCAGCAGTGCAGCCAAACCCAGTAGTGACAAATTACAGGTCTGCCCCCCTCCTTGACCCATCACCACCTCTTAAACCACTACCACTCTGAGCACACATGTGACCCTAGATCAACCCTACATGTGACCCCTCTATTTTGTAACAGCCTGCATATTTCCTAGAGTCTGGACAGTCCTTTATATGAGATTGTCTGAGGCCAAGGTAGCTAAATCTCTGTCAGAGATGAGAGAAGCACAAAGAACAGAATCCACTTATATGGGTGTTTAAGGTAATGGAAAAGGGAAACATACTAACCAATAATAGTAATAGCGACCAATGTGTTTGAAGCAGACCATTTTGGTGATCCCATGTAACTAATCTCTCCAGCAACCCTCTGAGCTACGTATTGCCCCCATTACCAATGGATTTACACAGATCTTTGCCTAAGGTCATCAAAGTTCAAGGTGTTTAATGCTAGGACCAGTGCTCCAGAAAGTTCTGACAGAAATGATACAGCAGTCTGTTTTGCATGTAGGTGACTTCCTGTCCTGCCGGCTGACCTCACTTAGGTCAGTTCCACCGCCAAATAAAGGGCACTGACATCAGAAGGCAATCAAGTCAGTGGCAAGACCCCATCCTATGCCTCTTCATATCTCTCTCTGGCCCTTCCATCAGTGCCGTGTATGGAAGTGTGGGGGAGCTGAGGAGTCCAGATGACGTAGAATCTAGTCCTTGCTGTACACTTCCCTGTCATGAGACCTCAGATAATGGACCGGGGATTGCTAAGCTTGGCTCCCTTTTCTGTAATAGGATGACAGTCCTCATCTAGAATGGTTGTTGGGATAGTCAGATGAGGTAACGTGGCCATGTCGAAATGAAAGGAACACTGTCCTGAGCTTCTACGGTGGGCAACATACTGTGCTAATGTATTTACTCTTCATCGTAATTCTTTGAAAAAAGTTCTGGTATTACCCTCCGGCATAAGGAAGCTAAGTTCCACCTCCACTGTAGATAGATACTAGTTCTGTTTTGTCCCCTTTCCACTCCCCTTCTTAATGAGCTTACGTTACCTTTTGTCCCAGCGTTCAAATGAAAACACGTTTATTCTAGCAGTGAAGACAAAGGGTTTTTAAGAAATTGAAAAAGTAGTTTGTGTGCCGCTTCCACTCCTGTTACAGTCAGAGATTTATTTCCGTGACGTTGACATCTCTTTAGATACAGTGGAGTCACCATGGAACTCTTACGTTGATGAGATTTTTGGGTAATTTTCACAGAAGTAGTTATGTGAGATTTTCCCCCTTTAGTTTCAGTGCTCCAGCATTTATACTTTATGAAACCTAAGTAGAAGGAGATTGCAAAGAACATAAACTTCCTTCTACACAGAAACAAAAAGAAAGAGACTTTATCTCATCACTTATTCTGCCTCTTGCTATAAGGAAAAATGTGCGTTACTATTTTACTATTACTGCATTACTATTTTACTATTTTAAAGCATGAGGAAAACATCATTATGTTTTTCCATTTTTGCATGTAGATGCAACTGAAAGCAGATTTGTTACTGAGAAGTTGTATATTAATAGAATGCTCATAAATGCTACCTTAAATCAATGTATAGTTGAACTAATGCGGCAAAGGATTGACATGGCCAGTACTTTGTTGTTAGTAAAGTCAAAATTCCTGCATTCAAAAATTTTAAGTCTCCAGAGGTGCCCTTTGTTTTAATTTGGATTTCTGTGCCCTGGATTCCTTAAAGTGAGACTAGTGAGGTTTTATAGCAGAGGCTTATCATGAAAATTAAATGAAAAAATTAAATTATGGTGAGGTTTTATAGCAGAGGTTAATCCTTAAAATGAAATGAACATTATATACATGTGTGGGTTTTCAGGGCAGAAGGTTTTGGTTTTCATCAGATTCTAAAAGGTGATCTTTGATCCTGTCCAAAAAAATAAGGCTGAAAAGTTTCTGGGAAAGGGCCCACACACAGCTCTGCCACCTCTAGACCCAGGAGATGGTACCGTAGGGGGCACCTAGGCTTGTTGGCTGTTCATGCTTTTAAGCAAGCAACAGCACATGGGATAAAGTGGCCTTTAGATCATGGGGCATCATTGTCACTTAGACCTGCAATGAAAAACAAGGGGCCTCTCCTCTTCCACCTTCACCGCCACTCCCCTCTTCAGCCTGCCCACTGCGAACACCACCACCACTCAGATGTATGGGTTTGTGGCGTCCAGGAGGGCACATTGGGAGCACTTGCTTCCTGAGATTTTCAGGCAATATGGCCAGTATGATTTTGTAAGATGTCAGGTAGATACCGCTACTTCTGTACTGGGGTGATAGATCATATATTTAAACTCGGTACAGAAACCTCACTCTGGAGGTCCATTCCCACCAGTGGCAGAGTCCAAGGCTTAAGTCTGCCACTTAAAGGCAACTTTGTCTCTTACAAGTTAGCCATCTCAGCTGAACAAATGCCCCCAGTTAGAGTGTCTCCGCTTTGTCTCTTCTCCCTGCCAGGATGATGTCAGGGCTCTAGGATGGCTCACATGTCTCTTTGGTCTTTGAGGAAGGATCTCTGGGTGCCCTCTGCGTCTTTGCTCGCCTCTAAGGAGATATCGGTTCCTGCATAGTTACCGGCCTCTGTCCCCACTGGAGCCATTGACTGATTGCCCTGCTAGCCTGTAGCCTGTGACCCTAAAGGCCTTCGGCTGTGTTGCCGCTGACCATGGGCCCCACATTACACTGGAGGCAGGAGCCGGGCACTTTGGCCAAACCTTTTGATTCAGGATATGTTCCACAGAAGACCGTCAAAGGGGCAGGCAGGAGCTGAAGATCGAGCTGGGGCAGCAGGATACATCACATTTGCTTTCTGCACGTTTCCTCTTTTCATGGTCCCCTGATCCGGCCTCCAGTGGCCTCCTCTCCAAGAAGCCTCCTGTGCTTCTTCCAGATGTCCAGATGTCCCTGCATCCATTGGCTGAGCTTCCTCCCAGGGCCCCAGAGTTATTCCCCTGCTGCCCCTGCTTACACAGCAGGAGCTGGGACATCTGCCCCACACTGTGGCTCGGTGTGCAGAGCTTACCGCCCCACCAAACTACCCAGCTGCTACATGCAGCCCGCAGACCCTCAGACCTCTGCCTGAAAACCATGGCATTCGTAAGAACAGAAGTGACCATATTCAACCCCCTGACAGACCTACATAACTGCTTCTTGTCAGCTTCCTGCCGTTGGTTGTCGTTGATGTCTTGTTGAGTGGATTCTGCGTTGTTTTTCTGTTGAGAGAGAACAAATTGTTACAGGCTTTTAAGGAAACCAGAAACATTCACTCTCAAATTATATCTATTATTCCATTCCCATTCATCTTGCTTTCTTGTTTTGAAGCAGGCCTTTATATGAGCCAGAAACTACAGTCACGTTTTCTGCATAAATAAAAGCTGCTGTTTTTCTGCTGCGGTGTGTGAGAGGACTTGTCAGCATGGGTTAGAGAGTTATTCCTATTGAAGATTCTAACAAACTGTCAGGCTGGGCCCATATTGACGATATCAGTCATTGCCTTTTCCCTCAACTGCAAATATTTTTGGAAATATTTAGCATAGCAGTGTTTTGAAATGCAAGTTCCAAGGGTGTTTTCCCACGTTTGTTCAGTCAGTCAGTCAGGACTTACACTGTACCTGAAAGGTAGGTCTCATGCCAAGGGCCGAGAGGATAGCCCTGAACAAGACAGTCTTGGGGCTTGTATTCCGTTGGGGGATGTGGACAATAGACACGCCAGCAAATGCATGTGAGAATGCCAGATGGTGACAGGTGCTTCGTGAAAGTACAGGAAAAGAGATGATGTGGCAGCGGCCAGAGGCTCTGTGACCCGGGCTCCCTTAGTTTGGATGGGCAGGAAGGCTGCTCTGAAGAGGCATCATGGGACCCGAGTTGAACAGTGAGGAAGAGCTGGTCTGCACGGATGTGGGCCCAGCCCCCCAGGGCCAAGAGAGCAGTGTGCCAGCCCTGCCTCCGCTAGCAGTGGGGCAGGGGCGGGCCAGCAGGGAGTGATACACAGCTCTGGTGGCCATAGGGGGCCAGGCATACAACTGAGGAGTCTCGAGTCGAGACTGAGACCGCTCTACTGAGTGAGTGACTAAGCATGGGCCTTATAAGGCCCGTGCGTATAAGTAGGTGTGATTTAAGGCCACAAAATAAGCAAGTAGATGTTAGTGGAGGTTAAGCCTACTTATTGTCATGATTCTCCGACTGGTGTGCATGTTGGTATCCTCTTTAAAGTGTGTTTTAGTTGCCCTTCACCCCACACATTCTCCTGCCTAGCCCCGGTGGGGGGAAAGTGTGGGAGGGCTCTTCCTCCTCCCCTGTTCTCTCCTGAGAACCCCGGCTCAGTCAGGCCCACCGGCAACAGGGCCGTGTGCGTCCCTTAGGGGTGTCGTGGGGGAGCGCCGAGGCCCGCTGCATGTTGACCGTGCAGCTCAGTGTGATGCTGAGCCTGGCAGTCACGGCTGACTTGCTGGATCCCCCCGATCGGGCCTGGGTGAAGGACTTCTCACATGGAGGGTGAGCCTCCTAGAGGACATAGAGAAGTAGCTCCTGTGAAGACCCCGGGTGAAGTCAGGCAGACTCCATAGGCAGTGATGTCCGATGGCAACCTGGGGTGCCGTGAGTTTGTTCTTTTATTCTCACCATTTTGTTGAGTTTACAACATGCTTTACTGTTTAAATCTTTAAAGACGGTGTCTTTACTGACTTCAGTCACCTGGGAGGACCTGGTCTTCAGAGACAGAGGTGAGTTAACCCGATGGAACCATGAGTCAGTGTAGGAAGCTCAGAATGAAACGCTTCCTCCCAGAGGCTGGATGAATGCTCTATAGACTGTTCACATTGTAGGTTAGCAGGAGGTGCCCTGGTCTCTCTGCAGAAGTGAAGACACATTTGTCATCATAAGAACACATTTGTGTCTCGTCGGTGGGAAGGCTGTGCTCACCGGGCTCGGTGCTCCCCTCTGCTCTCCCCCACACCTGCCTCATCTGCACTTTGACAGAGCGTCCTTGGTGGAAATACTTACTATGAGATTGGACAGAAACATTTCCAAGCAAGTAATGATGTGGCAGCAGATAAGTTATACTCAGGGCATTAGTTATAAAATGGCATTCTTCTATTTTCAGTAAATATTCAAGATGTGATATTACAAGAAAATTTGGAAAAAGAAGATCAAATTCTGGTTTCTCTGGCAGGATTAAAACAGGTATGTCCATTGATCTGACTTTGTGTCCCGCTGGCCATCTTTCAGTGCTTGTTGGGGAGGGTATCCTGTGGAGGGTGGACCATGCACATATTAGAGCCAACATCCCCCAGCCCCTCATTTCCTCCCAGACAGAGCCCATCCTGAACCGCCACCTTTTTACACCTTGTGCTCCTACGAGTGATTATGTCTGACTGGCTTGTAGCCCAAGCTACTTTTCCATTCTCACCCTTGCTTCTTCCTCATACCAAAGCCATTCAGTTGGTTCCTCACCCAGAGCTGGTGTTGCCTGGTCCGGCAGCATGTTCAGTTGTTTACCCGTAAACACGTGCTGTCCTCGGAGCACAAGCCACCCACGGCAGGCCTCAGACCCACAAGGACCACACTCACCCAACCCTTGGAGGGCTGAGTGGAACATACGCGTTAATGAAAAGAGCGTACTGCTCTCAGAGCCGTCTGCCTGTGTTATTAACAGTTCAGCTGGGGTGCAGCCACTTGAGTAGCTAAGGGCCGTTCAGTGGGACTGAGTGTGTAGGCAAAGGGCACTTCCTGCTCTAAGATAACTGCCCAGGATGTGACACCCATGTCTGACCCCATGAGAGCCTGGCCATTAAGACTCTGAAATTTTCCTTGGTCATTAATAAGTCCATGGCTTTGATAGAGTTGGATTTTTTCCTGTTATTCCTTTCTTGTGGTAATATATTCATCATCCTATTAAAAAATGGCCCATGATAAGTCTAGTTTAAAGGTATTAGAGGTTTAGCTAGCATTTCAAAACAAACCCATTCACCTTTTTCATTTATTTTCTTCTTTTTTGAAAAATAGATCAAAGACATTCTAAAAGGTTCCCTGCGTTTCAACCAGAGTCAGCTGGAAGCTGAGGAGAATGAGCAGATCACCATCTCAGATGATCACTACTGCTCCAGTGGCCAGGGCCAAGGCCAAGGCCAGAGCGACCAAACACCTGGGGCCACCAAGCAGGTATAAGAGCTCTGATGAACTGTGTCACATGAACTTGATGGGGGGGCACATTCATGAGAGTTCTTCAAAGCAAGGAATAATGAAAACTTTGCCAAAGTCATTTCAAATTACCGTGTGTGAAGTTCAGCTGTGAAATACCACGGGTGGCCTGAGCCAGAAGTGCTGTATACAGCTGTGCGAGTTACATACCCTAGTGCCCTACGGGGTACCATTCACAATGATAACAATTAGGCTGTTATCTCCCAGAGTTGTTCAGTATACAACCTACATGCCTGTATGCAGCAGCTTTGGCCTGAACCTCCTACCAGTCCTATTGTGTGACATTAGAAAGCCAGATCTCTGCCTCAGCTATTGGTTACCTCTAGCTGACGCCCCAATTCCCCGTTAGCACAGGAAGTGCTGTTCATTCTTTCCCAGTGCTCTCCTGAGTGTACTTCAGTTGGCTAGACCTTTTTTTTGCCTTCGTGGAGGAGGGCTTCTCATTAATGTCCATCCTCTAAGGGAGAGAGGTCAGCGAAGTCTTCCTGTAAAGGATCAGCTAATTAATATTTTAGGAGTTGTAGGTGACATGTGGTCTATGTCACGTATTTGTTTTTGTATTTGGTGTGTTTGTTTCTTTGTTTTTACAACCTTTAAAAATGTATAAGCTATTCTCAGCTTGAGAGCCATACAAAAACAGGCCACGGACCAAATTTGGCTTATGGGCCATAGTTTGCTGACCCCTGCTCTCAAGGTGTCGACATAGTATATAATTTATTCTAACATAGGAACATAGAATTTTCCAGTGAGAAAGAATCCAAGAAATTCCTCTTGTGCTTAGTCCTGTCTGCTTATTTTACCAGTGAGAAAATGAAGGCCTCAGAGGCGCATAGGCTCAACAGGCATCACGTTTCCAGAACTTCTGTTCCAATCCAGTAGGCTTCTAGCTCCATGCTTCCTCACTATACTTTCTCTGACAGGACTAAAAATCCCTAATAATACACTTTTTCATGACTTACAAAGTTTCATCTTGAAAAATGAACATTAGCAAAATCTCATCTAAGGCTCTCTCTCAAAACCGAGCATCCAGATACTTAGAAATTGTTTTTGTGATGAAAAAACCAAAATGATACGTTAGAATGGGAATTTTTTTCGTTTGAAGAGTACTTTTCAAGGAGAGAGAGGCTTGTGTGGTTAATTTCATTCAGCTTTAAAAAGAAGTTTTCGGGGCGCCTGGGTGGCTCAGTCGGTTGGGCATCCGACTTCGGCGCAGGTCATGATCTCACGGTCCGTGAGTTCGAGCCCCGCGTCGGGCTCTGTGCTGACAGCTCAGAGCCTGGAGCCTGTTTCAGATTCTGTGTCTCCCTCTCTCTCTGACCTTCCCCCATTCATGCTCTGTCTCTCTCTGTCTCAAAAAATGAATAAACGTTAAAAAAAAAAAAGTTTTCATAGAGCGTTTAGTCTGCATTTTTAGCCACATGAATAGAGCATTAACATTGCAAGTTTAATTTGATTAGTTCCTCCAAATTCTCCTTCCCTAAGCAGATGTTTTTCAATAATCATTTCTTCATTCAAATTTTGTTGAGTTTAGGCTCACCCCCCAACTATTTTTAATTGACAATGTTGTTTTAAAATTTAACGTGATTTTTTTATTTGAATGTGTAAAAATATTACAGAAAAAGACCTTTCAAAAGCACTAATGAATTTGCTAAATTTAAAGCTTCTTGATTATACTTTGCCATTGTTACTCCCAGTTTTCATTTTGTAAGAACCTACCTGTTACCGCCATTGCCCCAGCAGAACCCAGGTGCACACTCAAGGTGAGCCAGCCGTGAGGTGTAGATGGCCCGAAATAGGATATGCCCTTGCTCTGGCAGGGCCACACTCCTGTGCAGCATCCAAGAGACCTGCCTCTGTGTGCGCTTCTAAAACACAGTCAACCCATCCTGTGCCCAGAGACCCCACAGCTGCCTTCTCTGCATCTCTGTTCCTCTGTAGGGTTAAGTGGAAATGAAGAAAAGTGGGAAAAGGGAAAATAGCAGGGCTTTTCTTCTTTGCTCATTCCTGCCATGGCTTCTTCCCCAAGGATGTTAGCAGGTTATAAAAACAAAAAAAAACCCTGTACTCCTGAAAGAGGTTTTATCTGAGGAAGGAAGAATTAGGGAAGCAGTGCTGTCCTCTTGCCTTCACGGGAGGAAAGGCAAGAGAAATCCCAGATGAAGCAACAGGTCGCATAGAGAGCCAGATGTCTGGAGCCTTGTGCCCCAGTGCCTGGGGATCTGGTCTAGATTCATACAGGAACCACCAGGCTGGAAGTCCTGGCCCAGCATCTTTCCTTAGGAACCTGTGTCTCAAGCCTTGGGACGACTGTCAGGGCTTGGAACTGGCGGACTTACTTTCTTACCCTGTGGGGCCAGGGTGGCAGAGGGGGGCTGGCTCTGGACGGGAACGTGTGGGCCAGGTGGGTGTTCTGAAGGCGTTTTCCCTCCTGCCTCCCAAAGGTGAGCTGAGGGCCTGCTCTGCCAAGTGTTCAGGGTCCTCAGGGTATGGGATGTAGTCCCCGCTGATGAGCTTCCAGTTAGAGGGCCAGAGGCCGGGGCAACAGTGCGAGGCGGGCTTTGGAGACATTTTCTGGAGATGTAATTACCACGTCTTGGTGTGTGGTGGGTTGTGCCACAGCTCATTCCTAAGTTGGGAATGAGCTTTGCTTCTTGGTTTAGCACGAAAGTACGTGCAGAGGACAATGCCGAGGGTCAGGCTCACCGCCTTGGGGCAGGTGGCTCAGTGCCCTTCCCCATCAGGAGCTTCAGTAGGGCTTTTCCCTTTTTGGAAATGCACGTGCCTCACTCCCTGCCAGTATGTTGGTTAGTACTGTTCTTTCCATTCGATTCACAAATCTTATCCCCAGCTCTGCAAAGGGCAGATGCAAAATTGTATTCTGTAGAATGGGAAGAGCCACATTCTTCCCCTTCCTCCCAGTCTGTCCTTCACACACTCGTTTGGAAGTTTTTTGGTAAACTTGACTCAACTCCATGGCAGTAGACGGCAGGACCTTGTAGGACTCTAGATTCTTTTCGTCAGCCAGTCCACATCATGTGCCTCACTGGTACTTGGGGCCCCTATTTTTATTTGTATGGTCTATATCTGCATTGTCTAAATACAGTAGCTACTAGCCAGATGTCTATCTAAAATTAAATTTAAACTCATTAAGATTAAATGGCTTTAAGTTAAAAATACAGTTCCTCCGTCACACTAGCCACCTTTTAAGTACTCAATATCCACCTGTGGCTGGGTGCTTCTATATCAGCATAGAAAGAGCACACTTCTCTTGAACAGCTAGTCCACAGTTGGGCGCACCTGCATCCACCATGTTCCTAAACTCAAGGTAAGAAATGAGGCAGGGCGAGGACAGCAGGTCGGGGTCCGGGGGCTGTATATTGTGCTGGTCCTGGCCAGTTTTAGGCAGGACTGATGGATTGAAACCTCCCGTTGTATAGTATATGCTTGTGTTTGGCAAAAAAAAAGAGGATTGTGTAAATGATATAAACAGAACCAGGTAGTAGCAAAGGCTAGAAAGAAGGCATCTTTGTGTTTAGAAAAAAGTTCTAGGTAGGAGTCCAGAAGAGTCCAGATCTTTTAATTCGCTTTGTGACAATGGCCAGGCCACCAGGCCTCTGAAATGGGCTTCCTTTTGTGATCTGTAATATAAAGGTGAGGAGGGGTAATAAAAGAAGGTCAGGCCCTGCCAGCTCTGCCGTGCTTTGTCTGAGTCAGTCCATAATTTTTTCTGGGAATGGGAGGCAGGGGGGTAACCCAAGATTAGTACCTTGACTTCACTACTTTCCCAGAAATGTGCCAGATAATTAGAGTGATGGCAGGAACCTCATCTTTACTTCCAGTCGCAGGCTTTATAACGTATTTCTCCTCTTCAAAGTCTTGTAATGTATTCACTGTAAGCCAAAGGAGAGTGGGTTGTCCTGGTATTTCTGTAGTCACTCTGAAAATAGGGCCTGCTGTACATGCTCTTTTTATTTTCAAACTAAGATGAGCTCTGCCCGGCAGCGTTCCAGCCACAGACCCTACGTGGGGTGAGAGGTCAAGGTTTTCACAGTTTACAGTGCAGGACAATGGTCACATGAACAGTGTCCACACTTTGGAGGTAGAAGGTTGAAGCTGAGGTCCCACAGCCCAGCCTGCCCTGCACCCCGTGTGCATATATATGCGTGGGAGCACAAGCCCCACTCACGTGTCCCTTCCAGCCTCTCCAAGGGTGGCACCGTCCGACTGGGTACACCTCACAATGGACGGTCTTTCTCTCCCAAACTGCCCTAGTACCAGCTATGATCACATCCCCTTCTACCAGAGTGTCAGGATCTGTGTGTCTCCTCAGTTTTGTAAGAGTTAATGTGTTGATGGAATGGAAACAGCTTTAAACCTTGAGATGAGGAACTTCAAGACCTGTTGTCTCAAGCCCTGTGATCTCAAGGCTAATTCTGTCTCTGTTCTCCCAATTAAATACCTTAAAGGTGGACAAAGGGTCAGAAGGTAGAGGCACCTGAGCCATTATTTAGCTACTCACCACCCGCATGTCACCAAGAACATGTAGTTCAGAGAAAGCACTGTCAGTCAAGCCCAGATTTCCCTTGGAAGTGTTGCCAGCTACCTGTCCAGGCTCTGCCCACAGCCCACCGGTGGCCCAGGCCATACTGGTCTGGAGGCCAGAGGCTCGGGTGGCACTTCCAGCCACGGTGCTGTGCGCATGTCGTCAGACCTCAGACTCCCGCCCCAGCCCCCACCCACGCTATGGGAGAGTAGGCGAGGTGGGTGGTCGAGCAGGTGTGGGTACCACACCAGCTTATGTCAGCACTTCTTCCGCCTGGCCAGCTCTGGAACAGCCTTGGTCAGGCTGTAGCTTTCCTCACGTCGGGGCGGGCAGGGGCTTCTCTGGGCTTAACCCAAAACCCTTACTCGTGTTCATAGATGTCTGCATTTTTAGTTAAAAACAAACGCTACTCATAATTGCTTAAGAAGAAAGGAAAATCATGGTCAGTAAAGCACTTCTGCCTTTCTACCTTTTGCCATATACTTGGCACTTAACCATTCCTGGTTTTTCTGTTTGCCACCATTGTCCCAGGGGGCCCCTAAGCGCATACCCGGGATGAGCTGGTTATGAGATACATACATTAGGCCCTCCTGAAGCTATTCTTTAAGCCGGTAGTAAAACCGCTCCGGATCTGGGCTTACATTAGGGAGCCAATTCTGTGTGATTCATATCCATGCACATGACCTCACTGCACGGTGACCACACACTAGGTCACAGATGCTGCCCTTATCCCCATTTCGCAGATGAGAACATTAAAGCCCGAGGAAGACGAGTGATGTGCACGGCAGGGTGCCACGTGCAGCTGGCAGGGAGTCTGTCTGCAGCCTGCTGGCTGTCTCTTGAGCCGGCCTCTCTCAACTTATCAGGCAGGAGATTTACTCTATTGCCCTGGGAACCCAGCATCCAGCTTCAGGGGAGCTGGCCCCCCGCCACTGGGAAGTACCTGGCCAAACATCGCATCTTTCCAAGGAAGAGCATCGGGCCAGGGGCCTGAACTTCCATGAAGTGCTCCCAGGGCTACTACTTAGTTCTCTCATTTCACTGGACTCTTCTCTCATCCACCTCTACTTCTGACTCTGCTTCACAGTCCTCTTCAGAAACACCAGGGTGCACGGACAGAGGGAGCGCAGACGACTTCATCCTGGTCTCCAAAGAAGACGACACGGGCAGCACCAAGGGGTCCTTCTCAGGCCAGGCTCAGCCTCTTCGTACCCTCCGAAGCACCTCTGGGAAAAGCGAGCCCCTGGCCCGCTCCCCTCTGGTGTTCTCTGACCCACTGATGGGCCCAGCCTCAGCTTCCTCCAGCAACCCCAGCTCCAGCCCCGATGAGGACAGCAGCAGCAACAGCAAGGACTCTGGCTTCACCATTGTGAGCCCCCTGGACATCTGACCACAGTGCCCTTGGCTTTCCTTGTAGGGACTGGCCACCCCCCTCAGCGGCCCCAGGGTCTGCCTGAGGCTCCCCCAGCGGAGACCCCTCTGAAACCAACACTTCCTTCCCAGCAGGCCTGTGGCCCTAGCGCAGCCCATCGGAACCCTCCAGAGAGAGGCAGACGGGGCCACAGAGCACACAGACTGATGTTCACCAGAACGTAGACAGGGCTTTCGTGGCCCTTACCTCGTCCCACCCCACCCTTCCTCTGAGGTGGACCTGGGTTAAGTATCCAGGATCATGCTCACTGTCAAAAAAAAGACCAAACCACAATTAGAATCACTTTTCCTCTGTCCTCTTCTCCCCAACTAAGAATTAGGTGTGGCAACTCCTTTAATTATAACTAGAGAAGGAAGAAGAGTTGGTTTCAAATCTTCCCTCCCTCAGAGCATCAGGCGTAGGAAAATCGATTGATATCAAGAAGGCTTTCTCTCTGGAAATCTGTATCTCAGCGTCTTTCATTCCTCCTTTGGGAAGCCATATAGCAGAGCCAAATACAACAGGATAGACTAGAACTGGTAGATTCCAGGCCTGGAAAAAACCCATCACTGACCTTTCAGAAAGTTACAGCGATCTTTAGAAACAGGGTCTAAACTTAGGAATCCTATTTCAGTGTGATGGGAGTTAGATTTTTTTCATTTCTTAAAGAGTACATTTCCAGACCTCAGGCCAGATCAACTCTGGCCATCACTGACCCTCCTCAGACAACTGTATTTCTCCCCTTAGGATCTTTCACAACCAGAAAGCAAGGTCACGTTGAGCCAGTCTTTGCTGCACTGATTTCAAAAGTTGTAACAATATTACTTCCTTGAATTGGTAAATGTGACCCTGACTTGTGGGATAAACATCTCTCAGTTTTCTGGTAAAGCCTCTGTAGCTTTGACGCTAGAATACACTTGTCACCTGTCAATTGAGAAGTAAAGGGAAAAACCCAAACTCATTCCCATCCAAAGTCAGGATCTCCCATTGGCCTTAAAGTAGCAGTAACAGGGAACTAGACCTGGAGTCCCTTCTGGGGGAGCAGGGCTTCCCCGCAGAACATTCCAGATGTCAGGAAGGTGTGGGATTTCTGCACAGCCCTTCCTTGCTGGGAGCCAAGTGTAGGAGCTGCAGGGCCTGGGTTCGGTTGTGCACTGCGTCCCAGGCACCACCGCCGGGGCAGGACCAGGTCTGGCGTGGCTGCGCCTCCCCGGGCTTCAGCACAGGGTGGGGATTTGTGCTTTTCCGTAGGCAGCTTATGGAATCGCGATGGGCAGAAAGCATCACAGGAGCTGTTTGTCTCCTTAAGGAGAAGTCCCTATAGAGGACACTTCCCCTCTCCTGTGCCCAAGCAGGAGTTCTGACAGGAGAGCCACAGTGCCCCTGCCCTGAGGTGACTGGCTCTTAGGGCCTCTCCTCTGAGGATGTCGAGGCCTCTGGGCAGCGGAACCTGTCATGCCCGCGAGCGAAAAGCTAAGTTTGAAAGAACACACACCGTGTACATCCTTCCCACTGCTAACCATGTATCTCTCTACAGACAAACGTGATAATGACCTCATTTCCCACGTGCTCTCGCTCTCCAAAAACTAGTGACGACTCGAGAGTCAGCTACTACAGAGAGGGTTCTAAGTAGCTCTAAGATTTGTTCTTAACCTCTAGCAGGAAAATCTCTGAACGCGTGAGCTGGAAGAGGAATGACAACCCCGGTTTCGCTCAGATAACAGGGTTGTTGGGCCTTCCATGGTCACTCAAAGTTACGCTGATGAGCGTCCTGTCTGAGTGTCTGCCCAGCCCCCTGTGGGGGTGACTGAGTAAGTTACTGTGTGTCGCCTTGAAGACACTTTGTATGCTCCCAAGGTCCCCATGCAGTGAGTGGCCTTGCAGCTGCACCGGGTTGCCATTATTTTCTCTCCGAGGACCTGGTTTGGGGAGCTGTTGGTGTTTTCGGTTCTAAGGTAAGAAGCCTGGAGCCATCCTTGCCAGGGCTCCAGGACAGTGGCTGGAAAGGGCCACAGAGCGGCTGTCCCCTCGCAGTGGCGGACAGCCGTCTGCTCGCTTCGAGCATTTCCTTGGCCCTGAGAGCTAGAGTCGTGATAGTCCAGTGTCAGTGGGCACACGGGAGCTGCCAGACAGCCAGCACCCTGACAAGGCTCTAGGCTACCTCCCTGCAGTCGCAGTCGGCTGGGTGTCTACGAGTCACTGAACACCCCCGGCCCGCCAGCACACCAGGGGCAGGTCCTCCGTTCTGTGCTTCCGTGTCTGTGCTACACGGGAAGCGACGGGGTCCCTCAGAGCTGTTGCTTCTGCGGTCCCCAGTGCACTGCTCCCCCCTCCGAGGAAGGGGGCACGAGGGGGAGTGGGACGTGGGCAGTGCCACCCTCCACTTTCCATAGGTCCATGGGGTTTGAGAATTGTATTACTCTCTCGGTCGTTTTAAGTGACTTGTTATTTTTCATAGTCGAGCATTGTTTGCATTTTTATTAGTTACAGTGCTATTAAAAGAATGTGTTCCTTTTTTATTATTTTATCAGGTACTTCTGTTTCATTGCACATTTTTTTAAATCCTGAATATATGAAACCTTTTTATTTTTCTTTAACAAACATAATCAGTGGAACCCTCTCATGTTTTGATTATTAGCAGTTAAATAGATTTTATATATGTAAAGCTTAGATGAATTCTGTCATCCACTTTTTCAAGATGTGTGTCTGTGTTTCATGCATTCCTCTCTGATCAGTTTGGAAATTTGAGTTAAATTTTCTCTCTGTACATTACATATGAGAGCTACAGATTAGAGAAAGAAAGTCATTATGACTTTGCCTTACCTTTTGTATATGCCAAGGGGTCTTATAACACTTAAAACATTTAATTATACTGGATTCTTCTTCCAAAGGTGATCTCCTGCAAATGCTCACTTCTAACTGCAATCTGGTAAGAAGTAATACCACTGCGGAATAAGTGTGACTAAAAATACACCCGAGGCCTCCCTGTGCTTTGCCTTCTCTGCATCTGACAGAGTTCATTAGTCCTTCGGGTCTGATTGCCCACCGCTAACACGAAGGACTCCTCCACTTTGTCAGAGACGATGAACAAATACAAAACTCAGTGGCAGTTACGTTGTCTCCTAAAGATAGGTAATCTGCCAGAGGTGACTTAAATTTACTATTTTTGTTTTCATTTTATTGTTTCCTTAAGAAGTTGCCTCCGGGGGCTGTTACAGAACCAGTGTTGCGGGGAGCAGGGTGAGGGGCGATGCAGGCCCTCCCAGTGGCTGTCCTGTGGAGGCCAGGCCATGCCATCATTCCATCCCCCTCCCCTGCAGGTGCACACCGGTTCCCGCCCCCATGTGTACAGAACAGGGGCTCTGGGGGGCCGTGGGACAGGGAGAGGAGGCCGGGATGAATTAAGGACGGCACCTGGCAAGCCGAGCTTCCTTCTCACGGGCCAAAACCGCTTCCCCACCCCACCCCCCATGTTACTTTCAAAAGCTCTCTTTTTATAGTGTTGAAAAGAAATCTAAAGTTCCTGTAAACAGGCTTGAGACCACTTTGATGTAAAAGTTGTCATAATAATTTGTCTCATGATGGCACAATTCATTTGACTTATGGAATATCCTGTTGTGCCATTTATATCCTATTGCTTTGTTCTCATTCATCTTTACGCTGTAACTCATACTGATTTAAGAAATGACTTCTCCTTTTGGCAAAGTGATCCCATTAAATACAGTTATAATAAAAGACTAATGTGAAACTGAGAATGTAGCTTGACTTGTTCTGGGTGGGGGACCAGGGCAAGATGCTGAGCAGGCCTGAGTCACAGGACACCAGTCCAGGACATGGCCAGCAGGGCCCCCAGCCCAGCCTCACCCATGTCACTGCATGAGGCACTTCCCTAGGGCTCACGCCTAACCGTGCCAGTCCCTTCTTCCCCAATTTGGGCCCTGCTAGGCCCGCTGCTCCAAGAAGTCATTTAGGGGTGTGGCCCCAACGGCTTGCCCTCCCCTCTGCACTGTCTCCCCTCCACACCAGGTTTGCCCTGGTAGCCTCACTTATGCCCACCTAACACAGGGTTTGATGCAGGGCCACAGTGGGGAGGGCTCCCCCAAGTCTTAACTGACAAACTAGGAAAGGTAAGGGGGATCCTTTTAACTTAGGTAGAGCCATGAGGCCAGTGATACCTTTGTGCCACTGCCAGGATTTGTGCGTGGGCCCATCCCTGGCCTAGGTCTCTGTCCCAGGCCCAGCCAGCAAGGGACTTTCCCTCCCATGGGTCACAACCCATTCCCCCAAGCAACTTTATTATCCACAGGTTCTGCCATGAAAAAGTTGGAGGGTCCGGCACACTTCTCAGGTGGCTCGTGCTGGTGATGGTGACCAGTGACAGCCACGCACGCTGGCATCCCTCGCTGGCCGCCGGGAGCAGGGACCCTGTGGGGCAGGTATGATGGGGGCTTCACCCGTATCCTCTGGGAAGACCACTTCCGGGCAGCTGGCTCATCCTCCTGCACTACCTACATCTGTGCCTGAGAGCTTTGGGGCCCCATCTCCCGGGAGGGGCTCTGCTCTGGCTGAGGAGCGGTGAGTGCAGGCTGGCGGGGGAGGGAGGCTTCCCTGCAGGGTTGAGTCCAGGTGCTGAGTGCCTTCCCCTCCTGACTCCCTTCCCCACTCCTCCTTGGCATTTTGCTCCTCCCACTTAAGCCACTCTTCAATCTTCTCTCAGGGCCAGCCCCGGGGAATCGGGGAATCGCACTAACAACACATCCTCCTCCCAGGACCCCTTCTACAGGCAGAAGCCTTGTCCCTGCCTCCCCTGCAGCCAGGGTGATGGGTAAGTGGGAACGGGTTGCAGGTGGTCAAGGGGGGTCCTCTGGCCTCACAGACAGCTGTGCAGAGGAGTCACCAGTCCCACCCAGGGCCGAGGCACCCTCGGACTGCTCCACCAAGTCCCCAGCTCCTCCCCGAAATGCACCATTAGGGGGACCACCGACAGCTTTGTTTTTATTTTGTAACTTGTCTCTGTCAGGCCACATTCTTGACCTCTTAAGGGTGTGTGTGTGTCACAAGAAATTTGTGCACTCTGGGAGGCGCATCTGTGGCGAGAAAGGACCCTTCCCACAGAAAGGTGAAGGGCCCGGGAGGCACAGATGGTAGATGCGTGGACCCTGAGCATGCATTCGGCCTCGGCCACTTGTTCCTTCAGCAGGCTCCACACAACACCCTCAAAGCATCAGGCTGCTTGGACGCCAGGATGCACGGGTTGCCGGGAAAGGAGGGAAGAGACACGTGGCTGCCAGGAACGCCAGAAAAGGTTTCGGTACCGAGAGAGCCCAGGGAAGTCCTCTGGCCGGAGAGGCTCCGGAAGGTTCAGAGGTGAGACCAGTGACCTAGGCCCAGCCTGCCATCCTCCTCCTGCGGCGAGGCAGGGACACTCTATTCCCTGCAAGTCCCCGCCAAGAGCTAGGGTCCGGGGAGGAGGGTGCACAGACAGCCACCAAGCAGGATGCGTTTCCCCCAGGCATGTGCTGTAATGTAGGCTTGACGCTTTCGCAGCAGTTCTGGCCAGAAAGCGTACCCAGCTGGGGGACCCCAGCAGACACCTGAGGCCTGAGCTCACGGCAGCCATTGTTGAGGAAGCAGCCACACTCTCCTGTGTCTGTCTGTCTCAGAGGGATAAAGAGTTTCGTCACAAGGTGTAAATGAAGGGGGAAAGGGACTGCAGTAGATGTCACATCCCCAGGGGATCTTCCCAGAGGAAGGACAGCTAACAAAGGCATGCTGTCGAAAGAAGAGCATCGTACGCTGCCCTTCCCCTTGTCCCTCAGCATGGGGATCCCCACCTCCTGCCACCTCAGCTTCTGGTCCTAGCCTCGCATCCATCCGGTCAGGAGGGTCTGGTTCCCGCACAGCCTCCCATCCCACAGCTTGGGCAGGCCCTCTTAACCATGCACCTGCACAGCAGAGGCCTCGAGGCCTCGTTCTCACTCGCTGGGCCTTGTTCCTCTGACTTACCGTCCCCCCTCCTTACCTGGAAGCGGATCTGACCCAGGGCTCTCCTCCAAGTGCCCAGGATGAAGGGTGGCCCCTTGTACCACCTACCCTGTCCCCACAGGGCTGTGTGCTAGCCCACTAACCTTCTTCCTGCTAGGCCCCTTCCTGGCTCAAGGCCTCACATATGCCCTTTTCACTGTCCAAAACACCTTCCCTTGCTCCCCAGTTTATAGCTGGTGGAAGCCAGCTTCAATGGCCGGACCGTTCTGGTGAGTTTCCACCAGACTCCTCCTGCCCGTGGAACTGCTTTCTGGAGGTCTCGTTATATTTCACTTTGCCCTCTGTGCCAGTTACTATGGCTACCCAACAAATCACTCAAAAGTTGGCATTAAGTAACCATTTATCATGCCCATGGGTCGTGTGGGTCCGGAATGCAGACAGAACGTGGTGAGGATGGTTTGTCACTGGTGCCTCTGATGGAAGACTCGAAGGCTGGGGGCCGGGGTCCTCTGAATTGGCTCACTTAGACGCCTGACAGTTGATGCCAGGATCATGGGCTATCTGCGGGGATCCCCAAAGTGGCCTCTTCACGTGGCCTGGGCTTCCTTGCAGCATGGTGCCTCAGTTCCAAGAGCGAGTGTCTGGAGAGAGAGAGAGAGAGAGAGAGAGAGGAAGAGAGAGAGAGTGAGCACCAAGGGGAAGTCCTGTCACCTTTTATGACCTAGCCTCAGAAGTCACACAGCGTCGCTTCTGCCCCAGTCTTTTCGTTGAGGTAGTCACACGTCCGTCCCGTTTCCAGGGGAGGGGAAATAGATTCCAGTTGTTGAAATAGGCAACATTCTGGAAGCACGTGTGAGACAGGAAGTGCTATGGCCACATTGGGAGAATACAATCCACCACGCCCTTTGACTGGAGGCTTCTTCAGGGTAGCCGGAGCGAGGCCTCGGCCATGCTGCGGTAGTCCAAGGTAGTCCCGCTCCAGCCATACCGAAGAGCTTAAAGGTGCTGTTCAAACCTCTAATGTTTGTAGCTACTCACACCTCTCCTCCAGGAAGCCTTCTGTGATGGTTTTAGGCAGGGCCCCAAAACTTTTTGACACTCTTTCCATCAAGAGCCCCTTGAATCTTTCTTGGCTCTGGGACTTTTTAACCAGTAAAATATGGAGGACATGATGCAATGACAGTTTCTGGGCCCAGACCTTAAGAGGCCAGACCGCTTCTACTTCCTGTCTTTGGTATACTCACTCTTAGAACCCAGTCATCACGCGGCAAGAAAACCCAAGCAGCCCTGCGGAGAGGCCTGTGTGAAACCAACAGCCAGCGGCTGACTTAGAGTGAGCCGTCTTGGAAGCGGATCCTTCGGTCCCAGTTGACACTGTGGAGCAGAGACAAGGCACACCGGCTGAACTCCTCCCAAATTACACAATCGTGAGCAAACAAAACGATTGTTGATTTAAGCCGTTAAGTTTCATGGTAGGTGGTGATGCAGCAATGGGTGACTTTCCCTAACACCCTAGCAGGACTCATCTCCTCCAAACCCCCTCGTCTTGTGACCAGCCCTCCAAGGCCAGAACTTGCATTTCCCTCCTTGAAAAGAGGGTCTGAGCTTTAGCAATTCGTTCACCCATATTTGTAGAGCACTTACTGTGTTCTAGGAGCTGGAGACGCACAGTGAACAAGATAGACAAGACCCCTGTCTTCAGGGAGCTCGGGGTCCAGCGCGGGAGACAGGCAAAGCCTTCTTATTCAATGCATTGCTTCTGTGAACAAATGAAGGAGATAATTTCAGATGAGAATGACGTGGCAGAGACTCTTCAGGATGGCCAGTTCCTTTTCCCCCGGGGCAGGGACACAGCTGGACCACACTTCCCTTGCCGTAACTGCGCTTGGACCACTGGGTATGGGTGAAGATGCAGGAGCAGTGTATGGAAGGGGAGGAGGTGAGTAGATGACCCTGGGAGCCCCAGAATGCAGGAGTTAGGAGGCCGGGACACCCTTTACTTTCCCCAGATTATGAGACCCAGCCTGTCCTAGATTTTTCCCAAGCCTCTTTGCTCTCATTCCCACAAACATTACCCGTGGGGAAAGAGCCGGGGCCAGTTCTGATGGACTGGGGGGAGAGGGAGGCCAGTATCACTCCCAACCAACCCCCCCCATTCAGAGGAGATTTTAGCGCCACTGGACCCCAATGGCCTGGGCCCTGCCTGTCTTACTTTCAAGATGCCAGGGCTCCAGCCCATGTCCAGCCAGTGAAGAAGGTTCTTTGAGTCTGACAGGTGAGCTCTGAGAGCCTCCATTTCCTTATCTGTAATATGATGGGGAGAATGCCAAGCTTGTCCACATGACAGGGGTGCTGCAAATACAATCAGGTCAGCGAAGTGTCAGGTACTGTGCCCAGGTACTGAGCACTTGCATGATTAACTCTTACCATAACGTCACGGGGCTAGGTGATGGGGACAGCACAAGCCTTGTGCCCTCCCCCGCTGATCCAGGGTGGCCTCAGCACCTGGGTGACAGGCTCTGCCAGTCTGTGGGATGCATGAACGTGATGGCTGAAGGCTCCTACCTGCCGGTGTCAGCATCAGCACCAGGGCCCGAACTCACTGTGTGTTAAAAATGGAGGTGTCGTTCCTGGGCATATGTGCTTATAATTCAGCTAGTGCTCTCATGGCGGTGACCAGGCCGCTGCCAGGTTTCTCAGAATCCTGCCACCTCAGAGATTCAGAGAAACTTAGATTTTCAGAGAAAGTCTGTTGGTACGCCGCAGAGATGTTAACCACAGAGCCTGAGCAGAAGCCAGGTGAGAGTTAGTTCAGCAGGCCAGGCAGAGTTCACCCTTCCTGTCCCCAGCTGTGGGCAGAGGCCCCAAAGCACAGTGTAAATGTCAGATCCGTGCCCCTGAGCGTGTGGGAGGAGCACTGTCCCAGGAGTCAGCAGCCCAGCAGTCAGCTCTGCCCTGTCCAGCAGTACACAAAGCCCACCCAGGCCACACAGCAGTCATCCTCCTGCTTAGGCAGGGTTTGGTCCCAGCTCATTCAGAAGACATGGGGAGCCCCTCCCAGTTCCTGACACTTGGCTTCTCCATCGGAAAATGAAAGGGTTACATTAGATCAGGTCCTTTTTTCAAACTTTTCTGACCATAACCCACGTTAAGACAAACATTTTACACGTACTACATAGGACAACCTCAAGTGCTGTAACTCACATCCCAAGATGTCAATGGCTTAACACGAGAAAAGTTCATTTCTCACTCACATAATTTCAGTGCACTGTTTCCTGCTTTGTGGGTGAATCCTGAATTCACAAAGTGATTCAGGAACCCAGCCACCCTGACCCAGAAGTAAAATGTCACTTTCAATCACATTCCATTAGTGAGGGCAAGTCACCCAGGGGCCCTGCCTAGAGCAAGGGTCTGGAGATGGTCACTCCAGGAGCCCACCCCCTCCCTCGGGACACACGTATTCTCCGAGAGGGGAGCACAGATCTGGCAGCCAGTCAGCCACCTCTGACACACCCTGGATACACACACACACACACACACACTCACCCATGCAACTGAAATAGAAGGTTCATGAAACAAACTTGCTCATCCTGCATGTGATGCTTCCTGATTCTAATACCTTCTACCTTATTTTATTTTATTAGTGCTGGGCATGCCCCACTATTGGATCAGTGCCTACAGTTTACAAATTCAGACGATTACTCAAAGAAACGGCCATAATATTATCCTACTCTGTAGAGTGTATAGAGTTGAATGGCCACATGTCTTGAAGGACTTAATTCAGCCAAGAAGAGGGTTCCTTAACACCATAGCTGCTGCTCAGGGGAAGATGCAATGCAGAAAATTTGGCTTTTAACCCACTATAGGCTCAGATGAACTACTAATCTATCCAAAGAACTGAGGCCTGGTCAAACGTCCAGGAGCAGAAGGCACACCTGGGGGCCCAGGAGGATGGTTTCTAAAGCAAGTTACAGACCGGACTGGAGGAGGCTCCAAGCCTCCTTCTGAGAGGGATTTTGCAAGTTCTTTTCCCAGAATGCAGTTGACTTTGGACAAAATTCCAGCTAGGTGGCAATGATGATGCCCTAGAACAATGGAGAAGCAGCAGGCATCTTAGCCCCTGCCATGAAATATCCTGGTATCCCCCCAGACCACCTCTTCTCTCTCTTGCCCCTACCCCCAGGAAATATCTAGTCTGCCTCCATCTCATTGCTGATGCTCCCTGAGCTCTGATGGGTCTGCAAAGCAACTTCTGCTCTGGAAGCTCTTTTCTCAGAAACACCTGGGAGAGGGCCCTGTAACTGTGAGTCAGCTTATGACCTATATGACTCAAAGTCACACTGGAGACACTGGCCCCTTTCTTTGAAGAGACAAATCAGCCTTCAGTGAGTGACCTAGATCCAATTTCAAAATTTCCAACTAATTTTGGTCAATAACTTGTGCAACTGTCCTATTATGAACCGAGAGCAAGGAGCCTCTCCGTGGAAAAGGTGTGTGAGGGCAGGAATATGGGATTGTTCAGGCAGTGGATCTGGGTTCAAGAAGGGCCTCTGCCTCCACATAAGCTGTGAGCTCTTGAGCAACGTGCACAACTTCTCTCAACCTCCATTTTCTTACCTGGGAATGGGAAACGTTACCTGCCTCCCAGGACATGTGTGAGAAGCAGATGGTTTAAAGTAAGTGAAGGGCAAGACTCATGGTGAGTACCCCGTAGACACTGCCCTGTCCACCCTCAACCTCTGGAAGAGGAAGGGCCACATAACACATTTACTTTCTAGGTGTAGACTTCATTGCCCTTCTGCATGGATGTGACAAGCCAAACGAGCCCTTTATTAGGAATATATGTGTGGTGGACAGATGCATTCCGAGGACCACACACACCCAGCCCAGCCAAGGGACTGGCCTTGGGGAACCTGTTGCTACCGTGTATATTCCCTGACAAGTCCAAATATGACAATTTGTGAATTTGAGAAAGGCGGACTCAGAAGTAGAGGAGGGATGTGATGTGTGCCAAACCAGGAAGAAAGGGCAGCAGGTGGATTTGCCCAAAGAAGCGAAGTGTTGAGCTGGACCTTGGAGTTGACTGGGCGGTTTTGTGGGGAGGTGTTCTAGACACTGGGAGTAGCGGCATACACAGAGTGTGCAGAGGTGAGGCCCCGAGCAGGGAGGGAGCAAGGGAGGTTCTTGGTGGGGTGGGGGCCCTAAGCGAGAGACCCCAGCAAGGTCTGAGGACTCCAAGTCCTCTCTGGGACCTTCTCCCCACTCTGGGGTTGTGTTTATTAGAGGTGAAGGCTTCTACAATATCTGTAGTTCAAAGCTCAAATTTAAGGAATCGCCTCAGAATGGCCAGGCTGTCTCAGACAGGAGCCTGGGGAGATTGGCACTGCTGTAGGGAAACAGCATGAGCAAAGGCAGAGAGGCTGGGATAAAAGAAGGAAAGAAAGACAGTCTAGAGAGACATTTCTGGTGTCAGGGAGGAGCATGAGCTGGAAATAAGAAGGATCTGAGTCTCTGCCTTGGCCCTGCTTCTCGCTGGGTAGCCTTGGGCAAGTCACCTCCCCTCTCTGGGCCCCAGTCTTATCTCCTTATTGATGAAATGAGAGGTAGGAACTGCACAGAAATCACCTGTAGGGGCCTAGAGTGGGAACTTCCAGAGCTGAGGGTGTGGGCATGCTCACCGTCCCTCCAGATCCTGGAATCTGGGCACGGCACAAATGGCTGCAGATGAAAGAGGGGAGGGTGAGAGGGAATCAGTGCATCAGTGAAGGCCCCGCAACCTGTTCCTGGGACAACAGGCTGTTGCCGATAGGGAGAGCGAAGATGTGGAGGAATTATAACTCATGATTTCTAGTGGGAGTTATGGTGCAATGACTTTGTAAAATAGTTCAGGGGCTTCTAATAAAGTTAAACATACACTTAACCAGCAATCACACCCCTAAGTATTTACTGAAGAAAGATGAAATACATGCCTCACAAAAAGACTTACACATTACCATTCACAACAGCTTTGTTCACTGTAGCCCCAAACTGGAAATCACCCAAAAGTCCATCAACGGACAGCAAATGGCAGAACGGCCAGGTGACGGAGAGCCACTCAGCAGTACAAAGGAGTGAGCCTTGGGTACACACAGCATGGATGGACCTCATGGACATAAGGGTGAGCTACAAAAACCAAACAAGAAGGAGTCCCTACTAGGATTCCATTTAGATAAAGTTCAGGAAAAGACAAAAATGAGTCTATAGTGACGGACCTCAGAGAGTGGTTGCTGCTGGTCAGTGGGGGCGGGGGTTGTCTGGGAAGAGGCCCGAGAAACGTTCCGCATTGTGTTCAGTAAATATCTTCCTCTCCCCTCCCTGTCCCCCTTCCCTCACTCCCTTTCCCTCTTCTCTCTCAATGAAACTGTCTTCCGTCTGCATATAATCAAATATAATTGTGAGTACCCAACAACAGAACGTATGCATCTCCTATGGATCTATGGACACATATTTCTGCATACACATGCATTCAACAAGTATTTCAGACACCATTCTAGGCACCAGGGAAGCAGTAGTGAAAAAAAAACAGGTCCTTATGGAGGTGATAGTCTAATGTCACCATTCTTGCCAGTCCTCCACCCCAGCCTCCTCTGGTCTCATAGATGTTACAAATCTGGGTCACTGGTTTGGGTAAATGAAGAGCTCAGAGTCATGGTGAATAATTATGTTTATAATAATAAGTAATAGGGACTCGGCCAACATGGCAGAGAAGTAGGGGGATCTGTACTTCCCGTGTCTCCCAAATAAAGAAGGGCTGAAGCCAAAGGACTTTGAACCCCAAGAGTCTGGGAGGAAAAGAGACTGAATCTACCAGGAAGAAAATGGGACAACTTGAGAGACCATAGGTGAGTGATTGTGAACTAGGGGAGACAAAACGGGCCATGTAGGCATGGAGGGGACGGATCACCTCCTGCCGAGAGACAAAGGGAAGAGAAAGAGAGGCTGGGGAAGCGTAGGACTGTATCTGGACAAGAGAAAAAACATCAGACCTGGACGAAGAAGGATCCCATCTCTAACTGCAGGTTACAGGATCTCTAACGACAGATCCCATCTTCGGACTGGGGTCCGCTGCCCTGTTTGCACACCTGGGGAGGAGGGGAGCCACTCCTGGGTTCCGTGGTAGATCAGCAGCCCAGTCTGCAGCAGGAGAAACCGGTCCCCTCCCCTGAAGGGCTCGGCACAGGACAAAACCAGCTGGGACCTCATATCGGGAGATGCTTCCCCAGTACTGGGGCGCACGAGCAGGAGTTTAATTCCCAGCCAAGCCTCCGGGGCAAGGGAGTCGGTGGAGCAAGACAGAGAGCCTCGTCTGTGCCCTGGCACAGCGAGGAGGGCTGCAAAGGAGTGATTTGGGACACCATGTCGTGGAGAAGAGACTGGGGGGTCGCCATTTTTCTCCCCACCACCAATAAGGCGGGGCCTCGGGGATCGGTCTGCGGGGCCCACGGTGGAGACAGGACCAGCCTACACCAGACCGTGCCCTCCACGCCAGGTAACTGCATATCTACTGGAGCGGGATAGACGCTGTGGAACTATACGGCCTCCTTCTCCAGACCAGCGCTGCTGCATTGCCTGGATTAATTCTAGGTCAATTCTGGATATATAGATAAATTCTCCCCCCAATTTCTCCTCCTTATCTCTTCCCTCCTCTAGGCTGGTTACTCTGGTTATTGGT
The DNA here is from genome assembly GCF_027475565.1 of Acinonyx jubatus. NCBI lineage: Eukaryota > Metazoa > Chordata > Mammalia > Carnivora > Felidae > Acinonyx > Acinonyx jubatus. The sequence goes on along the minus strand of NC_069384.1, from coordinate 132,155,848 downwards.
TTGTTTAAACAGACATATTTAAACAGACATATTTATTCATACATGTTTTACACCTCCTTCTTTACATTCCTTTCTCTCTCTCTCTGGAATAATCAAGCCATATAGTTTCTCTGTCTGGGTAACTTTATGTTCATTTCTTTTTTCCCCGCCTCCTTTCTTATTTTCCTTTCTCTCTCTCTGGATTAAGCCTTTTAGTCTCTCTGCCCAGTCAATGTTTATTTCTTCTTTTCCCCCGCCCCTGTCATTTCTCTCTTTGTATGTGCTCTTCCATCAGCACTGCCTCCACCCTGTTCTTTACTGTGTTTCTGGTTTTTGCTTTTGGATTGTTTTTAGACTTTTGTTTTCTGTTGATTGTTTGTTTTATTTGCTTGTGTGTTTGCGTGTTTTTGTCTCCTGTTTGTTTTCCTTTACAGGGCTACTTCAAGGAACAAATCAAAGCACACCTGACGGAGGGTCCAAAACATCACTACGAGTAGGGAAATAAAATAACCAAAGTCACAACAACAGAGAGCAAGTAACACTCTCCAAAAATCACTTCCTGAAGGGCCAGGCCCTGGACACTGTATGACCCCCCTTTAATATAGGAGTACTCGCAGGTGCAGCACATAACAAGCTTTTAAAACTCATAAGGGACAGAAAACTAGCCAAAATGATGAAATGGAAGAATTCTCCTCCAAAGAAATTCCAGGAAGAAGTGACAGCTAAAGAATTGATCAAAACAGATTTAAGTAGTATAAGAAAGAAATCTGGAATAGCCATACTTCTATCAGACAAACTAGACTTTAAATTAAAGGCTGTAACAAGAGATGAAGAAGGGCTTTATATAATAATTATAGGGTCTGTCCATCAGGAAGAGCTAACAACTATAAATGTCTATGCCCTGAATTCGAAGGACCTAAATATACAAAATAATTACAAACATAAGCAGCCTTATTGATAAGAATGTGGTAATTGCGGGGGACTTTAATACTCCACTTACAACAATGGATAGATCATCTAGACACAGGATCAATAAAGAAACAAGGGCCTTGAATGATACATTGGATCAGATGGACTTGACAGATATATTTAGAACTCTGCATCCCAAAGTAACAGAACATACTTTCTTCTTGAGTGCACGTGGAACATTCTCCTAGATCACATACTGGGTCACAAAACAGCCCTCAATAAATATAAAATAAATGAGATCATACCATGCACACTTTCAGATCAAAATGCTATGAAACTTAAAATCAACCACAGGAAAAAGTCTGAAAAACCTCCAAAAGCATGGAAGTTAAAGAACATCCTACTAAAGAATGAATGGCAATTAGAGAAGAAATTAAGAAATATATGGAAACAAATGAAAATGAAAATACAACAATCCAAATCCTTTGGGGTGCAGCAAAGGCAGTCCTAAGAGGAAAATAAATTGCAATGCAGGCCTATCTCAAGAAATAAGGGAGGAAGATGGCGGCGTAGGAGGATGCTGGGCTCACGGCATCCTGCTGACCACTTAGATTCCGCCTACATCTGCCTAAATAACCCAGAAAACTGCCAGAAGCCTAGCAGAATGGACTCTCCAGAGCCAAGCATAGACAAGAGGCCCACGGAAGAGGGTAGGAAGGGCAGAAAGGCAGTGCGTGCTACACGGACTGGCGGGAGGGAGCCAGGGCGGTGGAGGGGCAGCCCGCCCTGCAAGGCAGAGCCCGAGTCTGGCTTGCAAAAGCAGAGGGGCCAGACAGAGTGTGTTCTGACAGCCAGCAGGACTTAACATCTGGAATATTATAAGTCAACAGCTCTGCTCCGAGAGCAGGAGGACTAGAGGACAATGGGAGGGAGAGTTGTTGAGCCCCAGAGGACAGAGCTCAGCTTGGTGGGGAACAAAGGCCCTGGGAAGTGCCATCTCCCTCACCCATCCCCCAGCCAAAATCCCAAAGAGAACCAGTTCCCATCACGGAACTTGCTTGCACCATGCAAACACCCAACACTGTGCTTCTATGGATCCATCCCTCCGACGGGTCTGCCTCCCTCCTGGTGCCACAGGGCCCCTCCCGAAGCGGACCACCAAAGGCAAAGCAAGCTGAGTCTGCCCTTCCCGCCCCTGTGCATCTTGCTGATCAACCCCGGCTAATACGCCAGATCCCATTGAAGCAGCACCATAAGCCTGGCGGTGTGCAAATAGCCCAGACAGGGGCGACACCCCTCCACAGTGAGTCCTGCCCCTGGGAGAGGGGAAGAGAAGGTACACACCAGTCTGACTGTGGCCCCAGTGGTGGGTTGGGGGCACACATCAGGTCTGACTTCGGCCCCGCCCACCAACGCAAGTTACTCCAGACAGCACAGAGGAAGAGCCCTGCAGTTCCTCGCCACTCCAGGGACCATCCAAAATGACGAAACGGAATAATTCTCCTCAAAAGAAACTCCAGGAAGTCGCAACAGCTAACGAACTGATCAAAAACGATTTAAGCAATGTAAAAGAAAATGAATTTAAAATAATAGTCATAAAATTAATCACTGGGCTTGAAAAAAGTAGAGAGGACAGCCGAGAATCTATTGCTACAGAGATCAAGGGACTAAGGAACGGCCAGGAGGAGCTAAAAAATGCTATCAATGAGCTGCAAAATAAAATGGAGGCGACCACAGCTCAGATTGAAGAGGCAGAGGAGAGAATAGGTGAATTAGAAGATAAAATTCTGGAAAAAGAGAAGCCGAGAAAAAGAGAGATAAAAAAATCCAGGAGTATGAGGGGAGACTTAGAGAACTAAGTGACACAATTAAATGCAGTAATATACGCATAACTGCGATTCCAGAGGAGGAAGAGAGAGGGAAAGGTGCTGAAGGGGTACTTGAAGAAATTATAGCTGAGAACTTCCCTGATCTGGGGAAGGAAAAAGGCATAGAAATCCAAGAGGCACAGAGAACTCCCTTCAGACGTAACTTGAATCGATCTTCTGCACGACATATCATAGTGAAACTGGCAAAATACAAGGATAAAGAGAAAATTCTGAAAGCAACTAGGGATAAACATGCTCTAACATATAAAGGGAGACCAATAAGACTAGTAATGGATCTATTTATGGAAACTTGGCAGGCCAGAAAGGAATGGCAGGAAATCTTCAATGTGATGAACAGAAAAAATATGCAGCTGAGAATCCTTTATCCAGAAAGTCTGTCATTTAGAATAGAAGGAAAGATAAAGGTCTTCCCAAACAAACAAAAACTGAAGGAATTCATCACCACTAAACCAGCCCTATAAGAGATCCTAAGGGGGATCCCGTGAGACAAGGTACCAGAGACATCACTACAAGCATGACACCTACAGACATCACAATGACTCTAAACCCATATCTTTCAATAATAACACTGAATGTAAATGGACTAAATGCTCCAACCAAAAGACATAGGGTATCAGAATGGATAAAAAAAAACAAGACCCATCTATTTGCTGTCTACAAGAGACTCATTTTAGACCTGAGGACACCTTCAGATTGAAAGCGAGGGGATGGAGAACTATCTATCACGCTACTGGAAGTCAAAAGAAAGCTGGAATAGTCATACTTATATCAAACAAACTAGACTTTAAATTAAAGGCTGTAACAAGAGATGAAGAAGGGCATTATATAATAATTACAGGGTCTATCCATCAGGAAGAGCTAACAATTTTAAATGTCTATGCGCTGAATATGAGAGCCCCCAAATATATAAAACAATTACTCACAAACATAAGCAGCCTTATTGATAAGAATGTGGTAATTGCAGGGGAGTTTAATACTCCACTTACAACAATGGATAGATCATCTAGACACAGGATCAATAAAGAAACAAGGGCCTTGAATGATACATTGGATCAGATGGACTTGACAGATATATTTAGAACTCTGCATCCCAAAGCAACAGAATATACTTTCTTCTTGAGTGCACATGGAACACTCTCCAAGATAGATCACATACTGGGTCACAAAAGGGCCCTTCATAAGTATAAAATAATTGAGATCATACCATGCATACTTTCAGACCACAATGCTGTGAAGCTTAAAATCAACCACAGGAAAAAGTCTGGAAAACCTCCAAAAGCATGGAGGTTAAAGAACACCCTACTAACGAATGAGTGGGTCAACCAGGCAATTAGAGAAGAAATTAAGAAATATATGGAAACAAATGAAAATGAAAATACAACAATCCAAACGCTTTGGGATGCAGCGAAGGCAGTCCTGAGAGGAAAACACATTGCAATCCAGGCCTATCTCAAGAAACAAGAAAAATCCCAAATACAAAATCTAACAGCACACCTAAAGGAAATAGAAGCAAAACAGCAAAGACACCCCAAGCCCAGCAGAAGAAGAGAAATAATAAAGATCAGAGCAGAAATAAACAATATAGAATCTAAAAAAACTGTAGAGCAGATCAATGAAACCAAGAGTTGGTTTTTTGAAAAAAATAAACAAAATTGTAAACCTCTAGCCAGGCTTCTCAAAAAGAAAAGGGAGATGACCCAAATAGATAAAATCATGAATGAAAATGGAATTATTACAACCAATCCCTCAGAGATACAAGCAATTATCAGGGAATACTATGAAAAATTATATGCCAACAACCTGGAAGAAATGGACAAATTCGTGGACAAATAGCCAAAGTAATTTTGAAGAAGAAGACCAAAGCAGGAGGCATCACAATCCCAGACTTCAACCTCTACTACAAAGCTATAATCATCAAGACAGCATGGTATTGGCACAAAAACAGACACATAGACCAATGGAATAGAATAGAAACCCCAGAACTAGACCCACAAACGTATGGCCAACTAATCTTTGTCAAAGCAGGAAAGAACATCCAATGGAAAAAAGACAGTCTCTTTAGCAAATAGTGTTGGGAGAACTGGACAGCAACATGCAGAAGGATGAAACTAGACCACTTCCTTACACCATTCACAAAAACAAACTCAAAATGGATAAAGCACCTGAATGTGAGACAGGAAACCATCAAAACCCTAGAGGAGAAAGCAGGAAAAGACCTCTCTGACCTCAGCCGCAGCAATTTCTTACTTGACACATCCCCAAAGGCAAGGGAATTAAAAGCAAAAATGAACTATTGGGACCTCATCAAGATAAAAAGCTTCTGCACAGCAAAGGAAACAACCAACAAAACTAAAAGGCAACCAACGGAATGGGAAAAGATATTTGTAAATGACATGTCGGACAAAGGGCTAGTATCCAAAATCTATAAGGAGCTCACCAAACTCCACACCCGAAAAACAAATAATCCAGTGAAGAAATGGGCAGAAAACATGAATGGACACTTCTCTAAAGAAGACATCCGGATGGCCAACAGGCACATGAAAAGATGCTCAACGTCGCTCCTCATCAGGGAAATACAAATCAAAACCACACTCAGATATCACCTCACACCAGTCAGAGTGGCTAAAATGACAAATCAGAGACTATAGATGCTGGTGAGGATGTGGAGATACGGGAACCCTCTTGCACTGTTGGTGGGAATGCAAACTGGTGCAGCCATTCTGGAAAACAGTGTGGAGGTCCCTCAAAAAATTAAAAATAGATCTACCCTATGACTCAGCAATAGCACTGCTAGGAATTTACCCAAGGGATACAGGAGTGCTGATGCATAGGGGCACTTGTACCCCAATGTTTGTAGCAGCACTTTCAACAATAGCCAGATTATGGAAAGAGCCTAAATGTCCCATCAACTGATGAATGGATAAAGAAATTGTGGTTTATATACACAATGGAGTACCATGTGGCAATGAGAAAGAATGAAATACGGCCCTTTGTAGCAACGTGGATGGAACTGGAGAGTGTGCTGCTAAGTGAAATAAGTCATACAGAGAAAGACAGATACCATATGTGTTCATTCTTATGTGGATCCTGAGAAACTTAATAGAAGTCCATGGGGGAGGGGAAGAAAAAAAAAAGAGAGATTAGAGATGGAGAGAGCCAAAGCATAAGAGACTCTTAAAAACTGAGAACAAACTGAGGGTTGATGGGGGTGGGAGGGAGGGGAGGGTGGGTGATGGGTATTAAGGAGGGCACCTTTTGGGATGAGCACTGGGTGTTGTATGGAAACCAATTTGACAATAAATTTCACATTAAAAAAAAAAAAAAGACACAAGAAAAATCCCAAATACAAAATCTAACAGCACACCTAAAGGAAATAGAAGCAGAACAGCAAAGACATCCCAAACCCAGCAGAAAAAGAGAAATAATAAAGATCAGAGCAGAAATAAACAATACAGAATCCAAAAAAACAGTAGAGACCAATGAAACCAAGAGTTGGTTTTTTGAAAAAATAAACTAAATTGTAATCCCCTAGCCAGGCTTCTCAAAAAGAAAAGAAAGAGGACCCAAATAGATAAAATCACGAATGAAAATGGAATTATTACAACCAATCCCTCAGAAATACAAGCAATTATCAGGGAATACTATGAAAAATTATATGCCAACAAAATGAACAACCTGGAAGAAATGGACAAATTCCTAGACACCCACATACTACCAAAACTCAAACACAAAGAAATAGAAAATTTGAACAGTCCCATAACTAGTGGAGAAATTGAATCAGTTATCAAAAATCTCCCAACAAATAAGAGTCCTGGACCAGATGGTTTCCCTGAGGAATTCTACCAGACATTTAAAGCAGAGATAATACCTATCCTTCTCAAGCTGTTCCAAAAAATAGAAAGAGAGGGGAAACGTCAGACTCATTCTATGAAGCCAGCATTACTTTGATTCCCAAACCAGAGACCCAGCAAAAAAAGAGAACTACAGGCCAATATCCCTGATGAATATGAATGCAAACATTCTCAACAAGATACTAGCAAATCGAATTCAACAGCATATAGGAAGAATTGTTCACCATGATCAAGTGGGATTCATTCCTGGGCTGCAGGGCTGTTCAACATTCACAAATCAATCAATGTGATACATCACATTAATTAAAGAAAAGAAAAGAACCATATGATCCTGTCAATGCAGAAAAAGCATTTGACAAAATACAGTATCCTTTCTTAATAAAAACCCTTGAGAAAGTCAGGATAGAAGGAACATACTTAAACATCATAAAAGCCATTTATGAGAAGCCCATAGCTAATATCCTCAATGGGGAAAAAATGAGAGCTTTCCCCCCCCCCCCGAGATCAGGAACACGACAGGTATGTCCACTCTCACCGCTGTTGTTTAACATAGTGTTGGGAGTCCTAGCATCAGCAGGCAACAAAATGAAATCAAAGGCATCAAAATTGGTAAAGTTGAGGTCAAACTTTCACTTTTCGCAGACGACATGATACTTTACATGGAAAACCCAACAGACTCCACCAAAAGTCTGCTAGAACTGATACATGAGTTCAGCAAAGTCGCAGGGTACAAAACCAATGTACAGAAATTGGTTGCATTTTTAGACACCAATAATGAAGCAACATAAAGAGAAATAAAGAAACCTAACCCATTCACAATTGCACCAAGAACCATAAAATACCTAGGAATAAACCTAACCAAGATGTAAAAGATCTGTATGCTGAAAACTAGAGAAAGCTTATGAAGGAAATTGAAGAATACAGAAAGAAATGGAAAAACATTCCATGCTCATGGATTGGAAGAATAAATATTGTCAAAATGTCAATACTGCCTAAAGCAATCTACACATTCAATGCAATCCCATTCAAAATTGCACGAGCATTCTTCTCAAAGCTAGAACAAACAATCCTAAAATTTGTATGGAACCACAAAAGACCCCAAATAGCCAGAGTAATATTGAAAAGAAGACCAAAGCAGGAGGCATCACAATCCCAGACTTTAGCCTCTACTACAAAGCTATAATCATCAAGACAGTATGGTTTTGGCACAAAAACAGACACACAGAGCAGTGGTATCCATTGGAAAAGAGACAGTCTCTTTAATAAAAGGTGCTGGGAGAACTGGACAGCAACATGCAGAAGGTTGAAACTAGACCACTTTCTCACACCATACACAAAAATAAACTCAAAATAGATAAAGGACCTGTATGCGAGACAGGAAACCATCAAAACCCTAGAGGAGAAAACAGGGAAAAACGTCTTTGACCTCAGCTGCAGCAATTTCTAACTCGACACATCTCCAAAGGCAATGGAATTAAAAGCAAAAATGAACTATTCGGACCTCATCAAGATAAAAAGCTTCTGCACTGCAAAGGAAGCAATCAACAAAACTAAAAGGCAACCAACGGAATGGGAAAAGATATTTGCAAATGACACATCAGATAAAGAGCTAGTGTCCAAAACCTATAAAGAGCTCACCAAACTCCACACCCGAAAAACAAGTAATCCAGTGAAGAAATGGGCAGAAGACATGAATAGACACTTTTCCAAAGAAGATATCCAGATGGCCAACAGGCACATGAAATGATGCTCAACATCATTCCTCATCAGGGAAATACAAATCAAAACCACACTGAGATACCACCTCACACCGGTCAGAGTGGCTAAAATGAACAAACCAAGAGACTATAGATGCTGGCAAGGATGTAGAGAAACGGGAACCCTCTTGCACTGCTGGTGGGAATGCAAACTGGTGCAGCCGCTCTGGAAAACAGTGTGGAGGTTCCTCAGAAAATTAAAAATAGACCTACCCTATGACCCAGCAATCACACTGCTAGGAATTTACCCAAGGGATACAGGAGTGCTGATGCATAGGGGCACTTGTACCCCAATGTTTATAGCAGCACTCTGAACAATAGCCAAATGATGGAAAGAGCCTAAATGTCCATCAACTGATGAATGGATAAAGAAGTTGTGGTTCATATATACAATGGAATACTACTTGGCAATGAGAAAGAATGAAATCCTGCCATTTGCAACAACGTGGATGGAACTGGAGGATATTATGCTAAGTGAAATAAGTCAGTCAGACAAAGATGGATACCATATGTTTTCACTCATATATGGATCTTGAGAAACTTAACAGAAGACCATGGGGGAGGGGAAGGGGGGAAAAAGTTTCAGAGAGGGAGGGAGGCAAACCATAAGAGACTTTGGGGTACTGAGAACAAACTGAGGGTTGATGGGGGGTGAGGGAGAGGGGAAAGTGGGTGATGGGCACTGAGGAGGGCACTTATTAGGATGAGCACTGGGTGTTCTATGGAAACCAATTTGTCAATAAATTATATTAAAAAATAAAATAAATAATAAATAATACTAATAAAAAACCTGAAGAAGAACTTGGGAAAAGTGATTTTCCATTTCAACACTGTACATAAATGGAAAGCTCACAGTCGGAAGGAAAGATGAGAGAGATGACTGAGAACACAAGGTAATCCAGTGTTTCCACTGGCTTTCTTACGTAGACTTAAAAAAAAAAAAAAGAAATTTACCTTTTTATTTTGAAATAATGTTAGGCTCACATAGAAGTTGTGCAGCTAGTGTACAGAGAGTTCCTATGTACCCCTCACCCAACTTCCTCCAGTGGTAACACCTTACTATGCAGAGAACAGTTCTCATGACCAGGAAATTGATGTTGGTGCATTATTATCAAGTAAACTGCAGATCTTAACTCCACCTTCACCCCTTTTCACATGCACTCGTGTGTGTGTGTGTGTGTGTGTGTGTGTGTGTGTGTGTGTGTCTATGAAATGTCGCCCCACATACAGACTCGCACAGCCACCACCACAGTCAGGATGCCCGATGACTCCATCACCGCAATGAGCTCCCCCACACCCCCCTGCGGCTGCAGCCTCTGGTGGTCTGTCCCCAGGACCATAGTTTTCTCATTTGAGAGTGTTCTATAGTCCGTACGTGATCCCTCTCCGGGACTGGCATTTGCACTCAGCCTAATGCTCTTGCCATCCATCCGAGTTCCACCTAGTAGTTCGCTCCCTTTGTTGCTATGTAAAATTCCATGGTGTGGATGTGCCAGTTTCTCCATCCACTCATCCACTGAAGGACATTTGGGCTGTTGGTACTTTTTGGCTGTTACAGATAAAGTTGCTAACAGCATTGGTGTACAGGCTTTTAAAAGGCCTTTGACATGGGGCCCCTGCATGGCTCAGTTGGTTGGGCATCTGACTTCGGCTCATGATCTTCCCTTCCCAAGTTCGAGCCCCATGTTGGACTCTGTGCTGACAGCTCAGAGCCTGGAGCCTGCTTTAGATTCTGTGTCTCTCTCTACGCCTCCTCTCCTTGCACTCTGTCTCTCAAAAATGAATAAATGTTAAAAAAGTAAAAAGTCCTTTGATGCATGGACTTTACTTTTTCTGCGTGCCTCAAGCCACAGGTTTTCATTAATATGACTTCACCATCATGCACAAAACTCCACTCATCTGGATGTAATATATGTAACAACACAGACTCTAACACAACTGAGAGTCAGGAAGAAAGCAGACAAGACGTGGAGAAGAAGCAATAATTTGTAAATGTCAAAAAGCCCCTGTAGAAGGTCTGTCGGCCATCACCTCACACCTTTTAATGCATATTTTACACGCACCTAAAGGCTTAGCCATGTTGTCTCCTGTCCACATCAGTTTAGAAGGCATGGAGATGGCTTTTGACAGCCGCTGGAGTTACAGCTGGTGGTATGACAGAGGGCTGAGACTGGAGAACCATGCCATAAAGCTAAAAATGCAGCCAGTCAGTGCAGGATAAATAATCGAATTCATGTCAGCAAATCAGAGGGCATCTGTGTCACTGCGGCTGAGTGCCCTTCACAGAAGTTACCAGAATCCTCTGGAAAAGACTCAACAAGGCAATGACAGACGGCACGTGTTTAAGAGTGATTTTCACCTCAAATCCTTGACAATTACAGAAATCAAAATGCTTCAAGTAGTGAGCTCTAGCAAACAGACGTGAAGAATACCACCTTCTCTAATGCCAAAAAATAAGGTATCATGTTATTAATTTTAATGAACACATTCCAACAGAAGACATATATATGCTTTATGCCTAAGAAGAATTGAATCAAACTTTCCCCAAAGAGTATGGCACTGAAGTCACACACACCTGGGTATGATCATCAGTGGGGTGACCTTAGTCAAGTCATTTAATCTCACTCAGCCTCAGTCTCTCCATCTGTGAATGAATGGGAGTCATAACAAGAATGGACCCAAAGGAAGATCTGTGGCATGTCAGGGTCTTGTGAAGAAACAACTTTCACATGAGAACTTTCCTTTGAAGCAGTTTCAACTCCCCACCCTCCTGGATGTCAGGGGAATGGGGCCAGCTGGTTAGTGGCAGTGAAATCTCTGTTCTCAACCACTTCCTGCTCAGTGTCCCCTCTGTCCCTACCCTGTCCGACCCCTCCCACTTATCGCCAACATCAAAGGCTTCATTGGGCTCTGGGACACTCAGGGACAAGCTGGCTGGTGAGGAATCTGACTCAGCACCACCGGAGACTCCTCCGCCCCCGGATTCCTGTCCACACCCCCTCTCTCCATCTCCACCAGCAGACAAGCACGATCTGTCCTCTCAAGATCCAAGGGCTCCTGGAGGCAGCATCTGAAGGCGTTGGCCTCTTCTTACGAAATTAACCTTGCATCAGCTGTCAACTTCTAAACCTCCCAGTGACAGGAGCAACTCACTCCCTCCAGACACTAACCACTTAATTAGACTTACTGGGGCAAATGTTTTCTTTCTGAGAGAATCTATTCAGTGCCCCTGTCTGCCTGAGCAGGAAATGTGCATACCCTCCTTGCCGCTCTGGAAGCTCACTCATGCCCACTGGGGATATGGGATTCTTCAATGGGGAGTCTGATCCTGGAGAAACTCCTACACATGGGATGCTCACATTCCAAGCTCTGCCCTGAGACCAGAGGGGTGCAGTCTCCTGGTGCCACCAACCAGTGGTGTGATTGGACTAAAACCCTGGGACCTCGGTGGGGCCTCAGTTTCCTCATCAGCAAAATGGGATGACAAGACCCTCTCCTAGGAGAGTGGTAAGAATTAAAGGAGATATTTAAGGTTCCCTAAAATGTCACTGTCCCTAGGCCAGCACGCGAGGGTACATTTTTCCCACAGCAGGGGCAGCCCCCAGAGGGAGTAAGCCCCACTGTGGGCGCGGGTACACACACACACACACACACACACACACACACACACACACACACGTATCAGCCATCTGCTTGCACTGCTCCTGCTAACATCCCATTGGCCAGAACAAGTCATGTGACCCAGGAGGCACAGGGAGCAGGGCCCGCAATGGGATGAGGGAGGGAGGAGCTAGAACAACACTCCAGATGCCACAACGGTATGTTGTTGAGCTGGGATTTGTATCCACTTTCCCTTTGAGGACAAAACCTCCACGTTATTAACTTGCAGTGACTCAAAATAAGAATGAATACTTTTTGGGGGTGCCTGGGTGGCTCAGTTGGTTAAGCGGCTGATTTTGGCTTAGGTCGTGATCTCACAGCTCATGGGTTCGAGCCCCATTGCAGGCTCTGTACTGCCAGCTCAGAGCCTGGAGCCTGTTTCAGATTCTGTGTCTCCTACTCTCTCTGCCCCTCCCCTGCTCATGCTCTGTCTCTCTCTCAAAAATAAAGAGTAAAAAACAAAAAAAAAAAATTGAAAAAGAATACTTTTTTTTTTACTTACAGGTTTTTTTTATTAACACCCATCTATGATTGGCCTTAAATTGTTTTCCCAGGAGGGAAAAGCCTGTTTAGTGAGCATTCACAGACTAGGACTAGGAGTGTTTTACATACATTAACCACTGCAACAACCCTGTGAGGTACATGTTGCTATTATCCCATTTTAGAGAAGAAAAAACCGAGGCAGAGGGCGGTTCAGTAACTGGCCCGGGGTCTCACAGTGTTCTGTCATCACAGGCATAGAGAGGACACCAACCAGACTGGCTGGCTCTAACGCGTGGGTTCTCCCCACTGGGCTTGCCTCGGATGACAGCAACCTTGAAAGACTGGCAGCACTCAGCAGGCAGCGGAGAAAGGCCCTCTTCATGCCCCCACCCCACTCAGGATGGTTTCTGTCATGAGCAGTCTCAGTTCTGATTTCACACTGCCAGAAGGTTCCCTCTGCTGCTAACACGCACACCTGGCTGCCTTTGGAGACCCGGCCTCGCTCAGTCCCTGCAGCTGTTGTGATGCCCATTTTAAAGGCAAGGAGCCTGAGGGGCGGGGAAGGAGCCACCACCGTGGGCTCTTACTGGAGCTAGCGTTTGAACTCTGGGGGCTGAGGAGAGGACCACGGGGGCTCAGCAGCCCCCCAGACTGGGGTGGTGGGGGGCACAGGGCCCCGGCTGAGGCAGAACGTTGGGGTACTCCCAGTATGGGGGAGGGGGCCTTGTTTCTCAAAGAAGCCACCCATGGGGCTTTCCTCACAGGGGTGTCCTAGAGGACCAGCCTTCCAGCCAAACCTGAACTCTGGCCCCTCCCCCAAACCACAGCAGAGAAAACACACAAATACACATTCGCACAGAAAGGATATTCTCTCTCAGAGGTCTTTCCCACTCGACCTTTTCTCTTAGGAGCATCCACCACTCCTTGGCCTCCTCCCAACTCAGCCCCAGACTGCTCTGCCGCTTTCTTGACTACTTGCTTGACTCAGGGAACATGAGGAATTTGCTATGTGTGCACCCCCAAAGCACAGGAACCTCCAGCAGCCCTGCTATCGGCAGAAATGCTCCAAGGATGGGGGCGCCTCAGTGACTCAGCCATTACGGGTCTGACTGCAGTTGGGGGTCATGATCTCGCAGTTCGTGAGTCAGGCCCGTGTCAGGCTCTGTGCCGACAGCTCGGAGCCTGGAGCCTGCTTCGGACTCTGTCTCTCTCTGTCTCTCTCAAAAATAAATAAACACTAACAAATTTTTAAAAAAAATAATAAAGGCTCCAAGGATTAAACATTTAAAAGGAGGTGGTTATCTGGCAACAGGACTGACGCGAGGCCCACTGCTTGATTTGCAGCTGAGGCATCGCAGTGGACTCTCACACGACAGGGGTCTGAACTGTGCGGGTCCGCCTCAATGAGGGCTTTTTGCGATAAACATGGGAAGAGGTTCTGGAGATTTGCAACAATTTGAAAAAAAACCCACAGACAAACCACATAGGCTAGAAATATCAGGAAAAAATTTGAGAAAAAGTCAGGTACTGTAGTAATGCAGTATACAATACATATCCAAAACATGTCCTAGGTGACTATGTGACCAGCAAGGCTTCTGGCCAACAGTAGGCTATTAGTACTGTAGGTACCAGCACTAAAAACAGGGAGATCTGACACAAAAATCAGGACTTATGGCAGCTCCTAAAGCCTGGGAGGCTCTGCCCACAGGCCACATCAGGCCGGGACTAGTGAGCCGGGGAGGCACCCACGGTGCCATTTAAGGAGCCTCATTCTCCGGTCCGTGCCCAGCCCCCACCCCCCACCCCACCCCAGACCAGCCACAGCCACTGAGCAGAGAGCATCATGTTTGTCAGGCCTGCTTTTAGGTTTGGCCAATGCCTCCATTTACCCTGAGTGGACCCTGGAGAAGTTGAGCCACATCCTGCTCTTTCTGCTCCCCTCCTGTCCCCTCTTCTTTTTTTCTTTTCATAATTGGCAGCCTAATTTTTTTCTTAACTGAGTTAGAATTCACATACGGTAAAGTGGATCTTAAAGAATCCACGCAGTGAGTTTTGACAGGTGCTTGCACCATGTTAACGACTGCCCCATCGAGATACAGAGTCCTTTCCTCAGCCCAGAAAGCTCTCTCACCCCTCCCAGTCACCCCACCTCCTCGCCTGAGGCGCCACTGATGTGCCTTCTAACACCAGGAATGCTTTCGCCTGTTCTGGGACTTCACAGGGATGACTCCTACAGAGTGTAGTTTTCAGGGCCCATCCTCTGTTGCTCATCCACCATCTGTGAGACTGGCCTGTTGCTGCAGGTTTCCCCAGTGGTTCCTTTTTCATTTCATTTTAAGTTAGAGAGAGAGGGAGAGAGAGGGAGCGAGGGAGAGAGAGAGAGAACACAAGCAGGGGAGAGGGGCAGAGGGAAAGAGAGAGAATCTCAAGCAGGCTCCACACTCAGCATGGAGCCTGACGGACGGCTCAATCCCACAACCCTGGGATCAGATCATGACCTGAGCCAAAATCAAGAGTCAGCTGTTCAACTGACTGAGCCACCCAGGCGTCCCCTCAGTGGTTCCTTTTTATTCCACTGGGGGCTATACCACATCTGATGTAGCCATTCCCCTGCTGGTGGACAACTGAGTCATTTATGGGCTAGTGTGAATAACACCAATATATGAACACATTTCAGGGGATTTGCTGGAATATGTAAACCCCTCACACTCATGGGGGAAGAGAGAACATAGATTAGGCCCAGTCTTCATGATCCTCATCCCCTTCCCCAGCTTTAAAAAATCTGTCGTCTTTGCCCACCCTTTCTGTGGGCTCACAGAGTGAAGGATCTTTGAGGAGGGACAGAGAGGGGAGGGACCAGCCACGGATAGGAATTTAGTGAAAGACTGCAACAATACCACACACATACACACACACATGCCTATGAACATTCATGCACGTGCACAGGCACACACAGGCATGCACACAGGTGCACATATATGCATACGCACACGGGCACACCGAGACATGTGCACACATATGCATATATGCACCGGCACACACAGAGGCATGCACACACGTGCACATACCTGCATATGCACACGGGTACACAGAGGCGTGCACACATATGCATATGTGCAATGGCACACACAGAGGCATGCACACACATGCACACAAGTGCATATACACAGAGGCATGCACGAATGAGCACACACATGCATATGCACACAGGCACACACACAGGCTTGTCCACATGCACACACATGCATATGCAAACAGGCACACACACAGAGAGGCATGCACACACATGCAAATACATGTGCACAGGCACACACGGAGTCATGCACACATGTGCAAGTACATGCATATGTACACAGGCACACACAGAGGCATGCATACATGTGCACACATGCATATGCACACAGGCACACACAGGGTCATGCACATATGTGCAAATACATGTATATGCACATGGGCACACAGAGAGGCTTGTGCACATGCACACGCATGCGTATGCCCAGAGGCATACACACAGAGGCATGCACATGTGCGCATACACAGCCAAGACACACAGCCTAGCCCCTGGGGTTGGGCACAGCCTCCTTCGATCAGCTCTGCCTCATGAAGGTATTAATCATTTCATGGTCTGTTTTCTAGCTGCCTGTTTTGCCTCTGAGTCTGCCACCGATCCTGGAGCTGCCAGCCTTCTCTTTCTACATAAGACACTATTTTGCCCACATCACCCACTGTTCGGGCACCTTGCATGCCCCCAAACTGATCTGCATGGACCACAGGTGGTTGCTTTCTCCACTTCCCTCCTGCACACACACTCCACACCTGTTCCCACTGTAGGGCCTTTGGGCTTTGGCTGGGTGGGCGTTCCTGCTGTTTATCTAAGCTTTCTCCTGGTCAGCTGCCCCTCCTGGATGAAGCCATTCCCAAATGCCAGCAGCCTGGATGCTTCCCCATGATCTGCCCCTGCAGACACACTCTCACCCGTCCCAGCCCTCTCTCTGCTGTCGTTATTGTAGTGACCACTTAGGTGCAGGGCGAGAGAGCAAAAGAGCACTGGGTCAGGGGCCAGCCCCTGGTGTTCTGGGCAGACAGGAGAGGTCTGAACCTGTACCTAGGGTAACGGGATGGGGGTGGGGGACAGGGTGAATCAGGTATGGTGGAGACAGATCTTGGTGCTCGGCCCCCTTGGTTGCCGCCTGGGGTGCCCTACTTTTGGGGCACAGGAGCTGCTCCCCAGTGGGCATGCCAGTTCTCACATCCCCTAAGTGCACAGGTAAATATGAAGGTCACCTTTGTTCGAGTATAAGTGACCCCAAATGTAAAGTTTTCTCAGTAAAATCTATCAGATTGTTTATGACCATGTAGACTTACAGGGATCAAGCAAAACTATTCAAATTTCCTGTATATTTTATTGATTAATTGGTTGCACACAAATCCTAAACATCTCTTGAGACTGGATTATCTTGTGCTACTTTTCTTCCCTGTTAGGTCTGGCCCAGTCTGAGTACAGAGGTGCTTTGCACAGTCTAAGAACAGCCCCATGATGGGGGTAGGTGGGGGGTCCCCCATGGTGGCAAGAACTGGGACCGAAGTTCTCCTGAGGATCCATGGGGTAGGCAAGGCAGGGGGTGGGGGTTGCTGGACAGAATGCGTGCCCAGGCTTTTTCCCCAGGAAGTAAATGGATTGTTCTCCTTCAGACAGACCAGCCCTGGCTAGTTTCCCTGTGGTTTCCAGTCACGGCCAGTCCTGACTCACTCATGTCCCCACGCTAAGGTTTCTGTATTAGACCAGAGAGAGACAGCAAGAGACAGAGCCAGACAGAGCCAGAGAGAGAGACAGAGATAAACAGATACATGCAGACTGAGAGAGCCAGACCAAGATAAAGTACTAGCCACAGAGACGCAGAGAGAGAGAGAGAGAGAGAGAGAGAGAGAGAGAGAGAGAGAGGTGGGGGGGGGGGGGACACACAGTCATACCCACACATACTCACAATGCCAGCAAGATCCTCAGCTGTTCAGAGACACGCACTGACACAGAGACCCCGGAGAAACACTCGGAGCCACAGACGCAGAGGCACAGATGGGGAAAGGAAGACACAGCACCCAAGAAAGACTGAAAATCTGCAGGAAACATACAGACAACCAGCCCCTATGATTGCGATAGCTGCACAGGGTGCTAAGCACAGGGCCTCCTCTGGCCTTTCACGTCTGGCAAGCCCCCACCGTCCTGAAAGACCACATGAGGGAGGCTCTTCATGAGTCTAATAACTTCTCACCCAACCCCAGATCCTGGCCTGGAATGCTTTCTCAGAAAGGGCTTCTCGAAATTTAGTTAAAGGCATTCAGTCATGGCTGGGAACACACCCCTCCCCCACCCCAGTGCAGAATGAGGCTGCTCGGCCGCCAGCCTCTGCCTATAGGGTGACGCGGCTGAGCCCACATGTAGGGAGAGCTCACAAGCTGCCCACGGCAGCCACGTGCTGAGTGTCCAGGGGAACAACTTGCAGCCCAGGAACTGTCCCCCATTCCGAGAGGGCAGGAGAAACGCCAAGACCCCAGAGCTGTGCCGGGCCACCTCTCAGCACTCCGGGACCCTGGGCCCAACAGTAAAGGCAGGGAAGACAAAGGGGTGACTTGGGGATCATGGTCCCAACCATGGCATGGCTTGTCCTGTGTGTCTGTCTATCTACAGCTGTTACCCCGAGGAAGCCAGGGGAAGGAGACGTTCCTCAATACGATGGGTATAAATAAACCTGGAGCCACATGGGTTCAGACCAGGGAGCTATTTCGGGGTTAGAACAAATGCTGGCCCCTGATGAAAGAGAAATTCCACCAGCAGCACAGAGCACTTCCCTCAAGCCTGGGATTAAGTGTTTCTCCAAGTCACGAACGCAGGCCAAAGCGGCCGCGCTGGCTCCTGGCGGGGCAGCCAGGCGCCCCAGTCACACCACACAGTCCAGAAGGGCTGTGGTTCCGTGTATGCTCCCAACTCCTCCCCAAAGAGCACTTTTTCTGTCTGCTGACCAACCGTGCAAACACATGCACCAACTGGCCCCCAAAGTAGATCATAGTTGTGCCCTTACTAAGAATAAACATTCAAAAACCTTTTTTTTACAAAATGTTGCACAACAATGTGAAAGTACCTAATGCCCCACCGTTGTAGACTTAAAACTGGTTGAAATGGGGTGGCTCAGTCAATTGAGCATCCGAACCTTGATTTACGCTCTCAGGTCTTGATCCCAGGGTCGTGGGATTGAGCCCCACAAGTTTACTTACCATGGAGCCTGCTTGGGATTCTCACTCTTTCCCTCTGCCCCTCTCCCCCACTCTCCCTCTCTCCTCTCTCTCTCTCAAAATAAAATAAATCTTTAAAAAATGGTTGAAATGGTAAATTTAATGCTATATAGATCTGACATAATTTTTTTTTACAATAATCTTTTTTTTTTTTTAATGAGGGATTCAAACAATGTTGTCAGGATCTCTCAGCTCTGGTTTCCTCAGGTGGACGTCATTGAAAAAGTCTCTTTCCCACCCAGCCGCAAAATAGCCAGGCCACCCCTCCCGCTTTGCGAGTCTGCACACCAGTGGTTTGCTCCCACCCACCCCAACTAGCCAAATCCTGGGCCTCACCCACTGGTCACCTGCTCACCACAGGTCACGTGCCCACCCAGGAGCCCACCGAGCGGCGGCAGGGGGGTGGGGAGGTGAAACGTGGCCGCGTTCCCTGATAAGGTTTGGCTCCAAGCTCAGGGACATCTACCTCTACCGCTGGCTGGAGACTGCACATTGCAACCCTCCCTACCACCACCACCCCCACCCCAAATGTTCTGTCTGAGGGCTTTTGTCCTGCAAGAATGCACAGAGCAAGCTGATAAGCTGAGGGATTCTGTCCCCAAAGCAGCCTGGGCCCTTGATGGAAAGGGGGTGGTCAACACCCCAGCCTGGTGGTGAGTCCAGCACCTTCTCCCACAGCAGTGCCCTCACCTCTACACCATTTCCTGGGATCACCCTAAATGAGCAGCTTGCAGTTGAATCCTTGTCTCAGAGCTTCTGGAACAACCCAAACCAGACAGAGCCCCAGAGGAGCCAGGGCACTGCTCAGAGAGGGGAGAATGGTTCTGGTAGGCTACACCTAGCTTCCTCTCCCCGTCCCTAGAAGTGCAGGAGCTTAGCTCAGGGGCGGGGTGACAGTTGAGCTACAAGGACCTCTGCCGGAGGGAATCGGCTCCACCCAAGGCCCTGTGACTCCTTCCCTGCCATACACACCTCCCCCTCTCTGTCCCTGGGCAAAATCCCACCGAAAGAATTCCTGCATTGAAAGACAGGATGGTGCCTCCTGGCAAGACATTTAGCTGCTAAATGTCAGAGGCACCCAGGCAGCAACAATGGATTTGAGCAGAAAATAATAATAAAAAAGAGATTAGAGCAGAGCACTGGTGCAAGAAGGCCTTGGCGGCAGGCACGCAGGACCACAGCTCTGCAAATGGCTTCTTTGAAGCCGATCTGTCACTTGAGGGGCTGTGATTCAGTCCCAAGTAACCTGAATAAGAAACAAGGATTGCTAATTAAGGGATCAGTGGCTCTTGGGGAACAGAATCCCCTTTTGTTTGTAAGTGTAAGGAATTAAGGAGATTTCACGGGACAAGGGGTTCCTGATGACTTACTCTGAGCAGGACAGAGCCTGCGCTGAGCCTCCTACTCACAGCACTCGTGGGCACGTCTGCCCTCTTGGTCAGTGCGGGACCCTGCTGGGCTGGCCGAGGAAAGCAGGAGCCCTGCAGGCTCCAGTTAACGCAGGCGGCTAGGATCTACGGTCGGTCAGCGCAGAGGAGGGCGCAGGGTGAAGACGGCAGACGGCACTTCACTTGATTCTCACAACAACCCCATGATCCCATTCTACGGATGAATAAACTGTGGCACAGGACAGTTATTTGTCCATGATCAAACAGCTGGTCAGTGGTAGGGGTGGGGTGGTGTTTTGAAAGTCTCAGGTAATCTAGCTCCAGAGAATTTACTTGCTGTGGGATTCTGTGTGCAGGAATGGGGGAAGTCAGAGAGAGGTAGGGATGATGGAGACATACAGAAAGATCACACACACACACACACACACACACACACACACACACACACACACGGCGCCCTGAGCTAGGTCCGGCCACCTGAATGCACTTCCTGGAAGCAGTGCCCACCCAAGCCCCCCCAACCCCCCCCCAAGTCTGGGTCTGGTAAGGTCCTGCCAGCAGAGGAGCAGGAGGAGAGCAGGCTGGAGAAACGCAGGCCAGGCACGTTGGCTTTGCCCTCTTCCATTCCAGGACTCTCTGTGCATCAGCTGAGCCCAAGTATTTTTTCACAGCCCCTTGCCTTAGGACCACTTCCATTACCTCCTGGCCCACAGAGACGCCATCCCTCCCCAGCAACACCCCATGCCGGCATTAGCAGGCTCCCTGCATCTCCATGAAAACTAGGCCACTGTGTCCTTCAGCCCAAAATGAGGGGCACCGCGGAGACCTCTGTCAGTCACATACAGGAGAGAATGAAGCTTGACCAGCTGGAAAATTGAGGATAAGTACAGCCGCAGACCCAGTCACCATCCAGAAGGTTTTTCCCTCTGCAGTCGGGGTGCTGACTTGAAAGAGCAGGACACAGTTGTGCTCACGCAGAGCACAGTATAAAGGGGGTCCCTTATGCCCCCTAATGCTGCCCCCACTAGAAGGGCTTTGGCAACAACGTTCTGAAACCTCCTTCCCCCTCAGCACCTTAGGCCTGCATCATTTGGGGTCGGGCTGTGAGGCAGCCTCAGTAAGGTCCATCC
This sequence comes from Acinonyx jubatus, assembly GCF_027475565.1. NCBI lineage: Eukaryota > Metazoa > Chordata > Mammalia > Carnivora > Felidae > Acinonyx > Acinonyx jubatus. The sequence continues at coordinate 132,134,514 of NC_069384.1, read as the reverse complement.
CGAGGACCTCTCCCTTCCCCTGGTCCCGAATCAATGGCTTATGCATAATATCTCAAGTTGTGGGGCACCTGGCTGGCTTAGTCGGTTATCCTCAGACTCTGGATTTCGGCTCATGTCACAGTCTCACAGTTTGTGGGATTGAGCCCCACGTTGGACTCCATGTTGATAGCTCAGAGCCTTCTTGGGATTCTCTCTCCCCTTCTCCTTCTGCCCCTCCCCTGATCTCTCTCTCAAGAATAAAATAAAAATAAAAATAAAAATAAAAATAAAAATAAAAATAAAAATAAAATAAGGGAGGAGCAAAGATGGCAGAACATCATGGGAGTTTTTTTGTGTCTCGCATCCATGAAATGCAGCCAGATCAACACTAAACCATCCTGCACACATAGAAAACTGATGTGAGGATTAACACAATGATCTGCACAACTTGAACCACAGAACTCAGCAGGTACGTGGCACGGAGAAGTGAACTGGGGGAGAAAGAAGCTGCGGAGGGCAGGGAGCTAGTTTTGCTTGCGGAGAGAGGACAGAGACAGAAGCAGGGGGAGCGAGAGGGAGGGAGAATACGGGAAAAGCACCCCCCCCCCCAAAGCAGCTGGAGAGAAAGTGGAAAAGTGGAAACAGCTGCAGGGACTGAACTAAAAAGGGAGAAAGGAGAGAGGAGACGGTTTAAATCCCATTAAGACTCTATAAACCGGGAGCGCAGAGTCTGAAACGGCGCAGCTCCATACCTGGCGGTGCTCTGGTGGGAAGGGCGAATCCCCAGGAACAGAGTGGGCTCCGGGGGTCTTCGGGCCACACGGCAGAGGCGGTTCCTCAGTTGGGAGGACATCTTGTAGAGGCTGTGTCCCCCCCCCCCCCCCCCGCCAGGCAAATGCCCCAGTGGGCCCAGGAGAACAACCACATTCGCTGGTGCTGGAACAAGGTCGTTAAGGGTGAAGCCTGGTGCCAGGTGTGCGTTGTGAATTTCCATAGTCCTGAAACGCTGCTGCTACATAATTTGCGCAAAGTTTTTCTTGGGCGGGCTGGCGCCCAGCCGCAGTCTCTAGGCAGCAGCAGCAGCATGGTCCTGCGAACGTTCCTGGGTGCGGCCGGCACCCAGCCATTGCTCAGTGAGACCCTCCCGCAGAGGGGCAGAACAGGTCAAAGTCGCAGTCCCTCAGAAATAAGGGGTCAGGAAAAACAGCCGCATCTGAGGTAAAACTCAGGAGGGAGGTGCTGCCTGGGGCTTGGTCACGGACGGTGTAAAAGTTGGAAGTGGATGGAAGCCAAAGACGAAGGACGGTGCGCGATTGCTGATCCGGGTACTAGTTCCGGTACTAGAGACTGGGTAGGTGGATGACTCCCTTTCACCACTTCCGTGCATGCGCACACACACCTACAAGCGCCACAACAATCCACCTCAGTAAGCTAAGCCTCGCCATCTAGTGGAGAACATAGCCATTACACTATGCCCGCCCAACTGGGCCAAACTCGTTCTTCAGGATCACAAGTCTCTGCCTGCTGAGTTTACAGACTACAAAGCACTTCATGGTTTGACTCCTAGGGAAAAACGAAGTGATTTTAATCGTATTTCAGTCTGTTCGCTGGTCCATCTATTCAATTTTCTTTTCTCTTTTTTGTTTCTTTTCTTTTTCTTGAATACAGAAAGAAAAAATTTAATTTTATTTTTAATCTTTATTAAAAATATTTTTCTTTAATTTTTTTCTATACTTTTTACTTTTTTATATATTTTTCAAATTCTATTTTACTCCTATCATTTCATTTTGTTATATTTAAGTATATTCATTTTTTCTAATTTTCAAATGATTTCCTTCCCTCCCCCTCCTTTTTTCTCTAGTCTATCAAGCCCTTTTCAACACCCAGACCAAAACACACCTATCATATAGCATCATTTATTTGATTTTGTGTGTGTGTGTGTTGTTTTTTATTTTTTAATTTTAATTTTTTTACCTCATGAATTCCTTTTCTTCCTTCAAAATGACAAAATGAAGGAATTCACCCCAAAAGAAAGAACAGGAAGAAACGTCAGCCAGGGACTTAACCAACACAGATACGAGCAAGATGTCTGAACCAGAATTTAGAATCAAGATAATAAGAATACTAGCTGGAGTCAAAAATAGATTCCCTTTCTGTGGAAATAAAAGAAGCAAAAGCTAGTCTAGATTAAATTAAAAAATGCTATAACTGAGCTGCAATCTCAAATAGATGCCATGGTGGCAAGGATGGATAAGGCAGAGCAGTGATTCGTTGATATAGAGGACAAACTTATGAAGAATAATGAAGCAGACAAAAAGAGGGAGACTAAGGCAAAAGAGCACGATTTAAGAAATAGAGGAATCAATGACTCATTAAAAAGGAACAACATCAGAATCATAGGGGTCCCAGAGGATGAAGAGAGAGAAAAAGGGGTAGAAGGGTTATGTGACCAAATCATAGCAGAAAACTTTCCTAATCTGGGGAAATACACAGACATCAAAAACCAGGAAGCACAGAGGACCCCCATTAGACTCAACAAAAACCGCCCATCAGTAAGGCATATCAGAGTCAAATTCACAAAAGACTCAGACAAGGGGAGAATCATGAAAGCAGCAAGGTAAAAAAAAGTCCCTAAGCTACAAGGGAAGACAGATCAGGTTTGCAGCAGACCTATCCACAGAAACTTGGCAGGCCAGAAAGGAGTGACAGGATATATTCAGTGTGCTGAATCAGAAAAATATGCAGCCAAGAATTCTTTATCCAGCAGGGCTTTCATTCAAAATAGAAGGAGAGATTAAAAGTTTCCCAAACAAACAAAAATGAAAGGATTTAATGACCACTAAACCAGCCCTACAAGAAATTTTAAGGGGGACTCTCTGAGGGGAGAAAAGACGAAACAATAAAGACCAAAAGCAACAAAGACTAGAAAGGACCAGAGAACATCAGAAACTCCAACTCTACAAGCAACATAATGGCAATAAATTCATATCTTTCAGTACCCACTCTAAAGTCAATGGACTAAATGCTCCAGTCAAAAGACATAGGGTAACAGAATGGATAAGAAAACAAGATCCATATATGTGCTGTTTATAAGAGACCCACTTTAGACCTAAAGACACCTTCAGATTGAAAGGAAATGGAGAATGATCTATCATGCTAATTGTTGACAAAAGAAAGCCAGAGTAACCATACTTATATCAGACAATCCAGACTTTAAAATAAAGACTGTCACAAGAGATGAAGAAGGGCATTATATCATAATTAAGGGGTCTATCCACCAAGAAGACCTAACAATTATAAACATTTATGCTCCAAATATGGTAGGACCCAAATATATAAATCAATCACAAACATAAAGAAACTCATTGATAATAATTCCATAATAGTAGGGGACTTCAACACCCCACTTACACCAATGGACAGATCATCTAATCATAAATTCAACAAGGAAACAATGGCTTTGAATGACACACTGGACCAGATGGACTTAACAGATATATTCAGAACATTTCATCCTAAATCAGCAGAATATACATTCTTCTCCAGTGCACATGGAACGTTCTCCAGAATAGACCACATACTGGGACATGAATCAGCCCTAAGTAAGCACAAAAAGATCAAGATCATACTGTGCATATTTTCAGACCACAATGCTATGAAACTTGAAATCAAACACAAGAAAAAATTTGGAAAGGTAACAAATACTTGGAGACTAAAGAACATCCTACTAAAGAATGAATGCGCTAACCAAGAAGTTAAAGAGGAAATTAGAAAGTACATGGAAGCCAATGAAAATGATAACACCACAGCTCAAAACCTCTGGGACGCAGCAAAGGTAATCATAAGACGAAAGTATATAGCAATCCAGGCCTTCCTAAAGAAGGAAGAAAGGTCTCAGATACACAATCTAACCTTACACCTTAAAGAACTGGAAAAAGAACAGCAAATAAAATCCAAAACCAGCAGAAGACAGGAAATAATAAAGATTAGAGCAGAAATCAATGCTATTGAGACCAAAAATAACAAAAAACAAAAACCCCAAAATAGAACAGATCAATGAAACCAGAAGCTGGTTCTTTGAAAGAATTAACAAAATGGATAAACCACTAGCCAGTTTGATCAAAAAGGAAAAGGAAGGACACAAATAAATAAAATCAATAATGAAAGAGGAGAGATCACAACCAACACAGCAGAAATAAAAACAATAATAAGATAATATTATGAGAAATTATACGCCAATAAAATGGGCAATCTGGAAGAAATGGACAAATTCCTAGAAACATATAAACTACCAAAACTGAAACAGGAAGAAATAGAAAATTTGAACAGACCCATAACCAGTAAAGAAATCGAATTAGTAATCAAAAATCTCCCAAAAAAACAAGAGTCTAGGGCCCGGTGGCTTTCCAGGGGACTTCTACCAAACATTTAAGGAAGAGTTAAAACCTATTCTCTTGAAGCTGTTCCAAAAATAGCAATGGAAGGAACACTTGCAAACTCTTTCTATGAAGCCAGCATTACCTTGATTCCAAAACCAGACAAAGACCCCACTAAAAAGGATAACTATAGACCAATTTCCCTGATGAACACAGATGGAAAAATCCTCAACAAGATACTAGCCAACTGGATCCAACAATACATTAAAAAAATTATTCACCACAACTAAGTGGGATTTATACCTGGGATGCAGGGCTGGTTCAATATCCGCAAAACAATCAATGTGATTCATCACATCAATAAAAGAAAGGACAAGAACCACATGAGCCTCTCAATAGATTCGGAGAAAGCATTTGACAACATATAGCATCCTTTCTTGATAAAAACCTCAAGAAAGTAGGGATAGAAGGATCATACCTTGAGATCTTAAAAGCCATATATAAAAGACCCAATGCTAATATCATCCTCAATGGGGAAAAACTGAGAGCTTTCCCCCTAAGATCAGGAACAAGATAGGTATGCCCACTCTCGCCACTGTTATTCAACATCATATTGGAAGTTTTAGCTTCGGCAATCAGACAACACAAAGAAATAAAAGGCATCCAAATCGGCCAGGAGGTCAAACTTTCACTCTTCGCAGATGACATGATACTCTATATGGAAAACCCAAAAGATTCCACCAAGAAACTGCTAGAACTAATCCATGAATTCAGCAAAGTTTCAGGATATAAAATCAATGCACAGAAATCGGTTGCATTCCTATACACCAACAATGAAATCAAGGAATCAATCCCATTTACAATTGCACCAACACCCATAAAATACCTAGGAATAAATCTAACCAAAGAGGTGAAAAATCTATACACTGAAACTTATAGAAAGCCTATGAAAGATATTGAAGAAGACACAAAAAAATGGAAAAATATTTCATGCTTCTGGATAGGAAGAACAAGTATTGTTAAAATGTCAATACTACTCAAAGCAATCTACATATTTAATGCAATACCTAACAAAATAACACCAGCATTCTTCACAGAGCTAAAACAAACAATCCTAAAATTTGTATGGAACCAGAAAAGACCCCAAATAGCCAAAGCAATCTTGAAAACCAAAGTAGGAGGCATCACAATCCCAGACTTCAAGCTATACTACAAAGCTGTAATCATCAAGACAGTTTGGTACTGGTACAAGAACAGACACTCAGATCAATGGAACAGAATAGAGAACCCAGAAATGGACCCACAAACGTATGGTCAACTAATCTTTGACAAAGCAGGAAAGAACATCCAATGGAATAAAGACAGTCTCTTCAGCAAGTGGTGCTGGGAAAACTGGACAGTGACATGCAAAACAATGAATCTGGACCACTTTCTTACACCATACACAAAAATAAACTCAAAATGGATGAAAGACCTCAATGTAATACAGGAAGCCATCAAAATCCTCGAGGAGAAAGCAGACAAAAACCTCTTTGATCTTGGCCGCAGCAACTTCTTACTCCACACGTCTCCAGAGGCAAGGGAAACAAAAGGAAAAATGAACTACTGGGACCTCATCAAAATAAAAAGCTTCTGCACAGAGAAGGAAACAATCAGCAAAACTAAAAGGCAACCAACAGAATGGGCAAAGATATTTGCAAATGACATATCAGATAAAGGGTTAGTATCCAAAATCTATAAAGAACTACTCAAACTCGACACCTAAAAAACAAATAATCCAGTGAAGAAATGGGCAAGACATGAATAGACACTTCTCCAAAGAAGACATCCAGATGGCCAACCAAAACATGAAAAATGCTCAACATCACTCATCATCAGGGAAATACAAATCAAAACCACAATACGATATCACCTTACACCTGTCAGAATGGCTAACATTAACAACTCAGGCAACAACAGATGTTGGTGAGGATGTGGAGAAAGAGGATCTCTTTTGCACTGCTGGTGGGAATGCAAACTGCTGTAGCCACTCTGGAAAACAGTATGGAGGTCCTCAAAAAATTAAAAATAGAACTATCCTATGACCCAGCAATTGCACTACTATGTATTTATCCAAGGGATACAGGTGTGCTGTTTCAAAGGGGCACATGCACCCCAATGTTTATAGTAGCACTATCAATAATAGCCAAAGTATGGAAAGAGCCCAAATGTCCATCGATGGATGAACGGATAAAGAAGATGTGGTGTATATATATATATACAATGGAGTGTTATTTGGCAACCAAAAAGAATGAAATCTTGCCATTTGCAACTACATGGATGGAACTAGAGAGTATTATGCTAAGCGAAATTAGTCAGAGAAAGACAAATATCATATGACTTCACTCATGAGGACTTTAAGAGACAAAACAGATGGACATAATGGAAGGGAAACAAAAATAATATAAAAACAGGGAGGGGGACAAAAACATAAGAGAGTCTTAAATATGGAGAACAAATGGAGGGTTACTGGAGGGGTTGTGGGAGGGGGGATGGGCTAAATGCATAGGGGGCACTAAGGAATCTACTCCTGAAATCATTGTTGCACTATATGCTAACTAACTTGGATGTAAATTTAAAATAAAATTAATTAATTAAAAAATAAAAGTCACATGTAAAAATTTTTTTTAATAAATAAGGGTTTTTTTAATTAAATATATAAATAAGTAAATAAATAAATAAAGCAAGCAAGCAAGCAAGCAAGTAATAAGGGCATGTGCATTTAGGAGCCAGAGAAATGGGCTCAACTGCCTGTCAGAACAAACATTTGGAGGCATTACCAAAAGGTCACAGGTTACTATGATCATTGAAATGGGTCAACCGAAATGGAGAGGAGCGAAGGTCAGGGGAGTGGGGGAAGGGAGGGTGACCCGCCTGAACCCTCTGGGCTTCAAGGTCCAAGCCACTGAGTTGCAGACCAAAGAAAACAGGAAAGGGGGAAACTAGTTTCTTTTTCTGAGTACCCATATTATAATATGTTGTTATTATTGCTTGAAATAGAAGAAGAACAGCAACAAAAACAGACTTACGCTTTCTTCTCTTTCAAGCTCACTGGGAAAGGAAGTAACATTTATACTCAACCATCATATGCTGGACACTTTTCTAACTGGCATGTGACCCCCATGGAATTCCTGGGAGGGAACTGTTATTGCAGATGAAGACCTGAACGTCAGAGAGGTAAAGCAGCGTGCCCATGGTCACACAGGATGAAAGTACAGAGACTGGATTTGAACTTGGTTCCCTCTGACACCAGGTCTATGTGTTGCTTCACAACTCCCCACCTTTAGCCCCTTGGGAACATGGCAGCACAGCTCATGGCTTTATTCCACCCCAAAGCTGCTGTCGGGAGGTTCTCACTGGTTTCTTTTTTCTTTTTCTTTTTTTTAACAGAGAGAGAGCACAAGTGAGTGAAGGCGGAGGGAGGAGAGAGAGAGAGAGAAGTGGGACCACCCGGAGCGGGACTCGAGCTCTCCCCAAATGGGGCTTGAGCTCACAAATCAATGGTTTCTTTTGAGTTTTAGAGGTGCCAGAGATGGGGATGTGATCAGGGAATTTTTAAAGCCCCCCTCCCCCACCTCGCCCTCCTTGGAGGAAGAATACATTCTGCTCTCTGCCCAGGCCATCGCCGTCCTGCGTCTCCCACATCCAACTGGGTCTGGCCAGAACCACACACTGTGGACTTACTTCTTAGGAACTGACTCATAAGGGATTCACTGAGTGATAACAAATCTTATGTTGATGTTAAGGATATTTAGGGGCACCTGGCTGGCTTGGTCAGTGGAGTGTGTGACTCTTGATCTTGGCGTTGTGGGTTCGAGCCCCACAGTGAGTATAGAGATTACTTAAAAATAAAAATATGTTTTAAAATACTTAGAGAAAAAAAGCCAAAATAAAAATCAGATTATCATCATGTTTGTACTGTTTTTCCAGACAGTTTCATTTTTTTTTTAATTTTTTTTTCAACTTTTTTTAAATTTATTTTTGGGACAGAGAGAGACAGCATGAACGGGGGAGGGGCAGAGAGAGAGGGAGACACATAATCGGAAACAGGCTCCAGGCTCTGAGCCATCAGCCCAGAGCCCGACACGGGGCGCGAACCCACGGACCGCGAGATCGTGACCTGGCTGAAGTCGGACGCTTAACCGACTGCGCCACCCAGGCGCCACCCAGGCGCCCCCAGACAGTTTCATTTTTAAGATGAGAAGAGCTGGCTGCGGTTGAGAGCTTACTATGTGCCAGGGAACTGTGCTAAGCCCTTTAAGTGTTAACTCACTGTCACCAGTCAAATGGTTCAGGTGCAATTATTGCCTGTGTTTATTGTTTTGTTTTGTTCTGTTTTTTGTTTTTTGTTTTTGTTCTTTTTTGGGGGTGGGGGGTTTGGATGAGGAAGTAAAGCCAGGGTTTGAATCCAGGTAGTCAGACTGTACTCTATCATCTCCCTACCGGGATGCCTGGGGAACCAACAGCCTCACAGCCCAGGAGAGCCCTGCAGCTGAGAATCACAGAAGTCAGTGGGGGGTTAGCATTTCCCCCAGGGGAAGGGGCCATGGAGATTAGTAACACCAGAGCAGGAATTTGAAGAATGAACAGCCATATGCCAGTTGGTCAAGGAAGAGAAAGATGTTCAGGTAGAAGACAGGATAAGGGCAAAGATTTGGAAACTTGAAACAGACCCGTAACACTGCGGAATTCTTCATCATGTGAGGAGGAACGACAAAAGGCAGTGTTTGAGCGATGGAGGAGTCCAGAGGGAAAATGACAGCATCTGGAGATGACTTATTGACAGCATGGGAGAAGCCAAGGACTCCTAGGGTCCTGGCCTGGAGGTGTGACCTTATTTATCTGTTCAACAGTTTATTTTAACCATTCACTTATTCACTCACACCATGCCTCACCTGGCAAGGGAGCCGAGGCATTTCCCCGGGCCCCTCCATTTGAAAATCCAGTAAACAGAAGGAAATCCCTCCAAAACACTCATACCTGTCTAGTCATGGACTCACATAGAAGTGACGTATCCAGGAGAAACAGTCAACGATGTGTCCATATTCCTCACGGTGTCAGCCGTTCATGTTGGAGAAGGATCGGGGGTGGAAGAAATGACAGGGGCACAGATAGAGCATGACACATCTGTTCACTAAAATGCTTATGTGATGTTTAAAATGTTCAATGTTGTGGGATATTTACCTGGAAAAATTCCAAGTGTTTTTACATAGTATGACTGCGGTAACGTTATCTAGAAAAAAAAAAACTCTAGAAGGAGCTAAATGAAAATACTCTCAGCTGTTTGGTCTGTGGGGTTGTGGGTAATTTTTGGTTTTGCCTTTATATTCCCATCCTTTGTTTTCAAAGTTAAATTCTGTAATTTAGAATACATGACTTTTATAATCAGGAAAAAAACACTTCTAAAAATTAAAAAGTATTCTCTAAAATACTTGTAATCTATTATTTATGTTTTCATAATAAATTTCTGGAGTCACAAAAACATGGCCGAGAGAAATGAAGAAAAGGGGAAAAACAGGGTAGTAAATAGAACAAAGTCAGGTGTAAGTTTCCTCCACAGAAGTGCCTGCCACAAATGCCCTGGGGAGATGCCACCTGTGAGCTTCCTGACAGCCAAAGCAAAGAGGGAAACAGTTCACAGAGTCTTTAAGGTCCACATTAACAGCCATAATCAATTATCATTAATACCACAACAAAAGCATACCTCTCCCTTCCCCGGAGCTGAGATTCGATAGAAACTGCTCCCCATCGAGGGAAAACCGGTGTGAGGGTGGTTACCAGGCAGGACACACAGCCACTCTCGACCACACTGGCCTGTGCTGTCCAGGTGCAGTGACCCAGCCTGGGTCGGAGACTGAGCTCTGCCCAGGGAGAGCCTTGAGAACCAGGTGCCCAGCTGTCTCACGGTCTGACTGCATGAGGGGTTCTGGACCCTTCATCATTGTGAGTGAAAGTTGTGCAGTTCCAGCTCAAACACGGGAAACTAAAAAGCCTGCCAGCCTTATCTGTGGGCAGCCTATGAGAAACTCCCAGCACGGGTCGTGCACCAGGCTGGGCTGCGTTCTGCGGGTAAGCATGGCCGGCAAGGGCCAGGGCTCACAGCGCTTTTAGAGGCCCACAAAAGCGTTTGAATTTCTTTTAAACTCAGAAGGGGAAAAAAAATGAACTTCGAGGTCAAAGAAAATGTCTTAATTCGGAAATTAATAAAGTTGTCTTTCTAGCAACACAATTGTCAATGATGATTTTTAACACATTTCTGTGGAGAAAGTGTTCACAAAAGTCCCAACATGGCCCTGGGTCTGGGTTCCATGCTAAACGTTTCCCTCCATGATCTGATCTAACACTCACAGTAGCCGCTGAATGGGCAAGTATATCGCTCCCAATTTACAGGTGAGCAAACTGAGGCAGAGTGGTGGTAAGTGACCTGCTGTGGGTCACCCAGGCGAACGGCAGAGCCCTTCCAGACGCAGGTCTTCAGATGATGATGCTTGAGCTGTCTAGGCCCCACAGAAGCGGTGCTTCCCCGAGGCTGGTAGTAAGGGGCACTACGAAGGAGGAGGGAGTGAAGGGAGTGGAGGAAGGACGTGCAGGTAGCAGAACAGCCCTGGGTTGGGCAGGCTGCGTGAAGAGGGGCTGAGTCCTCCTTACATTCAACAATCCTGGGTTGGGTTCAGGGGTCCTTTGGTCTTGGGAGCAAGCCCACTGAATGGCTGTTTGGCCCTGGGCAAGTCACTTCACCTAGCCCATGGCCCAAGCTGTAAATTCACTGGGAAGGGCACCTCCACTGTAAGGTCCCGTGTGGCTAAAACGAGACGGTGCAGCGAAGTGCCTGGCGCACAGCAGGCAGCCCATAAATGCCACCTTGTGTTGATATTATTTCCACAGGCCAGACCCAGGGGTCCAGCTTCTTGTGAGTGAGTTCTCTGTCTCACTCAGCCATGACCAACTGCCTTCCAATCATCCAATCATCTGAACTCGTGGAGAGAATGCACTGAAAACATCTTGACGCCTGTGCAGAGACACTTGGAAGGCTTGCTACAACATTCCATAAACAATTTTCCCAGCAGATGGTGGCCATTAAAGGAACACTAAGCTACTTGACAAGTTCTAAGGTTCAGAAGTTTGGTTTTTTTAACATTTTATTTATTTTTGAGAGAGAGAGACAGAGTGCGACCAGGGGAGGGGCAGGGTGAGAGGGAGACACAGAATCTGAAGCTCTGAGCTGTCAGCACAGAGCCCGACGTGGGGCTTGAACCCACAAACCACGAGATCGTGACCTGAGCTGAAGTTGGACGCTTAACTGACTGAGCCACCCAGGCGCCCCTGAAACTAAAGTTTAAACCGAAGTTACAAAAGCAAAGAGTTGGCTAGAAGTTCGTGGGCCCGGTTCCTGAGTCCTGGGCAAGCTCCCCAGTGTTGCTGTGGTTGGAGGCAGCCATGGATGGAGATTCTGGCCAGTGGCAGGGGAGTGAAGGGTATTATGTGATTCAGGGGGAAAGTAAGAATTGAAGGCCCAGCCACATTTATCTAAATATTTAAATGTTTTCCATTAAGCTGAAGAAACTGTTAAAAAATAATTTTATCCTTTCAGTGATAACTTTCATAATATACCTTCATATGACAATTATACTTTCAAATACACCTTCATAATGACATTGCAAATATGAATAAAACTATAGATTTTATATAACTGATTCAGTCATTAAATATGAGAAGTGACTGAATTTAATTAATATTTTATCTATGTTCTGTTACTGGGTCAGTGGTGTTTGGATTAGTAGTAAAATAAAGACATAATAATTCATAAATGTTTATATATATTATTTCCACGGAAGCTATTCTTACCCTCATTTCAGCAAAATCACTAATTTCAACAAATTGATAATTTTTTCATGTAATTTTTATTTGGTTAATAGTAATAATCTAAATTATTAAAAATATATTCAATGTGTATATAATCTTATTAATTGTTATCAACAATTTAAATTAAAGCAAGTGTGGGATGCCTGGGTGGCTCAGTTGGTTAAGTGTCCGACTTCGACTCAGGTCATGATCTCGCAGTTCCTGAGTTCAAGCCCCATGTTAGACTCTGTGCTGACAGCTCAGAACCTCGATGGAGCCTGCTTAGGATTCTGTGTCTCCCTCTATCTCTGCCCCTCCCCTGCTCATACTCTGTCTCTGTCTCTCTCTCAAAACAGATAAACATTAAAAAAATTTTTTTTAATATAAATTAAAGCAAGTATAAAAGTGAAAAATTAAAATTATTTTAAATGTCTTCAAATTTTTAAAAATTTTAATTAATTTTTTAAATAATTAAATCTTAGTAATTTTTTTATAAATTAAACGTTCAGCATTCCAGCATTCAATGTCTGCCTAGTTGCTCATGTAAAGGTCTAGTGTCCCACATCATATTTGGCTAGACCAGTAATTCTCAACCAGGGGCAATTCTGCCCTCCCCACCCCCACCCCCCAAAAAAAACATTTGGTAATGTCTGGATACATTTTTGATTGTCATAACCAAGGATGCTAGTGCTCCTGCCATCTAGCAGGAAGAGACCAGGGATGCTGCTAAACATCCTACATTCAAACACCTGCAACAAAGACTTACCTGGTCCAAAATGTCAGTAGTACCAAGACTGAAAAGCCCTGGTCTAGACTTAACTATCTGCAAATGTTAGACGCTTACTGGCTGGTTAATGTAGCAAAGGTTGGTCAGCTGCGATGCACAGGGGTGCGAATGCCGCACTAATTCGTGAGTACCTCCAGAACCACAAATTGGAACGTGAAGAGAAGCAAGAAAAGAAGAAATGGAACTCTGTTATACAGGGATCTACTGCATCCCTCCTACGGGACAGGATGGATTTGACAAGTTAATTAATTGTGTTTTCTCTTATTAAGTGCTTCCTCCATTTTAACCCTCCCACCTCCCAAGGCAGCTCTGGTCCCTGATGTTGGCTGTGGCACAACCCACACACCTGCACGAAATTTATACAGTTATGTTTTGCAGAGGACGGAGGGCGAGAGATGTGGTGAAATGGTTCTCTGAGGCCTGAACTGTGTTAGGAAGATACGTGGGCTCTCTAAAGCGTAGGCCCCAGAGCAGGGGCCCTCTGGCCCAGGCTGAACATTCGTGCTGCAATGTGACCGGCACACGCCCACCGGCATGGCTGAGATAAACAACACGGAGAATGCCGAGTGCGGACGAGGATGAGAAGCGACAGCCATGTGCGTGCACTGCAGGCGGGAGTGCGCGTTTTGCACTCAACTTCGAACGCAACGTTGTTGGTGAAGAATGTCATATTCACTGTAGATTTCTTTGGAAACTGGAAGCATCTGCTGAGGCTGAACAAACACACATGTAGCAATTCCGCTTCTAGGTAGAGCCCAGCGATGGGGATGAGCCTCACAAACGTAGCGAATACCTTTTTCTGTGAAGAAGGGCAGTATGTGCACTTTGTAGACCGTTCAGAAAATTGAATGAAAGGGAAAAATCGTCATTTCCAACTCCCAGAGATAAATATTGTGAACATTTTGGCTGATTTTTTAAAAAACACCTTATGGATACGTACAGATCATAGAAAAATGTGGTATAGTCTCTTGTTTTAAAAGCATCACAAGCTTATTTGGCAATTATACCTCAATTATAAGCATTTTTGCATCTCATTCAATAATTTGCTATGACATAATTTTAACAGCTGGATAATATTCCAGGGCATGAACTAAGTATTTAATCAATCTCTTATAAACAGATCCTGATGTTGTTTCCAGGTTTCTGCTGCATAGACATCTGTCTGTGTCTCTCTGGTTATTTCCTGGCATGCTTTTTCTAAGCGAGATGGTTGGGCCAAAGAGTTATGAACATTTTCAAAGTTCTTGACACATACTATATAGATCATTTTCCCAAAATATAGTGGCAGCTCACATTTCTTTCACGAGTATAGGAGACTGCCCTCTTCACAGCACTTGCCCCAAGTCTGAGCATCGTTGTTGTTTTCATTGTTTTTTAATCTTTGCCTATTTCAAAGGTGGAAAATAGTGTGTTGTTTTAGCTTATTTCTCCCTGATTACTAGTGATGTTAAACATATTTTTCTGATGCTTTATTATTCTGTAGAAAATTTGGAAATCACAATTCTGAAACAGCATAGTCTAATGTATGGAAATTTAAACTTAAAACGCAAAAATATTCACAATAGGGAAATATGTGTATTACTTTATATGACTATATACCACTACAGAGTACTCTACGATAATCTCTGTCACTGTAAAGAATCATAAAATATTTACAACTGCAACTGATACAGAGAACATGTAGGATACAACAAAAATGCGACCCTTCCTGTTTAAAATGTACTCACCCTGCCTGGGACGAAAGCTCTGGTCCTACTTTTCTGCTCATTCTTAGGTATTAGACAGTCTCACAATCACGAACATAGGCTCAATTTGCTAATTAGATTTCCCAGAACCAGAGAATAATCACAAATTCCCAAGTGGATTTAGGGTTAAATCTTCCCCTCCTCCAGCTAGCCGGGCTCCAGGGGATCCGGGCCAGGGAGTGATCTCTATACTCTTCTTCCTCAACTTTCCTCTCTACTTGCTAAGGAAGTGGCTTCTGGTCTTCTCAGAGAGTTACACAGGACGGGGGACAGGGACAGTTCTTACTTGTCTAATGCTGTCATGAGAAGGTTTTTCAAACTCTGGGGGTCTGGTGAGTACTTAGGTCTAATTCCTTCATGAGCACATTCAGGGATTTATCAGACATTCCCCTGTTGGGTCCCACCAACTATAGCTCCCCAGAGAGAAGGGAAATCATGTTCCTCCAGCTGCTGCTCCCTTGCCCACACTCCTGGCTTCTCAGTGGTCTCTTCAGCACGGAACTCTCTCTCTTGGAGTCCCCTCCTGGCTGTCCTGCCTGGCTGTCCTCTTGCACAGTGCCAGAGGGCCTCTCTCTCTCAGGTGACCCGCCTCTAGCTCGTAAGAAACGTAATGCAGACTGTTCACCCTGTTCTTGGAGGCAGTACAGTGATTTCCCAAATGCAGCCTTTGACGCTCTCTCTCTGTCTCTGCTGGTGACTATTTACAGGTAGCCATATCCTATAATTTTAAAATTCCTTAGTCATGTGGAAGAAATTAAACCCAATGCTCTGCCGTAACTGCACTATTTCAAATTTACTGAAGACTCTTGGAAAACTGGCCACAATTCCCCACCCTTCCCTGCAGTCACACCCCTTTCTATTATAACCTGGATGCTTCTGCCATCAAGAGGCAGAATTTATTTTCCCTTCCTTGAAAATGGGCTGATCTGGTGACTTGATTTGGCCTATACAATGCAGTAGAGGCAAGGATGTGATTTTTCCAAGCGCAGATATGGAGAGGCCTTGTACATTTGTGCTTGCTCATTTGGATCCCTGCCACTGTCTTGTGAACAAACCTAGCCTAGCCTGCTGGGGAATGAGAGACGGCATGGAGCAAAACTGAGTCGGCTGATTTGTCCCAGACTCATGAGGGAGATCAGACAAGATCGGCAGAACTGATTTGCTGACCCAACAGCTGACCACACAAGTGTAAGTAGGACCATCCTAGACCAGCTAATCCCTGGCCAATCAGCATGGGACCTAAAGGAATGCTTGTTAACTTTCTGAGGGACCTCCATGTTGTTCTCCAGAGTGGCTGCACCAGCTTGCATTCCCACCAACAGTGCACCAGGGCTCCCCTTTCTCCACATCCTTGCCAACACTTGTTGTTTCTCGTGCTGTTCATTTTCGCCATTCTGACAGGTGTGAGGTGGTATCTCATTGTGGTTTTGGTTTGCATTTCCCCCGATGATGAGTGATATTGAGCATCTTTTCATGTGTCTGTTGGCCACGTGGATGTCTTCCTTGGAAAAATGTCCTTCACTCATTTTTTTTTTTTTGAGAGAGAGCATGCATAAACATGTGCAAGAACAGGAGAGGGGCAGAGGGAGAGGGAGAGAGAGAATCTCAAGCAGGCTCCACACCTAGCATGGGGCCTAATGCAGGGGTCAATCCCATGACCCTGGGATCATGACCTGAACTGAAATCAAGAGTCAGTCTTTTAAGGGATGAAGCTATCCAGGTGCCCCAGCCATTTTTAACATGGTTATTATTGTTGTTTTGTTGTTGAGTTCCTTATAGATCTTGAATACTAACCCTTTATCAGATTTACGGCTTACAAATATTCTCCCCATTCCATAGGTTGTCTCTCCACTCTGTTGATTGTTTCCTTTGCTGTGCAGAAGCTTCAGTTAGTTGCACTCCCACTGTTGTCTATTTTTGGTTTGGTGATTTAGGGATCATATCTAAAAAATCATTGCTCAGACCACTGTTAAGAAGGCTTTTCCCAATATTTTCTTCTGGGAGTTTACAATTTCAGGTCTTAAATTTAAGTGTTTAATCCATTTTGTGTTGATTTTTGTACATGAGATGAGATAGGCGTCTAATTTCTTCTGCATGTGAATATGCAGTTTTCCCAACACCGTTTATTGAAGAAATTATCCTTTCCCCGTTACGTGTTCATGGTACCCTTGTCAAAGATCAGTGGACCGTACGTTTGTGGATTTATTTCTGGGTTCTATTCTGTTCCATTGATGTATGCATCTGTTTTTTAATGGCATGCCATACTATTTTGATTATTGTAGCTTTGTAATATATTTTTAAATAGTTAGTATGATGCATCCAGCTTTGTTCTTCTTTCTCAAGATTGCTTTAGCTATTCAGGGCCTTTTGTGGTTCCATATGAATTTTAGGAATTTGTTTTTTCTATTTTTGTGAAAAATGCCTTTGAATTTTGATAGGGATTGTACTGAATCTGTAGATTGAATCTTTGGGATTTCACAGGTATAACATTATGGTGCCTTGGTCAAAGCTTCCAACTTAACATGCTGCTGTGTATCTAGAAATGCATCTGTTGGTTTCACTTTACCTTTTGCTTATTGCAGTAACATTTAACTTATAAATGCCAAGGTTTTTGGTGATTTCTGCCTCATTACAGTCATTGTAATTGGTGATTCAGGTGTCTAGAGTGGGCCTTTGGAACACCGGGCAAAGCTACCCACTCATTGTGATGCCAAGAATCAACCTAAGAAGCAAGTGTTGCCCTTTTCAAAGTATTTCACACCCAGTATCTCAGGTATGAGAAAAACACTCTATGATGTATGCAGAGCAGTTATTGATACACTCATTTAATAGATGAGAAAACTGGGGCATAAAGAGATGAATCAAATTGGCCAAAGTCAAATTGTAGGTCCAGAGCCCAAGGCTCCTGACTTCTGCCCAGATTGTTTCTTGTTTCCCCTCTCATATCACCCCTGTGCCAATTCCAGCTTTCTAGGTCAAGGACTTTGTGACCTTGTAATCTCTTAAGAGAACATAATCAATGATATAGACAGGTGCTTGGCTTGGGGCTTTCTTTAAGAGGTCTGGGCTAACCCTTGATTTAAAATCTCTCAAAGGCAAGGACCAGACATTCTCCTCAATAAACAGTAAACAAGCTGACTATAAAAGGAAAATTACAGTCACATGGGGTTATGCAGCCTATTTATTTGAATTTCAGTTATTGTTACGAGAATTTATGGTATATTTATCATCATGAAAAGCATTTATCTTCGGGCAACTAAAGCAATAAGAAAGGCGTAGCATTTAATTTTACCCACAACATTTCCTTTAATCCAATCTGACACCACAAAAAAGAATCTGTTAGGATTTACTGGCTCAGGATAATCCCTAATTCTCAGATGGCAGCTGCCAGAGAAGCTAATTAATTCAGATTGACTGCTGGGTTTCATTTTTATTTGGAATTTTTTTTTAAATGAATGAGGGTAGCAGATCAATAGCATATGTACAGCCTGGACTCAAATTCTAAGATGTTGTTTGCCAGCTGGGTTCTGTGCCCTTCTGAGGCTACATCCACAGAGGGAAGCTTCTGGGAGGATAGTGCCTTTCAAATATTAGCAAGAGCAAAAGCTGTCTGGGCTGGGTTCGAGAGCAGGGCAACTGGGGAAAGTCTGAACACTGAATTCAGATAAGTCTGATCTCATTCTGTCCCGTACTGTGTGACTGTGGGCAAGTTGATTCACCTTCTGAGCTTGTGTTTCCTTATCTATAAAATGGGCATAATACTGCCTACCACACAGGCTGTTAAAGGGAATTAAGTTGCATAGAATGTGATCACTGGGTGGTAAGAGCTTTACATACAACAGGCCCTGTTTACACCAGGTCTTCATCGTGTAGTGTTGTCTTCTAGAAAAAATTCATCCCTTCGTTCATCTGTTAAACTAATATGTACTGAGCACCCATAGTGAATGGGCTGTGGTGCTGGGTGTTGAGGACCCGGGAACAAGATGGACCAAATCCTGGCCATGATCGTTTTTACATTCTCACTGGGGGAGACAGTGTACAAGTAAAAAAAATCTTAGAAGAAATGAATAAGGTTGATAAGCTGGAAAGTGAGGAGTGAGATCTTGTGGCCAAGGAAGGCTCAGGGAACATTGGGTTGAGACTGGAATGATGGGAAGGGACCAGTCTTGGGAAGTGCTGAGAGGAGTGGGTACCCAGGTCTTGTGGGGGGTGAGCATGGTGTGTGGCTGCAATGCAAGAGGGAGGGAGACAGGACCCACAGAACCTGGAGATGAGGTTGGGGGTGGGTAGGGGCCAGATTATGTGGGACCTTCTAATTAGGGGTTGGCAAACTTTTTCTGTGAAGGGGCCAGGTAATAAATATTGAAGGCCATGTGGGTCATATGGGCTCTGTCGCAACTACTCAATTCTGCTGCTGTAGCTGAAAACAGCCATAGACAATATGTAAAGATTGGAGGTGGCTGCATTCCAATAAAACTTTGTTGATAAAAACAGATGGCAAGTAGGATTTGACCCACAGGCTGTAGTTTGCCAGCCCTTAGTTTAAATCATGGTGATGAGTTTGAAGTTTATTCCAGGTACAATGTGTTGCCATTAGAAGGCATCAAGCAGGAGTGTGATATGGTCTGACCCGTGTTTATGACTTCCATCTGAGGCTTCATACCAATAATATGCTGAATTATGGCAAGGCCCCCAGGTGCTCCACACAGAATCCCCAGGAGCATCCAAAGCCAGCTGATAAGAAGACTTAGAAGAAGAAAGGAAGAGGAGCAGGAGAATAAGAAGGTATGGAGAAAGGAGAGGAAAGAAAAAGGAAGAACACAAAAAAATGCACCTTCGTTGTATTGGGTAAGAAAGGCTTTGGGTCTGGCTTCCTTCGCTCATGGTTACACCCATGAGACACCTAGTGTGGTGAGTTGTAGTATTTTGTTTATCACTGCTCTAAAGTATTCCATTGTGTGAACAATTTATTTATACATTTCCTGTTGCATACATAACAGGGAGGACTTGGGTAACCAGGAGCCCTCAAGGGTTTGATTTGGGTGTTGGCACAGCTCTGGGTCACATCTGCTGCTGACTGGCTCTGGGGTCTCTGGAGACCCCGTGAGTTCTGCAGGTCCTAGCAGGCACAGAGAGCAGGCACGAGTCCAGGCCACAAGCCCTGGCCCAAGCCCCACTCTTTGAACCTGAGCTGATTTCAGATAAATAAACATCAACAACCCAGATTTGTGCCCGGAAGTGTGCACAGGGGGAGGTAGTGATGGGAGGTGGGGGGCTTTCAGTGTTTGGTACCTTTGTCCCCACTAGGCTGAAGGTTAACAGACCTTGATGATCGTACCTGTTGCAAGAATTTGCTTATTTCCATGAGAGCAGGAAAGCAGCCACTGCCCCGAATTTCCCTTGTACCTCCCTCCTCCCTAGCCCCCTCCCCAGGCCCTAGATGTTCACCAGCCCAGCAGCCTGCCTCAGCTCCCATGCCCCAGCCTTTGCCCCTCTGGCCAACACAGGCCTGGTCCTGGTGGGAGGGAGAGATACCTGGTACTGATGCTCATACCCTGGCTGTAGACCCATGATACCCACTAGTCCCCCAAGGCTGGGGCACCTCACATTACTGCAGTATTTATAGTGCACTGTGCCAGTTGTTAAGTATTTGGAATATCAATCACATATGCCTCCTCAGGCCTATGTTCTGCTTCAGACTGAGAATTGCTTCGACTAAATTTGATCCTTGATGCGAGAGCTACCAAGAACAAGAGTTATAGTACTTTCAATAGAGACCCTGATAAGGGCAATAATAGCTGACATCTACTCAGCTCTTACAATGTCCCAGACACGGTTCCAAGCATGTTACGTATATGAGCTCATACAGTCCTCACAACATCACTCTGGGGTAGGTGCTGCAATGATTTCTATTTACAGGTATAGAAACTAAACTGCTCAGGACAAAACTGCTCAGGACCACACGGTCAGTCAATGACCAAGCTGGGATTCAAACCCAGGCAGTCTGACTCCAATGTCTAGAAAGAAAAAGACGAGTGAAATTAGTGCACGCATTTACTTCCTTCTGCGTCTGCTTCCCTGTCATTCCTGGACAGTGGAAATGGTGTGTGAAGGAGACAGAGCCCTATAACCCGAGTAGGGGTGGAATAAAACATTCTGCCTTAAGTCCTTATCTTTACTTACAGTTCTTTGATTCATTTACTCACATACACATTTATTCATTCATTCAATCGCATGTATTAAGACAGTATTAAATATGAGACTTTGCTAGTGCCAGGTGATACCTGTGTTCCCAGTGGGAGTGGGAGTCAGCCAGGAACACACAAGGAAGTGGAGATGTCTTTCCCTGCTGGCTCTGGGCAGATCCAAGTTCTAAGTGGGATCCCTGCCCCACCCCCACCCCCTGCTGTGAGTCTGGGGTCTCATCCAGTCTCTCTTGGGTTTATGGATGCTCTGGGACATGTCCACACCGGGGTTCCTGTGGGGGACTGAGCCTAATCTGGGCATATCTTGCTGGGACTTGGGCTCTGGCTGATTGCTGGTGGTGGTTTTGAAATACGGCCATTAATTCTTTGACATTCCTCCCACAAAGTTGGGGCCATGTCACTTCCCCTGGACCTGGATGGGCCTATGACTACTTCAAGGAAGGGATGATGGCAGGAGTCCCGCTATGTGACTTCTGAGGCCATGCAGCTCTGCCTTGTCACCTGGGAATGTTCCCTGCTGGGAGCCTTGAGCAGTTGGACTTCTCTGAGACCACAATCTGAATAGGTCACATGGAAGTGCTCTGGTGAGCAGTCTGGCCGGGCCCAGCCTGCCTCCATCCTAGCCCCGGAGCCAGGTTTATGTATGAGGAGGTTATTTCGGGCTTGGGTCCCCCGAGTCGATTGAATCCCCTCCCTCCCCAGCCATTTAAGTCATCCCAACGGAGGCACCAGACATCAACGGGGGAGAGAGAAACACCTGCTGTGACCTTTCCAACATCTTGACTCCCAGATTCCACGAAGAGAATAAACAGGTGGTTGTTTTAGCCACATAGTTTTAGGGAGGTTTGTCATGAGCAGTAGCTAACTGGAAATCTGCCTGTGGCAGTCAGAGTCCAGAATTAGTGGAAGATGTATATCAAGACATCATTGCAAGTAATTGCCTAAAATGACTGTGGAGGCTGCTGGACAAGTCCAAAATCCGTAGGGCAGACCATGAGGAGGGGTAGGCAGGAGGTGAGAGTAGGGCGAGAATACAGATTCCAGGGGCGCCTAGGAGGCTCAGTTTGTTAAGCATCTGACTCTTGATTACGGCTCAGCTCTTGGTCTCACAGTTTGTGTGTTCGAGCCCTGGATTGGGCTCTGCGCTGACAGCATGGAGCCTACTTGGGATTCTTTCCCTCTCCTTCTCTCTCTGTTCCTCCCCAACTTGTGCTTGCTATCTATCTCTCTCTCTCAAAATAAATAAATAAACTAAAAAAAAAAATACAAATTCCAGGTTGGAATCTCACATAATCATCCCATCTAATACAAGGTGCCCAGAGTCACATGGTGGGGCAGAGAGAACCACTCAGCCAGCATTTGGGGATGGAGAGGGATGGGAAGAATGTGTTCCCCAAAGAGGGCATGCCAGAAGGTAAATAAAGGATAAGGAGAAGGTGGCCAGAGGCTTGAGGGGTGGGAGACGGGGCAGGGTGACACAGATGTCAGGAGAAGGATCAGTATTTCTCCAGTGCTGCTGGAGCAAAAAGTGTTCCAGGGAGGGTGGTGGGAGCAAGGGGACCTCTCAGGGAGGGCGCTGCCTGCAAAAGCATTTGGACTTTATTCTGAAGGAGACACAAACTACACACTATGTCATAGTATTGTTTGCTTTCAGTGACACAAACAGATCTTGCCTTGCCTCATTTCCTCTTATACAACAATGTTGATGAGGAAAATGATCAAGAAATTCAAATGGCGCCAGTAACAATCCATTGACGGTGATCACCTCTGCTGTTTCTTCTCCCACACAGTCTCCAAAATGATAGATTTGATTCTTCATATAAAATATCTCTTGTGCTATTTAAAAGTATGTGGGAAACATGACTCAGAGCAACATCACCCAATATCATAAGAAAAAACAATGATGTCACTGGTGAGAATTCAAAACAACAAGCTGCTTGTCAGCTCTGACAAATGTTGGTCTCCTCACAGCTCTGTCCTGAGTCTTCTACTTTACCAACACTCTCTCCCAGATGTTCTCATAGACCCTCTAGGCAATAGATGCCATGTATGTATGGTAATGACCCCCAAGTTTGTCTTCCCGTACTTGACTTCCCCTCCATGCTCCAAATCATATATCCACATGCCTACTTGACATCTCCACTTAGATGCTTAATGGCTTCTCATCCTCAACATGTCCGAAAAAGGAACTCCTAATCTCCCCTAAAATGTGCTCTTTCCCTAGTCTTTCAGGTACTGTTTATTAGGTCAGAATATTAGGAATTATCCTCCACCTCTCCTTTTTTCTCATCCCACTCATCCAACTGCATAGACATTCTTCATCACCAACATACATCCCGGATGCACCCTCCTCTCTCCTTCTCTATTGCAACCCTCACAGTGGAGGCCACCAATCCCCTTGCCATGAATTATTGCATCTGCATTCTTGTCCCTCTGCTACAAGTCTTGCAACTCTCCACTGTTTCCTCCGTCGAGCAACAAAAAGGATCTTACAACAGAAATGGAATCATACCCTTAAAACCCTTCAATAGCTGTCCAATTGTATTTAGAATAAAACTTACTTCTCTCAGACCTTTGACCTAGAAAGTTCCATATTATCTGGTCCCTTCCTGTCTCTCCAGACTCATCTAGGCCACTCTTCCCTCTGTGTGTCTCCTCTTATTCCCCAACATACCAAGCTCGCCCTGCCCCAGGACTTTCACGTGTTTTCTTCTCTCCACAGGAATGCTAGTTCTACCTCTCTTTGGGTAAATCCAGTCTTTTCAAAGTCAGAAGGCCTGGCTTTCTGGACACCTGTACCTGACGTAGAATCCCTCCTACCAATTTTTAATGTAACTCTTGACTTGTTTCCATAAAACTCCTATTACAACTTGCCATTTATTCATTGGTCAGTTTGCTTATTGCCTGGCCCCTTAACAGAGTTAGCTCGTGTTCTCTTTCCCTAGCACCTGAAACAATGCCTGGCACATACGGGTGCTCAGTACATAAGTGCAGAATGAATTCAGACTGTATAATGCCTTCTGTTTGTTGCTCATTAGGAAGAACAAGAATCCTGTCACAGCATACATTTATGAAGCACAGTCGCTGATATATTTCTTCCACGAGATGTGTTCCATTTAGGTCAAAGAAATATCAAAAAGAGAGAGGGATCCAAAAAATACTTAGGTGAAGAAGACAGAAAAACTCTTGGACAGAGAGTTTCCCTGGGGGGAAGGGGATCCCTGTGTGTGTCTTAGTGAGCTGTCCATTTATAAGGGTCTATTGTGGGGTTGCAGCTCAGCCCTGCTTGACTATATTTCAGCTCAGCCACATTACCTGACACTGGGGGAGCAAGGACCTTACTTGGCTGAGCCCCAGCAACCACGCAGTCTTATTTCCAGGATGCAAAACCCCATTTCTTCTGGACCCTTGTCCAAGTTCACACTGGGCAGTGGGGGGTGAGATTCACCACAAAGAGGAATGGATTTGAATTCCAAACTCTGGTCATGTGTCTGAGACAGTATCTGTTTTTCAGAAATAAAACGCCAATGATGACGAAGAGAGTGTAGGGTAGTTAGGGAAGAGTGGTTCTGTGAGAACAGAACTGATAAGGGCACTGAAGCTGATCTCTCTGGGGAGGTCACTTCACCTCTCTGGGCCACACCTTCCTCATCTGGAAGCTATTGTTGCCAAACTTCCCTTTTTAAATATTCACAGTTTTAAAAACTGACCTATAATTTCCATTTGCTTCTTCCCCATGGTAGCCCCTGAGGCACCTCTGTGGAACCCAAAGGCTCCTGCCGCTGGTGGTTCCAGCCCACCTTCTGTGCGGTCCTTCTGTCTACCTGAGGGTCCCTGGTGCTCCCTTCTCTAGCCACAGCTACGGGGACAACTGGAGAAGCTTTCTCACTCACTGAGCCAACACCAAGATTTTCTGAACTTGGTAAAGTTCCAGGATAGAAATGAACATTTACTAATGATTTATGACAAATTATGGGGCATATATATGATATATCACAGAAATTTATGATAAATTAAGTGATTATAAAGATTCATATGCTCTCACTTATAAATCCGCTCAATTTCCCCCAAACTCCCAATTTTTCCAGTAAAAATCACTGGGCAACTTTAAATGCCCTGTATAATTATTGGCAGAATTAATTCATATAATTGTCCTTATACAATCAAGATATTCCCTAGACTCTTGCTACTCAAATGTGATCTTTGAACACACAGCATAGGCATGACCTGGAAACTTGATATAAATGCAGAATCTCCAGCCCCCTAACTATATTTACATTTTGTTTTTTGAGTTTTTTTTTCCCTAAATACCTCTCTCTCTCTTACTGCCTTTACTAACGCTCTGTACTCAAGTCTAAGTCAATTTTTGTACAGGTTCTTTTTTGGAGAACACTTGATATGTTACAGATGGAAAACCATTTTGTGCTGCTGGTAAAAACATGCCAATAAAAATAAATCTATATGTTTGTTTTAGTAAGGTGAATTTTTATGAGCGTTTTCTAGCTACATTTTACTGGTCAACATCATCAGCCTTTTTCTGCTATATTCAAAAGCTGATCTTAATTTTTCTATATATAAGATACAGCTCATGCTTCTGAGCATGAGCTCAGAAATATAATTTACGCGGTAGGAAGATATGTATACATGCTAATAAAGGTATATGGATTTCTATTTTTTAGACCAAAATTTCTACTTCTTATTTAAGTGAGGTAGCCAACAATATTACATCATTTTCAGAAATTTTATTACTAGTAAAAATATGTTGTTAAAATTCCTAAATGAAGATGGGTGCAAAATTCAAGAACTGAAGTTCACCACACCATATGCCATTTCTACTGCTGCTGCCTAGGTGCTGGGTTCAGAGCAACCAGGATGGAAAACATCTGAATATATATGACACGTGACACTACTTTGACTGGTACATTTCAAATTGCTGACTATAGGTACTGAGGAATCATTTCCAGAAAAGATACAATTGCTGGTAGGCATCATCTCAAAATTAAACTGAATTGTAAGAACAGAGGTGAAAAGGAATTGAATTTCTAACCAGAGTTCCCAGCGTCTGGTCTCACATCTGACCCTGGCTGGTTCTGTGGCCTTGAAAATTCTTGTAACATCTCTCGCCTCAGTTTCTGCATTTTGAAAAAATATATTGGATTTGATGAACCCAGGAGCCGTTACCAGATCCGAAATATTATTGTGCCATCTAATTCCTTTACCCAAGCCTAAAGGAGACACGTTCTCATCCCTGATATGTTCCTGCAGAGATTAAAAAATTCCAAGATGTGAGTCTCATGAGATCCCCTAAATCTTGAGAACATGGCCTTGATTTGCCTTTTTCATTTAATCAGCATTCATATTATATTCACATGAATATTCATGTCCGTCGTGAATGCCATGAGCCAACAGCAGATGTGGGAGGAAAATTGCAAGAAGATTCTCCACCCCAAACCCACCCCAATCAGGGCAATTCTTTTCCTTCTCCTATATGTCTCTGCAAATTAAGTGGAGATGCTGGCGATAATGCTCTTTATATCGAAGGTAATTTTGAAGTAAATTGGAAGAGTAAACCAGCAGCCCTGCAAAGCAGCAGTGGCTGGGTAACTAGGAGCACCATCACGGCTCACCAGCACCCCTGTGCTGGACCACTGCCCCAGCCAATAATGATGCAGCCATTCTGGAGACAGGGGCTGCCGAGAAATTTCTGTATGACAGGCCACGATGCTGTTGTTGTTGTCGAATGTGAATTAGAGTGTCTTCAGGGGTGATATTAACTCTCCCCTTGGCTGCAGGCTTCACTACTCCCTCTTGCCTTCCCATCTATTTTAGGCATTTATACCGCCAGCCTGGCTTCCGGCTTCTGGCCACACCGATATTCACAGCTTCGCCTTGTTTCCCTCTCCCGATCGTCATTTGTCCCACCATCACACTACTCTTTAATATTTCTGATTGACATTTAGCCTGACTCACGAAGCTGGGACTGACTCACTGTAACTTTTCCCAGTGGGTGCCTTGTCAAGCCTGCACACAGCAGGCCTGACCCGCCGTGCATTTGAACTCTGTCCTCCCTGTGTTCGTTCTGCTGAATTTTTCCTTAGGAATGTAACGTCTGTTGGTACAGGTCCCCTTTTACTAAAGCGTGCTTCTTAAACTAGTCAAATCTGTCTTTCCCAGTTGCTAACGACCACATCCAGTTTGTTTTCATTCGTAGGGCCAATAAATGTTTGTATATCAGCCATTAAAATACCATCAAGTGCAGTGCACTCCAGTTAACCATGTCTGTGGAAGTAACAGAAGTATGTATATTCCAAAAGTAACTTACATCTAGCTCGTGACATAATCAGTTACCTAATGATGCACACCTGTTTTCGGACTCATGCACACGGCTACTTCATAGTCAAACTGATTTCCTCTCAGGTCAGCCCTCCTTTTGGCATTCTGGCAATAGACACCAAACTAAGTCTACATACATTTAACTGTGAATTATCACTGAATGAAATGATTGTTATGAAGTCCCCCAGACCAACTCGTGGGTATCTCCTCCAGGCTGAGTCTGATATACAGACTCCAGGGCTGTGACCCTTTGACAGTGGTATGGTCTGAAGCAGGAATCACACGGGAGAGCCTCCTGCCCTGGCCCCCCCGCCCCGGCCCCCCTACTCAGGCACCATTAATCGATCAATGTCTCAAAAAGAGCCTTGATCAATTGGTAATATTTGCCTGGGCATTTGTTTTCAGAGAGGGGTAACTTCTGTTCATCACTTCTTTTCTGTATTGTAATTTATCCAAAGAGTCCACACTACACTAAATTCATAAGCATTTGCGATATCAGCTTGGGTGCTGAGTAAGATACCCATTCCTGCTCGTGTGCTAGGAAGCCTGCTAACAGACATACTCCATTGTCGCAGGGAGTCTCCGTTCACAGAGAGACAAAGAGAACGCACACAAGCATGGACATGCACCCAGCCATGGTGACCACGCTAGTAGTTTCTCATTCATAGACAGGAACAGAGCACTATGGCCCTCCTAATAATCGATGGAAGAACGTAGTACAAAAGAGAAGGTCTGCGATAAATAAACAGAACAGCTGACCACAGAAGAAATAACACAGGGAAAATAAGAGCACTTATTGGACAATAACCTTCACCAAACAAGAACAGATTGCCATAAAGAAGAAACAACCATCAGAAAATAACAAAGTGTTTGGAAGTGAACAAAAAAATATTAAAGCCAACATCACACGGATCCATCTAATACCCAGACAAAAAAGAGCCAAGAAAGACATGGAACAAAAGTGCAAAGAGATGAATAAAATGAAGGAAAATAATGAAATGAGGATTGTTTCAAAGAATGTAGCATCCACCTCGAATAGGAATTCTGGAAAGAAAGGACAGGCAAAATGCAGAAGTTATAATTCTATAAATAGCAGGGGGAAATGTCCAGAGTTGAAGACGCACGAGTCACACACAGATTTCACAATGGAAGGGCCCATCAGGTATCAAGCAGGGCACTGAACACTACCTCACAGGCTGGAGACCCTCACCTCTCCTCCCTAACTGCTCACCTGTCCAGGATGTCTCTGGCATCTCAACTTAGATGTGAGTTTTCTCTTCCAAACCTGCTGCTCCTCTCGTCTCCTCCCTCTCAGGTAAAGGCTCACCATTCACCTAGTTGCCCCAATAAAAACCCGAGGCATTGCTGATTTCATTTTCTCTGCTGCCACATCCAATTAAAACCCCGATATGACCACGTCTCTCCCTTTCTACTGTTACACTCTGTTCCCAACCATCACTGCCTCCTTGGTTTACAGCAACACCTGTCTCCACTCTTGACCCTTTCATGCTTCATACACAGCCAGAGCAATCTTCTAAAATACAAATCAGATCACAGTATTCCCTAACTGACCTAGAATAAGATCCGAGATCCTCACAGGCTCTGCAGAGTCTGCTCCTCTTTGCCCCTTATTTTCTGCAGCTTTCAGCTCTATTAACCCTACAGTCATCCTGACTTATTTCTATCCCCAAACAATGTCAGTCCATTCCTGCCTTGGTCCTTTGGGGGCATGCTCCCTTTACTGTAATGTTCTTTTCCAGATCAACCCAGGGCTTCACTCAACTCATTCTGCTTCAACTTATTATTCTCCCATTCCTGTTCTATTTTCTTCTTAGAACGTATCAGTATTTACAGGGATCTCATCTACTTGTTTATATTTTATTGACTATTTCCCACACCAGAATGTAACCTCCTCGAGAATGGGGGACTTACTGCTCTATTTCTGGCTCCTAGGCTTTCCTGAAATCAATATCTACAATAAGTATTTGTTGAATGAATGAGCAAACTCATATATATCACAACATTTCAGAACACCAAAAATAAAGAATAGATCCATAAGTTCCCAAGAAAATGGAGCCCGTTACCTACAAATGAGTAAGAACCAGAATGGTATGCCTTCTCATAAGCAATAATGACACTAGAAGAAAATACAGTGATACTTCAAAGTTCTGAGAGAAATGGTTTAGAGCCTAGAATTAGACACCCGGTCAAACCTGCAATCAAATATGGGAGCAAGGTCAAGAATTTTTTAACATGGCAAGACTCAGAAAACCTGCCTTCCCTAAACACTCTCTGAAAGAATTACTCGCGGGTATCCTCAGCGAAAAGCAAAGACAACCGCTCCCCAAACAAAACACAGGATCCAGGAAAGAGCAATATATAGTAAAACTAAGTCAGCACTGTAATAAATAAAATAAACCTCAGAATTAAATCTGTGCAGCGGGCCGGGAAGGCAATTAGTCCAAATTAAAAACAAGAAATAAGAGGACTCGGAGGGGGAAAAAAATGTCTTCAGGAGAAAATAATCTGTAAAAAAATTATATAATTAAGACACCAAAAGGATTTTACTGATAAAGGAAAAGTGTGAAATAATACCATGTTCCCACTTTGCACTCCTATTCCCAATTGTTTTTCTCCTGGTTTTTACATTCCAATCTCTTTTTAAAAATATAACATCATATAGCTTATACACAAAAAATATACAGATTTCAAATACACAGTTCGAAGAGTTTTGACAAATGTCTGGTACATTGTAAATGTGACCAGTATAACTGCAATCAGTCTAGATGTAGATTTACATGCATGTTACATCCACATCCCTCCAGAAATTTCCTTTGCAGGCAACCCCCTCCTCAACCCCTTCCATTACAGAGTCCTGGCTTTGCCCATTCTAGAACTCCTTATGAATGGAATCATACAGTAAGCACTCTTCAGTGTCTGGATTTATTCACTCAGCATGAAGTTTTTTTCCAGTTATCATGTCTGTGGCAGGTACCAGAAGTCTGTTCTCCTTATAGTTGAGAAGTACTGAATCTCATGAATATAATACACTTTTGTTTGTCCATTTTCTTGTTGATGATGGTTTGGGTGGTTTAAAGTTTTTGAATATTATGAATAAAGCTGCTGTCAACAAAATTCTACAAGTCTTAAGAAGGATATAAGTTTTGATTACTCTGCAGAAACTCTGGGATTGGAATTACTGGTCCATAAGTTAAGTATAGATTTAACTATATCAAAAAAATGCCCAACTGTTTTCCAAAATAGGTACACCTATTTCAACAAATAGGTGTACATTTCAACAATAATGTATGAAAATTAAAGTTGTCCCATATGCTCAACATGCAGGATTGTCAGTATTTTTAATTTTAGCCATTTTAGTGGGTGTATGGTGGTATCTCATCGTGGTTTTGATTTGCATTTCCCTTATGACTAATGATACTGAATATCTTTTCATGAGCTTTTTGGCCATTATATTTTCTTTTGTCAATATTCCCTTAGCCATGATTTTTGTTACGTTGCTTGCTTTCTGACTTCTGAGTTGTAAAAGTCTTTTACGTGTTCTGAAAACCACGGTTTTGTCAAAAAATATAGGGTCACAAATGTTTATCCCAGACTGACTTTTAATAATAGCATCTCAGAAAAAAGCAGAAGCTAATTGTAAAGTCAGATTTATCACATTTTTGTATGTGATTTTGCCAATTGTTTTCTATTTGCCCCATCTATTTATCCTTTTCCCTTTTTCTTCTTTTTCTTTTGAGTATTTATTATTCTAATTCACCTCATCTGTTGAATTATTAGCTATAATTCTTTGTTTTGTTATTCTACTGGTTTCCTAATGTGTACAGTATATGTCATTATTTATAACACTACACTTTTAAGTGGTTTTATATCACTTTACATACAGCATAAGAACCTTACAGTAATATACTTCTATTTCTCACCCTAGGATCATGTGCTATTGTTGTTAAACATTTTACATTTACATAAGCTGCATCATTATTTTTAAATAGCCAATGATCTTTTTAAAGATATTTTAAAAATAAGAAAAAATCTTATATATTTATAGGTGTAGTTACCATTTCCAAAACTCCTCATTCTTTGTGCAGATCCATATTTCTATCTGCTATCATTCTTCTCTTCCTGAGGACTTTCTAAAACAGTAATGTAGTCTGGGTCTGTTGGTAATGAATTGTTTTAGCTTTTGTCCATATGAAAACAATTTATTTTGCCTTATTTGGAAGATATTTTTGCTGGGCATAGACATCTAGGGAGACAGCTACTTTTCTTTCAGCCCGTCCTTTAAAGACTTCTGTCACCTGCAAAATCCGCCAGCACCCTCGTTTTCATGCTTCTGCATAGAATGTGTCTTTTTCTCTCCGATTGCTTTTAAGACTTTCCTCTTTATCACTATGGGCTTTGAGCAATTCAAGATTGATGTGCCATAGCGTAGTCTTCCTCACATGTCTTGTGCTTGGGTGTTGAGACTCCTGCATTTCCGGGATGTAAAAGTGTCTGTAGAAACTGTTTCACCATATTTTTCTTTCTTTTTCTTTCTTTCTTTCTTTTCTTTCTTTCTTTCTTTCTTTCTTTCTTTCTTTCTTTCTTTCTTTCTTTTCTTTTTCTTTTCTTTTCTTTCTTTCTTTCTTTCTTTCTTTCTTTCTTTCTTTCTTTCTTTCTTTCTTCTTTCTTTCTTTCTTTCTCTTTCTTTATTTTCTCTTCTTTCTTTTCTTTCTTTGTCTTTCTTTCTTTTTCTTTCTTTTTTTTCTTCCCACTTTTCCTCTCCTTTGGGCACTCAAGTTACGCACATAG
The DNA here is from genome assembly GCF_027475565.1 of Acinonyx jubatus. Lineage (NCBI taxonomy): Eukaryota > Metazoa > Chordata > Mammalia > Carnivora > Felidae > Acinonyx > Acinonyx jubatus. The sequence continues at coordinate 132,102,398 of NC_069384.1, read as the reverse complement.
GAAGCCACCTGAAATGGCCCCACAGCCCACTGATACTCTGTTCATCTGTTTTGTTTTGCTTTCTTGTTCTTTTTTTTTTCCTTCTGTGTGTTTTATTTTTGAAAGTCTTTATTATGCTGGCTTCAAGGGCACTAATTTTTTTTTTCTTTTGTGAGGTCTACTCTGCTGTTAGTCCCATCCATTGTAGCTTTCACTCACACGCTGATGTTTCCATCTCTAGAAGTCAAATTTTGGTCTTTTCTACACCATCCACGCAACCACTTCACTTTTTGGACATAAGGAATACAGCTGTAATAAGTGTTTTAACACTTTTGTATGCTAATTCTAACATCTGTGCCAGTTCTGGGTTTTAATTCGTGGATTTTTCTCCTCACATAGGTTGTGATTTTCTGCTTCTTTACATGCCGGGTCACTCTTTTTTGGGTACCAGACGTTGCAAATTCTACTTTTTGGGGTTCTAAATATTTGTGTATTCCAGTAAATATTCCTGAGCTTTGTTCAGGCATGTAGTTCACTTGCTGGAAAAGCTTGATTTTTTTAGGCTTTGCTTTTCTTAAAATTTGTAGGTGGGACCAGAGCAATGTCTATTCTGGAGGGAATTATTTCCCACTCCTGAGGCAAGACGCTTCTGAGTACTCTCCTTGGGGTCCTGTGAATTATGTGGATTTCTGGTCCAGCTGGTGGCCGGGCACACTGTTGTGGGCCCTGTGTGAACACTGCATGAGCACTGTTTCCCTTTGTGTGGACAGCTGCTCCCACAGGAGTAAGATTTACTCCTTACTCCCAAGGAGCAAGATTTAGTTTTGGGAGAATAGCTTTTACTCTGTTTGTATATAAAGCGAAAAACACACAATTTTACATACATATTAGAGATGCATACAGTACATAAATAGCTGGATGGATCTACATTTATATGTGTGGTCTTAAAACTTCATGGGGGAGAGTGACTATGGAAAAAATGTCTAAAATGACTCGTTAGGGGGTTGATGATCTGGAAAGGTTGAGAAATGCTGTTCTAATGACTGAGTGGTTCTCTCTCCTGCCTCAGGGAGTGTCTCTGTTTGTGCTGATGAGCACTCTGCCGAACACCGGGCCTTGGTAGCTCTGTTCTCTGTCCGTGCAGCTCTCTCCTCTCCAGCACCCTGTCCCGCAAACTGAACCCATCTTGGTCTCCCAGGTTCTCAGCCCCACTTCCTTGACTCAGGGGTGCTTCTAGGCTCTGCCTCGCTTTCCTCTCCTGGCACAGGGCCTGGAAGCTCTCTCAAGGTAATCACTTAGGGAAATCGCAGGGCTCACCTCATCTGCCTACTTCCTCCAAGGGATCACTCTCTTTCTATGCCTGAGGTCTAGTGTCCAAAATCCATTGTTTTCTGGGTTTTGGTTGTTTTATGCAGGAAGGCAGGTCTGCTCCCCGTTACTCTGTCTTGGTTGGCAGTGGAAGTTAACTCTATTCACCTTGAACGGCACAGGTTTTGTGGCCTGGGGTCCCAACCGTCTACTTCTGGGCAGGTTTAGTTATACTATTCCCATAACAAATTAATTCTTATGAAATTATAACATGATAAAGGCTGGTTATTTAATTTTAGAACCAATCTCAGAGGAAGCATGGGAAGTTTATAGTTACGGGACAGAATATGATGTTACCCAGAAACAAGTTATATATGTGACAAGTATGGGCGTGGTGGTCAGCAAGGGTGGGCGTCAATGGAGGGAAACAGTGGAGAACTCTAATTTCCTGACCTAACACGGCAGTGGATCAAAGTATGATAGTCAATAATTGATGTATCAAGAAACGGCTTAAAATACACTACTTAACTCCATAATGGTACACCAGCAGCACGAAAACAAAAATGTTCCTGACAGGGCTTGGGAATGAAGGGAAAGCAAAGAGAAGGAGCAGTGAAGGGAGCCATATTTTTCCTTTTCCTTTGTGTAGAGTCACAGATCTCTTAAGGTTGATAAAGAAGCAGCGGAGGGATGAGCCTCTTCTCTATCGCTGCCCTGTCCATGATGGTAGCCACCAGCCACATGTGGCAGTGGAGTTACTGAAATGCGGCTAGTGTGACTGAGGAAGCAAATTTTTTATTTCACTAAGTTCTTATTAATTAAAATGTAAATTTATGGCCACACGCGGTTAGTGGCTATTGTATTCGATAGCACAGACAGAGATGTTTCCATTATCACAGAAAGTTCTATTGGACAGCATTGGTCTAGAATTTGGGAGGCAATTACAAGAAGAATCAAACCAGAAATGATTAAGCATGGTAAGTTCTTGGCACTAAGGCCAGGGGGAAATGGAAGGAGAGTTTTACTCTCATATTAGACCTTTTAATACTTTGAATATTCATTATCTATATCATATCTCGCTATATGTCCAGAACGCTCATCTCAACCTATAATCTCAAGCCACAACAATCCATTCCCAAAGGACTTTTGTGATTTTGGGTTTAGAGTAAAAAAATCTTTTTAGAGGGAAGACATTTGTTGTTATAAATTCTAATAGTCATATTTCACCTAAGTTGTTAATTTCTATTTTCCACCTAACATCTGTGGCTTTGATAAAATGCAAAAGTATTGTAGTTCATGAAATTGAACTGCTATTCATCACTTTCCAGGCCACAGCTTTACTTTAAATATTCGATTCTTTGGTTTCTGCGGCCCCTAAGGAGAGTTTCAACTTTTCTTGACAGTAAAAGTGGGAACTTATCAGAGAGAGGATGGCATTTGTTGGCAACATGTGAACATCTCCGCATGGAGGAGGACTGGCCAAACCACTCCCGTGGGGAGCAGGAGATAGGCCGTGTGAGCGGCACATGCACTTTTTAATTCACATTCTTTAGCATTTGACCTTTTTAGTAACAGGGAGCATACATTTCTCTGTAATTAAGTAAAACTAATAAAAGGTAGATTCGATATAATAAAACTAAATATTGGGCACTAGCTTTTTAGGAAACCAAGACCAAAATCCCTGACAAGGCCCTCCACCACTCATTCCACACCTCCCCCCTCTCATTGTCTGCACCCCAGTCTCACTATCCTTCTCTGGGTCCTCAGGCATGCCACCCTCCCTCCCATCACCGGCTTTGGCAACACGCTCTCCCTAAATTGTCTGAATTTCACCCTCTCCTGACAATTTTTGCCTCCAGGTCTCAGTTAGAATACAACTCTCTCAGAGAATCTTCTGTGGCAGCTTGCATATTCCGAAGGTGATCTTAACATCTCCTAGCCTATATCCTCTTCTGCAAGACAACCTTGCCGCTTCCCTAGCAAGAGAGGGAGTTGATTTCTCCACCCACTTGAACCTGGGCAGACTTAGTGACATACTTGAATAATATAATGCAGCAGAAGTAACATTCTGGGACTTCTGAGGCTAGGCACAAGAAGTCTCAAGAAGACCAACAGCTTCTAGATAGGTCTTCTGGAACACAGACTCTTGGAACCCAGTGCCCTGCTATAGGAAGTCCAAGTCACATGGAGAGATGATATGCAGATGCTTTGGCTGACAGCCCAGCCATGTGAGGGTGCCATCTTGCAAGACGGCACGTGTAGCCAGTCAGATGACTGCAGGTCCCAGCTGACATCTGCCAGTGACTGCACGATAGACCCCAAGCAAGAACCACCGAAGTGAGCCCAGCCAACCCAAGACATAAGGACTGTTTTAAGTTCTCAGGGTTGAGTTTCAGAGCAATATATACTCAGTCCATCTTCCAAGGAGGGTGAGGCCTCTGTATACTCTCATGGCTCTACCTTTCAAGAATCACTACTGATGATCATACAGCAAGTCCGCTGTGAGCCGGGCACCTTACACACGTCCTCACAAGAATCCTGTGAGGGAAGGAAGCATTTTTTTAATCCTTCAATTACAGAAGCAAGAGAGTCTGAGCACACTTCCTCTCAGTACTCAGCTAGGATGTGAGCCCAGGTAGCCCCTCCATTGCCCTCACCATGGTTTGTAATTGTACCTTCTCTTTGTAATTATTTAATGTCTCCTTCTCAAAACCACATTGTGAGTTCCATGTGGGTTGGGACCATGTCTGCTCTTGTTCATGGTGGCCCCTGGTGTCCAAAATGTGTGCTCGGTGAAATCAGAGCAAATCTCAGTGGTTTCTAGGGAGCTCATGTTCAGAGTGAAAGAGAAATAAAATTACCTCCTTGCTTATGACATAGTGCCCACCTTGTAGTTAAGGATGAAATATATATTTGGAATTCAGAAGAGTACAGATGGAGGTTGGGGAACACAGGCTTCAGGGCAGGCAGCTCTGGGCTCAAATCCTAACTTGAGCAGTCTGTGACCTTGGCCAAAGTCATCATCTCTTCACCTTATTGGTTAAGTATCTTGCCAGTTGTTGAGAGGATAAAATGACATATGCAAGTCCCTAAATACAGTCCTTGCTTGGCACACAGCCCCAACAAAGGGTCCCACTGTCAAACGTAACAAACAGAAAATTCTTCCAATTCATGGTAAATGTCAGGTCTGTTCAGATCAAAGCCTAGCTTGGGTAGGAGCTCCTACTGAAGGCGGTAAAGAGAAATCTAGCGGGGCTTTCTCACTCAGTGGGTGGGTACCAGGGAGTGATGTTCTTGAGGTCAATTTTGCATTTATGTCATTTCAACCCTTGATTAAAGATTCAACGCAAAGTATCCAATGTACCAGATGAGGCCGCATGACGAAGACTGCAAGCCGGATGACTCTCCCCGTCCAGCCCCACCTCTGTGCAGGTGGAGAGCATCCTCCCGAGGACTCAGGCCACCCAGCTGGGGAGGGACTCCACCTGGCCCAGACTCCCAGGCCACACCCCTGCCCTGAGACGGAGGAGGTGAGCATTTGGGGTTTAGAGGCCTTCTTTCCCACCGTTCAGAAGCTGTAGCTGCTAGAAGCAGAAAAGAGACCAACACTTGCAACGGCTCAGGTATCAGAGAGGATCCATCTCACAAGCAGATGCCTCAGGATTTATTCCGTGGACAGGTCATCCACACGACTGCTGGAAACCTGGTGCTTGGCTCTGTTTGCAGGTTGCCAGTGTGATGTTTCGTTTCTCACTGAACTCACCAGGCATTGGCCGTAGTCCCTGCGCAATTCTGCCCGACTCTTCACGTTCCTGTATCCTCGCCAGCACTACGCCAGTTGTGTTCATGGACTTCCCATCAGATGTTTCCCTTAACTAGGGATGATGCAGTGTGTGTGCACAGTGTGACTGATGTACACATTAGTCAAACTAAAGGGCGTTATTTGTTTGACTTATTGTAAGTAAACAAGTCTCTTACAGTAAGAGACTTAAGTGGGGGTTCCCCCATATAAGGAAGGGAGATGAGGGAGGGAAGCCGGCCTGTCAAACCGCTGTCGCCACAATTTATGAACTTAGGAGTGTGTCCCACGTTTGTTTGACTAGTGGGGTTATAATAAGGCCCTCACAGGTTTGTAGTCGGAGCAGACCAATTAGTCCTTTGTAAGAGAAACCTGCTTACAAAGGTCATAAATCATAACTTTGGCTCAGGGCCAGGTGACGAATGGTTCCCATTTCCGTATGGAGACGAACAGAATAGCTCAGTTGGCCGTGACTGCATGTTCTGCTGATCTGAGCCACCATCTTCTTTAATGAAGGATGGGGGGGGCCTCACTGGGGCGGGGACAGGAGGAACACGGCAGCTTCGGGAGCAACTCCTCAACTGATGTGCCTTCTTGTTCCCGTTACATGGCCAATTCCTTTGAAGAGATGGGTCAAAAGAAGGTTGCTTTTTTTTAACTGAGGAAAAGTAGAGCAAACCCGGGGCTGGGTGCAGTGCCCACACCCCCCTCCACCCTCCGTCCCGGCAGACTTCGTGACCTGGGGTTGTGTGTGATATTGTCCTTGTCTGCAACCCCTGCGCCTAGAAAGGAGTGTCAGGAGCAATCATCTCAGACTCCTTGTGTCCTCAAGTTGCCCATTCCACACCTGTATGACCTACATCAAATCACATGGGCCTTGCTCTCCGAGTCATTCAGGCCACACCTCCACTGATGCCTGCCACGGCTGTAAATGTAGCATTGCGTTCAATCTCATTCTATTGTGAAAAGTCATTTTTTTATTGTTTTTGGATTTCACCGTGAAGTTGAATATTGCTATTTACTTGCCAGCTGAGTTCGAGGATTATTAACAATGGTCTAAATCATAATCATTTTATTTCTCATTCTATAAAGCTACTTTTAATTCGTTGCTAGTCTCCCGCACCCCCCCCCCCCCCACCGCTTTTTTTTTCTGTGTGGAGTTCATTTCCGAGCAGAGAACTGAAGCTACCTACCCGCCGGGCGTTCGCCGGGGTGCGCCGGGAACCGCGCAATCATTCAAATGACAGATAGGTTTAATTTTCTAACTGGAATTACACGGTGCCGAGAGCCAGCGAAGATGCATACCTTCACTTAAGCACACTCTTTAGAATGCAAATGACAAGAACTGAGCAGAGAAACTGTTTTTTAAGAGGATATTTAGGAGTCTGGGCAGAAATAAATTAAATATATCAGCCTGAGCGTCTTCCTAACTGGGAGGAAATAGCAGATTACGCATATTTATCTGGCTTGCAGACCTGAACCACTGAAAAGAAAATGGACAAATCAAGGAGGGTTGCTGAGGATTTAGAGCTTTTACTCTTCCAAAATCTGAAAGCAGGTTTGGTTTGGGAGAAGCAGTAATTAGGCTGCAGTGTCTGGTATGTTTTCAAAACTAGCACAAAGTTTCACCGATTTAGAAAATAAAGCCTTGGATTAAAATCCCAGCCGGCCGAGGACAGCTACACGTGCCCCAGCCCCTCTAACTGCCTCTGATGGACCCTCTGCACGGTCTGGAGGCACCTGCACTCCAGTGCGAATTCAAAGCACAAAGCGGCATCTCGGTTCCTGGTAGAATCAAGTCAGCTGTCGTTGCGCAAAGTCGTGAGCACCTTCCTCGAAGCAAACCCGCTAGGCCAGACAAGCAACTCATTTTTGACAAAGCTGGTTCAACAATCGGCTCCTCTGAAGAGTAGAATTTTTTTAACTAGAAATGTTAAAAGTTAAAACTTTCATTAAGTGCATGTACTGCTATAGGAGAAATATCATAAAACATCGTTTTAATGTGAACACTACTTCATACAATGAAAAACTATTTACAATGTGTTGCTTCCAGATTGGCTGCTTTTACATTGTATGTCTACCCAGCGTGTGTCTTCAGCCGGGAGTTGCAGTCCTTGTACCCGACGGCTCTCCAAGGCCCCTGGGGACTCGGAGCATCTGTCCACTTACATTCTCCCTAGTAATTATGGCTCAGCAGGCACACCACCAAAATCATCTATAACCCAGAGACTCTGGCAATCGTATAGAAGTAAAATGCGTAGATTAGGTTTCTGTCCAATAAATACTAATTTGACAATACAATCCATTTCCATCTTAAGAAATTGTTTTCAGTTAGGAAAACATTTTTTCTCAACGGAACTAGAACGAATAGTCTGTGGTTCACCCTGGAACTGTTAACGATGTCTTTGCATACAAATATAGCATATTTTGGCCAGGAATATAATTTCTTGTTAAAGAGTTTATTTGCCTTCACACGCAGAATTGCTACATACATTCACAGTTTTAAGAGACTGCAATTAGCTATTCCAGTTGTGCTTTAAAATCCCGAATATTATTTTCATTAGTGAGTGCAAAGCAAATGTCCCACTTGACTACAATTGGTCCTAGAGTTATAAACTCCATAATGGTTTCTAGAAAATTCCTTCAATCTCCAGTTTCATCATTTGCTTTTTCAGGTATGACTTCCAGGCTCCGACGTGGCTTCTGAACGTCGGCATTTTCTGTGCCTGGTTTATTCAGCCCACATGAAACAGCAGCATAATGGATTTGTTTCAGGTTCTCCAAGGTCTCGTTCTTGGCATATTTCAAAAGATCCGCTTGTCCCTGTAACAAGACATGCAATTAAATGTTAGATGTGACTAACATGACTTCTTGTTGCAGTCTGACAATACAGGTGTTCCACTGAAATAGAAATATTTTGATGCCACAAGAGGGCATGTTTATCTGCTATTGGCACTGTATCCGAATAGGTCAATTGTAATAAAAAACAAGACTGTCTTCCCAGTTTTCCACATCAAGCTCCAAGACCGTGCTGCCTCTTTGGTTCTTTCCCTTTATAAATCTGAATAGAATGCTGTGTGTGTGGACCATGGCTGTCTGCCCTGGTTAGAATTACATCTTTTTGTAAATTGTTTGGCCCATCTTGGTTTTTTCCTTTTAAGATTTGCCTTATTTTTAGCTTCTCATTCTGAAGTAAGTATAAATTCACAGGATGCAAATATAATACAGAGAGGTCTCATATACCTTTCCCCAAATTTCTCCCAATGGTTATGGCTTACATAACTAGAGTACAAGGTCCAAACCGGGCAGCTGACGTTGGTGCAATGTACACGTATAGCTCTGTGTCACTTCATCCCATGGGGAGATTCACGTAACCACCACTGCAATCAACACACAGAGCTAACCTGCCGCCACAGAGACCTCCCAGGCACCAGGACTCTACGGTCACACCCTTCCCCATCCTTCCACCATCCATAGCCCCTTGACAACCACCAGTCTGTTCTCCATTATAAAGACTTGCTTTTGAAGCAAGCTTTGGCAGATAGGCACCCAGCAGGTTTTCACGGACTACTTGCTTAAAGGAGGAAGGAAGGAAAGGATTCTTTACTTTCAATAAACTTTCTTAGCCAGATCTTAATTTCTTTAGTGGGGTGTGGCCATCCTCTTGACATACATGCAGTCTAACACATAGGTCAAGACACAATGGGATGGACTGAAGCACCAGTCACTGGGAGTCTGGAATCTGAGCTGATGCCAGAGGTCAATGGAGAGTTTGTCAGCCTCATCACTTTGACATATTGACCAGAGAATTCTTTGGCCGGGTGGACGCGTGGACGGCTGTCTTGTGCATCTTGGACTGGTGAGCAGCATCCATGGCTTTTGTCCCCTTTAGACCAGTTGCACCCCCTCAGCTGTGACAACCAAAATGTCTGTAGATGTTGTCAGATATCCTCTGGGGGGTGAAACTACCCATATATCAGCTGACCATTTCAAGATTACTGGTTAGGAGAGATGATGTGGTACTCCACTGTAAATTCCAACATTCCTACTTTGGTCGTTTGTTCTATTTTCCCTTCTGATATTTAATCTGCCTTCCATTAATAGTTCTTTCTACTTATACTATTACCTTTCCTTCTCTCCTATTTTCCTTGTCCCTATTTTGTCTCCTTCCTCGGGCTCTAAATTCATTCTGTTATTCTCTTTATCATCCCTCCATACTTTGGCTTTTTCTTTGTCATACTTACATTCTTGGTACTATCCCCTCTTTCTCCTGTTTTTTTTTTTTTTTTTCCCTTAACTGCCTCTCAGCGTGCATCCCATTAAAGTGCTCCTGTACAACAAAAGCTGGGGGCCAGTTGCGGAGGCAACAGGTAAGGACTTACCTTGGAAGGCAACTGGACTACAATCAAATCTCAGCCTCTGGTGAGACTAAATTGCAGCGTAATCTTAAGCCACTATGAGGCCGGAATCCACAGAATGGTTTGCTGTTTACCACTTACTGTTCATGATTTTCCTGCTTTACAAAGACCTTTAATTAGTAACTATAAATACATGCTCCATTGCTTAGTTTAACTGAAGAGCTTCATTTTTATTCATTCTTACTAGTCACTGAACTCATATACTGAAATTTTACAAGCAGTAAGGTCTTTGTACATAAATATAGCATATTGTGCCAGAAATATAATTTCTTGTTAAAGACTTTATTTGCCCTCACGTGCAGGATTGCTACATACATTTATGGTTAACAGATTGTAACTAGATATTCCACTTGTGCTTTAAAATTCCAAATATTGTGTTTAAATTAATTCACTTTATTTTTTAGAGCAGTTTCAGGTTCACAGTAAAACTGAGCAGTTAAGTACAGAAATTTCCCGTATGCCCCAATCCCCGCATGAGGCATAACCATCTCCACTACTGACATCCTGCCCCACAGGAGTACATTTATTGTAACTATAGACCTACACTGCACATCATTATCGCCCAAAGTCCATGGTTTACACGAGGGTTCACTCTTAGTGTTGTACATTCTGTGGGTTTGGACAAGTGTACAATGACATGTGCCCCATTACGCAGCATAGTCACACTGCCCTAAAAACCCTCTGTGCTCCCCCTATTCATCCCTCCCTTCCCCTTAATGCCTGGCAACCACTGATCTTTTCACTAACTCAATATTTTGCCTTTTTCAGAATATTATATAGTTGGAATTCTACAGTACGTAGCCTTTTAAGATTGGCTTCTTTCACTTAGTGATATGCAATTAACTTTCCTCTATGTCTTTTATGGCTTACTAGCTCATTTGTTTTTAGTGCCGAATAATGTTCCATCGTCTGGATGTACCACAGTTTACTCATTGACTCACCTACTGAAGGACATCTCAGTTAAACCCAAGTGTTGGTGATTATGAATACAGCTACTATAAACATCCATGTGCAGGACTTCGTGTGGACATGAGTTTTCAATTCATTTTGGTAGATACTGAAAGGAGCATGACTGCTAATATCATACAGCAAGAGGATGTTGAGTTTGGTAAGAAACTGCATCCCGTCTTCCGCAATGGCGTGCCGCTTTCTGTTCCCACCAGCAGTGAATGAGAGTTCCTGTTGTTTCACATCCTCACCAGCATTTGGTGCTGTTAGCACTTTAGATTTTGGTCATTCTAAAAGGTACACATTAGTGTCTAATTTTTGTTTTAATCTGTAGTTCTCTAATGACATATAATGTTGAACGCCTTTCCACATGCCCACTTGCCATCTGTATGCCTGCTGTGGGGAAGCGTCTGCTCAGATCTTTTGTCCATTGTTTAATTGTTCATTTTCTTATTGTTGAGTTTTAAAAGTTCTTTGTATGTTTTAGGTAACCATTGCTTATCCGGTGTGTCTTTTACAAATATTTTCTCCAAGTTTGTGGCTTGTCTTCTTGTTCTCAACTTGTCTTGCAGAGCAGAGGTTTTTAATTTTGATAGAGTCCTGCTTATAAATTCTTTCTTTTCTTACTTTATTTCATGACTATGTTGTTGGGGTTACACCTAAAAAGTCATCACCATACCCAAGGTAAGCTAAGTTTTCTCCTACGTTATTTTCCAGAAGTTTTACAGTTTTCCATTTAGGCCCACAATTGGCTCGAAGTTAGTTTTTGTGCAGGGTGTAAGGTCTGTGTCTAGATTTTTTTTTTCTCTTTGCATGTGGATGTCCAGTTGTTCCTGCACCATTTGTTTAAATGAGTATCTTTGCTCCATTGTATTGCCTTTGCCCCTCAGTCAAAAATCAGCTGACTAAAATTTATGTGGGTCTATTTCTGGGCTCTCTATTCTGTTCCACTGATCTCTTTGTTCTTTCACCAATATTACACTGTCCTGATTACCATAGCTTTTTTTTTTAAGTTTAATTATTTATTTTGAGACAGTGAGAGCCAGGGAAGGAGAGAGAGGGAATGAGAGAGAGAATCCCAAGCAGGCTCTGCACTGTCAATGCAGAGCCCGATGCAGGGCTCGAACTCATTAACGCAGAGACCATGACCTGAGGCATAATCAAGAGTCAGATGCTTAACCAACTAAGCTACCCAGGAGCCCCAGTTTACTGTACTTTAGAGTAAATCTCAAGTTGGGTAGCGTCACTCCTCTTTGTTCTTTTCCTTCAAGACTGTGTCATCTATTCTGGGTCTTCTGCATCTCCATATAAACTTTAGAATCGATTTGTCAATATCTACAAAATAACTTGATGGAATTTTGGTTGGGATTATGTTGAATCTATAGCTCAATTTGGAAAGAAATGACATCTTGAAAATATTGAGTCTTCTAATCCATGAACAGGAAGTGTCTCTCCATTTATTCATTTCTTCTTTGATATATTTGATCAGTTTTGTAGTATTCCTTACGTAGATCTTGTACATATTTTGTTAGATTCATGCCTAAGTATTTTATTTTTGGAGATGCTAATGTAAGTGGCATTATATTTTTAATTTCAAATTACCCTTGTTCATTGCTGTTATCTGGGAAAGTGATGGACTTCTATACACTAACCTTGTATCTTGCAACCTTGCTATAACCGTTTATTAGTTCCAGGAGTTTTTTGTCAATTCTTTTGGAATTTCTACATAGATGATCATGTCATCTGTGAACAAAGTTATATTTTTTCCTTCCCAATGTATAACTTTTATTTTTCTTTCTTGTCTTATTGAATTAGCTTGGACTTCTAGTACAATGATGAAAAACAGCAGAGTCAGGGGATTTCTTTGCCTATGTTTGCCTAATGGGAAACGTTTGAGTGTTCCCACCATTAAGTATGATAGTTAAAGGTGTTTTGTTCTTTACCAAGTTGAGGAAGTTCTTCTCTTTCTAATTTGCTGAGAGTTTTTATCATGAATGGGCACTGGATTTTGTCAGATGCCTTCTTGCTATCTAGTGAGATGATCATGTGATTTTTCCTCTCTAGCCTGATTACACTGATTGATTTTCGATTGTTGCACCAACCTTCATACCTGGTATAAATCTCACTGGGCCACAGTGTATAATTCTTTTCATACATTGCTGGATTCAGTTTTTTAATATTTTCTTGAGGATTTCTGCATCTATGTTCATAAGAGATATTGATCTGTAGTTTTTTTGGTAATGTCTATCTGGTTTTGGTATTAGGATAAATGCTGGCCACGTACAACATATTAAAAAGTATTCCCTCTGCCTCTATTTTCTGGAAGAGATTGTAAAAAAAAAAAACTGGCATAATTTCTTCCTTAAATGTTTGATAGAATTCACCAGTGAACCCATGTGAGCCGGTGCGTTCATTTTAAAAGGTTATTAATTGTTTATTTGACTTCTTTAATAGAGATAAATCTATTCAAATAGTCTATTTCTTCTTGTGAGTTTTGGTAAAATGTGCCTTTCAAGAAATTGGTTCATTTCATCTAAGTTATCAAATTTGTGGGAGTAGGGTAGTTCATCATATTCCTTTGCTGTCCTTTTAATGCCCATGGGATCTGTAGTGACATCCCTTCTTCCATTACTGATATCAGTAATTGGTGTCCTCTTTTTTTCTTCCTTCATAGTTAGCCTGGCTAGAGACTTACTGATTTTAATGATCTTTTCAAAGAACCATCTTTTAGTTCTATTGATTTTCTTTCTTAATTTCCTGATGTCAATTTCACTGATTTCTGTTCTAATATTTTTATTAATAAAAATTAGTAGGTCTGTATTCAAACTGCTTCCTTGGCATGTCCTCTTAGACTTCACGTGTCCAAAACTGAGTTCCTGATATTCTTCCTACCAGCCTCTCTATAACCAGCTCCTCTCAGGGTAAGACAACTCCGTTCTCACAGTGACTGAGAACACAGACCCTAGTACCACCTTTGACTCGTCTCCTTTTCTTTCATCCCTCATCCCACTTGTCGGCAGCCTCCATTATCTCTGTCTTCAAAAAATATACACATATACAGGTTCTCAGCACTTCTTACCACCCTCATTGCTGCCACTGGCAGCCTGAACCACCATCACCTCTCTCTGAGTTTATGACAACTGGCCATCCGGCTTCTCCTCTGTCAACATGACAGCCAGAGACATACAATCAAACACAGTCAGAACATGAACCCCCCAACCCGTGGCTCCTCGTATAACTCAGACTGAGAGTCAAAGTCCTTTCTCACAGCCCCTGAGCTGTCTTCACCCTCTTCATCACCCCACCTTGTTCACTAAGCCACTGTAACACTGGGCCCCTAAATGCTCCTCAGACACGGCAGGTCCTCTCTGGCCCCGCCTGGAGGTTGCACACTCAACATTGCCTATGCAGGGAAGGCTCTCGCCCCAGAAAGACACACAGTTTGCTCTGTCACCTCCTTTGGGCCTTGACTCCCTGACAGCCTTTCCAAAATGAAAACTGCCACCTCTTGCTCCCAACTCTTCTTGCCCCTTCCCTGCCTTGCTTTCTCCATGACATGTTCTCTGTTGCTCTGTTTACTGTCTGTCTCTCCCATTAAATGTGAGTTCCAGGAGAACTGGGACTTTCACGTCTTCAATCCACTGCTGAACCCTCACCCCTCAAGCCTACAACAGCACCAGGCATACAACACAGGCTTAAGAAATGTGTTGAATGAGTATAATTAGACTAAGATGTGAAAGTCTCTTTAATCTTCACAGTGGCCTCCCAATCATGTGCTTCACCTTTTTCTCTGCATTTACATATATATTATGAATAGGTATTGTATTTTTACAGAAATGAAATCAAGCAAACCCTACCATTCTTCAGTTTTCTTTTTTTCACCAAAAATCATGTCTTGGCAATCTTTCCATGTCAGCATATATAGATCTGCCACAGGATGACGGGGCATTTAAATAGAAAAATCCCCAGATGGTATACAGGATAATTAATGTGGTAATAACGAATTCTTTATCTGGTGGAATCTTGGTTCCCAAGTTTAGACAGGTCATTACCACACTTTGAACGGATCAGGCTTTCCACACCTAGCCAGGGGAGACACAAAGGACCCCCAGAGCCGGGGAGCTGCTGAGTTTTATCCCCAGCACTTGTATTTTGTTCTGTGCATCCACAACCGCACGTCTGACACGTCTCAGGATTGTGGCATCCAGCGGGAGCAGAGAACAATTCTGAACAAGGTGATGATGGTGTTTGCTGTAGCAGCGTTCACATCTCGTTGCTTCAAAAGAGCAAAGGCTATTTAAAACACTGCCACCCACTGACACAGGGCATCTGGGTTTGAAGACTCCTACGAAACTGGCTTTGCAACGTTTCCAGTTGAGAAACTCAAACCCTATTTGGTTTCACACATTCTGTTTTGAATTTCATAAGTTATTCTATTTGGTTTTCATCTTGAAAGAGTTATAACAACCTTAGGTCAAAATATTTAAAGTTCCTACTTAGACTCGGAATATAATCTTTAAAAGACATAGCTAAGGGCAGGGCTGGATCCCAGCGGCTCTTGTGGAGAGCAGGCCGCAACTGTGCTCCTTCTGGCCCTGCCGGCGGCTGCCTGAGATCAGGTCAGAGGTCGGAGCAGCCGGGAAAGGAATGATGGCAGATCCCAGACACCAGAGCCAGTGCCCCAGCCATACTCAACCCTTGGCCAATCACCAAACTTTCTGTCTGACCATAAAAGATGCCCTAGCTTTTAATATGTTAAAAATACTTCAAGGCACATCTGTTAGTCCTACATAGTTTTTGAATCTAAAATTAACAACCACAATTCACTGCTTTTATTTAGACTTAGAGCTAAAACTATAGGGATTGTACACTTCCATTATTCTTTTTCAAAGCTTTTTAATCCAACTGTCTATTAGAGAAGAACAGAATCATCTCCTTCTGAGATGAGTGAACCAGGGTGGCCACAAAGACTCCCCCGACCTCTGCCACCAATCCGTGCAATGGCCACGTGGCTGAGAGCTGGAAGGGGCAAAAATGGCCATCTGCCATTCCCTGGGAGTCAGCAGACACGTTTCTTCCACATTATAAGCAGGTGGATGGAAGAGGAAAAAAGAGGATACCCATACCATTTTGGGAGTCTGAAGGAGGTGCAAAGGTAGTCAAAAAAATTTTAATTTAATGCAAATAAAGACATAAGCTATCAGTGTCTGGTTTGACCTCAGCATGTCTGGGGCCCACACTGACTTCTGGGTTGTTCTGGGACTAACGGCCCCAGCCCGAGAAGCTTCATTTGGATGGCATGGACTAGGCTGCCTCCTTCCTGCTTCTTTGTCCACTCAAGAACAAAGCAGCTTCTAGGCACCTCCACCGATACCTTCCGCTCCCCCAAGACATGAAGCTAACTCTGGGATAAAGAGAGGGGGGCAGACACCTGGAGAGCGCCAAGGCCCAGCAGGAAGACAGACTGCCACCCTGCAAGCGCCAAGCACCGGCCACCTGCTGGCCCCTTACTCAGCAATTTGCCATGCACGCGTCCTTATCCTTCCTACCACCCAGAAGGCTGCAAGGGTTTTCCTGTCCCCTCCCTCAGCATCACTCTGAGATGACAGCACAAGGACCTAGGGATTTTCTGGCTGTCTCTTGCCAGAGAATCTAAATTGCAAAACCCTAACACAAGCTCATAATCAGGAAACATTTCTTGGAAAGAGAGTGACTAACGTATGCCGGGCACTGTATTAAGCCCTTCGCAAAGACTATCTCATGATAATCTCAGTTCTGTGAGAGCTGCTGTTACTATTCCCAATTTTGTAGACGAGGACATTGAGTTTAGAGCGATGAAGGGGCTTACCCAAGGCAGAGCCTGCACAGCGAATTACACTTAAAAACATACCACTTTCTCTCTGTGTGTTCTGTTTTCTTTTTGGATTAAGTGAACCACAGGGCCCAAGCTATACAGTTGAGCCCCACACATTACATGTGACACTTAAAAGCAAGCAAAGTGTAATGTGCACTACGTTTCTAATGACCCCAGTACATCACCAATGGTGCAGGCAATTCCTTCTTCCTGTGCTTAAACACAAGAACAAGAGATACAGATTTCCATTCATATTTGTTGAATGAGTAGGGAGCGAACAACACCATGGTGGGGCCACGGAAATCCTGGCCCCGGTTCTAAGCTGCCTCACTGCACTCCGAACGCTCCCCTTGAGAGGCCCGTGTGGCTGGCCAAGGCTGTAGCACATTCGTCAGAGTTAAGGAAGGCCTTCTTCCTACTGACGTCTTACTAAACCTTACACTTGAACAAAGATCCCCTGATCATCAGTCACCTGAAGTTGGAGCAACAGAGCATAGCAGCATGTGCTCGGCTGTGGGACGATAAATGCATGTTAAATGTTTCATGATTTTTTTCTGTCCTATTGGCTTCCCCTGTGCTCAGTCACATGTGTGAAGGGAGTGGAATGTGAATTGCAAGTGAATTCCTCTCTTCTCAGCAAGAAGACTGCCTTCCGTCTCCCCTGACTCCATCCCAAAGGGTTCGCAGGTGCTGGCCAGGTGGAAAGGCCCTCTGAGAGTATGAAGAACGGTTCTGGGAGCAAGACTCCTAACCCTTAGTCTTCACCTTAATCCAGAGAGACATTTAAGCTGTATGAAGCAGTGTCCTGATTATGCAAGCAAAGTGGGTTCATCCAGGACTATCCTTGCACCTCGATCCCCTCCCCACTGCCAATATTTTGGCTATTTCATCACATTTACAGTTGTTCCTCAACTTCACAAAGGTTGTGCTCAAAGGTTTATGCACACTTTAATTTAAAATTTTTAATATAAGATGCGATTTAAATTCAGAGTGGGTGTCTTTCACCTCGGAAACTATTTTACGTGTCACTCAACAAATATGGGGGGGTGCTCCCAGGCATTCCTAGGCAGCACAGTGGAGAAGGTGTGGTGTCTAAGTTGGGCCTTGACATGGGCGGGAAACGATTTCAGCAGAGGCCAAGGGGCTGTGGAAGATGCTGCCTTTCTTCCACACGTGACTCTACGACTCCAACAAGTGATGCCTTTGGGGCCTAACCATGGCTTGGTAGCATGATTTCTATGCTACAAAGCTTTCTGAGTTCCAACTGTGGTTACATCTCCCTCTGATAATGGGAATGAGCATGGGAAAAGCTAAGTCTCACACTGGCAGTGAGAGCTGGCCCCTACAGTGGGAGACGACCTCCCCTGACACAGAGCTGGTGGCTCACATGGTAGAGGGGGGGTGAGGATTTCAGGAGGTGCCGTTGGAGGCTGCAGACGGTGGAAGTGAGCCATGACCTAAGCATAGAAGACAGGAGGTCAAGAGAGTGTTCCAGGCAAAGGGGCCAGGGCCAGAGGGGAGCAAGGGCAGTGTGCCCAGTGTGTAGAGAGAGAAGTGGAGAGCAAGGGGATGCTGAGGGATGAGCAGGGCCAGGGCCACGAACACGGAAGCTTTGAAAATGCTAGTAAAAACAGCACACACAAGCACTTCCCTCGCACTGTTAATTTTTTAAGCACACTTTTTGCACGATTAAACGTTAGCTGAGTGATCACAAATTCCACATTAGTGGGATCCAAGGTCTGAGGTTTTACTGTGTTTTAAATGGACCAGAAAGTACAGCCTGCCTAATGACAGGCACTACCATAGTTTGGTTTTCTGAGCCATTCTGAAGAGTCTTCACACGCTAAAGAGAGGAATGGCTTCCAGCCAATTACAGATTTTCAGGAAAACAGGCAGCATAATACATCACCTAGTACATAAAATAACTAAAGGATATTAACATCAATAAAGAAAAGGAGTCGCCCATGGGCCATCACAGCAATGTTCAGAAAAGAAACAAATATCAGTCTTCAGTCTTCAAGGTAAGTACTATACCTCAGGTAAAAACAAAATCAAGATGAACGTCTCAGCAGGTGCAAAGACTGTCTGGTTTAACTATTTATTTTTGGCAGAAGTCTCATTTTCCTAGAGAGAACAAATCTCTAATTACTTCTAGGGCTTAGCTTTTAGTCTTGGTTTTGAGGGCGGATGGTGCGGAACAGGAAGAGCTGGCTTGGCAGCAATCCTTCTGGAAAACATCTTGGGGTTGTAATAAACTTTATTTGAGTCTGTGATATGACACAGGTGCTAGAAAATCCAGCATAATTTTGGCCTGTATTGACAGTAAGATAATTTTCAGATTATGAAGAAAACCATACTGACGAGTCCTACCCTGGGGCCATCAGTGCACCGCGTATCCAAAGTATGGGGATAATTCTGGCCACCCCATCTTATGAAGGACACTGACAAACCAGAGCCGTCAGGAGACCAACGGACCCAGTGAGGAGGGGATCAGATGCCATCTCACCCTATTATCTGCAGAGATTGAGCATGTCTGACCTGAATCAGGGAGGTCTAAGAGAAGGTAATGATAGTTCGCAAAGGTACAAAGGGATGTTGAGGAGGAGGGAATACAATAATTCTGTGCTGCTTTGAAGGTATTACTGGAACCAGTGGGTAGAAATGAAGTTACAGAGAGATAAAATTCCATATACTGTATGACAGAACAAAACTAAGATTGCATGACAGTGGAGCAGGCTGCCAATCTGGTGGGAGCAGCAGGAAGGTGGGTTTGATGACTTTATGGGGTTGTGTGGCCAAGCCTCACAGTGTATCCTATACCCTTCTAAGGGAAAATGCGTCATTGGCAGGTTCTGCCACTGTGGTAGACTATCTGCAAAGGCAGGTGCCATAATTCCTTCCATCTCTGTCCAGGCATGCTACTCCATCCACTAAGAGGTGGAGTCCACTTCCCCCACCCTTGAATGTGGGCTGGAATTGATTTCCTTTGGTCAGTAACATGGAGGAAGTGGTCTTAAGAAGCCTGGCAGCTTCTCCTTTTGTTTTCTTGGAATCTCATAGCAATATAAAGAAGCTGGGGCCGGACTACTGAATGACGATGGGCCATGCAGAGAAAGGGAGAGATCAAGAAGAGGGGGACCCAGCCATTCTAGCCATCCCTGGTGACATGCCAGCCACATGAGTGGAGCCTTCTTGGCTACTCCAGGCCCAGCTGACCTCCCAGCTGAACCAAACCAACACCACGGGGAGCAGAAACACCACCCGGCTGAGCACAGCTAGCCCACAGAATCATGTCAAATAAGAAGCTGTTGTTTTAAGCCACTAGTTTTGTCATGGTTTGTTCTATGGCAACAGAGAACTGAAACAGCCAGTCAAGGTGGCCGTATTTTGTGCTATGTGACAGTGCCTTCCTGAGCACAGTGGATTGAAGCAGGTAGAGAACCTGATCCAAGGAGAACTTAATACGAGAGGAGGCTTATACCTTTAGGACCGCAGGTCTGGATGTGAAAGGAAAGGGTAGGACCAGCCGATCAGATTTCCTCTCCTTGGAATTTGAACTAGGAAATACAAACAGATTGAGAACTTGGAATAAAACCTTCTAAGGTACAGGCGGGGTCAAACCAAGACCACAGTAAGTCACAGGGCAACAGAAACATGAGTGAGCAGAGGGAGAAGGACAGAGAGAAGACCATCGGCCCCTGGGGAAGAGCTGCCCCGGGTGCTGCTGGGCTTCCTGGCTGCCCTTTACTCCTGTGAGGCTGGAGCACGGCTTCCGGTCCCAGAGCTCCCTGTCCTTTCACAGTCCTCCCCGAGGCCAGCACCTCTCGCCCCTCCTCTGTGAGCTGGCCTGCAGGAGTTCTGCCTCTTACAACCAAAACAGAGCAATTAAAGCAGGGCTCTTCTACCATGAGATTCTACCATCTTAGGAATGGTAATAAATAGAAGCAATAAAAATTATCACCAGTACAGTGAGCGTTTAGCAAATGAAAAATAAAGGGAGAGAAACCTCTTAATTAAGCTCGTGGGCGGAAAATATTAACAGGATAACCTTCCCACATTTCTGGTGAAATGAGCAAAAAATAGTAAAATTGGCAAACACACACACACACACACACAAACACACACGCGCACACACACACACACAACACAAGCAACAAACAAACAAACAAAGGGGTATGACATAATTTAACAAACTTCTGAAACTCAGAATTCATAGTGGCAATTCTTAGAAGTCCTGAAACTTTTAAGAGCCCAGTCAAACTGCAAAGACACAAACTGAGTGCCCTTTTCTTTTATTTCTTAAAAACAACTTTTTTTTCATGTTTATTTATTTTTGAGAGAGAGAGAGACAGAGCACAAGTGGGGGAGGGGCAGAGGCAGAGACACAGAATCCAAAATGGGCTCCAGGCTCCAAGCTGTCAGCACAGAGCTCAACTCGGGGCTCGAACCTGGGAATGGCGAGCCATGACCTGAGCTGAAGTCAGCCACTTAACCAACTGAGCTGCCCAGGTGCCCAGTCCTTTTTGTTTACTTCTGCTTGATGCAACAGAAAAGGTGATGGGACAGAGGGTAAGAAGAAAGAGGTAACGCAGGACAAGTGAGGAATCGGACTGACACACATAGAAAACTGGACACAGTATATTGAACAATGATGTTCTGACAGTGCAACACAGTGCGCCCTGATGGAAGAGATACAAACGGGGGTCCAGCTCCCTGTGTGGAGGGGTTCCAGGCTGCAGTGCAGGAAGGCAGAGCCTGGCAGCCCCACCAAGCCAAGGGGATGGAGTTTGGGGTTCAGGGAAGCTAAACAGCTGGGATGTACAGGGCGGAGTAGTGGGGCTCTTAAACAGCTACTGTCAATATCTGGTTCGGGAAGATGAAGGGTATGATGAGCACCAAAACGAGAGAAGTGGGAATCTGGATGGGATTAACGGCAGAGTAGACACTGTAGAAGATACAGCAATATTGGTTGAAGATGTAGAAACAATGGAAACTATTTTTTAAGAAAAGGAAAGGAAAGGAAAGGAAAGGAAAGGAAAGGAAAGGAAAGGAAAGGAAAGGAAAGGGAAGAAAAGAAAAGAGAAGAAAAGAAAAGAAAAGAAAAGAAAAGAAAAGAAAAGAAAAGAAAAGAAAAGAAAAAAGACCTAAAAAGAAATGAATAGTGGATCTGTCACTTTTGGGAAAATATCAAGCAGTATACATGTATAATAGGAGTTACAGAAGGAAGAGAGAAAGGGTAAGACTGAAAAAAAGATTTAAAGAAAAAATGACTAAAAATTTTCCCAAATTTGATGGAAATTTCCACATATAGAAGAAATCTTATTCTTTCACATATAGAAGCATCTCAACAAACCCTAAGCAGAAGAAACATGAAGAAAACCAGACTGAGGCCCATCATAATTCTTCTAAAAGTCTAAGAAAAAGAGAGAGAAAAATCTAAACAAAAGATGCCCAACCTCTCTGCATTTACTAGGCTGGCTAAACTGACAATAGCAAATGTTGACATGGATGTAGAATAATGGGAACTCTCAGAACACTGTTGGGGGGAGTGCTAAATGGGACAGTTTAGAAAGCAGCTTGGCAATTTCTTATAAAGTCTGGCACGCACTTACCATATGATTCAGTAACTGCACTCACAGGTGTTTAGCCAGTAAAATAAGAGTATGTCCACACAAAGACCTGCATGTGAGTGTTCACTGCAGCTCTATTCACAACAGTTAGAGGCTAGAAACGGCCCAAATGTACATCAACCAGTGAATGTATAAACAAAGAGTAACACACCCATAAAATAGAATGTTGTTCATCAAAAAAAAAAAAAAAAAAGGAATGGATTGTTGAAACACACCTTCCCTTGGATGAGTATCAAAAGCATTATGTTACACGAAAGAGGCCAGGCATAAAGACTACATACTACATAACTCCCATTTACACAACAATCTGGAGCAGGTGAAACGATAGACAGAAATCAGGTCAGTGGTTGGTGAGGGAGGGAGTTTTCTGCAAAGAGGCATGAGGGAATTTTGGGGGTGATGGAAATGCTCTGTCATCACTGTGGTGGGGTTGCATGACAATATACATTTATCAAAATTCGTTGAGTTGTGCAGTTCAAAAGGGGGAATTTTATCTTATGTAAATTGTACCTCGATAAAGTTGATCAAGAAAAGGGAAGGATGCTGACTATCTAAGGGAAGTGAGGTCTTGAGGGCAGGCTTCTGAATTAAAGAGCAATCAGAAACCTGTGGAAATGGATTACACCCTCTCCCAATTATGCAGCAGAGACCCTAGAACGTGACATTTACAAACTCTGAGAAAGCTGGGTCCAAGAATCCAAAGACTGTCAATGACCCCAGCTGAGATTTATCTCTTCTCTGTCCTTTCCTCAGGCTATGGATGGTGGTGACAGTAAGCTAATTTAAATATTGAACTTATACCAAACAACATGGTAATCATCGTCTTGGGGCCAAATGGGAATATTTAAAACCGGAAAATGGAAAAATAACAGCATGCCTAAGTCCTCACCTAGAAATATTAGTGGGTAGATACTCTCATCTTTCATAGCAGGTCAACCAACCGACCTCATAACTGAAATGTGTAGCTTAAAAAAAACAAAAACCCGACAAAATGACTCCTACTAACATTTTTCATAATCTTTTTTCTTAACCTCAGAGATATTTCATAGGAAATAAATATCTCTCACAGTAAAACTTGTCAGTAATTCATTTAGCTTCTTTTCTTCTGTTAAATAAAGAAAAGTGAAAGTACTTTTTAAAAAAATTTCAGAAGAGCAGTTACAGTAGGATCCTATCTACTGGTGTACCTTATTTCATAATACGTGAGACAGTAGCTCTTGTCAGATGCACCACTAAGAAAGAAAATCACTGCCAATTTAACTAGGATGCAATGCACGGATGCCATGGACTAGAAGATACATACCAATTTCAAAGATTTTTGATCTCGAAAATAAAAAAAGAAGGATGACTCAGAATCAATAAAATGTATCTCCATCCATCCATATGCAAATAAAATGGTTGCTAAATAAGGTCACCTACATTTAGTAATAGCTATTTCTCAGAGGGTTTGGAGTCATTTTAAAACTTCTATCTTTTCTACATTAAAAAAGTTCTGTATAGTGAAGATGCATTTACAAAAACAAATGAATGATTTTTATTCAAAATAAAAAATGATTGGAAGTAAATGTGCCAAGGTGTCAACAGTAGATATCTCTGGGTGTGGTGATGACAGCTGACATTTCTTCTTTGTTCATTTCTGTATTCTAAAGCAATTCTGAAAATTGAAAAACTAAACAAAGGAAGCCAAAAAACCCATAAAAATAGGGATGAATGTCCTTAGATGAAAAGAATTTATGGCAGGACCAAGCATTCCTGCTTTGCCCCGATTTTCACATGGAAGTCCTATGTCCCAGGATGCCTTGCCGCCCTGCCTACCTTCTTGTTCAAATCAGTGGTTGAAGGTGCTTTGGATTTCATTCCAGAGCAGAGGTATTCCATTTTTCTAGGGTGCCTCAGAATCACCCTAAGGAACTTGTTAAACAAGCAGATTCCTGCACTCTACCTCTAGAGATTCTGATCCAGATTCTGAGGGGGAGCTCAGGAGACTACATTTAAGCACCCGAGGAAATTCCTGTCAGGCCTCACAGCCGCAGGGCTCCTTCAGCATGTCTTCTTGTCATCTTTCTCCTTTTCTCTCCCTAACCAGTATCATCTGAAACCTTCCCCAAGCTTCTGTGTCCCCCAGGAGGGCACTGTGGCCTCTCGCCCACCACACATAGCCCTGGAGGGCTGCCACCTCACCAAGGTCACAACAAAAAACACACGGTCAGAGGAACCCAAAGGATCCGATTCCCTCCTGTCAGGAAAAGGCTAGTAGCTCAACTCAGACCCAAACTCAAGTCCAAGGGGGCACTGACTCCCCTAAACAAAGTTAAAACTTGTAAAACATCCAGGAATGGAAAAAACCCTTCCATTATACGGAAGTGACACACAGATCTCTCCAGTTCTTCCCCGTTCCTCGCCCAGGTTCTACCACATTCGAACACCATCTACAGCAAATATGCTGGAAATTTTTAAAAGATCGATTACCCTGTCCTACACATTACTTTCCATATGAACATAAGTCTGAAGTGTTAATTCTCTCTCCTGGACATAATTCCAAAGAAAATAGGTTTCCTCAGTGTAGCTATTTGGTTCAATTACTGATTTCTAAAATCTGGTGTATTACTTTATGTCGGCTGTTTTTCATTAATATGTGCGCCCAGCTCCCATTTTCCATGGCTCTTAGCCAAGAGCGTCTCAGACTTTCATGCGCATGAGAACCCCTTGGGATCTTGTAAAAACACAGATCTGTAGATGTGCAATCAGGAGATCTGGGGTGGGTCCTGGGAGTCTGCATTTTGAACAAGCTCCCAGGTGATACCCAGGTTTCTGGTTCCTAGACCACAAACGAGTAGCTAGGACACTTGACAGGTGGGAGTTTGGTTCCTAAGTCTGTTTTTGCCTATAATAAAGTAAAAGAAAATGAGCATTTGGTCTCTCACAGGGCTTAAACAATTGTGCTACTTTTCCCTTGAGATTTGCAGGAAATCTGTAGTGTACCCACACCTCTGGGTGGGAGTGAGTCAGCAAGTTATAAAGCCAAATTCCTTTTCATTGTAAATTCTTATATCTGCTTTTTACTTAACTGTAAACTATCAAAATTAACTTCTAAGCAGAAGATTGAGAGATTACAAAAAAAAAAAGCCCATGTGAAGGATGGGAAGTATTTTAAGAAGTCAAGAAAATGATTTTAATTATAAAAATGAGTAGAGGTTTAACGTGAGAAAATGCAAGTTGGCTAGTTTTGCAAGGGTGACTTTTTATTAAATCAGAAAACTGTTGTCAGCTGCAGGAATGAATCTTTTAACTTCAGGGGAAACAAGGAAATTAAAAGGGGCAGCTGTGATAACGTCTTTACAGTTTTGACTTCAAGGGAGCACAAAGTTAGAAGGGTGAATACCAAAGAATGATTTTACATTTAGCTATCCAAGATCCAGAGTGAAATAATGTGTCTGTGTTATGATTATCAAGCTCCCAAACACAGAGGAGAAGAAAAGTAAAGACCACTGAGACAAAATTCAAAAAAGTTCCAATGTCCTATTATGCCCAGCATAGAGAAAAAGACAGGGAGAATGTACAGCAAAAAGGCCAGTGGCAATTGCCTCTGAACGGTGGGAGTATGTTCATCTTGGCTTGTTTTATTTTGACAGTTTCAACAATGATAATGTACTAATTTTATAATAAAAAATAATTTAAAAATTTTAAATGGTCATGTTGAATTAGGAAGGAAGGAAGGAAGGAAGGAAAACAGATTGATACAGATGGCTTCTCCCTTGAAGGAAAATTTCTTTCAAATGGCAATTCCTTTACATATTTCTTTTAATTATGCCCCACACAATTCTTTCCTCTTTTTGTCCTGGGATCATATTAATATTAAGGCTGTGATTATACTTGAAAGTGTTAAATGGCATTTGAGTCATTAGAATCTAAATTCCCAATCATTCCTCTGTAATCATATTTTCTATTTCACATATAGCAACTGACATGTATAAACTTGACAATGCTTCAAGGACAGAACTCAAGGTCCTTTCCCTTCCTATCAGAATCCACAACGTGCCAGCCATGACAGTCCCATGTTCTCTCTCCGAGAGGCACTGGCCAGCTGTCGTGCCTGTAGGCTCTCCAGAGGGCCGAGTTCTCCCTGGATTGCTGTGACCGTGCTATGGCCTCAGTGGCTGATACTGCACAATGCAGGACATGCTACACTGAAAGGAAGAAACATGCTGAGAAAGACTGCAAAATCACCAGCATCAGAAACAGCTTGGCCACGTACCTTTAGGATGGTGATATTCCAGGTAAAGCTCTCCACTGCTTTTTGTAGTTTTCGTTCCTTCAAACCTTCCTTGGTGCCGATGCTGTGCAAATGTTCATGGAATTCCATGGCTGAAAGAAACAGAGTAGTTTACTTACTTCCCCATCCAACCAGTGGGGAGGAGCTGGCAACACTTATTTTTCCAATCTCTAGTGAAAGAATTCCGATCCCCAGTGGATTTTCATAAACGTGCCTATTTAAGAATGTGATCATTGGGTCGTCTGGGTGGCTCAGTTGGTTAAACGTCTGGCTCTTGATCTCAGCTCAGGTCATGATCTCAAGGTTCTTGAGTTCGAGCCCCACATCAGGCTCTGTGCTGATGGTGCAGAGCCTGCTTGGGATCCTCTCTCTCCCTCTCTCTGCCCCTCCCCTGCTTGTGTTCTCTCTTTCTCTAAATGAAATATAAATAAACAAAAAAAGATTAAAAAAAAAAAGGAATGTGATAGAAGGGAAACACTGAAAAAAACTCATGGTCTTAAACAAGGCAGAAGGCATCTTAGAGGTCAGCAACAGTCATTCTTCATGGTTTCGAAGGGGGAATGGGGCACATGTGATTATTCTCAGTCCTATTTTAGAGATGAGGAATCAGAGGTTTAGCAAAGGTGAGAGATGGAAGGCTGTGGAGGTAGCAAGAGGGAGAGCACCAGAGCCCAGGTATTTGGAGCCTCAGAGTGCAGATTTAAGCTCTGCTGAGGACACAAAGTTGGCAGCCGGAGATGAAATGAATACAAAGTAATGTATTTCCGTCAACAGTGAGTCAATCTGAGGTCAGTTACCAAGCCTATTGTAAAAGGGAGAAGATGGGGAGAAAGACCCTGACCTCTAACTCTACATTTACATTATGACTCTTTAACATAATTGACATAATCAAATGAATACTCCCTACTGTCATTCAAAATAGTGTCAGAGGCTCCCTATGCAGCAACAATGCAATAATGCAGGAATAGCAATGACGGTGTCTTTGCTGGCTTAATATCATTACAACTCACGGAATTTTACATAGTAATCTGCAGTCAATTATCCCACCTCTGGCCAATGGGGACCCTTCAGACTGGTACCTATGTCCTTTTGAAATGACTAATTAGCCTTTTGGCACAAGATGTTCTAGACTTTACCAAATACATTTTCCACCCCAGACCTAGAGCCAGGCATTTCTCCAAGGACCTCCAGATACTTTTAGTTGGAATGATCCTTAAAGACCACAATCTGGGTAGTAGGAGTGCCCATTTTTACTGAGTTTTCATTGTTTTCTAGGTCTTTTCATTGGACTGATCTCCAACACCTTTTTTTTTTTTTAAAAAGAGGGAAGAATAAGATCCTGCTAATACTTCTAATTCAAATATAAGTGTATGAGGTTTTTACATATTTTTAAAAATTTGATGCTTATGTTGTATCTCCTAGGTGGAAAACCCTAATTGCTAACCACATCAACAGAACTCTTAACAGTATTAACAGTAAAACCAGCATTTGCTGGGGGAGGGGTCCTCAGGGAGTACCTCATTGAGAATGTACAGTAAGAATATTGTGTTCTAAGGTTAGTCAGAATAATTCTTTTTTCCACGTCGTTATGTGACTAACAAACTCGAGTTAGGTTCATTTGGCTTTTGTATTTTTCATTCTCTGTGTGTGTGGTGGGGCAGTGCTTTTTTGGATGTAATTTGTTTTATGATTACGTCAAACCTACATGATTCCAGGCGTGCCTCGGTGGCTTAGTCAGTTAAGCATCCAACTCTTGACTTCAGCTCAGGTCATGATCTCATGGTTTGTGAATTTGAGCCCTGCATCAGTCTCACTGCTGTCAGTGCAGAGCCTGCTTTGGTTCCTCTGTCTCCCTCTCTCTGTCCCTCCCCTGCTCACTCGCAGGCACTCCCTCTCTCAAAAATAAATAAACATTAATAAAAATTAAAAAGACTACATGATTCCAAAGCCAAACCTCGTATCAAAGAGCTCAGGTAAGTCTTGCTTCCTTCTGGTGTCCTGTACCCTGACCCCTCCCTCCCCCTCCACATTTTTTGGTAGTTTTTAATATACCCTTCTCCTGTCATTGTTCCCCTTGAAAATACAAGCAACTGTGTACACGTATCCACGGCCTTTCCTTTCTTGCACAAGAAATTTCTGTACTTGGTTTTGTTTTCTGTACACTGTTCAGAAGGACACTGTTCTACATCTTGGTTTTTGTTTTTTTCCTCATGTAAGTACAGAGTGGAGATCACTCTGTGTCCATGAGTACAGCTCATCTTCACTCTTTTTTCTTAACAGCTACGTGGACTCCTTGAGGGGATGAACCAGCATTTACTTCACCAGTCCCCTACTGCCAGACATTGGGTTGTTTTGAAAGCATTTGTTGTTACAAACGATGTGGAGGAGCAGTCATAATCTGTACAAGGCATTTCCTCTGTTCCTTTGTGCATGGTTACTGTTCAGTTGGGCATTCCAATTGCTAACACCCTTCCTATGCAACACCATTTCAAAGAACTCTTTATACTGTGATTGACAGCAACTTTATTTCTTAGTGTCTTTAAACAGGAAGCAAAAGCTGACACATAGGATAAATACGGTAAGCAGCCAATTTTTTATTAGTCTTTTTTCTTTTTGTCCCCCTCACCGAATAGGAACAACAGCTGTAATTCCTATCCTGCTAATAAGGCTTAAGAACATAACTGGTTTCAAGAAAGAACAGTAAAATTCATTACATCGTCTAGGAAACTACCACACTGACCTCTCTCCTTTTCTCCAACTTCTCTTTGCCATGATGGTACCTGAGAACATCCCGACTTGATTAACTAAACCCCCTCCACGATAATGCTGGTGACCTGGCTCACACAGCAGGCTGCATCCCCTATACCTAATTCTGACTTCTACTGAATGTGCTTGGCGGAACATGCTGCAAAAAACAAACAAAAAACACAAAAAAGCAACCATGAATAGGATACAATCTTGTTCTAAAACCCAGGATTTTTGCTAGAGCATTTAACTGTGCCCGCATGTTTTTCTTTCTCCCTGGGACACCCCTTGGGGAGTGCGATGATGACTACCACCCACTTCTTAGAACATGGCCAGGTGAAGCCTGAGCAGTGAGACCTTGATGTGCTGGCTTTTCCGCTAATATTTAATACTGGACTTTGTCAAGACCTAGATTTTAGGACATGAGTCATCAATACTCGTCATGTTTCTAGACTAGCCTTCAGGAGGCACTAGAGCCTTATAAGCATCACTGAGGCATGGCAGAGAGAATTCATGACTGGAATGCGGGAAAGAGAAGAGACACAACAGAAGTGATGAGGGAGCAACTCTCTGTAAACAAGAAGGTAAGGGAATGCTGAGCTTAGACAAACGTCTACCCTAACTTCTAAGAAGGTTTCTGAAGGTTCAGAAGAATGCAGGGCCAGAGACAGTAAAAGCATAGGCTGTCTTGAGAAGGACTGAGGACTCAAGGAAGAAACAGTCAAAATAATAAAAGATGATACTGATAAGGAAGAAACAGGGAAACATTTACAGAACTAAAGGTAGTTAAATACATGCCTGCTGTCTAAAAAGTTCATATTTCATTGAAAAGTGAGACTATACAGTTCCCTCTTATCTCTCCCCTCTGGAAATATCAACAGTCCAATAAAAGTCCATAAGGAACTATATTAGTAATGAAGTTCTTTTAAAAATGTGCACAAGAAAGGTGATTAAGTTGAAACTGGAAAAATTATGTTAAAAATATAAAACCTGGCAAAAAGAAAAAATATATATACAAAACTTGAAGCTTTAAAAAGCGACCAAGATTATCAGTCCCACTGTTACTTATTTCATTATTTGAAATATTGATTCATTATATATTTGCCTGCATCACACAATGGTTTCTTTAAAAAGTCTTCTGATATTCATAACTTATAGACTGATCTTTGCAAACATTCTGCTAATCCACTGATTCAAAGCATATGTTGATTTTATTTAAGGAAATCAAAGGATTCTGACCTTGGCCCATACAACATGACTGTACCCTTCACTGCTTCCCTGTGACGTGCAAAGCCCAGAGCACGGACTAAGGGCACACAACTGAGAGAAACAAAAGGCATCCGTCCAGGTGCTTTACGAACATTATATAGGAAACTTGGAGAGAGGCTATATAGCACTTTCCTAAGGAAATGGGAAAGAAGAATTTGAATACTGGTTTGTCTTCCAACTACCATGAGTTATTTCCAATCAAGAGTCCCTACTCTTGACATGAGCTCAGGCTACGGTTACGTGTACCCAATAATTACTCCGTGAGGTAGAGCACTGTAAGGGCTGATGCACATGCACTGACCTAGTTCTAAGAGAATACAGAGGGAGAGCAAATGAGATTATGCATTTGAAGTGGGTCAGTCCATATATAACAAGGAAATCTAATTATATTAGATGCAAACTGCATTTATTCCCTTGATATTAAATTATCAGGAAATCTATTTTAACATGTCACAGGAGGTCTTTTAGTTCTTTACATCAACATTGAGTATAAAGAACTTGTCTGGGTTAGATGTTAAGTAACTTTCTCCCTATTTTCCAAATTATTTTCAGCAAAGAAACATTAGCCCAATGACAAAGTTTCTTATTGAGAAACATAAAAGCACTATCTCTTCTCCATCTGGAAGTTGTACCATTCTGTCTAAAGAGCAGAGTGAGACTTAAAGTCATCGATGAAAATCAAATAAGCCAAACTTTTAAGACTAATTTACCACCTCTCCACTCCCGCCCCCAACCCCAACCCCCACAAGGAAGTCAAGTTGTTTTCGTTTTAAAACTCTTTTTCTAGAGGCGCCTGGGTGGCTCAGTCAGTTAAACCTCTGACTTTGGCTCAGGTCATGATCTCACGGTTTGTGGGTTCAGCCTGCGTCAGACTCTGTGCTGACAGCTCAGAGCCTGGAGCCTGCTTCGGATTCTGTGTCTCCCTCCCTCTCTGCCTCTCTCTCTCTCTCTCTCTCTCTCAAAAATGGACAAATATTTTAAAAAAGTAAAACTCCTTTTCTTTAATTATAGTTTGAGGGGAGTTGGGGTAGGAGCTAGAGGCAGGTGGTGGAGATTGGGAGCTCCCACTATGGGAGTGAAGACAGGATGTTAAGGAGGCATGGAGAAGAGCCCTGGGTAGGCAAAGAGCTGGTGTGTATGTGTGACTGCAGTTGGATGGAGCCGGGCAGAGGACACTTTCACAGTAATCTGGAGAATGGGCGGCCTCCATTATTAGAGAGACTGTGATGAGAGGTAGAGGGGATTCTGTAAGAGAATCTCAGGGCAGTCTTCACAGAGCAGTCACGTACATGCTAGGGAGCGGGTCCCAAACTTCAGTACAAGGCAGTCACCGGAGGTGCGTGTTTAATGCAGAGTCTTGGGGCGCCTGGGTGGCTCAGTCGGTTAAGTGGCCGACTTCGGCTCAGGTCACGATCTCGTGGTCCGTGAGTTCGAGCCCCGCGTCGGGCTCTGGGCTGATGGCTCAGAGCCTGGAGCCTGCTTCGGATTCTGTGTCTCCCTCTCTCTGACCCTCCCCCGTTCATGCTCTGTCTCTCCCTGTCTCAAAAATAAATAAAACGTTAAAAAAATTTTTTTAAAAGTAAATAAATAAAACGCAGAGTCTCTGCATCTCCCCCAGGATCCTAGTCAGAAGGTCTGGGGTAGGCCCAGACCCAGACGTTCTTAGCAAGTACCCCAGAAGATTTCCATGCAAGAGGGCTGGCGATGGGGCATCTGGGTGGCTCAGTGGGTTGAGTGTCCATCTCGTGATTTTGGCTCCGGTCGTGATCTCACGGTTCGAGAGTTTAAGCCCTGCTTTTGGCTCTGGGTTGACAGCATGGAGCCTGCTTGAGATCCTCTCTCTCTGCCCTTCCCCCACTTGCACGCATGCACTCTCTCTCTCTCTCTCTCTCTCTCAAAATAAATAAGGAAACGTTTTTTAAAAATTGAAATTTAAATAAAAAAAAAAAAGAAGAGGGCTGGAGATCACTGCAAGGAAAATCAGGTTCGGAGGAGAGGGAGATGACACTGAGACTCTGCAGGTCATGAGGAAGACAGACACACGTGCAGCAGGTGTTCGAGGGCATTTCAGAAAACTTAACAACTGTGATACTGCTGACTCCATCTATCCTGAAGGAAGGAAGAGGGGGAGGGAGGGCGGAGGGCACATGAGAGATGTGGCAGGCACCACAGTCAAGACTCTCCCTTTTTTTTTCTTCTTTTTTTAACGACTGGTCCAGCCATTTTTTTTTTTTTTTGTAATGACTGCATATAAAAGGTCTCATCATTTTAGATAATGGAAGTAATTCTTGAGGCTCCAAGTAACAACACTAATCGGTCAGAGAATAACATTTATTGATTACAAACCAAGTGTAGGTCATTTGACTATATGCTGCGTTGAGCCCTATTAAAACCCATTACTTAAATCTGTAAACCCATTACTGATCGTTCTGTAAAAAACTACAGATTTCTACAAATATGTGGAGTAAACTGAGGGAAGGGAACTAGTGCTTATATTGTCAACTCATTGATAGCTCTTTCATAAAGAAGTGTTGACAGTTTTGTTCTGGAACACAATGGCTGAGTTCAGCTGCATCACTATAGCAAAAGGGACAACGGCATCAAAATGATGTGAGAACACCTAACAATCGTTGCTTTGTAAATCAATGCCAAAATAAAGTCTGTAGGAACACCATCAGGGTAGGATTTCTGTACTAGGAAACACACCCTGGGCACAGGAGATTTAGTAGGCATATCAGGTCTACGTATTAGATTGTAAAATTTTACAGAACAAGTTACAAACAACTGGTAATTTAAGACTAGATTGTTTAATCTTACAAAATAAACTAAAAATACAAAAAATCAAAGAAATTAAAATTTCCAAAAACATGAGGAAGTCCATTCTGTGTTCTCACTTAAGCGACTGGATAGTAAATGAGAAGATAATAGATACGTCCCACAGGAGAGCTGACTGCCCTCAAACCTACTATAAAATTGTGAACGATTACACTGGAAAGTTACGTAACAAGGTGGACAGGGAGTCCTTCATCATCTCCTGTTCTTTATCTCGGCTAGCCTTAGTATTCTAAATGAAGTAATAAGAACGCTGGACTCTGGTCAGAGAGAGGCTATCTGCTCAACTGTGCTCCACAGACATGTACCAGACAGAGCCCGGGACGCAGAACATGCCAGCAGCCAGCGCAGCTCAACTGCATCCGAGGGTGCGGGCTGGGTCTCAGGCTGTCTGCACCAACTATGACCTTGTTTGGAAACAAGACCTGGCCACTTCCCGTAGCTGTTCTACCTACAGAGTTTACTTCTATGTCCTGCCTTATTAACTACACTATTAGCCAAACTGACATGCAATTATACAAAGTAAACAGTCAATATATTTGTATGTTCCTTGTTTACCAATTAGCAGTGTCTTTTATCTGCCTGTCCATATTACTGGTATTTTAGAGTGAAAGTCCCTCCACTCTGGGGAGGGCACTGCTCATTTACATAGATGGAGTGCTTAGAAGCAGCCCTCACAGCAGGCTTTTGGCTTCAGTGGAGAAGCCTTCATGATTTCTTAGAAAGGATAAGAAGATGTATGAGAACCACCCAAACCAGCTTCAGCTGTCATTCCCTCAGGAGACACCACCACTGAGGGCTATCCCCATGCACAGCCCTATCTGGGCTGGGGGGAGATGTGCCCCAAGCCGGCTTTCTGTGGAAACTGTGCCTTTACCTGGGGCATTAGGGGCTGAAATAGAGGGCTTTCCAGCTCCAAAACACAGTATGTCTCATTGATGAACTGTAGGTAAAACAAAACAAACAAACAAACAAAAAACAAAAACAAAACTGTAGCTTCTGAAAATAATTGGAATTTTATTGATCCTGAAAAAATTTCTTTTGTGACTATCTGCAAAATCAATATTTGGAGGTTTCTAATCTGCAGATTTAAGACAAGAGAGTTTGCGGATTTAAGACCAGAGAGTTCTAATAATCTTACAAAACACGGCCCTCAGCTTCTGCGGCCTGAGCATTGCTGGTGGACTTAGCTCCCAGGCAGGCACAGGTCACAGGTTCTTGATTGCCTCGCTACCGCTGCTTAGTGACAAGAATTCCCACTGTGAAAACAATCTTCAGGTTCAAAAACAGAAACAAGGCCGATAATAATGAGGGAATAAGAAGTGGCCTTGTTTTGTTTTGTTTTGCTTTGTTTTGTTTTGGGAGCAAATTGTATTTCTCTGTATGTTTCCAGTATTTGCCAAATACTCTGCCACCGTTTTTATCATCAATTTGCATATTTTAGACCCATGTGTAGTTGTTCACATTATCTTGTATTTTTTCAATTAGTAATGTCCCATTTACTCATCTGATTTATACTAAATGGCATCACAAAAGCCTCAAAGAAAGCATGGTCTGGCTAACATTTACAACATGTGGGGCACCTATTAAGGTAGGGGAAGGAGACCGGGTTTCTTGATTCTACCAGGATGTTGCCACCCAAGCAAGACAAGAGGTAACAGTTAATTCTGGCCAAAGGAAGGAGAATCTTTCTAAGTTTTAGTCAACTTCACTTGAAAACCAATACTACCTAGGTAAATCGCCCTTTGAAAAGTATGACACGCTACACAACTGCAATGGGCTACATTATTTAACAGTCAAAATACACGGTGTGTTTAAAGGCAGTAAAGTTTGAAGGCTGTGAGCATATGTTACACAAATCCAGTGAAGTACATGGAAACACAGACCAATGCCTAGGGGACATGATGTCCAGAGAGCATCAAATGGTCGTATCTCATGCACAGACCTGGCTGGCCTGCTGTGACTGCTCTTTTGCCAAGAGGATTGTCTTTAAGCCTTGGCTACTCTGTGCCAAAGAACCTGCAATTAGGTTCCAGACTCCATGACCTCAAGTTTCTGTTCCCACAGAAAAGATGTGAGTTATTTTTCTTTAGGAATGTTAACCAAGAAGAAAATCTGCTCAAATTCCTTGGTGGTAATGAACTTGAGAATTTAGGAAATGAATAGTTGGTCATCAAACAGCAGAGGAAGAACAAATGGAAACCCATAAATTTCTATGAGAATTTAGTTTGGTTCTGATCTAAGGGAATGGAAGACAAAGGCCATGTGCACAAAGAACAGGGCCATGCATCCATGGTGGGGACTGCACAAATCATTTAATCCTTCAATTAAATCCTAAAATTTAATATTCAATTTTCAAAATTGGTATGCCCGCACAAATTATATGATTTGTTTTTTACATAAAGAACTACATTTTGGAAAGCTGTCACTTCTTCCCATGTCATCTCTTGAAAATATAAACAGCTAATGTATTTTTTTTTATTTGTAGCTATTGGTTTCACATAATTTTCCAATTATTATTACAAAATACCTTACAACCTAAATATTTTAAAGACTTTCTTTTTGGAGGGGCTTAAAGCTTAATGACCAAAAATAAAATGTAAAGCTGACAG
This sequence comes from Acinonyx jubatus, assembly GCF_027475565.1. Taxonomy (NCBI): domain Eukaryota; kingdom Metazoa; phylum Chordata; class Mammalia; order Carnivora; family Felidae; genus Acinonyx; species Acinonyx jubatus. The sequence continues at coordinate 132,066,731 of NC_069384.1, read as the reverse complement.
ATTAAGTATCATGTTTTGTGAAAATGAATAACGATAAATTTTCCAGGATGATATAATTAAATTAACTAAGCACATTAGTACAACTGCAAAGAATGGAATATTGTGGAACTTGTTACTGAGTTTCCTGCCCACCACAGATGAACATAGATGAAAACCAAACAGCCATAAAAATAAAATTAACATTAAAAAAAATATGATATATGCAAGAAATATAAAGATATGAAGAAAGAGGCTTTTGCTCAGAAAGAAAAGGAGACTTGGTCAAAAACATGGCATCATTTCCTGTTCGATCTAAGTGAACGCCATTTCTTCTTGCCAAACAGAAAGCAGAATGACCTTTCAAACATTCTGGTTGGGATTTTCTCTACCAATCTAAATGATATGAATCTAAAATACACCATGTAGCACAAGGCTAAATATTTTTAGAAATGAATGTAATTTTAAAAAATGCTCATAAGAGAGACATATTGATCTTAAGCTTATATAAAGATTAGTTTTTTCAACCAAAAATTTATTTGCTGCCCTAAAATGCTCTTTTATCACAAACGTATCCAGTGCAAAAATATTTTTCATATGTTGAAAATAGAAACCAGCCACAAGCAAAGGGTAAAATCTGCCCAACGGTGACAAAAGAAATATGTATTTATATTTTATTTCAAATTTCCCAAATCGGGTGTAGTGAGATATTTTCTGGAAGATGGAATCCCATATTACACAGGTCCCATTTGGGACCTCATTCAAGACAATGATTTATCAACAGTATTAAAAGTACCTTAACATAACACAGTCTGCACGTGTCTTGTGGCACAACATCAGAGTATCTTGAAAACAAAATACAGTTATCGGATTATTTTTCCAACTAATTTGCATACAGCACCTGTTAAAAATCACAGCCTTTGTAAACTATACGCTCTGTCCCAAAATCCCAGGGGTCTGAGGTTTGTATGCGCTGCTGACACGTGGGCGTTTACACCATAATCCCCATGGAGACACGGAAATGCCTAATTATTTTTCATACAGTTCCAGTTGGTAGTCTCTTTTTCTTGGCCTTCTTTCCAATCTTGGCATTAACAAAAGCCAAATTATTTTAAGATGGATTTTTGAGCTGTTAAATCCCGTTCCACATGAGGTGGAAGAGATAAACCAGGTCTCTTAAATATATCCATGAAACCCAGATGGATGACAAGATCCCGGAATGCCAAATCCACAGCAGTACAATTTGTGAATGGATTGCATGAGGGAGGTTTTCCTTCCTCTGCCAGCATGCTCCATCTGGGTAAATCGAGGTGAGAGGAAGTTGCATAACTTTCAGTCCTTTGTGGAATGCAAGTGCCATGCCACCATCCTAAACACATGGCCACATGATGCACTTGGGGTGGGGTCACAGGAGCCAGGATGTAGACCCTCCCCATTTCATTTCGCTGAGGTGTAAAAAGGCCTCTTCATCCCCGTCAAGCTCAAAGATTAGTTTCTTTTTCTTTCTTTCTTTCTTTCTTTCTTTCTTTCTTTCTTTCTTTCTTTCCTTTTCTTTTCTTTTCTTTCTTTCTTTTTTTTTTTTTTTTTATACCTAGGACATCTTTGTCTGGATTGCCACTCTAAGTTGGATCCTTCCCCTCTACCACAGTTTGGCACAATCACCATAACACATCAGGCCTCGTCACAGGGACAGCCCTGCCTCCCTTGCTTTTTATATCTCTTCTTAGCTAAATTTTTGAATAAATAATATAGTCATATGGCTCAGCAATTTAAAAAGTATAAACTCATATACAGAGAATTATGTTTTCTTTCCCCACCCCCCAGTCTCCTTGTTCCCCTCCCACCAGGCAAGTGCTGTTACCCGACCTTAGGTATCCACCCAGACAGAGTGATGCACTCACAAGCACACAGAACCCTATTCTTCTACCCGGCCCTTTAAAACAAATATTAGCAAATAGCACAGTTTGCCTTCCCTTTGAAAACAATGTACATGATATATATATTTAACCTATATGTATATATAAGATCTTCCTTATATACGTGTATATATGTAGTGTGTGTGTGTGTGTGTGTGTGTGTGTGTGTGTGTGTGGAGGTGAATGTACATACACAAGCTTATATTTTTTTTCTACTTTCTTATGGTAGCATAATGTTCCATTTTATGGATCTATCAGAATGTATTAAACAAGGGCCTCCTACTGAATGCTTAGGGTATAACATTTAGCTTGATTTCAGTATTGCAAAGAAAATTATTTACATATTGTCCTTCCCCACGTAGGTGACCATATCTGTAGAATAAACTCTGAAAAAATGGAATTGCTGGTTCAAAGTGTACGTACCTTGTAAATCTGAAATTTACTGCCATATGGTCCTCCCTAGGCATGGACCGCACCCCCCCCCCAACATTGTGACAGATATCAGTTTCCCCTATATCCTCACCAATCCATCATGACTCATGTGTGATGTAACTTTGTGGTCTTGGATACAAACATTTGGATCTGATGCATGAAAAGTGGCCATCTCCTTGAAACACCTTATTTACTCATCTTTCAGAAGATCACAGTTCTCTCCTCCTACTGCCTGGCTGCATCCTGACTTGCTGTGCCTGGTCCTCCACACCTCCTCCCTGACATCTAAATATTGGAGGGCCAGGGCTCCGTCTTCTCTATCCACAGTCACTTCTTAGACGATGTCAGTCTCCATGTATAAAAGACCACCTTTGCGCTTATGGATTTCAAACTCACTACTTCCAGTCTAGACCTCTCACCTGAACTTTCCAACTAGGCATATCAAACTTAACATGTCTAAACCAAGTCCCTGACCTTCCCTCTCGAGCCTCTTCTCCCCAGCCCCCTCCACCTCAGTGAAGAGTAATGTTCCCCCTTCAAGCCCCAAATCCTGCAGTCATACTGATTTCCCTTTCTTCCCTAAGCCACAACCCACCTACCATAAATCCTGACATATCCAGATACAGCTGAATATCCAGAATGTAACCATTTCACACCACTTCCACCCCAACCACCACCTGTCAAACCACAACCAGAGGGTGGGCTGGATTGTTGCAAAAGCCTCCTGAATGGTCTTCCAGCCACTGCTATAGCCGCCTTGCCCTGTCCTCAAGTGATCTGCTGCAGCCATTCCACTGCTCAGACCAGGGAAAGACCTCTCATCTCACTGAGAACAAAGCCAGCCCCTGTGTCTGGCCTACTGTTAACTCTGGCTCATTGTTAACGCTGGCTCCTACCCAACCCCCTCCCCGCCCCTCCGTGTCCTGCAGCCACACTGGTCTACTAATTCCTGCTCTGACACATCAGCTCTCACACCCAGGCCTCTGCCTCTGTAGCCCCTCTTTCTGGGAGCATCCCTTTTCCAAATGTTTGGAAGGCTTGCCCTCTACCTCCCATCACGGCTCCATCACAAGTCACTGAGGTCTTCCGGGAGCACTAGATTTACAAGAGCCGCCCTCTGCATACTCTGGGCACTCTGCCTCATTGTTTCCAAAAACACTCACTGCTGCCTGACAGCCAATGTTTTATTTATTTGCTTTTTGTTTATTTTCTGTCTTCCACAACTAGATTTCAGCTTCATGAAGGCAGGGACTTAGACCTTTTGGAACAGGTTTGCACCTTTGATGAATGAGGTTGAACATCTTTTCATTTTGTTTTAGTCTTTTGAATTCTCTTACTGTAAACTGTGTCCATATTCTTTTTGAAGAATATAGGGCCGCTGGCCTTTTTCTTACTGATTTTAGGGGTTCCTTACATATTAGGGAGATGAGCCCTTTCTGATATGTACGGCTAACATTGTTTCTCAGTTCGTAGTTCTTGTTGCAACTTTGCTCCTGATAGTTTCTGCCCTATAGAATTCTTTTCATGCAGTCTATTTACATCAAGTTTTGTTGTTGTTGTTGTTGTTGTCGAATGTTATGTTAAAGTTTCTGGGTTTGTGTTGTTTCCTGCCTGCACCTCCAGCTTCATTTGCTGCTCCCATCTTTGTCACGGCCACGGCCGATGGGCCTTCCTGTGTGTGCTTTTCTCCCTGCCTGAATTCCTGTCCCCACCTGCCTTGTTCCCAGACACATCACTTGCTGGACTCAACTCCTGTTCTATAGAAAGTGTGCTGTGCAGCGGGGCTCTCTTCACACGCCTGTGTCCTGACATTCCACCTGGAGCCCCCCTGGGGGAAGGGAAGTAGGGTCCCAGCTCTTGTCACACTGGGAGTAAGGACCTCATAAATGTCTGGTGAATAAAAGAATTAACAGATAAATGCAGCACTCAATGTTCAGTTCAATTCAACATATGTTTGCGGAGTACCAGGCACCGCTGTTGGCGTTCGTGCTACGTGATGACTAAGCTCCTGCCCTCAAGGAGTTTATATTCGGGTTGTAAGAAAACACAGTAAGTAAACTATATGGTATCAGGAATGCTTTTATGACCTGAGGTTAAAGTAAAACCACCAGTTCTGAATTACAGATTCATAGTCATCTCTCAGGATTTTCAGTATTTCCTCCCAACCCTTTTTTCCTTACAGAACTAGTCCAACAAGTAATGCTTCCATTGGGATGACACTGATTCTATCTGTAAGCCTGACTCCATCCCAAGCTTCAATGCAGTTGCTTCAACAAGTTATTAGCTATTTCCATCTGACCATATACTATGCTCTGAATGTCTGCTTCCCCCTCCAAATTTATACTTTGCAATTCTAATGCTCAGCATGATGGTATTAGGAAATGGAGTTTTGGGGAGGTGCTTAGGTCACGAAGGTGGAGCCTTCATGAATGAGATTAGTGTCTTTATAAAAGGGACCCCAGAGAGTTCCCTAGACCCTCTCACCACGTTGAAGACACAGCAAGAAGGTGCCATCTATGAACCAGGAAGTGGGTGCTCACTCACCACCATATGAAATCTGCTGCCACCATAACCTTAGACTTTCCAGCCTCTAGACTTGGGAGACATAAATTTCTGTCGCTTATAAACTGCCCAGTCTATGATATCTGTTACAACAGCACAAACAGACTAAGACACCATCCTACTGTGATCAGGCTCACCAAACCAGAAACAGACCTTCACAGTCAACTCTCTCCTATGCTGACATTGCAAGCATCCATGTCCCATTGTGGGAAGGGACGTCTGAACATGGAGGGCAAAGGGCAGAGAACAGTCATTCAGAGAGTCACCAAACCTGTCCTAAACTACTTACTACCCCACCACCTATAGCACTTTCCTGAAGTGTTCAAGACACGGACAGAAGTTGAAATAAGGGCTTATAACCATGTACGTTCCGGAAATGTTGAGTGAAACTGGAGGATATTTAGCATGCTGATGTGTACTGAGAATCTCCAAAGGGGAGTAAGTTTTGTTATGAAAATTTGAGGTCCTTTGCCCAGCGAGCATGACCAGCGTTCCTTGAATCAAACTTTGAGAAATGCTGGCCTAGAAAGTCAACCCCAAGTATTTAATTCAGACACAGCTGAATTAAAAGGCTTCCATCATTTGAAGCAACCTGTATTTCCAATCCTAATTTCTCCTGCTTCCTGAAGCAAATATCTTCCTTCAGCCAGGACAATATATGCCATGTGTGCAGAAAGCGCATCTTGATAATGAGGCCTCCTCCACTTTGGCCCACTAAAAAGCCCTGCTCTCCCTACATTGATTCTGCATTCCCTAAGCCCCTAGGTGTAAGCCCAACTCCTTCCCTACCAACGAAACCTTCTGGGCTTACTCCTTTCTTCAAACTTCATTTGTACCTATTAGTTACACCATATGCTTGGTGGTGATTATAACTTTCAATGATAGCAGAGACCTTTAATTGTTTGTTTGTGGTTTTGTTTTTTTTTTTGCATCTTCATAAGTAATTAGCACATCTTGCCATTGAAGACATTCTATAAATGCATAAGTGTGCTTTCCCTCTCATATGTTAACATGTATAACGACATATTTTTGACATGGCACGGACTGACCTGTAATGAAAGAATACAGGTTAATTAAAGTTGCTTTAAATTCCTTATTCTTTTAAAAATTTTTTTTAACATTTATTTATTTTTGATACAGGGAGAGACAGAGCATGAACGGGGGAGGGTCAGAGAGAGAGGGAGACACAGAATCTGAAACAGGTTCCAGGCTCTTAGCTGTCAGCACGGAGCCCGACGCGGGGCTCAAACTCACGGACCATGAGATCATGACCTGAGCCGAAGTCAGACGCTTAACCGACTGAGCCACCCAGGCACCCCAAAATTCCTTATTCTTAAAAGACTTACCTCTAGATATTGTTTACACATTCTTAGAATTCATTTGTTCACTTTTATCTACTACAATCCCTTACTTATATTATATTATAGGACTTGCAGACCACAAAATTTGAGAGCTGGAAAAGCCTCAGAGATCATTTTGGCTGTTTATTTTAGAGCCAAGGATATCTATTAGGGGTAGGGGTAGGGGTGTGTGTGTGTGTGTGTGTGTGTGTGTGTGTGTACATACATATATTATACAAATATATATAAATTTCTGGTATTTGAGAAAGATGATTTATCTGTGGACTTGACTTGAATTGTGGTTCTTCTCAACTTCGAGAAACAAGTGTGACAGAATAATAACAAAAATAGTTGTATGGGAGTGCAGAGCTGAAGCAGCCTGACCCCTCTCCAGCAGACCATCTGCTGAGAGGACCCTGACAGCTCTTATTTAAATAAAAAGTGATGCTTTCAGAGACTGTGAGTGCATAAAGGAAGGAGGGAGGAAGAGGTGACAAGAAAGCACAGCTTTGGGATTTGCTCACAGGAGAGATATTCCAGGAAGGTCAAGCATCCCCCCAAATTTCCTCCCCTTCATTTGTGGGGAAGCTTCCCCAATGAAGGTATGTTAGGAAGGAAAACAATTTGGCTGCCAATCGATCCCATGAGCAAGTGTGCATTTGCGTCTGAGCAGTTCTTCTCCCTTGAGAGCCAAAGAGGCCCAGAGTTGAGCATGAACCCCAAAGGGGGCCTGCTGTGCTCCACCCTCCAAAGAGAGTTTCTGAAAACCTGAATGTGCTCATTCAATTGCAAATTCCTGAGCTCTATCCCCAAAGATTTGATACTGGGGGTGATGCAAAGGAATAGCATTTTAAATAAGCATCCCCAGGAGATTCCGACCACACTTAGGAGAAATACTATTAGTGTGATGGTTGATGCAGGAATCTCAAAATGGAACACGGTGATGGGTACAGGAGATGGAAGGGGTGTGATGATACAGTGGATTTTAGAGACCAGTCACTTATTTTGAGGGTTTTTTTTTTTCTTTTTTTTTTGCCCTGAGTTAGCCTCGTTGTCACCTTTGTGGTCATTCTCTCTACTCTCCCTGATCAGCAATGAAGGTACCTTTCAAGGGAACAAAAGGGCAGGTGGGGCAGACTGGCCTGCTACCAAAGACCCTGCTACTTCTTGGCTTTCCGTGGTTTCACTAACTGTGAGTTAACTAAAGTGCCTGGGGAAGGAAGTTCCCGTTCTTTAAGAAGAGTACAGATGCTGAGGGACTTCTGGGCTCTGACTCCAGGCAGGTCTGTGTCTCACTGCCAGAGAAGTCACTCTTCACCTTCAAAGCTAGGCATTAACTTTCCCCTTTGAAACTCATGCTGATGGGTTGCAATTTAACTATCCTGATGCCACCGGATGGGACTACTTGTTTAAACTTAACTGTAACCAGGCCATTCAAAATGACTAATTAGACAATTGATCTTAGGTCACTGCGTTTTAGAACCCATGGGGCCAGGAGGAAATCATATAATCCAATGTCACTCAGAAGGAGAAAGATGAGGCAGAGAGGGGTAGTGACTAACCTAATATTACACAGCAAGATGTTGAACAGAGGGCACAAGAACACGGATCTCTGGATCCCCAGGGAAGAACCTCTTACTTCTGTCAGACACAGCTGAGAAACATCCTGACATAAATGAAAACAAAAGTTATAGGCTCCCAGATTTCCTTTTGCAAACTTTCTCACACAGAAGTGCTTTCAGAATAAATCTTTAGATGCTTTTATGTTTACTGTGTTGGGCAAGACGCCGATGTGAGTCTTGGACGGAGCAAGTGATGGATGGTGACAGCTTGCTTATCTGGTAACCCCAGCTCCCAAGAACACACTGAGATCCGAGGACTTTGCAAAATAAAAAAGGTCTCTGAGCCATCAAGTCCAGGACATGTTAGGTGGGGCCTGAGGCGCTGCCTGTTCTTTCCACGTGGGAATGTGTCGGGCTCTCACCAGCTTTTAGTGAGACAAATCCATCAAGGTTGGCCACAGGGGAGACACCAACTGCTCAGCAGACTAGAAGCAGCAAGTTAGAAAGGGAAAAAACAAAAAAAAGAGTAGTATACTAATAGGCAGTCGGAGACACAGTACAAATTAGCGGCAGGAAGTGAGAACTGCATGGGAATAGATGGAATAAACCATTAACACTGGAAAGAGATCTGAGCAGGCAGAGCAGGTGTGGGGTCCTCCAGGACACGCAGGCTCCTGGGGGAATTGCCATTAAACCACAAGATAATACCAGATGCTCCTCAACATGACCTTCAGTCATCAAAGTTCAAATTATGTCTGGCAAACCAAATTTAAGGAAGCAGGGATGCACAGAATCTATTATACAAAGTGTTCCATTAAAAGGATTAAAACGAAGGGTAATGAAAGCTTTCATTTATTTGGAAAGTTACCTTATATCCCACTTTACTCAGTAATGAAGCGGCCCTGCCATGCATGCAAATCCCTTAGAGGTTTTAGAAAAGGAGCTTCTATTTAAACAGGTCTGGGGTGGGCTGGGGTGTCTCTCCTTTGGAGCCTGATTCTTCCCTGTCATTCAGAAAGAGGGTAAAAACCGATTCTCCTGCCAGGAGAGGAAGCAGGCTCCGGCCCACCCAGGCACACAGATATTACCTGCGCCCTGGGCCTGCCCAGGACGCCAGAGGTGCCGGCTGGGGTCTTTGGCAGAAACCTCACCTAATCACTCAACACTGTACCCAAGCCTTGTTGAGTGTGGTGGGGACATCCTCAGTCAGGGGTTCCTGTGGCAGCTTCAGGTCCTTGATTCCTTCCTTCCTTTTTTTTTTTTTTTTAATATTTAAATTAAATTTAAATTTATAGTGATTTAATCTTTATCAGAATTATGTCCACAGTTTAAAGAGAAAAATAGTTGTCACCAATTTCCCCTTTTCAGAAGCAGTTGTATTCAGCCCCTATAGCTGAGGTTTTGTTTCCTTTTTTTAGTGTTTATGTCCATATTTCTAAGTAACATGCTTATATTGTCTTGATTTTTTTTTTTTCCTGAGCATTACCTATTTAGTTCCCCAAATGAAGGATGAAAATTTTGCTATTTTCATCTTTCCACTGTCAGGACACACGTAGTCTCCCAGCCATCTGGGGTCTAATTGCTTCTTAATCCAGCTTTTGGACAGTTCTCTCTTTTATCCCTACCTTTATTTATCCCAACTTCCAGGGGCCCCTGGTGCCACCCAGTTCTGGGCAGGTGGGGGGTGGCCCACAGTGTAAATCAGATTGCTTGCCAGGTGCCCCACTGCCAGCCTCAGAGTCAGCTTTCTTGCATCACCTAAGTCAATTATCACTTGTTCAGGTATTTTTCAATTTCCAAAATTTTGTTCCTCCCATTTTCTGTATCCTTATGGGTTTCTGCCTTAAAAATAACCAAAAAACAAAACCCCAAAACAAAAATTCCTTACTGTCATTTAATGAGGCTCAGAAGGGAGTGGAGATTAAATGCATGTGTTAATATACCATCTTTACCAAGAAGTATGTCATTGATTTCTTTTTCCTTTCCAAAGAGCAAATTATTTTCCATTTTAATTCACCAGATAAAAACATCTAACTCGTTGAAGCAGAGCAGTTTGGGTTTCCTTCTACACCATCTTCCTATCTTTTAGGTAGCAGATCAATGCAGTGACTAAAAGAGGAAATTAAAACTCAAAACTAGGCTGCCATTTTGGGGCAGTGACAGAGAGAAAGAGATAGACATTATACAGTGAAAAAGACCTCCCCAGAAAGAATCTGGCTACCCTTTTATTACCTTTCATAAACTTTTTAAAGAAGAACGTTTATGAAGCTTCCCCTCTGCAGATTCCCATTGAGAAGCTCCCCTGAGTGTGTTCCTCACCAATCTCCTACTTTGCTACTTCTTGGAAGAACAAGCATGGGTTAGATTTGGGAGACAGAGTGTGTGAAACATGTTCGCCTGTGCTCACAGGTTTGTACACACTCATGCTTGTACGGCCACGCCATTCATTACTTACCCATCCCTGTCACTCATGCGTTGACCCAGACCCACCTGCCCCATACCATTCCTGCGTCACCCGACATTTCATCCGTCCCTCCACTGGCACTAGAGTGCTTGACTCTGACAGAATGCTCCCACCCTCCTGGCTGTCTGTAGACCCCTCTTTCACTCCCTCTCTCCTGAAGCCTGTGCTCTCCTACCATACCATGACTGCATCAGAACAGTCCTCTCCTCAGAATTTCTCTAAACAGCACAGCTTTCTGGAGTGTCTTGGAAGAAGAGGCATCCATCCCCCTTTCTAAGGTCAAGTGTTTCTTGACTGTACTGGATTCCTGCCCCTCTCACTTCTTCCCTCCTTACCCCCTGTCTCATCTTTGAATACCTTCCTCTTCATCTCTTCAATGGATCTTTCCTATTTCTAGGGGCATGGCTTTCTTATAAAGATGTCCCTTTAACCCTCTGACCCCGCTGTACTGCCATACTCTCCTCTTAAAAGAGTCGGCTCTGCAGGCTGTCCCCACTGCCCATCACCCAGTTGTCCCTGCTGTCCTCCCCAGGGTCTCTTCGGGTCACCTGCCTGCCGGGGCCTGCAGGTTCCCAGCCCACCTTGGCTGGGAGTCTTTACTTCTCAGCATTCTTCTCCTGCCTCCCTCCCTCTTCCCAAGAACACCACCGGCAAAACACATTTCTAGATCCAAAAAAACAAATCAATCCCATAGCCGGGAGTCTGAACATGTCCAAACTGAGCACACTTTTGAACATGTGGCTGGAGGTGGCAGTGTGACTCCTTACTGTCACTTAGCTGTTTAAATGAAGGCTTATCTAGTAAGAATAGAAGTTTGTGTTTAGAAGTTCGAAGTGCTTCTAAAATAATCCTCTCTTACAGCATTTTGGTACCTGCATCTTCATTCTGTCATTGCCAGATTAAAGTTCTATAAGCAGAACAGCAATTATTTATCAGAAGTAAAATCTCATGCAAATGTTTTTGAGCCCAATACAAATTAGCAATTCTTCATATGACTAATGACTATGTGCCCTTCCGATAACTGTAAACATGAGAAACAAAAGATCAAGGACTCTAAAATAAGCCCTTGGGATAACAGAAGGGCTGTGTAGGCGTTCAGCAGTAACTGTGAAACCAAAAGATAATCGTTATGTGCTTCTCAAGATCTTCAAACTCAGAGCAACACGAACCATTACATAGTGGTTATTCTTTTTTGCCTTCCAAGCAAAATTCTTAATAGACAAGACACTTCAGCTTTTTAAATACAAGTAAATATTATCCCTCACTGAAATTAGACATAAAGCGGCATTATGCTAGAGATGAGCAAATTTCATAAATCGATGAAGTTGCAAAAAATTGGCAATAACTCAGACTGTCAATAAATAGGTCTTTTTTTTCAGATAAATGTAGTTTCAAATTCTAACAGTCCACAACTCTTCTGGCAACGCATGCGCTTAGGAGAATCAAATCCTTAATGCAAGTCAAATCACATTTAGTCAGTTAGTATTCGAGTGACTGCTCTGTGCAAAATGTTAAAACAGGTGCCATGGGTAAAATGCAGAGTAGCTCAATATGCAAACCTGTGCCTTCACAGGTTACGTCGGTTTAGAAGACAGACTCCATTAGTAAAATACATAGCAACTGAAACTGTCAGCTAAACCAAACACATTTTGAAGGCTGACTAGAATGGTTAGGTAACATAATTCCTACAATCATAAAAGGTCTCCTGGAAGACTGCTGAGACAAAAAGAAGAAATGTACAGATTGGCAGAGAGGAGGGAGAGAGAAGTCCTACTGGAGAGGTGGCCTGTGAAAATCTGACTAAGGAGAAACACACTGGGAGCGGGGAAGGGCAGCCCAAAGGCCAGCCTGCATGCATCCTGTCACTTCCAGCCCTTCTCACTGCTCCCAACAGCTTCCCAGTTGGGAAGTCTCCCCATGAAAATTTTCTGCACACAGCTATTGTGAACATCACCTTACAGCTCAATTTCTCTCCTTTTCTGCTAAAAAACCAATCGCTTCCCACTGCCCCCAAAACCAAGTTCAGACTCCTGAGTAACACAGAATAAGTACTCAATACGTTTGAATATGTGTGATTACTTTCATATCTCCTGCTTGGCTGGAAGGTTCTAAAAGGCAAAAATCAATCTTATTTTTTAATATTTTGGTATGTGATAGCTCTTACAAGTACCCTTGGCATGGTGTAAGTCCAAACATATTTACTAAATGAATGACGAGATGATTTAATGAAGAGATTTTATATAATAATGGCAAGAGGGGCTGGCCAGTTCGTAGACAACCTTGCATAGTTAAGTTAGAAGTTTAGATCTGCCTCAACAGACTCTAGTCAGCTACTGGACGACTTTATGTAAAACAGTGACAGGATAAAAATGGTGTTTGAAGTGTCTCATTTTAGTTGTGGTTGTAGGGAATATTAGCCCAGAAAGGACTAGAAGTAGCAAGATCACTTTGCTAATACTATTTTGCTAACAAGATGAGTAAAACAAGGTGAGGGTTTTCATCTGTTGATTAGTCACTAATGTGAATATTCCTTCAATAAACACCAAAAAAGAAAACCGCCATATATACCTTTGTCTTTGATCTATTTTTAACGAGTTCATTTCTGAGATAAGAGAGGAATCTTTTTTTCAGGCTAGGTGATACTTATGGTCTCTTGATTTTATTTTATTTTATTTTATTTTATTTTATTTTTTTATTTTTATTTATTTTTTTTCAACGTTTATTTATTTTTGGGACAGAGAGAGACAGAGCATGAATGGGCGAGGGGCAGAGAGAGAGGGAGACACAGAATCGGAAACAGGCTCCAGGCTCTGAGCCATCAGCCCAGAGCCCGACGCGGGGCTCAAACTCACGGACCGCAAGATCATGACCTGGCTGAAGTCGGACGCTTAACCGACTGTGCCACCCAGGCGCCCCGGTCTCTTGATTTTAAAGAATAGCAACAAGGGGTGCCTGGCTGGCTCAGTCAAAAGAGCACTGGGCTCTTGATTTTAGGGTTATGAGTTGGAGCCCTATGCTGGGTGTATAGATTACAAAGAATAAACAAACTTAAAAAAAAAGTATATATAAAAAAAAAGAAAAGCAACCAGAAGCCTTAGAAATTAAAGACAGATATTCTTATTTATGCAGCATAAATACCCTCCACATTAACATCTTCTAAAATGATGCTCTCACAAAATTTGAAAATTGAAAGAATTCCATTTTGCCTATTCTTATTACAATGCAGAACACTTGAGTTTGGGGTTTTATCTCCGCTAAAATTAATTAGATGGTAGCATTTTAAAATCCAGTGTAACATTTTGAAGTTAAATTGATGAATTCATCAGCATCTGAAAATGCCAGTGCATTAAAAATTGTCAAGAGGTTGTAACTGGTGCCCACCCTCCTTCCTGAGTACTCATTCCCTCTCTGCTCAAGCCTCACTCACCTTTCCCATCGTGTGCTGGAAGGTCATGGGGGACTAGCACAGGGGACACTGAGCAGGAGGTCAGTGCAGTGGTTCTCCATCTTGGCTGCTTACTAGAAACACTGGAAGCTTTTAACAGCTATGAATTTTTCAACCACACCTCCGGCTGATGTCAATGTATTTTATTTTTATTTATTTTTTTTCTGTATTTATTTTGAGAGAGACAAAGACAGCATGAGTGGGGGAGGGGCAGAGAGAGAGGAAGACAGAGAATCCCAAGCACGCTATGCACTGTGAGCATGGAGCCTCATGCAAGGCTCAAACTAACAAACCATGAGATCATGATCTGAGCTGAAATTAAGAGTTGGATGCTTAACCAACTGGGCCACCCAGGCGCCCCTAGATGTCAATATATTTTAAAAGCTTCCCCCAGGTGAGTTTGTTATCCAGGCTTGAGAAGTAGTGAATTAGTATCTTCTTTAGCCATGGAAAAACTAATTTTTATGCCTGATTTCCTGGTTACTGTGTCAGAAGACAAAATGGTTTAAGGAGCTACATATATGATGCTACTAATTTTATTTTAAAGAGAAGAAACAAACTTCCACTTACCTGCCTTCTGACAATGTACAATCTTTTCATATACAGCGTCTGCATTTTCAATCACTGCCTTGAGGGACTGGATCATCTGCAAAGGGAACATCCAGACACAGGATTACACCTGACAACCGGATGCCAGTCTACACAGGTGCATGAGGCTCTCCTCTATAAACAGGCTGAGGTGCTGTAGACATGTGTTCTTTTATCTGCCTTCCCACTATTCAGTTCAAATGTATATGGAAGAAATGAAAAATCATGCATCCCATGTCACAGTTTAAGTAGACTGAGTATCACGTTGCAGACAGTTAGGCTTGTACAACACTGAATTTGAACCTTGAGCCAATACTGAATGGAGTTTGTTTCAGTGTGAAAATCTAGAAATCAATACGTATACACATCTGATCTGTGTTTTAAATTGTATTTTCAGCCATGCATTTTAACAAAATTCAACTTCATCTTACAGAAAGCTCTATGACCTACACACCGTACCCATTTAAGCTAAAATGCCTTCGTCCAAAAATTAGTTTAAAACTTACCATGACAATCAAAAAACAGCATTTATTTAATGCATCACTAATGATATCACTCAAACCAGTATTTTAAATGTTCCTATCAATGATTTTAAAAGATCCGATTTTGAGGAAAAAATAAAATAAAAGATCCAATTTTGAGTTCTTATTCCAAATTATACGTGCTTGTTTCAACAGCCAATCTTGAATTTAACAACAAAACAAAAAAAAAGGATCAGGGCATAGTTGATCAATCATTTTACTTACCAGAATGTTAGGAAAAGATCTGTTTGAAGTAATCTTTTTGGCTCTAAAATCACTATGAAAGTGGGAGAGTCAGATTCAGTTCTCACAGCTCAAATGTGAGCAACTATGACGCTTGCATTCAGTATAGATTTCAATTTTTTCTATTTAAATGTCTGGATATTTTGCATTATTATATTACTCATCTATTTTATATGTCCATTTTATTTTAAATAACAAACACCAATCCATCATTCTCTATTCCTTTAAATTTACTGCCTTGTTTTTCTTTATAGTATTTATCACTAACTGCCACAATAATCACTTTATAGGAACCAAATATATGTAGGTTGGATTATGTGTATAATTCAAAGAAATAACACCAAATTTTGATTAGTTACACTTATTTAAACCGAAGCATAATCAACATGCCTCTCAAGAAGTATACCAGATTCTTAAAATGAGTCACACAAGCATTAATCAACTTGTC
Organism: Acinonyx jubatus; assembly: GCF_027475565.1. Taxonomy (NCBI): domain Eukaryota; kingdom Metazoa; phylum Chordata; class Mammalia; order Carnivora; family Felidae; genus Acinonyx; species Acinonyx jubatus. The sequence goes on along the minus strand of NC_069384.1, from coordinate 132,051,234 downwards.
CACTGTTCTAAGAAAATTATAGTAAACACCAAAAGGTTTAAGGCCAATGAAGGTGTTCATTCATGCCTTCATGCATTTCCACGGCCCAGAGCAGGAACTGGGGACATGGAGACCTACAGGATATGGCCACTATCTTCAAAAAGCCCACAGCCTACTGGAAGAGGATGCACTTTAGAATTCATGATTTTCACATTCACTCTTCAAAATCTGAGTCATGCCTGTAAATTAAAATAGTCTATTTTACAGCTTGACATATTGAACAGGCAATGATAAAAATGAATAGTTAAGAACTCGATTACACCGATATAAAGTCATTTGTACCATGACATCACTTGCATACTGAAAAGGTTCATACCGTCATCAGTAACCTTTTTCAGCTTTGATGTCAGGCCAAATGAGAGATATGAAGAAGCAAGGACTTCTTCAAGCAAGGATGGTGGCTGTCACAGCTAGCTCAGTGTCAAAGAACTGGCCAACTGTGCCTCTATCACTCAAATAGGAAAAAGGAGAAAAATGAAATGAACCTGGTCCTCAAGCAGACAGGCAGCACAGGGGCAATAACAGAGGGAAGGTAGAACAAAACAGCAGTATTAAGCATAGGCTTATGCATACAGATGCCCTGTGGGGGAAAGGTGGTCAAAACCCCAGTTTTTACTGAGGGTGGTGTGGGCGCAGAAAAAGCACAGATTTACATGGGCTCGAATCCCGGCTCTGCTGTTCATTAGCTGTGTCATCTCCATATTAAATGTCATGGAGCCATAACTTCCTACCTATAAAATGAGTTTAATAAAAGATACTACCTTTATAACGTTGTAAGGATTAAATGGAAGGATGCATAACCGACACAATGAAGACACTTGCAAACAGATGAGACAATGGATTCCCCATTTACCCAGGGGTCATGGAAGAGCATTTTCTGGTAGCCCAAGTTGAGCTGAGCGAGCATGCCTTCCCTTCATAAGTTCACTGGCAGTGATTCAAACATCCATTACTAATTTTGGTTTTACTCGAAAAGCCTGGTGTGATGAAGTTCAGAGAAACAACAAATCACATTATTATTCTTAGAAGCATCTTCTGGTGTAAAGTATTTCCAGAGGTTACATAGTTGGGCACCTTTCAGCTACAAAAAACATGCAGGGCTTAAGGAAAGCACATCCATCTCAAGGGTCTGGAGACAGAAGCTCACCCGCCTCCTGTGTTCTCTAACACTTGAAGGAGCAAACCTTTATTCTTGGGATAATCATTTACCGAGGCTCTCTGAGTATGGGACCCCGAATTAAGTGCTATGAATGAATAAAGAATAGCTGCTGACCCAGGACTATGAGCAAACAATAATCGTAACAAAATGCAGTACTGCATCGTAGCTCGTGGGTTGTGACAAAGTTAAATACCCCTAAGTAGGTGGACGGGATATTTAATCCACCAGTGATGTACTTACTGGTGGTGTCACGGCGTCGTGCGGACGCTCTGTGGCTCAGACTTGAATACACTCTCCACCCCTTATTTACGAGCAGTATATAAAATATGAAGGTGGCTAACACACCAGGGTGGAGAATGCAAACCCACTGAAAAGCCGTTCCTCTCAGGTCTGGAAGTAAACAGCAGCAGGCATTTGCAGACCGTACAAGAGGGGTATTCTGGGTATTCTGGAGGGAACCAGCCTTGGAGAAGGTAAGCACAACAGTAAACAATCAGTGGAACTTAGAGCTAAGGCAGGAAGAAAACATATCCCCAGACCTTAGCAGAGATGATTCATCTTGCCACACCTGTTACTAAATGTTTTCACCACTTCCTTGGGGAGGAGGAACTGCCAGTTTATATCTTTTTATAGTTTTAGGGTGCATGTTTACAGTTAGGGTAAGTACTTATAAATACATTAATATGTAGTAAACAGTTTATAGTTCTTGTCCACAGAGTGAGTTCATTAATCTCAACTCTTGCAGTACCTGTGTAAATTCTTCTGGAGTGAAAGGGCCCCTCTAGGTATTCCTCAGGACCATGAGCTCCGACAGGTGCCCTAAGTTAAGGGTCCAGCAGGCCGAGAGGGCAGGGTACCTACCTACCCAGATGGCTGATTTCTTGCTTTCACGCAGGGGACAACTAGGACTGAGTGTAGAGCACATGGCACTGAGGATACAGCAGGGACAACATGGGGGTGCCATTAGATCTAGTGGGGACCAACCTCTGCCTGGGTCTGCTGCTTTATAACAAGCTGTGGTTATAAATAGTACAAGTGTTGGCTGAAGGAATCAAAATGAAAGTAATTCAACACCTCCTCTGCATCAGGTGCATACCTGGTGCTTTCTATTTCGTCTAATGCTCACAAAAGCCACGTGAGGTGGGTCTTTACGGTGTCAGTTTTACAGATTGAACACTTTAGACCTGAGAGTTAAGCTACTTTCCCAAGGTCCTCTGGTAAGATGGGCAAAGGGACTGCCCCTAGGAAAAAATGAATTCTGCTTGACCTCAAAGTCTCTGCTTTTCCACAGCGCTGGGACCGGCCCTGCCATACGAGTAGCAACTGCGCAATGAAGATGAGGAAAGGGCAGTCCAGCCAGAAAGACCTACGAAAGCAGAAAGGAATTTAGTAACTCCTGACAGGTGCTACACACATTAGGTGGTATAATCACAGCTACTGACTTTACCCCTGAATTTTCTTTTTAAGTAATATTTCTGTAAAGTGCATTGGGAAAACATCTTTCAAAAGTGACAACAATAAACAATTTGGTTGGCTCCACTTAACAATTCATTATTAAGAGAAATCATAAATGAGAGAAATCAGTTATATTTAACATGAAACTACTAGAATAAGCATTTCAGAGTAGACAAAAGCAAATACATGGGGAGCGATATCAAGAGATGAGTCAAAGGGAGAAACCGCTTTAAATTATCTTATTTTCTCTGTATATATGACATTACTATGTCAACATAACGCAAGGCCCAGGAGAGTGGTTGGTTTTAGAAGCATTATTTACATTAATGCAAATGCATTTCCATCAGTCCCTTTTAAATGCAGAGGTGTGGGTCTTGGCTCAGCAATCAGATCATCCTGCCGCTTACCCTAGCGACTTACTGCACGGACAGCTCATGTTGTTTATGAAGTACAAGATGCGTTTGTGTAGTTGTGTAGTTGTTGCTAACAGATTTTATATTAGTGTCCAGTTACCAGTAACTCCTACATTTCTGGAACCAATGCATTAGGAAAATCTATAGCCTTCACATAGCCCAGAAACCCATTTCATAAATTTGATCCACTCTAATATAAGATTTTTTTTTTAACGTTTACTTATTTTTGAGACAGAGAGAGACAGAGCATGAATGGGGGAGGGTCAGAGAGAGAGGGAGACACAGAATCCGAAACAGGCTCCAGGCTCCGAGCCGTCAGCACAGAGCCTGACGCGGGGCGCGAACTCACAAACCGCGAGATCGTGACCTGAGCCAAAGTTGGACGCTTAACCGACTGAGCCACCCAGGCGCCCCGTCTAATATAAGATTTTAATACAGGACTCAAACAGATGAAAAGCTGGAAGTTTCAACTAACGGCAACAGAAGTTCGTATTTTATTAAGCTGGACAGAAACCAGAAATGCCTTTCATTAAGAATGTTCTGTTTTGGGGCACCTGGGTGGCTCAGTCGGTTGAGCGTCCGACCTCGGCTCAGGTCATGATCTCGCGGTTTGTGAGTTCGAGCCCCGCGTCGGGCTCTGTGCTGACAGCTCGGGCCTGGAGCCTGCTTCGGATTCTGGGTTCCCCTCCCCTCAGCTGCTCCCCTGTTCACACTCTCTCTCTCTCTCAAAATAAATAAAGATAAAAAAAAAAAGAATGTTCTGTTTTGAAAGTAACTCCCCATGTTAATATAAGGCAAACTTCTCCACTTAATGGGCATGGATATAAAAACTGCTATTGTATTAATACAGTTTATTTCACTCAATTTCTATAGACTGCTTCTTTATTTTTTGCTTTGAAATTTACACATCAAGTAGGAAAATTCTGTTTTCAGGACAGGCAAGTCCACAGTTTTATGTAAGGATCTTATGTCTAATTTTGGACAGTGCACCAAATCTCCTTTCATCCCAGGCACACAGATTTTGATAATTAAAAAAAAAATGCCAATAATTTCAAGTCCTTGGGTGAAAGAAGTTTAATAATAACAATAATAACATCTTCTGAGTTCTAGACTTTTCCCTTTATTGTGCTTTCACTTCCATTTCAGACAGAAAATGCCTCCCTCATAAGACTTGGCTTTGCCTGTCCCCATCTTCACACACGGCCGCCGCGGCTGCTTTTGCTGTAGGTGTTTCTAAATAAAGTTACAAAGTCTGAGAAGTGCTGAAGCTCTTACAAGAGGGAATGTCTAGGTAACAAACAACGTTTGTTCCTTAACACAGGTTCTGTGACTATGTGACACACAACAAACTCAAGTAATTGAGCATCATTCTCAAACTTGCCAAAGGAGAGGCAAGAGAAACGATACACCCGCCCCCATCTCTGAACACCTCCCGGGTTCCAACGCTGTCATGGAGATCGATGGCAGGCCTTAGTGGACAGCGAATGTCCAAGTGGCAGGTACCCTGGTTTGGGTACCGCCAGGCTCAGGAAAGACCCAGGGAGGACTGGACCGAAGCACAGCTTGCCTCTCAGGACTCTAGGAATAACAGAACCGCAAATGTGAATCAAGCATCAAGGTCTTCAGAAGACCAACTAATTCAGTCCAAAGCAGAGTTCTCCACCCAATCAGAATTATCTGTGTGGCGCCTCTAACGCTCAATGTCATTGGAGAACTGTCAGCCTGTGCTACACAGCCCTACAAAGCAAGTCAGTTCCCTAATGCTGAGAATGGGACAGAAAACAGGGAAACTCCCTCAGGAATTTGTAAATTTTGGATCTTTTTTCTGTGCTCTTGAAAATAATCTCTCTCCAAGTCAACAATACTACCTTTCTTTTTAACACTTTACAATAATTATTCCCATGTGGCTGAAGAACTTTAAAATCGAATACAAGAACACTAGGATCCGAGACTTTGAAACTGAAATTCAGAGGTAACATTTTCTTTCAGTAAAATTTCAAAGCACAGCAAAATATCACAAAGTTGAACTAATGGAAGACAAACCATTTATGAAGTTACTGTTGGAAAAGGCAACACAGCTTTTAATACTTGAAAATAATATAAAAGTCACACACTTGAATGGGGGTGTAAAAGTTATATCACCTGGGGGTCTTTGCCCAGGAGCATGCTACAGTTAAACCCAGCCCCTTGTGTGAGCCGGGGAGGGCTTTGGCCACATTTTGCAAAGAGCTGGTCGCCATCCGGGGGCTGAGGTATGCCATGTCATTAATGGCTGTGGCCATTGTCCCTTCTAGCAAGGTCACCATGAAAACACTTTCCACAGAACAAACGGTTTCCAGAATAATTTGTCCGTTTCCTCTTGAAACTTCACTTCTATTTCCACATTTTCCACTATGCAAATCATAGAAAAGTATAGGAAAAAACCTATATAATAGAAAAGTTATAGAAAGGACCTAAAGCTCTGCCAGATGAAAACCACTACTGAATGTTAATGAACACGGAGAGAGGAGCATCGGTGGCTACTGTCGCATATGGGGCCCCCCTGCAGGCATGGTGGGGAGCGGGCAGCATACGAATCAATGCAAAATACCATTAAGCTCTCCAAGCATTTCCATTCACGTTAGAGGAAAACAGGGAAATGTGGTTAGAAAAGGAGAGAAGGGTCAGCTTGGATGGGGTACAGACTTTCAGCTTTGTGCAGAGACCAAAGGTGCAGGGAGAAATGCAGGGTCGAGGGCGTGAAGGTGGGGACAGGCCTCAGGCAGGAAGCCAGGGCAGGAGAGGCATAGGAGGTGGTGGAGGGGCTGGGGAGAAAGGATGAGAGTGGGAGACTGTGTGGGGGACAGAGCAGGACTCAGGGACCGATGTGCTGTGGGCACAGAGGACGAGCCAAAGCCTCTTTTCTCTTAGAGGGGCAACTAGACAGATGACACAAACTTAACCCACCCACAGCTGTAAAGCATTTCACCGTTTCCAAAGTGTCTTTCCTACTGTTCACTCATCTAGGATGTGGAGGTCCTCCTTGGTTGGTCTGAGCTGGTGGTCACAATGGTGAAAATGTGCAGCAGCAATTGGAAACTCGTGCGGTGGCTTGGTTCTGGCATTGGAGAACTGGGAATGTTCTGCACAGAGGTGGCAGCTGAGATGAAAACATGTATGCATCTCCGAGGGAGGGATTTTAAAGATAAATGAGATGAAAACATCACAGTGCTGTTCCAGATCACTTAAATTAATAAGCAGAGAGAACCAATGTAAGAGACACAGCAGGAGTGGTCAGAGGGGAAGGAACAGAATGAGGATATTAAACATTTACAGATGTGTGAGGAGAGTTTCTGGAAGGAGGGTAGGACTAAGCATTAGGAGCTCTGGATTTGGTCATTTGGTAACTGTGGAGAATATAATTGCAGTACCCATAGTTCTGCTATAATGGGACATACAGGCTCCTAAAAATCACTGCACTACAAAAAGTTATGCAGTAAAAACCACAAGGTTGTGGGAAAAATGGGGTTAGGGGCCCAGCACTCAAAAAGTTTGCAGTGACATATTTCAAACAGACAGGAACTGAATAAAAGTGATAGCCCGGCTCCACATGTGTTAAATAGTTAAGGAATGCAAAACTACTGCAGTGCACGTGGCACCTGACCCTGAAAAAGACCTGAGGTTTGCTTGGGAAGTGGGTGGTAGAACGGTTGCAGCTCGCGGGTCATGGGAAGTGGAGGAAAGGTGATGTGACCTCTGAGGCAAGGCTGTAACAGCAGGCGTGGACAGGCACAGCTAGCAGCCCGTTCAACTAACTGGGGGAGCCGGGTGCCCTGTGAGGTGTGGATGTGCACGCAGGTCAGCCACGTGTACTTTTCCAGGCTCACCAGGGTTTCCTGTGGTCAAAACTGTGCACACACAAACACAAAATTTGACTTAGGTTAAAATTGTTCCTTAACGTATCAATCACATTCAAATAGATTTGCATCTTCACAACAAGTGTTACTGTCAAACGGACTACTGGAGATTCTTTCAAAATCTGTCTGAAATTTCTTTTTTTCAAAATCTCCCATGCAATTTCATCGTGAAGTGCAGTTAGACTCTCAGTTTCTATGAGATTCAACCAAAGCATGGTTTTGGCATCGTATAAGCCTGCCCCCAACTATTTTAACAATCTTTTTTTTTTTTTTTTTTTTTTTTTTTTTTTTTTAGTTTTGGCCAGAGAATAGATGTCAAGTGCTATATAAATCTGGAGCGAATTATGAGTTATGAGTGACCCAGGGTCCACATTCAGGAAGCCAAGAATTCTCTAGCTTTTCAATACGCTCTGATTTTTTCATAAAGTTCACTTCAGAGCTAGGGTGGTATGTGCCTCAGGAATGAATGTGGCTCCCCTGGTAGATAACTTTTATTTAAATACTGGTACAATACAAATCTCTTATGCACTAAATTTCAGATCAAATCCTGTAAAGTAACACACCATCTCATGTGTAGGTATCTAGTTGAACTTTCACACGATATAAAGCCTCCTCAACCACAAATCTTCGTCTCCATCTACCACTTCTCACTTTCACTTAATACAGAATCACATTTACAACACTTAGAAAGGGCTGCGTTTCACAGATTAAACCTCCAGTTTTAATTAAACTGCAGTTTCTGAGGTGAATCACCATGTAAACAAAAGACGAAGACATTATGTTTGTTATACACACAGCAATATAGGTTTCTCCTGTACTCACCTAAAATACCACTTGGATTCAGTAAAAAATTCATGAAAATAAATAGTGTCATGTAGTCAAAACAACCAAGTTATTGCCCTAGGTTCTTGCTTTCTAGTGGTTGCTGTGCCACCAGGTACCCAAGGAGGGCCCAAATGTGACATGTGTGGGGATTTCTGAGCAGTACTTCCAATGTCAGCCACTAGAAGTCCTTAGTAATACACATCTGCTGGGCTGGGAGGGAGGAGAAAGGAGCAGAGGAGAGAAAACATCACAAAGGGAAAACTGGGTTTGGGAGGAGTACTATGTAGAGGAATAAAAGAAAAAAAAAGACAAAATCACAGAGGAAGAGCTCAGAGGAATTAAAACAATAAATGCACCAGGGTGATTGATCTTATCAAAAATCATACTTTAAATCAGATAAGAACATTTTAATTTATGCAGACAACTGAATAATCTATAAAGCTACAACCAAACTTGGATTTAAAAGGAATTCATTCCTATTTCTAGACTAATTGGGATTTAGCATTACCACAGGTCTCCATATGTTCCCAAACATGTTTAAATAGACGGCGAGCTGGAGACGCAACACTGTGCAAAATAGCTTGGGAGAAAGAAAGGGGGAGTGTGGAAAAACCTAGAGTTCCAACAGATCAAAAGATTAGTTATAAAGCCAGTGTATAGATTTTAAATGTTTATCCTACTCTAAACTGTTGGCAAAGTTTTGAAACTTCTGAATAGTTTTAGCTTCAGGAAGTACACAGAATTTTTTCAAAAAGTTGAAAAGAATTTTAATCTTGTGCTGTTTCTGGTTCTTGTACAATACGATATTCTAAGAAGACAAAAATCATTGAAAATTAAGCAACAAAATAGAACCTAAGCTAGGTTCCCAAAAAGGAACTCCAATGCAATTATAAAACTATGCAGAAAAAGCATACAATAATTCCTACTAGTTCCTGTAATAATATGTTGTGCTGTACTTTTCTGTGTGGAGAACACATATATAGTTAAGTTCAAATGCACTTAAATTATAATAATGCTGTTATCTCTCCATGTTATGGTCAGCCTCATACTCATCACGGAATAACCTGGTGTGCTACACAGCATCACTTGGTGTTTACATGATTACTGTGGGAAGACTCACGATATTCTCACACTCGATGGGCTGAGTCATCGTGCACCATGGCTGCCTCATGGAGACCCACACACAAACCCTACCCTCTCCAGGCTTTGGGTCATGTCAGCCTCTTAAGGCTGTAAAAAACATCTCCCGCTTTCCTAAATTAATAACGATATGCTCTCAGGACACCCTCAGACCATCTCAGCACGATACCTAAGTGCACCTGTGCTCAAGTATCCTCTGTGGTCAGGACAGAAGGAAGGGAGAGGAGTACAGAGGGACTCAGCAACTTGCAAAGGAACTTTGGCCTCGGCCTGAAGGGCAGCCAGGCACAGTCCAGTGGGGACGCAGTCTACATCGTCAGCTGCTCCTTCTGCCTCCAGTAAATGCCTGCAAAGCCGGAAAGAAGGGCAATGCACCACTGTAGCTCTCCAGTCTCGGAAGTTTTCAGGATAGTGAGTTCAGAGGCTACATCTTGGATGGAGAGCATAAAAAGTGAACTGATAAGAATGGCTTAAAACATGGCCAGAATCATCCCTGCAGGAAGAAAGGGGAACTTGAGCTCGTTAAACCCAATTATTCAGTGAGCAAGCTACTTCCGGAGAAAGATTAGGAACTTCTGGATGCTACATTAACTCTTTCAAGTCACCAAGGACCATTTTGAGTTCTGACATGCTTGTTTAAAACAATTATTACTACATTAATTAAATTTCAAAAGATACAATTAGAATTAAACATAGTACCACTTTTATTACTGTCTACTTATAGCAAGCCTTTTCTCCAAGGGCATCACGGTGATCTAGAAACTCCTAATTAACAGAAGGTAATTCCATCATAGTTTTACTGTAAGGTATCATTAGTTTCTCTCAGGTCTGTGTGACTAAGTATAGACGTTAGTTAAAAGAAAAAAGCAAGGAGGCTTCTCTGTAATGAAAAGCAGGTTGGTTTTTGTTTTTTTTTTTTTTTTTGTTTGTTTTTTTTTAGCACAGTGAAGTGTCCACAGTATTCCAGGAATGACAGAGCAAGCAGGAAGACAAGAACGCAGTCAGCCAGCTACTAGAGTATTTACTGTATAAACCCAGGATTTCTTTCTCCTGTTGACCAAATTACTCACGTGTTCCCCTGTCTTCCCCTTTCAGAGAAGACAGACAGCTTGCCTAGTAAGGCGGTGGGAGACCTTACCTTCTGCTTTTCACTTTGTAATTCTAACCCTGCCTTTAAGAACTGGAGTAGCCATGCAGCAAAGCTGCTGCTCTGAAGTGGTGTTAAAATATGCAGACAAAAAGGTCTTACAGCTTCATGAGCTGCAGGTTTCTAGCATTTGAAAACTAATAACATGATCATGACTCAATTCTCAATTTATTGAGAATTTATTGTGGTCTGGTCTACTTACATATAATTTCATACCCTTTGAGGTGGTGATACTATGCCCATTTGAAGATAAAGAACTGGACTTGCCCTCGGTCACACAGTAAGCACCAGGCAGGGACTATCTCATCATCAGGGCTCATATTCTTTGCTAGCACAACCCTCAACCCCAAAGCCCATTCATATACTTCCGAGGGTGTAGGGTCTATATTTCCTCCTTCATTCCCCAATTCTGGTCGCGGGGTCTTTACATAAGAAGAATTTTGTGCACAGGTATTCACATTCCCTGCACACCTGCCCAGATGGTCTGTACTCATTGAGATGTGCCCTTTGTAAAACACACCAGGGCATTGTCTTCTGCTGGGCACCTGTTGCCCTCACTCAGCTCACCATGGCAGGTGAGATAAGGACAAAGCCAAGAATTTCCCAAGGTGGGGCCAGAGCTGGCGGACTGTGTGTGTGTGTGTGTGCGCGTGCGTGTGTTTTCGGCAGAGTCTGGTTTCTTCACCAAGGAGCAAAGGAGTGTGGTACACCTAAGCATGGGCAGTGAATGTCAGCAATGAAGAGGCTGGGACAATTGAGAGACAGGGTAGCTGTGTGGCATTCAAGTACTTCTCTGCTTGGTCCACCAGGAGCCTATGCCCACCTGCTTAGCTCACATGACAATCGATGGATAAGCATGCTTTGTAAAATCCTAAAACACTACACATGTATGAGCAATGTCCCCATCCTGGGCTGGCTTCACTGAATCAAGCTGTTCTCCTGTCTGGCTGGGTCAACAACTAGGGCTCTCCCCTCCTGTCCTCAACTCTGCTATATTTTCCTCTTAGGACATATGAATTTTTTAAGTAGGGAATTTCAGACACAGCAAAGTCCTCTGGCAAAAGGCAGGGGAGAGTTGAAGCTCTGAACAAAAAGATAAATGATTTGGGGAGGGGGACTCTCATGCCTGCCTTCCCATCTCCCCCAGTTCTAGTCCTGAGCCTCCTGCCTCCAGCCTACCCTCCCCCCCTCCCCCCGCCCCAGGCATCTCAGGCGTCCTCTTCTTGTTGGACCCACGGAAGGCTCCACTCACAGCCTTAGGACATGGGGGCTGCCGTCTAGGACACAGCCTGGAAGAGCAGAGTGGTAGCTCCACCCTCCAGCCCCTGGCCAGTCCCCAAACCTAACATCCCAGGGAAGACCACTGGTGATGGTACCAATGAGCCAAGTGTGGGAAAATGGAGGCACTGCGGGGCAGGGAGACAGGGTAAGAACACCTGATCTGTGTCCCAGAGAGCAAGGTCATTTTCATCCATTCATTCATAGACAAACTTTGAGCGCCTGCTCTGTGGCAGGCTCTGCTGTGAGACAGAGCGGTGAACAGGGCACACACTGTCCCTGCCATCCTGGAGCTCCGATTCAGGGGCGGGGGAGAGAAGTACCTTAAAAAAAGAAATCAAACCAACGAATGCATAATTACAAGCTGCAGTGAGTGTGAGAAGGAAATGAACAGCATGAACCAGCAGGGTGTGGGAAGCTACAGAGGGCCCTCAGCACAGCCTTCCCATTTCCTCCGGTGGGAGAGGGCTTCACAGGCTTGGTCTCCGCCCCCGGCACCCTTTATAATCCCCACCCTGATGAGACAGCTTTAAATAGAAGGTGGTTCGCACAGCCTGGATTTTATCATTTGAGAGAGAGCCCTGCTCCCTGTTCAGGGAGGGGAGAAGGAATCCAGGCGTTTTCAGAGAAGATGGCAGAGCCTGCTCAGGAACTCCACCCAAACCCCCTTCTCTGCACCCCTACATCCTCCCCTGACAAGAAAGGTTTGATCTGACTGATAAAAGGAGCACTACTTAAACTGGATTCGTTGGCTCATTTTTTTGGGTCAATGTTTATTTATTTTTGAGAGACAGAGAGAGACAGAGCATGAGCAGGGGAGGGGCAGAGAGAAGAGGAGACACAGACTCCGAAGCAGGCTCCAGGCTCCGAGCCGGCAGCACAGAGCCTGACGCGGGGCTCGAACTCATGAACGGTGAGATCGTGACCTGAGCTGATGTTGGGACACTCAACCGACTGAACCGCCCAGGTGCCCCTCCTTGGCTCATTTTTAATGCCTTATTACCAGGCGGCATAAGCAGGACAACACGCTCACTACGTGTGAAGTTAGTTACACATGTTACTGGATTATAACACAAAACTCCGTGGATTGTCTCCATTCCCACCGACCTAGCGTACTTGCCTCATGAGCACTAGAAGGGATCAGAGCAAACGTTAATTGTCACTGGCTTTTCTCTTGCAGTTTGTGCCTCTGGTGTCTGTAGGCTCCTCCCCATCAAAATGCTAAGTAAGCATTACCGCTGCAGGGGCTCACCGCTCTCCCCGGCTCTCCCCGGATGGGACTCAAGCCACCGCAGCACTCTCCGCCAACCAGGTTAACAAGTAGGATGATGTTCTTTTGGAACAAAATTCAAAGTGCGCGGAGCACGGAATTTTAAAAAACAAAAAGAAAACCTTTAGGATTATAATTTAAACTGGTGAAAGTGAATACAGGAACCAGTGCATTAAAATACCCTAGGGACTTTTTTCTCCTGATCCTCTTTTTGAGGGGTTGGCCAATTCTTTCCGCAAAGGAGGAGACAGCAGGTATTTTAGGCTTTTAGGCTTAGGCTTAATTTCTGTCTCAACGACTCACTGCTGCTGTTGTGGTACAAAAGCAGTCACAGAAAATGTATCATGGATGTGGCTGTGCTCTAATATAACTTTGTTTTCAGACACTGAAATCTGAATTTCAAATGGTTTTAGCAAGTCTTACAGGTATCATTTTTCTATCTTTTCCAGTCATTTAACACGTAAGAACCATTCTTCACTCTCAGACCATATGAAAACAGGCGGTTGCCAGTGTGGCCCACAGGCCACAGTTTCCCAGCTGTGCCCTAACACGTTACAAGATGCATCATTTGGTGATATTGGACGAAAAGGCTTCAGGAGAACATAGCTCGATATGTTACTTGCACATTTTATCCAAGACCATGAAATAATCAAGTCCAGCTAGTATTTTTAAAAGGATAAACGTATCTTATGATATATGCAAGCAAAGGAAAGATTTGGTTATGGAGAATCCTAACATTGGTCAAAGACTTCCACCGACTCATAGCAAAGACAGAGAGCTCCGTTTTAGGCAATCAACTAAAAATCAGTTAAGTACCATGCTAGTACCATTTAGTTAAATCCTCAAATAGCTACATCTCTTAGGTTTGTTTACTTGTTTGTTTGTTTTTGCTTTTGGCACCAGATAAGTGATTTAAAAGCGAAAATCATTTGGTGCCCATATGATGATATAAAGATGGTGTCACTCCACACGGCCATCCTGCAGTGAGGGAGTGTCACGATTTTAAAGAAAACCAGAATAATCAAAGCTGATATCAAAGAAAATACTGGAATTAAAGATTTCTGTAAGTTGCTAAAGGATTTCCTATATAAAATCTCCACATAAAAATCTAAACCATTTAGCCCTAAAGATGTGACTAATACTAAATGTAGTAGGGAAATAAATATTTGAAACTACCTAACATGTTATTTTTAAGTTAATTGGTAATTAAGCTTGTAGAGTTCAACTTAACTCTGAACACATCATATCGTCCACCCACTGAGTTTACCGTGAGAGTAGTTTTCCTATGGTTCGGAATTTAAAATGCCCCAATTAAGTTAGAAAAGACTTCAAAGCCATTGTTAAGTGCTATTTTTATTCCTGATAAATTCATGTGGTCATGAAATCAGATTTCTGATGTTAAAGGTGGCTATTTCTGTGGGGTGAGTGGCATTAATTATTTTACAACAATATGGGGGAATAAAAGTGAACAGAATGAAAAACAGGAGCTGTTAAAAGAGAATGAGTGACAATTTCTGTAATCCCCACCGAGAGAGGCGTCCGTGTGCAGAGGGCAGTCACCACCCAGGCTCGTGCAGACTAGAGAGGTTTGTGAGGCTGAGGGTGTGCACTCCTGTTCATACGAAAACAAGAAATAAGGAATCTACACGCAGGGCTGATTTTTATTTCTCTCATGAGCATGAGGTCAAATGTACATATCAACAAAACATAGGCTTCAAATCTCATGTAGTGTCAAATGTTATATATTACCCACATCTAGCTGTGGAGAAAAATCACTACCTCATTATTCAAAAGGCTGTGGAAAAACACCTTTTAAATTTTCTTTTCCAGTTCATAACTAGGGACATAAAAGGTCAGAAATGAATATACCCCTACTGCCCAAGAAAAGATGCCAGAAGATAGTTCAAGTTAAGTGTCTAGAATTACATTTTCTCAAAAACAATTCTGAAACAGATGTTTTTTCATCTAAACTGGTTACTTCAATAGCTTCATTTTCATGGAGTTGGTTCCATTCAAATTATCCCATTTCTTAGAGAGTTGTCTTCTAAAGTGTGATTGCACGTCCAAAGGGCATGTGCCCAAAACAGAGGAGCTCATCACTGCATTTACAAACAAGTCTGTGCATCACCACTAACAATTTTATACAAGTATCTGGTGTAACTTCAATCTTTTTAACTCAACTCCAAATTACACTTGCAACACTGTGCCATTACACTTGCAACTGAATTTCTAAATGGAAAAGCATATCCCGTTCTAAACTACACAAAAATGGGTGGTAATAAATCAAGTTAATCGGTGAATGGATCTCACATTGAGAAAGTCAGGGAATGATACTGAAAACATCAAGATTCTAAACAATAAAAATCATATTATCACTGTAGTTTACATGCTTTCTAAACTTTAATCTGAAGATGGACAATGGGACACAATGAAATATTAAACAATTCATCCTTTTGATGAATCTTTGACAAAAAAAATACTTGTGACCAGAAACTCTCATGTGTCCTTCCTAATTGCTAATTGTAGCCAGCACTTTGAAGCCAGCACCGGTGGCAAACTATCTCCATTTAACTGTCTGGAGAGCATTCTGAAGCCCAGATGGAGCTGGACACGAGGGCAAAGGCAGCCACTGCCCCGAGGTGGAATGGAGAACCACCACAGGATTGACTTCCCCAACTCCCCACCTGGTCAGAAACTGCCACTGTTAGGAAAACTACTTAAGTTCAATGGTGAAGATGCATTTCCTAGGTCCTCCAGTGGAGTGTGGCCCAGGAAGTGCTTGGTGTTTCGAAGGGGTGCCCATACTTGGGGAGCTCCAGGGTTTCCATCTCAGGTCTCTGCAAGCTTACAGAGATGCAGATCAACACATTGGTTTCTCTTCCCAAGTAGCAGCCAGTAGCTAGCTGCAAGTAGAGGTGGCACAGCCACCTGTGTACCAACAGCAAAGGTTAGAAGTCAAGGAGAGACACAGCTGTGCGCTGGGTCCAAGGTGAGAGGATCAGAGAGTCCCCAAGCAAGGGGAGAAGCAGGCTGAATGCATCAGTGAGCTATGAAGTGCATGTTCTAGGTCAGCTAATCTTCATTTCTGTGAATCTAAAAGGATATGGAACTCACAAGCTGTGTAAAGACACACAGACTATCACGTGCTGAAAGCCAATTAGGTTCTTTGTGTCTTTGATCATTGCTTTTCTGGTTAAAAAGGATTTCCACAAAAGAGGACAATCACACCCACAAAACTAGATGTAGAGATGATACCATTCTGTGGACACTACAAAAATAATTCCAAACTTTAAGATGTCAAACAGATTCTGGACACTGTAAAAACATTTTTTTTAAGAGCTGTATGTTATTAATAGTGTTTGATGGATGTTTTACTAGCAAATCAAAAATTCTGATTCTGGAAAACTTCAATTGCTAGAGGAATACATGACATACATGTCCTTAAAGTTATTTTTCTCTTCTTTTTCTCGCTTCACAATATTAGGCTTAACATAACTTCATTAATCCAAACACACCAAACGGATGCTACCAAGATGCTCTAAGAAGAATGTTATTGGCTTATAACCAATAGCAAAGGTCACAGAGAACAATCTGGCTTTGTTTCTCTTGATGATCACAATCCCTTTAGCTAACAGGGTTCTTAAAGTTGTCACATCACAATTCTAACTCTACCTTCTGGCTCCTTTCCAGGTCTTTCTCTAGCTGGTATTTCAGGACCGTCTTTATAGCGATCCAGAAGATGTGCTGCAGTGGGGAGGGAAGCAGTGGGGAGGGAATGCTGATATCTGGGGCGGGCGGGGGGGGGGGGCGCAGGGCTGCAGCAGGAACATAGGTGTTATCAGGAGAGCGTAAAGTTATTTTTTCCCCACATGTATGGTCATATTTTATAAACCATTTTGTGGTTGGTGGCGCCTGGATGGGAGGAAGAAAGGAGCAGTGAAGGAGAAGTGTCTCTTGAAGTCCTGAGTGACTGGAGGGAGCTATGAGACCCCTCCATGGCAAGAACCAGCCTTAAGGTGAATGGGGGTGAGGGAGAGGATGGCAAGCTTTAGAATGATGTTCTTTAGGGGCGCCTAGGTGGCTCAATCAGTTAAGCATCCTACTCTTGGTTTTGGCTCAGGTCATGGTCTCACAGTTCGACAGTTTGAGCCCCACAGCGGGTTCCACGCTGACCATGCAGAGCCTGCTTGGGATTCTCTCCCACCTTCTCCCTCTCTGCCCCTCCCATGCTCTCTCTGTCTTGAAAGAGAAAGAAAGAAAGAAAGAGAGAGAGAGAGAGAGAGAGAGAGAGAGAGAGAGAGAAAGAAAGAAAGAAAGAAAGAAAGAAAGAAAGAAAGAAAGAAAGAAAGGAGGGAGGGAGGGAGGGAGGGAGGGAGGGAGGGAGGAAGGAAGGAAGGAAGGAAAGAAAGGAAGGAAGGAAGGAAGAAAGAAAGAAAAAAGAATGATTCTTTAGTAAGAATACAGAAAGAACCCTTTTAGAACCCACCCCCCTCCAGGCAACAAGTGGCCACTTTGTAGAGAAGCAGCGGGAAAGAAAGTGTGAGAGACTGAGCATTTATAGTCCAAAGTAGATGATTAAATCAATACAATGGATCAAGTTTACTAAGTGAATGAAAACTGAGGAATACCCACCTCCTTCCTGAAAGAGACAGGAAAGGTACATTTTTCTTTGCTACCTGAGTTGAGTGTGAAGTTTGCACTTATCTGCCACAGAGGCATAAGGTCATGTGAAGATGAACTGGCCACAGAAGTGAGAAGACCACAGTGCTACCTGCTCTGCTCAATGAACATTTACTTGCTCAAAGTCTAGTGGAAACAAAACATTTACTAAATAAATTAGGATAAGGAAACTAAATGCTTCCTCACAGTTTCGAAAAGCCACCAGTATACATCCTGACTGAGCAAAAGAACGGTGTATATTATTTACAGAGCAAGGAACGCTGTTTTACACATGTGTACAGTCCTTTTATTTTTTTTAATTTCCTGGAAGTGTTCTTGACAGAAAGAAGAACTTAGCAAACAACGCAAGGAGGCACCTTTACCCAATGCAGAAACCTGAAATGCTTCTGGTCAAGGCGAGACAATATTAAAAATAAACTTTGAAGAAATTACATAAGAGCAAAATCTAAAATGCAATGTGGAATTTGATGGGAACAGGTAATTCCTCTGTTCTTGGATAGGAAAAAAAAATCACAATACTTCAATGATCTTAGTTTTATCAAAAATGTAGTAGTGTTCTCTTACATAAAGCATAGTTTAGAATGAAGTTCCCTAACTTTTCTGGAGCTTTAGGTTTCAGATTCAGTGAAATTAAGTGTTTGCAAAATAAGCAATCTAGCTCTGCCCCTTTAAAAAGCAAAAGAAAGGCTCTAAACAGAGAAGTAAAACAGCAGAGACCCACCAAATACATGGCCCCAAACCACTGCACAGCTCCCCTGGTGGCCTTCCTTCAAACGAAATCTACCCAAGAACTGCAGTGATTTCAAGAGCAGGCTCCCATTTCTCATTTGCCAATATGGTTAGACAGCTCCAACCATATTACTCTTTCCTAGCTTACTTTGAAATTTTAAATCAGACTGCTGGTACATCACATGCTACAGTGCTTGCTTAATACCGTTTATCATTTCTTGCCTGAAGACACCATCTGACAACATGTTGAACTCCATTCATGTTTTCATGTCTGTTCTCCCAGAGAGTTCAGAGCTGGGTATCAGATTTCGTTGATAAAAATTGCTATACAATGAAGTCTCTCTTTCAAAGGTACTGTCAGCCCTTAAAATGCTATTCTTTTGTGTGTGTGTGTGTGTGTGTGTGTGTGTGTGTGTGTGCGCACACACACACACACATAAGAATACTTCTGAATATGTGCTTCTCAGTTTCTGTGGAGACATGTAAGACTAGAAAACTGATCAGAAATAGTCTATAGTCACCATTGTGTGCACACCCTGAAGCCCCATCTTCCAAAAGTTTCCCAATCTCCCTGCATCTGATTACTGAGTGGCAGCCCGCTGTATCTGATCTCATCACATGTGTGATGTTGTCACCACACTGTGTCTTTAACATTCCTTCTTCCTTCTATCCGCTTGGCAGCATGAACCATTTTGGAGTAGCTCAGCTGTATGGTTTTGATGACTCCACAGAACTGCTTTTGGACACATCACTGGCTGGACCTCCCCTGTCACTGAATTAGACTATAGCCTTTGGGTTTCTGATCTTCCCTCTGCAGGATATACCCACCTTTCCTACACACACATATACACACATACCTACACACACACATCTAAGCTCAGTCTTATCCCAAAGCATAATATTCCATCGGGTCTTTTTTCTATAGTTACAAAAGTTGGAAAGGTTGACACCTTCAATTAAAAGAAGCTTCTGATGTTAAGTTCTGAGGCAGTAGAGTGATAAAGTGAGCCACAAAGGAGATGGGATCAATAGCAGCCTTATTACAGATCATCTCTGGCTCGGTCCAGATGGGCCGACTCCATTAATTATGAAGTGTGATTTATCTCTTCACTGCATTAAGCAGTGGTAAGACAAAATATGTGAAATCATACCAACAAGATAAAGCAGAGTGCTCCTGATGTTGGATGCTAATTGCTAACATGTCATTTCACATGTTTTATTTAAAGAAACTGTTTTTTTTTAAAGAAATACTTAAAGTAATGAGTTAGAAGGGACTCTTCAGTAATTTATACAAAAACACTCAGAGAGCAAATAATATCCTCCTAGACAGAGCATGGGGTTCCTCCCGTTTAACACTAAAAAAACCCAGTATTGTCTACTGGATAAATGGATTCCTCAGAGTATGCTTTCTTAATTAAATGTGAAAGCAATTAAAATAAAGATTTTTGTGAAGCTGCAAAAGATTGAAACAGACAAATTTTAAATAGAAAGTCGATACAAAGGTACTGCAATGGTAAGAATGAATTTCTAGATAATCTCTGAATAGACAGGGGCTGCCCAAGTGCCCACCGCTGTGCATCTGAACAGCCCTACTGCCTGGAACAGAATCAGCCATTATTTTTTTGTACTTTTTCTTCTTTTCATTGCCTACAACTTCGTCTTCAATTTAACTACAATGACCGAAATGTATTCCATATTCCATATTAGAAAACCATAGCTTGAAAAATCAAGGAAACACGTTTTTTCTTAAAAAAGTTGTACTAAGAACCCCTTAATGCGAGAGCCATATTCTTTACAAATTTTAGATGAACAACACGTTTCTGTTGACTAGTGGCATGATGCTGTGTGGCTAATGCCAGTCTCTAGTTTTAGGACCTTGACTCTTTGAGATAACTCACCCAAGGGGGAATCACGTAGTACTTATCTTTCAGTGTCTGGCTTATTCTACTTTGAATACTATCCCCAAAGCCCAGTGGAAAAAAACATTTAAGGAGAACTTTCTTTTTATGGAACACTGCCAATGTTTTCTTTCTAAAGAGGGAAGGCGTTGACGCCTTGGTCTCTATATTTTAGGACAGATCTCACAAAAATTTAGAAACTTCTAGTCTGAAATCTGAAACTAATAAAAAAACAGAGCTAGAGAGCAGAATGATGACTTTCATCAATATTAAAAGGGTGGTAAAAATCACTTTCATTTAAAACAACTATGAGTTAGATCACTGATATCGGTGGCAGGGGAAGGTTGAGCCTTGAAATGCCAGTACAGATATAATCTTAAGAGCACGATATATCATAAAGAATATCCAGGCATTCACTAGAATGTCTTAAACTCAGGTTACAAAATCCTTAATTTTCTCCCACCAGGCTTTTTTTAAAAAGTTTATCTATCTACCTACCTACCTACCTACCTACCTACCTACCTACCTACCTAAGAGAGACAGAGTGCAAGTGCATCAATAGGGGAGGGGTAGAGAGAGAGAGAGAGAGAGAAAATTCCAAGCAGTTTCCACACTGTTAGCTCAGAGTCTGACACGGGGCTTAATTCCGCAACCATGGGATAATGACCTGAGCTGAAATCAGGAGTTGGACACTTAACTGAGTGAGCCATGCAGACGACCCGAACAGCTTTTAATTACATGAGAGAACAAGCTCAATCTTGACATTTAATTGTGAAGAGTGAATGCATTCAAGTTCATTTACATAAATTTTAAGTAAAATATTTAAATGTTTTGTTTTCTGAAGTAATAATATAACAGATATGTTCAGATACCTATAGCCAGATTTCTTTGAGCGGAATTTGATCTAACTATTGAAATAGTCTTCCTTAGTTTAAGCTCATTGAATCTTCCTTTTACTATACACCAAAGTATGAAATATGAATTATTTTCCATCTTCATGAGGAACAGGAATCAGGAACGAGTTACCTCTTACTTTGAGAGCCCCACATGAACAACTTTGGATTATTATTATCGAAGATATCTGGGCTTTATCTGCATATTGATCACTCATCTACATACCACACATGGCTAATTTTCCTGATCTGGATTGCAGAAAAAAAATGGACAAAGACACTCTTTGGGCTCTAAACCTAGTTCTGCCATTAATTTGATGTGCCACAGGGTTTCCATTTAATTATCTGTAAAATGAAGGCACTCATCATGTGTTCTCTGAGCTGTCTTTTGCTGTAACCCTCTTATAGTCTATAATACCCAAGTCTGAGCTTGGCACTGTACGGCTGCTCAGAAATGTGCAGGAATGACCACAGTCCAAACGTTAATTTCCCAGATGTGCTTCCACATTTCTGAGCATGTTTCACTCTGTGAACTCAGCTTTCAACAGCCTACTTTTTATCATCTCTACCTGTTGAAATGTGACTCATTCTTAAAGGTCTAGCTCAAAGGCCAATATTTCTCTGAAGTTTTCCTAATCCCTATACCTGAAACTGACCATTCATGCCCACAACTATCCAAATAATTTGTTTACATATTTAAAAATATCTATTAGGTATCATTTTACCCTCTATGGATACACTTTATCTCTTCTATTAAATTATAAACATCTCAAGGGAAGAAAAGGCTTATTTGTCTGACAACACATGGACATTCCCACTCTCCATACCAGTCCAGTCCCTATTTTCAACAACCCCCACCCCTGATCTGCCTAGTCTAAGAAGGTATCTGTACTTCTCTTCTTCCTCTACTCCTGAATGGCTTTGACATCTGCTTTGACTCATGAATGGCTTTGACCCAGGGTTAAACGTCATCATTTCCAGGACCCAAGAAGTTACCACAAATAGGGCAAAAACACAATTTGGCCAGATTTAAAAACCCATTTGTTGGTGGTAATCATAGGAGCCATTAGGACAATCCAGGGGCTATGGAGAGGGTGACCATACAACTAATTGTCTAAACAAAGACACTTCTAAGAGTTAAAGGGAAAATTTGTAATAATGATTCTGGGATAACAGGTGTATCAGCAGGAAAGCCAAGACGTGTGGCCACCCTACACCTGGGCATTCTTTTCTAGCCTCCAGAGTGGCTTATACGTTGTTCACATTTCCATGGCCAATTCCTTCTCTGCATTCTCCTTTTTCACAAAGCAACTGGCATATTTCTGATATACTGGTTTATTAAGAAGAGTTTAGACACTGAAAAGTAATCACAGCCGTGATAGCATAAATAAATATCTGTACACTCAAGACAGGCCATGTCATAGCCCTGCCCTTACCAGAGGGCAGGCTTCAGCAGTGTAGACTGGCAATGACATAGGACTTTTGGAGGGGATTTCTCACACTATTTTTACTTCTCACCTGGAGGCTTCAAAGTATAAACGGGAAGTCAATGAAATGAAATAAGATCTTATTCCCAAGGTTAATTTTGGGTAAATCTCAATATAACATTACAAAAATAAAGAGCTATATTTAAAGTTATAGGCTGTCCAAGGCCTTAGTACACTTCCCATTGATATTCTTTTATCTACCTTTAGTCCATTAATTGCCACCAGGTGAGAAACCATTAAGTTACTTATAAAAGGACTAAAAAACATTACAAGAGTTATTGTTATAGCAGTATTACAGTTTTTAAAATTCAAATTATAATAATCTGAACTTAATTTTAAATATTTTATAGCGTAGCTTTTCAGATGGGAGTTAAAACAGAACAAATCAATAGAGCCAGGGGTATAATACAGCAGAGCTATTTCAATTAAACATTATGTAAGAGTAATTTCACAATTTAAAAACTTTCAACAAGCTAAAACATTCTGTCTTATCACTTCCGCAACCACACTACTGTAAAGTTATGTGCAGACAAGAGTTACGCAATAAGAGTTATCATTTACAAGCCCAGGAAGAGGAAGGGGCAGGGAACCAAGTACACTGAGTGATTCCTGTGCCAAATACTGTGACAGGTGCTGTGAGGTTGCCCGCGTCCATAAGCCTCTTGACCACGAACCCTGAGAACCTCCGGCTCAGGGTCGGCACTCAGCCCCTGGACTAGGTCCTGGGACCTAACCCGTGTTCCGTCCACCCTGTTATCACCTACGTGGGGTACCACCACCCCAACTCTCAGGAAGTCCCTGTTAAAAAGGTTACCATGAAGAAATATCACTGTATGACTGCCACAGAGATCAGGGTCTAAGTCATGTTAGATTTTGGTGAACAAAATAGGTCTACAAAATGTCTGACAGTTTTATTTGTTGCTTCAGGTTAAGAAGCATTTACACACATCAATTACTTCTTCTGGCCCCTCCTCATGAAACTTGAGGAGGTGGGAACTAATTAGGTGGCCTCGGTCACAGCATGAAAGAGCTCTTCAAACTTTCCCATTTTTACCTCTTCTATCTTTTTTTTTTTTTTTTGGCCACAAAGGATCACAGCATAAGCTTCTTGTTTTGCTCCCCAGCTGCCTCCTACCTTCTAGTTGACTGCACGGCTCCCTGAGGACAAGGGAGATTCATGTTCATTCTTGTGACTCCTGGGACACCCAACACAGTGCTCTCCCCAGGGTTTAGATACATTTGCCCCTGGCCTTCGTCCTTTCTTCAGGTTGACTGCACTCTCTGTAGTTTGCTTGCAGTGACCACTGTTCGGCCCTTTATATCTCTTACGCTACCATGAATTCTAAGCTAGAAATAGTAGGGACTAATTCGCATCTGCAGCTACTGCACAGGAATCTAGGAAAAAGCTCACAAATCACCTTTTTAAGGTAATGAACTGATAAGCTGTTTTAAAATATTGTGTTCTACTGACTTGTACCTCCAGATCTTATTTACCTGAAGACTCGAGTGAATACGGTCAAGAAGTGAAGAAGATCAAGAGCAAAAGGTATTTCAAACGTTTGTTTTTAGAAACAGTACGCCATGGTCAAGTCGATTTGTGAAACGGGGCATACTGTATCTATCGCCCTCTTGGGGACTCACTGTGTTAGCAAATAAAAGGCCCCAAGAAGTCCTGCAGTAAAGACATAGGATTAATTTTGTTCAAAGCAGTATTTCCCCAAATTATTTCACCACGGAACCCTTTCTCCCATGTGACATTTACTCATATCCTAAGAAACCAAGGTTTCTCTGAACACACTGTGGGAAATGCTGACCTAACGTGTTGTCTCTTTCCTTTGAATTGTAGAAATCCCTCCAAACTAAAGCTTTTAGATCAATTTACAGAACAGTCAAAAATATTTCTGTTAGGGTTTATGATGCAAATCCCATTTCTTTTTTTTTTTTTTTAATTTTTTTTTTCAACGTTTTTATTTATTTTTGGGACAGAGAGAGACAGAGCATGAACGGGGGAGGGGCAGAGAGAGAGGGAAACACAGAATTGGAAACAGGCTCCAGGCTCCGAGCCATCAGCCCAGAGCCTGACGCGGGGCTCAAACTCACAGACCGTGAGATCGTGACCTGGCTGAAGTTGGATGCTTAACTGACTGCGCCACCCAGGCGCCCCCAAATCCCATTTCATCTTTAACACAGCAGGCTACATCAGATGAAGCCTAGGGTTCTGTGGTCTTAGCTCATGCATTTCATGTGGAGGACGTAGTGGGTGTGGCCTCTTACCTCTGAGCACCCTGAGGAGCAAAGGCTGACAGCCTGGCCAATGTGGGAGAGGGCTGCCCAACAGCACCAAACCTCACAGGCTGTAAGAGCAACAGCCAGCACTCATGAGTTCTGACAGCCTCCACTACGTTGTGAGCGTGAAACAGTGCTGTTCACCCACTAATTCTCCCTTAGAGCTATGCAAAGCCGAAAAACACAATAAGAGCAGGATGTGATTATGAAAATGCAAGATCTATGTAAACACAAAAATGTAATATTCTAGCTATCCTGAGGATACCTCATTAACGTTAAGTTGATTACAAATTACAGGTATCTCAGAGAAGCGGCTGTAAGGAAGGAAAGCATCAAATATTATAATCATGTGATGGAAGAAATTGCCCCTAATGGTGTTTAAAACTTATTTTAGAAAAAATTAAACTTCTCACTTTTACCAGTCTCAAAAATGAAAACAAAACAAAACTGAGCAAATTTTCTCTGATTGCAGAGAAATACGAAAAAAAAATTCTTTGCTATGTATGTGTAGAAAATAGTGTATGCTTTCGAAATCAATTCAGATATATTCTTGAAAAGCTAACGACTATTTAATCCAACTGAGAGAAGTGTTTCTGAATCCTGCTTTCTAAAACAACAACAAAAGAATAAGCTCTTTCATATACAGCGAAGTCAGAGGAATAATTTTTCCAACAGAGCCACATGAAGCATGAGATAGGAAAGCACATCTTAACAAGAGCGCCTAAGTATGTCTGGTATATCGTCTGTCTTAAGATGTCTCTCTCACTCGGGCTCCATAAAAGTACAAACAACAACTCACCATGTCGTAAGTTGTTACAATCTTCTTTAGAACCTCAGGCACGATTCCCTGCAACTCCATCGTGGGATACTGCTCGCTAAGATTCAGGACCACGAGGGGTGTGTTATCAGCT
This sequence comes from Acinonyx jubatus, assembly GCF_027475565.1. Lineage (NCBI taxonomy): Eukaryota > Metazoa > Chordata > Mammalia > Carnivora > Felidae > Acinonyx > Acinonyx jubatus. Next base: position 132,025,728 of record NC_069384.1, on the reverse strand, counting down.
CCCAGAAAGCGGGGAGATACCGCCAACATGCACTGCATGAGATTGGCCACAGAGGAGAGGCCACACAGCTCTTTGAATGACACCACTGCATTCTGTTAAGAGGAAAGAAAGGAGGCACTTTGTAATTAACCAGAGGCCTTAATTTCTCACGGATATTTTACTTGATATACTTGATTATATTTGAACTGCCTGATACAATGGTTATTAACAATGTTATGACAGAATTAGCTAATGATTATTTTATTCCAGGAAAAATTGGCTATTTTCCAAAGCAAATACAGTTATAGACATACATTTGCAATACCAATTTATCAGAAGTAAAATTCTTCTGAAGGGTAAAGCCTCTTTTCCGATCAAAGTTCACAGTGGTGCTAAGGCTGGTATGCAATCATGAGCAAACAAAAAGAATGGCTTCTGTACTCAAAAGAGGTAAAGAAAAAAAAATCGGGTTTAAAGTAAGTGTCAAATATGTTAGCCATCAGAAAGGGAAAAGGGTATTTGTGAGACAGAAACTTGAATGTCTCTCATCTGGTTATGCCGGCTCCAAATCTAAAGGAATTTTTTTTTGGGGGGGGGGGTGCGGTTTAAACAACAAATTTATTATCTCACTTATGGAGGCTAGAAGTCCAAGATCAAGGTTTTGATATGGTCTGTTCCTCTGAGGGCATAAGAAAGTCTGCTCTATCTCTGCTTCTTAGCTTTGAAAGTCATATAAAGATGAAGGCAGTGATCTGCCAGCCAAGGGATGCCAAAGATGGCCAGTAAACCACCAGAAAATTGAAAGGGATTGTGAGGGCACTGCAGTTTACTGGGGAGGCCTGCCCACCGGGAGACCGTCCCTATTAGTGTGCCCACTGATTTCAAGGTTTCTCCCTCTCTCTTTTTGCTAATCACCAGAGGTATGCCATTAAAATATCCGTTAAAGAAAACCTCTTGAGAGTGTAAAACACCATAAGCCGGCATTCTTTGAGCACTTACCAAGTGCGAAGCTACAGTAGGCATACTTACTACGTACTACCTCCTCTAATTCTCTCAAAGAGCCACGCAGTGGGTGAAGAAACTGAGTCTTGGCTGTAACCTCTCTCTGTTATTTCTCTAAGGACACACAGCTGGTAAGTGAAGGAGTCAAGATTTTGCCCGAATCTGCCGATGTTGAGACCTATGCTTTTAATCACTATGCTATAACAACAGGTACATCCTAACCAGAATAGGAGTTATTCCAGACACACATGGGGTCCCTATCTGGGCATGGCGGCCAGAGGGGAGGAGTCGGGCCTTCCAAGTCCTGTGTCTTCTGCTTTCAGATAGCCCAGTCTTAGAAATGAGTAGCACTTTGCTTTAGATTTAAACATTTTCTTATTAGTAGCTCTTTAAACATGGACATCAAACTCAATGTTATTTTGCTCAAAATCACCTGTATGTCGACTGCTTGTGACGATAAACCACGGCTGTGATATCGACAGCAGGGTCTCCCAATAACTCCATCACCCCTTCCTGTTTTATTTTCTTCACAGCCCTTGCTTGTGTCTGCAACTGACCTATGTGCTCATTCGCCTACCTGCTCACGGTCTGATTCCCCCCCCCCCCACTGCCCACTCCCAACTAAAGGGACCGCTTGTTCACAGCTGCGTCCTCATGGCCCAGACTGCATGCCTGGCAGGTGCTCGTTAAACCCCGCCACCGACTGCCCTGTCGGGGTCAGTGCAGACACGCAGCTCTGGAAACAGGATGTTCGAGCTCTGGAGAATCTTCACGGGAAGGCTGTGTCACACACACAACAGCAGCCCTGTGGCAGGGGACCGTGTGGCTTGCTCAGAGCTGAGGGTTTACCAAACCATTTTCACCCTGAGAAACAGGGAAAAGCCCTTTGGGTTTCTGTTATGCTTTTACTTGGAGAGAAAGAGAATAAAATTTCTCCATTGTGGTAAGGTCTTTTTAGTAATGAGGTATCTATAACATCAGTACAGGGTTGAAATCTGAATATTCTGAATCAGGTTTACTTGCTGCTGGCATTCTTTTCATAATGGTTATATATATATATATATATATATATATATATATATACACACACATATATATATAAAATATATATATATATATACACACACATATATATATAAAATCAACTGATACGTTATATATATAATACATATATATACACGTATATAACGCACATATATATAATACAAACACATGCCGAGCAGCTACCACAGATGTGGCTCTCTCACACACTGGGCCGGGTTAGGGCCGCTTAGCTCTGTGAGGCAGGCCTTAGTATATTGCTGGACATGTGGACGATCCTTAATTACACATTAATTCCTGATTGCTTTTAGTGATTATACAGTTTAGAGGTAATTATTATCTTAGACTTCTAATAAATATAGATGCCACATGTCTTTTACTTAAACAATTAAATAGCTGTCCTCTAAAATCAAGAGGAGGCTCAAAACACAAATGCAATGGCTCACTTAAGGGCTTGCTATTTTCCTAGTACTGTAGCTCCAGAAGAAAGGACTGGAACCTGTCCCTTTTATTTTGGTAAGTCCTCAAAGTGTGCTCCAGCTAAAGATAATAAAGATTATTTATTCAGAAAAACCAGAGATTCCCGTGTACATTCTTAGAAAAAAAAATGGGGATCCGTTAAGCAGACAAGGACTAGGATTAACAAGGACTAGGATATGGTTATGTGAGACAGAAAATTTATTTTAATATTAATAACATTTCATTTCATTTCAATAAAAACTGATTCTAATACATTATCAATATTTTCAATACCAACTACAGTTTTGGAAACTTAAATGATAAAAAAATGAGACTAGTGGTAAATGGTCTAATAACGAATTAGAATTTACAAATTATTTAAAATCAAACACAGTATTATAAAAACAAACCCTTCCAAAGCCTTCATGTGAAGAAAAGCCGTTGAGTAAATACTTAACCACAAGAACGTACCTGCATGTTCTCTCTCAGATCTGTGGCATCGCGTATAGGGGGCTGGGCATTCTTGAACACCTCATCTACAGTTTTAATCCACAATGTTCTTAAAGATGCATATTCCCTGGATTTCTTCCCTTTTCTCACAGAAAGGCCCCTTTTATGTGGTTTCCCTCCTCCTCTTCGGTTAGTAATGGCCACGTGGACAAACAAAGAAGCGTGTGCTAGGACCTCTCCAGTCAGTGACTGCAAGGGGACATGGCGGTAGCCTGTTTGTAAACATTCAAAGGGGATTGTGTACTGACCAATGAACTCATCCCCAATGTAGTCATCATCTAGTACAACAAAGCGCACCATGGCCAGTTCAGGAAGGTTGATTTGAAATTCAAAGCTTTCATCAAAAATGGGAGCATCCCCATTCTGGTGCACTGTTTTTGTCCTTTGTTCCGCACAGTCGGCAGGGATTCCGTGAATTTCAACATAGACGTAAGGATCCACTACATCACCTTTGGCACCTGATCCTTTGGGTTTGGGAAAGTTCTGCCCGCTAATGATTTTAATGTGAAGAAGCTGAGGTGAAACCCCAGGGACGGAGTCCTTTGTGTTGGCACTGAAGAAAGACACTTCCTCCCTCATGATGGCCGGCCGAAGGACATAGCCACAGTTCCCATTCTGCCTGAACCAGCCAATATTCAGGTCCATCATCAGGCCTGGGGTCTGAAAGTTCATGGCTACGATCTGACAACCACACTTCCAAAAGTCTTGAGGGTTCATGTTACTGGAGTCAATTCTCATGGGGCTGGGGAAAACCCTAGCAAGGAAACGTTTGTTGTAATTTACAAAGTCCCCTGGATTCTCATTGGCATATTTGCTGGCAAGCACTTCGTTAAATGAACACACTTCCCAGTACTTCTGAACCTGAAATGACACCTGAAATTCTTTGAACTGAACCGACTTGCAGATGCTCACCAGTTCAGACAGTTCTTTACATAGCTGAAATCGCTTCACAGGCACATTGTTGGGCTGCTCCACATTCTCCTTTCCCATCCTCTGAGACATTTCTGCTCCCTCATCTTCATCAGTAACATCCCCTTCTACGCCTGAGCAATTTGAGGACAGCTTCTTGGCTTTAATTAGTATCCTCCCCTTCAGGACATCTGGGGATGGCAGATAAGATTCCTCTACATTGGGTGATGTTGTATAGAGCTTGTCTCCTAAAATTTTCTTCATGTGCTGAACCATTACCTTCTGCTGTTTAATAGAACAGTGATTTTCTAAACATAAGATAAGAGGATACTCTGAAGCAAAGAATGCGTACTTGTTAATAATATCAATGACACTGCGGAAGACTATCTGAGAGGTCATGGTGTGGCCCGTGTAAATTACAGGTTCATTATCTGGCCCGTCCCATACATCTAACTCAACACTCCGGCAACCCATTTTAAGAGCTCGGATGTATCCCGTGATATCAGAGGGACCTCGGAACTGATCCTCTATTAAGTATGTATTATGAGATGAGTTTATAAAGTAATGAGACAAAGGTTGCTTCATATCTTGACAGACCTTCTTATGTTCTGGATCAAATATATAACAGTCAGGTGACATAAGGTAGTTAGTGAACCCATCTATGGAAAGCCAGCCCTTTTCCTTACCTTCTTTGGATGGCTCATATTTGTGAATAATCTCAAGGCTAATTTCCTCATTTATATGTGCCACACCCTGCTCTGCCTCAAGAAACATCATAAGGTCCTTGGTATCAAGAAATTCTTTATTGCTTGAAAACTGAACTAAAAGGAAATAAATTTCAGGTCTGGTACAAAGCTCATGGAAAACCTCAACAAATTCTTCCTTTGTGACTTCAGTACCAGCTTTGTCCTTGGATTTGTGCAATTCTTTGAACTTGAGCTCAATTTTGCTAGTTTTTAAACCGGGATTGAGGTTTCTGATGGACTGCACAGCATTACACAGAGTTATATGTCCAAGGTCTTCTACATCAATTTCACTAAACATGTGTGAAACCCAAGAAGTCCTCATGTTGTCTTGGCTACTTTCTAACATATCAAGTGTATGTTTTCCATAAGAAATTAGGTACCGCAGTCCCGTAACCCAGATGTTCGCAACATCTGCAGAGTTGGCAACCAAATCAAGTGACTCATAATTCTCTCCGTATATGACTGAAAATGCGCAGTCTTCAGATATCTGGTCAGAAATGCCATTGCTGCGGAATATGTCTGTATTTTTTCCCGTCCTCACTTCCTTAATGGATTTAATGTCAATCTTGGCTTTCTCGGAATCCTTCTTAGATGGCTCCCACCTCAGGCTCTGCATGTCGGCATCCAGTAAAAAATACCTGTGGTAAATCCTGGAGTTGGAGCGAACCTTTTTGAGTTCTGAACCCTCAACCATCGAATTGATGCAATCACTTGCACTGCTGATCTTCTTCTCTGTTGGCATGCTACTAAACGAGACTGTCTTCTTCCGTTCTCTTTTCTGTTTTGTACCATCCTGGGAGAAAAAAATAGTGTATAAGAATAACATAAACACAGGCATCTATGTTCAAGACTAGGAATAAAAATTAAATTTTTAGGGGCTCCTGGGTGGCTCAGCTGGTTAAGTGTCCAACTCCTGATCTTGGCTCCGGGCATGAGCTCATGGTTCATGAGACTGAGCCCTGCGCTGGGCTCTGTGCTGATAGCACTGAGCCTGCTTAGGCTTCTCTCTCTACTCTATCTCTGCCCCTTCCCCCCGCCCCTTTCCCGACACACACGCATGCTCTCACTCTCTGTCTCTCTCTAAATAAATAAACATTTTAAAAATTAAATTTCTTCAAGAAAATCATTCTGTTAAGATTTCCTATTGAATGTTCTGTGATAAATGATACTCAATCACTTACAGAGCTGAGAAGGGGCCCTGGAGTTTACAGCCTAATATAAACAAGTAAAAAAAAAATCATTATTGAATAATTGCAGTCCGTGGGTGTCAAAAAACACAATTTCAATAATACACAATGAAATCCTGTACAGAGAGCTGGCTACATAATTTTCAGAGCTCAGGGAAAAATGAAAATGCAGGACTCCTTGTCCAAAATCGTTAAGAATTTTAAGGTGACAGAAGAGCATTAAGCCAAAGTGCAGGACCCTTCTGAGTGTGGGGCCTGCACAACCGCACAGGTCATACACCCACAAAGCAGGCTCTGCGTGTGTGCACATCTCCCATACTCGTGTTTCTCAAAGGGCTGTCACCACACCATTTGCCTCACAACCACCCAGGTTGCTGATTAGAAAGCAGATCCCTAGGCTCAGGGAATCAGATCTCCAAGGGTTAGTGCCCAGGAATTTGCATCGTAGGTAACACTCTGGGTGATGGGGATGCACACTAAAGTTTGAACACCACTTCCTGACCACTTGTACACACTAAGATGTCTAGACATTTCTGGAAACTATATATGCCAAAAGACCAGACAAAGCTAAGTAGTGACCACTAAATTGTGTGTTAAGTGAGTAGACACTGAAATCCCAGCAGAGATTCCTGGCTCATCAGAGTCTCCTATTAGATTAGTCACGTTTCTAAAGACTTCAGATAGGTATGGTTTTACTGTTGTGGGGGTAATGAATCTGCATCGGAGGCCTAGATTACAGCTGAGGGTGCTTCTAAATTCTAGAGTTGGGTTTATTAAAGCCTACTAGCATGCACCAGGCTAGTGCTTAGGACAATGTCACCTAGGTACTTCCAATATCAACAGGTTATTAACACTATCAAGTGAAAAACTTTCGGCAGCATCTATTTCTAAAGAAGTCTGTATCACCAACGGCACACCCCTTAACTTTCTCGCACAGTGTAATAGGTGCCCACCTTAAGATGTCAATGCCACACCTCTGTGTGTATTTTAAGTTCTTTCCCTGTGCAGACAGACACTTTTAGTATTTTCTTTACATGCTCAAATGACCTCAAAGCCTCTTTCACGATTTTCACAATTTTAACCTAAAACATGCTATTGTCTTTCAGGAGGTATGTGAAATATTTGAAAAATTTTCAGTAAGTCATTATATTCATACATAGGGAATAGACATGGAGATTGACATAATATAACTTCCGTGGCAATAAAGAAAAGAGCATGAAAAATATTATACAAAAGCAATTCTAACTTTCCTGCTCTGGAAAGAATCTATTTTGAGTAAAACCTCTACATTTTAGAAAGTGATTATGCTATTCTCTGCATCTGCAATTTAAAACCACTCTTACTTTTTGACTACCTATACTTCCAAAAGCAATTTGCAGAAGGTAATTAAACTTAAACTTTAAATCATATGGGTATCATTTCCCTCAAAGTTTGAAAATGAACCATAGAGGCTTTTGTGATCTAAATGCCAAGATAAAACATAAAAGCCACAAGGCAGAGTATTTCTTTGCAATTGAATCCTCAGAACAATAAAGTGCAAAAGACATAAAAACTGTGGCAATTGTATCCATAAGATGCATTGTATCATAGCTGTTCCAGATCCCTAAAGCATAGACTGCCTTCTATCTATTCAAGCAAGTTGGCATGAAATTAAATTTGTAATCAGCCATGCATAAGGGCACGAAACAAATGTATAAATTTCCTATTTTTCAGAATAAGGATTGTCTTTACCTTTAAAAACACACATGTACCTTCAGTAAAGACAACATAGTAATTAAGTAAGGGAATTTTATAGTCTTTATACATTATATCTCTAGATGCCACTAGTAAAAAGAAGTCACAAAGATAAATGGAGGTGCTTATCCATTTATCCATTAAGAATATATATAGCATTTCCTCAACATTGTAATCTTTTATTCTGTCAGTTACAACATATTGATTCTAACTTACTACAATTGATACATTTCAAATTCATAGTTTTCTTTGTTATTAAGACGAAAAGGCCAAATTGCAAAGCACATTAATAACATTCTTCTGTGCTCACACACCCTCATCTGTGGGATAGGCAGGAACTTAAACACCATACTTGAGGCTTTAAAAACATTGCTTTGCTTTTCACAAGCCAGCCAGGTTTTGATTGGTGAGTTCTGATCATCCACTGTAGACACACGAATGTGATGGTCACCCAAGCACAGGGTGATGTAATGACAGCAAGGACCTCCCTCACCAGAGACTTTCCTGTCTCTTCTTCCCCCTCTATCTGCTGTTGCCCAGAACCATCCTGTCCTCTCTAGAGTGCGCCAAAGCCTCCTTCCTCCCTGACAGATGAAGCTATTAGGAAACACGACAGAGGCATGTGCTTGCTCAGAGACCAAAAAGGAGAACGGGTGTGTGAGCTTGCCCTCACCAGCGGGCGGACCAGAATCACTGGCTGGAAACAACCGGAAGATGTGAAGGCAGGCCAGTCCCCTCTGGCCAAGAGTAAGGAAAGAGAAGGACAGAAGTCCTTGTGTGGGAGGGGAGGACAACTGAGGTTCAATGGCAGGAGATCCAGGCCCCCAACTTGCCCGAGTCCCAGAATCTTTACCTCACACCTACTCACTTCTACTTGGCTTTCACTTTTCAGTCCAGCAGTGACCAAGTACAGTTCACTCTTGACCAACGTGAGGGTTAGGGGCACCAACCCCCCACACAGTTGAAAAACCCATGTATAACTTGTGATGCCCCAAAAACTTAACTGCTCATAGCCTACTACCGACCGGAACCTTATCCATAACATAACTGGTTGATTAGTAAAACATATTTTACATGCTATACGTATTACATACTATATTCTTACAACAAAGTAAGCCAGAGGAAATGTTATTAAGCAAATGTCAGGAACAGAAAATACATTTACAGGACTAGATTGTATTTATTGACAAAAAGTCCATGTGTGAGGGGACTCACACATTCAAATCCACGTTGACCAAGGGTCAGCTGTATTGCATCAGTATCAGACCTGGAATCTATTTGCTGTGTTGTCTCTTAAGGTTAGCTGAATTTAACAGTGAAAAGTTATCAAACCATATGTGCTACATATATAGTCTTTTTACCTAAAGAAAACAAAATGCATATAACTTCCATGCACTCATCACCTAACACCAGAGGGAAAAAACACAAGTTTCTGCCGAGATGGAGGTGCCTCAAACTACTTTTAAAAAGAGCTGGCTCTTGTAAGTCCTCACCATCTAAAGCTTCTGAGTGGTCAAAGAGAATGCAAATCTGGCCCATTGGTGGATTTCTGCTATCAGCACTTATTAACACCAAGAGAAGGAACAAAAGACAAATGTTCAGTCTGGAGGAATATCGGCTTCCAAAACACCCACCTCTACATCCACCCTGAAACGCTGAATTCTACATAAAGGCAGTGATGTCAGTGTGGGGATGGGGGCAGGACATAACAGCATGAAGAAGGGGAGGCAGTATGGAAACTAAGCAGCCGTTTGTCCCTCCAGTTTGAGTCAAGTTATTCAATTTCATTTATAAATAACATTAAAGAAAGACCTGAGATCTTTATGTTGATTGAAGGGGGCCTAGGATTAAAGAGAGTTAAGAAACACCAGGTTAAAGAAATGTCTATCCTTAAAAAAAGAAAACAAAACACCCCCAGAAACAACTTGAGACCCCTTAAAGGAGCACAGCAAGGCCTGGTCTTTCTTAAGCTCAGTAACAATAACCCTGAATTGAAGGAATAAGTCACGCTGAGCACATCAGAGTTACCTTGCCAAGGTTTTTCATTCATTGTTAAAACTTTGATGTGCTCTTCAAGATGAGCAAAAAAGGAAAAAAAAAAAAAAGGGATGTAGAGCAAAGTCGGTCACTTTGAAGGTCATTTTATACAATCATATGGATTGAAAGGAATAAAAGAAAAGCTAGGTATGGTCAGATGTTGCTTCCCACTCACGTGGAAGTCCTCTTACTGCAAATAACAGAAAGCTGCTTGGCCCATGGATTCTTCTCCTTGAGGGTTCCCTCTCCCATGATGCCCTCTACTGTATCACCAAGAGTTCACCCTGACCCAACTTTGGCAAGGAGTCTATGAGGGCACAGATCAGCTTATGGCTTGGGAACCTATAGGTGACTTGAAGGTCACCCATGTGACTAAGTACAAGTTAAGATGACAGCTTAGAGGGCCACCTGGGTGACTCAGTCGGTTTAGCATTCGACTTTGGTTCAGGTCATGATCTCGCAGTTCATGAGTTTGAGCCCCGTATTGGGCTCTGTGCCGACAGTTCGGAGCCTGGAGCCTGCTTCAGATTCTGTGTCTCCCTCTCTCTCTCTCTGACCCTCCCCCACTCGCACTCTGTCTCTCTCTCTCTCAAAAACAAACATTAAAAAAAAAAAAAGTTGATAGCTTAAAATGTGGAAAGCCAAAGCCAAGAGAGAACATCACTCCCTACTATAACAAGAAAAAGCCAGACTATCTGTAAAATCATGTTTTCTTCTATTCATCAGAGAACTGTGGTCACAAAACAACCAAGTTTGGAACTGAATTCCAAAGAGTGACAAGCCCTTCCAAGGAGAGACAAGACATAGAAACTGTTTCATGTTTGACAGAGCATGGAGGAAGAGGCCACCAGGGAGGCCTGTGAGAAGTCCGCTAAAATTTTAAGGAATTCATAAAGGCCAAGTGTGGGCTAGTATATCAGTGTAGAGTAACCAGGAGTCCCAGACACAGGGAGAGTTTGTACTCATTTTTAAGCCTTCTTCATGGGTGCTCCTGAAAAAGATGGGGGGGGGGGAGAGCAAGAGAGAGAACCCCTCTCCAGGTCACAGGCAATTAAAACTGCCTGTTTCCCCAACTACCTTACTATATTGAAGCAAAAGCTTTACACCCCTGAGGGAAGAGCAGCAAGCCGTCTTTCTCCTAGGTCCACTGGGGGAAGGGTAGAAGCAAAATCCATCTATCTCTAAAGCCAGGCAAAGCTCTACTGCCCCAAGGGATAGGAGAACCTCTTGGACTTAGAAGCCTGCACCAATAAAAACAGAACCTGACTACCATCAGAAGAGGGGCAGAAAACTGTCTCTGCCCAAACTCAGCACAGATACTCCCTTCTATGGGAAGCAGGACAGGAATGCTGACAAGGTCCCAGCCCTGATGCACAGGAGCAGAGGGCTGCCTAATATTGAAACGAGACCAGGAGGACCAACAACTCCCCCAGACTCCCCCAGAAGCCCAGCACCAAGTAACAGGCAGTGTACCATAGAGGAGGGGTAAGAACATGGAGAGAGATCCCTTTCTCACACAGACTTTGTAGATGAAAGCTGAGGGCAGAACAGGAACAATGAGTAAACCCTCTGGGACCCTAGCCCCCACTTCAACACAAGGTTATGGTGGCCCACTGGTGGAGAAATGTAAAGTCAGTGGTACACTGAAGGTAACAAGGTAACAATGGCAACTCAAAATACAAAACCAGCTCAATTATGGACTAGATTAGCTTAACTTCCCCAACACTAATGACCCAGAAGAGGAAGAGGCATGTTCATTTCTCAGTATAAGTACTCTTTACCTCAGTCTTTATTAAACATGATGCCTAGCATTCAATCCAAATTACAGGACACACACACACACACACACACACACACACACACACACACACACACACATTACCCTCTACCCAAGACAGGTCACAATCAAGCTGCTGAAAAACAAATACAAAAAGAAAAAATTTTTAAGTTATATACAGAGGAATATACATCAGAATTATGATCCAGATGGATTACAGGTAGTCCACTTACATCTAACCACAGGGCATCTACTTGACCCAGCTTGCTAATGTACTCCATGTAATGAATAGTTTTCAAAAGTTATTCCCTTTTAAAGGAATGTAGTCCCTAAATTCTCATGTGCTTCCACCAACAAAGGTGTCCTTAAGCTATGGGTAGGTCTCTGAAGGGTCACAGGTGGGTTTCAGAGGCCCCAAAAGACTGTGATTGGATTCTGAAAGTGATATGCAAACCCATCCCTCCTCCTCTTAAGAGGTTTAGAATCATGGCCCTTACTTTAAAAAAAAAAAATTTTTTTTATGTTTATTTATTTTTGAGAAAGAGGGAGAGACAGAGTGCAAGCAGGGGAGGGGCAGAGAGAGGGAGACACAGAATCCGAAACAGGCTCTGGGCTCTGAGCTGTCAGCACAGAGCCCAACGCAGGGCTTGAACTCACAAACCGCGAGATCATGACCTGAGCTGAAGTTGGTCGCTCAGCCGACTGAGCCACCCAGGCGCCCCATCATGGCCCTTATTAACATAAGTTTCCAGAGGCAAAGAAAGAGATGATCATTTTCTAAAAATGAATGTGAACCTTAAATGTTAAAGGCCAAGGATATGTGTTTTTTAGGGATGTCAAGGAAATTTTAAGGCTCTCCAAAAGAGAAATGACAAACTGAGAGACAAGAAAGCAAAAGAAAACTACATAATTCATGGATAGAAGTAACAGAATTTTACTAACAAAAACAGCAAAGCCAATCAATCACAGAGTTCTTATTCATAGCTGTGAAACGGTTTTCTTTATTCCAAGGTAGAACAAAATAATCCAACAGTTTATAAACTTTTTAGTTTACGAGTTACCCACAGAAATACTATGAGCCACAAGATGGGAGCTAGTATTGCATATTCTCTATGCCTCCATTTCCCACTTGTAAAATAGAGATTAAAAAAAATACCTGTGTCCCCATGTGTTATTTATAGTATCTACCTCATAGGGTTCTTATAATGGATAAGTGAGTTCATAGTTGGAAAGTGCTCTAAATGCTGTCTGAAGGTTTGTACCTTCTTTATTGCTGCTCAATAAATACATTTCAGGCTGAAATTATTTCTTCATGAAATAAAAATAAAAAGAAACACTATCATAAATGTACAATTGCAATACTCTAATCACTTAGAATTTGTTGAAAGTTAGTCCCATTCCAGACGAATAGAATGAGCACATTTCCCCTCTGGGTCTTTTTTAACTAAGGTTACTAGTTAATGCTACTTGTAGGACCCAGTGGATGTCATGTCTAAGACATACTGGGAAACTGTCAAAGGCAGCCAGGTGCCCTCTCAGAATAAAGCTTCAACAGGTTGCACCACGACATTCATAGCAATGATCCCCATAATATTTTTGTCTAAAAACTAATCAAATGACTTCACTCAAAGCATTTTCTGATAAGAATTATTCAGGTGATTCCTTCTACCTCATACTCCCATACCATAATATTTCCTACAGTGTTCAAAATAACTCCATGCAAAGAAAACACATTTCCAATTCCTGTAAAATGAAGTTTTCAAGGTCAGGTTAAAGCTTCCAAATCATTTGATGCAATGGGTTACACCTGCTCTGAAAAGAATAGGGTCTTTAATTATGAAAGCAGAGGATCGCAATGGAATACAATTATTTTCATGAAAATACTCTTTTTTAAATTTTTATTTATTTTTGAGATGAGAGGGAGGGGCAGAGAGAGGGAGATACTGAATCCGAAGCAGTCTCCAGGCCCTGAGCTGTCAGCACAGAGCCCGAAGCAGGCTTGAACCCATGAACCGTGAGATCATGACCTGAGCCAAACTCAGATGCCCAACCGACTGAGCCACTCAGGCACCCCACGACAATACCCTTTTGGTGAAACACATTCACTGCCACTGAAATAGTTATTCAAAGTAAATTTACAAAACCATAATGTACGTCTGTGTCCAATGTAAACTGCAATAACATCTATTGGTTTTCTCCAGTAATGAAAAACTTAATGTTGAGCATGGAGCTCCTATAAACTAAATAAGCGCTACTTTACATTCCAGTGAAAATACTGATCTTAATGAATTTTAATTTATGATCTATAATAATGGTACTTAAGTGGCCCACTTTGGTGTGAAAACTGTCAATGTTTCCCAACTGTGTATATGGTAATTCCTTATTCAGCACACTATAAAGCCTGCTGACTTCCTATACTACAGAGCTATTTCAAGATGTGGTTACATAACTTTAATTGTTAATAACTGTTTGGTAAATCATACTGAATTTTAAAAGCCATGCAAGTTGAATCATATACCATGTAATCTTAGCTGCAAATACAATTGATTCTAGGCATAACTCCTCAAATCACAATTTTCTACCTAAATTGTGCTGGTTCTTCAGTATTTCAGGATAGCATAGGAGGAAGAATTTATTTTCCTCACTTCTTATCCTTAAATCTATCATTGCTTGGCATCAAGGGGAGATGATGGACATCCAGGGGTAGTCAGGATTCAGAAGGAAAGCTTCAGGGGCTTCCTGGCTGGCTCAGTTGGTACAGCATGTGACTTGATCTCGGGGCTGTGAGTTCAAGTCCCAGGATGAATGTAGAGATTACTTAAAAATAAAATCTTAAAAAAAAAGGAAGGAAGGAAGGAAGGAAGGAAGGAAGGAAGGAAGGAAGGAAGGAAGGAAGGAAGGAAGGAAGGAAGGAAAGCTTTGCAGAGACCAGTAAGCAGGCAGGGCTTCTGCCTTGGGGCCACACCCACCACAGCGAAGGAGGCGCAGTAGGTCTTACAGTCAGAAGTGTTAGTATTTCCACAATTATTTTAGAATTAAATTTTAAAAGGAAAACTGCTTCACGGACAATTTACTACGCAATCATCTTGTTTATTATTTCCTATCTTATTTTATAGGAAAAACAAACTTCTTCCTGGGGCTTTTTTTAATCCAATGTTTTATCTGCATATGAAATTAGTGTATGTGAACAATTAGATCAGAAAAAAAAAGAAACAAAATAATGAATCACATAAAAGGGAAACCTTACTTTCTACAAAATATTCTTTTAAGTTCTGAGCCATTCATGCGGCTACACTCGCCCAGCCCTCAATGCCGTCTCTTCCCCAAACTCATACAGTAGAGTCTCTACCCTATTATTTAACACTTAATTATAGTCTTATTCATTTCTCTAATTGTTTCATGTGGGTTAGCCTTATCTCCTCAAGCGGAAAATGAACTTTTTGAGGAAATGGGTTATGTCTTATATTCTCCAGCCCTTGGCTGGATCAACGCTGGCAGTCAGAATAGTAACCCCTTATGAGGACCTGGTAACCTCAACGATAAAGGGGTCAACTCAACAAGAGGATGTAACATTTATAAATATTTATGCATCTGACATAGGAGCACCTAAATATACAAGGCACATATTAGCAGACCTAAACAGAGAAATACACAGCAATACAATAATAGGAGGAGACCTTAAAACCCCACCTTCTTCAATAGATAGATCATCCAGAAAGAAAATCAGTGAAGAAACACTGGCCTTAAGTGACATGTAAGACCAGATGAACTTAGCAGATATGTACACAACATTCCATCCAAAGGCAACAGAGTACACATTCTTCTCAAGGGCAGATGGGATGTTCTCCAGGATAGATCATGTTAGGCCACAAAATAAGTCTTAAAAATTTATGAAGACTGACATCATATCAAGCATCTTTTCTGACCACGCTGGTATGAAATTGGAAATCAATCACACAAAGAAAACTGGAAATTCACAAGTACGTGGAGATACAATAAAATGCTACTGAACAACCAGTGGGTCAAAGAAGAAATGAAAAAAAATACCTTGAGACAAATGAAAATGGAAACACAACATACCAAAACATATGGATATGGAGAAAGCAGTTTAAGAGGGAAATCACAGCAATAAATACCTACATTAAGAAACAAGAAAAATCTCAAATAAACAACCTAAGTTTACCCTCAAGGAACCAGAAAAAGAACTAAGCCAAAAGTTGGTCAAAGGAAGGGAAGAGCAAAGATCACAGGGGAAATAAATGAAATAGAGACGAATTAGACAATGGGAAAGATCAATGAAACCAGGAGTTGGCTTTTTGAAAGGATAAACAGAATAGACAGACCTGTAGCTAAAGAGAGAGAGGACTCAAATAAAATAAAAAATGGAAGAGGAGATGTTACAACTGAAACCAAAGAAATGCAAAGGAAGGGTATGTTAATTCTTCTTTAAATGTTTGGTAGACAGAACTCACCAGTGAAATCATCTGCTATTGGGCTGTTCTGTGTTGAGAGACTTTCACACCAATTTTAAAGCACCTACTTTTCAAATTTTTTTTATTTATTTTTTTTGGAGGGGGGGGATTTCCTGAAGTAGATGTTTTTTTTAAATATGAAATTTATTGTCAGACTGGTTTCCATACAACACCCAGTGCTCATCCCAAAAGGTGCCCTCCTCAATGCCTATCACCCACTTTCCCCTCTCCCCCATCAACCCTCAGTTTGTTCTCAGTTTCCAAGAGTCTCTTATGGTTTGCCTCCCTCCCTAACCTTTTCTTTTTTCCTTCCCCTCTCCCATGGTCTTCTGTTAAGTTTCTCAGGATCCACATAGGAGTGAAAACATAAGGTATCTGTCTTTCTCTGTATGGCTTATTTCACTTAGCATCACACTCTCCAGTTCCATCCACGTTGCTACAAAAGGCCATATTTCATTCTTTCTCATTGCCACGTAGTATTCCGTTGTGTATATAAATCACAATTTCTTTATCCATTCATCAGTTGATGGGCATTTAGGCTCTTTCCATAATTTGGCTATTGTTGAAAGTGCTGCTATAAACATTGGGGTACAAGTCTGCCTATGCATCAGCACTCCTGTATCCCTTGGATAAATTCCTAGCAGTGCTATTGCTGGGTCATAGGGTAGATCTATTTTTAATTTTTTGAGGAAACTCCACACTGTTTTCCAGAGCGAAAGCACTTACTTTTTTAATACTACTTTTTGTACACTGTGCACATGCTTTTATTATTGAGCATGCCTGTAAGATGTGTTTGTTTATTAAATACACGTGCTAGCTACTAACAGATTGTGTATGCTAGAAAACATTCACAAAATTAAACTGAAGTTCTAATATTTTCTTCCAGGCTTACCCAACTTGGCAACTGCTACTCCAAACCCTGAGTCCCAAGTTCAGTGCTAAGGCCCAACAGGCTCTGGAGGCCTCTCCCCTGCTGTGCAGCTCTCAGCCCTAAAAACCTTGCAGGACTTCTCAGATCCTAAGTCTCTATTTCACAGAGCTGGTCCTGGATGAGGTCAGTGGTCTGTGGGTCCCCTTTCTTCTTGCTCTTCATCCAGACAAACTCTGGACAGATCCTTCAAACACCCTAACTCCTTCCTGTTCCTGGTGAGTCTGCCCTCTACTACTCATTCCACTCTGCCTTCCAGGAAGAAGGAATGACTAGTATAAAGACCCTGAGACCCATATGAACTTGAGTACTCCAGCACACAAAGGAGACCAGTGTGGCTGATGTGTAGTTAGCTGGGTAAGACTGGAAGGGGATGAAACCACAGAGAGGCAGATGCTAGGTCCTGCAGAATCTTACAGGAAGGCACTGGATTTCATTCCAAGGACAACTCCTTAAAGAAGACTGCTGTGGTCTCATTTGGCCTTTTAACATAGGGCCAAGTGGACAGTAGTTGAGGATGAGGTAAAAGCAGAGAGACAACCACAGCACCCCACATGTGGGACGATGGTAGCTGGAGTCACAGTGGTGACAGATACAGAGAGAGGAGGATGGCTTCACAATGTCAGTGACAGAGCTGATGACACTGGCTAATGGACTGGAGGCAGCACGTGAGAAAATGGAAGAATCTGAGACAGCTGCTGAGTTTCTGGCTCAGCGAAATGGTACACAATGGTGACATCTAATTAGATGGGAATATTGAGGGATAGTTTAGGGGCCTGAGGACTGAAAGGAAAGTGAGGAATAAAGACAGTGAGTGTGGTTAACTCCATGAAGAAGGTAGTTAGAGGGAGGGAAAGAGTTTATTCACACCAGAGACCATAGAGCAGTTTTCTATGCTGAAGGGATTCACCCAGTAAAGAAGGGAAATTAACAATGCTGGAGAAAGAGAACATGTCTCTGAAGGAGCAAAGTCCTCTGGGAAAGCAAGAGGAGATTAGATTGTCATTAGCTTCCCCCAAGGGGTGACTTTTGAGCTGGATCCTGATGGAAGATGAAAAGGAAGGGAAGGCTAATCAGAGGGAACAGCATATGCAAAGAGACAGGAAAGAGCCTACAAGGTTTGAAGCCGCTCATGGGGCCTGGGAGCAGCGGAAGGGGAAGCAGGCCAGAGGAGGCTGGATGTGAGTCAGCAACTCCTCTGAGAAGGCCTCCCAAGCTTGGGAGTGCATGCTACTGTGCCACAGACAGAAAAAATACAAATATGTGCAAATATTTGATATCATACGCATTTTTCCTGTGTGTGCAAATACAACTCACCACCTGTTTTAAAAGGTCAACAAATGAAAAAGGCCCCATTTGTTTTACAACTTTAGAATCACCAGTCCATTTATGTAGGCATTTATTTTATTTCTGCCTTACCAGTATAATAAAACTGAGCTCAAGGATATATCATGTTTACATGTTACACAGTTTATCAACCCCCCTGAATGAATGAACTCAAAGATTACTACTTCAAACACCAGACAGAAACTTGCAAACTTCTAAAATAACTTTTAAACGGTCAACAATTATCTCAAAATGTTACATAGTACACATTGTTACAGTCCAATTTTTTTTTAATTATTGAACATCCTTAAAATTAAAGTCAATTCCAAACCTACCGCTTTTCTCCTTAGAGGTGTTATATGTAAATAAAAGATTTTCTAACACAAACATCGGCTCAAATGGCACAGACATACCTTTACAACTTTTGTGTCTACTTGATATACAGCAATGACATATACACTTTATGTCAGGGCCATAGTAAGACTTTTTTTAATTTTTTTATTAAAAGCCACACCTGGGTTAAGAAATCAATAAAAATGCCAATGCCTAGCTGGCAGGAATCCATAAGACTTGAGCGATTAGCCTACAGCATTTGCAAAGCAGAGCAGTGCCAATTTGGATTGCACAAGGTCCGGTTCTGCCATCTTCCTGAATCACCGTATGCCCTTTTAAAACCAAGTCCCTTCCAGATTAATTAGCTCATCAAACTAAAATGAAAAGCAGTTTTAAAAACCAGTAAAATCTCATCATTAATGCATCTTAAATGGTCGATGCGGCCAGTGACCAAAGCAATTCAACTGCTTCAGTGAAATCCTGTGTCACCATTTCCAGCCCTCACTGCTATGGGACTTGGCTACTGAGAGAAAAGTACAAGTGAGTACGAAACCCATTCTAAATACAGCTTCCTAAACCTGGCTCATATTTTAAACAATACAACGCAGAAGACACTGTTAATAGGGGTCTCTACACTATTTTGTACAGAACATAAAATCAGGAAGCTCAGGCAATCTTACAAAGTACATACCACACATAAATCTTGGTTTTGAGGGTTGGAACTAGAAAGGCTTTTCATTAATATGTTTCAGGATTCTGGTGTGAAAATGAAATATAGGCATTTATAAGGCATGCTTAGCTTTTCTACAAAGGTATGACAGCTGACCCTTGAACAACACAGGTTTGAACTGGGCAGGTCCACTTATATATGGATTTTTTTTTTACAGGGCAGTATTATAAATGTATTTCTCTTCCTTTTGATTTTCTTAAAAACATTTTATTTTCTCTAGCTTCCTTCACTGTAAGAATACAGTATATAATACTTATAAAAATATGTATTAATCAACTGTTTATGTTATTGGTAAGGTCAAGAGTAGGCTATTAAGTTTTGGGGGAGTCAAGTTATATGTGGATTTTCGACCATGCAAGGGGGTCAGTGGCACAACCTGTGTTATTCAAGGGTCAACTGTATAATGTAAAAGGTGAAAGATTGATGTGATCTAAAGAGAAATCAGAGTATCAATTGTATAATGTAAATTTAAAATACCATTTATTTCATTAAACTTATCCAGGAGTAACAACAAGGACTAATTCTAAGCCTACCTGCAAACCAATTACAAAAGCCCTTCTAAACAGGATGCCATCCTTACTCCGGGAATCAGACTGATGTATCCACTACCATCCTTCTCCTTCTCCTTCTCCTTCTCCTTCTCCTTCTCCTTCTCCTTCTTCTTTTTAATTTTGAGAGAGAGAGAGTGGGCACGAGTGGGAGAGGGGCAGAGAGAGACAATCCAAGCCCAGTGGGGGACTGGATCCCACAAACCATGAGATCATCACCTTGGCCAAAACCAAGAACCGAACACTTAACTGACTGAACCACTCAGGCGCCCCTACCCACTTCCACTTCTAAACAGTGCTTGAATTTCTGAGAGTGCAGAAGCTGACCTTCTGTCCACCATGCAACTCTGCACTGACTCGCCAAGGCCCCAGCTTCTTGCAGGGAAGACTTTCAGGGAAAGAGTACTGGGAAATGAAGCAGTGCCCCCAACAGAAGCCTCCAACAGGAAGGTGAAGGCACAGGCCCCCAGCACCCATAGACCACCAGTAATTAGATTTTATTCCCCCAAGGTAGAGTGACATCTAAACTGGGACACTTCTAGAATCAAAGTGGGAATTATTAATAAATATGCCACAAAATCAGGGACTGTCCTGGGCAAACTGAAACATACAGTCACCCTACTTGAAAGTGACCTTATTACTAACATGTTAAGTCCTTACCAAGTGCCAGGCACTGCAGAGTCAGGTATAACCAAAGTCCAATGTCAGCTAACAGACGTTTGCAGGCCGACCGGTAGATAGGCAGGCTGGCTGTTTGGTCTGTCTGGATGCTCCCAACCTTGTCCAGTGTGAGAGCCCCTCCTACCCAGGCCAGGAATCCACCTGTAGGTGTTTGTGAGGTGTGGCTTAGTCTTGCTGCCTTGAACCAGGGGACAGCCAGCCATGTGGACCTTTGGGCACCGTGACCTAGTCCTTACAGCTGCTTCTTCCTTACTTCTGAAGTTGCTCCAGTTCTGCCTACTCAGCCCCTACGTAGCCCAGTCTCCGGCTTGCCTGGCTAGAACTGAGTCCTTGCCCAGCTCCCCTGTGATCTGCACTGACCTTGCTGGGAGCACAATGAGACCCTCAGCTGCACAGAGTTCTATTCTCCCATGACTCCCAGGAGGTGCAGCCCTGCAGGCACCGGCCTGGGCTCACCACTTACCCTTGGACGTTGCAATTCAGATTCCTCTGAATTTGCAACCCCTGCCTCTTCCACAGTCTGGCCTTCCTGCAAATCACACAGCATTGCCTGGGTAGCCCACAAAAGGAGAAGCAATTCTTGAAGCCAAGCAAGGAAGTGAAGTGTGAGGCAGGGTAAAGGAACTGATGGTTGGGCTATTCCAACGGACCACAGATTAGTTCTTCTAGAGATCAAATCGTGCCTCCCCTCCCCTTCAAAATATGCATGTGTAATGCAGCTCTCATTTTAAATCAAGACAAGAATATATTATATACATCACCATCATATGTGTGACCATTGACAATCCAGGACTCTATCCCAGCCAGCTCACCATTCAACTCACCAAGTTCAGAAACTCTTCGTAAGGTTGGTCCGTTGAGTCTATGGCTCATGGCAATTAAGAAATGCATCTCAAACTTAGATTAGCAAAAAGTTTATCTTTTAACCTGATTTGATGCAACTCCCCTCCTCCCCCAAGCCAATATGATGCAAGACTCACTTGGGTTTACTGGAAATTATAATGGCAATATAGAAATCACATTTTATCCTCTGGAAAGAGGAATTTTAGCTGAACCATGTTTACTCCAATTATACATTTGTTTTTCAAGTAATTTAGTTGTGCTTCTAAAAGCATTACTATAGAGCAGTGTTTAATAAGACTAAAACTTGAGACCGAGGCCTTTTCAGAATAAGATGGGGCTAGAAAAGGGGAACATCAATGCTCTACATGGCCTGTATCAGCTCCCTGTGGGCAGTCCTACTCGCTTTTGGGCCCCCTACCTCTGGATAAAATGGGAAGTGTCCTTGATGTAGATAATATAATGAACTTTCTCTATGAATTAATTGTGAGAGGAGAAAATTCCAAAAAGAATGAAAAGAACGACGTGTGGAGAGTGACTCAGAATAATCCGTGGCGGCTCGCAGAGCTCAGGGAGACCGTCAGGACCTCATTCATCCTCACGTGCCACATACCTACGCATTTTAGGCCACACGGTAACTACTGTCCACTTTAGCCACAGTTGTTCCACAGACGGAGGGTGGTGGCCAACCTTTGCTGAGCTACTGTTATGCACCGGCACTTCATAAACATGATCTCTGTGAATGCTCAACTCTGAGGCAGGACCTATCGCCCCCATTTCAGAGGTTAAATGGTTTGCCCAGGCAGACTGGTTCCTTCTCCAACCCTGTTCTACTCTGCATGGCCAGAAAGCCGGCCCTCAAGGCAGATTTCCTCAGATCCCAAGTTGGCCTGATGCCCACCAGGTTGCTTCCATGAGGCTCTGGCAGAGAACTAGACCCTGGGCAGGAGGAAGGGTGAAGCTGGGTGGGTTTCCATCTTCCTCTCTCTGCAGGGGAGAGGCCAGCAGAGGCTGCATCCCCTCTGACGTCCCCGTGGCTCCTGGGCTCAGGGACCAAACTGCTTCATCTCTCCAATCTGCAGGGAGGGATGGTTTTCTGCTGTTGCTAATCGCTGGGTGGCTTCACCAATCCCCCGTTTGGCTTTGTGGTTCTTCCAGCATCTGTAACAATTCCCCAGATTAAGTTCTCAATAAAGATGCTGTTTCTTTCTGACTGGACCCTGAGTGATTCAGTGTTCAGAGTTGTAGCTGTTAAGTGCAAAGCCAGGTTCCTACCACTCTGCCAGCTAGGGCTGAGTTCTTCCAGATGCCTAGTGACTGGCTATGCGGCCTTGGAAGGTCTGTAAACTTCTTGAAACCTCCGCCACTGATTTCATGACATGAGGAAAGTAATTACTTGCCCTTAATTACTGTAAAGGGCTTGGTAAGGCATGGGTGAGATACTAAATGTGAAAGCACTGTATAGGCTGACTTGAGCAAGACTTTTACATTACTAGTCCTCAAGTCTCACTTGGCTGGGATTGCTGGACACAGAAGAAGTTTACTTGATATTGACTCCCCAATTAATCTCATGGCTCTAAATGGCTAAAAATTACACAGAGCTGGGGTGCCTGGGTGGCTCAGTCAGTTGAGCATCCGACTTCAGCTCAGGTCACTATCTCACGGCTCATGAGTTGGAGCTCCTCATTGGGCTCTGTGATGACAGCTCAGAGCCTGGAGCCTCCTTTGCATTCTGTGTCTCCCTCTCTTTCTGCCTCTCCCCTGCTCACTCTCTCTCTCTCTCTCTCAAAAATAAACATTTAAAAAGCTTTTAAAAAATTACACAGAGCTGCCTTCTAAGAGCTCACTGGGAGCTGACAAGCACTTTGTCCTCATAAAGAAAGGGAAATCGGTTGGCCATGGCGTCCACGGCTTCCACAGGTATCTGGCATCTGGCCACCATGGACTGGGGCTGGCATCTGGACCACCACTTCCCGTGTTACTGATCCTGGCCCGCTGCTTTTGAAACATGGACTAGATAACAGTGCCTGCTTCCTAGAACTGTTGCTCGGTATTTAACAATGTAGAAATTAAATCATATAGAAATGCCTACTGAAGTTCTTGACACCCTCAGTAAATGTCAAACGTAGTCAATGTATTTGATCTTATCACTACTATTCTTATTAGCAGCACCATCATCCTCTCCTATGACAAGCATTTTACAAGGGTCTGATGCAAGCTTCCTCTTCTGCCTGTATTATTCCCAGATAAGCAGCAGCCTCAGATGCCTGCTTTCCTGGACATCTGCACACACATCAAGCAGTCATCATTACATATGGGAAGGATGGCTCTCCTCCCCACCCCTGCCTCTTCCCTTTTTTTTCATTTCTATTCTAAGCACCTGGGAATCTTGGTTTCCCTATTTTTTTTTGTATCATACTGTGACAGAAACAAACTGTACTATCTACCTCGTGTTTACGTAACGGGTTAAGGGGCTAATAAAAAGCCGTAATACTCTGATTTCCTAACCTGTTAGTCTTTGCTATTATTTGTTGTAGTTATAAACAAGAGCATTTATGGAGAAAACACTGAATTATCTTTGGATGATGGACATTTCTCCCTTGGTGATAGCACCAGAAGAAAGTAGAGACTATATAGATCAGTGGTGTCCAAAAAAGTATGAGTCACATATGTAATTTAAAATGTTTTAATTGCCTTAAAGAATATAAAAAGAAACAGATGAAATAAGCTTTAATAGTTTATTTTATCTAACCCCAAATACTATCATTTCAACATGTAATCAGTATAAAAACTATGAAGACACTTTGCCTTCTCTTGTCCTACTACGTCCCTGAAACCCAACACAGCATACATTCACAGCACATCTCAATTCGGACTAACCACAGTGCAGTGCTCAGTAACTACATGGGTCCAGGGCTAATGTATCAGACAGTGTAGGTCTAGACAAGGAGCTCCTTAAGGGTAGGGACCTATCACATTTTAACTCCAAATTCCTGCTGACATTTCTAGTGTGGTGCTTGCACAAAGCAAGCACTCGGCAAATTTCATCACTGATCTCGAGAATGAACGGCTGGAAAGAAGGGCTGTCGGTCATAAATGTAAGCAAGGCCAGTACACATTTCTTGCAAGAAATAACATTTTGTTGGTCTTACACTTTAAAACATTACAAACAAAGCTCATTGCTAAAACTTCCCACAATCTTCACTCACCCTAATATCACCCCAGAAGCCACATTAATATATAAAGAGAAAGCAAAGTTAACTCTCTTCCAAAAAAGAAAAATAAAGTGGGGGGGAAGAGAGTGAAATCAAAAATGGCCCCAATCAGATCTTCATAACAAATAACCTCAATGAATCATCAAATACTATTTAAATGACTTCATATGTCCAGTATTATGTAAGATACTGTAATGTATGCTTAGGTACAGGCACAACTTGAAAAAGAATTAAGAACTAATATTCCAATGAGGTAATTTATGGAAATGACGAATACCTTTTTTTAAAAAAGCATACTTGACTTGAAAGTTTTTAGGGTTAACAAATGCAAATTACAGGTAGCTTTCACCTAGTTGATACAAACAAATCAACTTGCTCAGTCCAGATAACCATTAAAAAAAAATAACTTGTACTTCCCTAAGGACACAAATTCACACTGTATAGAACTATAATACAGGTGCAGCCAAGGTTACGAAGGTAGCTCCTTTCCATCTGTGGTACAGAAATTGCATTTGCCAAATCCCTTTTGATTTGCCAGAAACTGCATTTGCCAAATCCCAGTGCTGCTGTCCATGGAAAGACTACCTGACTTTAGTCATGCATCTGGGACAGCTTCTCCATAAAACTCAACAGGCATCCCATTCCCCTCAAAAAAAGGAAATGGTAAAGCCTCAGCAAAAGTTTCATGCCTCAGCATGAAATTGCAAATATTTGGTGTATCTTCACTAAGTCTGTGAAATGAACTTCTAAGGAAAAGTCAACTAGCACTAAAGGTACTTACTTGAAAGGATGCTTTCTCTGGGGAGACAAAAAAAAAAAAAAAAAAAAAAAAAAAAACCAAAAAAACCCAAGCCTCTCCTTTACCATGACAGGACTGGTGTTTGCTCTTTCTAAATACTCTTCATGACCAAATGGATTCAAAAGAAAAGGCATCTCGATGTGTCTGGCTCTATGCTAAAACTCCTGTCTGTTAGGGAAGGGGGAAGTGAGGTGATTCAACCAAGTGCAATACACTTGTGCTGAGAAGAAGCTCCATGGCCATCGTGGTTACTTTTTACCTGTAGAGAAAAGTCCTCATTTAACAGAAACTTGACTTATTCAACTAGTAGAATTTCCGTCAGATCCCAGCCTCAACAGATTTATGGTTCTGTGGTTACTAATAAAATACCAGTGTTCAACTAGCCTTTTACATTTCCATCATCAAAATTCTCACAAAGCAGAGAGCTAATGGCTTCATTTATTTGGTCAAGAACTGGCCCAATCTATTTGCTTCTTAAATTATTACATTTACTTTTCATTTTCAACCTGATTGAAAGTTGTTTGTGCTGTCTTTACATGAAAATAAAGAATGCTTTAAAAAATCTCTATAATGGCAACCTTGGAATATGTATACTTCAGAGGAAAGGAAGCAGAGAATGCATGAATCAAAATTTGTATCATTCATTTTTAAAAGCTATTTTTAGGCTTATCAGCTTACTCTTCCCAAGAAGCAGCATGTGCCTCTTCAGTCATTTAAAAAATTGTTGACATCTTCTGAATTTTATTTTGTGTCAGTTTTCCACATATTGTCCAATTTTAAACACAGATCTTTAAATTCTGTATGGCCACTTGTGCAGAGCCTGTGTTAATAAATGTCACATATTTTTCAGTAACTCAATAATGTTGATGACAAATTTCATATTGCTGACAACCTGCTACTTGCTGAAATAATTAGTTTTCTACCTTAACTTGTGGCTTTCATTCACTCTGTAAATATTTACCTAGAGCCTGCCATGTGCCAGATGTCGCCGGGCCCTGGGTTTGCCAAGCAGAAGGCAGTCGCGGCCTTCCAGGCACTCGCAGGGCAAAGGCTGCTGTGCCTGTCTTTGAAGCCTCTCCTGCCGGGCAGTCTTCCTGCATTTCAGCAAATGTGGGAGGATGACGAGCAACGGCAGTAACAACTGACAGACTGGGTCCAAATCCTGGCCCCTCCTGCCAGTAGCTGATGACCATGGGCCACCAGATTCGTCCTCTGCAGGTCTCAGTTTTTTCATATTACAAAAGGAGAAGAATTTATTCCACAGGGTTGTTGTGAAAATGAAATCAGGAAGGAAAAGAGAAAAGAATCTGGCACTCAGAGGCCCCCTGTTTTTAAAGCAAAGATAGATGAACTATAAATCTGAACCATGTAATGGTATATCAAATATTGAGGAGTTATATGTCACTGGGGTTCTCGGTAACCTGAGAGTCTGTCACCAGTTTGATTCCTGCATCCTGAGCTTCTCTGACAACTGACCTGTTTCGGGCCAATCGTTAGGTGATCATTTGCTCTTCCTCCATTAGAGCTTTAAAACCAGTTCTACCATGACCACAATGGGAGCTAAGGAACCCCTAGAGGCTGGCCCTTCCATCGATGGGGTAATTCACACCAGAAGAACTGCAGGGTCAGGAAGGAACTAACATAGTAATAAGCAGCTGTAGTGTGTCAGCCCCAGTGCTAGGTGAATCGCATGCATTGCCCCGTGTAAACCCCACAACCACTCCAAGATGCAGGCCTTATTATCTCCTACCTTCTACGAAGAAGCCCAATACTCAGGGAGGCTAGGAAAGTTGTCCACAATGATGAACTTACAAGTAGCTCAACATCATTTCTCATGACTTCTCTTCTGACTTACAGGGCCATTAAAGTCCTCAGCTTGGCAGATATCTGGCTGGTTGCTCCTTACAGCTCCTTTCACGGTTTCTGTTAGTTGGACAAGATCTCCCTCCTACAGATTAGAATTCCCTGTGTCTTGACTCCACTAACCGCTCCTATCAATATCTCCACGGTCGCTCAGGCTCACGGACAGCTTGTGACGTCACGTTTCCACGGATCACCTCATTTTTTGGTTCTCCTCCTCTTGGTCTCTCCACGGGGCTGGAATATTAAGAACGTCCCTAATGCTGATGAACACCTTTGTCCCTTTCACAAAGCTCTCCGACATTGCCACTGGAAGCAAGCAAACACCCTTTCATGCTAACTGCCATCTGCTCTTACTAAGGGTGACTTGCAGCCCACCTATGCGTCTGTACTCTGAGTAAGTGACTATAAAGAGAAAGGTGGCTTTCCATCTATTCCATGGTGGAACAGTCATCATCACTCCTCTTGGCAGTGTCCAAGCACTATAACAGAGAGGCAACAACCCTCAATCCTTTCATATATTCCCTTGTGCAGACAAAAGCACATGGAGTACACAAATTAAGCACAGGCACAGCCATAGGACTCTCAGTCCCCGAAGGAAATAAGCTAAAAATGATACTGGATTAGAATCAGAAGCCAAAGTCTCCCTCACCTCCACCTTCAATGTTTGAATGTGTGTAAAAATGGAATATTATACTTATCAAGTATATTAGTAACTTCAGGCATGAGACAGACCATTTTTTATGCTAATTTGGCTTTTAGTTTAGTTTCAGTTCAACAAATAATTATTAAGCATTGTGAGCCAGGCACCGTGGAAGTATTAAAAAGCTTAAAGTATTGTGGAAATGGCAGCAATAACAATTTTAAAAGAACGTGATACGGAAGCATGCCCAGGGAGTTACGGGCACCTGGAGTGGGGCCACCATTCCCAGCCAAAATGTTTAGTTAGAGAAGGCTTCCTATGGACCCCTAAGCCTTAAAATAAGTAACACACACGGAGGTCAAGTTACTACATCCGTTACTGAAGAAAAGAAGTAATTGAAGGAATTCCATGAAATCATCTCTTTGAAAATGATACAGTCCCACATCTAAAAATCAATAATGAACCCTCTTGCACTTGTACTTCTTGAAAGCAGTCAATCTCCGCTTCTTTTAAGTAATCTATTTATGCCTGAAATTGCTAGTCACGGGTCTGATTCTTAAGTCATAACCCTTAAAACATAGCTCTTCTTTTCCCCTAGTGGTGACACTCTCTTCTTTCTGACTGTCCATGTCAATTATGAATGATCATCCCTCTCATTTCTAATTTATGGAGATTAGAAGCTAAATAGATTACCCAAAGTGGGGAACCCTGGAAATACTGACATAAAAACAACAAGCTCTAACACTCCTGCCCACACAGGAAGACTTATAATCAAAGAACCAGGGAAATGACTTAACAAAACCTCATTTTCCCAACATTCCAGACCTTCACAACCAATTATAAATCTACTAAGCAAAATCAGCAGGTGGAATAGAAAGGAAGAGCCAGTGAAAATAGCTAATGGTAGGTTAGTTTTATTCTTAGAATTATTAGACATTTATTTCTTCTCTCACAAATCATAAGCTTAAAAAACAAATTAGCTCTGTTTATGTAATTCATTTCTTTTAAAAACAAGTATTAGTACCTGTCAATGGGCCTTATTATTTAAGCTTTGCATATTAGAAAAGAAATACCCTGCACGCATTTAAATATGAAGACATAATAACATGGCTTTTTGCAGAAACTAGAATTATCCCATTTCCTATCTCGGTTGTAAACAACAATTTACCTAAATGGCTGAAAATAAATACTTTCATATTTTGACTGTCTTCATAATATATAGAAAAATGTAGTTTGCTTCTGACCTACAATGAGGTACAAAATCATTACATTTGAAAACGTGACTCCAAAATGCAATGGAATCCTTAGACATACGAAGGAATAAAATTCGCTCAAATGGTAATGTTACATGTCTTAGGATGCTTTTCTGGATAAAGGAGAAAAAGTCTCTATAATTAGAATGTCTCTGTCCCTATTAAAATTACCTCAGTTTAAATTAGTCATCACTAGCATTATAAATGCATGAGTCCGTGGTGGACAATTCTGGCCACATTGTTTGGTGACAGCGTAGCTATGAAGACACTTGAAGCCATTCTCCCATGTGGGCCATCTTATTCCCACAGAAATCACTCAGCACTGTTTTGAGCCATGGCCACAGACCACAAACTTATGAACTTGGTTGGGCATTTTATGAATCCAAAGGAGAGTTGGATTAGAGACTATGGTTGGATGGCGACAAGCTCAATCCCAAACAATAAACATCCCTTCACAACAGCTCTGTGTGTACAACTAGAAGGCAAAATGCACAAGCAAAAATAGTTGTGTGGGAGGGATGAGACCTGGAGGGATTTTCCCCCCCCAAAATGTTCTTTAATATATACTTTAGATCATCTTTAAGTTAATGTGAAAAATTTAAAGACCTAAAACAATACCACTGCCATGGATAAACAGCTCAAAGCAAAGACCCACTAAGGGGAGATTAACAGATTAGCATTTGCATAGAATAAAGAAATGCAGAGACAGGTAAGGACATAGCTATGTAAAAATAAAAATATACCTAAGGGTACAGTAATTTTTTGTCATTAAATACGGAAGAACGGATTATGTTTTTAGAAGCCTTCACTCTGGCTTTCTTCTTTTTATTGTTTTTTTTTCCAGTAAGAAAACATGCAGCTGTTGAACAGCTTCTCTCCTTTGAGGAAAAGAACAAGAAGAAAGGGCAATGCAGCAAGATTGGCCAGTGCTGTTGACAAAGATAGTCACTTCCCCCTTCACTGAGGGGCTCACAAATCAAGGGGAAAATGAAGACACAATTGCTAGACATTAAACACTAAATTGAACCAGGCGGGTCCCGGCAACCTCTAACACTTGCTTTTCAATTCAAAATGGGTGGAAAACCCTCTGCCCAGAAGTGTGAGTTTCTGTCTTGGCTTTGGGCCATGTTTCCTGGGTTTGATAAATGTAGTAGGTGCCAAAAGCTGCACTGATGATGATAAACACCATCCCCTCCACCCCAAAACACACATGCCCCAAAGTGGGAAAAGAAAAAACAAATGGGCAGCCATGCAAATATTGTGTGGCTCAGAAGCTCCTCAAAATTTGCAAAAGCCTACATAAATTGGTACAATGAGAAAAGGACAGAGTCTGGATGAAGAAAAAAGGCACAGTGAGGAACAGGTCTTAATTTTCCAGTTTGGAGGAAAATTTATATGGTATAGTCATATCAGTTTGTTGTGTTTTACGGAGTGTCTCCCAGGTGCCATGGACTTTTCTTTTTTAAGTTTATTCACTTATTTTTGAGAGAGCAGGAGGAAAGGCAAGTAGGGGAGGGGCAGAGAGAGAGGGAGAGAGAGAGAACCCCAAGCAGGCTCCACACTGTCAGCACAGAGCCTGATGCGGGGCTCAAACCCATGAGCCGTGAGATCATGATCTGAACCAAAGTCAGATGCTTAACCGACTGAGCCACCCAGGTGCCCTGCCATGGACATTTCTAATGTACTCTGGGTTTCTGGACAGGAAGCAAACACATTCTCTGCCTCAGATGTTCCCTCCTTCCACCACTTTCATAGGGATGAAGTATTAACCAGAAAACATATTTTTAGAAATGTGTATCCTGCCTACTTATAAAGAATCTTAAGTGACATATGGTTATAGCATAATATAAAAGAGCATAATTGGGGGGTGAAGAAAATAGAACATCTAAAAAAAGCTTTAAGAGAAGATGTCACCACACACCTGAGGTGAACAAACTGCTATAGTTAGATATGAAATTGTTGTGACAGAAAAGTCACAAATGATAATATACAGGATTACACAACTTCTACTGTCCAACAAAATTAAGCAAGCAAAAGTCTTTGCTGAGATTCTTCCAGAAACTAAATTCAAGATGCAGTTCATCACATGGTTCTTGTATAAAGAGCACTGTGGAATCAAGTAGGTGGCAACTGCTTTTCTATCTAGGAAAGAGAAACCCAAAGATGCACAAAATATCAGTCTTTCGGAAGATGTACCTACACTTGAACCAAATAAGCCAAACTGCAGGCACCTTCATTGCCATTCTGAACTCGGTAGGATGCCCCGCTACTATTGAAACTTTCTCATAGAAGGTGAAAAAGAAGACAGTCACAATTTTAGTCAGATTACTATTGACTTTCTTTTCCCAAACCTTCAATATAAAACTTTAAAGTATGTTATTATTTGTAAAAACCTAACTGATAAAATATTTGCTTGCATTAAAATGGAAAGTATGGGGCTCCTGGGTGGCTCAGTTGGTTAAGCTTCTGGCTTCAGCTCAGGTCAAGATCTCAGTTTGAGTTCGAGCCCCGCCATCGGGGGCTGACAACTCAGAGCCTGGAGCCTGCTTCTGATTCTGTGTCTCCCTCTCTCTCTGCCCTTTCCTGCTTGCGTTCTGTCTCTGTCTCTCAAAAATCAGCAAACATTTTTAAAATATTCACATGGAAAGTAAACTGGGGAACAATGCGCTTTTTTTTCATTTTTGCTGCTTAACTAGTATATTACCAATATTACATTATTAAAATAAACCCATAAAAATTATGACAATTGCAGTTAAGGGTGGTTTGATAAATTATACTTTTTCAAAAATTAAAGCACATAGCCAATATAATTCACTTACACAGAGCACTCTGGGAGGGAGAGAACATATCCGTAAGAGTTCATGCCTTATACTTAGCAGGCTTTTAATCACACAACAAACGTGGTGTGTGTCCCTATAATGTGTAAGTCACATCATCAGGTGATTTTGAAATATTAGTCAAATTCAGAGATTCTAATTTGGGTTCACAATGGTCCAGGGGCACACTGTCCAAAACTAAACAAGGTAACAACAAAAACAAATTACTGATGCTGTGAAAGAGTAAACATTCCAAAGATAAAGACCTCATCATTCTTCATAATTGTCTTTTCTTGACAATTCTTCTCTCTGGGCAAGTACCAGCTAAAAGTTCTAATAGAAGAGACAGGGCTAACACACGAGTTTTCCTACACTTTGGCATAGGGCAAAATCTGGCTTCCTCTCTGCCAACAAAACTTCCTAATGTGAAAAGAGTCATTTTCAATAAGTTTCCAACCTCGAAAATTGTTGCTAGGATTCTGGGCTTGGTACACTGACATAATGTCGTCTGGCATCTGAGCTTGCCAATGCTTCTACAGTGAGAAAGCTAATGAGCTTGTAAGAATGTCCTTACATCATCACGTCCCCAAGAACACGGTGGCCGCCAGTACTTCTCCGGGTAGAGTATTCTTCTCCCTTGCAGCGGTGATATCCAGGCTAGACCCAAATTCACTGAACTGCAAAAGAACTGCCAGCAGGCTCCTGCCCACCCTCTTTCTACACCTTTCATATCTTTCCCCCTTGTCTCTCCTTCTATCATGTTACTGGACTAGATGTTCTCACTGGCAGCTAACTGCAATAATAAGGAAAATGAAGTTCCAGATTGCTGTCACCGGCCCCCAGAGCAAAGCATCAGTAACCGGTTTGTGAGCATTGATGAAAATGAGGCCCACTGATAAAGAAGCCACAAATATTTTTCATCTTTCTTGTAACCATTCATTTTAAACCTTCAAATGACTGTCTTTTTTTGGTTAACTGTCCTCTTATCAACAATAAAACAGGCAGGAAAGACCGCCACTTCTTGTCCTCTGACTACATTCCAAACACAAAAAGAAAAGCCTGAGATTGTCCAGAAACTGAATGATCAGCTCAAAATAATAATGTGGTTGGCTGAATAGATTCCTGACACACATATCAAACATGCAAGAACTGCTGGAGGTCTTTGGGGTCCTACTGCATTAACACCTGACCTGCAAAGTGCAAGGGACCGAGCAGGGGTACAAAACAGAATGAGACCAGGACCCTGTCCTCCAGAGGCTCTCACCACAGAGGTGAAAACACACACATGGCATCCTAAGGAAGTCATGAAAGGGCTGTGGTGCAGATGGTGAGCATGGGGCCCTGGGGGAGCACCTGAGGGAGCACCTCGTCTACTCAACAGTGGATCTGAATGGGTAAACATGGAAGGAACTGGCAAGACAGCATATTTCTGGTGGAAGGAACATCGAACAAAGAGTGGAGCTGTTGTCGGGGTGAACTGTGGAGAGAGGCTTCTCTGGGGCAGCCTGAGAGTGGGCTACGGGAGCGGCACAGTGAGAGCTGAGGCTGGAAGGTTAAACTGAGGCAATCACAGGAACCATGAATGCCAGCCAAGGAAGAAGCACTTACAGGACTCTATGTTCTAGGATATACTAGATTGAAATTGTTCCCCCTCTAACTCGGGGTGGGTGGGGAAGGGGAGGGGGAAGGAAATACAAATCATAATGTAAAGTGATGTGAAATAATTCCCTCAATAAGTACATACTCAATGGCTATTATAATACCTAGCACAGTGCCTTGAATTTGGAATACTTCAATACTTTTCAAATGAATAATGTCCATTATGTATAAGGCTCAGTACTAGACAATATGGGGTTACCAAAAGGAACAAATATTGATTCTACCTTTAAGGTGCTTCCACCTAAAAATATGGGTCCCAACAGAAGACCAGGAGTCTGGGACTCTGGCTGGTACCAATAAGGGTAACTTGTTTAGGAGGGAATGATCTATGATAAGCCAGCCCCCCAAATGCCATTATAGCGTGTGCCAACAGAAGACTCAAAGTTCAAAAAGCAGCTAAAGATTAATAAGTCCCACAAATAAGCACAACAATCTTCTCTCTCCCCCTCTTCCCACCAGCTCTTGAGGGGAAAATGCTTACCTAATGACCTTCCTTCCTTTATTAGATGACAGTATACAATGAGCATTGCTGGTGATGCTTAATTTTATGTGCCATCTTGCATGGACTAGGGTGTGCTGCTGTTTGGTCAAACACTAGTCTAGATGTGGCTGTAGAGGGTTTTTTTTTAAGAGGTGATTAATATTTACAATCAGTTTTGTTTAAGTAAAGCAGATTAACCTCCATAATCTAAGTAGGCCTCCTCCAATTAGTTCAAAGCCTTAAGAGCAAAGACTGAGTTTCCCAGGAGAAGGAATTTTGCCCCCAGAAGGCAACACAGAAAATCTGCCTGAGTTTCCAGCCTTCAGACTCAAGACTGCCACATCAGCTCCTACCTGAATCTCCAGGCTGCTGCTGGCTTATTCTATGGTTTTGAAACATGCCAGCCCAAACAATCACTCGAGCCAATTCCTTAAAATCAGTCTCTCATTCTCTCTCTCCATTTATAGCCATATGTATGTACACACATACCTCTATCAATTCTCTCTCTCCGTTTATATTGATATGTATATACATATATGTGTGTTCACACACACACCCTATCAATTGTGTTCTCTGGAGAACCTTAATACCATTGTGATCTGGACTGTGGCCTCTTATAGCCATCCCCCTTTTGCTCAATGGGCGTTTGAGAGGTCCATTTTGCTCCTTTGCCAGTTTCTTCCCCAGAGGAAATCACCCAGGTGAGCAAGATCCAATGTTACCTTCTCCTATCAGGTCATTCTACAATGGGACCAGAGGCCCCATCAGGTACCATGTGCTCAGCCAGCCTAATGCAGTCCAGCAGGAGCTCAGCTGAACCAGACCTGAGCCAAGGAGAGCCGGGCCTCCTGAAAGACTGGCAGCAGCTTTTCTGCTGGCAAGAGGGGTCTGAAAGAGGCTGGCTTCCCCAACGCTAGGACATGGCACTCAGATGAGCTTTGCCCCCACGACTCAGGGCACCTCAATTCAAAAGCTTCCTTTTCCCAATTCAGTCACCCTAGACTTCTGCCCAACCAGTCTCCAGCCATTCAACTTAGGGTACACCTTCTCACCCCCCCCCCCCCAGCCACCTGGAAGAATCTCCATGGTATAACTCCAGGATGTGCCTGTGTCTGAGCATCCCATGGCCTGGAAGCCCTTTGGCAAGGCCCACCCCCTACCTGAGCCTCTCAGACCTTTCCACCAGTGTGAACATTCAAAAGAGCTACATCTTCTGGACTCTGCAATTTGGAAGTCTAATCCTTCACAGGGGTCCCAAACTATTTTAATGAAAACCCCTAATAAGCTGTTCATGTGCTCCACGCTAGATATTTCAAAGTAGTCGAGCCTACTACCTAAGAGAGCAAGGGCCTGAAATCTGAATGATTCTAGGCTTCAGTGAGCTGTGCCTTGAAGAAATGAATGAGGAACCAAATCCTAGCCTCAATTCCTCCTCATTACTTGGGAAAGGCCACCAGGATTTCCCTGGGAAACCAGCCTCAAAAAGGCCCTGTGAAAAGTCTCCATGTTTATCAAGGGCCTGTCTTTCTACCTCTGCCCTAGTGTCACCTGAGGCTTGGGTAAAGAACATGATTTGTTCTTTGAGACCTTTTAGAGGAAGGCAGTACTCTTGGAGTCCAGAATGGGATTCTCCATTCTCACTGCCCCTTCTAGACAGCCATACAAGGTCTTCCACTTGAGCAGACCTCCTCATATTAAAAATCCGTAATTGAGGGGCACCTAGGTGGCTCAGTCGGTTAAGTGTCCAATTCTTGATTTCAGCTCAGGTCATGAGCTCACGGGCTCATGGGATCAGGCCCCACATCAGGCTCCGTGCTGACAGTGCACAGCTTACTTAGGATTCTCTCCCCTCCTCCCTGTCTGCCCCTCCCCTGCAAGCGTGTGCTCTCTCTCCAATAAATAAATAAACATTTAAAAAAAAAATCCGTAATCAGGGAAAAAGAGCCAGCACCAGAATTGAAACCAGATGGAAACAGGAGCCTCTGGAGGAATTCCAAGTGCCTCCACTATAGACTTTAGCCCTTTCCTTCATTAGGACAATTTTCAAGACTTTTCAATAAGCGCATATTATATAAAGTTAAGACGTAATTGCACTTTCAAAAGTTATTAAATCTTTATGCTACTGGGCAAAGACTTTAGGACTTAAATTTCACTTAGCAAACAATAGAAGGCACAGGAAGATAACCATAATCCAAAATGGGAACTCTTAACACCAGCAGGAAGAGAGGCCCAAAGCACTGTGGGAACTCAGGGGCAGAAGGGATCATGTCCATCTGGGTGACAACAGTCTGGAGCTCTTAAGAGTACCCAGCCTATATGCCCAGGTGTCTCCCAGACATTCCTTCCTGATGGTTTCAAGGGCACTTCAACTTCAGCATATAGCCAACTGGACCTAGCTGGTCCTCTGGAGGTGTTCCCACCTTAGCAAGGGTTTCACCATCCATGGGCTAGAAGCCTAGGAACATCTTCGACCAATCCACCCTTCCTTCTGCTCTTCCTGCTGATGTTACCTCTAAAATCCAGCCCAAACCCATTCACTTCTTTCCTTCCTACCACCATCATTATGTCTCTGGGTTCCTCCAAAGGACTCCTGGCCTGCTACTGTCACTCAGTCCTGTCCTCTAACCCACTGTCCACTAAAGCTATGAGATATGGTCTTGATGTCTGTTTGCCTAGAACTCTCCATGTTTTCCCTTCCCTAGCTGGATAGAAATAACGCTCCTTCAGGTGGCCCATGGCGACCTGTCAAGACTGGGCCTTCCTTCCCAAGTCCCAGCTGCATGTCCTGTCTCCCTCTCCCCACCATTCTCTCTGATACGTCACAAGCCCCATCATCCACTGGTCCTTTGCCTGTGCTGCTCCATTGGCCCTTCCCTTCTTCTCCTCTCTTGGCTTAGCTAACCCCTACTCAGTCTTCAGATTTCAGAACAACTGTCATTTCCTGGATCTCTGTAATTACTTCTAGTTCTCCTATGATGTGTTCCTTCAGTTCCATGTAACTCCTGTCCAACACCTGCCATCGCTGTAATTTTGTATTTATTTCTCTCATTATGACGGACATTTGTCTCTCCCATTAGACTCTAAGCTCCTTGAGAGCAAAATCATGACTATTTCTACTCCTTGATATCTAGTGCAGGGTCAGAAACTTGGCAGAACCTAAATAAAAATTTGCTGAATTAATGAGTATATGAAACATACAGGCCCAAGGTCAAAATGGAACAGTGACAGGAACAGTATCTGAGTGGAGACTCTTCTCACTACCTCTGATCACACTGTAGGGTTCCATGTTTTCAAGAACAATACTCTTTAAAACTCATGTTTTTCCTGTCACTACCTTAAGCATAATTTTAAAATAGTTAAGATTTCTGGTAATTTACATAGTTACAAAAATTCATTTGCTAAATCTGGCTAACTTTAAATATAACTTTTTTGTTCTTATTTCAAATATTTTCATTGACTAACTACAACGTTTGAGCACAGTGCTAGGTATTAGGAATATAAAAACGAGTAACACATTTCCTGCCCTCTATATATTGTAGGCTCTGGAGCCCCAGCACCTAGGTTCAAATTCCTGACCAGTCACTTAGGAGCAATGTCATATTAAAAAAAAAAAAAAAGCTTAAACTTCTCAGGTTTTAGTTAACTCACTTGCAGAACAGGGACAATAATACTAAGTGATAGGTTATTCAGAGATGTGACATTTTGCGTGTAGGCATTATTATTGGAGGGGTTTTTCAGCACTTTTATGAGTACCAGCTAGAAATACAAGTTAAATAAGGCTGTTCTCTACTTTCAAAGAATTCACAATCAAAGGGGTAAATAAATGATTAGTAAACAAATAACTTTAACCCAGAGTCATAAATACTGTACTCGGGTATGTATAGTTTGCTGGCATAGGTCCAGAACATACAATTGTATTATCTGGTTTTATTATCTATTTGTGAATTAATTCATGAATTACTGTATTTATAATTACTGATGCACAATTTACTTTTCTCTTAAGATAAGCTATTTTTTCATCTTTATGACTATGATGGCCTGTTACCTTTTTCAAAGTTTGATAAGACACATTACCTTAAAAAATTATATATGTACATATATACATGTACATGTGTATATAAACACACACATATTCTTTTTTTAAAGTTTATTTTAGAAATATGAGCTGGGGAGAGGAGCAGAGGGAGAGAGGGAGAGAGGTGTGTGGGGGAGGGAGGGAGAGAGGGAGAGAGGGAGAGAGGGAGAGAGGGAGAGAGAGAGAGAGAGAGAAAAGGAATCCCAAGCAGATTCCATCCTCGGTGCTGAGCCCAATGCAGGACTCGATCCCATGACCTAAGCCAAAATCCAGAGTCAGACACCCAACCAGCTGAGCCACCCAGGGGCACCCACACACACATATTCTTTACTTTTTACTACTAGAGCCTATTATCTTTAGGAATCAAGAAGAGGGAGGTTTTAGTACTTCGAGGCAGTTTTTTCAAATCTCTTATTCGCTATATGTTTTCAGTTTAGAAAGGTTCTCTTAATTCCTTTTCATGTCAGTTGCTCTTGGTTTTATTTTTCAAAGCAGCTTTAATTGCTTTTGCTCTCTTCACATTTGAATTACAGCGCACCAAACTGTTATGATACCAAGTTTTATCAGTAGTAGGCAATGCCACAGGGCAGAGCAAGGATTATGAAAATATCAATGAGTACCTCCATTACTTTCTTTTCACTGATTATTTATAGTTAGGTCATTAAAAACAATTGACTCTGAATTATTAATACTAAAGAACTGTAACAGCATAAGAATCAAGCATGAAAAGTCCTAGGGGGAATAAAAGATCCTGGAGCGGGGGGGTGAGGGGGGGGGGCTCCTCCTGACTACAATGAGAATCCAGAGAACCTAACATTTGGGTTATGAGACATGCTAGCAGCTAAGGTCTACCATGACTCAGGGACAGAGAGGCTTCATTCTGACCAGACCTTATCAGTATGTCTCTGCTAGCTTACCCTTTTATTCCAACACAACCCACCAGACCATAAGCTTTCAAAATAAATCTGTTTTAAAATAATCTTTTTAATATCCCTTCCTCTTCGTTCCGGCAACCAACTTTCTATTCCTTACAATCAACTGCCACATAAGGAGAATGTCTGCTGCCCCTGTAATCAGTGCCACTCCTGTCTATCCCCAGGCTTCTCCGCTCCCTGAGCTTGTCCAGAGCCCACACAGATCTCGGATCATTCCTGCATAACTGCCATTCGCCTTGCTCATCAGTCCCAGCTCTTTCCCAATAGGAGCTGAGACCCTGGGCACCCTGGACCACCATGAACATCAGAGGGCTTGACTCCTGCCACGCAAATCCCCTACTCACCCAGTGGTGATCTCTGCTGGATATCTATGAAAGCCTCCTCAGGCCTTTTCCCTTCGCCATCTTTATCCTTCGTGGGTGATAGATGACTTTGCTCCCTACATTGCTCAGAAGGCCAAGACTCTTGCATTTCCTACAAGGAGGGAGGGGTTTCAAAAACTCTTGATTTGCCTCCACCTCCCTCCCTACCCTCAGTCTCAGCCAATGACCTTGTGTCCTACTTCATCCACAAAATAGATGGCATCAGATGGGAATGCTCCTTAGCTTCCGGTTCCCTTTTTTCAACTCCATTCTGGTTAGAAACTCTACCTCTCTCTGGTCTGAAGTTAGTGGCCCCACCTGTGTTCTGGACACTGTTCCTTTCACACAGCCTTCAAAGGCTCATCAACTGCATCAGTTAACCTTCAACCAAACCTCAGCCTTTTCCCTGCTATTGGCACTTTCCCTCAGCATTACACTTCTTCAAATCCTTTCCATATTAAAATAAAACAGCATAAACCAGATTATTTTCCTCCACCTCATGTTCTACTATATTTCCATTTTCCATTGACTTGCCTGCCTCCTCTAATAGATTAGACTCTTTTGAGGGCCGGGACTGTATCTTATTTTTTATTATATTTCATTGCTGAGCCTGGCTTGACATGTAGTAGGTGCTCACTAAGTGTGTGCTGAATGAAAAAAATGAGTGAATAAAGTACATGCAAGGGTGCAGTAGAAAGGTCTGTGGATTTGATACAAGAACACCAGAGTCTAGCCCCAGCCTCAATATCTGCCACTAAATTTCTGTTGACTTCAACTGGGAAAAGAGAAAGTTCTGCAAGACTATCTCTAAGGCTACTCTAACACTGACTTCCGTGACTCTAGTACCTTATAGCATGAGGGAGTTTTATGTTGTAAAGGTTAAAAGGCTATCCTAAGGAAAATGGCCAACTCTCCATCTCCACTGAAATGAAAGGACACATTTTAATCAAAAGTATTTCATCTAGAAGACATTTTTGGTTTTTTAATTCCAAGAACATTAGGCCCTAGCATGTTACTAACAACAGAAACTTTGGGTGTTTCATTGAACATAGATGATTGGATTATTTGAAATCTTATTTAAGTTTCCTTAACCTGATAAATATTCAAACTGTAATGCCCAGCATCTAATCAATAAGTAAGTAGTTAATGAAATTATCCTCTGTATCTTCCGGTGACAACAGTCCCCGGAGGGGACAAAGAAGGGGATGAGATATATTCTCATCCTTAAGAAGCTTCAAGTACAATCAGGAAAATAAGACTAAAATGTGTTTTAAGAGCTGATAGAAAATGGAAAGGATTCAAGAAAGGCTTCTGAGGGAAGGTGAGGTTTATGTCTGGGGGGGTTGCTTATTCATCCACAAATGAGACATAAAAGAACATGATTCAACTGAAGGTACTGACTTTAAACGTAGATTTGGAGAGATGTTGGCAGTCCTTGAAAGCTAGGGAGGACGTGGGAGTGAAGCAGGCAATCCCGACAAGGAAACCACGTGACTGAAGGCACAAATGGGAGAATGTAGCTGGCTCCGTGGCAAATGGGCGGGAGGAAGGAAGCGGGACACAGAGGGTAAAGGCAAATCCCCGGAGTCCTGAGAGTCAGGGTCAGGAGCTAAAACCAATGTCACAACAAATAAGGAACAGCTGGAAGATTAGTGGCTTGACTACAGTGGTATTCAGAAAGTGTTATTAGGCAGCGATTGCCCAGAGGTCAGAGGCTAGGCAAGGTGCGCAGAACCAGGGTGGTGGCACCCACAGGAGCTGGGTGAACTGACATCAGTCAGCAGATGACTCTACAGAGGAGAGAGACTTCTAGATTTCTCAGTTAAATCACTAGAAAAGGTGGTGCCACTTACAGAGATCAGAGTAATGATGGTGCTTTGTTGAAACAAATAAATGCTATGCATTTACCTAGTTTTAAGAAGAAAATGACTTTCCTTTCCACTTTCTTTTCTCCCAAAGAATCACAAGTTTTCAGGTTGGAAAGGACAGAATTGTTGGACAACTAAATGAAAAAGTTCTGAATGCGGGCAGGATACAGTATGGATAACCAGGTAAGTCTTTAAGGACAGAAGTATGTTGAAGAAGCTGCTAGTGTAGTGGTGCTAGGTGCTGCTTAGGAGAGCTCTCCAAGGGAGAAAATATTTATTCACAGAGGAGAGTACGGACCCGAGGACAGAGCCATGATGGATATCTATCGCCAGGCAGCAGGAGGGAAAGTAACCAGCAAAAGCAAGCCAGGAAGGACTGCTCTAAAAGCAACAGAAGAATCATGATGGATAATATGAGAAAAACCAGAAGGAAAAATATATATTTTATGAAAGGCACAGTCAGCAACATTAGTGGGATGGAAAGACAAATGTGAGAAATAGTGAACAAGAGACATTTGGGTTTTGCAACATAAAGATCAAGGGCAGCACTGAAGAAGGAAGTTGTTCCACAGACTATCAGTTTGGAGAGGCTGGGAGATAGTGGGCATGAACCACGTGTTCAATGTGTTTTGTCGTAACAAGGAATAATAGAGAACAGGAGTACAAAGGCACATACTATTACAATAGTGAGGCTTAAGTGTGTGGCTGAATTCAGAGGGAAAGGCAGAAGACCCTGGAGAGAGTGAGGATGAATGCGGAAGCAAGTGCTGGGGCAGGAAAGAGTTATATGTCATCAGGTACAGGTGCAGCAGCCAGCACGGAAGCAGTTGGAACACCCTTTCTCTGTATTTGGATGGGAAGCTGGAAGGATATATACAAAGCTGAAGATGGTCAGAGGTGCTGATGAGGCTAACTGCAGAAGTTAAACTTTGGCAGTGGAAAACAGAATGCAAAAATAACTAATCCCAATAAAGGGGTAAGGGTGTTAGGGGCAAAGTCTACAAGAGTCACAGTATCCCGCCAGCGGGGAGCACAGCTCAAGGGAACCAGAAGATTCCTCTGACAGTTCTAAAGACCTAGCATTGCTCCTGACATAGGTGTGCATTCAAACACCATATTAAACAAATACTTACAGAAAACAAATTGTCAGCTTGGTTAGAGCTTAGAGGGACAGAATAGAATAAGGCGAAAACTAATGCATGAGTTTAAAAGTGGTTAAAAGTGAAGTCTTGCAGTTACCTGCAGTGACTTTTAGTTTTTATACAAAAGAATTTGACATCATTATTTTAAGCCAGTACTTTCATTTTATCCTCTTTGTGATCTTCTTATCAGGAATTTAGCTCAGTCATTCAAGGTAGCACTTATTTCAAGTATCTGCCAATGATTCTAAAGAACATAATGGCTTCACCTATTTACAAAGTTTCAGGGAATAAACTGCACATGGAATTATTTCTGCTTCTTCTGCTTCATGTTTAATTTGCTTTATTACACTTTTGCTTTGACCATCGCACCCACATTTATTTTTCAGACACCAGAAATAAAACACGGAAGAATGAAAACACTGAGTATGTAAGCTGTAGCGATGTGACATTTCTGTAAACGT
Organism: Acinonyx jubatus; assembly: GCF_027475565.1. Classification (NCBI taxonomy): domain Eukaryota; kingdom Metazoa; phylum Chordata; class Mammalia; order Carnivora; family Felidae; genus Acinonyx; species Acinonyx jubatus. The sequence goes on along the minus strand of NC_069384.1, from coordinate 131,982,920 downwards.
TGTTTTAAAAATCTAGCTTTATAATTACCTACAATTAATGGTTTATTGCTCATCCTTTTCTAACCTTAGCTTTTAGTTAAAGTTTTATGGTAGCTAGGCATTTAAAGGGATTACGGAACTGCTCAAGAAATATAAATGCCACTGAGTGGAAATTATAGCTTAATATTGCATGAATTAACAGGTATTTTAAAGTTCATCAGGTACACTAAATGAAAATGAGAAATCAACTCAAAAGTTAAACACATGCACTCATCTTTTTAAAATTTTTTCATTTTTATTTTAGAGAGAAAGAGAACGAGAGCATGAATTGGGGAGGGGGCAGAGGAAGAGGGGTAGGAGGGGGAGGGGGAGAGATAGAGAGAGAGAGAGAGAGAGAGAGAGAGAGAGAGAGAGAGAGGAGGGAGAGAGAAAGTCAGTCTCAAACAGGCTCCATCCACACTCAGCACAGAGCCCAAGCAGGGCTCGATCCCACAACCCTGGGATCATGACCTGAGCTGAAATCAAGAGCAGGACACTCAGGTGACTCGGTTGACTAAGCCACCCAGGTGCCCCTGCACTAGTCTCTTTAACATTACATGATAGTTATGACCCATCATAAATAATAAATTCTCCCCAAGACTTACTTCTACATCTACTATTAAAGACACAGTGGTGCAAACATTACAAGTTTTATTATGACTCATAGGAACTTTGGAAGTTTTCTCTAATGTTACTAATTCCACCCATCTAATTCTTTTCTGAGACAAGTTAAATATCCACCTTGGGATTATCTGACCTGTATAGGATAAACATCCATGAACTTCACCCCTAGTTCACTGAGGGAAGAAACTACTAAGTTGTTATGTAAGCTGACAAGTGTTAACTAGACCTGCTATGGTGATCATTTTGCAATGTACACAAATATCGAATCATCATGTTGTACACCTGAAACTCACACAACGTTATCTGTCAATTATGGCTCAATGTTTTTTTATTTTTAAAAAGGAATTACTAAATTGTAATTATTAGACTTCTGGAAAATTAATTATCATGTTACTACCAATTAAAAATAATTATATGAATGCTGTATACCTGTGAAAAAAAAAAGAATTTCAGAGGACAAGCTTCTCCAGAGCGTGATTCTATTTTACGTGCTTGTTACACGTCTAGGCATACTACCACAAACAGAGAGGACATACAAAGTAATATCTGATGGCAGTGCTATTTTTTAACTTTTAAAATTTGTGTTTATCAAAATTTGTTCAAAGTAATTCTTGTTTATTGTAAAAATTCAAAATTATAGTAATACCTGAAGTGAAGTCACTCAGGTCCTGTCCTTTGTTCACAGGTGAATACTGTTAACTATTTCATACCTATTTCTCCAAAATATATTTGCAAAATTTTTTATGTTTATTTATTTTTGAGAGAGACAGAGAGACAGAGAGTGAGCAGGGGAGGGGCAGAGAGAGAGGGAGACACAGAATCCGAAGCAGGCTCAGGCTCCAAGTTGTCAGCACAGAGACCAATTCGGGGCTCAAACTCATGAACCATGAGATCATGACATGAGCTGAAGTCAGATGCTTAACTGAGTGAGCCCCCCAGGTGCCCCTCTCCAAGATATTTTTAATGCATATAATACTGTGTGTGAATGTGCACACACACAACCTATTTTACAAAAATGAGATGATACCATACCTGCTATTTTGCAACTTGTTTCACTCACTTAACAATGCATCTTGGACACTGTTTCATGTCATTTTCCATAAAGATCCCCTTTATTTTTCAGGCTTGTATAATATTCCCTTATTTAGATTAGATATAACACAATTTGTTGGACCAGTTCCATACTGATGGATATTAGCACTTTTTCTATTTTTTAATTTAATTTAATTTTATTTTATTTTGCGATTATAAACAGTACTGAGTGAAATCCTTTGTCCTTTTATAAGAAATGCTGTGGGTTGGGGCGCCTGGGTGGCTCAGTTGGTTAAGTGTCTGACTTCGGCTCAGGTAATGATCTCACTGCTCGTGAGTTCGAGCCCCACGTCAGGCTCTGTGCTGACAGCTCAGAGCCTGGAGGCTGCTTTAGATTGTGTCTCCCTTCTGCCCATCCCTGGTTTGCACTCTGTCTCTCTCTCTGTCTCTCAAAAATAAATAAACATTAAAAAAAATTTTTTTTAATTAAAAAAAATTTTTTTAATAAAAAAAAAAAGAAATGCTGTGGTTTAATTCATAGCAGAGAACTTTCTGGGTCAAAGGATATAAATATCCAAAATTTTAACAGCTATCACTAAGGTGTGTATCACATGCTGTCTATCACTACTACCAATAGTAGAAAAGAACACCAATTTCCCCACCAACCCCCCCCACCCCGTGCACCCTCCAGAACAAAATGTATCATCTTCTTACTCCTTGTCCATGGGACACTATTTTAATTTAAATGTCATTGAGCATATTTTAGATTAAATCTGCCATAATCATTTAAAGCACTTCTGCCTTTACAATTAGATATTTCAACATTAAATGTTAGTGATATCCTGATTTTTAGGTTACATACATCCTAAACAAAAAAATCTATGTGGTAAAAGATGTTTCCAAAGACATACATTTCATTATATTTAATAATAATGTAACTTAATGTTTAAAAAAGATTTGAAAACATAGCCAAATATAAAAAACAAATCAAATTATCTACACCATAGAGATAACTGTTAAAAAACTTTTATTCTATGCATATATTTAATGTACATATATTGTTTTTCTCAAAATGTAATCATACCACATGCTATTTTATATCCTGCTTTGCTAAATAAAGACATTAGCAATAATTCCCCTCTAATATTAAATACTGTTTTTAAAAATATGATTTTTAAAAAAATCACATAATGTCTCTTCATTTAACTGTCACTACTGGACATTTCCCTGTGATTTTTGATTATTACAAATAATGTAGAAACGCATCTTTGACTGCATCTCTGAATATTCCATTAGGTTAGAGAGATTCTTAAAAGTGGTTAGAACAAGCCCTGTATTTTATATTATTTTTGAATTTTTTAATTTGAGTACAGCTGACACACATGTTACATTAGTTTCAGGCGCACAGCCTAGTGATTAGACAGTTCTAACCTTTATGCTCAGGGCAAGCGTACCTACTACATGTCATCATACAGCACTATTATGGTACCATTGACTATATTCTCTATGCTATACCTTTTATTCCCATGACTAACTCTGTATTTTAAAATAATAAACGATACCTTTATAACATCAAGTCTTTAGAGTTTTACAGCCCCATCTATATAGGTGACTCCTCACTTTCTTAGGATATGACAGGTACCATGGTTGAACTGAACTTTATAAATAGACCAGAAATGTGTCCTTTATTTTTTGTAAAATTGTTTGACTTTGGATATCAGCACATTTGATTGACAAAGCACTAATTGTGGAAAGACTTTTACCACATTTTTCTCAGAAATCATCTATTCAAGGACAGAAAACTAGAGATGAGAGCCTCTGAATAAAAAATAAGCATTAGTCTTTAGTATATCCACAAAAAGTGATCTTGTATTAGGCCAAAAAGGAGCACTCAAAAACATTCCCAAAACAGAAAACATACAGGTGAAATAATATCAGAAGAATCCTACACATGTAGACATGTGAAAACACATTTTCATGGTGCCTGGGTGGCTCAGCCGGTTGAGCATCCGACTTCGGCTCAGGTCATGGTCTCGCAGTTCATGAGTTCAAGCCCTGTATCAGGCTCTGTGCTAACAAACAGCTCAGAGCCTGGAGGTTGCTTCAGATTCTGTGTCTCCCCCCCCCCCCCCCTCTCTCTCCCCCTCCCCTGCTCATGGTTTGTCTCTCTCTGTCTCTCAAAAATAAATAAATGTTAAAAAAAATGTTTTTTAAACACATTTCCCAAAAAAACCCTGTAGGTTAAAGGAAAAACAAACCCAAATGGAAATCATCAACTGTATAAAAATGAATTGTATAAGAGTGCTGTCTGCTACATCCTTTGTGCTGCTTGAAAAGTAGCACTGAGGACAACTTACAGCCCTAAATTCCCATTTAGAAAATAAGAATAATAAAAACTAAGTAGGCTACACTTTCGATTCAAAAGCTAGAAAGGGGCACCTGGTGGCTCAACTGGCTCAGCATCGGACTCTTGATTTCAGCTCGGATCATGATCTCACGACGGTAGGATCAAGCCCTGTGTCAGGCTCCACACTGGGAGTGGAGCCTGCTAGGGATTCTCTCTTTCCCTCTTCCTCTGCCCCTACCCCCCCTCAAAAATGAAGAGAAAAATCATATGATTGTGTTAATTACTGCAGATAAAATTATTTGATAAAATGCAAAACATATTGTAAGACTCTTCACAAATCAAAAATAGAATTTTCCCTAATCTGAAAAAGGGAACCTATGACAAACCAATGATAAGCTTTTGATTTAATGATGAAATGCTAGAAGCATCCCAATTGAAGAATAAGACTCATATCAGCCAAATCAATATCTCAAGAAAAAAAAACAATATAAGACATATATATTAGTAAGAAAGACACAAAATTGTCATTATTCGCAAATTTTTAAACTGTCTGCATGAAGAGCCAAGAGACCAAACTATTAGATATATAAGGATGTCAGCAAGGAGATGAAATACAAGATCAAAGACAGAAAAATTATTAGCTTTTATACATATTAGCAGTCAATTAGAAAAGCTTAGAAATAAATCCCATTCAAAATAACAATTTGAAAATGCCGGACATACAAGACTGTTAAGAAAAAATATGTAAAACTTTGCTGGAAAACATAAAGTAATTAAAGAAGAGATATAGCTTGTCCCTAGATGGGAATTCTCAATATTAAAAATATCTAATTTTTCCAAAAATTAATTTGTAAATTTAATGTAATCTCTAAGAAAATACCAAATTGGAATTTGCAAGAAATCTGACATGCTGATACAAAAAAATTAAAACAAATGAATAAACATACAATAGAGCTGAGGCAATCTTGAAAAGAATAGGGGCACCTGGGTGGCTCAGTGGGTTAAGGGTCTGACTCTTGATTTCAGCTCAGGTCATGATCTCACAGTTCGTGACATCAAGCCCCACGTCAGGCTCTGCACTGAGAGCACAGAGCTTGCTGGGGATTCTCTCTCTCCCTCACCCCCTCCTCCCTCTCTGTGTGTGCATATACACATGCACACACACTCTCTCTCAAAAATAAACATTAAAAAAAAAAAGAACAAAGGTCTTGTCCTACCAGTTATCAAAAAAACATTGTAAAGATACAGCACTTAAAACAGCATGATGCTAGTGCCTGAACAGGTTCACAGAACAGAACACAGACACCAGAGACAGCCCAATGAATGCAAGGGAATTCAAAATATAAATCAGCATTCCAAATCATAGGAAGAGGATTAACTGCTCAACAAGTGGTGTTGAAATAATTAGCAGTCTGTTTGCAAAACACACAAAATTAAAAGCAAGAAAATCTCTTCTTCACACAAGTCACAAACACACACAAAAATATCCCAGAATAATTAAAGACCTAAAACCTAAAGTAACATATAAGCAGGACCAACTACATAATTTGTGGGGCCAAGTGCAAAACATAAAGCAAGACTTTTAAGGTGGCAACAGCAGAGAATTAAACAAGGTGGGGAGGAGATGGAGAGGCTCCTGAGCCCAAGGAAGGTTATGTCTTACTACATCTGAATTTAAAACTTCTGCCTGACAAAAGATATCGATAAAGTTTAAAGACAAGCCACAGAAGAAATCATTTATAACAAATATGAGACAGAAAATTAATACCCAAATATATGAAGAATGCCTATCAATCAATAAAGAAAAGATAAACAATCCAATATTTTTTAAGTGGATAAAGGATATACAAGAGTAGTTTGCAAAAGAGTAAATTAAAGTGACATTAAACATGAAAATCTGTTCAACCTCAAGAATACTCATGCAAATGCAAATTTAAACAAAGAGGTATTTTTTTCAACCACAGATAAAGTCTGATGGTGTCAAATGTGGGCAACTGGGCATGGAAACTGCTGGTAGGAGAGCATACTGGCACCTTCCATGAACAACTTGGCAGTTTCCAAATAGAAAAGAGGCATACCTTCTACCTAGCAATTCTGTCTCTTGCTTACTACCTTAGAGAAAAGCTTCCCACATGTGTGTTCACAAGGAGTCACAGAGGGGGATTTTACTGCTGAATTGTTCCTAACAGTAAAAATTACGGGAAAAAAACTTAAATGACCATCAATAGGGGACTGGTTAAGTAAATGATGATATATTTGTGTTATTTATCATACATGCATATAACTGTTCTGCAACAGTTAAAAAGAAAGGTGTAGAACTCTATACATATAGGCATAAAAGGCTCTCCAAGACATATATTTAAAGGGAAAAAAAACTGAATTGCAGAAAAAGAAACACAGTATGCTACTATTATGTTGGTGGATTTTTAAAAAAAGAAACCACATATCCAAACTGTATTTCTATAAGAATATATTTGTATATATGAAATACAGAGAAAAAGACCTAGAAGCCCAAGGACAACACCTACCAAATTAATAACAGTAGTTTCCTCTCTGGAAAAAAATGAGATTGTGTGGTGGTCAAGGGGGATTTTAGCTGAATCTGTGATGTGTACTTTTTTTAAATGACATATATTCATAAATTATTTAATAATTAAAAATAACTTCTAGAATGTGGTAGGATAAACATTGCCTATTTGAAGATGGATTTTAAGGGGCGTCTGGGTGGCTCAGTCGGTCGGGCGTCCGACTTCAGCTCAGGTCATGATCTTGCAGTTCACAAGTTCGAGCCCCGCATCCGGCTCTGTGCTGAGAGCTCAGAGCCTGGAACCTGCTTCAGATTCTGTCTCTCCCTCTCTCTCTGCTCCTCCCCCCGCTCATGCTCTGTCTCTCTCTCAGAAAGAAATAAACATTAAAAAATTAAAAAAAAAAAAAAGACGGATTTTATACTAATATACTTCAGCTGGCCAGCACTAAAACATTTCAAATCTCCTGTGCCAAAAAGAAACTGTCTTCCATCTCAGAGAGAAAGAAAGGAAGTCCAAATATTTTCTTGACACCTTTCTGGAGCACAATGACTTCCTTTCCCGATTATATTAAATCAGTGAATGGATTAGTAACAACATCTTTTCTTTTTATTGAAGGCTTTATTGAGATATAATTCACATACCATACAATTCACCTACGTGAAGTGTCAGATTCAGTAACTTTTAGGATATTCAGAGAGGTGTGCAACCATTACCACAATCAATTTTAGAAAATTTTCAGCTCCCTAAAAAGAAATCCTATACCCCTTAACAGTCATTCCCCTTGCCTTCTAATCCCGCACCACAGCCCTAGGCAACCACTCGTCTACTTTCTGTTACCATAGATTTGTCCCTCTGGATATTTCATATAAATGGAATTATAAATATGTGGCCTTTTGTGACTGGATTCTTTCACTTAGCACAATGTTTTCAAGGTTCATCCATGCTTCAGTATGTGTCAGAATTTCATTTCTATTTATTGCCAAACAATACTCCATGGTAGGGATGTAAATTTTATTTATCCATTCATCAGTTAGTGGATAATTGGGTTGTTTCTACTTTTTGGGTAGTATGAATAATGCTGCTATGAACATTCGTGTATAAGTTTTTTGTTTTTTTTTTAAAGCTGACAATTCCACATAAATGTGTGCTGGAAGATTTGGAAAGTGGGACAATTAAAATACATGCTTTTCTTTATTCATCCTAACAAGTAATCCTTAATGAATCAAATGAGCCATTTTATAAAAATAATGAACAGGAAACAAGTATTGATATCATACTAACCATAATTAACATGTAAATTAACCTTATTTTAAGTGCTAAATTTTAAGAAATGAATTTTTGTAACTGGAGAAATACCATTGACCAGCAATTATTTTATTGATTAGAATTTTATAAAAAGAAAGAAATAAAAGGCTTTCTGAAAAGTGGTGGGGGCAGGTAGGATGGTTCAATCTTGCCAATAAGTGAGATAATTGAACACTTTGGTGGCAAAGATACTTTGCACCCTGACTCAGGAGTGAATTTTTGTAATTATTTGGAATAATAAAAAACTGGAGACAAAATTATTGAAAAGAGGAATATTTTGGTTGGTTGGTTGGTTGGTTATTTATTTATTTATTTATTTATTTATTTATTTATTTATAAGTGAGCTCCATGCCCAGCATGGGGCTCAAACTCACCACCCTGAGATGAAGACTTGCATGTTTTACAGACTGAGCCAGGCTGGTGCCCTGGGATATTCTGTTTTCAACCACTTTCTTCCAGGGTGCCTGGGTGACTCAGTCAGTTGGGCTTCCAACTTCAGCTCAGGTCATGGGCTCACAGTTCACAAGTTTGAGCCCTGTGCTGGGCTCTGTGGTGACAGCTCAGAGCCTAGAGCCTGCTTCAGATTCTGTGTCTCCTTCCCTCTCTGCCCCTCCCTCGATCACTCATGCATGGGTTCTCTCTCTCTCTCTCTCTCTCTCTCTCTCAAAAATAAATAAACATTAAAAAAATATTTTAAAATAATAAATAAAAAATAAACCACTTCTTTCCTATGGATGTAATGAATTGTCCTTCAAAAATGCCAAAGTACAAGACAGGTAAGATGCGTCCATCCAAACTCCTTACAGATGGCCCTTGTTTTGTTTTTTGGTTTTTTTTGTTTTTGTTTTTGTAAATTTATTTTTTAGGATAGCGCAAACGGGGCAGAGGACAGAGAGAGGGTCAGAGGATCTGAAGTGGGCTCTGTGCTGACAGCATCGAGCCCAATGTGGAGCTCAAACTCACCAACCATGAGATCATGACTTGAGCCAACTGAGCACCCAGGCACCCCAACGGCCCTTGCTTTCTGACTGTCTCAATATAAATTGCTATTCCTTCAGCCCCATTTACTGAGTGTGGCTCCATGGACAAAAGGTGCCATCCATTCTCCTGAGGAGCTCACGTTGTAGGCAGTCCAATCCCACAAAGGTGAGAGTTTAAGAAAATTTTTATTTACTGCTCTTTCAGCAATTTTGTGTGAGCTCTCACATAAAATAATAAGGATTCATAAGAATAACGTTATATTCCTTTAATCTCATATTTATCCACTTATTCTTCTTAAGTGGGAAAACGAACATAAAAGAAAGGCTCTACCTGATTATTGTGATTAAAAGGCAGAAGAAAAAGAACTACTACTAATCATTTTTACATTTTTTATTAAGCTTACTTATTTATTTTAAGAGAGAGAGAGCAAGAAGGAGAGGGGCAGAGAGAGAGAGGAAGAGAGAGAATCCCAAGCAGGCTCTGTGCTGTCAGCACCAAGCCTGATGTGGGGTTTGAGCTCACAAACCATGAGTTCATGACCTGAGCTGAAACCAAGAGTCGGACGCTTAACTGACTGAGCCACCCAGGCACCCCTAATCATTTTTAAATATTATAAGATAGTAAGAAACTTAAAATAAAATTATTTATGATATAGGACTTATAACTTGTTTTCACTTTTTGACTAGTAGCATGAAGTACAGAATCACAGAGGAAAAGCCACAATGGATTCCACTTATAGACTAGAAAAACAAAATGTGAAACCAAATCTAAAGCAAAACCAAAAATAAAATCAGTTATAATAAATCAGTCCACCATTAAGTTGTATTCCAAACATTTCTACGTAAGTCACTTGTTTGCAACTCCAAATTCATTCTCCCACAAAAACTACAATGTAAATAGTGCTTATAATCTCGGAGCAACCCAGGAAAGCCTATTTAATCCATAATGTAGCTGAAACGGTGAACATGGACAACATCTAAAAATGGATTATTGTTGGAATACCAGTAATTATATCAAACAAAATAATTTAAGTTCAATAAGAAATAACTTTTTTAAGTTTATTTACTTTCTTTGAGAGTGAGCACACATGCGCAAGAGGGGAAGGAGCAGAGAGAGAGGGAGAGAGAATCCCAAACAGGCTCCATACTCAGCACAGAGCCCAATGTGGGGCTCCGTCTCATGACCCTGAGATCATGACCTGGGCCAAAACCAAGAGTTGGACACTCAACCAACTGAGCCACCCAGGTGTTCCAATAAAAAATAACTTTTAAACTTTTATTCTGATGCTCGTCTTCAATCTAGTACATGCAGAAAAGTACATTAATTGTATAAAGACTAGACACCATTCTCTGCTGAAATTCCGAAGGGTCCTCTGGGCACATTGAGGAGCTGGGAAAGCTGGTGGGCAGGAGGTGGGCTCTCTGCTTCAACCACCTTTCCCTTTCTGCTCTTCTACCCAGACTCTGCCAACTTTCAGTCTTCAGTTTAAATTTATTTCCACAAAGGCAGCTTCAGCCTAAGAGGACCTTGGCCTAGACTAGAAGGCTGCTGCTTCTACACAGTTCATACTGTTCCTCCTGCAATTAACATCCATAGACCAGCTCTGCTCTTAGTCAGTCAGTCTTCTCGTTAATCAGCGACAGTCATCTTTGGCCAGCAAGGGATGTGAAGCGAGGGTGGAAGAAAGAAAAGGAATGAATGAAACTTTTCAGAGATGAGAGAAGGAGAAAGGAGGGAAAGGTAGAGAAGGTGTGTATCATCAGCCTTCGGGGGACAATGGGCAGTGCTGGGTAAATAGCGACAGGTCAGTTATCAGCAAAGGTCCTCATAGAGTCCTGAGCTCAGGTCTGCCAGTTTGCTCTGGGACAAGCGGGGAAAGAATGGGGAGTGGGTTACGTGGATGTTGCTGCCATCAGTAGCCACACATATTCACTCACTGTGTACTGAGCACCTAGTATATACAGAGTACCACTGGATACCCTAATCCAAAACTGAAGAATTTTTTCTGCTTGAGGAGTTTACAGTCTGTAAGGGGGAGAGACAGCACACAAACTATAGTAAGTCCAGAATATATTATGAACCACAAGAAACACAGTGCTGTAGGAGCACAGAGGAAAAATAGGAGTCTGGAAAAGAACCAAAAAGAACACTCATTCATTCAAAACATATTTATGGAGTACCTAATATGTGCCAGACAAATGTTCTACGTACTGAGGATATATAGTGAATAAAACAAACAAAAACTTTAGCCCTCGTGGTATAATAAAACAACAACAAGAACACAATACTTAAAAATACAAGCAATATGGGGCGCCTAGGGTGGCTCAGTCGGTTGAGCGTCCGACTTCGGCTGAGGTCATGATCTCACAGTCTGTGAGTTCCAGCCCCGCGATGGGCTCTGTGCTGACAACTCGGAGCCTGGAGCCTGCTTCAGATTCTGTGTGTGTGTGTGTGTGTGTGTGTGTGTGTGTGTATGTGTGTGTCTGCCCCTCCCCCACTCATGCTCTGTCTCTCTCTCTCTCTCTGTCAAAAGTAAAAATAAACATTAAAAAAAAATTTTTTTAAATATGAGCAATATAGTTCATGGCATGTAAGATGATGATAAGTATTATGAAGAAAAATAAATAAAGTAATGAAAGGGCAGATGAGTGTCCTGTGTAAGAGACAGGGACAAGAGACTGAGAAAAAGACAGTAAGAGACAGAAACAGAGACAGCGAGGGAGATCTCACTGAGAAGATATCTGAGTAAAGACCTGAAGGAGGTGAGACTGAGCACCAGAGGTATCTGCAGGAACAGTGTTCCAGGAAGAAGGAATGGATGAGCACAGCAATGTGCCTGGTACAGGAACAGCAAGGAGGCAGGGGTGGCTGAGCAGATGGAGACAGGGAGACAGTTGGAGAAAAGGCTAAAGGTGACAAGTGGCCAGATCACATAATGACTCATGGTCCACAGTATGGATTTAAGCCTTGATTCTACATGAGCTGGGTTTTAGGAAAAAAGAGTAGCATGATGAGACTTACACCACACCATCTGTGCACCGTAATAATCCAGCCTAAAGATGACGTTGGCTTGGACCAAAGTGACAGCAATGGAAGGTGGTAAGAAATAATCAGATGCTGGATATATTCTGAAGGGGGAGCTGATAGACTTTCCTAACAGATTACATGCAAGGTACATGAGGAAAAGATGTGTGGTACTAGCTTACAAATATAATAAATATCAAAAATTCTGCTGACTGGGCGGCTTAAACAACAGAAATTCCCCTTCTCACAGTTCTGGGAGCTGGAAGGCTGGGATGGCAGTGTTGACAGGGCTCTTTGTTCTCAGGCTTCTCTCCTTGACTCGTACATGGTCATCTTCTCCCTTCGTCTTCACACGGTCTTGTTCTCTGCAGAGGTACATATCTCTCTGTCCTCTTTTTAGAAGGACACCAATCATGGGGCACCTGGGTGGCTCAGTCAGTTGAGCACTGACTCTTGATTTTGGCTTAGGTCATGGTCTCATGCTTTATGAGTTCAAGCCCCACATCGGGCTCTCCACTGATAGTGTGGAGCCTGCTTAGGATTCCATCTCCCTTTGTCTCTGCCCCTCCCCTACTTGTTCTCTATCTCTCTTTCAAAATAAATAAAAATAAACTTTAAAAAAATGTTAAAAAAAAAAAAAAAAGGAAACCAGTCCTGTTGGATTAGGGCCCATCCCAATGGCCTCACTTAACTTTATCATCTCTTTAAAAACACTATCTCCAAATACAGTCACCATATGAGGTACTGAGGGGGTTAAGACCTCAACGTATGACTTCTGAGGAGACACAATCCATCCCGTAACAGGTATCAAGGACAACTCCACGGTTTTTGGTCCATACAAGTAGAAAGGTAGGGAGCCATCTGAGCTCACCGTTGAACAATGGGTAGGCATCTGATACAAGAAGAAGATTAGGAGTAGAAATCACAATAACAAAAAGATCCGTGAACATGTATCAAGGCTTTTTACATGTAAGGCACCACTCTAAGCACTCTATGTGCATTCTTTTAATCCTTACAACAATACTAGAATGTTGGGATTATCATCTCCATTTACAAATCAGGAAGCTGAGGCTTAATGAGGTTACACAACTTGCCCGAAGTCACACACACGCAGTAAGTGGAGTAAAGGGGATTTGGAGTTAAGCACTCCGACTGCAGCAGTCATGCCCTGAACCACTATCCGACACTGCCTCTGCCACCGAAAGCTGTGAGCTGAAGGCACGAAACCATAAACATAACTAAAACTAACCTGAAATGCAATCCACAAGAAATCATCAAGCTCAACTCTTTGCTTTTACAGGAGTAGGCATGGATTCAAAAGGTCATCAGATCATTTGGTCAATTCAAGTGTCCTAGAATAGACTTTTTTTTCTTCACGTTTTTATTCATTTTTTGAGAGACAGAGAGAAACAGAGCACAAGTGCGGGAGGGGCAGAGAGAGAGGGAGACACAGAATCTGGAGCAGGCTCTAGGCTCCGAGCTGTCAGCACAGAGCCCGACACGGGACTCGAACCCACGAACCACAAGATCATGACCTGGGCTAAAGTCAGCAGCTTAACCAACTGAGCCACCCACCCAGGCGCCACTAGAATAGACTTTAATTAGAATATCCTTTATTTTGTAATACTAAAAAAAATGGAAACAACCTAAATGCAGTTGGTTCAAAAATTATAGAATTACCCAATAATAAAACACCTTGCAAGTATTAAAATAACGTTGTAAAACTATACTGATTACATGGATAGATAATCTGTGCTGATATATTAAGTTTTTGAAAAAGCTGGTAATATAATGACATTTTGGAATAACCTTTTAAAAGTATTATATATGTTCTATGTATATGCAAAAGCCTACACAGATATACACTAACAAGGAGACAGTAAGAAAGTAATTTTTCATTTTCTTTTTAAAAACTTTCTACTATGTCTGATTTTTTTCTGTGGAAAATATGCACTGTGTGCAAAATTAGAAAAACAATAATGCCAACATAGGAAGATTTTTTTTTTTAAAGCTAGGTCCTTGATCCTTTGCTGCCCAAACTCCTGCCAAGCTTGAGGGCTCTCAGGATAGGCTGGCAGTCAAGCCTTCCAGCAGTTACTTCTTTCTCTCAGGTAGCTCGGACTGTACCCCAAGCAACCCTCAGGAGGCGACCTGCCAGTGGAAGCATTTCAGAGCCGGTACAGAGAAGAGCTGCACTCCCCATGACCCACCCACTTAGACTCAGAGAATCAACTTCTCACAAATGAAGTGTCTGACCTCAAGAAGTGCAAGCATATTCCTCAGCTGGTATTTTTAATAATATCAAATCTGTCAAGATTGTCATTTGTGTCAAAGCCGTTTATGTCAGGATTATAAAATGAAGCACTGATAACATCTGAAAGGAGACAGATCAGGGCATGGAAGAGAGAGGGGGGAGATGCAAGGGGCAAGCCAGCCAAGAGGCACCATACTTACTACTTAGTAACACAATCTGGCTGGACAGCAGACTGAGCCAGGCCAGCGTTCCCTACTCGGGGCATGGTCTCATGCTACGCCACAAAGACGGAGGTAAGCAAGGTGTGGCCCCCTGGAGGACCATTTTTTAGTATGTGGTCGGTAACACCACAACAGATTCCTTTCGCTCTGTTAAGTGAGGGTGCCCAAAGAAGTGGAAGTCCTCGGACATCCAGCTGTTTCTTTTATTCTTTGCTTTTGAGGCAGTGGAGGGAGGGATGGAAGAGGAGGAGGAAGGCGGAGTGAGAAGACAGTGGAACAAACGAGAGGAAACAGTAAGGGTACTGAAGACACATGCTGAGCTGGAAAGACAAGGAGCCCAGAAAGAGGACAGAACAACCCAGAAGGGAAGAGTGGCGTGTGTTACAGAGTCACGGCCGGTCCCTGGCAGGGCTAAGAGCAGGGCAGCGAGGGAAGACGAGGAGGGAAGTGTGGGGATGCCATGCGCGAGCCCCCCGAGGCTCCAGCCCCGTGGCTGCTTCTGAGGATGGCCTCAGTGGGCCCCTGGGAGGGGAGGAGGCACTCCTCTGCCTCGGGGGGTTGTTTTCTGGCTTGCCAGAGGAAAATGCACAGGACAGTCTACATGGAACCGCTCACCCGACTGCCCTTTCCTTCCTCGGCTGCCCTGGCTGCAGCAAAGCCATTTCAGAGTCTGACAGGATGGAGCTCAGCGTCCCTAAAGTAACAGAGAGCTGCTCCCCCCCCCCCACCCCCAACAATCACAGAATCTCTCATACACAGTGGGACGAGAGAACAGGTTCTCTCTTCAGCAGATCCTCACTCGACGTGTCCCACACAGGCTTCGACTGGTCCACAGGACACAGAGCCTCAGTGTGGGGGCCCAGAGCTAGTGACGCCCTTAGTGTCGGAACAATCATGTATTTCACACCCAACTTCACACACAATCATGCGCTTCATCCCAGGAACCCATGTACTCCCTTATCTCCCCTCCTTTTTGCTTCTTTGAGGATTAGCAGATTCCACATAACAAACTTTTTATTTGACTACATACTTGGCTAAACATTAGGGCTAAGAGGATAAGAGCAGTCCTTGCTCTCGAGGGGTTTACAATCCATGGGGAGGCACAAACGTAATTTCGGCAGAGCCTGGCAGATCTGAGCTTTTCAAACTTTTCTGTTGTGCCCCTGAAGAAAACCTACAGTTTACACAGCGACCCTGTGTACATTCACACACGAGCATGTAGAATAGCATCTCCTCTTCCAGTCCACTCTGTCGTTTTATTTACTCATTTGAAAATGGGTCACAATGACAGCCTGCGCAGCAGGCGGGGTGCCGTGGGGGACACGGGGCGGGGAGGGGGCGTGCTCCGCCCAGGATTCGCAGGGCCTTGTGCAGACAAAGTCTGTGCTGAGGGTAAGCAAAAGTGAGCCATGAGAAGAAAGGAGGAAAGGCAGCGCAGGCCGAGCAAACGTCATGAAGCTTGAGAAGCATGTGCAGCGTGTTAGCAGCCCTGCCGGCGGTGGATATTATCAGGGCATTACCGCGACACCGGGAGGGACGCGATCCAGTTGCCAAGCAGGCAGGCGCCGGGGGAAAGGGGTCTTGAGTGTCATGTGAGGTGTTAAAGCTCACGCTGCTGGGCCAAAGCCTTGGCTGAAGGGTTTTCAACGGGGAATGATGGATTTGTCTTCTAGAAATCACTCTATGTGACAATTACATTTAGGGAAAGCAAATACAGAAGGAACAAGAACAGGTAAGAGGGAAATGTGACAGTGGAACTGAGAGGTGATGGGGTTTTTCACAGACTGAGGGAAGGGGATATCGGGCATCCCAGTGAAAATATCGGCAGGCAACAGAGATGAGCCTGAGAACCATAAGCACCCGCAGGAGCCACATGGGGAGAAGAGGAGCAGGCAGAAGGCCAACCCCTCGCAGCCTCCTCGCAACAGTGCGGCCCGCAAGCCGCAGGCGGCGTCGGAAGCGAACCTGCGGAGAACAGCGTGGAGGCCCAGGGCTGGGAGGAGGACCGCGGGCCCACAAAGTCAGGGGCAGCGGGAAGGGCACCGGCTCTGTGCAGACGTAGGAGCAGCACTGCCCCTCATGGGGCCTTTCCCATGGGCTGAGGAACCACACACCGCACACTGTAGTAGACGCTTATTACGCACGTTTCTACCTTGTCACGCTCAGTCTGTGTAACAGAAGTGGTCAGCATCCCATTTTATGATGTAAGGCTCAGAGAGGGCAAGCGACTTATCTAATGTCACTTGATTCATCTGTAGCAGAGCCAAGATTCAAACCCCCGTTGACCTCATACTATGGCTTGTTTTAAAAGGACTAAATTTTACAATATGGAACTTGTTGGTGGCCCTTATAAAAGCAAACCCCAGGCTATACACAGCTGTGGGGGACACAGGGAGACAGACACTAAGAGAGAGAGCTGGACTCTCCCACAACAAAACTGACGAGGAGGAAAACTGAACAGACGATGCTGTCCCTAAAGGAGGAGGGTTTGGGGCATGAGGGAGGAAAGCCAATGCAGAAAAAGCATCCGTAGGTGAGGCGAAGGGCCGGAGGGACAGGGAGTGCTGGTCCACCAGAGGGACAGCTCACCCCAGAGGCTGTAGGGAAGGCAGGGAAGAAGGGTGCAGCTTCCTGGATGGTTTGCACTTGAATGGAATCCACATGCTCCCTGTCTTCCTATCATTTAACAAGTCTTTTTTCTTATTCTCTATGGTTTCCCTCAAACCCCTCTGATTTTGAACAAGGCTTTGAATGCCACTGTCTCAATTACAGAATTTTGTTTTTACAGTATGAATTATTATTATTTCTTTACACCTGAAGGCCCAGGTACCACAGGCCACCCACATGTTCGGGTACTCTCTCTGCTCCCCCACTGTCATGCAGCATGGGGACAGTCTCTCAGTTTCTTCTCTTTCTATAGTGTCTGGAAGCAAACATTTTTCTGAGGTTTTCTAAAATATGTCACTTTGCAGAGAAACAGATGGAGTGCAAATAACAAAAGTATCACCCCAATGAAAGCTGTCCCCAGTATTCTGTGCAGTGCAAATACAACAAGACCCTGGACTGTTAACAAATCCATCAATCATTTTTGTTCCACTGAGGACTGATCCATCTTTATCAACTTTATTCCAGAAAAAACTATCGTTGGATTGCCTCACCTAATTTTAACAATCAGCATGCCCTTACCTGATCGTTTTTTCTCCTTTACTTATGTGTTTGTGGTCACCTTGTTCGCCCAGCACAACAGATAGTCACAAGAATCTGTGGAATGGAAGGATGCTCTCTTTGGCCCCAGCCCCCAAAGACCACCTCATGAGAGGCACCACAATATACAATAATGGAATCGGACAAAGCTAAGAGCTGGATGCAGAGATCAGTCCCATGACTTCAGCCTCATTATTGCCACATCCCAATAAATGTAACCAACAGACTCTTCTAAAATAAGGATTTAAAAAGAAAAATCCACAGACTAAATAAATAAACTATATTTGTTTCTAAATCAATGGACCTAGAAGCTCTAGAAGACTAAACACTAGTAGTTTGGATCTATCCAAATTGCAATAGCTATTCAGCTATGGCCCTGAAAGAAAACATGATGAGAAAGAGTGTGGGATCACCCGTTCACCCTTGGTGCTATCTACAGTGAGAATTAGATTTCCAACATTTGCACAAGCACATATGTGCCTTAGTTGATTTGAAGGAAGCCAAAACATAAATCATGGGTCCGCAGTGTTCCTCGAAATGTCTATATTTAGACAGCGACAAGGTCAGATAATTCAAACAAACTATGGATAGCTATTAAATCTGCTTTTAAGTTGAATAAAAGTTAGAGACGGGACTAATATCCTCCCTCAAACACTTGCATAAATTTTTCTCATATTGCTGAATTCTTCTGCTCTAATTTTTAGACAGTGTCAGCTGTCTCTTTTTTCAGTCACAAATATGGAAGGGGTAAGCAGAATGTAAATCCTTGATATAAAGAACTCATGCCTGGGAGGGGCATTAACAAAAGAAGAGGCAAATGGAAGAGAGGCCCTGGGGACATTTTTTGTTTTAGGTGTTTCCACAAGACATCCAGTTAGGATAGAGTCTGACATCAGTTTCATCAAAATGTTTCTAAATGCTATCTTTGTACTTATTGTAGGCAATAAAAAATGGGTTCCTATTTCTTGATTGCATATGGAAATGCATTCAGACAAGAGTTAATGAAAATCTGCTAGAAAAAAACAAAACAAAACATTAATACACCGTCTTCCACAAGTGGATAGTTTTCTCCGAGTCTGTGGCTCCCCCCCCCCACCCCCACTGGCCGGTCAACTCCTACTGTATATTAACAGTGCAGGCTGGACAGAGAGACACTAAGGACAGCTAGGTGTCTTGCATTTCTTTCCAAGTGCTTTTTTGTTTTCTACAATACCTCTTCTTTCTTTTATTAGCAATGATCACTGAAAGTTGACTATAATTATAAGTTCTAATTATTATTTACAGTCCTTTAAAAATGCATTAAAGGGCAATTTATACAGTGTAGAAACAGTTCATCCCTAATGTAATTATCTGAAAGCTTTTTAAAATCATCAAAATGTTTTTTAAAAACAGATCCAAACATGACTAATCGCTTGTCCAATATAAGCAAAGCAATGTTTTTGGCAGGGGATTTATAATTCACTCCAGCGAAGTAGTTAATAAAAATATATTTAACAATGAATTAACACACTGCATTAGATAGGCAGTTAAGGTTGAAAGCAGTACTCAAAATTATGTAAGACAACTAAATTTTAATATGGAACACCAAATTACACATCAATTGCCACCTTCCAGACCTATTTTTCTGAAGTAATTTCTATTACACTATAAAAAATCCAACATAAAATGGTAATATATTTTATATATATATTATACGTTTACATAAATTATACACATATGATATATACACATATATAATACATATATACATACATTATACATATATAATAATTCATATCCTATATATACATATTGTATGTATAAATACATAGGTATAATATATACATATTATATATGTATTATATGTATGTATATATATCCTAAAATTAAGATTCTCTGCTAGAGACTGAGTCTGCTCTTTTATCTTTTGTTTGACCTGTACTACCAGTGTTAATAAAAAGGAAGCATCTTTAAAAATCGGCAACAGTGGAAATTGAACCATAGGAGAGGAAAACACACACCACTAATTTCTAGTCAAGTGTATAACGTGTAGTCATTAAAACACACAACCAAGTAAGGGTTTTGTTACAGGCTTTGGTTGATTTTCCAGATTTTTCACAGCAGGTGGGTGTTTCATCTGAATAGGTCAACCATCCACAGAAGGCCAGCAAATCTTGCATAGCCAGCACAGTTTAGAAGGGCAGGAGGATATTTTCGGAAAGAAGCATCCTGTTCTTTGATTTATGCCATTAGCGCAGCAAACAACTAAATTTAACGACTATAACTGATTTACCATAGAAGTGCCATATGATTCCTGTCCTTTGCCTGGAATCAACTGAAGCCCACATCAGATCAGTCTCTCTAGAAAATAACCTCCCAGATTTTCAAGTCTATCCTCAGGTCTCAGTTCACTGATTTCATTTTCAATATTGTTATACTGAAACTTGTTAGTTTAATCAGTGTCTTTCAGTGCTATGAGATTTCATTGTTTTTCCACTGAAGTCCAGGTAAAGGGATTCTTCCAGTGGCCTATTACTGCCCTGAAGAGAACTAATTCCTGATCTGACCAACTTCACCTTCTCTGCATTGATGACAACAGTGGTTCTCAAACAGGGATTATATGCCCCCAAGGGGATATTTTACAAGGTTTGCAAGGACATTTTTTAATTGCCCTGGTCATGGGGGAAATACTACTATCTTCTAGGGAGTGGAAGCCAGGAATGCTGCTAAACATCCTATTGTACGAAGACCAGCCCCCGCAATAAAGACCTATCCAACCCCAAATCCAGCTGACGCTGGAAAGCCTGAACTATAAAGATAAGATTTAAGGGTTAATACTTCTACTTGGATAATAGCAGAAAACCTGTGCCATAATTTTAAAAAGGATGACTTTCCAATACACCTTCTCTTATTGATCTCGGATATGCAAAGAGTAGCCAATTATAGCCTTTCTTTTTGAAAAACTATTGCTTAGTGCGTTGAAAAAAAAAAGTATTTAGAAAATCTTAACGTACGGTTTCATAGTTGATATTTATATCCTCAAAAAAAGACCAAATCACCTCAAGAAAATTCCTTTAGTTGTTTCAGGAGTGCAATTACACTTAGATTCTCCATAAATTCATGTAAAATGATAAACATTTAACATAACATTGCTTGCTTGCTTTTTTCCTTTTTTTTCTTAAACAAGATGGCAAAACACAGAACAGACAAACCACATAATTTATCAAACAGATACACATGGCATCTGGGTGGCCTGAAAGCCACCAAACCACACCTCAGACTTTTGCAAACAGCACTTCCTGGGAAGCAAGGCTTCACTGGAGAGCCAAGGGCATATACTAAAAGGAACAGCACAGCCCCAGAGGGCATGTACAAACTGTCCCGTCACCAGACTCCTCTCTCATTCTCTCCTAAACAGGCACAACATGGCAGTGCTTTTTCTCAGGAAAAATAAATCAAGCTCCAGAGTGTTAGTGTGTGTGTGTGTGTGTGTGTGTGTGTGTGTGTGTGTGTGTGTGTGTGTACACATATATATTTGTTTCTAAAAGTTTAGAAAATGTTTATCTTGCTGCCAAAATGATGAATGTCAGGGACTGCGGCATTTTATTGTCTAAGATTTCTTGAGTCATTTTGAGGCTTTGCTTCAGCACTGAGGGTCAAGACTCTACAATCTTTGGTGTTGATCTTATTTCCTCTGCCTTAGTCAAGAGAATGGGTCATCTTGGATGTCCTGTGTAGAAAGGAACCTATGAATACACAAAGATTATAGCCACCATCCATCTGAAAAGTCATTCCAACGTTAATTAATGTGTCAAAGAGAAAGGATAACTCTGAGTTGGTGAAATGCAGATTGCAACCCCGTATTAACTGTGGGCAATATGTTATGAGCTGAACTTTCCCATGTATTGGATTCTTTTGACCATGTAAAATAGTATCAAAATCCTCAGAAATACCAATTTTTCTAAATCCAGTCTCTGAGACTGCCTCCCCACACAAACTGCCTAAGAATTCTTTGCTAGACTTAGGAGAGGGTTCCTGATTTTTGCTTTCAGAAAAAAGGATTTTAACTTTTTTCTTTAACCATTGGGAACTAAAAAGGTAGATTCCCACAACACATCTCACACCAAAAAAATCCTGATCAATTAAGTACTTGAAGGTAGAAGATGAAAGTAAATGTGAATATTTTATACGAATTCCAATATTTATATAACCCAGGGTTGAGGAAGGACTTTCTGGGTACTAAACTAAAGGCAGAAAGCATGAGCAAAACATTTTATTGCATTTAAATACAATCTTTCTGCTCAGTAAAACAAAAGTAAGCAGAATAACAAATTAGAGGAACATCAGAACATATAGGGGCAATATATATAAAAGACAAAAGGTTAAACATTTATGGAGCCCCTAGAAATAAAAAAGGCAAAGATAAACGGTTGAAGAGAAAAATAAAAACATGAATACGCAATTTGTGGAAATATAATTCATAGGTAAACATGAAAAAACTTCAAGCTCACCAGTACTCATGGAAACAAATTAAAACAGAGGAAAGACATGTATTTCCCACTTATTAGACTGATGTCCATTCCCAGCAACGGTAACACTCAGTGACGGTAAAGTGACGGTAAAGTGGGGAGCTGGCAGTGTCCGAATTGCCAGTGGACCTGAAAATTGGTAAAGCCTTTACGGAAGCGATTTGACTACATTACTAAAAGATTTTAAAATCTCATTTCCTTTGACTCAGCAATTCCACTTCTAAGGTTTATTCAAAAGAAACAATACGGAAAGCTCATAAAGATGTGTGTATTAAATGCACGGTTTTTAATTCTTTTTTAACTAAACAACCAGAGGGCTGTGTCTCTGCCTCCACACCTATGTCCAGCAATCGCCCCTCACTAGGATGACTGCAACAGCTCCCTTCCCAGCTCCTTCTCCGCCTGGCAGTCAGCATGAGATCTTACAAACACAAGGCAGGTTACTTCACACACCCAGTATCGGTGGCCTCCCATTGCTAAGTCCCAACTCCTTACTTCTCACAGAGAGCTGTGGATATCCTGACCCGGGACCGCCTTGCAGGCCTCCTCTCCCCACCCACCTCAGACACACTTTGAAGTTCCTCCAATGGACCAGATGGTCTCTGGGCATGCTGCTGTTTTCTCCCTGAGAACACGGTCCCTACACTATTCCACCCCATAGCTAACTTATACACCCCAAACACATTTTTCAAGGCTCAGCTTAGCAGGCCCCTCCTCGGGGTAAACCTCTCCTGTTTCTGCCACACTTGAGTTAGATGTCCCTCCAGAGCACGTGCTGCCACAGTGCCTGCACGTATCCCATAGAGCAATGGCCACGCTGTATTGGAACTGTGTGTGGGTCACTGAAGTTTGCTGGCATCTAGGTCTCCTTTATCACTGCTTGGTCTTTTCAGAGGACACAAAGGTCTGCCTGCGCAGTAGCTCCCTCCTTTATTCACGGACCACGACACCAACAACATCTCTTACACATGCTCAACTCTTCCATAGTACATACACCTGGGCATAGCTGCCTGCATAGACATACTGAAGCTGCACATTTTTAGACCATTTTTGTGGTTCTTAGGTCCTTATTAGTTCTGCTTTAAGCATTTAAGCTTTAAGATGTGATTTCTATTGTTTTGGAAACAGAGAGTCTACATAGTTTCTTTTATTCTTTTTTCTAGGACAAACTATTAAAATCATATCAATACAGCACATCCTATTAGTTCAGCTTTCTCAAACCAGGAAGAGAATTTAAAAACCAGTTCCTTCATTCCGGATCCTTTGGTAATAATCAAAGATGAAAAGCAACCTAAATGTCCCTTAAGAGGAAACCAGTCAAATAAATTATACATCAATACAGTGGAGTACTGTGCAGCCATGAGAATGAGAAAGTCTTCACAGACCGACTTGGAAAATACCAGGAAGTAGCGTGAGGTGAAAAACAAGCAAAGTGATGAACACTATTGTCATATGCTGCTATGTGTCTACGAAGAGCAGGCACATCCATCGACCGTCTCTGGGACCACACACTTGTGGGGAGGGAAACTGAGGGGCAGGGGCCGAGATGGTGAGGGAGACTTCTCCTTGTATAACCCTACTGTTCAGCCTCGTTAGTGTGCTACGTATTTCAATGACGGCCTACTGTGGATTCCTATTTAACTAACTAGGTATGAATGTTCGACAAAACTCTTCATAGGAGATTTTAACATACCCTTTCCCCTCCCCCACATAAAAAGTCCTTACAATGTCCAGTGTTCCGGAACAAGGCTCTCATATGCAGCGGTCCCTGCTAGGTAATTAAAGTACATCTCAGAGGAGGGCTGTGGCCTTCTCCCCTGGGTCTACTCTGCTCCTCTTTCTCAGTCCTTCATCCAAGAATGTCCTGAGCCGCAGCCACTATAAAGTACTCCCCCTGTCTAACAATACTTAGGTATGTTCCATTTTCTTGGAGGCAGTGTGTAACTAGTATGGTTTCTTCCCAGGAAGTGGCGCTGAAATCAACCTTAAAGGAAAAGTAAAACTATGAATTCGTACAGCCAAATAGTACTAACTATAAATTCTGCCTTAGAGCTCATATTACCATAAAAAATGGATAGAACAAGGAAAACAAGAAAAGGAAGAAAAAAAGAGGGAGAAAAAAAAACCCTTCATTCCAATGGGCTCTTCCTTTTCCTTTGGCTTGGCACAGCCAACAAGGCAGGAGAACAGGGCAGGCCGATTTCCCCTTGACTAGAACTGGGTTTTAGATTCTGTCTACAACCGGTAAGTTGTAGATCGCACCTCAAATTCGTTTCTCCTACACCTTAAAGACATGTGCAAGGGAAGACTATGTTCTAGATCTCCTACATGTCCTGGTGCCAACCAGGTATCATGCTCACCCCATACAAACCAGCATATGACGATGCAGTGGAGGCCCCTTCCCAAAGGAGAACGGCAATAGATGGAGAGAAAATTCGGCAGAAATGCCAAACAGTGATAACCATGAAACATCTCTTGTCTTCATGCCGAGATGAAAACAAATACCTCCAAAAACTGCTAAATCTTATTACCAAGTTTTTTTTGAACAATACCATTAAGGGACACCTGGGTGGCTCAGCTGGTTGAGTGTCCAACTTTGGCTCAGGTCATGATCTTGTGGTTCGTGGGTTCAAGCCCCACATCAGGGTCTTGCTGTCAGTCTGTGAGTGCAGAGCCCGCTTCAGATCCTCTGTCCCCCTCTCTCTGCCCCTCCCTCGCTTGCACACTCTAAAAACATAAATAAAACCTTTAAAAAAATGATACCATTAATTCAATATTATCCAAAACATGGGAGAGAAATAATGAGAATTCCAAAAATCTTTAAGTGAGAAGAAAAATTTCAGTCCAATGGTCTTATAGAACAATCAGTTGCAATAATATTCCTAAGGCGTTAATACCAAAAAAGGATATTACTGACATGAAATAGAGAAAGATTTGGAAAACTGAGTTCTTGAAATATCACACACGCTTACAGATGGTACTACTTAAACCAACTAGTAGACAGATTATCAAATCCAGGCCTAATTAACTAATGTATATAAATTCAGATTCAACTTAAAAATCACATGAGAAGTTATTCTATATCAGAATTTACTCTATGTCTTACACTATACAAGACCCTTTCATATCCAATATCTCATCTAATCCTTAAAACAACGTTATCAGGTAGGTATTATTAGTCTCCTCTTATAAAGGAGAAAACAGAGCCTAAAAAAACACTGGAGACATAGCTGAGGTCATTCAGGTCATAAATGGCAGCACTAGGCCTGGAACCTGGACCCTCAGCCTCTAAGAGGATGCCTTGTCTATGATGTCAACAGATGTTAATGAAACTGCGTTTGGACAGAACAGTGATAATGTAACCATTATCTAGTTATTAGATACCAGGTTATTCTATCTGCTGATACAGAAAGACTATATTTAAATTGTTTTTATAAGAACAGAACTTTTATGTACTTCTTTCTAAGTGAGAGAAGCAAACGAGTAAGGAAGACAAAAAAAAAAGACTAAAAAGAGATCAACCAAGAAATAATACGCATCATTTAATGGTTCCTCTTTGACCCCATATATCTTTTTCTAAATTCAAGTCAATTAAATGTAGCCTCTAGTTTTTGTGCTGACATGTGCCAAACACATATTTAAGTACAAACTGGATTCCTATCCTCAAAGATCCCATAATCTAGCCAAAGAGTCAAACCCGCAAATACAAAATTACCAAATAATTTCATGCAGATTGAAGTGAAAGAAGAAATAGCAATCCAGAGGACAAAGGAAAGACATCTCCCTGGGAAGGGGGCTCAGGGAGGAAGGGCTCTGCTGAAGATGTGACATGTGGGTGGGGGGCTAGGAGCTAGCCAAAATGAAGAGAATTCCAAGCAGAAGCATCCCTGTAAAGAGACAGGCCCCACACCCCCACCTGCAGTCACACAGAGGAAAGAGTGCAGGCTGACTTCACTAGAATACACATCTCAGAAGATGGGAGTAACCAAATGCAGGCTGGAGGTGAGCAAAAAAGGAGGTAAAGATCCTTCCAAGATTTCTTGCTTGGGTCTTGGAAACAATGCCATTAATGACACATGAACTACTGAAGAGGAGGAGACTTACTGAGACAATTCAGTACATGCTGAAGTTCAGGAGGGTTCTATGAGGCATAAGAAAACCAGGGACTCAGGTTTCAGAGAGGCGACAGGGTTCACAGACTTGAGACGTAGTCCCTCAGGGGGTTTCCAGAACTCTAGGTTAACTACTCTACATTCAACTTCTTAGAAATGAACAGAGGCTGAAGTAGGCTGTATCAAAAGAAAAAACACTGAACTGTGGTAAAAGCACTAGGAATTTAAGCAAACAGTACGCTATAGCCCCCTTATTTACAGCAGTTCTGATCAAAACAAGGAGATACGATCAGCAAAGGTCCTATTCATACATTTGTTGGACTGCAGATCCACAGACAGAATAAATAACAATTAGGAGACTTTTAAACACAGCTGTTCCCAATACTGGCTCTTGCCTGCAGTAGTCGAGGGAGGGCCACTGTTTTCTCTCAGCCGCAAGTATTCGTGCCCTTGGAGCACTCCCTCAAAATCTGGGTGTTCTTCCATCTACTCAGGAAGTCTTCCCTGGCTTCAAAATGATGGGAACAAAAATAGGAACCGGTGAGGTTACTTCCTCAAGTTAAATGGAGAAATAATCAAAAGCATACTCTAACCCGCATTAAATGTTTTTTAGACAAAAAGAAAAGGGAATAAACTAGGAGCATGTATCGCCAAAGAGCCCCGTTCCAGGTCCTGAGGGAGGAGGCACACTAGGCAAATTCTGGCCGGAAGACCCCAGCTCTAAATTCAGAATCATGTGGCCCTTCTGCGTCCTTGTGCTAGCCGCCCTCCACAATATTTCTCCATCTGTAAAGAGAGGTCTCGGCCTTCTGACAGTCCCTGAGAGCCTATGGGAGGTACCATGCAGGCCTTCCTTGGGGAGTCCAGAAAGCAGTGTGGAAACAAAGCCTAGACTTGGAGTTGCACACTCGGCCCTACAAGGCAGTGGAGGTGTGCACCAGCTATCCACATGCTCCACGTGCTCCTTCGGATTCAAGCATGGAGTAGGCTCCTTAACCTCAACTAGCTCCTGTGTCAGGAAACAGAGAGTGTCCCCCTCTCTGTAAGTTTTGGGAGGCCTGGGCTGCCCCAACCTTCTAAGACTGGGGGAGAGTAGGAATTCCTCCTGCTTCATACAGGACACCAGGAAGAACAACCCATCAACGGCTACCAGAGGAGGAGGGAGTGTTGGCAGATGCATCCGTGCACGGGGAAATCAGGACAGGCGCCAATGGCTGCAGTTCAGAGTGAAATTTGGGAGGCTTTTTTTTTCCTTTTAAGTTAATAATGACTGCAAAGTGAATCTGCATTCCAAGGCGACTCCCAGGGTGTTAGAAGACTTTACCAAGATGCTCTGACTCTTGCCTGTCTTCCCAGGAGCCCTTTCAGGATACGTATGACATATGTTCTCTTTATGCAGAATGCCACAATGGTGCGCTGAACCCTGATTTTCAGGAACGTGCCAGTCTCAGTTGCCCTGGTATCTGGATGCTCTGAGGCAAGTCCTGGCATAAGGCAATTTCGCTCTGGGGCCCATCCCGTGCGCCTTCCTAAGCTGTTTGTTTCCTAATTATCCCCAGCCCTTGCTGAGCTTCACCGTTGCCAGCTCCCCAGCCTCTCGCTCTTCGCAGTTACGTGTGCTCAAACCTCTCCTATCGATTTCTCCTAAACCTGTCCTCCTGGTCCCCAGCAACAGTCCTCCGCCAAACCATTCATAACTAACCTTAAGGAAATGTCTAAATTCACAGCCTCTACTCTTCGACCTCCTACTCACTCCTCGAACTGTCACTCCACTGAAATGGATTTTTGCCAAGGTCACCCACAACCTCCGTGATCCTGAATGCGGCAGGTGTTTCCAAGTCCTCTTCTTGATAATAAGAATGATGCTATCACCCAATGTTTACTGAGCACTTCGTGTATGCCAAGTATGATCCTTCGAACCGTGCAAACTTTATCAAGGCTTCACTACCAGCTGATAAAGTAGGTTTACAATTACAGCCCTTTTATGAATCAAACCTTCGCGAATTAGAGTGACACGTAGCCAGTGTCACACAACCTGTGAGCAAGGCAGGCAGGACTCAGAACACAGGCTTCCGCCTCTGTGGCCTGGGCTGCTTCTCTGCACTATCAGAAGGCAGCCCTTGGCCTGTCCCAATTCTTCCTCCTCTTTCCTCCTTGGTCTCCATCTGGGGCTGCTCTTTGTGCACCCTTAAATACTGATGGTCTATCCTTGCCTCCTCATCCCTAGGGTGCTCTCATCCAGTCCCTGGCTTCAATTATTACTCACAGAATCAAAATCTGTCTCTCCAACTGGTCTACTGTCACATCCACAGGTGCCCCAGGTTCAATGCACTGTCCTCTACTTACTACTCACCCAGTGCTGGAGTCGCCTGTCCCATATTACTGTCATTGTCCCCCCGGTGCCTAACACTGAGGTTAGCAGGTGGGAGGTGCTCCCTCAGCAATTACGAAATTAATTAACATGGAGACTTTGGCTGCCTCCCTAGACCTCAGTTTCTCACTTGGAAAACAGACTTGCATCAGGGAATGGAAGCGTGTTACATCCTGTAAGCTGCCCTTTGAAAAGTGGTTTGTAGCAAAATAAGTGTGCAAACATGCTGCGTATCCTCCTCTTTGCAATTCACATTAGATAGCATACTAAAAGCTCTCAATCTTTTGTCATTGTTTAATAAGGGTCTCTGACCCTTTTCCGGGAATATCCCAGGCCCTCCAGAGACAGTGCTCCATGGGGGTGCATGCTTTGGCAGGGGCGCCTGGGTGGCTCAATGGGTTAAGCATCCGACTTCAGCTCAAGTCATCATCTCGGGGTTCTTGAGTTCAAGCCCCGCAGAGGACTCTGTGCTGACAGCTCAGAGCCTGGAGCCTGCTTCAGATTCTGTGTCTCCCTCTCTCTCTGACCCTCCCCCCCTCATACTCTGTCTCTCTCTCTCAAAAATACGTAAACATTAAAAATTTTTTTTCTAAATAAAGAAGTGTGAGTAGGCCAGTCCCTTGTTTTGTGAACTTTAAACAGTCACCTGGGCCACCTTAGAAAGCATCTGTCAATTCCTTAGAAAATTAAACACAGAGTTACCATATATGACCCATCGATTCCATTTCTAGGTTTATAGCCAAAGAGAAGTGAAAACACATGTCCACACAAATATATACAAATGTTCACAGTGGCATTATTCATGATAGCTAAAAGGTGGAAATAACCCACATATCCATCAAGTGATGAACGGGCAAACAAAATGTAGCAAATCTGGATAATGAAACATTATTCAGCCATAAAAAGGAATAAAGTACTGGTACTACATTCTACAACAAGGAAGAACCTTGAAAACATTATGTTAAGCAAAACATGCCAGTTGCAAAAGACCACATAGGGTATGATTCCATTTATATAAGCTGTCCAAAATAGGCAATTTAAAGACACAGAAAGTGAATTTATGGTCACCAGGGGCTGGGAGTAACTGCTAATGGGCAAGATATTTCTTTCAGGGAAGATAAAAATGTTTTAGAATTAGATAGATAGTGGTGACAGTTGCACAACTGTGAATATACTAAAAACCAATGAAATGTACACTTTAAAAGGGTGCGTTTTACGGCATGGGAATTACATCTTAATAAAAAACCAAAAAAAGGTACAGTGGATAACCACAATAAACAAAATGAACAATAAAGCTCATCTTTATAACTTGAACTGGTTAAGGTAAATAGGTGTCCCAATAAAACATGCCAATTAACCATAGTGACTTAGGTCATTCACACTAAATAACAAAGACAGGAACAAAAAAACCTATATTTAGTAGATTTAATAGATTTAAGTATATTTACTTCCATATACATGAAGTAAAGCGGAACAAAATCTGAAATTCAGACCTAAAGGTAACTTCTAATATCCAGTAAGAACTGTTCCTTCAAGAGTATCACGGACTTACACTGACAACGCGGGTAAACCATCTTCTATCCTCCCTGGAAACAGCAATGGCCCTTACAGAGCCAAGGGGGACATCCATCGTCCTTCATTTTCTGTGCCAATGTCCCCGAACAGGCACAATCAGCGGGTGACTGAAGGTTATGAAAAACTTAACCTGTTCACAAAGCTGACAGTTCCGAGGCTCAGAATGCTAAAACCCTAGACTTCTAATTTAGATTTCACTCTTTTTGTTAGATACCATATGACCTAAGAGCATTTTGTATTCATTTAAATACAGAGAAAAAATTTATCCTGAAAGTCTAACAGAAAGTGATTAAAAGAGATGGGTCCTATAGGATATGGCGTTTAGTACTTTCTAAGTAAGCCACAAAAACTAAGGATAAAACCTGAATATGTACTCTTTGACCCAGGAAGATTTCCTGTAACTCCATGATTTTAAAGGTCTAGATAATTCAAGTCATAAAGGTCTTCACTCCATAGTGTTTCATCTAACAGCCCCTATAGTTATTCATTCATTCTACTAACGTTTCTTGAGCACCTACTATGTGCCAGGCATCAGGCCTAGTGTTAGGGGTACAGAGATGGATAAAAACAGAGACTGTCTTTGTATTAGAGGATTCTTAGACTGGTGGATAAGACAGTCATCAATCAAATAATACATACAAGAGATGCAGTGAACAATATTTATTTAGAAATTAGATAAGTTCTGGGAAAGCTGAACCTTGCAGCAATTGTTAGGATTCTCTAAGCTTTATCTTATTTATTGTTGTGCAAGGGAATCTTATTAAAAAGACATCAGATCTTAAATTTTTATTACATTAACTTGGAAAAAATCAATAAAATTGCTCTAGATATGCCTATAGACCATAGTCTATTATATACATAGAGAGAGAGAAATATATATACATTGAGAAATATATATATTAGTGAGAAAGATTCATCAGGAAAGGTTTAGAGCTAGACTGAGTTTAAATTAAGCAGTTTCTGTTTGAAGTTGATAGCAGCCTATATAAAATCAAAGTCAGATGGTAAACGACATTAGTGAAAACGGCAGAGTAGAGAACTCCAAAAGTTCATTGCTCCATAAAAGCATCAAATAAACTGGCAAAACTGTCAAAATCAACTTTGTTAAACCTGGGACACCACCAAAATATTGCAGCAACCAGGGGAACCAGGGGAACACTTAATAAAAAACAGCTAGATCTCAGCAGGAAAAGCCGGCCACTTTGTGGTATTATAAGTTACCCTGGCACCATCCCCGGCTCTCCAGCTCAGCAAAGAGCCTTGAAGAAAAAAGCCCATATTCCCAATACAGATACCATTACCAGAAGAAGCAGAGTGGAGTTTGTTTTGAAAGAAGTGTGGTTGTGTGTTGTGATCTGCCTGGTCGCTTCAGCTTGACGGGCTCCAGGCTCTGCCACAGCTCTCCTAACTTGGGACTCTACCAAAGCTGAGGCGGCTGCCCCAGGGAGTTGTCAAAAACACTCAAAAGTAAATATACTAGTAGCTGCTGCCTGGGACAATAAATAACTGTTGGAGTAAACAATGAACTAACCAATAAGCTTGGGAAGAAAATTTGGGGATTGAGATGCTTTGTCAAAACAAACGCTTTAAAAAGATCACACAAAGAGGGGGTATAGCTCAGTGGTAGAGCTTTTGACTAAAACGATCAGACATAGTCCTGGGAATCTAGATAGTCAAGTGCAGGTATGGGCCTAAGTATCTGCTCAGGAAAGCCCTGAGATAACTTTAAACTCTCACCTCTGGCTGACCCTCGAGTTCTGTGCATGCAGGAGGTGAAGGCTAAGGCGGAGTTATCAATACCTATCCGATCACTAGAGAGACACTAAGCTGATAGAATAGAGATAGCATTGACTCAAGACAAAGAATACAGACTGCTCAAAATTGGCACGGAAAGTCACAAAACAAGCAACAGCAGCTACAAGTAGCAACAAACCCTGGGGAGTGAAGAGAATCTAATTTCCAGAGTTGCCACGCTACAATATTAAAAATATCTATTTTTCCACACACAAAAAATTACACAGCACGTAAAGAAATAAGAAAATATGGTTCATATACAGAGGAGAAAAGGCCACTAATAGAAACTGTCCCTGAGAAAGCACACACATTGGTCTAATCAGACAAAGACTTTGTTTTTTTTTTTTAATTTTATAAATGTTTATTTATTTTTGAGAGAGAGTGAGAAAGAGAGAGAGAGAGAGAGAGAGAGAGAGAAAGAGCAAGAGAGACAGAGCTTAACCAGGGGAGGGGCAGAAAGAGGGAGACACAGAATCCAAAGCAGGCTCCAAAGCTGTGCTGACAGCTCAGAGCCCAACATGGGCTTGAACTCACAAACCGTGCGATCATGACCTGAGCCAAAGTTGGATGCTTAACCGACTGAGCCACCTAGGCACCCCTGGACAAAGACTTTAAGTGAACTATTTTAAATATGCTCAAAGAGTTAAAGGGAACCATGTGCAAAGAACTAAAGGAAAATGATGTCTCGTTCAAAAGAGATTATCAGTAAGTAGACAAGAATTATTTTTTTTTTTAAGGAACCAAATAGAAATTCTGGGTTTGTAAAGTACAAGAAATAAATGAAATTTTCACTGAGTAAGCAAAAGAAAGAATCAGCAAACCTGAAGGTAGGTCAACTGATACCACCAAGTCTGAGAAGCAGAAAGGAAAAGAGAATGAAGAAAAATCAGCACAGACTAAGAAAGCTCCAGGACACCACCAGTCCCACCAGCTGGGAGTTCCAGAAGGACAGGAAAGAGAGAAAGGAGCAATAAGAATGTTTTAAGAAATGGGGCACCTGGGTGGCTCAGTTGGTTAAGCGTCCGACTTCAGCTCAGGTCATGATCTCATGGTCCGTGAGTTCGAGCCCCGCGTCGGGCTCTGTGCTGACGGCTCAGAGCCTGGAGTCTGTTTCAGATTCTGTGTCTCCCTCTTTCTCTCCTCCCCAGCTCATGCTCTGTCTCACTCTTCTCAAAAATAAATAAATGTTAAAAAAAAAAAAAAAGAATGTTTTAAGAAATAATGGCTGAAAATTCCCCAAATGTGATGAAAAATAAGAACTGATGTTTACTTAAGGGCAAAACTAACAGAAGCAGTTGTGTGAGGCAACTGAACTAAGCCCCATGCCACTGGGTGTTTCTGACACAGAAAGACTGGGAGTTCAATGAAACAAAATTCCTTGTGAACAAAAGTCCAATGAGAGGTGAGTGCTATGGTGGCTCTAACAGCTCTCTGCTAAAGATCCTTCATATAATAAGAGAAGGCAGTAGATGGAAATCCAGGTGTCCATCTACGCACCCCTGGCCACTCTCACTCACCAGCCTCCAGGCTTCTGCTCTCTTGCTGTGCTCCTGCTCCCTTCACATCCGAGAGCTGCCTGGCCCTCCCCAGTGCTCACAACCAGGTTTCCTGATGTCACACACACACACACACACACACACACACACACACACACACACACACCCTCTCAGACTGTTTGCCTGTCCCCACCCCTACCTTTAAATCACTAGAGTGGCAAGTAGCCACAGTGGCAAGGAGGTTTGCCTTATCCCTCCAGTGAGGGGCAAAGGACTGAGATGCCTGCCTTACATGTTTCAGGGAGACTGACCCACCCTGGCTAGTTGGGGAGTCCCACACAAATCATATTTCAATCAAAGGTTGGAGGAGGGGGCAGGAGGTGAGCTGATTTTAAGTGCTTAAAACATTTTCTTATACTTAGTCATCTTTCAAATTCATTCTTAAAGATTGTTTATCTTAGGTTATTTACTAAAGAGGGGTTGCTATTTTCTCCAATAAACCCTTTTCTAATTCTAATTTTACAGCAAGTTATCAATAGGGAAATCAGGGCTCCATATGCAAAATTTTGCCTCCAGAAGCTTTTTGTCCAAAGTATCAATAGATGCCTTCACAGAAGAGTGATGAAAGGGTCTTTAATGAAATCCCACAATTTGATTACTTCTTTTGAGGTAGCATATTTAGCTGTCTCTAAAAAGATTTTCTTCCTAAAACATAATACACTCATTTTAATTATTGTGGGCTAAGAAAGGACTCTGTGCCCATTTATAGACAGAATGCTTCATTTGCCCATTGCCAATTGTGATTTTTCTATTGACAGAAATATACTGGCAGTATACATTTCAATAGCACCTAACACCAAAGTTTCTAAGCCCTCTCTTATACATATTATACTATTACCAAATACATGCATAGGAAGATTAACTTCCTAAATATAGCCTCCTCTATAGCCATATTTGGCGGAATTATAAAATCTTAGGAATGATTTCTTTTGACCAAGGAAAGAATATTTTATGAGCATTAAGAGACACAATGCATTATCTAAGAAAGATCTATCCAGTTAGAAAAACATGAGGAGATTTCAAATCTTTAGAGTTACATTTTTAGACCATTTCAAAACTTCAGAATTCTTTTAAAATTTTGAGGGAGGTTATATCTTAAAATAGGTTTTAATTTAGCATTTCTATTGCAAACTCTAAATTGCAGTGAATTCTGAATACTAAAATTCTGCTTATTGAATAAGTTTTAACATAACAAAAACTGCAAAGCCAAATTCTATTCTAGCAGTGAAGATTCTGCTTTGCAGGAATTAATTTTCTAAGTTCATAACCATTAAAAAGCATGAATTTTCCTCTTCCCCACCACACATTAAAAATAGTTTTTGTTGTATCACATTCTTTTCAAATAGTGGCATGCAACTCTCTCTCTCTTTTCTTGTCCTGCTAAAAATATGTACAACTTAACCAACCTACTAAAATCAAAGCAACTTTTTTTCCCCCACAGCTACCAGTTTCCTGGATGTGAATCTTCCACACAGCTATCTTAGTATTTCCTGTATCCTTACATAAATAGAAAATTGTTCTATTTGGACCCTTCATGATCAAATTCTCTCTTGATGATTGCCTAATTAATAGAAAGAGGCAGTGGTAAAAGATCATGCTAAAATGATTTGCATCTGTCTTTAGAAAACATTTTTGCACTCGCATATGAAAATGAATAGTGATATCCTGGGAATTTAGAACTTTCTTCTTTTAAAGTCTGTCACACTTCTATTTCACATCTTTTTCTAGAATACAGGCAGAAGTGCATCTCCTGTTTTTCTCATCCACATCCCCACTCAGCCTTTGAATAATTCTGAAAGCATGGTGAAATAAGATCTCCTCTTAGGGAAATCCAGATGCCGTATTTCTCAAAAGACTGTTCTTAGCTCATGTGTTCAATGATTTTACCATTTATTAGATATTTTGCCAGCTTGCCAAGAATGGCTAGGGAGTCACCAATTTACAGTCCTCCATAAAGCAGGTAAATCACATTTCCAATATACCATTTCCTTGACCCTTCGGTCACTATATTTAAAGCTTTTTTATATTAAAGCTTTGGCACTAATTACTTAAAAGAAAGATTCTCTACTAAGGCAAATTTATTGTGGAACTGTCCATTTTAAAAGATATGATTAAAATATCTGACCAGCATTTCTCTACCTACTAGGCAGCAGGTATTTCTTGCTATCTACACATATATAAGAAGTGGACCACCTGACCCCCTTCCCTTAGAAAAAATTATCATATGGGCTAGATTAAATAAATATTATTAAATACAATAAAACATGTAATGCTTAAAGGTGTTTTCTTTCAATGTTTCCTTTATTTTTGAGAGTGAGAGAGACAGAGTATGAGCAGGGGAGGGGCAGAGAGAGAAGGAGACAGAATCCACGAAGCAAGCTCCAAGCTCTGAACTGTCAGCACAGAGCCCGACGCAGGGATCAAACCCGTGAACCACGAGATCATGACCCAAGCCGAAGTCGGAGGCTCAACTGACTGAGCCACCCATGCGCCCCTTAAAGATGCTTTTAAGTCAAAATATTAAGCACCTTCTTTTTTAAATGGCTTTGACCCATTTTGTTCTGGAATGAAATGCCTAATTCAAACTTTAATTGAAGGTGAGATATAATTTTAATGGCAGTTATCACACTAAATTTCTAACAAATGGCAAGGATAAAGAAAAACTATAAACAGAATAACAAAACATATTCATAGATTATGATCTGATATTGAGAAACTGAATTCAAAATGCTTTATTGTATTCTCATGTAGTGGTGGTTATAACACAGTGGTTACCAATACAGTAACACTTATTTATTGATAGTATTTGAGGAACTGGGTGGCCTCCAGTTAAATAAGTAAATCTATTTTAATTTTAAATAAAAACCCCACACAAGCATCTGCACTCCTGAATTCTGTGAGCACATTCTCCCTAAAGGCTGGCCCTCTGTACCCCCACCAATGGCCAAGCCAGTGTGCAAGGGCCACTTACAAGGCTCAGGGAGCTTGTTTCTTGCTCTCTTGAGTGCTCTCTCTCACTCTCTCTAATCTCCATATCTGATTTTTAAACTTTTGGTTCATCTTTCTAGTTGTTCATTGCCTCAACAAATAAATAGAAGTTTACCATATAATCATATTAAACAATAAAATCAACATATATATGTGGAATATTCTAGGAGCTAATACAATGCTATCTCTTATTCATCTGTAAAAGGAGAAAAACATTCAAGGATTAACAATATATCTAATAGATGCCATTTTAAAAAGTTAAATGAGAGGCACCTGGGTGGCTCAGTCAGTTAAATGTCTCTCAATTCAGGCTCAGATCATGATCTCCCATGAGATAGAGCCCTGCACTGGGCTCTACAGAGCCTGCTTGGAATTCTTTCTCCCTCTCTCTCTGCCCCTCCCCCGTTCATATGCACACGCGCACACCTGCACTCATTCACTCTCACACAAAATAAATAAGTAAACATTTTTTTAAATAATAAATAAACACTTTTAAAAAAGTTAAATGATATCTAAAGCCACTGGTCTTCTAAATAACAAGACTGAAGAATCTGGAATCCATAATCAAGTGACTCAAGCATCTGTTGTCACATTTACATGCTATTGTTGGTAGATGTTTTTTCAGGTAATAAAGTAACTAAATCATAAACAGTACCATTAACAAAACATTATGGACAAATTATTTCAGTTTGTTTAAAACACATAGGCTCTTTGTCTCACTGATTTTTTTCACTCTCAGAGGCAGTGAGGGGGAAAAAACTGGGTTCTGGTGATTCCATTTCTGGCGACTAAATTTTAGACTGATGCCATATAGGTGGCACATATGGGTATTATTTATTTCATAATATGCCTGAATGTATTTCCAATTGTTTTGTCTATTCTTCTGCCACAGCTTCCAGAAAATACCATTCTGAAGTCCATATTTACAGAATCTTTGCAGTGAGGATTCCCAGGGAAGAACATTTATTCATGCACTGCTACTTGAGGTAACTCCTCCTCACTCTTCCCTCACTCTGGGGGAAGCATCTCCAGGAGGAAGCATCTCCAGGAAGACAGATGCCTGCTCAACCTGACTCCAAAAAGGTCAGTCAGAAAAAGCATGTATTTTTTATAAGCCAACTATACAAACCACAGAATGAATAACATAAAGGAAGACTAAAATATTAAGGAGCTAAGCATACAACTTTAAAAGTAAAAAAAAAAAAAACTCAAAAAAGAAAAGAAAAAGAAATAAGGACAAAAAAAGATAAAACTAGAAACTAATGAAACAAAAGGGTAACAACAGAGCAACAGAGAAGATCAATAAACCTTGTTTAAAAAGATTATGAAACTGGGGTGCCAGGTGGCTCAGTTAGTTAAGCTTTTGACTTCAGCCCAGGTCATGATCTCGCAGTTTATGGGTTCAAGCCCCACAATGGGCTCTTTGCTGACAGCTCCCAGCCTGGAGCCTGCTTCAGATTCTGTGTCTCCCTCTCTCTCTGCCCCTGCGCTCTTGCACTCTGTCTCTCTCTCTCTCTCTCTCTAAAATAAGCAAACATAAAAAAAAAAAAAAATTATGAAATTGATAAACCATGGCAAGCCTAATTTAGAAAAAAGAAAGGACAAATAAAAAATACGAGTAATGAAAAGAAGGACATAACTATATATGCGGTGGATTACAAAAAGGTGGGATGAACGTTTTAATAAATTTGAAAACTTAAGGAACAAAGCCCCAGAACCTCTATTGCACCATTTCTTATTAAAGTGTTATTTAGTAATTTAAATTCAGGCTCTGAATGAGTAAATTCAGGTTTTTGATTCAAAGGAATAAAACTAAAAATTTTACCTACGATATTTCATACTAAGTATTATGATTTATAAATACTATAAATTTAAGAATGATGCCCACATCTTTTTAAAAAATTTACCTAATCCAGAGTTTTCTTCCAGTATTTCTATTTCACCTTTGGGATTATTTAATACAGGTGTATAAATGTTGCCAGGTGATTATAATTTAATAACTTTCTAAAACTTAACTGAATGACCCTTGTACTTCCAAATTTAATATTAACTTTGAGCTGCCATATGACTGCCTTATTCCAGTCCCAGGTAAGTGCAAGAACAATAAACTCAAAGCATTATATAGCCAGGAGAGATTTCAGCCCCACACTTTACAGATATGAAATCTAGACCTAGTGAGGTGAAGTAACTTCCCAGGTTGTCACATTAACTTTCTTTCCTCCAACACAGAAGGTCATGATAACTCAGCACTCGGTGGAACACATGATGCTGCCCTATTACCCTCACTATTAAGGTGATGGAAAGCCAGTGCTAAAACCCCAATGTGTGGCCCTCTGGGGCTACTATGTGGAAGCAGCATAGTCACTAGCCTTAAGGGGAGTTTTCACACATTATCTAAAAGATTACTTTCCGCACACACAAAAATTGCCATTATTTTAACATGTCTCTTCTTTTATCTTCCTGGTTTAAATGCCTTGTTGATTGCAAAGTTCATGGTGACAATTTGCTCCTCCTTGTAATAAACTAGCACAATTTTACAGTCTTTAGCCTCTCAGATTAAGGGTATGAGACTGTTGAACAGTCGTCCTTTGATTCTTCAGTTATACAAAAGTCATATAAAAAGTCAGATAGCAACACAAGCAGGTTAAAAGGAGAATAATCAGGCAATCATCTAAAGTCTTTTCTACATAATACTAAATTTTTTACAAGACATTTGAATGATTCACAGAATAAAAATCTGGCATTGTAGAATCAAAATATCAAGATGTAGTTTCCTCTTTTGCATAAATTTCCAAAATGACTGCTACAATGTCCCTCATGCTAGATGGTCTTTTTCCATGTGACCTTGCACTGTCCCATCAAAAAGTAGGGTCTCATTCCCCTCTCCCTGCATCTGGGCTGCCAATGATTCACTTGTAACTAGAAGAATGCAACAGAAGTGACTCAGTGTGACCTCTGGGGCTAGGTCACAGAGGCCATGAAGGCTCCACCTGGTTCT
The DNA here is from genome assembly GCF_027475565.1 of Acinonyx jubatus. Taxonomy (NCBI): domain Eukaryota; kingdom Metazoa; phylum Chordata; class Mammalia; order Carnivora; family Felidae; genus Acinonyx; species Acinonyx jubatus. Next base: position 131,943,480 of record NC_069384.1, on the reverse strand, counting down.
CTTGGAAGGCTTATTCAACCACCTAAGACCATCACATTGGAAAGGCCACACACAGGCACTCGGCTGAGCCCAATTTTCCCATTACCCACACCAAGGTGCTCAATATGGGTGTGAGTAAGCCAACTAGGAAGGGAAGCCCCAACTGTTTGAATTACCCAGCCATTCAAGTCTTCCCAGTTGAGGCCCAGACATTGGTGAGCAAAGACAGACACCCTAGATGTGTCTTGCCCAAACTGCTGACCCAAAGAATCCATGATCATAATAAAAGGGTTACTGTTCATGCCACTAAGTTTAAGGCAGTTTGTTATACAGTTAGATATAGTAGATAACCACAAAAGCATGTTTGGGCCAAAAACACAACCAAAAAAACTAAAACTCTTGATTACTGCTGCGTATAGTTATAGGACTAATTCTTATATTTATTCGCTAGGTGGCCAGATAACAGAAGGTTAAAAAGACCCTTCAGACCTGACCCAACTGAAAGGAAGATCAATCCACTAGCACATGGAGGATGTATGTCCTTAACAAAATGGGACCGTATCCTATGCACATCCGCATTACGAAGGACAGAAAAGGGCTAAGTACCAGGAAAAGGCCAGGCCAGGGAAGGAAGAGCCTTTTATAGCATAGCTATCTCATTCTCCAGTCACTGCCAGGCAACCTACTAAGGAAACTATGAGTCTCCAAGGAGCTCATGAGACAAAGAACACAGGCAAGGGGAAGGAGGAGATAAAGAACACACAAGTTGCTCCTTTACCCTTTGAGGTACAGGATGACACATGGCTAATATCACAAAAGAGAGAAGAGAGCCTAAGATATAATTTACCATACAGACTTGAACACCAATGAGGAAAAATCAAGTATTTTAACTATCTTTATCTTTTATCCTTCAAAATTCTGTTGAAAACATATTTATATTTTAAGTCTCTTTAAGTAATTTGCATCAAAATAACTCCAACATTCATCATCAACAATTTGGACTTCTCCTCTAAATAAAAAGATGATAGAGTTATATGAAGCACATTCATTTGATGCCATAATATCACTGAGTCTTTATACAGATGGTATTAATTTTCTTTAGACTGGATGCTCTTGGTGGTAAATTATTCCTGGAGTTTTGGTAGTAACAAATTTGAATCCCAAACTGCAGAATATATTTTTCCATGAGAAACAGTGCCAGGAAAGACACCTTCCCTCTTGACCATTTCTTCACCCCATGAACCATTTTATTTCCCTTCTTCAATACTTCAGTAAAGATACTTTGAGTAGACGTATGAATTTGTTCACTACAGAAACCCATTAGCTCCAGCAAAACCTCTAACAGCAAGGGATATTACATTTTCTTGATCAAAACAGTGAAAAACAACCAGCTCAAAAGCAAAATATTTGGTTATTTGTTGTTTTAAAAAGCTGAATAATCTTTCATTCCATATTCTACATCCTTCCTCAGATTTGTCTATTTCCTAGTATGGCAGGTTTCCTGAGTCAATTTGTACCTTGTTAATTCTGATGCTTTGCATCGTATTAAAGTAGGCTATGATCAGCAAAAATCAGCAACAACAAAAAACCTTTCAGTCAGATCAAAACAAGAAATGCTTTTCAAGATTATAGGCTCTTACTAAGCATGCTTTGAGTTAATTAAGTAAAAATAATGGAAACCTTGGCAGACTATTTTAGATGCCCATGAATTACTTCCTGAGGTATAATAACCAAGTTAGGCCTGGATTTTCTTCATGATATTTATTCCGTTCCATGTTTCTAAACGTAGACTGAATGGGGTATCCCTCTTTTTCTCTCTCATCTTTCCTCTTGCACAAAGCTGTGAGTGGGAGATGGGTGGACAATGGATGGGCACTGTCCTCTCCCTCCACCAAACCTGGCTTGACCCAAACAATGTAAAGATGACCTTTTTAAAAATAATCAAAGTTTCCCATACTGCAAACGATGAATTTGAAAGGAAAAACAGCGTAAACAGAATAAATCAATAGAAATTTCCTAGTGACAGAGATGAAACACCACCTAAATAAGAAGAGGAAACAGTGATAAAACTTAAAGGAAAAATATTAGAGCAGCAAATAAACCTACCTATACAACCAGAGAATATATCTAAACCGGGAAGTTCCAGTGCCATAAAAACTCATGAACTATGGAGCATGGATGACTCTAACATGAAATATGTGGTGAAAAATTTCAGAGAATCTACCAGCAAATACATGCTGATTCTATGTTAGGTTTTGGCTAAATATCAGCACAAAGTGAGTGTGGATGTTAACACTGAGAGCTCTCAGCTTAAAATAAAAAAGACACGGTGAGAATAAATATGAAGATTTCATTGAAGACTTAAGCACCTTCCAGGTCTTGAATCAAAAGCATTTAACTTCATAGAAGAACGTTCACTAATGTTATGCATTGTTTGGTTTATGTTAGTTTTTCCTTACCACATTATAAAAAGTATGTTTTAATTGATTTATTCTAATATCTATTAATGCAGCTTTGTATGCAGATGAAATCTTTCTTTCCTAAATTGAAAGTGTTGTTTACAACTTTAAGTGATATTTTATGAATCTACCTTTCAATCTTTAAACCACGGTCTCTTCAAATCCTATAACAATAAGATTCTCTAACAAACTCTATAGGAATTTTTAATCATTCATTTCTATTATAATGTAATTTCATAAAAACTAAGATTTCCTAAACTCTATTCAAAAAAATAAAGATATCTTATTTTTAATACCACAAATTCTAGACCAGTAAAATTGGACCACCAAGAGAAAAAAACTTGAAAATTAAAATTTAGCATCTCGGAAGTACATTAATACTCTAATTAATAAGCTCAAAATTAAATTCAACATACTAAAATTAATGATGGGTGAACATAAGGAATATATCCTTTGAAAAACTATCTTTCTCCTAGATAATATTAATGTTTACGAAAATTTAATCAAACTAGTATGCTTTTCCCTAGTTTCTCTGCTCGCTGTTAAATATATTTCTCCATATACACACACACAATACGCTTTATTATTCTCATGAAAAATTTACTGACTATATTAAAATCTGTTAGAGTTACCTTAATTTTCTCTCCAACTACTTTCTCCCAAACTCAAAACTAAAACAAAAAACTTCTCATAAGTACTATGTACACCAAAAGTTCCATACTAAGCTCGGTCGGTATAGCATACTGACTCTTGATCTTAGGGTCATGAGTTCAAGTCCCATGTTGGGTGTAGAGCTTACTTTAAAAATAGATAGATAGAGGGGCACCTGGGTGGTTCCGAGTTAAGCGTCCGACTTGGGCTCAGGTCATGATCTTGCGGTTCGTGAGTTCAAGCCCCACATCGGGCTCTGTGCTGACAGCTCAGAGCCTGGAGCCTGCTTCGGATTCTGTGTCTCCCTTTCTCCCCACCACTCCCCCAGTTGTGCTCTGTCTTCTCTCTCTCTCTCAAAAATAAACATTAAAAAAATATTTTTAATTAAAAACAAAAATAGATAGATGAAAAAAAAGTTCCACATAAAATTTAAGCACCCTATACAAAATGACTAAGTTTTGTTTTCTTCTGTTTTTTATCAATGCAATCATGAAAATGACTTCATGAAATCTAAATTATAAATACACAAATATATTTATAATATTCCTCTTCTATAAGTAATTGGATTTAATTTCATATTCTCAAAGCAAAGTCACTTTACATTTCTCAAAATCTTTTTTTTTTTTAGTTTTTTTTTTTTTAACGTTTATTTATTTTTGAGACAGAGAGAGACAGAGCATGAACGGGGGAGGGTCAGAGAGAGGGAGACACAGAATCCGAAACGGGCTCCAGGCTCTGAGCGGTCAGCACAGAGCCCAACGCGGGGCTCGAACCCACGGGCCGCGAGATCATGACCTGAGCTGAAGTCGGCTGCTTAACTGACTGAGCCACCCAGGCGCCCCTACATTTCTCAAAATCTTTGACAAAATGTAAACATTTCCTTACAGCCAAATCTAAAGTGATATTGCTTCAGGTAAACATAGAAGAAAGCAGTAAACCATTAAAATATTAATTTAATTGTTTACTAATCATAATAGAATCTCAGCAACATTCTGACAATATGATTTAAGAAAAATTTTACGCCACATCTCATACTAGGCAGTGATCCTATTTTCTGAATCAAGACATTTAGTAAGCCCACAGAAGAGTCTTATAATCTAAAGAATATAGCATACCTTATAATCAAATTTTAACTAACCAGTGAGAAGCACCCACGACTGAAGGGCTGGGCTTGCTAAAGGAAAGGAAGAGCATTTCTAGAGTAGGGCACAACATACAAAACCACAGGGATGCTAGTAAGGATGGTAAAGTGACTGCGGTCTGCAAGGCCCAAGCTGGCTACAACAGGGATTGGCGAGAAGGAGGAAAGGATCCTAGACAGACATCAAGGAGAGATGGGAGGTATCCTGAAAACCAAGATGAAGGTCAGGGCTCCAGCCTAAAAGCAAAGATCATCATGGAACTGTTGAGTGAAAAAATGTTTAAAATAGTGCAATAATGGTATTAATCTGAAAACTATCCGAAAAGGATTGGGAGGCAAGGAAGAGGACGGGGCAAGGAGATTAATTATTGTAGTGTTCCAAGCATATGGTGACAAGAACCTGGTACCAGCATCAGACATGATGGGGCAGATGTGGGGGACAATGAGAACACACTCAGCTGGCAGGAGGAGGCGATCTTCAACACCAGTATCTCAAGAAAGGTTTTGTTTGTTTGGATGGTGGATTTGGTTTGGTGAGGAAGTACATTTTTATGGACCTAACTAGGATCCATGCCACAGTCATTGTACGTTAATATTTCTTCAGCAAGAAAGCAGAATAACTCAGCAGAGAGCACCTGCTTTCACAGTCAGGAGCCCACAAATCTATTTTTAGCTTTTTGAGCAATGTCGCTCATCACCTTATACAACCAAATAGGTCTCAGTTCCCTTCAAAGAAAAATAGTAGAGCAAACTGATATAACTCATGAAGTCTTATGGGGAAATAACAAACTTGAATCTATGAAACAAAGTGCTTGGGAATAAAACTACTCTACAAATGTTAAACCACTAGCAAGTAATATTTTCTAAATAATGCCAGATGACCTTCAATTTTACCAAACTGGTTGCATTTTGTGTTTTGATGAGAGCGCTGATGTCCAAACACACTAATACCAAAATTTACCATTTTACCTACTTGTGATCATCTTCTATATCCATTTTTAGCTTCTAAGGTTGAAGATCAATCACAGTTGTGATACAATTTTGAAACACCATATGACTATTTTAAAAAAAGTGACAAGCAAAATATTACCATAAATTCAAATCCAAATCAAATATTAAAAACAAATCCGAAGCAGGTTGCAGGCTCAGAGCCTGACGCGAGGCACGAACTCACGAACAGCGAGATCATGACCTGAGCTGAAGTAGGGCGCCCAACTGACTGAGCCACCCAGGTGCCCCAAGAGTGTACATTTTAAGTTATGACCTCAAGAACTCAGCTCATATGCATCAATTTGGATAACAACTGTTTAAATTTATCAGACAAGAACATAAAAAGATCTCCTCGGTTGGTAAAATATTTCTACTTTTACCCAAGTTAAACAGATGGATAACCCAAGCCCAAGCCTTCTAGGTTACTCCTGGGACTCAGTGAGAACCATGTCTGCACTCTGGGATGTCATCATATATGTACCAAGATTACTTTTATAATTACTAGCATTACTTTTATAATATAACTAAGTACATTATATATATTTAAATATAATATAATATATATTAAGTTAATGTAGTTCAATATTATATTATATTATATTATATTATATTATATTATATTATAAATATAATTATAATATAACTAAAAAAATAGGAAGGCGGCTGACACATAACCTTGTTTCAAATATCCAGCTAACTTAGATGCCACAATGCTTATCACACATTACCATAATTTTCCAATTTAGGCATTATCAGAAAATAAATCGATACACTATGTATTTCCAGTGGTCTCTGCTACCATCAGATTTTTATTAATTCCATCTTCATCTGAATAGACATGCTATTTTAAAGGCTAGCATCAAAAATGTATAACAAACCAAAACCTGGGATGCAGCCTCGATCCCCACCGCCTCCTCCCTGAGGCTACCTGCCTCAAAGACAGCCAAGTTGTTCACCCCACTAATAAGTTATGCAATGCCATCCACAGGTCTTAGCTCACGCTATTCCCTTTGCCCGGAAGTTCACCAAGCAGTGGACGCCACCGGTGCCCTGCCCAAATCCCCCAACTGCTTTCAGAGTGTTGGTTGCTGAGACTTGCTTTAAGATAATACACAATTATAAATAAACATAAAAAGAAATTTTTTTTAAAAGATAATACACGATGGGGACAAGTGGGTAGGACTACAGAGGAAACGAGATTGGCCATGAGCTGATAACTGTTGAAGCTAGATGATGAGTACGTAAGGGTTTACTATACCATCCTATTTGTGTCTATTTTCCATAGAGGATAGAGACAGAATCCAGGAAATGGAGAGGGGAATTAAATACACACTTAGAATGACAATCTGATAGTACCCACAAATTAGGTTTCACTTCTATTTGCTTAAAGATTATTTGGGATAAATTACTGGAATTAATAGATATCACTAAAATAAAAAAAATGTAGTGAAGATTCAGTAAATGTGTTTTGAAATAAATTGAAATGAAATACACTGAAGTGAACTGACATTTCTTTTGTGGAGTCATGATAAAGGTAAGTAAACAGCCAGATTCCACCTGAAGGGCATGACTCCTTAAATGTTAAGTTTCTTCTCCTATTATTCTGTGAGTACAAAAGCAGTCACTGATTCTTATGAAGGTTGTGTTTTCCATATATGTCTTCAATAAATTCTCACAAAAATCCAGTGAAGTCTATTCCGTTATTATACCTATTTTAGAGAAGAGGAAACGAAGTTTAGAAGGTGACCCCACCCTAGATTCACACCAAGGCAGGTGACTCCAAAGCCTAAGCCACATACTACTCCTTCCGAAGCAGTGGTCTGTGGAACTGATATCATCGGTGCCCTAATGCCTTGCCGTAGAGTTAACAAAGCAACAACATTTGGGCAAAACATCTTCAGAGTGGCCCACGCTTCAAGCGCCTGACTAATACTGTGTGTGGCTATTCCACCGATGGTATCACTGGGCTCCCTTTCTGGTAGTCACGGCTTTACATTAAGCTGTGCACTTCTTCTCCAGGATTCCCATGGTCCGTGACACAAATGTCAGGCTTGTCTGGTTAATACTCAGTCCCACGATGTTGTGTCTTTCCTAGGTGATAAATCTATGCAAGAACTAAACTCATTCTCTAGGCCCTTTTAAACACAATGACCAAATAAAGCAGCTATCTTTTTAGACTATCATGAAAGACACGAGAAAATTCAGTAATTTCTTTAATTTATTTTTATTTATTTTTAGAGAGAGAGAGACAGAGAGGGCAAGCGGAGGAGGGGCAGAGAGAGCAGGGGAGAGAGTGCAGAGCCTGATGTGGGGCTCAAACTCACGAACCATGAGATCATGACCTGAGCTGAAATCAAGAGTCAGACACTTCACCCAGGCACCCCGGAAAACTCTGTTGTAAACTAACAAATTTCTAAGGTATAATTGTTAGCAAAACCCACAATTTCAAATTTCCTTTCATGAAACAGAGCTTAAACACATAAATAAAGAGAAAGATGATAAGGAACCAAAAACTAAACTAACATGGTCAAACTCATTTGTTGACAGATAACAGCATGTGAAAATAATTCATCTGAGTTGCCAAAAAAAGGAAACAGGAATCAAAAGTTAAAAGGATGATCTCTTTCTTCAACTCTGTGACAGGAAAAAAAAGAAAAAAATACCCTCCAAGGCATCATCAGCCACCCCAAGCCTGCAACCACATGGCTGTATTTTAGACCGGGTGGAGCAGAGAGTAAATAAACACAGTTTCTATTTTTAGCATGCTTTCCCTGGCCACTCTGAAATTTCCAAGTCACAAACTATTGCCTGCTATCTTTTAGATTTGTACTCAAAGAATTCATAAAAAACACCTCAGATCAGGAAATGACATTACATAAGTTCCTAGGTAAAACTAATTTATTTGAGAAAATAATTTATTATGTAAAAACTATTATATAATCACGACATAAACTAGAAAGACTGCCTAAATATTTCCATTGCATATACTCAAAAGAGTACATCCTCTCAAATATAAATTACTGGTGTTAACAGAGTAAATTTTTCATTTTAAAACTCAAATTTTGTTAAAGTTTTGAAAATGAACTTATTTGCAAAAATTAACAGTACAATAAAATCTAAAATGAAGATACAATTTACATATTAACAAATTGCAAAGAATTGCAAAAATCTCTCCAAAATTTAAATTCGCAGTATGCTCAAAAACTCAACTTTACTCAAGAATAATAGATTGGAAATAAAAAGGACAACTATCTGTATGTTCCACTTCTTCATACATTTTAGAAAGAAAATGAGGGGATTGTCTACACACATCAGGCAGGGCCAAATTATCCATTGGACAGTAGACACGATGTTTAAGGCCCACAGTGTTTTTAGGGGCCCACAAAAATGTCTGAATTTCTTTTAAAATCAGAAGGGAAAAAAGAACTATCAGGGTGAATGTTTTACTATGTAATATTAATAATTTTGTCTTTACACCAGCATAGTTGTAATAATTTTATTTGATTTTTAAATGGAGGAAGGAGACCACAAAGAGAAAAAGGCCTAGGACCATGAAAGTCCATATGCAATGTTGCTACATACATTCTTAACCCTTGAACAACATGGGTTTGAACCGCACAGGCCCACTTATATGCAATTTTTTCAATACATAGAGTACTATAAATGTATTTTCTCTTCCTTATGATTTACTTAACATCTTTTCTCTAGCTTCCTTTATTATAATAGTACAGAATACATACAACATACAAAATATGTGTTAATCAACTGTTTATGTTATCAGTAAGACTTCTGGTCAACAGTAAGCTATTAGTAGTTAAGTTCTGGGGTGAGTCAAAAGTTATACATGGATTTTTGACTGCACTGGAATCTGTGTCCCTAACCCCTGCATTGTTCAAGGGTCAACCGTAAGTCCTTCCTGTCCCAGAAGCCTCTCTGTGTAGATATGGATTATGCTTCTCAAAGTAGAAGATGGTTAGTGGTACCTTTGCTGGGCGTGGAGGGTGATGGGCACCTGTCAGCAACTACTCCATTTGTAGGGACCTCTTCCTTCCCATCACCTTCCTTCCTCCAGTTGCCCCTGAGGATGGGGCACAGAACTAATGGGATCCTGTATACTGTTCATATTCTGAGGATACTTAAACAGCAAGCTGGGGCTGCTACAATAGCACAGCTTTGTTCCGAATCAGTTGTTTGGTTGCTTTTTAAATTTCAGATGCCTTTGGAAATCTGACAAAAACTTCTCAGAAACGTACGCGCATACCCACCCAATTCTGCATGCAATTAATTCCATCACTGGAAACCCATTTCTCATACATAGAAGATTTAAAATTTTTGTAAATAATACTCTCACCCCCACTTTAAATGCAAAAATTAACTGGTTGCTTCTAAAAAATAATAATAAAAGAAATCTAAATAGTGCAGATAAAACAAAAAGTACACCGGATATTACCAGAAAGTTGCGCTTAGAGGGCAGCTACTTTGGTTTGATAGGAAGCTGACATTGGATCCTGGTCTTCCAACATTCAAGCAGCTTCAACTTCTAGTTTTTGTTTTAACAATGAAAGGCATGTAGTGCCGGGTGGAATCACAGCCCAACTTTGCCAGCAGACTGGCACAGGCGTGAGCGATGAGTGTGAAAATCCCCCAGACCTCTTGCGGTTCCATCCACTTTTCATCACGGCCTGTGCCCACACACCCTGGGCCTTCTGGGGCAAGGACGGCACCGCCGAGCCTATCTGTGCCACGAAGGGCGGCTCAGTACGCATTTCAACACAAGGCTGCCAGAACCAAAATCACCTTCAAAGGTGTGCTGCTGTTGTTCTCGGAGTCTCCTGGCTTCTGCCCGCACAAAGGCTGCCACAGCTGTGTCACTGACTCTAGCGCACCGTTCAACTTGGTTTTCTGCTTCCACGCAGCGCTTCCAGGACGGCAACTGAGCAAAGGCACTGCCAGTGTTTCAGCAGCATCCATCGTAGTGATGGCAAAGCCTCGAACTGGAAGACAGACCTTACTCACATGCAGGGAGCCAGAAAACCACCAAATATGCCGACCCATCCATAAGCTCCTCCCCCTAAAAACGGGGTTTTCCCTTTCTGAAAACACGCATGCACACTCTCGCGCACACACTCTCCTCACATTTGTCCTCAGTGTTATTAACCAAATGCACTCCACGGTCTGCTCCCACTTTTTGTTAAGATCTCTCAAAAAGGGGAAGGAGTAAAAGTCACAGCCCCGGGCCTGGCCAAACCGACAGCTCTGTGTGCAGTCAGTGCATCAACGGTTTTCAGGGGAGGATTACTGGCTGGCAGGCTTGACGACACTAAACAGGCACACGGAGAGCTGCAGTGCTCACGACACATGGGACTTTTCAGCACAGAAGCAAAACCAAATTAGCTGGCCCGTGTCCAGATGCTCCTTCTTTCACAGGATCAAGGTTTTCTTACCACCACAATCCTACACTTCAAGTATATCCATGGCCACTGTACTTTCCAAAAAGAGACCACGAAAGACGAATTCTTTGAAAATACATACACACACAACAACTGAAAAGCATCAGGTGGTTGAAATGCAAAAGGCCCAGGGGCTCACCAAGCCGCAGGCTGAAGGGACCTGTCCTGCCAAGATCTGCTTTAAAATATCAGAAGAGACACAGGCAACTTGAGCGCATAGTGCCATGTCTACAATAGCGTTCTGCCTCTTCTGTACTCAGCCACAAAAGCAACCTGACACTTCCCCGAAGTAAAACTTCACCACCACCCTCCCCCGCTGGCGAGGCCTTCCCCACCTGGCCGTATGGTACTCGACTTGGCTGAGCCTTTGGAGCTCTGTCCTCTCACGCAGCTGCATCCCTGCAGCTGGGCACGCCAGGCTTTTGCCTGAATCTATGTTTTCATTAACAAGGACCTGGCTATACAACCGGCTTAGGGGTTCTGTGTCTCGCCAAATTCAGTGATGAAAGCAAAACTGAAGTGCTGGGGCACCAAAGTACTTTGCTGCCCTTAGCATTTTCCAGTGTGAGACGAGACAGATGTCCATGGTCACAAGGCAAGAGAGGCCCGCTTTAGTGGCCATCAAAGGGGGACAAAACTAGTTCTGTAACGTGAGAGTCACTCCAGTGGCGACTTCCAGACCATACATAGCATCATTCTATCCCACTGGTACTCACCTGCAGCAAAGTCTTAGTAATATCTTGGAACACATACACGCAAAAATCTTCACAGAAACTAATTTGAAAGCATCAGGAAAGAAATCAATGGGGAAAAAAAATCTTTAAAAAAGTAGGGGAGTGCCTCGTGGCTCAGTCGGTTGAACGTCTGACTCTTGATTTCAGTTCAGGTCATGATCTCACAGTTTGTGAGATCAAGCTCCGCGTTGGGACTCTGTGCTGACAGAACAGAGCCTGCTTGGGATTCTCAGTCTCCCTCTCTCTCTGCCTCTGCCCCAGTCACTCTCTCTCAAAAATAAGTAAACATTTTTAAAAAAAATTAAAAAAAAAAAAGGAAGAAATCAATGGGAAAAAATTGCAAATCACGAGTCCCAGAATAAGAATTGGTGCTCCGGTCTAAAGATGATTAGACTCTAAACTGAAACCTTAAAAGAAAATAAATTCTACATATGGATACCCTGTTTCAAAATGCTTAAAAACTGTCCCTCCCTGGCTCACAAATATGCCCATTCCTAACTTATAACACCTTTCCTATTAGAAACAAATGGTTCTGAGCCAGATACAACTTAAATTTTGCTTTGTAACTTTAAGTAAATCAATTCATGGCAAGTAGGAAGAAACTCTCAAAATTTAATGGGGGTTGAGGGTAGAGGCAGATAAGTACCTAGATCAGTTGTCCAATTTCAACCAAGCCATTTTAGAATGCAAATTACAAAGTTATACTTATGAGTTAGATCATTTTAGTTCAATTCAGCCCATGTTCTTGCCACAGAAATCATGCACTTACTTAAATTTTAATAGTAACATGTATTAGAACTGATCATTTCTTTAAAAAAGACAAAAAGGTAAATGCAAGCATTTTTCTTGTGAGAGAAGAGCTTGCTATAATTTAAGCTTTCCAGTCCCTTTTAAAAAAAATACTCTTTAATCCAGACTGATTCTTTGACCATAAAGAAAGGTGGATGGATGATGGTACCATTTGCCACACTAAATAGCTCCACACAAGGACCAGGGAGGAGGGTGGGAGCGGGATAAGAAAAGGAAGTCGAGATCTGAACACACTGCAGTGAAGTGCGCTGAGTGAGCTGAACAGACAGATATATCTGGGGCTTCCAGGGCAAATCTGACTCCAGACATCAATTGGAGACTCATCAGTGAATGCCTAGTTAACTGCAGCTAAGGCTGTGGAAAAGTTGTCCAGGATGAGGCATGAGACAAGGGAAGCAGGGCTGGTAACAGTATGGCATGGTGAGTCCTGATAACCTTCACCAGTGGCAGATGGTGGAGGAGTAAATGCAAGAAAAGGACACAGAGCAGATCACAGATACTTTTGCAAGACCCAGCTGAAGAGAGAACTGAAGAGTGAGGAGGGAAAGTTACTCCTACGTTCCTTGTTTAAGAACGTGAGCATGTATGCATGCTGACCGAGGAGACACAAGCACAGGAGAGAGAGAATGGGAGCTGGGGCACAGGGACAGCTGGCAAGGCAGGCAGGCAGCCCCCGACCATAACAGAGGGAAGACTGGTGAACAGCTCTTAAGGCAAAGGCTCAGGGGTTTCTCTGAGAAGCAGGAGATGAGACCATATGCTAAGGATGCTGGTGGGGAGGTGACAGGATGGACATCCTCAGATTTCCCTGCCAACAACTGTCCACTTGTGTGGGCACTGCCCACCGAGAGTCAGGGATGCAGACTTGGCCCAGAGAGTGGAGTCTTTCCCTCGGAGAAGGACAGTCTGTGACCTTCATCGGCACCAGCTCCACCCTGGGTCACATGACCGTGGGAATGGTACTGCCCCAGCACAGTTGGCACAACTCAGCCCCCACATTCTGAAGGGTCTCCAGCCACCCGGGAGCCACACCTTCCACGTAGCTTTTGAAAGCAACAGGTGGCCTCCAGAATGGCCTGGTGTAATACTGTTGCTCTCTTGGAATGACAAATAGCTCCAACCTGCTAAATAAATTTAGTGCAAAACGGTGATTTTTTTAACTTCAAGGACACACAGATGCTCTGCCTTATCAGAAGAAGCAGTGAAGCAGTTAATTTTTCTAAGTAACAGTGGACCAGAGACAAATGTTCAAGGCACTGAACTTCTGAGCCCTCACAACAGAAAAAAAGTTCTGGTTTCTCAATCAGCCATACAGCTCAGCACTTCAAATAGGTGCTGCCCCAAGATTAGTTGCTGATGATACTGGGTTTCTATTTTTGTCTCTTGTTAGTTAACTGGGTGAGGAATTAAGTGCCACCTTCCTGATTTATGTGAGTAAACTGTGTGAAGGTACTTACGGCATGGAAAGAGAGTGAAAGGAGGGCCGGACGGCAGGCCAGGGGTTCTGGGGCCCAAGGTCAGCCTTGCTAACGTTCTGTGCGACTGCATGTGACTTTGTACACATGAGCCCCACATTTCACCTGTAAAGTGGGGGCCACCAAATGATGTCTACTGCACAAGATAGTTGTGAAAGGAAACTGAGCTGATGTTAAATGTGCCTCCTAGAGATTAAAGAACTATGCAAATATGAGGTGTCATTAACATACAAATGAATTTGCCCAGATTTTTTTTTCCTTTGGTTTATGAAGGTGGTTTTTTTTTTTTTAAACCATCATTTTATGTTTTTAAAACATCTTGCTTTAGGGGTTTTAAACTTATTTCAAAACATCAGGTAATTATACTGATGAAATGAGCAGATCAACCAACATGTAGCTATATTTCAATTTATAGAAAATACGATGATATAAAGAGTTTAACTGATTTTCTTAGAAGTCAAAATATAAGATAGATACAAAGTTCAGATCCTCTGTCTTCAATTGGATACTCTCTATGAGGAAAAAATAAAGTGTAATTTGTAATTTTGCTAATGAAAGTATCATCTTTTCAAGTCCACTGAAAAATACTAAAAACACAGAAATAACTGTATTTAAGTTACTACTGCCTTAAGAGACTGCCTGAATTTTTCTCTCTGAATTTTTACCATCGTCCACAGTAATACGAAGGTGATTATCTTTAGTATCACAGTCACTGCTACCTACTACACAGACCCTTTTGAAACTGAGATGAAGACTTCAAGGTCACTCTCCTGGTGGTGACTAAAATGATCCTGCCAGCCCACCAGCTCACAGAGCTGAGAAATAATAACAAGGATGGACTAGGGAGAATACACAGGCCTGGCGTTCAGTGTTTCCATTTAAAACAGTAAGCAAACCAAAGTCAAAGCGCGAGCGAAATTAAAAATATGAAACCAAAACATGATATTCAAATAAGGTGGAACAGGGAGTATTGAAAACAACATTTTAAGTTACGGACGATAAGAGAAGGGGAAAAATTACAATATGACCTTTAAAATAGGACAGAGGTTTTGCTGGGGTTTTTGAGGGGAGGAGAGCAAGTAGTTTAATGGATTTATGAACAGACTTACAGGAACAGCATGGACCTTTCTCACGTGGAGAATCAAATCGACGGCAAAATGGCAGAAACTGAATCATTCAGATAACAGATTCTCACCAGATCTATACAGGTTTTACTTACCACATCAGTCATGCAACAAGTACTTTTACCCAGGTGACCAAAAGACATGTAAGAAATCTGGCAGGCAAGAAGTCTTGTATTTCTACGGCAAACAGAGGAGAAAGCAGAGTCCTTTCAATGACACAGGGGCACAGACCCTAAATCAGAGCCCTTAACTCTGGACCGGCAGCCCCTGGTCTCTAAGGCCAGCTTCCTGACTGCTGGGGCTGGAGTCCGCATCTCACATTTGAGCCTCTCCAGGGAAACTAGGGGAATCCAGCCTCCCAACCTACTTGAGGCTCTTCTCTTGTTGGTTTTAAACCTAACCCCAGGGGACCGCTCTATTTAGTCAGCAGAAGAGCCTAAGGCTAGATTAGCTGTCCTCTCTACATATGAAATTAGCCTTCTTGCAAATGTAGTTGCTTGACTGTTCCTCTCACTCTCAAGATGCTCCCTCTTGTCCAGTTCTCACATCCAGAAGCTAGGCTAACCTGTCTACTGTTCTCATTTGCGCAGGGGCCACAGCTCCAGGACACGTCTTGGGGCCAAGCTTCAATTGACCACTCACGTGAATTAGCTCCTGGAGCTGTTTATGGAGGGCATCCCATTGACAACAACAGAGGCAGAGCACCCCAGAGCTGACCGTACCTTTCCTTACACCTCTGTTCTCCTCCCCATCACCTTTAAAACACAGCCTCCTGATAAATGTGCCCAAGTGTCCCTGGCACACCACTGTGTGCCACCAGTGGATTAAGGGCCCGCTGAGATACTGCTTCCAGCACCCACCCCACCCCCATTCCTACCCTCACATAGTTGGGTGGCACCTCTAGCCACAAGAGATCTCCTCCAACTTGCTGTGCAATGACATCTCTTCCTAGCTATAGCCTGGTGTGGAGCAGGCTGAAAGTGCTCTTTTGGAGCATGATTAATGGATCCAGGGGCATTAATAGCAGGTGTTCCGAGGAATAGCAGGCCCAGGAGCTGCCGAATTCTCTCTGGGGACAGGAGCTTTCTCACACCCTGTTATTGGGTGACATCTTCTAAGCCATCTTCCTCTTTTTTGCCTTGCTATCTGGTAACAATGAGGACAGCAGGATAAATGCAGGGGGTCAGGGCGCTGCCCCAGAAAGGACACTTTTCATCTACTTTGAAGTAAGGAGCCCAGCAGAGGCCCATATGCCCTGCTTCTCGCACTCTGTTTTACTGTCTTGTTTCCAGGCCCCTCGGGATAGTGTTCATCAATGGCAGCTATTCTTTGGGACAAAAGGGCTATTTAACTATTTAAAAATATTCTTCAACAATACTTTCTTCCCTAACAAAGATGGGTAAGAAGATCTGGCTAATTATGCTGTAGGAAAGAATTTTTTCCTTACAGATTCTTTGCTTGGTAAATATTACAGAGTACCAAATGTTCACAAAAAGATTATAGGCTTTCCCCCCAAAGAATGTTAAAGTTCATTTCTACTGTTCTTCCCATTTATAAAGAAGTAAATTAAACTGCTCCCTCAAATTGTATGTGTTAATAAGCAGGCCCTCATCGTGATCAGGAGGCACCATAACACTCCTCTGCTGCCAGACTGTGGGTACTCCTCCCGCCTCCAGAGACTGGAGTCCCCAGAGACTCGGCCCTCGTACCAGACCTCTTCTGCAGCGCCTGCCCAGGAGGAGCAGACACAAGCTCCTCTGCCGGAAGATCCACCCATGCCAATGTGGAAGAGAAAAAAACCTGACCTGAAAGAATAAATGTGAATGGTGATGATGTGCTAACAGAGCAACCAAGCTAAGGAGTAAAGTTACTTGGTGGGTACTCAAGGCCATAACTATGGGACACTGGATATTTTCGTGTTACCGCTTTGCAGCCAATAAAATATATTTTACAGATGCTCTGGGAGTTCAACGGCCATTCTTCTTGACCGCATGGGGCTGTGTGGTGAGAAAAATGCCACAGCATTCAGAAAGTAGACGTTCACCCAAAGGTCATGACATACCAGCCCAGAATGTCAGCCCGCCACAATGGGGGGTGCTGAAGCGTCACTGGATCGGTTCTCTTCCCCCCAGCGTAAATTACACGTGCAAATAGATACCTGTCTCACAAGTGTCGATTTATAATCTTCCATGAGTAAAAAGGATTTTTACCACGTTGCCACCTAAACACAAGATGAGGTGGTTAAAGGAAATGCAAAGACTCCTTTCAGCAAAATCTGAAATGTACACCTATCTCTAGAAATAGTGCTCATGTCTCAGTCCAATTAATTCTTCCTAAAAAATATTCCCAGCGGGGAGGTTCTCCCTCCACATTCAGAATGTCATAGGTACGCCAATGTCCTTTGTCTTATGAGGGATAGAAGAGAGCCAAGAGATGGATGAGGAAGCAGTGCTGCACAGTAATGATTAATCCAGGCAGATCAAGGCTCCAAATAACCAGCCCAGGCCTTTCGGGGGAACTGACACAACATACTCCTTTACTTGGATCAAAAATACATTCTTATGGTACAATCATGAGTACAGTGTAGACCATCATTTTTGTACCTGAAAATCTGTCTCTCCAGATTTGACTACGGAGTTTTTCCCCTTCTTCGGTATTTTGTATCCCCTCAGAAAAAGGGCAACTCAACTCCTTAGAGGAAAGCTCCTGTGAGATAGCTGAAGGTTTTGCCCTACCCCTGTCCCCCACCAACCACAGGATCACCACTAGCCTGTCACTGTGTAATCCTGGAGCTGCCTGTTCTCTCATATGTAACAGAGCTAAATGCAGTGAAGACCTAATATAGGAGAAAGCCTTCAGAGCCGTTCTTAACCCTAGCTATACCTTAAAATTTCCCAGGGCACTTTAGGAAACCCCCCCCCAAAAGTCTAATTTAATTGGACTTGAGTAGATCTACACATTATTAGTGCTAGAGATCAGATTTAATTCTGGTGTCCTAAAATGACCCATCTAAAGATTTGGTGTTTTCCCCACCAGGAAGAATTGTCAGATGGGACAAGGTAAGTGTTCAGTAGAGCTAAAACCATATGCTGACCGTCTGGGAGTCTAGGCATTCAGAGGTAATCAAACAACTCTCACTTTTGTCTTAAAGACCTGGATAACTGGTTTCTGTTTGCTAACTGCTTTTGAGACCAAAAAGCGCACTCTAGAAAACTGTCATGCAGAGAACAGGTGCTCCACAAATGAGTGGTTCTCAAAGTTTTGTATGAGTGGCACACTTTCGAATATTAAACCTTCTGAGCGCACCTGAACAGATTAAGATGCTCAACACGACACCAACAAGTCATGCATATCCCCAGCAATCACAGTAGCGTAAAACTGACTACAGTGACCAGGACGCCCTTCGCCACGGAGTCACCTTCCCACCCAGGTCCCATGACTTATGTGCCCTCGATACAGTCCATGAAGAAACGGTCTTCACATTACTCCAGCAGGCTGCACCTCCCTCTACCTGCCCTCTGCGCCATCACTCAGCTCAGGACTCCGCCGGGTCCTACCACAGCACAAACGTTCCACTGCAGCTAAAAGACATTTCACGTATTGATCAACAGACAGCAGCACACTGTGAAAGGCACTGTCTGTCACCTACTGCAGAGTGGAGTAGCCAATAAAGCACCTGACTGTGATTAATTTTCACAATGGACTTGTTCAAATCAACTTATTTATTGAAGTATGATATACCCCCAGAAATATCATGAGTGTATACAATTCAATGGATTCTTACGACATGCCCACTCTCAAAAGCATCCCCAGATCCAGCAGCCAAAAATTACTGTCACCCAGCACCAAAATTATTATTGGTTCCACCTCCCAGTCATTAGCCTCAAATGTAACCACTATTCTGATTTTTACCATCACAAATTAGTCTGCCTGTTTTTACACTTATATAAATGGAATCATACGACATGTATTGCTTTACCTCTGGTGTCTTTCCCTGAACATTATGCTTGAGACACTGGCGTGGCACATGTAGCAGTTATCTGTTCATTTTGTTCTTTCTTTCTGTTTTTTTTTTTCTTTACAGTATTCCATTATATGATATGCTATTTTACAAGATGGGCATTTTGAGTTTGGGGCTGTTACAGTTAATGCTGCTATATAAGCATTCTTGTACATATCTTTCAGTCTAGTACATTTGGGTATATACCTTGCTATATAACTAGTAAGAAAGACAGTGTGGTATGAACAGAAGGATAGGCAAATAAACCGATATAACAAAATAGACTCCAGAAACAGACTCTCACATACACAGTCTCTTGATTTATGACAAAGGGCCAATGCAATGCAGTGAGGGGAAATGATATTTTCTTTTTTATTTTTTTTTAATGTTTATTTATTTTAGAGACAGAGCATAAGTGGGGGGAGGGGCAGAAAGAGCTAGAGACAGAATCTGAAACAGGCTGCAGGCTCTGAGCTGTCAGCACAGAGCCCGATGTGGGGCTCGAACCCATGAACCATGAGATCATGACCTGAGCTGAAGTTGGACACTCAACCAACTGAGCCACCCAGGTGCCCCTGGAAATGATATTTTCAAATAAATGGCGCTGAATTAATTAAATGGATATTTATATGGAAAGAAAATCTTGACCCCTATCTCCCACCATACAGAAAAAATAAATTCCAGATATATTGTAGATGTAGCTGTGAAAATAAAGTTTCTAGACATTAAATAAATGAATACCTACATGGTCTTAAGCTAAGTAAAGGTTTCTTACACAGGACACAAAAATAATAACCATAAAGGAAAATACTGATAAATTGGATTCACTAAAATTAAGAATTGTATTCAATAAAAAGACACCCTTTAAGACAGGGAAAATACAACTCACATACTAGAAGACATTTTAAATATACGTATCATACAAAAGATATATCCAGAAAACGTAAAGAAGTCCTACAATGTTTTAAAAGAGAAAAGCCCAATTTTTTAAATGGGCATGTAACAAAGGAGACTATCCATATGGTGAAGAAAACATATGAAAGGGTGTTCAACATCATTAGTTATCAGGGAAATGCAACCTAAAAGCCACAGTAAGGTACTATTATATAACCATACTAAGTGTTAAGAAAGCACTTAGAGCAACCAGAACCTGGTAGGTGAAAAATCACATAATAACATCTACTAAAGCTAAACATACATATCCTATGCCACAGCGATTCTACTTTTAAAATTATTTTTAATATATAAAAAATTTACAGAAATATGTTTAAACTAGAGAAAGCCTTCAACAAACCATCAAAAACTCCAAAGATAAACACATCCTTAAAACTGGCATTATATCAGGAATTCTATTAGTTCCAATATGAAACATCTGAATAATTCTTTAGATATTTATATGGACTATTAGCACAGATTGGTAGAAGTAAAAATCTCAGTTAATCACTGCATTTCTTTCAATAATAAACATTAAACCATATTAACTATTTGAAAAATCACATCTACTATGCCCACAGGATATCAGAGCTCAGAAGGAAGATGAAAAATAAAAGATAGCAGGAAACCATATGGAGAGAGTCATATGGCTTGTGATTCTAATGGTAACTGCAAATGAGGTCACTTATCCCTCTGTGGCCACACTAATTGGTCAAGAGCAATAGAGGCTTCATCAGCAATCCTCATAAAAAAAGAGCCCACCCCTTCCTGGGCATTTTCAATTTAGAGAGCAACACCTGCTACCCATCAGTCTCTCACAAGACTGGACTCGAGTCAACCTACCACTACATTATTTGATTTGCTCTTAATCGTTACTATTTATAAACAGAGTCTTCAGAGTATATGCATACACAAGTATAGCATGTGTACACATGCAGCTATCTATAGCAAAAAACAAATTCTCAAAAGTAGTGCTTGGAAGACCACATCTTGTTCTATTAATACTCATATACTGCAGTATTACATAACAATTTTTTTTTCCAATTGTGTTATGCTAATATGCAAATAAATGAACTCAACCATAGCCAGGAGCTAAATGTACTAATCAGTACGTCCTTGTGTATCTCTAACTACAAAAGAATTTTACATAATCTCTTTCCGTTCTAAATATCCCATGAATCTACATTATTAATTACTTTTAAATCCAGCTGCTTGGTTTCGGGCTATTAATATTTACAAATCAGTATATTTAGCCTGCTCCATGAAAATACCTGAATACCGATTTCCTAGCAATGTATTAATGCATTCTACAATTTCATAATTATTTGACAATTCCAAAACAATAATAGGGATAGATACTATTAGAAGAAGCTCATCTAAAAACAAATTGTTACTAATTACTATCTGCTTTACCTTCCAGTACCCTAAAGAGTGAATAACTGTAAATCAGCATTTTGTTAAAAAAGAAACAACAAAGGAAAATGACTTCCCCAAGAAGTTTTCAAATCCATCAAAGGAGAGCAGAGAGGAAAAGGACAAAATTCTGACTTTGTGGATGAGACAGAAATCTACAGCATGGTGGACAGGACTATCACTATGGCTTTTGTTGATTAGGCACATGTTGGCTTCATCCCAAGATTCAGCCACAAAAGGCCAAAATTTCCTAAAAATCACTCAGCTATTTTAGGACTGGTAGAAACTGCCATGATCAAGGAGTCAGAATGCCTTAGGCAAACAGGAGAAAAAAGGAAAAAGTCAAAGATACATTTCAGAAGATAAAGTAGAAAGTGGGTGACAAGTAGTTCAAAGTGTGGGCTTTCAAGTCAATTAAACCTGGTCTCATGTGGTCTTTGCCTCTTACAATTTCTGTGACCTTGCTTTGAAATTCCCAAACCTTGAGGAATGAGTTTCCTTGTCTGTTAAAAGGAAATGATAAAGTCTCCTTGCAGGCTGTGGGAAGATTTGCATGAGATGATGCGTACAAAGCACTTCTTAGGATCCCTTCTATACCCAATCCTTGAGTTGCAACAAAAGGTAGAATTTCTAACACTGTATGCAAAATATGCTGAGGGATTAAAGATCCTACTTCTACAAGTCTACCTATTAGTATTCCATATTCTTTATGTATTTTCTTTTTTACTATTAATTCTGCAGCACTCCCAATGAATGTTTTTTGACAACCCAATATTAATGACAATAAAAAGTAATTCAGGTCCTTAAAAACAAGCTGAAATTAAGCAGAAACTATAAATATCACCTAAAGAAACCAAATACCAGAAAAGAGATTAAATGCTTTAACAAAAAGTAAGCTCTCTTGCCATGCTGTTTCAAGTTTGATAGCAGAACATAAATCAAAAGAAATTTTCAAAGGTTTACTCTGATTTCAGGGACACAAAAGGGGCAGATCATTTATAGTAACATCTTGCAGAACAATTGTTGAACCAACCAAATTTCTGGATCTAAATTAAATGAAGGTATTTCCTTCCATTTGATTGTTTCCAAAATCATGTATGTGAAATAAATTTCTTCTTTGAAGTACACAGTCCACTGAGTTTTATATTCTATCAAAACTAACTGGAGTTGGAGGAGGTCCAAGATGGCAGCTAGGAAGATTCTGAACCTACCTCTTCCACTTACACCAAATCTACAGCTATATATGGAATAATTCCTGCTGAAAAATAACTGAAAACCTAGCTGAACAAACCCCTCCACAAAAAGGGATAAAAGAACCACATCAAGATGGGTAGAAGATACAGAAAGACAGAGTCTTGCCCAAAACTCCACCCCTAGCATAGCAAACCACAATGGGGCAGGGGGTGGAGGGGTGGTGAATCACACAGGTCCAGAGACTTTCCCTAAGGAGTAAGAGCATCATTCCCCACATCAGGCACACCAAACCTTGGGACCTGCACCAGAAAGATGAGCCCCCCAAAATGTCTAGCTCTGAAAATAAGCAGGGCTTGTCCAAAGGATCCAAGGGGTCTATGGGAATCTGAGATACTCATCTTGAGTGGCTTATGTATGGATTTGTTCATCCTAGGATCAGCACAAAGGCAGTAGTTTGAAAGGTAACTGGATAATACATGAAGGAGATTCATTTTCTAGTCATAAAACATCTGTCAGAGGGGCAGGAACCAGGTGGGGTTCTTTAGGGACAGAGGCACTGGTGAGCACCATTATTGCACTCTCCCTCTACCTTGCTAGCTCAGGTGGGTGTGCATGGATACAGCCTTGCTAAAGCTGCCAGTATGCCCCATCCCAATGCTCTTCTCCTGTATCTCTAAAGCTGCCAGCATGCCCTGCCACAAGTACTCTTCCCCAATATCACTAAAGCCACACCTGAGCTGCACCCTCGGAACTCTCCCACTGCCTGATGAAGAGTTCAAAGCAATGGCCATGAAGATTGTCACCAAATTCAGAAGAATGAATACAATGAGAACTTCAACAAAGAAATAAAAAAAAATACAAGAAAGTACCAAACAAAAGTCACAGAGCTGAAGAATGCAATAACTGAACTGAAAAAATACACAAGAGGAGTTTAACAGCAGACTAGATGAAGCAGAAGAATGAATCAGCAACCTGGAAAACAGGGCCATGGACCTCACTGAAACAAAGCCACAGAAAGAAAAAATTAATTCTAAAAAGTAAAGATAGCTTAAGGGATCAATGGAATAACATCAAGCAGAATAAAATTACATTATAGGGGTCAGAGGAGAAGAGAGAACAAGGCAGAAAACTTATTTGAAAAAATAAAGGTTGAAAACTTCCCTAACCTGAGGAAGGAAAGAGAAATCCAGATTCAGAAAACACAGAGAGTTCTGAATAAGATAAACCCAAAGACATTCACACCAAGAAATATAATTAAAATGTCAAAAGCAAAAGATAAAGAGAGAATCTTAAAAGCAGCAAGAGAAAAGCAACTTTTAGATACAATGGAATCTCCATAAGACTATCTGCTGATTTTCAACAGAAACTTTTCAGGCTAGAAGCAAGTGACATGACATATTCAAAATGCTAAAAGAAAAAAACTTCCAGCCAAGAACACTCTACCAGCAAGATCATCATTCAGAATTGAAGGGAAAATAAACAGTTTCCTAGATAAGCAAAAGCTAAAGGAGTTCATCACCACTAAACTGGCCTTAAAAGAAATGTTAAAGTGACTTCTTTAACATGAAAAGTCAACAACTAATAACAAGAAAACATAAAAGTAAAAATTTCACAGGTAAAAATATATAGTAAAAGTAGTGGATTAACGGGGCACCTGGGCAGCTCAGTTGGTTGAGAGTCCGACTCCAGCTCAGGTCATGATCTCACAGTACATGAGTTCAAGCCCCACACTGGGCTTGCCACTGTCAGTGAAGAGCCCACTTAGGATCCTCTGCCCCCCCCCCACCGCCCCTGCACCCCTCCCCTGCTCATACACACTCTCTCTCAAAAATAAATAAATATTTTAAAAAAAAAGTAGATTAGTCACTTACAAAGCTAGAATGAAGGTTAAAAGACAAAAGTAGTAAAATCAACTATAATTAGTTAAGGGAAACACAAAATAAAAAGATATAAAATATGGCATCGAAAACATAAAACATGGGAAGCCAGAGTAAAAAATGTAGAGTTTAGAATGTGTTAAAATTTAAGTTGCCATCAATTTAAAATAGATTGCTTTATAGGCTGTTATAAGTGAACCTCATGGTAATCACAAAGCAAAATTCTATACTAGATAGGTAAAAGATAATGAGAAAGCAATCTAAACATAACACTAAGGAAAGGCATCAAACCACACAGGAAGAGAACAAAAGAAGAAAGAAACAGACAGGATCTCAAAAACAGCCAGAAAACAATAATGCATGGCAATTAGTACATACCTATTAAGAATTAATTCAAATGTAAATGGACTAAATTCTCCTATCAAAAGACAGAGTGGCAGAATGGATTTAAAAAAAAAGATTTATCCATATGTTGCCTATAAGAAACTTAGTTCAGATCTAAGAACACACACACCAAAAATAGATAGAAAAAGATCTTCCACATAAATGAAAAAAAGAAAACTGATGCAGCTATACTTGTATCAGACAAAATAGACTTTTAAACAAAGAGTAGCATAAGACAAAAAAAAGTAGGGGTGCATTACATAATGATAAATGTACCAACGCAACAAAAGGATTTGTAAATATTAATGCACACAAAATAGAAGCACCCAAATATATAAGGCAAATATTAACAGAACTAAAGGGAGAAATTGACAGCAATACAATAATAATAATAATAGTACAATACAATAATAGGACTTTAATATACCATTTACATCAATGGATAGATCATCCAGACAGAAAATCAATAAGGAGACACTGGCCTTACACAACACTTTAGACCAGATGGATAATAGATTTTAGATGGATAGACCAGATGGATATAGAGATGTATTAATTGATACATGCAAAACATTCCATCCAAAAGCAGCAGGATACACATTCTTCTCAAGTTTACATGGAATATTCCCCATGATAGATCATGTGTTAGTCCACAAAACATCACAATAAATTTTAGAAGACTGAAATCACAGCAAGCATCTTCTCTGACCACAATTATATGAAACTAGAAATCAATTACAAGGAAAAAACTGAAAAAATCATAAATATATAGAGATGAAACAGCATGCTTTGAACAACCAATGAGTCAACAAAGAAATCAAAGGAGTAATCAAAAGAAACCTTAAGACAAATGAAAATGAAAATACAATTATCCAAAAATCTATGGGATGCAGCAAAAAATAGTTCTAAGAGGGAAGTTGATAGTGATACAGGCCTACCTCAAGAAACATGAAAAATCTCAAATAAATAATCCAACTTTACACCAAAGGAACCAGAAAAAGAAGAACAAAATGAAGCCTAAAGTTAGTAGAAGGAAGGAAATAATAAAGATCAGAGCAGAAATAAATGAAATAGAAACAAACAAAAAAAAAATTTAGAAATTATCAGTGAAACTAAGAGGTGGTTCTTTGAAAAGATAAACAAAATTGACAAATCTTTAGCCAGAATCACAAAGAAAAAAAGACAAAAGACTCAAATAAATCAGAAATGAAAAAGGAGTATATGGGTAGCTCAGTTGGCTAAGCGTCTGACTCTCGGTTTCAGCTCAAATCGTGATCCTAGGGTCATGACATCAAGCCCCATGTCAGGCCTTGTGATGAGCATGGAGCCTGCTTAAGATTACCTCTCTCCCTGTGCCCCTCTCCCCTGCTTGCACTCTCTCTCTAAAAATATGAATGAATTAATTAATGAGTGAACAAGAGAAATGAAAAAGTAGTTACGACAGATACTGTAGAAATACAAAGCACCATAAGAGACTATTATGAATAATTACACACCAACAAATTGTTGAACTGTTGACAACTCTGGGAGATATGGATAAATTCCTAGAAACAGTCAATCTTTCAAGATTGAATCATGAAGAAATAGAAAATCTGAATAGACCAATGCTTCCAAACTCATTTTATGAGACCAGCATTACCCTGATACCAAAACCTAACGAGCACCACAAGGAAATTACAGGCCAATATCCCCGATGAACAGAGAGACAAAAATGCTCAACAAAATATTAGCAAACCAAATTCAAGAATATATTAAAAGGATTATACACCATCATCAAGTGAGATTTATTCCAAGATGCAAGGATAATTCAACAGCCACAAATCAATCAACATGATACTCCACATTTAAAAAATGAAGGAGAAAAATTATATGATCATCTTAATAAATGCAGAAAAAGTATTTGACAAAATTCAACATCCATTTATGAAAAAAAAAATAACAACTCAAGTTGGTATAGATGCAATGTATACCTCAACATGATAAAGGCTATTTATGACAAACCCACAGCTAAACTCATCCTCAACAGTTTTTCTGCTAAGCTTTTCTGCTAAGATCAGGAACCCACTCTTGCCACTTCTATTCAACACAGTATTGAAAATTTTAGTCAGAGCAAGTAGACAAGAAAAAGAAAGAAAGAGTATCCAAATTATAACTGTCACTATGTGCAGATGACATGAAGACTTCACTGAAAAATTGTTAGAATAAATGAATTCAGTAAAGTTGCAGGATACAAAATCAATATACAGAAATCCATTAAATTTCTATATACTAATAATGAAGTACCAGAAAAGAATAAATGATTTCAGTAAAGTTGCAGGATACTAAATCAATATACAGAAATCTATTAAATTTCTATATACTAATAATGAAGTACCAGAAAAGATCTTTTTTTTAAAAAATCCCATTTACAATTGCATCAAAAAGAATAAAACACCTAAAAATAAATTTAACCAAGGAAGTGAAAATACTGTACACAGAAAACTATAAGATACTGAAGAAAGAAATTGAAAGACACAAATAAATGGAAAAATATTCTATGCTCATGGATTGGAAGAATTAATATTATTAAAATGTCTATACTACCCGGGGTGCCTGGGCAGCTCAGTCAGTTAAGTGTCAGACTCTTGATTTCTGCTGAGGTCATGATCTCACGGTTTGTGAGACTGAGCTCCACATTGGGCTCTGCGCTGACAGCAAGGAGCCTGCTTGCGATTCTCTCTCTCTCTCCCTTTCTCTGCCCCTCTCCCATTCATGCTCGCTTGCTCTCTCTCTCAATATAAATAAAATTTTTAAAAAACTAAAAAATTTTTACAAAAATGTCCATACTACCCAAAGCATTCTACAGATTTAATGTTATCACTATCAAAATTGCAATGGCATTTTTCACAGAACTAGAACAAGTAATTCTAAAATCTGTATGAAACCACAAGAGACCCCAAATGGCCATGGCAAACTTGAGAAAGAACAAAGCTAGAGGTATCACACTCCCTGATTTCAAACTATACTATAAAGCTATAATAATCAAAAGAGTATGGTACTGGCACAAAAACAAACACACAGATCAAAAGAACAGAATAGAGAGCCCAGAAATAAAGCCACACTTATATGGTCAATTAGTACATGTAAAAGGAGTCAAGAATATACAATGGGGAAAGGACAGTCTTTTCAATAAATGGTGTTGGGAAAAGTGGACAGCCACATGCAGAAGAATGAAACTAGGCCACTATCTTATACCATACACAAAAATTACACCCAAAATGGACTAAAGACTTCAATTAAGACCTGAAAGCATAAAACTCCTAGAAGAAAACATAGGCAATATGCTCTGTGACACTGGTATTGGTGTTAATTTTTTTATCTGACTCCAAAAGCAAAGGCAACAAAACCAAAAATAAACAAATGGGACTACATCAAACTCAAATGCTTGTACACAGTGAAGGAAAGCATCAACAAAATGAAAAGGCAACCTAGTGAATAGTAGAAAATATTTCCAAATGATAGATCTGATAAGGTGTTAATATCTTTTTTAAATATTTTTTAACATTTAGTTTTTATTTTTGAGAGACAAAGAGAGATAGAGAATGAGTGGGGGAGGGGCAGAGAGAGGGAAACAGAATCTGAAGCAGGCTCCAGGTTCCAAGCTGTCAGCACAGAGCCTGACGCGGAGCTCGAACTCACGGACCGCAAGACCATGACATGAGCCGAAGTCAGATGCTTAACTGACTGAGCCACCCAGGCACCCAGGGGTTAATATCTTAAATACATTTTTTAAAACCCTTATATAATCAATAGGAAAAACACCAACAACAAAACAGTCCAAATAAAAAATAGGCAGAGGATTAAATAGACATTTTTCCAAAGAAGATATACAGATGGCCAACAGACACATGAAAAGATGTTCAATATCACTAGTTATCAGGAAAATGTAAATCAAAACCACAATGAGACAGGACCTCATACCTGTTAGAATGGCTATCATCAAAAAGATAAGAAATAACAGGTGCTGTAGAGGACGCGGAGAAAAGGGAACCCTTGTACACTGTTGGTGGGAATATAAACTGGTGCAGCCTTATGGAAAAGAATATGGAGGTTTCTCAAAAAAAATTAAAAACAGAACTACCATATTATTCAGTAATCCTACTTCTGGGCATTTATCCAAAGAAAACAAAAACACTAACTTGAAAAGATATATGTACTCCTATGTTCAATGCAGCATCACTTAGAATAGCCAAGATCTGGAAACAACTAAATGTCCACTGATGGATGAATGGATAAAGAAGATGCTGTTTATTACAATGGAACTCTATGCATCCATAAAAAGAATGAAATCTTGCCATTTGTGACAACATGAACCGACCTTGAATTATGCTTATTTATTATTTATTATTTATTATTTATTTATTTATTTATATAAATAACATATAATATATATAAACTTATATATTCATTTACGTATATATTTTATATATTTTTATATATAAATTTATATAAAAATATATAAATATATAATAAATAATATATAATAAATTTATATAAATCATTTATTTATTATTTTTTATTAAATGAAATAAGTCAGACAGAGAAAGACAAATAACTACTAGAGAATTTCACTTATATGTGGAATTCAAAAAGCAAAAGAACAAACATTACAAAACAAAGCTTCCAGATATGGAGAACAGACTGGTGGCTATCAGAAGGGAACAGGCTTGGGGCACCTGGGTGGCTCAGTCGGTTAAGCATCCAGCTTCGGCTCAGGTCATGATCTCACAGCTCTTGAGTTCAAGCCCCACATCGGGCACTGTGCTGACAGCTCGGATCCTGGAGCCTACTTTGGATTCTGTGTCTCCCTCTCTCTCTGCCCTTCCCCTGCTCACGCTCTGTCTCTCTCTCTCTCTCAAAAATAAATAAACATGAAAAAATTATCAAAAAAAAAAAAAAAAGAAGGGAACAGGCTTAGGGGGAGGGGGCGACATGGGTGAAGGGGACCCACTGTATAGCGATGACTGGCAACGAGACTTATTGTGATGATCACTTTGTAGTGCATGCAGACATCAAACTATTATGATGTACACCTGGCACTAGTATAAGGTTTATACCAATGTTACCTCAATTAAGAAAAAACAGTTGAAGTCTAAATAATATCTTCTTTGAACCCCTAAGGTAAGTTACATCATCCATGTCTATTTATTCATCCACACACATTTATTCAACAAGTATATGCTTAAAAACATGCTTCCCACAAGACATTAAACTAGGTGTCTTCGCAACCTCTTGGTGAGTAAGATCAAGTTACCTGAGAGGCAGAAAGAAACAGGGCTGTATAGAGATACAGAGTGGTGGCTGGAAGGCAAAAAAAGGAACAATTCATTGCAAGAAGTGATTATCTGAGGAAGACCTTGAAGATGACCTCTGCGCGAAGGCACACGGGCTGAGAAAAGAGAGGTGTAAATCTAAAGGCTAAGTTGGGCATGGAAAGCAGTCACAGGGGCCTTGTGATCAGTAGTAGATCCGTAGGGTGACCACATTATTTATCATCCAAACCAGGATGCCTGAGAGGGAAAGGAGGCACTCTTAATAATTTTGTCAGGACAAAAGGTGTAAATCTGGACTGTCCTGGGCAAATCAAGACATATGGGTGCTTGGCTCAATGACAGTGATGTTCAGTACCGTCTAATCACTTAGCTGGGGCGACTGAGGTGCGCACACAGTTGTACTGAGGCACCTGACTTAGAAAGGCACCAAAACAAATCGTTTTTGAAAGCAACTTTAGAATATGTCTGAGAAACTTCCCTGGGTACATTCTGCATATTTCAAAAGACAAGACTCCAAAAACGGGCATGGCAAATCTCCAACTCAAATGGAGCTAAGTGAGTTTGCTCATCTCAGGATAAACTCCAAGTAAGAGAAACTAAAAATCACAAAAACAAACATAGTAGGTACTGTTTATGGAGTGCTTCTTAGGCACCATACTCTGCTCTGAGTATTTCACACACACATCATCTCATTTCATCTTCACCCCAACACTATGAGGTTGACTTAAATATCTTGCCCAAGGCCACACAGAAAGGAAGCAAGGGAGCCAGAGTCCGATCTAAGCACCTCACTCCACACCCTCTATTTTTCTCGCCACTATTCTGCCTCCTGAATAACCCAGACGTGCAGCACGTGACCCGAGTGCAGCCCAGCTGAGAATATCAGCTAGAACACGGTTTACCTAACTGCCCCTGCCAAGTGACCAAGAACTGCTGGCCAGGAGTGCCTCGCCACCTGCCCTTCTCTACTACTTGGAACTAGGCAGTTGCCAAGTGTCCTGCCAGCAGCCTGGACCACTCACATAATTGTCACGAAAGCTCAGTGTGATTAATTATATGCTTTGAGCACTCTAAAGCTATGTAATTATTCTGACATAAAGAAAATAGGTACTCCTGAAACTTCCCTGGTGGCTTGGATTTGTTTGAGCCACAACCAAGTACTCTTATGCCCAGCACAACCCTCTAGATCCACCACAATTATCAGTAGAAAAAAGCTGGTCAGGCAGCTTGCAAACACACAGTTTCTGGTAAACTGGTAAAAATAATCTGAATATCCCTTGCACTACAGAATCCCATTGATATAAAATAAAAAAGGTAACCAAACTAATCTAGAGGTCTCGTAGATGGCAGCCAGAACTTCGTATTAATAAGAAATAGAGCATCTATTCTTGAATATCTATGTATAAAATAAAGTCTGGGGAGAAAATATGAATGTTCATACTTCATTTATGTCTGCATTTAGGCTGTAGATAACACTGCCCTGTTTTGTTGAATAATGAGGAATCGGTAACTTAAGTATTTAAAAAAAGAAAAAAAAGAATAGTTTAGCACCCTTGCAGAAGACACAGAACTATAAAAGGAACTGAACAGATTCTGGGAGACAGCATTCTAAGAAAATGACTTGAGTGACCAAGATCAGCAATTAAAAAAATAAAATAAACAATTTCCTGTCAGTTGACTATTTGGATTTGGTGAAGGAAAACAACAACAACAACAACACAGACCAAACAACTGTTTGGAGGAGAGGCTGGAAAACAAGAAAGGGGGCAAGTAATTTGGGGGGCATGAAAATTAATACCCTCTGATTACTCCTGAAAAGCGAACTCTGAATTGTGACAAAAGCTCTTTGAGTGGGCTGAGACAAGCAGCCACGCCCTGGCCTTTCAACAGTTATCCTGTGTGGCCCAAAATGCATTAGTACAAAGTGAAGTGCAGAGTGGCTGATTGGACATTACATTTTTCTGACTTAAATGATACAGTCTGCCTATCTATTCAGACAAACTCACTTTATGATCCAGTTACTGTTTGTTTAATATTTATGACATGCCCATAAGTTTGCTAGGCATGCAGTTGTCTCTCCCTTCCCTCCACTCAAAGCAAAGAAACAAACAAACAAAACCCAAAAAAATCTAAAAACCGAAAAATCTAAAGCCAAATGCAGATATTTTTAAGATCCAATTCAAGAAACGGTTATTGAGTACCTGTTATCCTTGCAGAACTGATAAATACAGCCCGGCTTTTGCCTGCAAAAGTCTAGTTTATTTAAACCATAGGCCAATATAATATCCATATGTACATTTTTTTAATTTTGTTTAAACATATATATATATGTATATAATAAATGCGAATGTCTGCTTCTTCCCCACCTTGGGGTGCTCAGCATCAAGACACAGGAATATACATGTTGGTATAAAGGCAGGAAAAAGGCTTCCCCTACACATGATGATACTGTGATAATGACATAATGATACTAAGAAAACTATGAGCTGCTACCTTGGACAAGATCAAACCACTGTCCCAAAGAAGGTGGAGGCTCTGATCAAGCAGCCACAACAGGTAGCTACAGCTATCTGGCTATATTATCCCTCAACTTCTGCCAGCAGGAATAGTCTTTTGGTTCCCTCCAATATCCCCTACATTTAGAGGGAAAAATTGAAGCCAGCATTCCAAACCACCAGTGCTACCTTAATTATACAGAAAATTTAAAACTGTCAGCGTAATCCGGGGAGCAGTAGAGTGCAGCCATACCAAAATGGGGTAAACCAGCTCTGGCACATTAGGCAAGTGGTTAACCTCTCTGAACTCTGGGTTTTCTTCAGCCTCCGTGGCAGAGGCAGGACCATGTCACAGAATTATATTAAGTATTTTCCACGTGTTTGCACATAGTGTTTAATAAGTAGCACGTGCTATTATTACTTTTAGCTACCAAAATCATGCAATGGCTATATTTCCTACTTACTAAAACGTACCCAAGATCAGTGGTTGCCACAGCCCAGGCACGGGAAGGGGGGAAGACACAAAGGGACCAGGAGAATTTTTGGAGGGCAATGGAATTTTTTATTGTGGTAGTGGTTAGATGAATGTGTGTTTTTGTCAATCTCATAGAACTGGACGCCAACAAGAGTGAATTTTACTTTATGCAAATTATATCATCTTTTTAATATTCAATTATAATATTCAATTATATATACCAACTATAATATTCAATTGGTTTTAATTAAAATAAGCCATCTAAACTAATGGGCACTTTAACTTCATCTCTTGCTAAAATGAAAAAGAAATCTAAGGCCTAAATGCTACTTCACATTTTTAGACCAAGTCTTTGAGTTAAAGGATTGAGGTATTTGTAAAAAATAGATGACGCCTAAACAACTGACCAAATTAGCTGTTTCAAAAGAAGGCGTGGATTGTACTGAATGGTGTGATGAAATGAAATATGGAAAGAGAAAATGAAAGTGATGTTTTCGTTTACTAGATTACTTAAGATGACAAACATAATGGCTCCTTCCCTAAAAATTTGGTAATGGGCCTTTGTAAATAATCTAAAAAGTGTAATATTATTTCCACTAAACTAAGGAAAAGTAGAGAAGTCTGGTGATGAGTTCCATGATTATTTCTCTTCTCAATGTATTTGTAAAAGATTCCATAAGGCTGCTCACTCTGAGTCTTCATCAGCACTGTAGCCATAACCAAGGAGCTTTTAGTATAGATCTGTGCATCTATTTTGGCAGAAAATGTAGTTTTACAACAATTTTTTACTCAACACCATATTTACAAAACAGATGGAGTTCCAAAGAAGTGATTTTAAATGAGAAATATAATTCTGGTCAGCCCACAGTGTATCTCTGCATATGTCCTGCATCTCAGCAATAATACCCTTTCTGTGCCCACTGCTTATCACATCCAGGCTGTCATTTCCCCCTCTGACTTGGGGATCCCCATACAAGAGGAATGTCAAGAGGGTAATGAAGATGAAAGCTAGGAAAAAGGTATAGCTCACAAGCCCAACGTTTCAACTAAAGCAACCCCATAAATACTGGCTTCTGTGCCTCAGCCAGCAACTCCCTGCCATGACCTCAAGTCCCCGATTATCACCTTGCTTACCCATCTACTCCCGCCCCAATCTTTTCATCACCTGACTGAACTCATCCCTTATATTCAAAAAGAACATAAGGAAACTAATGAAGAGGTGTCGCTATTGCTTTTTGACATGAGCTTCTACTAAGTTTTTCTACTGTTTTTTAACAAAGGTGAAATAATTTCTGCCATTCATATGACAAAAATGTCTGTGCACTATTCATTGCAAATATTTATGAAATTTGATGTTAAAGAATATTAGACAATATTAGAATATTGTCTTGATACTGTTATGTCTGCAGAAAATACCACACTAAGTTTCTAAAATCTTGATCCTTTAAGGCACCAATTCAAGGGGAAATATACCAAGTAGTTACCGACTTAAATATAGCATACCGCTTTCCTATAACCCAGGCTTGATCAACTTTCAACACTATTTCCATAGTTTCAAAGTGTGTTTAAGAAAATGCACATTGACAAAGAGGAAAGAAAAAGGAGTAAATCAAGTCATCTTAGGAGGTGTAAGTAAATGAACAAGATATGAGACTAGTAAACACCAAACCACCAATTTCAGAAATTAACAGAACTTAGAGAAAACATGTACTTTCTTATCATTCCTCCATTCATTCAGGAAGCAATCTATTGAATCCCTAATATGTTCCTGGCAATATGTATCCAGGGACACAACTCTGAACAAGAAACCAATTGCCTTCATTAGAAAAAAGAAAAATGACAAAGATATCTTTCAAAGTTTCAAAACTCAAAAACCAGTGATTGCTGAATAATTAATGATTTCCCCATGTGCTTCTAGAATCTTCAATGAAGAAATGATATCTACCGACAAGTTCTCAATTCCACATATCAGAAATATTGGCAAATCATCCTTCGTCCTATTCTGAATATAAAATTAAAATAGCTGTTTTAAATAAGTTACACTGTGAATCCCACTATGGACACCAATAAAGCTTGATTTTTCTTTTTAAAGTACAAAAACAGGCTCTCCAATAAATTAAATAAGAAGAATTAAAATTAAGTAGGTTGGTATCTTCTCTGGAATTTCACCTCAAATTTCATTAAAACCGCAATGCAATATCACTACAAATATCTGGCAACCAATAAAAACAGAGTTGACACATAACTCTGTTCATAGGATTGATGATCATGCATAGTTGAAAGCAACTTCCATGGAAACAGAAGCTACACAGCAAAAGAAAATGTAAGTCACATTTTAAAAGCCAAGTATGCAGCAAAAATATGTTACTTTCCTTAAATTCTCAATGCCTACTGCAGGTAGTTAACACACTTGATCTTTAAGCCCTTCACTTGTGCCCTTGCCCAGACATAAACTGTACAAACAGATGACAAAGCGAAAAGCAGTTTCACAACTGCCTGTTACAGAGGGTAGGAAGGTGGTATATTTCACTAGATTACTGCAGAAGCTGATAACACCACCAGACACTACAGAGTACTTAGGAAGATTTCTGCAGGTCCAATTAAATTTCAAATACCACTAGTGCCAATTCTCTTTACTGTGGCCTGTTTTGCCCTCTCTCCCATGGGTTATCAGCCACAGGAAGGGTGGGTGCAGCCCTGTCAATGTGCTTTGCTGCTCATTGTCCTGGTAACCCCTTGATTTTCAGAAAGCAATGTTTTCCTATTTGCTCTGAACTTAAGCAGAATGAGCTACTCTTGCCTAAGGCTCTGCTCTTCTTAGCTCATCAACTATTTTTTTTCACTTCAGGTCACGAGAAATATTTTTACACGGCAGACCAAAATGTAGTATTAGAATGAAACCACCACAAACTCAGGAGTTCCTAATATTACTTAAGTTTGAAATGCACAAAACAATTGCTGACTTTCTGCTGCTAAGTATCACTATGCAAAAGATACCAAAACCAAGCAAACTGCTCAAAAGAACTTCCACAGAACTGGAGGCCTGCCTACTGCAGCAAGGAAAAGATTAAACTGTGCAGAACTGTAATGTCTCAGTGCTTTTGAGCCTAAGAAAGCGGAAATCTTCATTTGTGTTTAGAAAACCTACTCCATTTCTCCGTGTGAGTGAGGGACCAGAGATTTTGCACCCTCGAAGTGTAACCATTTGCAAGAGGCAACTAGATACAGATCAGAAGAATCCTATTAAATAAGCTTGTTCACCCCCTGGGATTTTTAAGAAAATGTTTTCACATAACCACTGTATTTAACATACAATAGACACGTTACAGGCAGTCTGTTACCAGTCAAGGCTACCACAGAAGAGAATGTCCTGCCCAACCAGGTACAGGCCATAATTCCAGGCCAGTCCTGGAAAAGGTGACAGCCCCAAGTTCAACTGGGAATGTCTGAGCACAGCTCCCCCTGCACATTAAGGATCACCTCTCCATTCTTTCCAAATGCTGTGTGCATCCAATCCCTGTTCAAGCACCCCAAGCACCCATGCACCAGTGGTTCCCGTAGGCAGGGGACTCCTCGTATAACCCCCTCCTTCCACCACCACTCTCCTCTTGGGAAACTGACCCCGAGAACGGCTGGGGGTGGGCGATGTGCGCCCTTCTCTCACCTACCTTGATGATGCTGCTCCGGCGGGGCAGGCCGCCGGGTTTGCTCTCCCGGGGGAGGGGGCAGGCGGCCGGGCTGGGGGTCGGGGCGAGCGCGGTGCCACGGGGTCCCCTGGCAGGGCTGGCTCGGGCTTCGTCCCCGGACACGCCGAGGCTGCAGTCTCCGTTGGAAACCCCGCCGCTGTCATAGCGCGCCCGCCCGTGGCCGAGGCGACCTCCCCCGCCGCCGCCGCTGCTGCCGCCGCTGCCGCCGCCGCCTTCTCCGGCTCCAGCTTTCAGGGCGCCCTTGGCGCCGAGAGCCGGGCCCGGGGAGGTGGGCAGGGCCCCGCCGGCGGCGCCCCCCCGGCCGCACTCCGCCATGGGCGCCCCACGACCCGCCAGCACAAAGCCGCGTCCCCGCGTCCCCGCGTCCCCGCCGCCGCCTCGGGCCGCCGCGCGCGGCCCCTCCTCCTCTCCTCCTCCCGCCGCCGCCTCCTCGGCCGCTTCTTCCGCTTTTTTTTTTCTTTTTTTTTTTTTTTTTAATTTAGATGTGATGTTTGTTTCGAGCTCGCCTCGCGCACGGTTCAAGTCGTGGCGGCAGAATTATCGGAAGATTCCTGCAGGGGAGAGAAGAGAGAGACACAAGTCAGCTCCGGCGGCGGCGGCGGCGGCGGGGCCCCGGCTCCCAGTACCTGGGGAAGGAAAACACGCCCCGGCACACGCGCCGCCGCGGGCGCCAAAAATAACCCGCGCGGGCCGGGCGCCCACCGGGCCACGGGGCACCCACCCCGAGGTAACGCGGCGGCGGCCTCAAGGGCTCGGGGCGCTCTCCGCAGAGGCTCAGGGCACCCCCACCCCCTCGCCAGGGGTCGGAGCGCTCATCACGCGGGAACCAGGCGTCCAGCCCCGGGCCGGGGTGCCCACCTTGGGCTCAGGAAGAGGGGAAGCGGCGGGAGCCCGCTGCTCTCTGGCCTCGCGGAGGCGCCTCCCGAGGGTCTCGCGGCCTGGGCGAGCGGGGGATGAAGCCCGGTCTCCCCAGACCCCAACTCCCCAGAGGCCGTCGCGTGCCGGGCCCCGCCGCGGCCCCCCAGAGTCCCCGCTGAGGCCTGCGGCTCCAAGAGGAAGCGCACGGCGGGCAGGGGCGGCCGGGCCGTGACGGTGGCGGTGCGGCCCGGGGCAGCTCCTGAGGGGGGCAGTCCAGACCCCCCGCCTCCGCCCGCGGCCGTCTCCTCCAGGCTCGGCGCTGCCCACCGTAGGCCTCGGGACCTTCCCTGGCTGCCCCCGACCCACCGCGAGCCGCCCGGGCTCCAGCTCGGGGGTCGCCGCCCGTCGCGGCTGCCCCAGCCCAGGCCAGGTCATGGGGCCGCGGAAACCTCGCCGCCGAGCGAGCGGACGGCAACCGGCGGCGGCCACAGGTCCTGGATACCCGGGTCCCCCTAGAGCTGCGGCAACTGCCAATCACCCGCCCCGCGCCGGAGGGGCAACGACCGTGGAGGTCTGGGGGCCGGGAGAGAAGGTCTGGGGCTCGGGGGCTCGGCCTCTGCACCTCCCTCGAGCCCCCGATCCGCGCGCCGGACTCGTTCCCCTCCCGCCCAGCCCTGGAAAAGGCCCTCCGGACGTTCCCCTCTGGGCTTCCCCAGAGGGGCAGACCTGTTTCACATACAGAAACCAATTCCGTTCCCCAGGCTCCTGAACTGTGAATTGATTCAACTGGTTGCAAGGATGCTGGGGCGCGGGCGGGGTTGGGGCGGCGAGAGGTGAAGAGTAAAGGACCTCAGCAGAGCCTGTACTGTGCTCTCTGAGTCGCCCTACAGGGATTTATCACCGTCGTGCCTCCCTCCCAGTGTCCTTCCTGATCCCGCCGCCAGGTCCAGCCTGC
This sequence comes from Acinonyx jubatus, assembly GCF_027475565.1. Lineage (NCBI taxonomy): Eukaryota > Metazoa > Chordata > Mammalia > Carnivora > Felidae > Acinonyx > Acinonyx jubatus. The sequence goes on along the minus strand of NC_069384.1, from coordinate 131,905,064 downwards.
TGCGGGCCCCCGCCTTAGGTCAGGCTCATCTTTTGGAGCAGCATCCTACTTGGATCAGAACAGCCAGGCCCTCTTCTCTCTGGTTCTTGCCCCTTCTTTCCCTTCCCTAATGCTTCAGGTAGAGTGACCTGCCTAAAAATCCTGATCTTGCCGTTCCCCAGCACAAGTATCTCCCCTGGATCTCCATCCCTCGAGCAAAGATGGGGCTCAAACTCCTCAGGGTGGTACCCGAGGCCCCACCCAGCCTGGCCCCACCCACCTCCCTGTCCCAGGTTCCCTGGCTTCAGCCTCCAGAGCTTCTCCAGAACCCCAGCTCTTGTGCAACTAGTGTTTCCTTTTCAGAGAATGCTCTTCCCGCAGGGCCCGAAGGATAGTCGGCTGAGGGCGAGGGTGGGGGTGGGGGGGCGGCGAACTTAAAGTCTTTGCTTTTATTAGCATGATGTTATAGCAAACTAACTGCCAAGTAGCCTCTGAGGAAACTGGGCTTTCCATAGGTATACATACCCGCCCTTGCCTCTGAAGCAGCTTCAAATACCTTCATGTTATTCTTGGGGGCGTTTTAATTCTTCTGATCTTCTGGATTCATGTTTTTGTAACCCATCAGAAAAGCTTTTATTCATCCCTAGCCAATCTGGGCCTACACACTAACAGAAATATTTTCACATCGAGGGACAACAATGTTTTAATTTTTTATTGTCTCATCCCTTTATTTTTCCTAGTTTGGGTTCAAACAATTGTTTTACTGTCGTGATAGTTTTGCAAGAAAATATATTCAAATGATGTAGATCAGATTCTTAATCTGCCTTATTTTGAATTTATAGTCAAAGTAGCCAGCCAGTATGGCTGAGGGGGAGGAAAGGAAAAATGCTGGGCCTTTATTCTTCATGTTCTCTAATTTTGATATGTTGAGTAATTGCCTGAAGATATCTCTGCCCTTTCCTGCATTTACCAATCACTAGTAACATGCTATGAGAGTCCTACATCCTGCAACTTATACCCGTGAATTTCCCTTGTGAGTGGGGACATACAGAGATTTAAACCCCCAGGATGTTTTTGTTTTTGTTTTTAATAAAACCACCATCTAATTCACCTAATGCTCTCCTACATGAGCACCTATCCATCTCACTCTGGACTCCCAGCAGGTCAAACCAGGGAGACTTCGTTGAAATAGACTTGGCATTTAAATTAAAACGTTTCCCAAAGCATCTTGGCAGACCTGTAACTAGTGATGCCAAAAGCCCAAGGCCTGTGCCAGGTTCCTTTTTATCCCCCTGAGTGCTTGTCTCCCACAAGCCACCGGTCACATGCCTGCTGATGTTATAGCTATACTTCATCACACCAACAGCCAGACTATGTAGGTACCATTTCTTCTCTATGGGTGATGGGAAGCAGCATGTTCCTCTGACATGTGCGATTCTCGGCTCCTAACAGGCTTTTTAATAGCTAAACTCAGATTTTTTTTTTTTCATCACAAACAGCATAGTAAGCAATTGTTTCTCTCCTTCCTGCTTGTCTCTCTGCAGTTACTAAGTGATTGCTTTCCATTTCTCCTATTCCATGAGCAGTGTTATTGAAGAAATTGTAAATATTTTGCCAAAATCTTACGGAAGTGTTTTCATGGCATTGTAAAATTCATAGAAGTTAGAGTTAGAAAGAGCCAAAATATCATAGTCATTCCTCAGCAGATCCTGTCTAATGGTTCCTTCAGACAAATTTTCAGAGTGGGGCAATAAGAGATAGGCAAGACACAAATAAAATGCTCATTCTGGATAACTCCATGGTGCTTATGCCAATTTATTTTATATATATATATATGTATATATATATACTCATGGTTAGATGTTCATGAGTAATTTGTCCATAACATTTAAAGTCAATAAACACCTTTAAACTCTCGTGAGCCTGTTACACAATACATACGTTTACAAAGCAATACAGAGCTTTATCTTTTTTTAAGTTTTCTTCATATTTCCATCTCAGCTTTTAATCATCATTGTCCCCCTTCACCAAATTCTCTTCTATTTGTTTGTCTCTTTAATTCGATGCCTAGAACGTAAGCTATTCAGGCTCTCTGGTCCGTAATAACCTTCCTTCAGCCTCCCAAAATAACACTGACGCTGTTTACTGACTTCTTGCCGTCATTTATACCCTTGTAGGTTATGAATTCATATCTAGTTTCCAGTTCGCAGGCTCTAACATTACGACTCTCTAAATTTTTCTGACTCACTGATCACTTGGCCTTCAGATTATTTTTTCCCCTCAATGTATTATACCAGTTTTCATTTCCCAAATCTCAATCTCATATTATTTCTGTATTTCTCTAAAGATGCAGTTCAACCTCTAAGCCTTCCTATTCGGCCGTTCCCCCCCCCCCCCCAGATGCTTAATGGAGAGCTAAGTAGAGCAGAAAGTAGAAGAACAAAATGCTTTAAGGAAACACCAGATTATATCAATGTACTGGTCCACACTGGCTACTCATTTGCCTCCTGAGTTAATCCAAGATGTTGATTTTAATCTAGTATACTCCAACAGCTTGGATTATGTTTGTTTTATCATGATCCTTAACAAGAGATATACAGCAATCACCTTTCTTCCTGGGCACCATAGAGGCAAGTTAGACCTGCCGGAAGCTTTCATTTTCATACTCTTCCTTTCCTCTGATGCTAAAAGATCCTTCACCCATCTACAAGTATATATGACTGCCAAGAAGTTAGGCGCTCAGGGAATTACATCAACACTTTCCAGCCACTGAGGAACAATTCATTAAATTGCTCTCAGTGTCTACTGAGTTAGATAGCACTTTGAGGGAATCTATTAATTACTGGAGATTTGATAAGATTACTTCATGAACAAAAGTAACAATATGATTGGCTCTAAAAAGTACCATTGCCTTTCATGCTGCTTTTGTAAACTTGCATGTATTTGACTGTATTTCCACTCTTATTTTATTAAAGGAGTCACTGTAAACTCAAATGCCCATAAGGAGCCAGGTGGATAATGTAATGAGTAAAGCTGGAAGGATTTGTTTCATAACAGCATCATAATTTATAGTTATTCAACAGTGACATATTTGCATACCAAGTACAGAGGAATACTCTTCCCGATTCATCTTTTTCTAGTTTTAAAAAGATCCTTGAATATAAGAAATGTTTCACTTTCCTCTGAACTCTAAGAAAGAGAGTGTGAACATAATGATAAACAGCAACTGACACTCATCCAGGTGTGGGCCAGCACTGTGGGGTGATAGGCACTCAGGTAACCTGGTAAGTGATCTTACTGCCACCACAAGGGAGTCCTGGCCTGGTGCTGCCATGATCATCTCTTTTTCCAGAGAAGCCAAAAATCTGGAATATAAAATTAGCTATTGTGTTAGCTCATTCTCTTAAGAGAAGGACACCCACGAAGTGAGGTCTCCACATATTGTTCTTTATAAGGTCTGAAGAGAGGCCTTTTTTTTCCCCCCTAACCTACCTCCTAATTGCATGATGAGCAAAGTGTAGTCAATGCCTTTCAGATTTTGCCTATATCGGGGTCTTGTCAAAATGATTTTCAAGGATGGCTTTATTTTAATGTGTTCAAGGACTCTGATGACCGTATCATTTTCGGCATCCAAATGTGTTGATGTACAGCTCCCAACTTGCTTCCCTTCATCTACCCATACTCACATCCCCAACCCCAGAGCTATTTCATCTCTAAACTCAGAAACTCAGAAACCCATTGTCTAGCCAAAAACTCTGCCTTTCCATCAGTCCCTTCCCCTTATTTCCCTTTACTTCCCCACCTGCCAACCTTGCAAAACATGGGCTTCCTTCACCCCCTCCCACTCTTGCAGTCCATCAGCACTCCTGTCTATGCCTTTCTTCCCTACCCAGCCTGGACCTCAGGACCAAGACTTTCAGCCACATTCCCACCAGCATCCTAGGCCCATCACTGTCAATTGTGACCATCTTGTGAATCTACAGTTTTTCATACATCCAATGATACATGCCCCAGGCTGCCACTCTGCTGGAGAGGAGGAAAAAAAAAAATCCTATAGCCATGCTGACTGGCCAAGTGTATGATTTATGTGTTCAATGGAGCCTTTGGTGCTCTGAGGCAATATTTTACCCCTTGCTAATTGGCTCTGATTTCCATTCTCCGAACTCTCCCAGCTGGCCTGCTGCTGCCTGTACTACCCTCCCGCCATCTCTGCAATAGTCCTAGAATTCTACTTTGCACACAATAAAACACATCAGAAAACAAATTGCTTTAACTTCCCCTCCATGCTATTTATCCTTACCTTACCCATCACCCCTGCATCTTAGGCTAACTCCATATCAGAAACCATGTATGACTATCTTTTTGATCATTGGACTCTTCTGGTCTGATGTGACTTTTTTTCTTTGGGGACCAAAGGGTTTTATAACCCTTCTTTGGGTGGAAGGTGGAGCGGGGTCTTTAATCTCAATGTCAATCATACAAGAATCAAGGGTTTGAAAGGCAGCCTTAGACTAAAGGAAGAGGAAATTTCCTCTTCCTGAGCCACCTGCTCCTCGCGGGCTTAGTGTCTCAGGTCTTCATGGATGTTCCAGGGAAGTGAGGAGGAGAATTGGGCCTCCAAGAGCCAAGAGGAGAAGGTTGCCTTCATCAGAAACCCCATAAGGCTGGGCCTGTGGGCTCTAAGGATTGGAACACTGTGTGCCCAGTTTAAAATTACTCTGTAGTATAATTCCCCCATGTTATAATTAAGGAGGGCTTAGGTATTAAAGCTCCTCTCCACTGTACTATCTCTCTACTTTCCTTCTACATAAATATATTCTGGTAATTTTTCAGTTACCAGTCTGTTATAACTGGCTTCCTTCCTCTTCTATTGAAACTGCCCTCCCAAAGGTCATGGTTGACATCCTAATTAACAAACCCAATGTAATCTTCATCTTTCTTGGCCTTCGTGGAACATGCTAACTCTCCTTATATCATTGAAACTCTCTCTTTCCCTGCTGAGATTTTTGGACTGGCTGTGTCACAGAAATCTCAAACTCCACATGCCTTAGGTTTAATTCACTGAATTTTTACCCCATACCTCTATTCTCCTGTATTCCATATTTCTTTTTATGATGTTCTGCCCACACAGTAGCCTTATGAAGTACTCAGCATCAGCCTCAACTCCTGGCACCCCACATTCCAGTTAACTATCAAGGCATAGTTAACCATGTAAATCAACCTAGAAATGTCTCTAGGTTGTCCCATTCCCACCAGAGTGACCTAGTTTACTGTCTCACTGCACTTGGCTTGGACCATTGCAGTAGCCTCCTAATGCTGGCTGACTCTATCTAGTTCACTGCCCCTCACCTGCCCCCAGCTTCAATCTTTTTCTCAAATCACCATCAAAATTGCCCTGAGGGGATCACTTATGAACCTACAATTCTCCAATAGTTCCACTTCAAGACAACATCATTCTCCGTAGCTGGCACACATGGCCCATCATAACCTGGTCCCCAGATTCTTCTCTAGCGTCATCTATATTCTCACTCTCTATATGGTTGCTAGGTTTTGACGTTCTATTTCCCTCTCTCCACTGGGAGAACTTAAAGGCATTCTTTAAGAAAGCACAAATGTTTCCTCCACCGATAAGATGTTCCTGACTCCAGAAGACATAATGTGTTGCTCCTCTAGGCTCTTAAAGCACTTAGTACCTACCTCTACTACAGCCCTCATTATACTACACTGTAATTATTTATGAGTCTTTTCCCCAGGAGTTTGAGCTCAACAGAAGACAACTTAGAAGCCTTTTCTCCACATTGAGCTTTATCAGAGTTTGACGATACATTAGGTTCACCTTCCAACTCTGTACCAGCCCAGGACCTGACATACAACAGATCCTCAGTAAATTTGATTTCAATAAGCCCTTTCTAAAAATCCATCTTTGTGCCTCATGTGCTTATAAAACCCTTTCTTCTCTCATAAGCCCTCTTTCTTTGGATATGCTGAGTATGTTTTATTCTCTGCCTTCCATTTTATCTTCCTATCTTTCCTGATTATCTGATACAAATAAGCCCATTCATGTAGCTAGCATCTGTTAAGTGTATTTGTACTTTGTATGAAGAACTGTATTTGATGCTACGGATGAAGGTGACTAGGATTTTATGGAAGGAGGGAGTTTTATTTTTTAGTGTGCATGCATTACAGTCTCCGTTTTAAAAGTAGTTTAAAAATAACGAATTAAAGGAGCAGTCCAGCCCTGCCATGGGTCAGTAAAACTTCTGACCTGGCTCTAAGAGGTAGGATGTAGCAAAACCTGACCGGATCAAAAACATTACCCCTCCAGCCTGGCATGCTGCCCGACTCCTTTCTTAATTAGTTAGAAATTCCCACTATTAACAGTACACAACACAAAGAAGACCAAATCTCCAGAAGGCTGCTGTTAGGATGTACAAATTACCTGGCAAAAGGAAGCTTCCCTAGACAGCTCCCACTTATGCATATTAGCAAAAAATTAGCCAAATGTCACCTTGTCCTTTTCAAAAAGCATACACATGCGGAAGCCACATGAGAGAGAAAAGATAGGTTCATCTTGTTACCCAGATGGAGGACAAGGCTCAGAACACTAGCCATTCCCACCCCCACCACCAAAACAAAACAAAACAAAACAAACAAAAAACTATAGAGAGGGGTTTAAGGCAAGTGAAGAGACTGAGCATCCCGCTGTGGTTTTATAATCTGGCTCCAGGTCTGCATGGTACAAAGCAATTCCTAAGAGGGGACTCGGGGAGGGACCAAGACTTGAGTGAACCTGACTCTCAGAGGAAGTGATGGAGCTGGCTTGGGGTCAGCAGGTCACTCTGGGGAAGCCGGCAAGCACAAACTGAGACACATCCAAGTTCCTCCCCTTGTCACCAGTTCCTGTGCAAACACTTCTTGCATTATTAAACGGTAGTTAAGACACAATGTGGAGGGAGCCTTGAATGATCTTTTTAAATCATGTGATCATGTAAATAGAGGATCTTGAGCTCAGCTGGGACTAGCACAGGAACACGAGGAAGTGAATAGGCTGTGGTCACTGGGATTTTAGGCTCCACCGAGAGGAAACCTTCCTTGTGCTGCCATTGGACACTGGTATGCATTACCGGGGCGGTGGGCTTGGAATTTCCTTTCCACAAGAACCTTAAGCATAGGGTAGGCAATTATCTACCAGGATGGTATGGGCTGCCCCAGCCTGAAGGCAAAAGGTCATAATGAATGACTCCTTTGACCTGCTGATTCTGGGTGTTTAACCACAGAGCTTTTTAAAAGTCAAATTAGATGTTTGGGGTTTTTTTTTGGTTGGTTGGTTGGTTGGTTGGTTTTTGTTTTTGTTTTTGTTTTCAGTTCTCAGTAGTCTTCATGTCAGTAGAATTACTATTTGGAGTGCTATAATGAAATGTTTCAGCTCTCTCCCAATCCCATGTATTTCTCACTGCACTGTCCAGTTCCCTCTCATTTGCTGTCTTGAAACCAAATACCTTTGTAATCATATATTCCCATCCTCTGAGTTTAAGTGTTTCACATAATTGGTCCATTTTTTCTATCTTTTAAATCAGGCTCCCTGGTTTCTCTTTATCACTGCTAAGATGCCAGGACATTCTCTCTTCTGGGTAGATTCTCCATTTGGTGAATTCTAAAATGGCCCTTTTCCTAACATGGTAACTAACTTCTCTGATGCTGAGGATATGCTGTATTTGTAACTGTTAGGGGCAATTAAAGTGTCCAGTAGAGTACAATGTTAATGTGAGTGATTTTCAATGAAAGTAATTTTAAATCACCCGCGATCTCCAGTTCTGATAATGGATAACTTGGGTTTTTGACTCTATGTTGTATCCAAAATAAAATTTCGTATCACCACATTCTCCAGTGTCAAACTCAGCCTACTGCTTCCATAAACACTTCACACATTAAACCATTTCTATGTTCTCTAATCCATCCGTCTCCCTACAAAGATTGTATTAGTCTACACTGACATTTCAGCCGTAAAAATGCTCCCAACCATCTCTTCTCTGCCTTCTCTTTTCCTTTTAAACACACAGCTTAAATCTTAAGTCTTTCATAAGCCCTTTTCTCTTCAGTGGTGTGTAAACACTTCATTCCAACAATCTACTGTTCTCGCTCTTACTTGTAGGGAAATTCAAACCTTCTGTCTAATTCAGGATGTTAGGAAGCAGCCTGGCTATGTGACTCAGCCCCCAGACCTGAGATGCTCTGGCTAGGAGCTTGTAGCAGAACCTTGCCATTTGGTCACTATTTGACATAAGACAAATCCTTTAAACCTTAGGGATTTCATTTTCCTCCAAGGTCACACAGGGATAAAAAGGCTGACCTACCTTCCGACCTGCCTCCTGGGATGGAAGCAGACCAGCACGTGCAAGCAATAAGAATAGTATACATGCTGATTGAAAAGGTAGCAATTTGAGCTCACAAATAATTTCCCCAAAAGGTCAATTAGACCCACAAGATTTTTCTGGCACACACAGGAAGTCTCAGCTTCATCTATATTTAATGTACTTCCTTTCTCACTAGTCCCCACAAAGGTGAGTTTGGGGTGTACTAAATATTTCACAGTAAAAATTTCCATGCCCCCAAATTCCAGAGCCCCAGTCAGTGGCCCCCTAATTTTTAATATAACAAAATGTCTGCTCAATCACAGAATATGGATATTTATTGGAACATAATCAACTAAATTCCCTTTATAGCACTATTGACAACTAATTCTTGTACATTATGTCAACTTGGGGATTGTATGACTGCCCACTAACTCACCCATCAGCGCACGGTGTCTTATACGCACTTTGTAGTCTCTCTAAGTGCATCTCACAAGCTAATAACTCTGCAGAGAAAGAAACATAAAACAATGAAAGGACAGAAATGTGTCCTTCTAAATTGTGATCTCATCAAGAAGAAAAGAGGGAGGCCAGCACAGCAACCAGAGACTGTAATGGGGAAAACCATTCATCAATTCAGAAGGGTGGATGAGTAATGGGGCTTATGGGTTGGGAACAGAATCCTATGTATCAAAATGAAAGAAAGCATTAGTATAATTAGTGTTCCTTGTGCGGCTGGCTCAAGAGCCCTACTCGTTTCTGGCAGGAGTGGAGTAAGGGGCAGGGACCAAATACTTACCAGTTAATTTCTTTGGGCAAGTCCGTATCATTTTAGGCCTCAGGGCAGGGGGTGGGGCGTGCGGGCACCTTGGGATGAGCCAGACATCTAAGAACTAACCTCACTTCCTATCTAGGCCTGAACACCATCCCTTCAGGGGTAAGTAAACAGGGGTCCTGGGTGTGGGCCTGCTTTGAGATTCAAGCTTTATGGATTTATTTCATCAAGACTCTGTCTCTAGGATCTGGAGGTGAGATTTCTGTGAGTCTAGTTTCAGCCTGCAGCAGCAGCTACTCTAAAAAAACAAAACAAAACTGGAGTTCAATGTGAGGAATGAGAAAAGTAAAACAAAGGGAATGAGGGTCTGTAGGCAATAGAGAGCCTGCCTATCTCCTGATCCTCCTTATCTTCCCTCCTTAGTGAGCAAGAGAGGGAAGGAGGAATGTCATCATGAGACCAGGAAGAGGGGCAGGTTGTACATATTTATTCCCACGGTATAGATGAGGTTATAAAGGCACAACCAAAGTTAGGTAACGTGCCCAGGGCCAAGTGTGGTTCCAAAGCCCATTAACTTAACCCTCATGCAATTTTGGGAAGGGGAAAGCCAGAATGCCCTCTTTGAAAGTCCAGCCCCAGAGGAGTGAGTAGCTATGGGGACACATTTATATTTCTGTTATTTTCAGCAGATTAAGACCTCGTTAGTCATACTGATCAGCCATTCCTTTTCCAGGGGCACAGAGACCTGGAGGAGTCCTCCTACATTCCCTCCTCAGGTTAGCATCCTAAGAGACAGGGAACACCTCAGAGTGTTCAACCAGTACCATCATCCTGGTATAGCCTTGAGGATTAACAATGCAGTTCAGTGGAGAACCAGGGAGCACTTATCATGCACCAGGCACTCTTTCAAGGCCTTCTCATGCTTCATCTTACTCATCCCTCACAGAAACTCTGACAAATAGCTAGTTTCCTCCATTTTATAGATGCTAGAACTGAGAAGGCTCAGAAAGGTGCAGTGACTTCTCTACATCCAAACCACAGGTGAGACACAAGCCAACCTCCAGTTCAAAGCTTCAGGGATGCTCCAGTGGTTTTTAACGCCATTCTGCCCTGTGGCAACTATTTGCCAGGAGGCATCAGGCTACCTCCTTCCCTCAAGAGAAGGTCTGTGTTTGAAGGAAAACGTACTTTGCACTTCCAGGATGATGAAAGCGTGTGGTTAAGGCAGAGATGAGTATGGCAGAGAAAGATGGCAGGTCTAAAGTGCCAAGTGCAAGGGAGCAAGCCCCATCCTTCTTGTTCTAAGAGGCCTGGGGCAGAAGAGGACTCTTGGGTTGTGTGGGAGGGAGGGAGGTTAGGGGCAGAGCTTACTTGTGCTCACAGTGCTGATCCAGGCAAAAAGCCTAGTGGGGCTTGAGCTGAGTTTCATCTGTTGGACACCTGACCAGGATCTCCTCTGGAAGTAATCAAAGAACACTTGACATTAAGTGAAGGAGACTCAAGGAGAGAACTCTCCGCAGTGATTTCACCCCAGAGGTGGGGAAGAGCTAACCAGAGGACTTTGCTGAAGCGCCTGGCTACAAGAGGATCTCATTTAGGTGATGGAATGGCTTATCTAGAAAATCCAACAAATCATCCCCAATCAGCTTGTGATTAAAAAAAAAAAAAAATTGAGTTCAGCAAAGTTGTAGAACATAAGGGACAAGCAGGACCAGCTACATAATTCGTGGCAGCCCACTCCAAAATGAAAACCCAGAGCCTTTTGTTCAGAAATTGTTAAGAATTTAAGGCTGTGACCACAGAGCATTAAACCAAGTACAGGGCCCCTTTGAGAGCAAGACCCTGTACGACTGCATGGGCTGAAATGTCCCTGAAGCCAGTCTTTGATCAAGACATGTATAGGAGAAGCTAGTCAAGTACAAGGAGATATCCACAGAAATATAATTGTAGATCTCAAGACTAAAGGAGTTTGGCAGAGTCTGTGGCCAAATAGAAGAGAAACAATATAGCTGAAAAATATAATGAATAAAGTAGAGCTAGCAGGCATCTGGAAAAGATTGGATCATAGGGCAAAGGATTATAAAGATTCTCGCTAGTTGTACAAATTAATTATACACTGGGACAGAAAAATGCACTTAGTTAATGCAAAAAACAATAGCATGAAATCTATGAAACCATTCTCACACCACAGCATAACAATACAATTATAATTAAGTGGGAAAAATAGAATTCTACAGAAACAAATCACATGAAAATTAGAATTTGAAATGCCATATTAACTTACATAGAGGAAAGCTATAGTAACAAAAATATATAGTTTTTAAATAGCAAGCATGTAAGTACAAGAAATCATAATTAATGATACTGGCAGAAATATGCTAAGAAAATTTATCTCTTTAAATATATATTAACAATAAAATGGGAATAGAAACATCATGAATTAATTCTGTGCCAAAAGAACTTTAAAATGGAGTAATGTAATGAAACGAAACAAAGTAGGAAAATAAAAACGCAACAAAAATATTAAAAATAAAGAAGGAATGGGGCACCTTCATGGCTCGGTCAGTTAAGTGACCAACTCTAGGATTCAGCTCAGGTCATGATCTCATGGTCCATGAGATTGAGCCCTGCATTGGGCTCTGCGCTGACAGCATGGAGACTGCTTGGGATTCTCTCTCTCTGCCCCTCCCTGGCTTGTGCATGTGTGCATGCATGCTCTCTCTCTCTCTCAAAATAAGTAAACTTTTTTTTTTTTTTTAAAAAGGAGTAATAGAAATAAACCAACAGAACGGTAGTTTGCATTTTGACAAAATGGACAAATTGATTAATCTTTAGACCAATGAGAAAGAGAAATTATAGATTAAAATAAACAAGGGAAAAGATAATATAGCATAAATTTTGTTAAATATTAAAGGGCATTGTTCTTAGCTACGAGTGTATGGATTTTTTTTTAATTTTTTTTTAATGTTTATTTTTGAGAGAGGCAGAGTGCAAATGGGGGAGGGGCAGAGAGAGAGGGAGACAGAATCTGAAGCAGACTCCAGGCTCTGAGCTGTCAGTACAGAGCCTGATGCAGGGCTCAAACTCATGAATTGTGAGATCATGACCTGAGCTGAAGTCAGATACTTAACTGATTGAGCCACCCAGGCACCCTGGAAACAATATTTCTTAAGTGAATTTGTTTAGCTTTGTCAGGGCGAAGAAATCTCATTAATGAAACTAGGATGCACAACCTTAACCAAAATCTCAGAAAAAAAAAAAAAAAATATATATATATAATAGGTTAAAAAATTGTCCAATATGGAAAAACACGATTTATTCCAAGAATGTAAAGTTGGTGTATTACAACAAAATATCTTATAATATTAATCACAAAAAATAAGCCAAATAAGTCCAGTGGATTACAGTCTTAATATAAAAAAGCATAGATACTTTAATAGTAAAAGCCAAATATAAATACCAGCACAATGTATTCAAAAAGAAAAAAATGATACATAAATACAGGGAAAGAATGATATTTAAAATCCTGTTTTTGCAAGTTAATGCAGCTTTATTTAGAAACTAGAAATAAACAAGCCACAAAAGTATTAAAGATAATTAAGAAAAGATCAGAGGAATTAAGAAGGGAGTAACAAAACTCAATGGCATTCCTTTATCATTCGGAGGACACACCAGTAGAAAATATAAAAGAATTTCCATTAAAAAAATAAAGGTAATGAAGCAAAATCAAAATAAATTGATTTTAAAAACCATTATAGTGCAGCCACTCTGGGAAACAGTGTGGAGGTTCCTCAAAAAATTAAAAATAGATCTACCCTATGACCCAGCAATAGCACTGCTAGGAATTTATCCAAGGGATACAGGAGTGCTGATGCATAGGGGCACTTGTACCCCAATGTTTATAGCAGCACTCTCAACAATAGCCAAATTATGGAAAGAGCCTAAATGTCCATCAACTGATGAATGGATAAAGAAATTGTGGTTTATATACACAATGGAGTACTACATGGCAATGAGAAAGAATGAATATGGCCCTTTGTAGCAACGTGGATGGAACTGGAGAGTGTGATGCTAAGTGAAATAAGCCATACAGAGAAAGACAGATACCATATGGTTTCACTCTTATGTAGATCCTGAGAAACTTAACAGAAACCCATGGGGAAGGGAAGGAAAAAAAAAAAGAGGTTAGAGTGGGAGAGAGCCAAACCATAAGAGACTCTTAAAAACTGAGAACTGAGAACTCTTAAAACCTGAGACTCTTAAAAACTGATGGGGGGTGGGAGGGAGGGGAGGGTGGGTGATGGGCATTGAGGAGGGCACCTTTTGGGATGAGCACTGGGTGTTGTATGGAAACCAATTTGATGATATATTTCATATATTGAAAAATAAGTAAATAAATAAAAATAAAAACCGTTATAGTGCAGAGCCTGCTTGGAATTCTGTCTCTCTTTCTCTCTCTGCCCCTCCCCCACTTATGGTTTCGGTCTCTCTCTCTCTCACTATCTCTATCAGAAAAACATAAATAAACTTAATAAAAAAAATTGTAAAACCCAAATGGATAAATACAGGAATATATAATAAATAAAGCAGAAGTCAGCATTTGGGGAGCCTAAAAATAGAAAAAATGACAATATTTCTAGGTTCATAAAAAAGCTAACTCACTACAAAGTCAAAGGCCCTGTAATAGACTATACAGAACTTTATAAATTGATACATGTCAACTGATACTAAGAAACCAATCCAGTAATACCAAATACTGTTTTAAAGATGTAATCATATTTGTGTTATGTTTCAAGTATATTTTAAATTGTTAAAATAATTGTCAAAAACACACAAAGTAGGTATACACAATTAGGAAAAATTAATCAGATAGAAAATCCAGAAATAGACTCAAGGCATTAAGTCAGTGCTGTCCAAAAGAAATACAGTTGACCCTTGAATAGCACAGGTTTCAATTGTGTAGGTCCACTTACATGTAGATTTTTAAAAATAAATACAGTATAGTACTGTACAAGTATTTTGTCTTATGATTTTCTTAATATTTTCTTTAGCTTACTTTATTGTAAGAATACAGTATATAATACATAGAACATACAAAATATGTTAATCAACTATTTATTATATTATAAACAGTAGGCTTCCAGTCAACAGTAAGCTATTAGTAGTTAAATTTGGGGTGGAAGTCAAAAGTATATGCATATTTTCTACTATGTGGGTGTTGATGCCCCTAAACCCCCTTGTTCAAGTGTCACTGGTATAATGTGAGCCATTCATGTAATTTAAAGTTTTCTAATAGCCACATTTTTAAAAGTACAAAGAGATAGGTAAAATTAATTCTAATAATGTTTTATTTAATCCAATACATCAAAAGTATCATTTCAACATGTAATCAGTATAACAATTACTAATGACATATTTTATATTCTTTTGATCATATTAATCTTCGAGATCCAGTCTGTATTTTACCCCTACAGTACATATAAATTCAGATTATTCACATTTCATGTGGTCAGTGGCTACCATATTAGACAGCAGCGATAATGGTAATTGATAAATTGTGTGTGTGTGTGTGTGTGTGTGTGGTGTGCATGTGTGACTCTAAAGGAAAGAAGAATAAATAGAATACAAGTTTCTTAGTTCCTTCAGGCTGCTATAACAAAACGCTACAGATTGGGTGGCTTACAAACAACAGAAATTTATTTCTCTCAGTTCTGGAGGCTGGGAAGTCCAAGATCAACGTGACGGCACAGTCACTTTCTGGCAAGAACCCTCTCCTTGGGTCATAACCAGTGCCTTCTCACTGTGTCCTCACACAGTGGAAGTGACTAGGGAGCTCAAGTGGGGTCTCTTTTATAAGAGTACTAACCTCATTCATGCGGGCTCTGCCTTTGTAATTTAATCACCTCCCAAAGGCTCTGCCTTCTGACAATGGGTTTAGGATTACCACATGTGAATTTTGGAGGGACACAAACCTTCAGACCACAGCAGCAAATGTTATCGTCATAGCATTACTTATTGTATCAATACACTGGAAACATCTTCATGGCACTAAATAGGGGTCATGCTAAGAAAGTATTGTTTAATCAACAAAATAAAATGCTTTGTAACAAGTCTACAGATACTGTCATTGCACAAGAAATGGAACTATAAAATTGCGTGAAATGAACAAAAGCCAAATAAAACAGTATGTAATGTTCCTTACAACTATATTAAAAAGCATTTTTGTGCTATGACAAAGAAAATATCTGAAATTGTGAGGAATGTAATATTAATACTGCCATAACAGCATAATGTATGACCATATTCAAAACAATTTTATGTTAATCATATTTCAATGGATGTAAGGTTTCTTTTCTGATAAAGATACTTCTGTTTATGAAGAAAGGAAAGGAAATACTATGTTATATTGCAACATGACCACAATAGTTGCCAAATTTTGGTTATACTGTGCAATTGCACCATGTGTTTGACCTAAGGATATTCAGCTATGCTTACTTATGTCTTTCTTTGATGTAATTGAAAATGCTGCCAAATTATGTTTTGTCTGGCTCACCTGGGGTTCCAGGAGAGAATTAAGCCCCAATGTCCCAAGACATCCATTCATAGTATGTAATAGACTTACTTTCTTTTAAATTTTTTTTTTTAACATTTATTTATTCTTGAGACAGAGAGAGACAGAGCATGAACGGGGGAGGGGCAAAGAAAGAGGGAGACACAGAATCGGAAGCAGGCTTCAGGCTCTGAGCCATCAGCCCAGAGCCTGAGCGGGGCTCGAACTCACGGACCGCAAGATTGTGACCCGGGCTGAAGTTGGACGCTCAACCGACTGAGCCACCCAGGTGCCCCAAGTAATAGACTTACTTTCAACTGGAATTATGTTAGCTATGTATCATCCATGGAAGATGTGTGTTTTGTGCTTCAGAAGAGAAACTCTGATAAATTTACTAAAAATCATTGAATTATACACTTAAAATAGATGAATTTTAAGGAGTGTAAATTATACTTCAATAAGGATTTTTTTTTTAATCATCTGGTTATTGAAGGAGCACAAGTGGCTTCCTTTGGTTTGGGAGGGGGAACAGACACCAAGGCTTGGGAACAGCACTGGCCAACAGAATTTTCTGCAGTGATGGAAATATTCTATAACTGCACTGTCCAACAAGAGCCACTGACAACATGTAGCTATTCACCACTTGAAATTTGTCTAGTGTGATAGAGGAGCAGAACTTTTTAAAATTTAATTTAATTTAATTTAATTTAATTTAATTTAATTTAATTTTATTATTCTATGTTAGTTAATTTAAGTTTAAACAACCACATGTGGCTTGTGGCTACCATATTGGACAGTGTGGCCACAGTGAACATAAGAAATGCACCTAAAGACTCACCCAGGAATGAGATAACCTGCTGAAAACTCTTTCAGGAAAACGTTGACTACAGCAGCATCCTAGAAACTTTTTCACCAAATGCAGGTTCTGTACTCCTGACCCATCCTCAGAAGGCATGATTCCAATTCAATTCGTTCTCACCTCTACCCACCCCTCAGTGAGAGCCATGACAGAGAATTCAAACCCCAATAAAGCTGCTTTATATTTCAGTTTGGGAAACACCTCCTTCATAGATGAGAAAATTGAAATCCCCAAACTATAATAACTGGGCTATTTCATTGCGTAGACTCCATAGGCGCAATGCCCTACGACGGGGGGATTTTCAAAGGCTACAGAAAATGGTCCAGATCTAAAATGCATGAATGAATGAATGAATGAATGAATGAATGAATGACTCAAAAGTATGAAAAGGGAAAAACAAAATCAATGATAATTTTCATGGCAAAACTGTTAAAAATCCTCTTAATTTTTAACAGAAAAAAGTTGTCATTATTTGGGATGTATGTCATTATTGGGATATGAGGAGTGGGGTCCCCACCATTATGATGTGGGATATTTGGAGGTCTCAAATGAATTAACATAAGCTTGTTGTTATTCTTTTAGGAAACTTTCTACATTTTATTTACATTTTAATACTAATTTTAATCTCAAAGTCATATATCCATTCACCTATTTTTTTCTGTGTTCATATTACTTAAATTTGAATGCATGGTAAATAAAGACTGTAAACAAATATTTAATATGTCTGGAATTTGTAAACACAAGAGCTGATTTTAACAGAAATCCAACTCCCCTGTACCTTTTGTTTATAAATACAGATATCAAAACAATCCTGATTTTTTTAACGTTTTATTTATCTTTGAGAGAGAGACAGAGCACAAGCAAGGGAGGGGCAGAGAGAGAGGGAGACACAGAATCCAAAGCAGGCTCCAGGCTCTGAGCTGTCAGCACAGAGCCCGATGTAGGGCTCGAACCCACAAACCGGGAGGTCATGACCTGAGCCAAAGTCAGATGCTCAACGGAGTGCCCCACCCAGGTGCCCCAAAACAATCCTGATATTTTTAATACTACCAGTGGCCAGCACCCACATCCTTTCAATAATTAGCACACTTAGTGGCAGTATTCATTGTACCTGCTATGTTTACAATTTAAACTGCAGTTCCTCCACTAAACAAAGGGGGAGTAACACAAAAGACCCATTGTTTTTGTGTGATCCATCTTTGGAAATGTATATTATCTGACACTTCTTGTTTTATTTACACACTGTAAGTCTGAACGTTGTGAGTATTCTGAGTTTATGCTTAAACGCTGCCTTGATATGGGGGTAAATGGTGCTTCATTTTCTTCCCTTGTCTGAAAACACAATGGGAGTACCTATACAGGCAGTTCTTGACTTAATGATGGTTCAACTTATGAGCCTTTGACTTCATGGTGGTGCAAAAGCAATACACATTCAGCAGAAACTGCACTTCCAGTTTCAAATTTTGATCTTCTCCTAGGCTAGTGATAGGCAGCAAGAGCCTCTCATGATGCTGAGCAGTAAGCCACAGCTCCCAGTCAGCCACGAGATCACCGGGGTAAACAACTGATGCGCTCACAACCATTCTGTACCCCTACCACCATTCTCTTTTCTGGTTTCAGTACAGCATTCAATAAATTACATGAAATATTCAACACTCTTGTTATCAAAGAGGCTTTGTGTTAGAGGGTTTTGCAAAACTGTAGACTAATACGAGTGTTCTGAGCACATGATGTTCAGTAAGTTAGGACTAAAGGATATTTTCAACCGACAATGGGTTTATCAGAATACAACCCCATCCTAAGTCCAGGAAGATCTGTGTTAAATATACTCTTAAACTGGTCATGTTTGCCAGCTGAGATTCATATATTTCATAGGTAAGTGGTTTGCTTACCATTATAATCACACTGTGCTGTGGTTTGCACCATTATAATCACACTGTGCTGTGAATGGAACATATGTTGACATAAGCAAGTTTGAGATACACTAAAATTAATCATTGTATATTTGTCTTTCTGGTGGCTGTGAAAATTTATATTTCCTTTGGATGCCACTGTATGTCTTAGCTCTTAAAGTCCAACTTTAATACTACATAAATGTGGCAATTTTGCCAACATTAGAATGCTCCATGCATCCATCATGCCACTGGAATTATTTATTTGATCATATTTTATTACCAAAGGGGGGAAAAAAACTAGTAGAGGAGCTTCTGAGCATTTAGTCTGTTTTATTTTGTGGCTGTATATTCTGTTGTCAGAATTTTTGGTGAAAACGTCTAGACTTATTGGTAGAGCCAGTCCTATGGCCCCATCTCCATGTTAAATGTTCCTCTTGATGCATTACATCAAGACTTCTTGTGACTTCTACAGACTTCTATTAATTTTTCAAAGCGCACACAGTACTCAATATGTTGTGGGTACTTTTCTAAGTGCTAGACATATATTAAATCATATGATCCCCCACAACAACCTTGTGAATTGGATACTACTGTTATCATTCTCATTTTACAAATGAGGAAATTGAGACACACAGAGGTTAATTAATTTGTCCAAGATCACACAGCTAGCAAGTGACAGAGCTAGGATTTGAACCTGGCTCTAGAATATGTCCACTTAACCATTATGCTATGTTGTTCCCCACCATTCAGTGCATGGGGGTCCCAATAATCTCCTCCAGATTCCAAATGTGACTTTAGACCTGAGGTCTTGTCTAGGTGTAAGAGATCCCACAGGGGAGAAGCCTGGAGATGGCAGAGGCACCTGTAAGGTTCTAGTGTTCACATATCAACAGAATGGTGGGCCCATAGATTGTGAGGCATTTGCTCAATGTTAAGCAATTCCAATGCCTTCTGTGAAGTGTCTTTCTCCAGCCTTAGGTCATGAGCTACTGATAAACCAGAGCTCGACAACCTCTGTCATCTCACCAACAAAACAGTTGTGGCCCCCATTACTTCCCTTTGGTAAATCTCAAACAATTATACCTTTGCCCTCCATATTCTTTTTCTCCATCTAAATACTGAACATTTGGGTACTTTAACAGGATAAAGACTGACAGAAAAGGGGATGATACATGAACTTCTGAATAATTTCGCTTATATCAGTGAACAGACCAGGGCACCATCAGTCCCTGGAGGCTTTCCCAGGAAGATTAATCATCTGAAATCAAGTGGAAACAAACCAAGGCCAAAGAGCAGTAAATCAAGTCCCAAATGAACACATACTCTGAAAGTTCAGCCTTGGATCTTACATCAAACAGCAGTCAATGTTTTTAAAAACATAAGAAAACCGGAGGTGGGGGTAAGGGGGGGGTTGATAGCATCATTTCATGAAAGGGTTTAATTCACATTAATTTAAATAAAAAGGAAAGGCCCACTGAGAAGAAGTTGAGTACAAAACTATTTATCATAACTGTTGATAACCAAGAATCCCTCATTCTGTGTTCTACAAAATTCTGTCAAATATTGAATGGATTCTCATTCATATGGTCAATTCCCTCGGGTTGGTTCCCTGTGAAACTGACTCTGAGATGGAGATTAATGTCTATTAGGAGTATTGTCAGAATCAACTCCTGCAAAAGGGAAGGGAAAGAAGCAGGATTGGCAGAGAGAGAGAGGTTGGGTTATCCTGTAGTCACAGGCAAGCTTGAGGCAAGCGTGGAGGTCAACTTTGTACCCTTCCACTGACCAGTTATTAGATGTGGGCTGCCCTGGAAAGAGGGCATAACCTTGGGTGAGATAGCTCTTTGCAGTCAAGGATAATTTTGAAGAGGTTTGAGGGCCATCTGCTGACAGCACTCCCAACAGCTGGGGAAATAGGTTGTTAAGTCCTGAAAATAGATGTGGATGATGTATGGTGGCATCCACCACATTTGTTTATCAAGCTGTTGAGCACAAACTATATGCCAGGCATTAGGCTTGGAACAGTGAGGACATAACTAGGAACAAAATATGTATGATTCCATTCCTTGAGGATTTTCCAACATCCAATATAAGAAATCTTCATTCTATAATAAGGGCAAGTTGAAAACCTTACAAAGCACTAAAAGCCAGTCTGCTCTTGTTTGACATCAAAACCAATTTGTTTTCCTTTCTCCATTTTGGAGTGGAACCTTAAGAGTTTCTTTAAAAAGGATACTAGTTTGTGTCTCTTAAAGCCTAAGACTTGACTTTTTACTGGAACCAAAGAATCAAAGAAAAGCTAGAAGAGACACCAGAGATCATCTGGTGTCACTTGTCTCCCAAAGTTGAAGACTTCCTTTCTATAGCATCTCTATAGCTGAATAATATGGTTATTCAGCTTTACTTTCATGCCTCCAAAGATAAAGAACTCATTATCCAGAGAGGAAGCCCATTCCATTGTTGGATAGTTGCAATTGTCATTAATGACCTCCACCCACAGATCCTAGTTCTGCAGTCTTGACTAATACCGAATATCAATAGTCCGTCAGGTACTAGAAGACACCTACTCATCAAGTCTTCTCTACTCCAGGTTAAATATACCTAATTCCTCTGACTGTCTCTCATCAGATTCTACCTCTTAGGTATCTTCCTACTTTTTCCTCCTGTGTCCTTTTCCCTATCACTGCTTTACTGAGTTTATGCCTTAGCCTTACATTGTTAATCCCAACAAGCTCTAAACTGTCCTCCCAGAATCCATTATGTTACAGGCTAGAGTCATCTTTTTATTTACTTATTTAAATTTTAGTTAGTTAACATACAGTGCAATATTGGTTGCAGGAGTAGACTATAGTGATTCATCACTTACATATAACACTCAGCACTCATCACAAGTGCCCTCCTTAATACCCATCACCCATCTAGCCCATCTCCCTCCATCAACTCTCAGTTTGTTCTCTATCATTAGGAGTCGTTTATGGTTGTTTCTCTCCTCTTCCCCACCTTCCCATACGTTCATCTCTTTTGTTTCTTAAATTCTACACATGAGTGAAATTGTATGATATTTGTCTTTCTCTGATCGACTTATTTCACTTAGCATAATACGTTCTAGCTCCATCCACGTCATTGCAATATCTTCTTTATCCATTTATCAGTAGGTTGACATTTGGACCCTCTCCATAGTTTGCCCACTGTTGATAATGCTGCTATAAACATTGGGGTGCATGTATCCCTTCAAATCTGTATTTTTGTATCCTTTGGGTAAATACCTAAGTGCAATTGCTGGATCATAAGGTGGTTCTATTTTTAGTTTTTTGAGGAACCTCCATACTGTTCTCCAGAGTGGTTGCACCAGTTTGCATTCCCACCAACAGTTCAAGAGGGTTCCTCTTTCTCTGCATCCTCACCAACACCTGTTGTTTCTTGTGCTGTTAATTTTAGCCATTCTGACAGGTGTGAGGTGGTTAGACTCATCTTTTTAAAATACAAACCTGCTAGTCACTTCCCAACCCTACACTACAAACTATTTGAATCCAAGATCTCTAACACAGCAAAGAAGTCCCTTCAAGATGGACTTTTGCCTATGATTTGGGCCTCAATTCCACAATCTCAAATGCGCACTCTCTGATCAAAACACCCTAGGGGCGCCTGGGTGGCTCAGTCAGTTAAGCGTCCAACTCTTGGTTTTGGCTCAGGTCATGATCCCACAGTTTTGTGGGTTTGAGCCCTGCATCAGACTCTGCGATGGCAGTGAGGATCCTGTTTGGAATTCTCTCTCTTTCTCTCTCTCTGCCCCTCCCTCATTCATGCTGTCTCTGTCTCTCTCAAAATAAATAAATAAAACTTTTAAAAAAAACACCCTCCTTTCTTTGTGCATGTTCTCCTCTGTACAAAGGAGGAGAACATTCTCTTTCTCTTCTGTCTTTCCAGGGAACTCCTACTGAATCCTCAAAATCCAGTTTAAAAGTCAACCCTTTTGTGAAGGTAACCCCAAAGAAGTTGTTCCTCTCTTTGTGCTTCTGCAAAACTGTTCAACCCTCTCTTTTACCATTTATCACATTGTTCAGAAATTATCAGTTGTGAGTCTGTCTTCCCAAATAAAATGTAAACTTTTGAGAACAAGGAATTCTGGGCTATTTTTGGCATACTATAATTGAGTGAATGAGTGAATGAATGAATATAAAATATTTTTCAAAACCATCATCAGCATAATAATTCCCCTCTAAATTGTTAATATTTCTTTTAATCAACCCAAGACATCTCCACACTTTGAGTGTACAATTAAGTTTTTGAGCCTGAAAACAGAAATTTGCATTTATTCCTATGAAGTTCTATCTGTAGATTTCTTATCTGTCATAATAAGTTCAATCTCAATTCTGTCGCCTGTTATGTTACTAGTCCTGTTTCAGTTTTGTACTGCTTGTACCACTTTTATACCAGAAAAGGGACAATCTTATGCCTTCAAATAAATTACTGACAAAATTGATGAGCAGAATTGGGCCAAGAACTCATAACTTTCCTCTGCCAGCCTCCCTTCAGTTGCCAAAAGAATAAGTTACACTCCTTTGATACTGCTATAGTTAAGTCTAATCATCTCCTCCTTATGGTATCATCAAAAACTAGCCAACCCATACAATCTTCATGATAAAATAGTAGGTCTATCACTAAGGTCTGTATTTGTTTTAAAGAACAGGTTCTAATGTGATCAGTGATGTATATTCGTGATTTTCTTGGATTTTCAAAAAATAGATTTCAAAATCTTATTTTTATTCTTGAGCCCATGCATGCTTAGTCCACAATGGTGACATGAGAAAAATATGATTCATTAATGTATCACTGATTCTTTTCTAAAGCCAGAATGCAGCCTCTGTCTCATTTTAGCTTTCACAAGCTATGTATTTGGAGGTAGAACATTTTGCCGTAAACATCGTTTTAAAAATATGGGTCTTGGTGTTATTTAGCCCCTCCCTATAACAAAATGGCATAGTTAAGTTTATATTACATCTTTCCCCTTTATGCAATTTAGAGTCTTACTTTAACTTGAAAAACTTTATTCTCTTTTAGCAGGTTGAAAGTGTGGTCCTTCTGAAAAAGATCCTGATTATTCTTTCCACTGTTAAGTGTATGCCAGGATCACTAAAGTCTGGGTATTTAAGATGCAAAACAAGGTTTATCTGCACAATCTAAGAGTGAAAAGAAGGAAAATAGATGATTTGTGCTCACTTTTCCAACACTAGTGTTGGAACCACATTTGATGCTCAATGAAAAGAGGCTAATTGAGGAATTAAAATAGCAAGGCCCTACTAGCATAAAATATGGAGCCTCAACTTAGCCCTGGGCCTTTAAAAATTTTTCTTGACTCATTCATAATGAGATCCAAAATGTTATATTCCATGTGGGAAATCTGGAAATAAGGATAATAAATACACAGAGGAATAAAATTTGAGACTTCCAAAATCCAGTGGAATATACAAATTAAAAGACATAAAAATCATCCCCATGCTAGGCCTCATAAATATTCTTCATTGAACTTTTCATCATGATAAAGTTTAAAAATCCACAAAGGAAAACTGAAATATCAACTAACCATTAACTATATTTCCATGCATATTCTGACTTTGAATGAATCAATCCAACTTTGTTTTTCTATTTACTAAAGAATCTTGTTGACTTATTCTAAGGTTATTGTAACCTCCAGCAGTTATTTCTACACAGGTACAAATGAGATTGAAGTATTGTTCAATAAATTAGAACATTTTAAGAAAACTCAGTGCTAAATTCAGAAGACACCAGTAATTTGGTTGTTCAAATTATATTCGAGTTTATCCAAATAAGCCAGTTAGGAATCTGAGGATGAAGAACTCATCACTTTATTTAAAAAAACTAGATAATGTCCCTTTGGCAGTACAACATTCATAAAGTCCAAAGCACAGGATTACTCATTCCCCGCTTCTGACTCATGAACATTTTCGGAAATAATCCCTTAAATGTTACTGCGATGGGAAATATGAAGAGCAAAGTTGTTTTGGCACAACTTCACTCTTGTTTTGTTGAGTTATAAACTGTATTTAGTTTCACACTTTTGATCTTGTGCATTCTTGATGATATATTTGCACACATAACATCTCTATATACATTAGAAATAGAACTGCTATGACAGTTCCTGTGATTTACAAATTCTTCATACGGCTACTCACAGAAATTTCTTTTATAGTAATCTATTACTTACCACCATGAAAATGTTTAATGCGACCAAAGTAAAATAAATTTTATATAATACATATTGTAATGCCCTTTATTTGAAATTATGACATTGCAATCATGCATAAGGAAAAGCTGATGAGAAGTAAATGTCTACATACAATTAATTTTACTTTTGGAAATAAAAAGGGGAAATGGATTATAAATGTCAGTGCTTTTAGGACATATCTTCCCAACAAAGTAAAAGAGAGAAGACTGTTTCTGTCAGTTTAGTTCAAAGGTAACCATTTCTGGAAAATGTTTCTAAACCACTCTGTTCTGCTATGATTGCTCCCTCCTCTGAAGTTCAGTGAAAACTTGTTTCACTCATCTTAGCCCTTAACTATATATTCTGTCTTGTGGTTTTAAGCATGGATTTTGGAATCAGTCAGATATAGGCTTGAATCCCATCTTGTTCTTCATCAATAAGATGGAGCAATTATACCTCACACAAAGGGCTGTTGTAAGGATTAATGAACTAATATAAGTAAAACATTAAGCAAAGGGCCAGGCACATGTTCAGAGATATAACACCAATAGCTATTATTATGATTTGATAGGTATATGTGTTATGTACTTATTGGATTCTTTAGAGGTGAAATGTCATGATGTTTGCAATTTACTTTCAAATTATTCAAAGAAAGAAAAAAATAGAGAGAGAGAGTGAGAACAAAATGGTAACTGGTGATATTAGATGAAGAACATACACATTTTCATTGTATCTTTAAAAAATTTTTTTCCATAGATTTGAATTTTTTAAGTAAAAAACATGAGAGGAAAATGTTTCTGCTTAAACACTAAAAAGAAGTTACTTGTGTATGTTTGTGTTTTCAGTCTTATAATGACTGTTTAATCACATGCAGACACCACATTTCATGATATACATAAAAGTTTACTGTCACTGATTCCACTTGTCTGTTTTACTTATCATTTCATGCTGTCACATCACCAGCTCTCCAATCTTATGACTCTATCATCCAACTCTAAAAATTTCCTTCTGACATAACTTCTGTTCTGATAACCCATTTAGTTTTTCTTTCTGTATTGCGAGATCCTGTTTTATGATTGTGTTAATTCCTTAATTTTTCTTAATTTAAAAATGCAATAAATTCATGCATATTTGTTGTAAAATATAAAATTCGGACTACACTAAAATGTAGAGGGAAAAACAAATAAACACCAATTTCCTCTCTATGTCACAGTCGCACCTCTCAAAACAACCATTTTTTTTAAATTTTTTTTAACGTTTATTTATTTTTGAGACAGAGAGAGACAGAGCATGAACAGGGGAGGGTCAGAGAGAGAGGGAGACACAGAATCTGAAACAGGCTCCAGGCTCTGGGCTGTCAGCACAGAGCCCAACGCGGGGCTCAAACCCACGGACCGTGAGATCATGACCTGAGCTGAAGTCGGACGCTTAACTGACTGAGCCACCCAGGCGCCCCATCAAAACAACCATTTTTAATAGTTTAGCATGCATCCTCTCAGTTTTCTATCCGCATTCAAAGATATAGGCACATTTCTATTTCTGTTCATTTTTTAAAAATTGTATTGTTATATATTTTTCTTATCTTATTACATTGGCTTAACCTCTGGAACAATGTAAATTCCCAATGTTAACAAATATCCTTAAATTAGTCCTCATTCTTCCATTTTATAATCATATTCTAGATTTAAATTATGCTTCTTTTGATGGCCTTTTTCAAAATAAACTCAATTAAGTGGCTAGACTAAATTCTCTACATGTAAGAGAAAACAACCAATTATATTTTTGCAGGACAATTTCTCATACTTTGTATTTCCTTCTGTACTCATCCGTGCATGTTTGCTGTTCCTACATTTTAAGTGAAATGACCCAATAAAAAATAATTTTTTCTAGAAGTGGAATCAGTTTTACTACAGATTAGTTCTAATGATGCACTAGAGATTCATCACAATTATTGTGCAGACATTGCTGTTGGAGGCTGACAATTGGAAGGGAACAACTTTTAGACAAACATATCTTGAGCAGGTTTCGTAAAGTTAGGCTTGCCATGATTAGCCATTAGGCAACTGCATGCAATGATTTACTTAAATAAAGGCACCAAATGAAAAGCTGAGAAGATTATCTAAGTCTTTAATGTCTTTTGTGAAATCCAGTAAAACCTACTGTGAGGTACCCATTTCTGGTGCTGGAATTGAAGACAGAGATGATACTGGCAGAAAGGATGATTGATGGAAGCAGCATGTTTTTCAGGAAACCAGAATGCATCCATAATAATATCTACTCCCTACAAAGTTAGGAAAAGAGTTGACCATATGAGCTTAATGTTCAGACTGTAAAACAACATACATATGATCTTCCTCAAGAGAATACAGCACACCCAGTTATTAAATCTCCCTGAATTTTGCTGTAAGAAGGATGACTAGATGGAGCCACTGAGCTTTCCTTCCATTAGACATTCAACTCCCAAATACCTCCACAAATGAGTTCTTACTACTCCATAACAGGTCTCTAATTTTCCATCAGATTTAATTTGACCTGTGAGTCAAGCATGCATGCAGTTACACACTTGAAAACCAAACTTCATATCAATCCATCACCTAATTAAAAACTGCTTCTTAGAGCCAATGCCAGATCATAAGTATATTCCTCAGCCAACTATTCCAACTAATTAATTAACTGGTTATTTTATTCATCAAACATTTCTGAATGCCTACTATGTGCCAGTTCCTATGCTACTGGTGGCAATAAAAAGATAGGTCGACCAGAAGCCCTGCCCTCAAGAACTTCCTAATCTCTACCTTTTCTGTTGAGAAATTTTAAAAATTATATCTCAATATAATTTTGTGGTTTAGCTCATATAATGTATTCCCATAAAAACCGTCACAATTTAAAAAAAGAAACTGTTACAATTAAGATATATCAAGCAGCAACGATTTAAGTCTGTTAAATCCATTTAATCTAACCATGCCAATGAAAGTCGGCCCTTCTAAAAAGCTTCTTCCACAGGTAGCCTCTGTTTTCCTATTCTCCCAAAGGATGACTACTGAAAATCATTAAGAAGAGTACACTTGGGGGGCACCTAGGTGGCTCAGTCGATTAAGCATCCGACTTTGGCTCAGGTCACAATCCCACAGCTTGTGGGTTCCAGCCCCGTGTTGGGCTCTGCACTGACAGCTCAGAGCCTGCAGCCTGCTTGGGATTCTGTGTTTCTGCCTCTCTCTGCCCCTCCCCTGCTCATGCTCATTCTCTCCCTCCCTCTCTCTCTCTCTCTCTCTCTCAAAAATAAACATTAAAAATTTTTTATAAAAAAAGAAGAGTTGTGCTCGCTTCGGCAGCACATATACTAAAAAAAAAAGAAGAGTACACTTAGGATATAATGTAAGTAACCAGTTACAATAATCTTCTCTGATAAATGTTCACATGTTAACAATTGAGCATGACACAATAATATGTAAGATATCAAACAGGTTAGAAGTCACTGGGCTCGCACAGACTGGATGCTTGTGTATTAACTGCATGGAGTCCTTCTGGAACAAAACTATATGACGATACTTATCAGTCTTCCTGATCTATTAACTACATGCTTTTAGCAGCCCAGTAAACCTGACACTCATCAAAAGAATTGAATTTTGTCAAAGCTAACATGGCCTTAGGATGCAATCAGTAGCAGTGTAATAGGAACTAGAAGGTATATAGTCAAATGGTGCCAACATGTGCCAGCTGGTTTTGTAAAATACGATGTCCAGCTCTGCACCAAAGTAAACCAAGTTCTTTATTTTTTTTTTCTTTAAAGCATTCATTTTAGAATGTGAATTTATACTCATAATGTGTAAGTTAAAAGACTCTTATCATTTTGTTGACTTAGATAAGAAATTAAAATCTCTATATCTCTGCACTTACCAATTAAGACCAATTCTTTCTTCCTTAAATTTTATAAAAAATATATTTTCTTCACTTTTTTCCATTGAACTTCATAATCATGCTGTTCCCTGATTGATCCATGATAGCCATGACTTCATGGCTATCAAGTTATAATTTTTAGTTTTGCTTTTATAATTTTCCCAACGAAGACTCATTCATAACTTTCCTCTATGATGTCTGCCAACACGAGGAAAGAAAGACTTTGTAAAGAAAATGTTATGGAGGCTGATTGATCATTACTTGTTATTAAATATGCAATCACAGTGGCTGGCACTCAATGAAAGAAATAGCTTTTTAATGAGACAACCTTAAAAATTATACCATCAGATTATATAGTTAAGTTACTTGGATGCAATATTACAAAAAGAAGTGAGAGAGATTAAAATGTTAGATCTATTTATGATAAAAAAGTTATGAAATATAAATGAAGAATTACATTATAGATCTAACTCATTGAGAACGCTTCTCTCTCAAATATTCATCTCTCTCCAAAATACTTTATTTTTTGTCCTCTGTTCTCCCCTCTATTTTATTTGCAAACTTCTCCAGGGAATTTATCTCTAAATCAGCCTCATTTCCCTCACTCAGTTCCCCCATATTAGTTCAGGGTTCTAGCAGAGAAACAGAACCAGTAGAGGTGAAATATATAGAGAGAATATGTATAATGTAATATATGTTAATGTATATTAAAGTACATATATTATATATATCATTTATATTAATATTGAAATTCTATCATTAGTAATATATGAATTATATATCCATAATATTATATTATATATAATATTAATGTATATTTATATTAAATAACACATACATATTACTATATAGTAGGATATATAACAATATAATATACATAATATACTACCTATACAGAGGCAGATTTTATATAGATATAATATAAAATATTATAGAATATGTATATACGAAGACAGAGAGAGAGATTTCAAGACATTGGCTTCTGCAACTATAGGGCTGGCAAGTCCAAAACCCATACGGTAAACTGGCAGGCTGGATTTCTTCTTCAGGAAAACCTCAGTTTTGTTCTTGAAGTCTTTCAACTGATTGATATGAGGACCACCCAGATTAGCAAAGATAATCTCCTTTACTTAAAATCAGCTGAGTATATATCTATAAAATATGTTCAGAGCAACACCTAGATAGGTGTTTAATTGAATAACTGGGTACTGGAGGTTAGCCAAGTTGACACGTAAAACTAACCATTACACCAAACAATGATTGAGATTTACCTCAAAGCTTGCCAATGATATCCTGACTGCTAAATCTAGAGCCCCTTTATTAGAGCTCCGTCTCTGCTGCTCTTGGCAGGATTCACTGCCTCTCCTTTTAAAAACCCTTCCTCACCAGAACACACACCAGCCTATTCCTACTTAAGGAATAGGATACATTATTGTATCTTGATTCAAAACCCATCATTCAGCAAATAGTGCTGCGATGACTAGATATCCACAAGCAAAAATAAATAAATAAATAAAGTCAGACCCTTAGCTTATACCAAATATAAAATTCCCTCAAAAATGGATCAAAGACCTAAATGTAAGAACAAAACTATAACAGTATTAGAATGAAACACAGGAGTAAATCTTTGTGACCTTGGATTTGGCACTGTTTTCTTAGATATGACACTAAAAGCACAAATGACAAAAGAAAAAATGGTTAATAGGATTTGCTCAAAATTTAAAACTTTAGTACTTCAAAGGACACTATCAAGAAAGTGAAAAGACAATCCAGAGAAAGGGAGACAATATTTGTCAATTGCATATCTGATAGGGGACTTGAATGCAGAATATATAAAGTACTCTTACAACTCAACAATTAAAAGACAAATAACCCAATTTAGAAATGATAAAAGGATTTGAATAGGCATTTCTCTGAAGAAGACATATAAAAGGCCAATAAGCACATGAAAAGATGCTCAACATTATTATTCGTTAGTGAAATGCAAATCGAAACCACCACAAGATACCATTTCACCCCCACTAGGATGACTGAAAAAAAAAAAAAAAGACAATAACAAGTGTTGGTGAGGATGTGGAAAAGTTACAATTCTCACACACTACTAGTGGGATTATAAAATGGTGCAGTCACTTTTGAAAACAATTTGATAATTCCTCAAAATGTTAATCATAGTTACCATATAACCTAGCAATTCTACTCCTATGTATATACCCAAAATAATATAAAGACCTGTCTATGTGAAAATTTATACACGAATGTTCATGGCAACCTTATTCATAATAACCAAAACATGGAAATAATACAAATATCCAACCGATGAATGGATAAACAAAATGAGTATGTCCATGCAATGGAATATTATTCAGCCATAAAAAAAGGAATAAAGTACCGATACATGCTACAATGTGAATGAATCTTGAAAATATTATGCTAGATGAAAGTGATTCACAAAGGCAACATCTTGTATGATTCCATTTATAGGAAACAACCAAAACAGGAAAATCTGTAGACATGGGAAGTAGATTAGTAGTTGCAGGGCCTGTGGGAAATAGGGAATGGGGAGTGACAACCGATGGGTATGGGGTTTCTTTTTGGGGTGATTAAATGGTTCTGAAATTAGATAGTGGTGATGATTGTGTGACTCTGTAAATGTACTAAAACCCACTATACCTTTCAAAGTATATACTTTCTAAAAGCATAAATTTTATGGTGTGTGAATTATATCTCAACAAAGCCGTGTGTTTTTTTTTTTTCTAAACCTAAGTCAATGCATCTTGCTACCATTTTTGTTCTTCTGGAAGTGGTGTCTTTTAAATTTTTAGACATGTATGAAATGAGAATTCATGCTCTGGGAAAACCACTGAAATGTGGTAAATTAAAATACAAAAAACATAGCTGATATCTTCTTTTAGCAGGTAAATAATTAATTCTGAGTTTTTAAGGTATAAGTAAATAATTAATTCTGGGTTCCATGCATTAAGGTATTAACTCTGGGTTTTCCCTTTGACAGGACAGTTTTATAATACAATGATACCACTTAACATAATTGTAACTGTTGGAACCTTAAATTCAACCTTCATTTAACTTGCATGTTTTTTTCCTCTGCATCCTGTACTCAAAAATAAATGACAGACTAATATCAGATAGAACTTATAGTATTACCTCAGGTGATTCTACATGTTAGAGAGGAAACTTATGTGATATGAACTTGGGTGTTAAGCAATTGAATTGCTCTGCAGGATTGCAATTCCCTACCAGATTATCTCAATGCTTCTGAAACTTTTTTTCATAATCACCCTCCTAAGAAACTCTTTTAGATTTTTTTTTAACTAATTGCCCCTCTCCCTCATGAAATTGTAATACTACAGATACATTATGTATCTGTTTATATAGTCTATGTACTGGGTATTTATGCTTTATTCATAAAAAGGGTAGATTTTTTTTCATTCCCCGCCCCCCTCAACCAATACTTGCTTCCTTTGGAGGGATATTGCCCCCATTGAGAACATGTGGCTCACCTTGAAAATTCATGTGTGTATTTGAGTATACATATTTTATTTTCTTCACTCTAAACAGCATTTATAATTCTTTCAACAACTTAGATTTAACATTTACAAATTTAAGTAGATGAAATTTAATGTTCATAAATTTAACTTAATAAAGGTAATTTGGGAAAAATATATGTAAATAATTTTTAGGTATGCTAAGTTCAGATAAAGTATCAGGCAACCTTCAAAATTATTTTCTCTGAGAATAATTTTAGACATTGGAATTTGTGTATGCTATCAAGTGGGGGGAAAAGCAACATGCAAGACTATATCAAGAAGAGTTTATAAATTTTCTAAAAACACATACATACAAATGACTAGAAAATATTCATTAAACTATTTTATGGTTATTTCCAGGTGCATAAACTGTAGGCAATTTTTAGTTTCAATTTTATACATATCTGTAGTCTC
Source organism: Acinonyx jubatus (assembly GCF_027475565.1). Lineage (NCBI taxonomy): Eukaryota > Metazoa > Chordata > Mammalia > Carnivora > Felidae > Acinonyx > Acinonyx jubatus. The sequence continues at coordinate 131,872,573 of NC_069384.1, read as the reverse complement.
CAAGTTTTACATTTTGAGTTTGCACTACTATTATTGTTGGGGAAAAATGGTTACCAACAAAATATTTACTGACATTAGCTTGTATCAGGGAAAAGATGTAATAATGTCTAATTTACAATACTTGAAGTAAGGTGTTTATGCAGCCTTTGGGGGAGAGGTTTTAATTTTTTGTTTTTATGTCATAGACAAAAATGCACTATAGCCAGCCCTTGGTCTTGCCAGTATTTTCAATGTCTCTGCAGCAAAAGCATTAATCCTCAACAAAAGACAAGTTTACTATGACCTAAGCTCCTAGCAACTATCCTTCTATAGAAAAAGTCTAATGTATTTCAAGGTTGCAGAGGAGTCATTCAGCAAGCAAATGTTTGCTGATGAGCTTTTAAAGAGAGTGAATCCAGCAAATAACCAGAAGTCATTATGCACTTGATTTCAACAGAGCCTATTTAAGTAATGACTCAGATTTGAAGATCAGCAACTTTGGGAGCTACTGAAGGAAAGATACTTTTAAATTTAAATACCACAGTTTGCAGAGTGCTCCTACTTGATACTCACAACAACCCTGTGTGTCACTTGGTATCATTCCTATTATTTACGGGTCCACAAAGAGGCAAGTGAAAGAACTAGGACTCCAACCCAAGTCTTTTGACTCCAACTTCTGAGTTGGTTCTTTCTTTGGACCATTCTTCCTTGCTGAATGAAATCAGTGGGTATTTTAAAAACCAGTAATTGCACTTAACCATGACTTAAACGACCCTAACAACCATGTTTTGCTATAGAGTAGAGATTAAATGCTCCCCCACACTCTCCTACACTCTTCCTGCCCCCTTTGACTCCACAGAAAGGGCCACTGGTAGCAGAGAGGGAGCTCTGCACGTCTATCAGGAAGGCTTCATTCAGACCTTTACCATCAGTGTGGTGGGTTCTGTGTCAAACTATGATGAGTTTGATCCTCAGTACTTTTAGGATTTGGAGAAGCGGCAAAATGGGGTGAAGGGTAAAGGAATAGAACCACATAGTTTCAGGATCCACTCTCAGATTGGACTCAGGGATTATGTGCCTAATGTGGAATTTCCACATGGAAGCATTAAGGAGCATCACAGAATGAGGAGTTGAGTTTCAAATGTACTGCAATACACCCTATTTGATTATTTTCTAGGTCAATTCCAGTCACCAACCCAAGCCTGAATACATTCAAGACATAAGCCAAAACATCAAAATAATCCCAGGCTATAATTTTTCTAGCTTGTCTAAATTTATATTTCAAGGAAAAAATAGCTTAAATTAAAAAATTCATACTCTGTTTCAACAAAAAACAGATATATTATTCAATAAAAATCCCTAAAATTCATACGTAAGCATATAAATTAATAATGTAAAATAATTCAATAAAACAATAAAAATGCCATGGGTTATATCTATTGTCTTCCTAACAGAGGGCAAAGCTCATGATCAGCGTGTCAAATTGATGAGTCACCTCTAAGGTTTTCATTTCAATTTCCTTTGGCTAGTAAAATAACAGATCACAATTTAGTTTTTGATGTTGCTATAAATTTAGGTTGAAAAAGATACAAAATATATTAATGCTTAAATATACCAGTGCTTCACTATGACTATATTTATACAATTGACATATACAATCAATTGACTTTTGACAAAAGTGCCAAGACAATTCAATGGAGAAAGAATAATCTTTTAAGCAAATGATGTTGGAACAACTGGATGTCAAATGCGGAAGAAACTGAATCTCAACCCTTATCTCACAACATACACAAAAATTAATTCAAAATGGATCATAGACCTAAACATAACAGCTAAAACTATAAAACATCTGGAAGAAAGACTCTGAGAGAATATCTTCATGATTTGGAGTCAGTGAAGATTTCTTAAGAAATAGAAAGTTTTCTTTTTTTTTAATTTTTTAAATATTTATTCATTTTTTGAGAGACAGAGCATGAGTGGGGGAGGGGCAGAGAGAGAGAGGGAGACACAGAATCCAAAGCAGGCTCCAGACTCTGAGCTGTCAGCACAGAACCCGACGTGGGGCTCAAACTCACGAACCACTAAATTATGACCTGAGCCAAAGTCAGACGCCTAACTGATTGAGCCACCCAGGGGCCCCGAAATAGGAAGTTTTAACCATAAGAGAACAAAGTAAGAAACCATACTTTATCAAAATTAAGAATGTCAGCCCCTCAAAAGATACCATTAAGAAAATGCAAAGATAAAACACAGACTGAGAGAAAACATTAGCAATAAATATATCTGACAAATATCTTGTACCCAAAATATGTAAAGAACTCTTACCACTCAGTTAGAAGAAGCAAGCCACTTAATTAGAATGGCGAGGGGTGGGGATAAGCAAAAGGGTAGAATAGTCATTTCAAAAAAGAAGTTATACAAATAAACCTAATACGGAAATCAGAAATAAAAAATAATCGACACGATTGGTCATCAAAGAAATACAAATTAAAAACCACAATGAGATACCACTATACACTCACTAGAATTCATAAAAGTGAAAAGACTAACAAAACCAAATGTTGATGAGGATGTAGAGAAACTGGAGCTCTCATTCATTGTCAGTGGGTATATAATATAGTACAACCACTTTAGGAAATAATTTGGCAGTATCTTGTAAAGTTAAATGCATATTCTAAACTCAGCAATTTCACTTCTAGGTATTTAGCCAAGAGAAATTCAAATATATATCCACAAAAAGAAATGTATCTGAATGTGTATAACAGCTTTACCCATAATTAGCCGTCAAATGGAAGCAACCCAAATGTCCTTACACATGAGTGAATAAAGAAACTGATATCTTCATAGAATGGAATACTACTCAGTAATAAAAAGGAGCAAAATACTGACACCACAACATAATGCCTCTCAAAACCGTTATGTGAATGACACAGAAGAGTAAAACTGCATAATTCCATTTATAAAAAATTCTAAAACCTGGAAAGAGTACCTACGGCGATAGAAATCAGAACAGCGTTTAGTTATCTAGGGCAGGGATGAGGGGATGAAGTGTTAGGTGTGCTTGGCTTTAGACTGGCAGGATGGAACTACACTGGGTGATGGAGACATTCAGCATCATGGTTGAGTGGTGACACACTGTCTAAACTCATCAAATGATACACGTTATTTATACCATATTTATGCGTGTTATTGTAGGAAAACTACACCCCAATAGTTGATCAGTAACCATTTTCTAAATACTCACATGCTTTCTAAAAATAAACCTTGTATACCTCAAAAATGAGAATATTCCTTTCATGGAAGCAACTGATTTAAGTGAGTGAGTCCTCTTCCCTGGGCACATATCAGGATATAGAATTCCACCTAGTTAAGACTGCATGGGTTTAAATCAAATCCATCCCCCTGTGGGATCTTATCAAGACTGTTGGATTTATTCTGTGTGTGTGTGTGTGTGTGTGTGTGTGTGTGTGTGTGTGTGTTTCCATAAGCAACAAAGAGCTAATTATTGGTTAAGGATGGTTTATGCACAGTTCTACCAATATGATGATAGATTACAAGTTTTGAGCTTTCAATTTACAACTTGAAAATAATTTTATTTAGGGGCACCTGGGTGGCTCAGTCAGTTGAGCCTCCGACTTCAGCTCAGGTCATGATCTCACGGTTCGTGAGTTCGAGCCCCGTGTCAGGTTCTGTGCTGACAGCTTGGAGCGTGAAGCCTGCTTTGGATTCTATGTTTCCCTCTCTCGCTGCTCCTCCCCTGCTTACACGCGGTCTCTCTCTCAAAAATAAATAAAGATTAAAAAAATTTTTTTAAATAATTTTATTTCAAGGCCTGTGTTTTGTCTAGATCACAGTGGGACTCAGCAACGGCTGTGGGATGAATGAGTGAAGATATGAATGAGTGACTGAACAAATAAATGAGTGAATATCCTTCACTCACTATAAAATAAAAATTTTATCAGATGTGCACCAAAAAATTATATCTGGTCTCAATATGCCTTGCCACATATAACCATATAATAAAAACAAAACAACAACAAAACACTTGAGAGTGATCAAAAAATAATATATATGATTTAAGCAGGAAAAATCACAGGAAGCCTGTGAGAGAATATTTCCTTTGCCCTGACAGTTGTTTACACTCATATGCCTTTTTATTTAAAATTTTAGAAGTAGTTTATTATTTTTTAATAATTAAGAAATAATATAGTACATGCTATTCTGGCTTTGATCCTGGATGGGCAGGGGGCATGATAGCTATAAAAATATGATTATGTAGGGCACCTGGGTGGCTCAGTCAGTTAACTGTCAGACTCTTGATTTCAGCTCAGGTCATGATCTCACGATTCATAGGTTCCAGCCCCACGTTGGGCTCTGCACTGAGAGTGCGGAGCCTGTTTGGGATTCTCTGTCACCAGCTCTCTCTTTCCCTCCCTTGTTCGCTTGCTCCCTCGCGCTCTCTCTCTCTCTCTCAAAATAAATGAATAAATAAAAATGTGATTACCTATCATGAATTAGATAATAGTTCTGTATCAATGCTAAGTTTTTTGATTTCAGTAATTTTACTGTGGTCATATAAAGGGATATCCTTGGTCTTAGAAAATACATGCTGGATACTTAGAGGTAAAGAGAAAAAAAGCCCAATAACATGTTAATTATAAACAATGTGGAAAATATAGGAAAGTATGAAGAATATAAAAATCACCCACAATCCCATCACACAGATAAAAGACACAATTTTGGAGATACATAGTTTTTCATTTCTCATCTATGTATGTTCCCACATAAGTAAATATTCTTAGAAACTTGATTTTTAATGGTTACATAGTGGCATGACCTGTTTACCAAGTACCTATTACTGTGAATTGTTTCCATTTCTTCACTATTTTAATTACACAGTGAGAACCTGTTGTATATCAGTCTATCCTAAGAGATTATTTCCTTAGGATGTTAAGCATGAGGTAGTTAGTCCAAGAAGCAGCTTCTGCTTCTTCCAGAGTCACAGGTCTAATTAACAGATTGATTAGATTGGTCAGAAACCAGTGGTAACTTAAAAGCACCATTGGTCTGGTGTCTTCCTGAGGCACCCACATAAAGTTGGTTGCTCTCACACACCCCACCCCTTTCCTTCCCAGGACTGAGTTTGCCAGATGTCCACAGGGAGGCACTTTCTGCACTTCCATATTTATCCAGCTTTCTTTATTCAAAACCTGGGGTGCCTGGGTGGCTCAGTTGGTTACGCATCTTACTCTTGATCTTGGCTCAGGTCATGATCTCACCATCATGAGATCAAGATTAAGTGTCTCTCTCTCTCTCCCACAACCCCTCCCCCACTCATGGGCACTGTCTCTCCCCCCCCGCCCCAAAACAAAAAACCCTCATTTTACATCTGTGTGAATTTAGTCATCCCTTCTTCAACACCATAGCAAAATGTACATATGTGTTATATTGACCTTTTGAGAGATCTCCTCACGCTCTCTAACGAACTTTCTGTGATAATGGAAATGTTCTTTATCTCAGCTGTCCAATCCAGTAACCAACAGCCACATATGGCTACCAAGCATTTGAAATGTGGCTAGTATGAGTGAGGAACTGAAGTTTTCATTCTATTTAATGTCAATAAATTTAAATGTAAATATCCATATGTGGTGAGTGGCTATTATATTGGACAGTGAAGCAATATGGCCCTTGTTACTCCAAGTATGGTCTCTGGGCCAGCAGCATCAGCATTACTTGACAGCTTGTTAGAAATGTGGAGCCATAGGTCACACCGCAGACCTGCTGAATCAGAGCCTGCATTTAACAAGAGATCGCAGGTGACTCATGTACATAATAAAGTCTGAGTAACACTGCCCTGTATCTAGAAGGATACAGGTCAAAAAGTTACTAATGTCTTCTTAAGTGAGACATAAAGGGTGGTGATGCAATAGGAAAAGGACTTTGAGTTTTTCCTTTATACACCTGTATTGTCTGACTTTGTTCAACAGATATATATTACTATTAGAGTGTATAGAACAGTAAAGATAAAATAGATGATACAGTATGGAAAAAATATTTGCAAACCATATATCTGATAAGGGGTTAATATCCAACATATATAAAGAACTCATACAACTCAATAGCAAAAAAGCAAATAACCCAATTAAAAAATAGATAGGATCTGGATAAAGAGTTCTCCAAAGAAGATATATGAGAGGCCAATGGATACATCAAAAGATTCTCAACATCAGGAGTCATTAGGGAAATGCAAATTAGAACCACAATGAGATATCACCTCATACCTGTTACAATGGCCATAATCAAAAAAAATAAGAGATAATGAATGCTGGTATGGATGTAGACAAAAGGAAACCCTGTGCACTTGGACTGTAAACTGGTACAGCCACTATAAAAAACAGTATGCAGGATCCTCAAAAAATTAAAAGTAGAAATACCATGTGATCTAGCAATTCCACTTCTGAGTATACACACAAAGGAAATTAGAACACTAACTTGAAAAGATAACTGCACCCCCATGTTCATAGCAGCATTATTTATAATAGCCCAGACATAGACACAACCTAAGGGTCCATCAATGAATGAATGGATAAAGAAGTTGTGGTATATACATACAATGGAATATTATTCAGCCATAACAAAATTCGGAAATCCTACCCCAATTGTGCAACATGAATGGGCCTTGAAAGTATTATGCTAAGTGAAATAAGTCAGACAGAGAAAGACAAATACTGTGTGATCTCACTTATATGTGGAATCCAAAAAACAAACAAAAAACTAAACTTACAGAAAAAGAAATCAGACTTGTGGTTATCAGAGGTGGAGGGCTGGAGAGGGGAATTTGTAGGAAGATAGTCAAAAGGTACAAACTTCCAGTTTGTATATTTATATCTGATAAGTAGCTACTAGGGATATAATGCACAATATGATGACAATAGCTGACACTAATGTACTATATATATATAATTTTATTTATATTTGTTATATCCTTCAACACTGGTTTCCTGACCTATTGATAAGTTAACACAGTTTGCAAAACATTTTTAAGGTAAGAGAGGGAAAGAGGGAGAAGGGAAGGAGATTGATTGATTCAGGAAGGAGAAAAAGAAATGTAAGATACCCCAAAATATCCAAGAAATGGGGAAAGGATAGAAAAAGTCCAAAGTGTGAGGAAGAGTGAGGGGAAGAGGGATCCTAATTCCTACAACCTGTCTTGCCCATCAGGGCCTGCTGGTTCCAATGGGCCCAGAAGACTCACTCAAATCCTCTATGCTGGGCTTACATGTCTTCCCAGCATCCTGGATTCTCTTATTCCACTGCCATTACCTCTTAATCATCTGAGGGCATGTTTCCTACTCTAAGATCATTCATGAAGGCCCTGACTGGCTTCCTGAATCATAGACTCTCTTTCTCCCTCCTTCCACTGATGGCTGCTTCTTCTCCTTTGTTCACTTCCACTTGGATGTCTAACTTCCTCTTTGCCCTCTTTTCTTTTCTCTCTCCCCTGGTTGTGTCTCTGCCCTGTAACTGTCCATTACACAATCAATGTAAAACACTATCTAGGGTTCAAAAATGCAACTATATAAGAACTATGCAGTGGAAAATTCAAGAATTCAAGTGAAAAATTACAGGGCACTGTTTCTCAAACTCACAGGGCTTCTAGGCCTTGGAGAGAACCTACAAAAACCACCAAGGTGGCCTGGATCCCATTTTAAGTCACATTGACCTGGGAGTTCTGTTGTCTGTGATTGTGAAAAGAGCTGATCTGACCCTATGAAGGAATAGCAGACAAATGTGGTATTCAAGAGAAAAGACAAACAACTGGGGAAGATTATGCCAACAGACAGCTCATGGAAGGAAGGAGGATGTGAGGACACAGTAGGAAGACTGGGTGAGTAGAAGTCTGCCAGCAGAAAGCCCAGTTAGCAGGCTGGATTGGTGCACGGCCCTGGGCAGTGGGAGATCTAAATTACCAATAGCAGCAGAAAGGAAGAAAGAAAAGGAAAGGTGTTTTCAAAGGAGAACCTCAAGTTAGTATCTTGGCATCCTTAGGCTGGACCAAGTTTTATAAATCTGCAAAAGTATGGGAATTCTGTTAAAGTCATTCTGAAGGTAACACTGAACCCACTTTCAATAGTTTGCTAACTTAAAACAGGCAGATGAAAACTAAATTACTCACAGGCAAAAAAGCATAGGAGAGTTTTGATGATGCAGAGCTGAAGCCTGGTTCACATTCAGTGAGGAGCAGCTTGCCAGCCTTGGCTGCTAGTCCATTTTCTCCATCCCTAAGACAGGAAATTACGTGAGGCCCAAAATACGCATCCCTACAGCTCCAAGAGTGAGTGCAGCTGTGCTGAGAGAATTTCCTGTATCCAGGCTCCACACATGAAGATTTGTGCAGTGCCAATATGTTTGCTGAGCACCTACTTTGTGCTAGGAGCACTGTTAAGCCTATATTCAGCCTTATGTGTGAACAGATGGCAAGTAGGAGATAGGCTGACTCTGAGCTGCAGTAGAAATGTAGCCCCCTTGGACCTCTTGACAAATTTCCCTAGCCTTGCCTGGTGCCTAGGTCAGTTCAAAAATCTTCTCAGGCCCTAGGGGACTCTTTCTACCTTCACCCCAACCCTACACTCTAGAACAACTCTCTTTTACTTGACGCATTCAATATTGGCAGTCTGATGCATGAATCTCTCTCTCTCTCTCTCTCTCTCTCTCTCTCTCTCTCTCTCTCTTTCTGTGTGTGTGTGTGTGTGTGTGTGTGTGTGTGTGTGTGTGTGTGTATTCAGAAGCCCAAGGATAGCAGGTAACAAATTAAGACTATTAAACATAGCTTTCTAGAAGATGAGTGGTATTTATAATTCATAAAATGCTGTCCTGGATGCTCTTTTCTTTTTGAGTTCTACAATCTCTTGCCTTCATCCTGGGTTAACAGACTGTAAATAAAGCATTTTTTTTAACAAAAAAAAGAAATAAGAGAAAAAGAAGAAGGAGGGAGGGAGGGAAGGAAGGAAGAAGGAAGGGGAAGGGAAGGAAGGAAGGAAGGAAGGAAGGAAGGAAGGAAGGAAGGAAGGAAGAAGGAAGGGAAGGAAGGAAGGGAGGAAGGAAGGAAGGAAGGAAGGAAGGGAGGGAGGAAGGAAGGAAGGAAGGAAGGAAGGAAGGAAGGAAGGAAGGAAGGGAAGGGGAAGGGAAGGGAAGGGAAGGGAAGGGAAGGGAAGGGAAGGGAAGGAAGGAACGAAGGAAGACATTAAGAAAAAAACTCAACTTCCTTATTTCCTAAAGTAGGAAACACTTTTTTCCCCCCAATGCCTGGCAGAAGAAGTATGGTTGCAAATGTTACCGGGCACTAAACCAGATTAATTTTCCATTCAGGAAGAAAAGTAAGCAACTTGGGCTAAGGGAGGCAAATTGCATGGCCCTATTATTTAGCACGTTTCAAATGAAAGCCAATACTGCTATTGAAGTGCTGGCTGATGGAGCTTTCTCTTCCTCTCTCTAATGCCCGCCCACAGGTTGCTTGGCAACCACATTACATTGCTGTGAACACTCCCCAGCAATAATAACTGACCCTGAATTTTAATTTTTGTGCTGAAGCTTAAGTGGGATAAATAAATTTAAAAAGGCAATCTCTCTGAAATAATATTCATTTTGATTAATAAGCAACATGTGTAGAAGAGTATAGAATGGCAAATAGAGTGATATAAAAATTTGATAAAGGGTTTGTCTATTTTAGGAAGATTTTGTATAAAAAATATGAAAAATCTAGGTAGGCTTATGGAAAAAAATAAGTAAAATGGTAAGAATGGAAGCTGAATCTAACCCCTCCTATCCTAACATCTATATTGATATAAAGAATAAAATATTAATTTTTATTGTTTCTTAATTGAAACACTTTTCAAAAATAAGAATAATATTAAATGTCCTTTGCATAAAAGGATCTGGAATGGCCACTTACAACTCTAGCATTACCCTCCCTTCTCACGTGTAGTAGAAATAATGATTTGCATGCATAGCAACAGGAAGAGAACAGGTTGAGTTGGAGGTTCCACATTTACTTGTAGTTACTGCTTTGTGTTTTGAATAAAAGATTTGAATGGAATGTGTTGTAAATAACCTATTGTCCTTTATTCACAACTTCTAAAACTGTGCCCTCATGTGGTAATTTAAGTGTTTCTAGTCTGGGGGCTACCAACTATCATTTTTACCATTTCTGAAAATCATCCTCTAATTCATTTCAAAGATGAAAGGAAAGTACTGCATACCTCTTATCTTTTCAGTCTCAGTAAGATTTTCCCCTGGAGACTTAAATTCTTACCTAAAAACACTCTTTTAAGTACTTACCAAAACAAAGACTTAGGGTTCAAATTCTGGCTCCCCGACTTATCACCTGTGGCATCCATTAATTATCACCTCTTGAGCAGTTGTGGTCTAAGTAAGATCACCTAACACAATGTTGTCATAGCTATGTACTCAATTTCAGCCATTATTGTTAATTGACCATATAGCATGGTATTATGGGTGTAGTGGGGGCTGTGATGTGCTGTCCAGATTCCCCTTTCAGAATGAAGGAGTTATTCCCATAGCTTCTGGGAATGCTACCACAAAGAGGGCTTCAGCTGTGAGCTCTTTTTGAAGAATCCCTGGGCTGAAAAACCTGAGATCATGCCTAGCCTAAAATTATGCATTCTGGGGGCAGACTGAAACCAGTCAATGGTCCCCCTCGGGATTTAAAGGTGCATCTCCTTCACACCAACCTAGGACAGCTCTGGAACCATCCCTCCTGCAGAGTTTCCCATGGAGTTGGGTAAGACTTTCATTGGACCTATATCAGAGCTCATCCCCTCTCTGCATCTAGCCCTGCCTCCTTCTTTTCCTTTTTGCAGCTGTTGATTCCAAGGGCATGCCCTAATGAATATCTTGCATGCCAATCTGCGTCTCAGAGTTTGCTTCCTGGGAAACCAACCTGCCATAATGAACCATCACAAATACATTTAAGAGGATTTGTAGCGATCACGGTATTATTGCATGTGAAAAGAGGAGGTTACTCAACTCAACATATGGGATGATCTTAACTATGACAAATTATATTCATGTGAGTGTGTATGGTTGGAAAATTGGAAAAGTACACTAAGATTAACAATATTTCTTACTGGGTGGTGGTATTAGACGTGACTTCAATTTTCTTTATACTTTTCTGTGTTCCTGAAAAGTTTCCTGAAAGGAACAAATTTCTTTTTCTACCCGGGGGATGGATCTCCCAAGGGCTGAGCCTTATCCCCTACTTGACTTGTCCTGAGTAGTTCAACTTTCAGATAATCATGAATGAGAATGTGTCAATCTAGAATACTCCTCACCACTATAAGTAGTGAGTTCACTCCCATGTTTCTAATCGCTGGAATCTGTAGTTCTCAACTTTAGCTAAGGAATCTTTTCTTCAAACACAAGTTTACTCAGGTACTCAATACGTCAAGTGTGTAAAATCAGAACTTCTCTGTAGAAGCCAAGAATGGGGATAGGTGGGGAAGAGGAAGAAGACAGAAGCCTCTGTCCCTGGTCAAGTCTCTAAGATGTCAATTTGATACGTTTTTTTTTTTTTTAAGTTTATTTATTTTGAGAGAGAGAGAGGGAGAGAGAGAGAGAGAGAGCGCACATGCTCAGGAGAGGCAGAGAGAGAGAGAGAGAGAGAGAGAGAGAGAGAGAACCCCCAAGCAGGCTCTGCACTGTCAGCACAGAGCCTGACGCAGGGCTTGAACCCACGAACCATGAGATCATGACCTGAGCCAAAATCAAGAGTCGGATGCTTAACCAACTGAGCCACCCAGCTGCCCCTCCAAGATGTCACTGTGAAAACTCGGAACCAGAGTTAGGATTTTCAAATGTTACCTTCAACCTTAATGTGTTTTATTTATTTATTTATTTATTTATTTATTTATTTATTTATTTTTGTTTTTTCACAGTAAAAGACAGATAATCAAATTTTATTTTTTAAATATGAAATTTATTGTCAAATTGGTTTCCATACAACACCCAGGGCTCATCCCAACAGGTGCCCTCCTCAATACCCATCACCCACCCCCCCTTCCCTCCCACCCCCCATCAACCCTCAGATTGTTCTCAGTTTTTAAGAGTCTCTTATGGTTTGCCTCCCTCCCTCTCTAACTTTTTTTTTCCTTCCCCTCCCCTATGGTCTTCTGTTAAGTTTCTCAGGATCCACAGAAGAGTGAAAACATATGGTATCTGTCTTTCTCTGTATGACTTATTTGACTTAGCATAGCACTGTCCATTTCCATCCACGTTGCTACAAAAGGTCATATTTCATTCTTTCTCACTGCCAAGTAGTATTCCATTGTGTATATAAACCACAATTTCTTTATCCATTCATCAGTTGATGGACATTTCGGCTCTTTCCATAATTTGGCTATTGTTGAAAGTGCTGCTATAAACATTGGGGTACAAGTCTCCCTATGCATCAGCACTCCTGCATCCCTTGGGTAAATTCCTAGCAGTGCTATTGCTGAGTCATAGGGTAGATCTATTTTTAATTTTTTGAGGAACCTCCACACTGTTTTCCAGAGTGGCTGCACCAGTTTTCATTCCCACCAACAGTGCAAGAGGAATCCCATTTCTCCACATCCTCTCCAGCATATGTGTTTTAAAGGGCAAGACATGAACATCAGTTCATGCTAACATCAGTCTGGTTGGAAAAACACATGTAAGAAACAAGGGGCAGAGAATGTAAACTTTTTGTCACTGAAAATAAGTGAAGTCCAGGAAAAGAGGACATGCCTACAGGCTGCAATCTCCAGAAAGGGTTTCATGGAGGAAGTAGGTCTTGGCTATGTCTTGAAGAATGATAAAATTTAGCAAAGCAGAGGGCAACAGTGAGGTCATCCTGGGTAAGGAGAGTGGCCAAGCCCAGGAAGGAACTGAGTATTGGATCTTTAAATCCAGTAGATAAGTGTACTTCTACAGCTAAGGGTTCACTTGGAAAATGAGAAAAGGTGATTGAATCAACATTGAGAATGAAATATTTAGAGGGAAACCACTCAGTGGAGTTTAGGTTTCCTGTTCAGGTAAGAGTGGTTCCTTGGGGATTCTTTGTAAGTTGAAGGTGATCTATTAAATAGCTTTATCTGACTGTGATACCCAAAGGGAGAACTAGGTGAAAGCACCCTGGGAAGAGGCTGTGGAATTTACCTAGATGCCATGGCCCAACCTGACATAGGTTCTGGCAGTAGTCGACATGGTGAATTTGAGTGCAATGACACTGATTTTCTCGTGCTGATGAAAAACATCAGTCACATCACATATAAATGGCCATGTTGTTCTTTTCTGGAAAATTTTCTTTAATATTATTATGTATCTTTCCTTCCAACGCACCACTGACAATGGTCTCACTGCCAAAGAGTAAATAAAAGAGGCAGGAACATGTGAGGGGTGAGCCAGAAACCTGAGTGTGTGATTATCTCTGGGGCTAGGCCCTCCCTGACTTCTGCCTCATTGAGCAAACAAGAACTTTAATAATTCTGCCTGGAGTGATCTAGAATAACCATAGAACTTCCCTCATTTTATGGCACCCAGTAAATGAGTAAGTGGAAAGATAGTGGATGCCATAAAATTATGTATGGAGTTTTTCATTCCCACATATGCTTGTTCAGCTCATTAGATTAGAAACAAATGACACATCTTGATGGTTTACTACTTGCTAGGTAGTTTGTATGCAACTCATTTACTCCTCGACACTCTATGAGGTAGGTATTTCCACCCCCATTTTGCAAACAACTGGCATTTTGTAGGCATTCACCTCTATTCGTGACAATAATTGAACATTTCCTTAGGATTTTTATTTTTTTCCTTGTTTTTTTTTTTTTAATTTACATTCAAGTTAGTGCAACAATGATTCCTTGATGCCTCTTACCCATTTAGCCCATTCCCCTCCCATTACCCCTCCAGTAACCCTCTGTTTGTTCTCCATATTTATGAGTTTCTTATGCTTTGTCTCCCTCCCTGTTTTTATATTATTTTGTTTCCTTTCCCTTATGTTCATCTGTTTTGTATCTTAAGTCTTCATATGAGTGAAGTCATATGATATTTGTCTTTGACTAATTTCACTTAGCATAATACCCTCTAGTTCTTCCCATGTAGTTGCGAATGGCAAGATTTCATTCTTTTTGATTGCCAATACTCCATTGTGCATATATACACCATATCTTCTTTATCTATTCATCAGTCGATGGACATTTGGGCTCTTTCCATACTTTGCCTATTGTTGATAGTGCTGCCATAAACATTGGGGTGCATGTGCCCCTTTGAAATAGCATACCTGTATCCCTTGGATAAGTAGTCGTAGTGCAATTGCTGGGTCATAGGGTAGTTCTAGTTTTATTTTTTTCAGGAACCTCAATACTGTTTTCCAGACTGGCTGCACCAGCTTGCATGGCCACCAGCAGTGCAAAAGAGATCCTCTCTCTCTGCATCCCCACCAACAACTGTTGTTGCCTGAATTGTTAATGTTACCCATTCTGACAGGTGTGAGGTGATATCTCATTGTGGTTTTGATTTGTATTTCCTGGATGATGAGTGATGAGCATTTTTTCATGTGTCGGTTGGCCATCTGGATGTCTTCTTTGGAGAAGTGTCTATTCATGTCTTTTGCCCATTTCTTCACTGGATTATTTGTTTTTTGGGTGTTGAGTTTGATAAGTTATTTATAGATTTTGGATACTAACCCTTTATCTGATATGTTGTTTGCAAATATCTTCTCCCATTCCGTCAGTTGCCTTTTAGTTTTACTGATTGTTTCCTTTGCTGTGCAGAAGCTTTTTATTTTGATGAGGTCCCAATAGTTCATTTGTGCTTTTGTTTCCCTTGTCTCTGGAAACTTGTCGAGTAAGAAGTTGCTGTGGCCAAGATCAAAGAGGTTTTTGCCTGCTTTCTCCTCGAGGATTTTGATGGCTTCCTGTCTTACGTTTAGGTCTTTCATCCATTTTGAGTTTATTTTTGTGTATGGTGTAAGAAAGTGGTCCAGGTTCATTGTTTTACATGTTGCTGTCCAGTTTTCCCACCACCACTGTCTTTATTCCATTGGATATTCTTTCCTGCTTTGTCAAAGATTAGTTGGCCATACGTTTGTGGGTCCATTTCTGGGTTCTCTATTCTGTTTCATTGATCTGAGTGTCTGTTCTTGTGCCAGTACCATACTGTCTTGATGATTACAGCTTTGTAATACAGTTTGAAGTCTGGGATTGTGATCCCTCCTGCTTTGGTTTTCTTTTTCAAGATTTCTTTGGCTATTCGGGGTCTTTTCTGGTTCCATACAAATTGTAGGATTGTTTGTTTTAGATCTGTGAAGAATGCTGGTGTTATTTTGATAGAGATGGTATTGAATATGTAGATTGCTTTGGGTAGTATTGACATTATAACAATATTTGTTCTTCCTATCCAGGAGCGTGGAATATTTTTCCACTTTTTGCTGTCTTCTTCAATTTCTTTCATAAGCTTTCTATAGTTTTCAGTGTAAAGATTTTTCACCTCTTTGGTTAGATTTATTCAAAGGTATTTTATGGTTTTTGGTGCAATTGTAAATGGGATCGATTCCTTGATTTCTCTTTCTATTTCTTCATTGTTGGTGTATAGAAATGCAACTGATTTCTGTGCATTGATTTTATATCCTGCAACTTTGCTGAATTCATGGATTAGTTCTAGCAGTTTTTTTGTGGAATCCCTTGAGTTTTCCATATAGCATATCATGTCATCTGCGAAGAGTGAAAGTTTGACCTCCTCCTGGCTGATTTGGATGCCTTTTATTTCTTTGTGTTGTCTGACTGCTGAGGCTAAGACTTCGAATACAGTGGAATTCGAATTCCATGTTGAATAACAGTGGCAAGAGTGGACATCCCTGTCTTGTTCATGACCTTAGGGGGAAAGCTCTCAGTTTTTCATATATGGCTTTTATGATCTCAAGGTATGATCCTTCTAGCCTTTCTTGAGGGCTTTTATCAGGAAAGGATGCTATATGTTGTCAAATGCTTTCTCTGCATCTATTGAGAGGATCATGTGGTTCTTGTCCTTTCTTTTATTGATGTGATGAATCACACTGATTGTTTTGCAGATACTGAACCAGCCCTGCATCCCGGGTATAAATCCCACTTGGTCGTGTGAATAATTTTTTAATATATTGTTGGATCTGGTTGGCTAATATCTTGTTGAGGATTTTTGCGTCCATGTTCATCAAGGAAATTGGTCTCTAGTTATCCTTTTTAGTGGGATCTTTGTCTGGTTTTGGAATCAAGGTAATGCTGGCTTCATAGAAAGAGTGTGGAAGTTTTCCTTTCATTTTTATTTTTTGGAACAGCTCCAAGAGAATAGGTGTTAACTCTTCCTTAAATGTTTGGTAGAATTCCCCTGGAAAGCCATCTGGCCCTGGACTCTTGTTTTTTGGGACTCAGGATTTTTATTTTAAAACAAATAAGTCATTCCTTCTTCTCTTTACCCTAGTAAATTTAAAGGGTAGGTTTAGACAATAGGGTTTGACTTTATAGTTCGCTGCAGAACAGCTGTTCACTAGCTGGGTACTTTCTCCTTACAGAGCACTAAACTAGAGGCTTTGAGACAGAAAGCACAGCCTAGCCAATGCAATCACTGACCTAAATTGCTTGCTCTGGAGTTAGAGAAGTACTCAATGCATAGAAGAACATTAAACAGCAGTTCAAGGAGGTATGAGATAGGATCCAATGAAGTTACATCTAGAAGCTACCTCTCAAATTGCAAATCAACAGTTATTTCCTAAACCTCAAATGTCCAAAGCCAGTAAGCCATCTTTGTCCATGTTGGTGCCACTTCTGTTTCCCACTCAGTCAAAACCTATTAAGTTTTCCTTTTTGTCATCTCTCTTTCCACTTCCCCTTTCATTGACCTATTTCTGGTCTTTCTCATCTCTTGTCTGGATTCCCACAACCAGCAGAGTATCCAAGCAGAGATGGCTGCTTCCTCCAGTCCAGTTTTTTAACCCTGACCAGACTCACATTGGCAGAATACCACCTGCATAATTGTATCCTGCTCACAATCCTTCTATGGCTCTCATCGTCTGCAGGATAAAGTCTAATCGTCTTGAATTGGCATTCAAGTCCTTCAAAAATCTGACCCGAGTCCCATTTCCAATCTGACAGCCTACTAATATTTTTATTTCATCTAGAGTATCTGTTTTCTGTTTTCCCAGGGTGCTGTCCCCATTTCTGTCTCCTTGGCTTGGTTCTACTTGTGCCTCCTGTCCTGTCAAAGTCAGGCATTGTGTCTTTTATCAAATCCACTCTGGTCTCACAGTGTTTCACTGTTGTTGTTGTTGTTTTTTTGTTTGTTTGTTTCTTGTTTTTTTGTTTTTTTCTGACACACTTCCTTGGACTGCTGTTTAATGTCATTCCACGTACTTACCATCTATCCAACTCAGTGGGAGGCAAGTTGGGAGCAGCAACTACATCTGCCGACTTTGCTATCTTCCCCACAGCCCCTTGTTTAGAGCTACACATAGAGTGTGTAGTTATTCAATAGCTGTTGAACAAAAAAATAGTCAGATTTTACTGTCCAAAAGTAAACTTACCCTTTACATTTCCTAATTTTTGTATTCAATTCTGCAATATCCTCATTTCATGAGTTCTGGATTTTGCCATCTCTGGGTATCTCATTACAATCTGCAACTTAAAGTAAAAATCTTACTAACTCAGTGGTGTTCCATAGAACATTCTATAACTATCTGTGCTGTCCTATTTGTTAACTCCTAGGCACATGAGACTTTTGAGCACTTGAAATGTGCCTAGTGCAACTGAATTTTTAATTTTATTTCATCATTATTAATATAAATAGCCACATATGACTAGTGTATATTGTATTGGATAGTACATGCCTAAGTATTCACAGACAAAAGAGAAAAGAAGGTAGATAGTATTAGCCCCAGAGCTTTTCAATAACCACTCTAAATTGTAAGTATTCCACAATGTTTTGAGTAGTGATGTCATGAGATTCCCAACCCTTCTCACCCATATAATACACAGTGTCAGCTAGGACTATACCTATGGGCTGTCTGTTGACCAAGCATTTCTATTTTTATGGTCTGCTGGAATTCCAGAAGCCCAGTTCAGGTGATCTTAGAGGGAGATAGAATAAAATTCTCCCACATGACATTCCCTAATAACTAGGGGTGGTCTTCTGAAACCAACTCACACCTAAGGGTCCCACTTGAAGTATTCTGTCGAGATGCCCATTTTTGTCTTTATACATGTTTTCCTATTTTATATTCAAGGAAAAACTTTATGAAAAATAGTACAGTTATTATATATGCTCATTGAAAGGCAGGCATAGCAAAAATAAATGATGCTTACTTGTAAGTTCTACTTTATACAAATCGAGAGATCCTCACCAAAGTGTACCAACCGGTCAATATGTGGTCAAGCTGGCTAATGTCAACTTTAGCTCTTAATGAAAATAACAGGTAACATTTATTGAATGTTTACAATTGCTGGAAGTAATGTACATGCATTATGGCAGTCTCACAACAACTCTTTGAGGCAGGAACTACTGTCATATCCACTCTACAGATGAGTAAGGCAAGGTACAGAGAGGTCGCAGGATATGCCTAGATCAATGCTGTTAGCACAGAGCAGAGCCAGGATTTGCACCCAAGCATTCTAACTCCAGTGCTTGTGCCCTTAATCCCTCTGCTCACCTGCTAAACCCAATCTGAGGTATTAATTTTCATTCATTTCAAACTCAATATATAATGAACACTAGCTGCTCATAGATATCAGGAACTGTGCTAGCTGTGGAGTGGAAGAGGTTCCTAGAGGATTCATAGCCTAGGACTTGAACTCAATCATAGTGACTAATCATCCACCACCAGGTTAACTGTGAGAGCCTGATTACCTACATGGCAGGGAAGGATTATGAAGGAAACGAGACCTTTAAGCAGAAGAACACATGTCAAGTTTGTGTTAGGAATATATTTCTAGGAACACTATGTTTGGGGCTGAGTCTTAAAGAGTGAATTAAGCCCCTAATAGAATCAAAGGCAAGCCATTTCAAGGCTATCTAACAAAACCTCAACTTCTGTCAACCTCCCTACTCCCGAATTGGCCCTCATGGGATACTCCCTCTCTTAGGAACACCCTTTCCCACTTTCCTACGTGGCCAGCTCTTTCTCAGTTATCACTTAGGGTTTTTGCCACTCCAAGTATGGACCTCAGACCAGCAGCACTGTCATCACCTGGGAGCTTGTTAGAAATGCAGAATCTCAGGCTGTTCCAGACCTGTTGAATAAGAAAGAGCCTGCATTTTAGCAATATCCTCAGGTGTTTCTTATGCCTCTTAAAGTGAGAACTGCCAAGACAAGACCCAGATTGCCACTGTCACTTCCTTGATCACCCCTCGCCACCCCTGCTTTGTGGCTTCAGTGAGATTCTTCTCCAAAGAGTGTCCACAGTCGTCTGGTCTCCAGTCCACCATTGAGGCTTGTTGACTCTCTGCCCCCACCCCGGATTCATGGAGGGCAGCTATGGTGTCTCATTTCTCTGAGTTTCTCCAAGGCCTATAAGAATACTGAGTGTCAGCTGAATGAATGAGTCAGTAGCTCTGAAGAAATGTGAAGGCACTTCTTGAAAAATTAGCGTTATGCTGCCGGGAGCCCATCTGGAAGCACGAACTTGGCATTTTTCCCTCCCAGCTGCTCAGCCGGCCCCTGGATGGGAGAACAACTTA
Source organism: Acinonyx jubatus (assembly GCF_027475565.1). Lineage (NCBI taxonomy): Eukaryota > Metazoa > Chordata > Mammalia > Carnivora > Felidae > Acinonyx > Acinonyx jubatus. The sequence goes on along the minus strand of NC_069384.1, from coordinate 131,852,851 downwards.
ACACTTCTCTGAACTCAACCTAACTTCAGCCCTCTGGCCTGAGCCAGGGGCTGGGGGTTCTCTGAGCCTTCTGCTTTTAGCCACCCAGTCACAGAACCCAGCAGGAAAGCCCCAGCAAACAAGGGCGGGCCCTCTGTTGCTAAGCACAACCACCCCAACAAAAGCAGGGTGCTTCCTGTGGGGCCCAACCAGTCTGGCATCCCACCCCACGGGGGGCGGGGGTTCCCCAGTGCTTAGAATGCCAAGACCTTCCCCCTGTTGCTTGGGCTTCTGCAGGTGCTGAGGGCACACCCTGCTCTGGGGCCAGCCTCAGAACCTCAGAGTCAGTAGATTCGGGACCACCTCAAATTTACTCGTTTAGTCTTCAAAGATCCTGCAAACAGCAGAAGGGGGATCTGAGCCTACTTACTTCTTGTTTCTTCTCAGAGAGTGTCGGTCTCCTAATCAGCCTCCCATGCTGACTTGGGGGAGCCTCTCTGTTCTTAGAGAACATGGAAAAGGGGCTTTACTCCTTAATAGTGTCTTTCTTTTGTTCTTTTTTTTTTTTTTTTTTTTTTTTTTAAGCATTTTCGGTGGCTACATGAGGTTGGGTAATGCCCAAGGCTTTGCCAATCTCATTGTGGTATTTTTTTCACTTGTAACAAATGCAACCACAGAAGCTGCCACAAGCATCACGTGGCTCACTCCGCAGGGCCAGGAGGGAGACACGCCTCTTGTTTCCCCCGGCTTACCACTGAGCTTTGCCTTTTCCCTTTCCTGCTTAAATTACTGAGCTATCAGAACTCAAGCGGGTGGAGGAAAGAAGAAGGAATTGCCCACTTATCAAAAAAATTAGTAAGACAAATTGCTGTTACATCGTTTTAACTTTTAGAAGCATTTTATTTTTTATGTGACACTTCTACATGCTCACCGTAGAAAATTTAGAAAATACAGAGAAGCATAAATGACCCATGACGCGACAATACAGAGAGAGCCATTCTTAATATTTTGGCAAATGTCTCACTAAACATGCACAGCCCTGGGATAATGTGAGTTTGGATGGAAGGTAATCAGGAATGAGCTGTCATCTACTTCTGCTTCAGGAACTTTGCAACAACACAACCTACATTTTATGCAGTTTGGAGTTCCTGTCTCTACTTATTGGGGGAGGGGTGTTGTTCTACTTACATAATTGAGCTAAAACTATATTCAATTTTGTATGCTTATTACTATTATTATTTTTTATTATTGCTAAAAAGAATATAAATGGCATTCTCCCACGTTAACATTTTTTTCAATTTTCTAATTTGTCAGATAAATTTAAATGAGATTATAAATAAATTGTTGGAAGTTAGGAGGTTGCTAATCTGTCGTAAGGTTTAAAAGAAATAACATATATTCAAAGTGCTTAGCCTGAGGCTCAACATACAGTAAACTCTTCATAAATGGTAGGTATGGTCACAGATCATTACTAAAATCTTATTTTAATGCCAGAATAGTAATTTCATTCTAAGTAGCATATTTAACCATCCTTTGTTATAAAAAGCTTATTTCGAATTCTTCCTATTTAAAATTATAGCATTGCAACATACATCTTTGAATATAACTTATTGTTCATTTTTTAAAAATATTATTTCTTTAAAATGGATGACGACATTGGATGATACAAACATTGTAAAGGCTTTTTATTACCTGTTGGCAAATAGCTTCCCAGTGATTATACCAAATTTCCCACCAGGCATGAGTGGGACTGCTCACCTTTCTGCACCCTCTCTAGCTGTAAATTTCCTTGTTTTAAATCTGCCAGTTTCATAGGTGAGCATTAGATTCCATTGTTCTCTGATTTTGTGTTTTAAGAAAATTGCCAACGAAATAAAAATATTTTTTCATATTCATGCACCATTTGTATTGCCTCTTCTATGAATTATGTCTTCAAGAACTTTATAGGAAAACATATGTTATCAGTCAAATAATGGTTTGGGTTTTCTTTTGTGCATGATGTTTCTCATATCAAAACTCAGAAACACAATCACTTCCTACACATACCTGGAGAGACTAACAGTAAGGACATTTGGGATTTTATTAGAGATGTCCTTAAATTAATCACACAACTAATAAATATTAGGCAAAGGCCCACTACATGCACCCATACAGTGGTCATTAGCAAGATTCTGTGTAAGAGTAATGGGAGAGAAATGGGTGGGCAGCAGCTAGATGCCCTAGGCACCCATCTTATCTGTGCTCAGTCCCAAGTGAGCTTCTGAGCTCCTAACAGGCACAGACACATTCGGGACCCAGAAGTAACACACCCAGCTCCCCAGCTGGCAACTTGTGATTTGGCTAATCCAGAGTGGGAGATGACACGTTGCAAGGCAGGGGCGGCCCCCATCTCTCACCATCTCCATTTTACTGATAAAGAAACCGTGACTGCAAGAGGTTCAGAAAGGTCACAGAGTAAGTGGCAGAGCAAGGATTCAACTGTGGGCTAATGGGCCCCAAAGTGAATACTCTTAATGACTCATGTCACTTCCCTTAAAAACAGAGTCTCTGTACTTGAGAATGCCAAATATTCTGAGAGCTTCAAATAAGTTACACGAGCAAGGCAACTTATAATTCTTATCCTCAAAGTAAAATACGCATCTCTAGTCAAGGAGCCCCGTTTCCCTGTGAACTCTCCAAGGGAAGGATGGAAGGATCCCTGGCACACACCTGCCTGGATCCTTCACTCCCTCAGAAAGATGGTGAAGATGATTCTGGGCTTTGTTAGTCCTCAGATGAGGGTAATGACCATGGAATATCAAGTGTCGAGGACTAGATGTTACACAGCATCTGTCATTCATACAATGCCTGCTGATTAATGATTGAAATTATTGGGAAAGTCATTTGCAAGTACAAAGCAGGATCTGCACAAATCTTGTGGATTTGTGCATATCAATCCTAGAAAAAGTTTTAACTACCAGAGCAGGTATTTTTCACACCTCAATCCCTACAATGCAGGTACACACAATAGCATTACCTATAATCCACCAATTAAAAACAAAAACCTGAGGGGCGCCTGGGTGGCTGGTCAGTTGAGCATCTGACTCTTGGTTTTGGCTGAGGTTATGATCCCAGGGTCATGGGATCGAGCCCTGTGTTGGACTGAGCGTGGAATCTGCTTGGGATTCTCTCTCTCTCCCTCTGCTTTCCCCCCCCCCACACTCTCTCTCTCTCTCTCTCTAAAATAAGTGAATGAAAAAACTCCAATAACCTGAGCTCTATTTCCCCCTGAAATATATATTTATTTGTTGCCTGATTTATTGTAGCACGTGTGTAATTTCTGATACCAAGCTAATTCACATGATTGAAACAATACATCTCTCTCTTCAGTACTTGGAGAGCTATGAAAATATTCATCCCTCTGAGCTACAGAAGTCAGTTTTCTCATTTATGGTCTGTAAAAGTACTCATTGCTACTTGTCAGAAAGGGATTGAGATATACATGCTTCTGTCTCTGAATCCTAAGTAGGATAGAAAGGCAAAGTGCGTTGTGATAGACCCTGTGACTTCAGACGGTGCTGTTCTTAATTTTCAACTTGTGTCTAAACTTGAGAACCCACTTGACTAGCTGGGGTGTCCAAAATAGTTAACTAACTTTGCTTCTGCAAAGCTGAAGTTAATTGCTTTTGCTTGAATTAAATAAATAGGGGCAGTGTTATCAGGGCTCAGCACAGCCAGATGGCAGTCGCCACACCTTGCCAATTACCAATCAGCATTCAACAGCTGGGCTTGACCAAACAGCAACTGCCCTTGACCCTGGCTTCCGATCATCTGTTGGCTATAAATAGAAGCTGGATGTCAAGCAAAGCAAGCAAAGTACTTGATATACCAGCAATTCAGGAAATCCATCTGACAGCAGCATAATCAGCTTAATACACTGAGCTAAGTTTCAGGAATAGTTGAGAATGGGAAAAACACAATGTCTGACAACTGACCATTCCAATATTGAGGTACCTGCAGCAAGAAATGATGGGTGCTTTTATGACACGAAGGCTAGGACATTTCCAGATACATGTGCAGTCATACTGAAAACATGATGTATCAGTGTTTGAAATCCCCTGGGTTTAACAGACAACAACGGTTAGAGTTCGTTGAAGAAATAGGAAAGCATATCCAAAATTCAGTGTCATGCTTTTCCCATACCAAAAAAAAAAAAAAAAATGCAGCCAAAAAATTGCAGTGGTTCACAATCTGCTTCATGTAATGTATGCTTAACTCGTTTATCCAATTTCGTATCAGAGCTAAAAACTGAAAGATGAGTGTTTTGTTGACTCAGATCTGGACTCGGTAATCTAAAAGGAAGCATCAGGAAGAGAATCTCCACATGTTACGTTGCTAAATACCCGTATTTTCCAAAGACACGAGATAGGGGGTGGGGGAGAAGAGCAGAAAATGACATTTTTAGAAACAAAACTGAGGTTACCTTAGATTTGCTGGATGAGATGGGAACCACACATTCTGCTGAAGGAAATGCAAACAGCCCAGCAAGAAAAGAAAGAGATAAAATTAAAAAATTTAAAAAAAAACAAAAACAAGGAAAAGGAAAAACGCTGAGTTAAAGCTCCAGACAGAGTCTCATGAAATCGCCGTGCCCTTACGCAGGACTGTGCTTCAAAGGTTAAGGAGCACACACAAGCAGGCCCAGACGCCTCTCTCTGTGTCCACTCCTACCCGGGACAGCTGGGGATGTCTTTCACTGCTGACAACTGGGGCGTGGGAGTGTATGGACAGAACAGCAACTGTGGGCTTGGCAGGACCCCATGGAGCCGAGGGCGGGCAGGCTGGGCAGAGCCTAGCACTGCAAAGCCTCTTCTCCCTCCCACGGCCAAGAGGGCACCACCTGAGCAGAGGTCTGTGGAAGCCAGGGTTCTGCTTTCCACCTCTGTGCTCAGAGGGCCCTCTTTCAAAGTCAAAAACTGTGCTGAGGACCCCGTGTACAAGTAGTTATACTTGAGGTGGTCTCAGTGGTCGAAAGACTGAAAGCCACTAGGATTTCATAAGGCTTTTAAAATTAATTTGTAGTTTGTTCCTTACCATGTGTCTATATACATTTGGGAACAAGTTACACAAAATCTGTGAAACAAGTTATTTTTTCAGTCTACAGATGGATTGGAGGTCCCCTGCCCATTAAGAAGCACAGACAGAACATTTTGATCATATAATTGGACTTCAGGGCTGAATACTTGATTAGAAATTATATTATTGGGGCGCCTGGGTGGCTCAGGCAGTTAAGCGTCAGACTTCGGCTCTGGTCATGATCTCGCAGTTTGTGAGTTTTAGCCCTGCAACAGGCTCTGCGCTGAGAGCTCAGAGCCTGGAGCCTGCCTTGGATTCTGTGTGTGTGTGTCTCTCTCTCTCTCTCTGCCCCTCCCCTGTTTACACTCGGTATCTCTCTCTCTCTCTCTCTCTCTCTCTCTCTCAAAAATAAATATTTTTAAAAATAAAAAAAAGAAATTACATTATTTATGCCTCCCTGGGATATTTGTGGCATTGGAGACTTGAAGCCACTTTCTGTGGTGGCATTTGCCCTGATTTTAGGTACATTGATCTCCTTTTCCCCCATGTGCCTCCAGGGAGGGATGTGAAAAGAATTAGTTAATCAGTTTTCTTGATTGCTTTTCATTTCTCAAATCAAACTAATCTCAATCCAAATTTGGAGGATCCCTTTTTACCTTTCCCTCACACAGATCTTCCCTTCCTAGAAGGTTCTGTATATATTGACCCCAGGTCTCAGGCTCACTCACTGAAAATCTGAGAAAACCAATGTTGTCTCAGCCAGGAAGGTATTTCTCTCACAATCTGGTGCTGGAAAAGCAAATCTAGAAACTGTGATAAACAGTAATTGGCAGAATTTTCAGTTTCCGGAGGATTCCCATAATTGTGCAAATGCCTCTCAGAAGGTAGACTTGTAGAGCGTTAGGGAGCTATAGCCCCCACACATTGGAGTAGGCCTTCTGATAAGGCTGGTTTTGGTAATTCACATTCTCTGAGCCCGCCCAAATCCATGACGAAGTACTTTTTACTGTGAAGACCACTCTAATTCATAGCGCATGCTATTAGGCTTATCAAAGAGAATCATAGGATACTGGCATCAGAGAAAACCTTGGGGAAGTCCACTCCTCATATTTTACACACCAAGAAATGGAAACTTGGGTTTTTAGTGTCTGGAAAACAGCACCATTTCTTAGTTGTTTTCCATGAAGGTCTTAATGACAGATGACACCTTTAATGTCTAAAATGGAAAAACCTAAAAACAACTAAGATGGGCCTTCTCTGGTATAATCCACACTTCGTGCCATACATTTTGCTTTGCTGGTGGGGAGCAATGACTTTGTTAAACCTGCTATTCATAGCCCCATGGCTTCTTGGTGTCTTATGAAACCAGGACTAGCAATGGAATGGCATCTGATTTTTCCATCTTGAATTCCATCCCTGCTTTGTACCCATTCCCAGAAACTTTGAAGTCACCTAAAACAGTGACCTCTGGCTCAGATTTCAGTGTGAGTGGGATCACCAATGAGGCTAACCAAGTTGCTTTGCCAGTGTTGACATTACTCTTGTCTTTTTTCTAAAGCCGAAGGCTGAAGAAAATGAGTATGTTTGAAACAGATTACTTCATGGGTATCAAGGAGTATATATCAGTCAGGGTTAGCCAGAGAATCAGAACCAGTAGGAGATAGATATTAAGAGATTTAGAAAGGAATTGGCACATGTGATTGGAAAGGCTGGCTGGATACACATGAATCTTCAGGTATGCTAGCAAGAGGGGCTGGCAGGAGCTGGAGCTCATAGGTAGAATTTCTTCTTCTGGGAAACCTCAGTTATGCTTTTAAGGCTTTTCCACTGAGTCAAGCCCACCCAGAATATTGAGGGTAGTCTCCTTAGTTAAAGTCAACTAATTATGGACTTTAATCACATATACAAAATCCCTTTGCAACAACACCTAGATTAGTGTCTGACTGAACAGTCGGGTACAATGGCATAGTCAAGCTAACATAATGCTGACCATCAATAGAAGGGCTCTATTCTGTTTTTCCTAAGGAATATTCTGGTATTAAGGGAGACTGAATGTCCCTAGCTGTTCTTATTATTGTGTTAGGTACAAAGTTGACAAGTAATTATTTATTGAATGAGTGAATGAGTGAATGAGTGAATAAGATCATGATAGGGATGTGGGGTAGAGAATGTAAGCCTACTCTGGGATGGTCGGAGGTGGGGAGGGCAACGGGCCAAATCACACTGGCCTCAGCACCTAGTGGAGCCCCAGGAGTGTGGGTGATTGTTGGGTCTGGCGTCAGGGCACATCTCCCCCAATGATTCTATACAAGCAAAGGAAGTAAACTTTGCTCGAAGAACCTTACTGAAAGGGGAAAATTCATAAAGAATAAACAAATATGCCTGTGAAGAAAAGTAGACTTTCTTCAGTTGATAGGAAATCAGGCCATGGGAGAAAGGCTGTGAGGAAGAATTATCAAGGTTCTCTATTGCTTTCTCTGCCCAAGCTTTTGCTCTGCTGTCCCAAGTCCTCTTCTAACCAGAAAGACCAAACCAATGGACCTAGCTGCTATAAACCCTAATGTGCAAGAGGCAAGGCTGGTAGGAATCTCAGCTCGCCCCCCTGTTGGCTATCTGTCGGAGTTGGGCAAAGGTACTTACCTCCATGAGCCTTAGGTTCTTGGCCTGTAAAATGTTCTCAATGGTATCTAACTCTCTGGACAATGGAAGGATGATAATACGTGTTTAGAGCAGTGGTGGCATTACCTTGAAGCTGATGAAGCTAAAGCTTCCAAGGCTGAGTACCCCCCAGGTATGTGAGAGGAACGGCAGCCCAGCTGAGTGCCAGGTGTGGAGTGCTACTGCAACATGGGATTACCCGCTGTGCCCTGGTGACAGTCCTGAGGCTCCCAGCACTACCTCCATGTCAAATTGACCTAGCAACCACCTGCTCTTTAGAAACCAACTGAGTGAGAGTTGCCTGGGTGACTCAGTCTGTTAATCAGTTAATCGTCTGACTTTGGCTCAGGGCATGATCTCACAGTTTGTGAGTTCAAATCCCGCATTGGGCTCTGTGCTGATAACTCAGAACCTGGAGCCTGTTTCAGATTCTGTCTGTCTGTCTGTCTCTCTCCCCTCCCTGGCTCACACACTCTCTCTCATAAATAAATAAACATTAAAAAATTAATAAAGTAGGGGAGCCTGGGCGGCTCAGTCAGTTGAACGTCTGACTTCGGCTCAGGTCAGGATCTCCAGTTTGAGTTCGAGCCCTGCGTCAGGCTCTGTGCTGAGAGCTCAGAGCCTGGAGCCTGTTTCAGATTCTGTGTCTCCCTCTCTCTGCCCCTTCCCCACTCATGCTCTGCCTCTCTCTGTCTCTCAAAACTAACTAACTAACTAACTAAATAACTAAATAAATAAATAAATATTAAAAAAATTAATAAAGTAAAATAAAAAAAAAACCCCAACTGAGTGAGTTACTTTGTGGGGCTGAAAGGTACACAAGTGTTTTCAAAAGTGGCAGTTACTATTATAATTAAAAAGTCTTACACAGAACTTGAATCAGTACAGGGTAAATAGTTGATACTAAGACTAACATTGAGCTCTATTGATGCTCTCGGGAGCTTTTGAATTTTGTCCTGCCTGCAGGTTCAATTTCCTACTAAAACAAGCTGTTTTCATTGATCTTCTGAGCGTATTCTTTTAATCAGGGTATAATGGGTAAAAATAGTGGGTTTGCCGATTTAGTGTTAAAAATAGAATATGATCTTGATTATCCTAACCAGCTTTCTTTCCATTTTATTTCTAGATCCTGCAGACTAGTTTCTGGCTAGTGAGAAAGTGAGAATGAAGTTGAGTGGAAAAATAAAAAGATGAAATGAACAAATCAAGCCAGAGACATTTAAAAGGAAGTTCAGTCAATGCTCATCTCTTCCAAACAGCTGCCAACCCATTTTCCCAGCTGAATGAAGATTTCACATTTTGCCTCCAATTACTGGGAAAATTATGGGAGGAGGTCCAGCCCCATTTATTAGAACTTGACTAGATTGCCTCCATTATTATCAGGAGGGCGTTTTGTCCAACTACAGAGCGCCTTCCACAAATGATGAAATGTGCTGCTCTTCTACTATCGTGATTCCAATTGCGATGGGAATAGTTGAAAAAGCATAAACTATCTCACTCTGTAAGGAGACAACAGGAAGGAAAATTACACTTGAGGGGCAATGGTCAACTTCCAACTATCATTATCCAAAATGATCTGACAGTGTAGTGTGTATTGTGAAGCTCTTGTAAAAAAATGGAAAATGGGTTGGGGTAATGAAACTAGCTGCTGCAAAAATAAGTCTTGTTGGCTTAACTCAGCAAAGGTTCGTTTCTTTCTCTTGCAAAGTCTGGCAGGTGGTCCCATTCCATCTCAAGGCTATGCCATCTGGAACCTACGGTCTTCAAGAGCATTTCAGCAGAATTGAGTGATGAAAGATACACCCCAGTCATTAACTACCTCGGTGCATGTTATTTCTGCTCCCTTTTTACTGGCCAACTACATTCATACAGCCACAAATAATTTCAAGGGAGGCTGGAGAATGGAGAGGAAGGGAGGCTGGAGAATGGAGATTCAATGAGTATTTCTTTGAGGACGTACTTTGTGTCTGACCCTGTTCTACCCACTAGGGATATAACAGAGAACACATTGGACACGACTCTGACAACCACGAAGCTTCTAGTCTCATGGGGGAGACAGACATCCAACAGATACTTACACAATTAATATCATGTGGATGTGGAAGTGAAATTCAAAGCAAGCAGCTTTATGCACTCTGGGGGAGCAGTCACTTGTCCACACTTTTTCCACACAATTCTGCTTTTAAATGATTTGTGCAGTCTACAGACCTTGAGTCCTGTCTCCTTAATTTTAAGGGAGAAACTAAAGCACAACATATAGACACAAAGGCATCTCACCTAGGCTGTATCAGTGGCATCCACCCTGACCGTGACACTTCCTTTGTACTCCATCCCTCAGTCTGTTCACCACATAGCAGCCGGGATGATCTTTGTAAAATGGAAATCAGAGTAGGTGATCTGCTCAAAACTCTGTGAATGACTCTCCATTTTACTTAGTAAATAGTCAAAGTCTTCACCGTGGTGGTCTATAAGGCCTTACCTGAACTGGTCCTGCCTATTCCTTAAACCTCTTCTTCTTGTCCCCCTATTTCCTTACTTAGTCTGCTTCTACTACTTGGGCTTCCCTGCTGCCCTTCAAATGCAGTAAACACATGCCTACCACAGGGCCTTTGTCACTTGCTATTTTTTCTACCTGGACTCTCTTTCTCGAGACACCCATACGGTTCATTCCCTCCCTTTCTGAAGGCCTCACCTGAAATAAATGTCATTCTATTAGAGAGGACTTCAAGACACAACCCCTCCAAGAAATAACTCCACCTTCTCCACCCTTGTAATTCTTTTTTTTTCTTCCCCCTTTCTTTCTTTCTTTCTTCTAAGCTTCTGGCTCTTCTGCAAATTTTGATGCTGGCACCCTTCCTTCGTTCCTTCGTTCCTTCCTTTCTTCCTTCCTTCCCTCCCTCCCTCTTCCTCTCTGGCTTTTCTTCCTTCTGTTCTTTTATCTCTTTGTAACACCTTTATTGATACATAATTCACCCATTTAAAATTCATAATTCAGTGTTTTTTAGTATATTCACAGAGTAGTGCAACTGTCACTACAACCAATTATAGAACACTGTCATCACCTCAGAAGGAAACTCCATGCCCTTTAATTACCACTGTCAAATTTTCCCCATACTCTCCAGCCCTGGGCCGAGTACTAAACAACTGGTAATCTACTTAATGTCTCTCTGCATTTGTCTAAGCTGGATTTCCTATAAACAAAATCATGTAATATGTGGTCTTTTGTTACCGGCTTCTATAACTCAATGTTTTCAAGGCTCTTCCATGTTGTAGCATGTATCAGTGTTTCATTCCTTTTTATAGCTGAATAAGTATTCCACTTAATAGATACACTACATTATGTTTACCTAGTCATCAATCGATGAGCATTTGGGTTGTTTCCACCATTTGGCTGCTACGAATAATACTGCTATGAACATTCATATATAAGTTTTTGTGTGAACATGTTTTTATTTCTCTTGGGTATATATCTAGGAGGGGAATTGCTAGATCAAATGGTAACTCTATAATTTAATCATTTCAAGAAGAATTGCCAGAGTGTCTTCCAAAGTGCTACACCATTTCACATTCCCCCTAGTAACAGATGAAGTTTCTGATCTACCTACATCATTGCTAACCCTTGTTATTATCTGGTTTTTAAATTATACCTATCCTGATAGGTGTAAAGTGGTATATCTTTGCATTTCTCTGATGACTAATGAAATTGAGCCTCTTTTCATGTTCTTTTTTTTAAGTTCATTTATTTTTTTCGAGAGAGAGTGAGAGAGCAGGGGAGGAGCAGAGAGAGAGAGAGAGAGAGAGAGCGAGAGAGAGAGAATCCCAAGCAGGCTCCACACTAAAGCATGGATCCTGATGCAGGACTCCATCCCACCAACTGTGAGATCATGACCTGAGCCAAAAATTGAGATGCTTAACCGACTGAGCCACTCAGGCACCCTGCCTATTTTCATATACTTATTGTTCACTTGTGTGTGTGTGTGTGTGTGTGTGTGTGTGTGTGTGTGTGTTTCAAGAAATGCCTATTCAAATCCTTTGCTCATTTTTAAAATGGATTATTTGTCTTCTCATTATTCATTTGTAAGTTTTCTATATAATCTAGATACAAGTCCCTTATCAGATATGATTTGCAAATGTTTTCTCCCATTCTATTAGTGTCTTTTCATTTTCTTGATGGTGCTCTTGGAAATCCAAAAGTTCTTAATTTTAATGAAATACAATTATATATTTTTTCTTTTGTTGCTCATGCTTTTGATGTCATGTTTAAGAATCTATTGCCAATTCCAAGGTCAAGAAGATTTACCCCTAGGTTTTCTTCTAAGAGTCCTATAGTTTTTGGCTTTAAATTTAAGTCTTTGATCTATTTTAAGGTTTGGTTTTGTTCTGTTTTGTTTTGCATATAGTGGGAGGTAAAGATTCAAATGCATTCCCTTGCTATGGTTATCCAGTTGACCTGTATGCTTATTCTATGCCAGTACCTTGCTGCCTCAGTTACTGTTGCTTTGCAGTAAGTTTTGAAATTGGGAAGTGGGTACTCCAACTTTGTTCTTCTTTTTCACAATTATTTTGACTATCCAGGACCTTGCAATTCCACATGAACTTTTGCTTTCAAATTTCTACAAAGAAGCCAATTAGAATTCTTTTTTTTCCAGTTTGTTTGTTTGTTTGTTTATTTATTTATTTATTTTGAGAGAGAGAGAGCGTGAACAGGGGAGGGGCAGAGAGAGAGCGAGAGACAAAATCCCAAGCAGGCGCTGCACTGAGTGCAGAGCCCGATGTGAGGCTCAAACTCGTGAACCTGTGAGATCATGACCTGAGCTGAAGACTCAGAGGCTTAACCAGCTGAGCCACCCAGGCACCCCACCAATTAGAATTCTGATAGGGATTGCACTGAGACTGTAGATTGATTTGGGGAGTATTGCCATCTTCACGATATTAAATCTTTCAATCCATGAATATGGGACGTTTTCCATTTTTAAAGATCTTCTTTCATTTCTTTCAACAATGTTATATAGTTTCCAGGGTATGTTTTCCAAGTCTTCTGTTAAATTTATCCCTAAGCATTTTATGCTATTTGATGCTATTGCAAATGGAATTGTTTTCTTAACTTCTTTTCAGATTGTTTATTGCAAGTGTATATAAATATAATTGATTTTTGTTTTGTTTTGTTTTGTTTTAATTTTTTAATTTTATTTTTATTATTATATTTTAATATGAAATTTATTGTCAAATTGGTTTCTGTACAACACCCAGTGGTCATCCCAACAGGTGCTCTCCTCAATGCCCATCGACCCACCCTCCTCTCCCTCCCACCCTAATTTTATTTTTTTTAATTTACATCTAAGTTAGCATATAGTGCAACAATGATTTCAGGAGTATATTCCTTAAAGCCCCTTACTCATTTAGCCCATCCTCCCTACACCCCCTCCAGTAACCCTCTGTTTGTTCTCCGTATTTATGAGTCTCTTATGCTTTGTCCCCCTCCCTGTTTTTATATTGTTTCCCTTCCCTTATGTTCATCTGTTTTGTCTCTTAAAGTCCTCATATGAGTGAAGTCATATGATATTTGTCTTTCTCTGACTAACTCATTTTACTTAGCATAATACCCTCCAGTTCCATCTATGTAGTTGCAAATGGCAAGATTTCATTCTTTTTGATTGCCGAGTAATACTCCATTGTATATATATACCACATCTTCTTTATCCATTCATCCATCAATGGACATTTGGGCTCTTTCCATACTTTGGCTATTGTTGATAGTGCTGCTATAAACATTGGGGTGCATGTGTCCCTTTGAAAGAGCACAGCTGTATCCCTTGGATAAATACCTAGTAGTGCAGTTGCTGGGTTGTAGGGTAGCTCTATTTTTAATTTTTTGAGGAACCTCCATACTGTTTTTCCAGAGTGGCTGCACCAGCTTGCATTCCCATGATTTTTGTTCTGTATATCTTATATCCTGCAACCTTGCTAAACTCCTTTATTAGTTCTTATGTTTTACTAGATTCTTTAGAATTTTCTATATACAAGGTCATATTATCTGAAAATAAAGATAGTTTTATTTCTTTCTTTCCAATACGAGGTCTTTTATTTTTATTTATTTATTTATTTATTTTTTTGCTCCTGCTACTCTTGACTTTTCTTACCTTACTTTTTTTTTTTTTCCATAGACCTTCCCATTATCAAACACATTGGATGTTTATCTGTTTATAACTATCCTTCTTGGTATATAAGCTCCTTGGAAGACAGGTACTTTCTCTATTCTGTTCACTGCCTTTCCAGGTACTCTAGAAAAGAGCCTGGCACATGGTAGGTACTCAACAAATATTTACATTCTCTGTGACCTTTCAGAGTAAACCCTCCAAAAGGACATCCTCACCATCTCAGCATGTTCTCAAGACCCAGGACTGCTTAGAGTTGAGGCCTTAGTGACTGTATCTTTTTCTACTACCTGACAACCTAGGGTGGAGAGACCTCCTGTGGTCACAAAGCAGTGCAGAAGTTAAGGGACCTTTTGATATTAAGAGTGTGTAAGAGTCTCTAGGATGAGGACTCATTCAAGAGTTGCTGTAGACACTGCACTGGACAGAGTCCACCTGTACAAAGACCTGTCCACATGCCTCCTTATCATCTCTTCTGCCAATAATCTCTCCCCGCCAATGTTGCTATTGCTTACCAAACCATCCTTTATTAGGATTTTTTTTAAGATCATTAATTACAGTGATGAAGAGTGACAAGAGGAGGTTTCTGTAAGGCTAAAATGAGGAAGAGCTAGCCTAGGATAAAGAGTGGGTGGTTTGGACTCCAGGATACAAGTAAGATCTTTGGGATCCAGGCAGGCATCCAGCGGCTCACCAGGGAGATGGGCTGTTGGTGAAACTGCATCCCTCTCCTCCCACCCACACAAGTCAAGGCAACTGAGGGACAAGGATGTTACAGGGATTCTTTTGATTCTACTTCATTTGTAACAGAAAAGCAATCATTTCAGGTAAAGCAAAATCAAGATTATAAGGCAAAGTACAGGAGAGATTTGCAGACATTTATGGTGTGTAAAGAACCATTCCCTCAAAAGGTCATTCCTGGGCTCTGGCTTCATTTGACCTAGAGTATGTTCAGGAAAAAATAAGTGGAATTTCCATGCCAAATATAAGAAGAAGAAAAAAAAGGTAAATCCAAAGTATTCCTAAGGAAATGGAGAATAACAAAAATTGATTGAATACATGTGAGAAGGCCTTTCATAGGGCAGTTTTTGTATATTGATGGATTTTTGTCTATTTTACCAATATTTTGGCAATTTAATTACAGAATAAAATTCTGTCATCTTAAAATCTTAACATTTAAAATATCTTGTAAGCCGTTATATTTATTTTTTTAACTTTTTAAATGTTTATTTAATTTTGAGAGAGAGACAGACAGACAGACAGAGCATGAGCAGGGGAGGGGCAGCGAGAGAGGGAGTCACAGAATCTGAAGCAGGCTCCAGGCTCTGAGCTGTCAGCACAGAGCCCAACACCGAGCTTGAACTCACGAGCTGTGAGACCATGACTAAGCTGAAGTCGGATGTTTTAACCTTCTGAGCCACCTGGGTGCCCCATAAGCTATTATATTTTAAATGTTAGGCTCAAACTTTATGATGAAAGAGAAGAGACCTAAAATAGTAACTAATGCAAGTAGTGCTTAATATGGGCTAGGTACTATTAATTTAGTCCTCCAACAACCTTCAGAGGCAGATACTATTATTTTTCCCATTTTTCAGATGAAAAAGCTGAGGCAAGTGATGTAATGAGCCAGTTTCCCAAAGCCTCACAGACAGTCTGGCAGGGCCTAAATTTAGACTTCATCCAATTCCGGAATCTGGGTTACTGCTTCAATTTATTTTTTATGCCACTATAGTTTATGGTAAGTATTCTAATCTAAAAACTCTTACTATGCAAGCTATACCCATTTTCAGACAGAAAAGTGTCAACCAACCAAACAAACGTCTCGGGTTATGGGCTACTGAGAATGTACCCACAAGATATACGTGGGCATAGGCCACAGACCAAGATACATACACCAAATATGTCCATTATAGGTTTTTCTTTTTGGCATTAATAAAAAAAATGGTTAAGCAAAGTATGGTTATCCATAAAAAGATAATTTTCTGCAGCCACTAAAAAGAACCAGCAAGATTGGTCTATGTGGAAAAGTGAATTTGTATTAATAGCAAAGAATGTGCACATAATTTTCTGAAAGGACACAAAAGAATATAACTGTAGTTAACATCGGGGTTAAGATAGGGAGAAAACACAACAATGTGAATATACTTAACGCTATTGGACTGTACACTTAAAAGTAGTTAAGATGGTAACTTTTATGTTATGTGTATTTCACCCACAATAAAAAATAAGATAAGGAGAAGAGACAACTTATGTCTCATTTTGTATCTTTCTACTCTATTTGTTATATGCATATATTACTTTCATTTTCATAAATAGCCCAGTAAAAAATAAAAGCAATGCGTAAAACAAAGTTGTGAGTGGTCAGAGAGACTGAAAATCACCTATCTGCCTCCAGCTATATTTTTATTAGTGGCCCGTATGAAGAGCTCCAAGAGTCAATGATTCTTAAATGTATATGCAATTTCAAGTGACCATGTGGTCATCTTAAAGTTCCTAAATAAATAGCCCAGCTCCCTGAGAACTTCATATCCCATCAAGAGAAGCAAGTTTTATTGAATATGGTCTGTGTAAAAACATCAGACTCAGCACACACCTAACAGATTTTCCTGGAATTTACTTCAGATGATCTTGTTTTGAGGAACAGGTAGTTCTTCTGTAATTTCAGACTGTCCTTCTGAGAACACATTATCCTGGTGTCCTCTCTCTTCTTGACCGTGCAATTTCTTCATAACCTTTTATGGCTTTTGTTTTGTCTTTGCTTATGCCTTCAAAAAGTGAGCCAGAATATAAAAATGTGCAGGGAGTATGCCAAACATTGTAAATTTTATGTGCCAAGGTTAACGATAAAACACAGGCAAGTAAGAGAACATTACCATTTATTAGTTTTACTTTGACTCTCCCCATCTCTATATGAAAATATTGACTGAGCCTGAATCTTTAAGACTTTATCCCTGCCTCACAGATGTGAAGACCCTATGAGTAAAGGAATCTCAACCTCTGGCAGAGACTTTGGAGATTATCTGGCTTCCAGTCCCTGCAGGGGGCAGACAGGTAAGTAAACGGTGATATTGGCCAGGTGGGGGATAGAGACACCTGAGGAGAGTATGCCCATCTGAAGAGAGTGCTGTCTCTCAACTCCAGCCCACGGTTACCCTATAGGACCCAGTGCAGCAACAACAATTCTTCTGATACTTCAAGAGAATCAGGAAATCTAGACTATGTAAATGATTCCAACTTTTAAAAGTTGGCAATCAATTCAAAAAATTTGAAAGCATTGTGAGGGCCAAACAAAACATGTCTCTTGGCTGAACTGAGATGTGACCTCAGATGGAATCTAACTCTCTTCGTCTTAAGGAAGAAGCCCAGAGAGAAGTGGTGTCACTCACCTAGAGGCCCAGGGCTCATCTGGGCAAAGAACTGGGACCAGATACAGTGTGCCCTCCAATCCCGTCCTCTTTCCTCAGATTTTCAGTCTGACAAATAAAACAGAAGACTAATTTTAGATGAGCATATGATGGGGCTTCCACCCCAACATGTGCCAGTAAGCCTTCAACTTGATGGGCTGGACCGCGATCACAAATAGAAGACACAACTGACAAACTCCCCCCTCTCTCCACTTGATTCTGGCTGGAGTCTAGCTCTCAGGTTTTTGGGTGGATGTGGGGAAGAAAAGGAAAGGTTGAAAATTTTACCCTCAGACAGTCTGTGGGAGGAACGGGAAAGTCTGAACTTCCCAGTAGAAATTTTTAAAAATCACTGACTATAAATGTGGCATTGCTTGGGAAGATCTTTGACTTGGCTTCTCGGAAAGCAGATACAAGCTCTCTGTCCCCTGCTCCATGGCAACTTTACAGTATGGGGCTTTGCCAAGAACTTGTGTTTCCCACATCATGAGAGGAAATGAACCTGCTGGCTATAAGCCAGATGACCTGGGCTCAAATCCACACCCTGGAAATTACCAGCTATATGATCTTGGATAAAGCACGGGACTTCACTGTGCTTCTATATCCTCATCTGTGAAATGAGAACAATGTCTGCACCTCTCTTAAAAGATAGTTGCAAAGATTAAGTATATTCATAGGCATGAACCCCATGGCAAGCACTACGTACATCAGCTGCAACATGGGAGCATCTGGGGAGCTTTAAAAAAAATACTGATGCTTGGGTCTTGCCTCCAGAAATTTGGTTTAACTGGTCAAAGGTGTGGCCTGGGCATTGGAGTTTTTTAGTCCCCCCAGGTGATTCTAATGTGTAGCCAAGATTAAGAACCTCTGATACAAGCCCTTTCAATAAATAATGGTCCTCTGAGTGATTGATTTTGTACTAAAGTTGTAGAAATGTATTGTCCCACAGTTCTGGAGGCTACAAGTCCAAACTCAAGTGTCAATAGAGCCATGCTCCCCCTGAAACCTATAGGGAAGAACCCATCCCTGCCTAATTCTAGCTTATGGTGGTGGCCGCCAATCCCTTATGCTTCCTTGGTTTCAGCTGCATCTCAAAGTGACTTATTTTTAAAGAAATGAAAATGCCCTTTCCTTCAATTAGGCACATATTTTTGCAGCCTTTGTATGAAGTTCCCCAGTGGCCATCTTTTAGTAGCATTCAGCAATGGAGGACCCCAAGATCCTGGGGAAGTTTGCAGAGAAGGTGAAATGCTTCTGGGAACCTCCCCATCTCCTCTCTCCACTCTCCTTCCTCACCTCTGCCCTCTGACTTCAGGATATTCAGGTAGCCCCTGGAGTTTCTGATTCAACTGGGTGGCAGAAGATAAACCAGTGAGAATTCTCACAAGGTGAATAGGTATGTGTGTTTATTTTATTTAAAAAAATTTTTAACGTTTATTTATTTTTGAGACAGAGAGAGACAGACCATGAACGGGGGAGGGTCATAGAGAGAAGGAGACACAGAATCTGAAACAGGCTCCGGGCTCTGAGCTGTCAGCACAGAGCCTGATTGCGGGGCTCGAACTCATGGGCCGCGAGATCATGACCTGAGCCAAAGTTGGACGCTTAACCGACTGAGCCACCCAGGAGCCCCTAGGTATGTGTGTTTAAAAGAGGGATCTGTGAATCCAAGCGATCTTTAATGACTGGAATAAGCCTGTGGAGCCAGGGGAGTGTAGGAGTGTATGCCACGGAGTTGGAGGCATGTCTCTGCCACTACCCTGAACCTTACCAATCCCAATGACCCAGGCCAATAGGAGAACAGGGGCCTCTAACGTGATTCCCAGCATCAAAAGAGGGTACCTCTGACACTCATCTCACCTGAGATGCTGACAGATTGAGTGAGAAATACTGTTGAGTAGTGAATTTATTATCACTTGAGTGTGTTACATCTTAAAATGCAACACAGTGTGCTCTCAAATTAAAATGGAATTGTCTTCACCTTGCTCTGTCAGAAAGGCTTGTTTATAAATCACCTGTCCCCAAATCATCAGTTTTGATGGCGATCCAAAACTCTAATGTTACTGGATGGGGGAGAGGGGTGGTGGGGGCAAGGAAAGATAAGAATTCTGTACAGCACAAAGTCTGCCCTAAAATGTGAAACCTGGGTGAGGCTTTTAAACCAACTGAAACCTTGATGAGGAGATGGCAGCATCTGTGATTTGAAGCACAGATTAGCCAGGTTCCTTTGTAGTTTGTCGGGTATTTTTTAAAGCCTCCCAGTTTCCCCTGGGCTTGGTATCTTATTAGTGAGCAATTCTATTAAACACATTTGTTCTCCAAGTAGGAATTTGAATCTGAAGGCTTCCACGGTAGTTCTGGAATTTCCCACTAGAAAGGAGAGTTAGGTGACCAAGATAGATTCATTCTGTACACATTTCATGAATATCCCTGTACTCCAGCACTGGGTTGTGGGGCTCATCCTGAGAGGCTCAGAACATGAGCCGCTACATTCCCTTCCTCTGTTGTGGCATGTCAAGATTTCTGGGATTGTAGGGAAAAGAGGAACAAGAATTAGAGTAGCCAATACTTGCACAGTGCTGACTGTCTTAAGCCCTAAGCCCTCTACATAAACTAACAGATCCAATTGTCACAGCAATCCTATGAGGTAGGTAACTCTATTTTTCAAATGAGAAAACTGAGACACAAAGAGGTTAAGAGACATTTTCAAGGTCACACAGCTAGGATTCGCAGAGCTTAGAGAAGAATCCAGCCAGTCCAATTCCAGCTACACTGCTATCCCAGAGAACGCCCAGCCCGGCACAACAAAAAATTTGTTTGATTATGTGGTCAGGGACACTATTTCAAAAGCCCATTTCCCCTTTATGAGCCCCTAAAAGAGTACCACCCATCTGCCACTTCCCTCTAAGCTCTTCTGAGAGTAGAACATTGAAGCTGTTTCCCAGGAGACCCCTCAACGGCTGACATCTCTCACTGCCCCTTTCTACTTATGGTTTCTCTTTCATGTTGCAGGAACAAAGGTTCCCCTATCCCAAGACAAACACTTGGCTGTACTTTAAATTACATCTTCCATCATTCCTTTTTCAAGCAGCAACATCTCTCAAGTTCTGTATATTGTTTCCCCTTCTCCTTCCCTGATGCTCACAAAAGTGTAAGCATCTTTTTAAAAATTATTTATTTTTGAAAGAGAGAGAGAGAGAGCAGGGAGGTGCAGAGAGAGAGAGAGAGAGAGAGAGAGAGAGAGAGAGAGGTGGATAGAAGATCTGAAGCAGGCTCTGTACTGACAGCAGAGAATCCAGTGCAGGGCTCGAACCCACAAACCCTGAGATCGTGACCTAAGCCAAAGTCAGACACTTAACCGACTGAGCCAACCAGGCATCCCAAAAGTGTAAGCATCTTAAAAGTGCAGGTACAGAGCCAGGCTCAGAGCCAAGTTGTCTGAGTTAATCCTGGATCTGGACTTTCTCCATTTGTGATCTTGGGAAAGTGACTTAACCTCTCTGTGCCACTTGTAATTTGGGAGTAATAAGAGAACCCATCCAATGGAACAGCTTTGAAGATTAAAATGAATTAATCCAAGTGTTTAGGACAATACCAGGCACATAGTAAGAGCTCTAAATGCCACCATTAGCATTTTTATTTCCTCTATTGAAGATACATTTCACTTGGCCCCATAGCTTGGTGCAGTTACCTCTCCACTTCCTTCTTTGATCCCAGTGACTAGGCCAGTCCCCAATTCAAATTCTGCAATGGCTGCCTATTGTCCAATCATCTACAATAAGATGAGATAGCTTGGTGTTTGAGGCCTGCCCATCCCTCTACCCAAAATGCTCCCTCCGTCCTTCCCTGCCTGATTAATTACTATCCATCTTTCAAGGCCTAGGTTCCATGACGCCTCCTACAAGAAACCTTCTGAGATCACCGCTTCCTTACTGGGACCCTTGGCTTCTACCACTCTCCAGCATTTCTCAAACACAACCATCCACCGTGTGCTTGTCTTTGTTCATCCAGCATCCACCAAGTTTCTTCTCTTCTCCCTATAATTACCTCCATAGCCAAATTGTATTGCGTGTGCCCTAAGTGCTAAATGCTGAAGTACGTACGTTATCTCAGCCAATCCCTATGAAAGACATGGGAGTTCCTTATCCACATTTTACAGATGAAGGCTGGAGAGCTTCCTTACTCACCCAGAGTCACACAGCCAGTAGGTTACAGAGCCCAGACCTGGAGCCGTGGCACAGAGCTATCATCTTAACCACCATGCTGCACAGCTGTTGGGCTGATTCTGTATCTCCCCCAGACCAAGCACAAAATAAGCGTGCTGCTGATCACTTCAGCAGGTGCTCAGTAATGAAAATAGTGACAACACTGATGATAATAGCATACGAGTTCATCTGAGTGTTTATTATATGCCTAGCACCTTCCTAAGCACTTTACTTCTATTCACCAATCCTCACAACAGCCATATGAAGTAGGTAAAATTTTTACCCCCATTTTATAGGTGAGGAAATGGAGGCACGGAGCTTTACATAACATGTTCAGTGGCAGAAGTCCCAGGAGGTCCCATGAGGCAAAACCCAGAGTCCATGCACTTAGCCAACATGCTGCCTCCACACACGTTTATTTTTATTTTATTTTATTTTATTTTATTTTATTTTATTTTATTTTATTTTATTTTATTTTATTTTATTTTTAACGTTTATTTATTTTTTGAGACAGAGAGAGATAGAGCATGAACGGGGGAGGGTCAGAGAGAGAGGGAGACACAGAATCCGAAGCAGCTCCAGGCTCTGAGCTGTCAGCACAGAGCCCGACACGGGGCTCGAACCCACAAACTGTGAGATCATGACCTGAGCCGAAGTCGGATGCTTAACTGACTGAGCCACCCAGGCGCCCCCACACACGTCTATTTTAAATGGACGGATTTAAATATGGAAAACAAAGAACAAGATATGTCACTGACAAATAGAATTTAATAAACTTTCGCTTTGTAGATATCCCCTAAACCAGATGACAGGAACTGAACTGTGACATTTAGCCACATGTCTTATTCTGAGGACAGGTAGATCAGTAGATAAGGACATGGGTCCCAACATCCACAGAGAACCTGAAAGAGAGTGAGAAGCTCCAGGAAGCACCTCCCTGCCACGGCTCCCTGTTTCTTCCACCCTGAAGCCATGAAGACACAGTCAGGTGGCCCCGTGTTCTTGGCTGGTCTGATGTGACCTCCTTAGGGGAAAATCAAGAAGGGCCTGCTGGCTCCCAGGCCTGCTGCCCAGCACAAGCTCTGTGTCAGGAACACGAATGCTGAGTGCCATGGTGAATCTGTGAGCAGGGGCCAGTGTGCCCTCATAGGCAAACTCCCATGCAACCTCCAGGCACTTGCCCAACGTATGTGGGGTCATGGCCAGTGCTTAACAGGGGCTAGCCTAACACTTCTCTTGGATCTTGTTAAGGAATGGCACAAAGGTACAACGGAAGGGAAGGGAAGGAGAAACAGATGCGCTTGTTTTCCTATCTCAGTGCTCGTTCTGGACTCCCTAACTTGGACAAAATACTCACAGTTCTAATTATCTCATTAATATGCAAGCAAACTGTTTGCCTTGCTGAAACTGAAGTATCTCATTCTTTCCTTATTAGAATACTTATCTCCCTTAGTTGTAATTGCTCTTTTTAATGGTCATTTAGCAGCAAATGGTAGGTAAGCTCCATAAGGGCAAGAATCATGCCTGATTATTCATCTATATACATACCCTGACTCTACCATGCCCAGCAGATAATCAAATACGTGTTGAATAAGTGTATGAATAAGTAAAAGAATAAACAATCATGCCAACAGAGCTAGTCAGCAGGCCAGCTCATTCACAGCCAGTCTTTCTCTCTGAAACTCCTAGTTGTAGAGTTGTTAGGTGGGATTACATGATTTGTTCTGGCCAATGAGTTGTGAATGTCATTTCTGATCTGGGGCATCAGTTGCTGGTACATGCTGTGTTAGATGTGCAGCATGTCTAACACAACCTTTGTCTGCAGCAAAGCCTAGTATATCTTGACTAATAGATGTCCAGTCCATACAAGCTTGTCAGGGCCTACAGAACTGAAGAGACCCAAGAAGCTACGCTCTAGAATAGTGCAATAGAACTTTCTGCAATGAGAGAAATGTGCTATATTTGCTCTGTTCAATACTATTGCCACCAGCCATATTTGGTTGTTGAGCACTTGAAATGTGGCTAGTGTGACTGAGAAAGTGAATTTTTTTTTACTTTTTTTTTTAAGGTTTATTTATTTCTTTTGAGGGGGGCGGTGCAGAGAGAGGAAAGGGAGAATCTCAAGCAGGCTCCACACTATCACCATGATGCAGGGCTTCAACTCACGAACCATGAGATCATGACCTGAGCCGAAATCAAGTCAGATGCCTAACTGACTGAGCCACCCAGGCACCCCTGAGAAAGTGATTTTTTTTAATGTTTATTTATTTTTGAGAGAAATAGAGAGACAGAGTGTGAGTGGGGGAGGGGCAGAGAGAGGGAGACACAGAATCTGAAGCAGGCTCCAGGCTCCGAGCTGTCAGCCCAGAGCTGGAGCCTGGAGCGGAGCTGGAACTCAAGAACTCAAGAACTGCAAGATCATGACCGAGACGAAGTGGGAAGCTCAATCGACTGAGCCACCCAGGTGCCCCAGAAAGTGAATTTTTAATTTTAATTGATCTAAATGTGATTAGTGGTTATTGTATTGGAGACCATAGTCTAGAATGTACCAGAGTAGCAGATGCTGTAATGCACCATGCACAGTCCCTTATTCCATCTGGTTTCAGTGCAGCTGTAGTTGACAGTTCCATGCCCACAACCCAAGTCCAACATCAAGCTCACTTTACAGTGTCTGTTTGGTCTGCCTTCCTTGAGGCTATGAAGGTCATGCAGCCACACACAAAAGTACATAGATGTGATGACAACTTGGTGTTGCCAGAAGCCATCTTCAACAATGGAGGACAGAAGTCAGTGGGTAAATGCTCCAGTCTTCTGCTCTCCAGTGGGAAAATTCTGAGACATGTTTGACATGCAGTTAACACGGTTTCTTAAAGAGTGCTCAGAAAGAGACCCACAGAAATTAATCCATTCATTCATGCACGTTTTATTAGCCTTGCTCTCTTCCCTTACTCCTTTAGTTCTGCTTTGTGGGGTCACCTCGCAAATAAGCTACCTGCAACCAAGTCCTGGTGGCAGAGTGCTTTAGAAGGAATCTAAACTAAGATGAAGTAGCTTCCAAGAACCCTACAATGAAAGCTGCTAATTCATTACTTTTTTAAAAATCTTTTAAACTTGACCAATTGTCCAACAATGGTTTGTCTTTCCACATTTCTTAGGCTGTGTCTTTGATAGGTGAGGGTCAAGGAGGCTGGCTATCAAAGGCAGGCCACACGAACACTCACAGACTGAACTACCTGCATTTTGTTTTTTAAAAGGCAAAAAAAAAAAAAAAAAGACAGAGAATAACCTTGTTAAATGCCATCTGAAACAGATCTCAGTTTTCATCAGCTCTGGGGACAAGAGACAGTTCAATCTCAATGTAATATTTAGAGACTGAGCTAAACATTTCAAAGCTCCAAATTGCATTCCTCCCAGCCTACAATTTAAAAAATTTATCCTAATGATGATGTATTCATTCAGGCTGCTGTCTCACAGGACCCTGAAGGAGGGGGCTGCCTCTTGAATCCCAAGAACTAATTTGCCATGTAAAAGTACAGTCTCTTCATTACAAAAAAGTTTTTTTAAATAAATTTAAAAAAAAAGTACAGTCTCTTCCACGTGCTGGCTGTGACTCTGGTGGAGAACAATTTGTGGTGAGGAGGAAGGTCTACACACGTGGAAAAGTCCTGGTCAGGGAAAGCTTCCATGAATACAATCAATGATTACCAACCCATACATGCTAAGTAAAGGCCCATGGAATCCTGCCTGCTGCTGTTGGTATGTACAAACACATATTCTCATGAAAGGAATCTCAATTAAGAAGGGCCTACCATGACCAGGCTCCAAAGTAGGGTTTTTTTGTTTTTTTGTTTTTAAATGTTTTATTTACTTTTGAGAGAGAGAGAGACAGAGTGTGAGCAGGGGAGAGGCAGAGAGACAAGGAGACACAGACTCTGAAGCAGGCTCCAGGCTCTGAGCTGTCAGCACAGAGCCCGACACGGGGCTCAAACCCACAGACTATGAGATCATGACCTGAGCCGAAGTTGGTCACTTAACCAACTGAGCCACCCAGGCAACCCCAAAGTAGGTTCATATCCAGGATCTCACTTAATCCTGAGAGATAAGGGATTACTGGAGTCATTTTATAGTTCAGGAAAACAGAACCAGAGGCAATAAGGAAGTTGGGATTCAGACCCCACTCAATGTGGTCCCAGATTTCATGTGTTCTCTTGCTGTCTTTTATACACTGTGTGGAGAATATGTGGCCCTCCCCTAGATCTTTGGACAAAAGAAGAGAAGACAAAAGAATGTTAGTAACTGGAGGGGCTTTTATGTTGAGCAGAAAGGTGTAGAAAGAAGCATGAGGGAGGAAAATGAGCACTGAATTAGCAAAGAGGTTCCTAATTCGGTTCCAGGTCAGGATTCATAGGAGCTGGGGTATATGCCTTGTTCTGTCTGGGCTTTGGTTCCTTCATAAATGAAATGATTTGGTAGAAATATCTCTATATTCTCTACCAGTTCAGTATTTTTACTGGTTTGGCATGTAGTCCTGAAGACTGCTAACCACTACCTCCCTGGAAAATCACCTCAAGCTAGATTTTGTTTTGTTACTGCTGCTCTTAGACTGATAGGTTCAAGGGCAGCATTGGGGTTATCTAGAGTCTCAACTAGTTGAAGTTGAGTTGAATATTTTATGGTTTTATTGGGGAAATGGTCCAATTCAAATATCTGCCATTTGCTTTTTTCTTATCAAACTTTTATTTTAGCATAGTTTTAGATTTAAAAAAAGTTTCCAAGGTAGTACTGAGAGTTACCATATATCCCACACCCAGATTCCTCTATTATTAGCATCTTATGTTACTATGGTACATTTGTCACAACTATTGAGCCAATAATGATTCATTATTATTAACTAAACTCCATGCTTTATTTTTATTTCCTTTGTTTTTACCTATTCTCTTTTTCTATCTCAGGATCCCATCCAGGATAACACCTTACATTTACTTGCCATGTTTCCTTAGGCTCTTCTAGACTGTAATAGTCTCTCAGATTGTTTTGTTTCCAATGACCTTGATGGTTTTGAGGACTACTGATAGGATATTTTGCAGAATGTCCCTCAATTTGAGTTTGTCTCAGGTTTTTCTCATGGTTAGAATATGGTTGGTTTCGGGGAGGAAGACTAGAGAAATAAAGTGCCATTCTCATTATATCATACCAAAGCTGCATGTTATCAGCATGGCTTATTATGGTAGATATAAACCTTGACCACATGGCTGAAGCAGTGTTTGCCATGTTTCTCCATGGAAAATTCATTTGCCCATTCCCCCAACTATTTCATGCTGTACTCTGTGATGAGAGACCATGCATTTTTATAAAGCACAACCATGCAGGCAATTTCTGCCAGGAAATAGAGACCAACTCTAAACCTTGTTGCCCCAAAACAACACAGCCAAGGTGTTGGTGATATGTAATCACCGTATCCAGTCTTTGAAAGGGGCATTCCCTAACAATGAGGGCAACATGTTTTATAAAAGTAGCGTACATTAAGTACTTTGCATAAAAGATGCTGATTATAGAGGGTTTATTCCTATTCTTGTTTATTCAAGATTTGTTTACTGCTCACAACATTTAGTCCCACTCTCACCTACAAATCTAATGCAGTTTAGTATCATACATAAAGAGCTCTTAGAAATCAATAAAGAAAAAAAAGTACAACTTACCTTTTCAAATAAGCAAAGAGATGAACAATAGATTCACGTAAGAAACACAAAGGGATAATAAACACATATACACGCATATATGCCAAGGAGTCTAAAGTGGCTATCTCTGAGGTGGGTATGGGGGTTGAGAAATTCTAGAGCACTCTCATGTTCTACTTCATAATTTCTGAATACTAAAAAGAGAACTTTTTGCAACCCTTTTATAAAAGCAATAAAATAATTTTAAAGTAATAAAATTATATCTACTAAAATATATGTGGTGTGTTTTCTAATCTGATACTGGCTATAAAACCTAAATTTTAATTTAGATTCTCTCTTTCACTTAAATGTTTCTTTGAGCGAAGGAGAACCTGCAGGCCTTGGGAACAGATGGCTAGTATTGTGAAACAGGATGTGACTATTTGCATCTCTTAATTGGAAATTTAGCATGCAAGGTCACTCCACCTTATATGTTTATAATAATAAATTACAGACATTTTTCTTTGTGAGGTTCTTCAGAAAAGATCAGGCACATTCGGGGTGGTATGGCCATAGATTTTGTGGTGTTTTTCAGATTAGACAACTGAAGAAAACCACTGTTCACTAGGTAATTTTAGCTATACTTGCCATTAACTAGAAAAAAAAATCAGTCATATGCAATTTCTGAAGAGTATTATTATTCTGCATATTCGAGAGAGAGAGAGAGAGAGAGAGAGGATGAAGGCGTTATTAAAACTAAGACCATTTGAATGATTCAAAGGAAATCATAATAAAATATATCATGCCTATTTAACTTACATCAGGAATAAGAAAGATTGAGACTGGATCCAAAATTTGAGTATAAATTTATATTCCTGAAAAGACGGTTCTTAAATGAAGAGACGCATCTTTTGGGTGTTCAGATAAGAGAAAAATACTGTGATATTAAAATTCAACCTGTCACGATAGAGTACTAAGCATGTGATCCTGGGATGTGCTATTGAATTGTTGTGGGAGAAAGAAGCATGTTAGTGTCGCTGTCTGGGCAAGGGTGACAGTAGTTCTGCATTATTCTCAGAGAAAGAGCCCAAGCTAAATGCAGATGGGAGCAAGAGAAATCAATGCCCACTTATTTTAAGGTGTGATTTTATGTGCAAAGAGAGGTGGTATGTATTTGTGTGTCTGACAAAGGCTCAGCCATGGTCACAAGCCTTGACCTGTGAGGGATTGAATTAGCTTTGACATTATTGTTCTGGGCCTCTGAATACCTCCTAGTCTGCCATTCACTGATTAGCTGTAGAAAACACGTTTGCACACATAATGAAACCTCTTCTATCATCAAGTTTTTATTTAACTGTCAGGGCTGAACAGTTAAAATAACTTGAGAAGCTACTCAGAATGTGAGACAAGTACATTTCCTGAGGCTGAAAGCAGGCGTGTGACTTCAGCCGTCTCGGATATATCTAGACCTTTTGAAGTGTTCCTTCAGGAAATCCTACTGGAAAATGCTTTGCGAGGTTTTGTTTGGTTTTGTTTTGTTTTTGGACTTGGTGCTGACTCCATTTGGAACTTCAAATCTGTTGGATGCTATTTCTGAACAAAAAATTTTCTCTTACAAATTTCACTCTGAAAGAATTGAGACGAAAGAAAGTTAGCCTTAACATTATTTTACTAATTCCAAACCTTCAAACAACATTGTAATGTTTTTATTGGAAATCCACAGGGCAAAATTACACAATTTGGTTACAATCTTTCCATTAAAGTAGACTGCCAGGCTGACAAACAACCACAGTGGTGATGGAAAAAAATGTTTTTAATCTGACAGAGACTAAATACAAAATAAAATTCTGTAAAGTGTCTAAATCAGACCCCCAACATATCTGAAGTTCTGATTCATCAGTAGAACCCAGCGTAAGACAAAGTCTCTTCAATTGTTGGGTAGTTTGTTCTGGTAGAACAGTATTTTCAGATGTATACTCTATATGGCCAAAAGTTCCCAATGATTCATTTTCTAATTTCTTGTACCAACTCCTCTGAGAAAATGGTCTTAATGTCCCACCAAGTTGATGGGGTTTCTGTTGATATATCTGATAATGTGGGAAATACTGTTGTTATTGGAAATCAAAAAGAATCAAGCATTCTCCCCAGGAAAATCAAAGGGCCTGCCAGCGGTCTCAGGTTTCTGATTTGCAGCAGACCTAGAAAGACTGTGGTCCTTTGGGCCAAGGACGTTTTGATGAATGAATATGTTTAAGAGGCACTTGATACACTGCAGCTCACATCAACCCTTTCCCAAACCACCACCACCACCACCAACAAAACAAACTGTCCAAATAAGCATCTTCTATGCTTTGGTCTAATAAAGACACGCGAAGAAATAAAGTCACCAAAAGACAACATACTTCAATTAGAAGATGTTTCCCAAACTTCAGTTCTTTGCATATCAGTGTGAAAGCCTTTGCAGTATTCTGAGATCACTGTACTATTAAGTTGAATGGTGTAAAATATTTAGGTGTGATCTACAAAATCAGAAATTTCATATGGTTCGATTTAATATTATTTAATATTAATGTTGAATCTTATTACTTGATGTTTTTTCTTCAAATTGACTAACCTTAGAACCTTTAAAAAGTCCATCCAGCAATTGTACTCCTTGGTATTTTTACCCAAAGGGGTTGAAAACTGCTAACAACAAAAACCTGCACACACATGTTTATAACAGCTTTGTTCATAATTGCCAAAATCTTGAAACCAATTAAGATATCAACAGGTGAATGAATAAATAACGTGTGGTATATCCAGACAATGGAATATTATTCAGCACTAAAAAGAAACGAGCTCTCAAGCCATGAAAAGACATGGAAGAAATTTAAATGCTTATCACTAAGTGAAAGAAGCCAATTTGAAAAGGCTACCTACTGTATGATTCCAACTATATTATATTCTAGAAAAGTCAAAACTATTGAGTTAGTAAAAAGATCAGTGACTTCCAGGCATTAGGGGGTGGGAGCAGTGAATAGGTAAAGCACAGAGGATTTATAGGGCAGTGAAAATACTCTGTATGACTCTATAATGATGAAAACATGTCACTATACATTTGTTCAAACTCACAGAATGTACAACACCAAGAGTAAACCCTAATGATCTTCTGAGGATTATGATGCGTCAGTGTAGTTTTATCAATTGTAACAAATATACCACTCTAGTGGAAGATATTGACCATAGGGGAGGCTATTCATGTTTGGGGGCAGGAGGTGTATGAGAAATCTCTGTACCTTCCTCTCAATTTTGCTGTGAACTTAAAAGTGATCTTAAAAAAGAGTCTATTATAAATACAACAAAAACATCAAAACCTTAAATTAGTGATCACATTTTAGTCCTTAAGCATACTGCAGTAGAAACTCTCTAAATATGGCTGCCATCAATTCCTTCCTTCCTTCCCTGCACGTTTATACTGCTTCTCCAGTCAAGATGTAGAGTCCATTTCTCCTTCTCTTAAATCTAGATTGGCTTGGTGACTTTCTTTGACTAATACAGCATGGCAGTGGTAAAGCCGTTTCTACCTTGCTCTCTAAAGAAATGCCAGCTACCATGCCAGAAATCTGACTCCTCTGAGACCACTGTGCTATGAAGGAGCTCAGACATTAGTCACGTGGGGAGATCGTGTAGGAGAGAACTGAGAAACCTAGCAGACAGTGAGAACCCCAACCCCAGATGAACCATCTCAGGCAGTTCTCAGCAGTTTGAGAATCCCAGCTAGGACTATACATGGTGAAGTATAGATAAGCCGTCTTTGCTGTGACATACTGAATTCACGGCCCATGTACTCAATGAACATAATAAGATGCTTATTGCTTTAAGTAAACACGTTTAGAGATAGATGATTGAAACACTCGGCTGGAGGAGATTTCCTGGTGGTTATGACCACAGATTCTAGAACCACACTGCTCCAGATCTCAGCTGGCTACTTACTAGCTGTGAGTCACTGGGTTAATTATGAGTATAGAAGACTGCTACATTGGTGGCACCCAATGAACCACACCTCCTGGTATTCACACCGTCATGGAGTCCCTCCCACACCGACTCTGGACTTTCTATGTGACTTCCTTTGGCCAATGCGACATTAGCAAGTATGATGCAAGCAGACACCTGATAAGCACTTGCACAGTGGGACTTGTCCTCTCAGAACACTTGCTGTTGGAGCCCTGAGCCACCTTATGAAGAAGGTCAGTTGCCTGGCTAAATAGATCATATAGAAGGTGAGATTCCCAGCTAACCCCAACTTTTCCAGCCATCCCAGATCAGGGGCCAGACATGTGAGTGAAGAACAGAACTGACCTGCTGAACTCAGTCACAAAAAACTTAAATGCTTCACTCATACGAGGACTTTAAGGTATAAAACAGATGAACATAAGGGAAGGGAAGCAAAAATAATATAAAAACAGGGAGGGGGACAAAACAGAAGAGACTCATAAATATGGAGAACAAACTGAGGGTTACTGGAGGGGTTGTGGGAGGGGGATGGACTAAATGGGTAAGGGGCACTAAGGAATCTACTCCTGAAATCATTGTTGCACTATATGTTAACTAACTTGGATGTAAATTAAAAAAATAAATAAATAAAAATTAAAAAAAAACTTAAATGCATATCACAAATCAGAAGAAATAGTACATCACTGTTGTTTAAAGCTACTAAGTTTAGGGATGGTTTGTCACGCAGCAATAAATAACTGAAGTAGAAATAATATCCATCATGTCGTAAATGTAATTAAATAATATTTTTCCTAGCACACACTAGAATGTTTTAAAAGTCGATCAGTGAGGCACCTAAAATTACCTTATGTACCACCAAATAATCCACTTACTAGACTTTGGAAAATGCTAGTTTGATGGAACAGTAACAATGATAATAACTATAATAGCAATCATTGATTGAATATCTACTCTTTTCTAGATTTGGGGATAAATGGGTTATATGCATGATCTAATTTATTCTCCCAGCCTCTCTATTAGGTGTCATTATGATTCCCATTTTGTAGACAAGGAAAGTGAAGCTCAGAAAGTTTAAGTGATTTACCAAAGGTCTCCCGAGGGTCAACTTTGATGACCCTTGTAACTTTTTTTTTTTTTTTTTTTTTTTTTTTTTTTTATGAAATAGAAACTTTCCTGGACCTGGAGGCAAATGAATGAGGTCTGCTCTCTATGTAAATATGTTTTCTACCATTTAGTTATGAGTCACAGATATCTTTGCGTGTATCATTTTCAGAGTCTATGTTAAGGACAGCTGCTCTTCTTGACCAGATGACGCTGGGGCCCTGCTGACTTGAATAATCGGCAGTACTTACTGGATATTTAGTACATGCTCAGTTTTGTGCTAAGTGCTGGTGTGGGAACAGAAGTTAAGAAGAGATTCAGTACAGGGCAGCATATGACTCCACCCCTCAAAGAAGACTAGTTTACACACCCCAAAATAGTCACTAGACAGAGTAAGGCCACTTAAAATTATATGCTAAATCACACAGAACAAATATGTTACAGGAATCAGCAGGAACAGGAAAACCGAGGGGAGGCTGAATGGAAAGGCAACACTTACATATCTCTGAAGTGAGTGTAGGTTTGCAAAATTGGAGCTGCAAGGGGAGGGCACTTTAGAAAACATCTCAGGAAAAGAAATGGTGATGAGAATAATTGTGGGACAGAGAGACACATTGGGGGTGGGAAGTATGTTTGGATACATAGACTGGAAGCACTGAACAGATAGAGATCATGTTGGAGTCACCTCATGTCCCCAAGCCCCACAAAGGGCCTGGTAAGTTTAGTACTCATTGAATAAATGTAAATCAGGGTCCTCTCCATGGGCACAGAGAAAGAGTGACCATAGAGTATTTGTGGATGGAGGGCTGGACTGGAGAGAGGAAGACTGGCAGGAGAGAAGGTATACTCCACTCAAGAAATAGCATCAGAGGCCACACCAGTGACCTTTCACGATGGGTGCTGGGAGTGGTGCAAGAAGCCCAGGCAAACTAAAGGTTTACGAGAGCACCCTCTCCTCCAAAGAGACCCCACTGGCCTGAGACAAGGGCTTCCCTGCCCTGTCTCTGCAGGCATCTGAAGCAGAGGCTCACTCCTCCTACTTCTGAACGACAGTTCAGAAACTGACCTTGGCTTCACAATGACCTATTTCTTCCCTCCAGCAATGACCACCTTCCTTGAGCCCCCCATCTTCCTCCTGGGCTTGACCAGCTGTTACTGTTCCTGCATCCAGCCTGAAGGGGAAGGAATTCCCAAGGCTCCCCCAGAGGGGACTGAACGCTCACTGAGTTCTGGAGGTTTCTAAGTCTCCATCAGCCCACGAGGTCTTTGTGTCTTCCTCCAAGTCCTTTGACTTGGCACAGCCACACACCACACCCAATGCCTATCACGGTGAGACCCTTCTGGTGCCAAGTCAGCCAAACCCAAACAGGCCTCCTGACTTCCTTACCATCTGATGCTTCCAAGCACTGGCACGTTCTCACCCTCTCTTTGTTCTTCAGGGAACACTGAGCTTTGGTGTGAGGTTACCTCAAAGGAAAAACAATCTGATGTGTGATAAGCCTCTTTGGCTGCTGGCAGGACAAGGAGGGCCTATCAGACCGGGCTCCAACTAAACAAAGCCAGACTTTCTGAGGGGGGTAGGCTAAACTGTAGCCCTAGTTTTTGTGGAAAAGAAACCTGCTGAAACTCCAGCCCAAGGCTGACACCTGGGAAACCTTCTAGGAGAACTATAAACAAACCAAGGAAGTCATGCTGGGGGATCTGCAGAACTAGAAAAGCAATTTCATAAGTGTATACATTTCCAACAGCACCTTTTCAAAAACAGCTCAATTTGAAATATTCATTTGCATTAGAATAGGCATGAATATTCAAAAGTCAGCCAGTGTTTCAGAACCATTGTCTATTCCTGGCGCTTTCATCTTCCCCTTGAAAAGCAGATCATGGGTTTTCAAGAAAGGTGGGCCTGGCTGGTCTTTGCACTGCCATAGTTGGCAGGAAAAGGGGTGATTATTTTCTGTTTCTTAATATTAAAAAAATATAAAGCCTCAGCTGGTGTTAAATCTTTGCTCTTTGTTCTGGTCAGGATACGAATCATGCCACAGACCTCGAATCTGGCCTAGCGGTGCATTTTTCAAACTGCTGGGCACAGCTTTCCATGCAGAGTCTCAGACACATTTTCCTACTTGCAGGTTTCTTTCTTCCTTCCTTCCTTCCTTCCTTTCCTTCCTTCCTTCCTTCCTTCCTTCCTTCCTTCCTTCCTTCCTTCCTTCCTTCCTTCCTTCCTTTCCTTCCTTCCTTCTTTCTTTCTTTCTTTCTTTCTTTTTCTTCATGTTTATCTATTTTTGACAGAGAGAGACAGAGAGACAGAGAGAGACAGAACGCGAGCAGGGGAGGGGCAGAGAGACGGAGGGAGACACAGAATCTGAAGCAGGTTCCAGGCTCTAAGCTGTCAGCACAGAACCCACCGCGGGGCTCAAACTCAGGAGCTATGAGATCATGACCTGAGCCACAGTCAGATGCTTAACTAACTGAGCTACCCAGGCACCTCCCTACTTGCCGGTTTCTTAAAGACAAAATCCCACTAGGGCTGTGACCAGATCTGTGGGATGTATACAGCCCTAAGACTTGGGAGACTCTTGTCAGAGTGCTCAGAACTCTCTGGGTTACTTTGGCCAAGCCACTTATATTCTGTTATCTTAATATCCCCACTGGACAAACAAAGACTCACATGTGTCCATCCTCCCTCTCTTCTTCTGCCTCAAGTTTACAAAGCTAAATAAGATGCTACCACATCAGTGAAAGTGCTTTGAACTCCTTGGAAGAAAATCAAGAGCTATGGCCAAGTCAGTGATTGTATATCAAAGTTTTCTTTGCCAGAAAGCAATATAACCCCTTAAGAGATTATCTTACACAGTTTTAATGTTAAGAAAACAAATGCCATTACAAAACCCCCAAAAACACAAAAAAGGGAAACTCACCAGTCTATCATTTGCTGAGATGATTAGCAGTTATTTCTCTTTTATGTTAAAGTTTGATTTTCTCAACATGTCTTCCTTATGCTCCGAACTGAGAAGCGGCTCAATAACAGGTTTAAGGTGGGTTATGAGAGAAGGAGATGCAGGAAGGTTGAGCTGGCACTGAGTTGATTTTCTGAGAATTCATTCCTCTGCCCCCAGCACATTCCAGGTGAAGTTCATTCTATTGTCGCCTAAGCTCTGTCTAAATTGTACAATTTATGTGACAATGTCTTGATGGTATCTCTTTAAGGCTGTCAGAGGAGCCAATGCAATGTCAATTCTGAAGTGAAGTCATGGTTACAAAAGTGCCTTTAGTGAAAACTGACAATGTGGGAAGTCTTACCTGTTCTCTTGCAATTACTTCCGTATTCAATTTGCAAGATAAAGGCTGAGTGCCTCTCCTTCCACCCCCATACCTCTGGATCAAGCTGTGCTTTCTACTTATTCATCAGCTTCCTCAGGGTTGGCCTCAAATCACCAGGTATAGTCCTTGAATATTGGGGAGGACTTTGAAGATTTTCTAGCCCAGCTACCTTGGAGGGTCTGAACATTCAAAAGGTAGACTTAAAACAAATATTTTTATTAACCGGGCATTAAAGTTAAAAAAGACATGCATTGCTATCATAAGACTAAAAAGGATGAGAATCAAAGGAAAAGTTCTGGGGATGGGATGAGTCAGGATAGGACATACTGCCCCATGGTTTCATGGAGGACAAATGCCTCAGCTTCTGTGCTCCTCAGTGAGGCCATTTTTAGCTGAATTCTGCACAGTCCCAGAGGCCCCCAGTGAAGCTGGCCTCTTACCACTCACACTAGTAACCTGCTCATTAGCACACCCTTTATTGGCTTTCCTCCCTCTCTTCCCTGACTCACCTACCCAGTCCCTCACAAAACTTCCTGAAATGACCTCCCAAATAGACTACCCACACCCAATTCTTTGTTTCAAAGACCTCTTTTGAGAATGTGGAAGTTCACACATACAAGGGTATTCCCCTTTGGATGGACTAGTTCTCAATGGAGACTGATTTTACTCTGGCAAAATTTGGTGAAATCTGGAGACATTTTTGGTTGTCACAACCAGGGGAGGGGTGCTGTGCGCATGTGACAGGTAGGGGCTAAATATTCTACAATGCATAGGAAAGGCCACACAACCAAGAAACATCCAGCCCAAAATGTCAGTAGTATCAAGGGTGGGAGACTCTGCCTTAGATTACCTGCTCCACATGTCTCATACCATCAGCTCAACTCATTATCTTAAAAATTGTATAAAGGTCCACTATCAGAGGACAAGCTCACAGAGAGGAACCATCCAGGCCATCTCGGCTCCTCCTCTGCCTGTAATAATAGAAATTATTTTCTGGGAGTGCAGTGATGGTGTGGCTCCTGCAGCTACAGATGTGAAAGGGGACAGGGCTGGTGTTCAGTTAGGGCAGCATGACTGGCAACTTCCGGGATACCACTGAGGTCCTACAGGCAAGGCACTAATTGTGATGATTCCTGGTCATTCATGTTTCGGCAGATAACTTCTCTTTTAATCACTAAAGTGCACTCGAACATATGTATATTACATGCTAACATCATTTTGGGGTTAAATGTGTTATTCTAACCTAAATGTATCTAAACTCTTAAAATAGTGTGAAAACGCACCTAAGTAGATCCCATGATCTACTAAAGCAGCTTATTTTACTGATGAAGAAACTGAAGCTTATATCAAGGAAGCCATTCTTCATTCACATAACTAGCTGGTGCTGAATCAGAATCGAGAGATATCTGAACACCCAACTCCTTCACCCAGGGACAGAGAAGAATATTCGTGGAAGATCCCAGTGTTTACAGTGTTGTACTGCTGGGTGGGTGATATAAGCCCAGCAGATGGCTAACACTGAAGCCAGACATTTCACAAAATTCCCAAATTCTAATAAGTAGGCTCATTGTGGTCAACTGTGCCCATCTTCTCTTGTACCTTCGAAAGGACAACCACACTACCACCACCATCACCACCACCACCACCACCACACACACACACACACACACACACACACACACACACACACACTATCTATATTCCTCATCCTGCAAAACAATATAGGAAATTCAGCTTTGCAAAACATTAAAAAAATTTTTTTAATTTATTTATTTATTTTGAGAGAGAGACAGAGCAAGTGGTGGGGTGGGGGGGCAGGGGCAGAGAGAGAGGGAGACAGAGAATCCCAAGTAGGCTCCGCACTGTCAGCGCAGAGCCCAACACAAGGCTTGAGCTCATGAATCATGAGTTCATGACCTGAGCTAAATCAAGAGTTGGACCCTTAACCAACTGAGCCACCCAGGCACCTCCAAAACATTTTAAATTCCAAGTGAAGATCAAGAAAAAAATAAAATCAAGCTGATGATAGGAATCCTGAGGAATTTTGTCTCTGATTTGCAAAGAAGATATCACAGGTAGCTAGACAAAACAGTCAATAGCCAACAAGAGCTCTTTAAAGAAACATACAAATTTACATCTGGGGAAGATTCCAGATATTATCTCATCCCATGGCCTTATTTTATAGATAAGGGAATGCAGGCAAAGAGAAGGCAAAGAACATGTGCAAGTCTACTCAGCAGGGGTTAGAATACTCCCTGCCCATTACTATGGAACATGCCTCGGAAGCCAATTTTCTCATATAGTCTTCATTTAAAAAATTATACTCATCAGCTACGGATATAGTTCTAAGCTAGAGTGTTTATATGCAATCCATGAGGCAAAAAAGAAGAGGTGGAGGGTAATTTATTGCTTTATAGGAATTTCTGAATTATTTTCTTCTAGAGTCATCTATAACTTGAGACTTCTTTATGGTTCCATGAAAAAATAAATTCCTACCAAGTTCTGGATTATAAATTTGGGAGAGTAGTTAGTATTCACTGGAAATGAAATAAACACATGGTATATAACAACATAGGTTTTGGTCATACGGGAGATTGGTAAGAACACCTTAATTTGTACAACTCTATCACTTAATTAGAAAACCAACTGAAAGCAACTTTTTTTCTTTAGATCACTGACTTTTTTTTAATTTTAGAAAAATGACTAGAAAATTCATGTGTTGGGCTTTTGTTTAATTTTCTATTCTAACTAGACTACACAACACTTGAATGCTAGAAACAGATCACATTTGTCTTCCTGGCACTTAGCACAATGTCTGGTACCTAGTAATTGCTCAACATACTTGTGTTGAATGAATGAATGAATGTCAGTGATGTTTTAGAAGGCATTCCACCTTGGTAGGAATTATTAGTATATGCAAGTCTGTTTATTTTTCACAAGTGTGTTTAAATTTTCCCATTTTTCTATTTCTTATAACCCAAGTCAGTCTTACAACATCCATCTTTTATAAAATAATAATTCAAGGAAGGAATTATTGAAACTGAAGCCTGACTAGGAAGGTGGGTTATCATTTCGAGAATCATTCTTCCCTTCTTATGAAAGTTCTCTTTAGCTACGAAATACACATAGAAAGAAAGAGTTATAAAACTCGAGTGTTATTTCTCTGTCTCTATTTATCATTGATTATTCTGGATTGGTTTGTTATAAGTGCCAGTGGTATTGGTATGGTCATGAGCAAGGACATTGGAATCAAACAGACACAAAGTCAAGTCTCCAACCTGTCACTTACCAGCCTTGGGCAAGTTATTTCACCAATCTGTGCCTTGTTTTCTCCACCTATATAACACTGCCTATCTCATAAAGCTGTTAGGATGATTAAATGAATTCTATACATAAGGTGACTGGCATATCCTAGCTAGACACCCACTACATGTTAGAAAAATAAACTCTCCATCTACTTTTTACCTTGTTTTTCTACCATCTGAGCCCATTAAAGACCTTGATTATATCTATTTTAGTTGCCACTTGCAGCATAAAAAACTACTCTAAAATTGAGTGGCTCAAAACAATAAGGATACATTTTTTTTTCATAATTCTGGGGATTGACTGGGTCTTACATCAGTCTCACTCATGGAATGTCAGCTGGGGATTAGACCCAGCAGGAAGAGTTAGGCTGCTGGCCTCCCCTTCCATGTGGCCCTTCATCTGGGCTTCTTTTTTTAATTTTTTTAATGAGAGAGAGAGAGAGAGAGAGAGAGAGAGAGAGAGGGGGAGGGGCAGAGAGAAAGGGAGACACAGAATCCGAAGCAGGCTCCAGGCTCTGAGCCGTCAGCACACAGCCTGATGCAGGGCTCGAACTCATAAACTGAGATCACGACCTGAGCCAAAGTTGGATGCTTAACCGACTGAGCCACCCAGGCGCCCCTGGGCTTCTTCATAACATAGTGGCCACAGGGCAGTGTTCCACATGTGCAAAGGCAGAAGCTGCAAGGCCTCTTGAGACCTGGGCTTTGGAGTCTCACTTTCTCCATATTTCATTGGTCAAAGCAAGTCACAGGTCCAGCCCAGTTTTAAGAGGGTATAGGCTATACCTCTGGATGGAGGAGCAGCAAAGTCACATGACAAAAGACCACGCTTACTGAGATGGGATGACTTTGTGCCCATAACACCATGTACCACCATTTCCCTTCAACTTGCCTCACGTACCTCTTCTTGGACTGTACTTCTCTAATCTTTCACTTCACAAATCTTCCAGTCACTGAATGAAGTAAAAATACTTTTGTCATGGAGCCAGTGTCTGATGGAGACTTGTGCAGCAAATCTCTTTGTGAACAAAGAACTTGTGCTCCAAAGTAAGGTATATACTCAAATCTATGGACAAACTCAGAAAGAGCAACTTTCTTTCTTTTTTTTTTTTTTTCTAATAATGTTCATTCATTTTTGAGAGAGAGAGACAGAGCACAAGTGGGAGAAGAGCAGAGAGAGAGGGAGACATAGAATCCAAAGCAGGCTCCAGGCTCTGAGCTGTCAGCACAGAGCCTGATGCGGGGCTCGAACCCATGAACCGTGAGATCATGACCTGAACTGAAGTTGGACGGTCAACCAGATGAGCCACCCAGGTGCCCCAAGAGCCACTTTCTAAGAAAAAAGCTAACAAGAACCCATGTGCCAAGGCTGGGGCCATCTATTGCACCTGAAATAATCCAAACTTGGGATTTTGGAATAGTTTTACTTAGGGAGTTGTGCAGCCGAAGTCCTATTGGTATGAAAAGTAACTAGCACAAAACCCAATTATTAAAAAATAATCCAAAAATGTGGGAACTTAATGTGGCATGCACGTCTTCAGGAATAAACGGGGAGAAATGAAATGGCAACATGTAAGACAGAAATTGGTTTTCCAGCTTCCGCTTGACCCAGGCTGAGGCATGCGACTCAGGTTTCCTCAGTTAGAGGCTCCCATCTGAGACTTGAAGCTGTAAGAAGCAGAACCACACAGAAGCCCTGTTGGTGGAGACAGAGATATCCAGCTGCCAGAGCCTGCAGGGGTAGAAATTCTATAAATCTGTGGTGTAGTCCATGGTATCTGTGCCCCAGGTGATTTCCAGTGAAGCGATGCTGAGGGATCATCTGGGGATTGGGCAGGCTGCAGGCCCTCTGAATTGCACTCTCGAGTCCTGCCAGAGATTTTGTGAGCTGCCTGAATTTCCTTTAACAAATTCCACTTCTGCTTAACTCGATAAAGAAGGTTCTGTAGTTTATAAGGAAAACCCTCCCTGGTACATTTGTACTAGTAAGTAGTTGGGTCAGTAGAGTGCTATCCTCAAGATAGTTCATCAGAATTTATCAGAGTTCAGATGAAACCAGTTTATCTCAATCCTGGCACAGGGCAGCCATGGGAATGTGCCATTCAGATATCTTCACCAGAAAGCCTACCGGGATGAACCTGTCACACACTTGGGATTTTTCACAGTATTCCCACTGAGGCCACACTCTCCTCAAGCTGTCTCCAGGGAATGACTGAGCATGGTGGGAGTGCCAGAGCTGGGATGTTCCTATTCTGATCTTTCCCACTTTTCATGTCTTCTTTAAGAAATCCTTTCTTTCCTTGAAGGTCAGAAAATATTACTCTGTATTTCTTTTTTTTATGTTTATTTATTTTTGAGAGAGAGAGGGAGAGAGAGAGGGAGGGAGGGAGGGAGTGTGAGACAGCATGCACAAGCAGGGGACAGGCAGAGAGAGAGAGAGAGAGAGAGAGAGAGAGAGAGAGAGAGAGAATCCCAAGCAGAATCTCCATGCAGGGCTCGATCCCACAAACCAGGAAATCATAATCTGAGTCGACATCAAGAGTAGGATGCTTAACTGACTGAACCACCCAGGCACCCCACTCTGTATTTCTTACTAATAATTTTAAAGTTTTGCTTTTACAATTAAAGACTTTAATTCGTCTGGCGGTATTTGGGGGTATGTTGTAAAGCAGAGGTCCAGTTTCATTTCTATCCATTGGATAAGCATATTTTTAGTTCCACTTATGATAGAATCCCTCCTTCCCTCGCTGCCAAACTGCTCCTATCATATATCAAAGTTCCATATGTACATAGGTCTGTTTTAGGGCTCTCTATTGTATTCCATTGATCAGCTTATCTACTGCAGCACCAGTGCAACATTGTCTTAATTACAATAGCTTCATAATAAATCTGGTTATCTGCAAGTTAAGTCTCCCTTTCTTTTTTTTAATTAAAAAAATTTTTTTAATGTTTATTTTTTGAGAGAGAGAGTGCGAGCAGGGGAGGGGCAGAGAGAGGGAGACACAGAATCAGAAGCAGGCTCCAGGCTCTGAGCTGTCAGCACAGAGCCCAACGTGGGGCTCGAACTTGCAAACCATGAGATCATGACCTGAGCTGGACTTGGACAATCAACCAGCTCAGCGACCCAGGTGCCCCAAGTCTCCCTTTCTTACTCTCCTCCATCAGAACTGCCTTGACTATCTTTGGTCCCTTACTCTTCTAGATACACTTTAGAATTAGCTTGCTAATTCTATGAAAAACCCTCATGAAGTTTGTTAGCTTGGAAATGCATTGAATCTGTAGATCCACTCGGGGAGATCTGACTTTTTTTTCCATTCTTTTTTGGGGGAAGAAATTCTTGGGATTAAATGCTTGGCTGTCTGCTGTTCTGCATCCAGTTGTGGGGATATCAATGACTATACAGACAGACCCTCAATTAATCTCTGTTTTGAGCTTCCTTTCCTGCTCCCAGGTCATCTGATTCTGAGCACAGAGACTCCGTTCCAGAGATCAGTTCTCCTCTTTGCTGCACCTTAGATGTGGGAGATGCAGGAGAGAAGCATCAAAGGAAAAGACTTCAAAAGGGAAGGGCTGGAGAAGGTGCGAGGCCTTAGGACATGTTTACACAGCTGAAGGCGACTGCTGCTCATAAGGATAGAGCCATTAACATTGTCCAGGGCCAGATCCTCCTTCACACCTGACCCTTCCTAGTGTTACAGAAACCAATTAACTCAAATTCAACCTTGAAAAGCTAAACCATTAGATTGATTAACACACTTGCTTAGCTGACTTTATGCACGTGGTCTTTAGCAATTATCCTAATAAAAAGAAGCTTCATTCTGGAGTCCGGGCCTCATTCCCACTCGAGTATGAGGACCTTCACTTAACTGCACTTTGCGGACTCATCTTTTGAGACTCCGGCCATACTCCCTGCAACACTTAGAGGTAATTTTCAATTTCTCATTTATATCTTTAGAATTTTTCCACAATGAATATGCATTATTATTGTGATAAAACCAACAAATAAAATGGCTATTTCATTCTTTTGGTGCCAACTCCCAAGCCCAGCAGTCAGCTTTCTCAATTACCTTAACACCAACAGGACCAGCATACATATGGCCAGCATGCTCGCCCACATCAATGGCAGATGTTGGAAATTCAATCACATTCATTTGCCCAATTCACCTCATCACCTTCTAGAATCCTTCTCAACACAGCCCTACAGGCAGCCGCTGCTAATTTATCAAAGCTGTGAGGGACCCCAGGATGTGACTACAATTCACTCTTCTTTTTAGATCTATAGTCTGTGAACAGTTTTGAAGGAGACAGTCTAAGTCTAGGGTGATGGAAAGAGCACCACACATGGAGCCAGATGCCCCAGTGTCCAGGTCTGGCTCTGCCATCCTCTAGTGAAGACATACCCCACCTTGCACAGTCTCCTTCCTCATCCTCAAGCTTCCTCTTCTATGAAATCTGGAGAGCGGGAGAGTACGGAAGATGGCGGCGTAGGAGGACGCTGGGCTCACCGCGCGTCCTGCTGATCACTTAGATTCCACCTACACCTGCCTAAATAACCCAGAAAACCGCCAGAGGTTTAGCAGAATGGGGTCTCCGGAGCCAAGCGCAGACGAGAGGCCCACGGAAGAGGGTAGGAAGGGCGGCGGCAAGGCGGTGCGCACTCCACGGACTGGCGGGAGGGAGCCGGGGCGGAGGGGCGGCCCGCTGGCCAAGCAGAGCCCCCGAGTCTGGCTGGCAAAAGCGGAGGGGCCTGACGGACTGTGTTCCGACAGCAAGTGCGACTTAGCGTCTGGGAGGTCATAAGTGAACAGCTCTGCTCAGAAAGCGGGAAGGCTGGAGGACAAAGGGAGGGAGAGCTGCTGAGCCCCCGGACGACAGAGCTCAGTTTGGTGGGGAACAGAGGCGCTCGCCAGCGCCATCTCCCCCGCCCATCCCCCAGCCAAAATCCCAAAGAGAACCAGTTCCTGCCAGGGAGCTTGCTCGCTCCGCGCAAACACCCAACTCTGTGCTTCTGCTCCGGCAGCGGATCTGACTCCCTCCCGCTGCCACAGGGCCCCTCCTGAAGTGGATCACCTAAGGAGAAGCGACCTAAGCCTGCCCCTCCTGCCCCCGTGCACCTTGCCTACCCACCCCAGCTAATACGCCAGATCCCCAGCATCACAAGCCTGGCAGTGTGCAAGTAGCCCAGACGGGCCACACCACCCCACAGTGAATCCCGCCCCTAGGAGAGGGGAAGAGAAGGCACACACCAGTCTGGCTGTGGCCCCAGCGGTGGGCTGGGGGCAGACATCAGGACTGACTGCGGCCCCGCCCACCAACTCCAGTTATACACCACAGCACAGGGGAAGTGCCCTGCAGGTCCTCACCACTCCAGGGACTATCCAAAATGACCAAAAGGAAGAATTCCCCTCAGAAGAATCTCCAGGAAATAACAACAGCTAATGAACTGATCAAAAAGGATTTAAATAATATA
The DNA here is from genome assembly GCF_027475565.1 of Acinonyx jubatus. Classification (NCBI taxonomy): domain Eukaryota; kingdom Metazoa; phylum Chordata; class Mammalia; order Carnivora; family Felidae; genus Acinonyx; species Acinonyx jubatus. Next base: position 131,808,548 of record NC_069384.1, on the reverse strand, counting down.
ACAGAAAGTGAATTTAGAATAATAGTCATAAAATTAATTGCTGGGCTTGAAAACAGTATAGAGGACAGCAGAGAATCTCTTGCTACAGAGATCAAGGGACTAAGGAACAGTCACGAGGAGCTGAAAAGCGCTTTAAATGAAATGCAAAGCAAAATGGAAACGACGACGGCTCGGATTGAAGAGGCAGAGGAGAGAATAGGTGAACTAGAAGATAAAGTTATGGAAAAAGAGGAAGCTGAGAGAAAGAGAGATAAAAAAATCCAGGAGTATGAGAATTAAGTGATACACTAAAAAGAAATAATATACGCATAATTGGTATCCCAGAGGAGGAAGAGAGAGGGAAAGGTGCTGAAGGGGTACTTGAAGAAATTATAGCTGAGAACTTCCCTGAACTGGGGAAGGAAAGAGGCATTGAAATCCAAGAGGCACAGAGAACTCCGTTCAGACGTAACTTGAATCAATCTTCTGCACGACATATCATAGTGAAACTGGCAAAATACAAGGATAAAGAGAAAATTCTGAAAGCAGCAAGGGATAAACGTGCCCTCACATATAAAGGGAGACCTATAAGACTCGTGACTGATCTCTCTTTTGAAACTTGGCAGGCAGGCCAGAAAGGATTGGCACGATATTTTCAGTGTGCTAAACAGGAAAAATATGCAGCCGAGAATCCTTTATCCAGCAAGTCTGTCATTTAGAATAGAAGGAGAGATAAAGGTCTTCCCAAACAAACAAAAACTGAAGGAATTTGTCACCACTAAACCAGCCCTACAAGAGATCCTAAGGGGGATCCTGTGAGACAAAGTACCAGAGACATCACTACAAGCATAAAACATACAGACATCACAATGACTCTAAACCCGTATCTTTCTATTATAACACTGAATGTAAATGGATTAAATGCGCCAACCAAAAGACATAGGGTATCAGAATGGATAAAAAAACAAGACCCATCTATTTGCTGTCTACAAGAGACTCATTTTAGACCTGAGGACACCTTTAGATTGAGAGTGAGGGGATGGAGAACTATTTATCATGCTACTGGAAGCCAAAAGAAAGCTGGAGTAGCCATACTTATATCAGACAAACTAGATTTTAAATTAAAGGCTGTAACAAGAGATGAAGAAGGGCATTATATAACAATTACAGGGTCTATCCATCAGGAAGAGCTAACAATTATAAATGCCTATGCGCCGAATACCGGAGCCCCTAAATATATAAGACAATTACTCACAAACATAAGCAACCTTATTGATAAGAATGTGGTAATTGCAGGGGACTTTAACACCCCACTTACAGAAATGGATAGATCATCTAGACACACGGTCAATAAAGAAACAAGGGCCCTGAATGAGACATTGGATCAGATGGACTTGACAGATATATTTAGAACTCTGCATCCCAAAGCAACAGAATGTACTTTCTTCTCGAGTGCACATGGAACATTCTCCAAGATAGATCACATACTGGGTCACAAAACAGCCCTTCATAAGTTGACAAGAATTGAAATTATACCATGCATACTTTCAGACCACAATGCTATGAAGCTTGAAATCAACCACAGGAAAAAGTCTGGAAAACCTCCAAAAGCATGGAGGTTAAAGAACACCCTACTAACGAATGAGTGGGTGAACCAGGCAATTAGAGAAGAAATTAAAAAATATATGGAAACAAACGAAAATGAAAATACAACAATCCAAACGCTTTGGGACGCAGCGAAGGCAGTCCTGAGAGGAAAATACATTGCAATCCAGGCCTATCTCAAGAAACAAGAAAAATCCCAAATACAAAATCTAACAGCACACCTAAAGGAAATAGAAGCAGAACAGCAAAGGCAGCCTAAACCCAGCATAAGAAGAGAAATAATAAAGATCAGAGCAGAAATAAACAATATAGAATCTAAAAAAACTGTAGAGCAGATCAACAAAACCAAGAGTTGGTTTTTTGAAAAAATAAACAAAATTGACAAACCTCTAGCCAGGCTTCTCAAAAAGAAAAGGGAGATGGCCCAAATAGATAAAATCATGAATGAAAATGGAATTATTACAACCAATCCCTCAGAGACACAAACAATTATCAGGGAATACTATGAAAAATTATATGCCAACAAATTGGACAACCTGGAAGAAATGGACAAATTCCTAAACACCCACACTCTTCCAAAACTCAATCAGGAGGAAATAGAAAGCTTGAACAGACCCATAACCAGTGAAGAAATTGAAGCGGTTATCAAAAATCTCCCAACAAATAAGAGTCCAGGACCAGATGGCTTCCCAGGGGAGTTCTACCAGACGTTTAAAGCAGAGATAATACCTATCCTTCTCAAGCTATTCCAAGAAATAGAAAGGGAAGGAAAACTTCCAGACTCATTCTACGAAGCCAGTATTACTTTGATTCCTAAACCAGACAGAGACCCAGTAAAAAAAGAGAACTACAGGCCAATATCCCTGATGAATATGGATGCAAAAATTCTCAATAAGATACTAGCAAATCGAATTCAACGGCATATAAAAAGAAGTATTCACCATGATCAAGTGGGATTCATTCCTGGGATGCAGGGCTGGTTCAACATTCGCAAATCAATCAACGTGATACATCACATTAACAAAAAAAAAGAGAAGAACCATATGATCCTGTCAATCGATGCAGAAAAGGCCTTTGACAAAATCCAGCACCCTTTCTTAATAAAAACCCTTGAGAAAGTCGGGATAGAAGGAACATACTTAAAGATCATAAAAGCCATTTATGAAAAGCCCACAGCTAACATCATCCTCAACGGGGAAAAACTGAGAGCTTTTTCCCTGAGATCAGGAACACGACAGGGATGCCCACTCTCACCGCTGTTGTTTAACATAGTGCTGGAAGTTCTAGCATCAGCAATCAGACAACAAAAGGAAATCAAAGGCATCAAAATTGGCAAAGATGAAGTCAAGCTTTCGCTTTTTGCAGATGACATGATATTATACATGGAAAATCCGATAGACTCCACCAAAAGTCTGCTAGAACTGATACATGAATTCAGCAAAGTTGCAGGATACAAAATCAATGTACAGAAATCAGTTGCATTCTTATACACTAACAATGAAGCAACAGAAAGACAAATAAAGAAACTGATCCCATTCATAATTGCACCAAGAAGCATAAAATACCTAGGAATAAATCTAACCAAAGATGTAAAAGATCTGTATGCTGAAAACTATAGAAAGCTTATGAAGGTAATTGAAGAAGATATAAAGAAATGGAAAGACATTCCCTGCTCATGGATTGGAAGAATAAATATTGTCAAAATGTCAATACTACCCAAAGCTATCTACACATTCAATGCAATCCCAATCAAAATTGCACCAGCATTCTTCTCGAAACTAGAACAAGCAATCCTAAAATTCATATGGAACCACAAAAGGCCCCGAATAGCCAAAGTAATTTTGAAGAAGAAGACCAAAGCAGGAGGCATCACAATTCCAGACTGTAGCCTCTACTACAAAGCTGTCATCATCAAGACAGCATGGTATTGGCACAAAAACAGACACACAGACCAATGGAATAGAATAGAAACCCCAGAGCTAGACCCACAAACGTATGGCCAACTCATCTTTGACAAAGCAGGAAAGAACATCCAATGGAAAAAAGACAGCCTCTTTAACAAATGGTGCTGGGAGAACTGGACAGCAACATGCAGAAGGTTGAAACTAGACCATTTTCTCACACCATTCAAAAAAATAAACTCAAAATGGATAAAGGACCTGAATGTGAGACAGGAAACCATCAAAACCCTAGAGGAGAAAGCAGTAAAAGACCTCTCTGACCTCAGCCGTAGCAATCTCTTACTCGACACATCCCCAAAGGCAAGGGAATTAAAAGCAAAAGTGAATTACTGGGACCTTATGAAGGTAAAAAGCTCCTACACAGCAAAGGAAACAGCCAACAAAACTAAAAGGCAACCAACGGAATGGGAAAAGATATTTGCAAATGACCTATCGGACAAAGGGCTAGTGTCCAAAATCTATAAAGAGCTCGCCAAACTCCACACCCGAAAAACAAATAACCCAGTGAAGAAATGGGCAGAAAACATGAAAAGACACTTCTCTAAAGAAGACATCCGGATGGCCAACAGGCACATGAAAAGATGTTCAACGTCGCTCCTTATCAGGGAAATACAAATCAAAACCACACTCAGATATCACCTCACGCCAGTCAGAGTGGCCAAAATGAACAAATCAGGAGACGATAGATGCTGGAGAGGATGTGGAGAAATGGGAGCCCTCTTGCACTGTTGGTGGGAATGCAAATTGGTGCAGCCGCTCTGGAAAGCAGTGTGGAGGTTCCTCAGAAAATTAAAAATAGACCTACCCTATGACCCAGCAATAGCACTGCTAGGAATTTATCCAAGGGATACAGGAGTGCTGATGCATAGGGGCACTTGTACCCCAATGTTTATAGCAGCACTCTCAACAATAGCCAAATTATGGAAAGAGCCTAAATGTCCATCAACTGATGAATGGATAAAGAAATTGTGGTTTATATACACAATGGAGTACTACATGGCAATGAGAAAGAATGAAATATGGCCCTTTGTAGCAACGTGGATGGAACTGGAGAGTGTGATGCTAAGTGAAATAAGCCATACAGAGAAAGACAGATACCATATGGTTTCACTCTTATGTGGATCCTAAGAAACGTAACAGAAACCCATGGGGGAAGGGAAGGAAAAAAAAAAGAGGTTAGAGTGGGAGAGAGCCAAAACATAAGAGACTGTTAAAAACTGAGAAGAAACTGAGGGTTGATGGTGGGTGGGAGGGAGGGGAGGGTGGGTGATGGGTATTGAGGAGGGCACCTTTTGGGATGAGCACTGGGTGTTGTATGGAAACCAATTTGACAATAAATTTCATATATTAAAAAAAAAAAAGAAATCTGGAGAGTGATCTAAGTGTTAGTTAACGTCTCTAAATGCAATAACACACTGTGACCCTAAATTCTATCTTTTCCCCAGGAACTTGAAACAAGAAAGGAAAATAACACTAATGGTAACAGCACACATATCAAGGGCCGCTCTGTATTAAGCATTGTGCTAAGCACTTTACATGTATTATTTCTCATTTACTACTCACAATATCTCATGATGGTATTTTTCTCCATCTTACAGATGAAGATGCTGAGGATTAGAAAGGAGAGGTAACTTGTTTGAGGTCATCCATCAGGTCAGTGGATTCAGATGTGAACCCCAATCTGACCACAGCAAATGCTGCTATGCTCTGCCCATATCCCCCCCACAGTATGGCATTCATTGTCTCAATGCAGTCTACTGTGAGAATCAGTCACTCTCCACTCAAGGGCTTTCTCTCACCCCACTGGGGCAGATTAGAAGTTCCAAAAGTACAAGAGAGCTAATGACCCCCTGGAAGCAGCTCTCAATGTAATGACAGATAGGAGTTGGAGAAAACATACCCCAATTCCCTCACTTCTTGGCTGGGATATGCTAAGGCATGTTTTTTTTTTTTTTTTTTTTTCCTTCCCTGTCTCACTTCCTCTGCCCTCCATCTTTGCTTCCTGGGATCACATCCCAAGAAAATTCTTTGCACTCAGATTCCTGCCTCAGAGTCTGTTTCCTAGAACTGAAACCAAAACAACGTTGTATGCTGATAACCTGCCATGAAACTGGACAGGAGTGATGTGGAAAAATACATTAAAAATGTTTCTCAGGTCTGAGTTCCCTTTGAGTTTGAAGTATATAAACCAGTTGTCTTATGGTCTGTACCCCTTGAGAGAGGTGGGTTAGGGGCACTTGGGTTTGTAAAGCTGTGCAGGCCATGTGGCTTCATAGAGTAGACCTCTGGGTTCTTGTTTTCTCTTTAGTGACTTCAGCCCTCGAACAAGGGTGGAATCTCCAAAGTTCTACTTCTTCATTTGTAAACAGAAAACTCTCTGCCTCTGCCTCTAAGGTTTCAAATCTTGGACTCAAGTAATACAGCACGGATTGGCCCATCCATAGTTAAGGCTGGAATGCATCCCTTTTTGAAGCCGACAATTTTGCATAAAGAAATAAAGGCCTTGGGACACCAGCAGGGCAAGAAAAGGTGAAAGCACAATACTAAACAAGGAAATTAGATGGGTAGAGATAAAGGGCTGTGCAGTCAGTCCCGGGTGAAATGTTCATTATAATGCAGCCTCTTGAAGCAAGATGGAATGTAAATCCGACAAACTACAATGTGCCCAGGGCTAAATATGCAGCCAGTATGATGATTTTTTCAAAGAACTATCATATTCAATTATAGCTCTGAGATGTTTCTTTTCATAGAGATAATACTTTTACACGTTGAATAACGTCTTTTTAGAATTAATCTCACTTTTTAGTGGCAGTAACATTACTGTATACCGTATCTTCCAGCCCTGTCTTGGTGGTGGCTGTTCGTGGGATCAGCTGAAATAGTTCTTGCTATTTATTCGAGGAATTTGTGAATTGGACAAGATTCCCTGAAGAACCTAAGAACAAAGCAAAAAAAAAAAAAAAAAAAAAAGAAAGCATTCCATGTGACTTTCCTTCCCTGAAGTTCTCCGTGACTCCCCGCCTGCCATCAAGCTTGGGCTGTGATGTTCGCTTTTCCATCTGCTTTGGCTGCAGGTAATTTGGAGACACCGACGTCATCAGACCATCTGTTCAGTAAAACCACAGCAATGCTTTCCTCCTGAGTTGTTTATGCTTTGACAGCTACGTAGGGCTATTTTCAATATATGCTGGGCAGAGACTAAATTGTGTTCTAAACCATTCCTTAGCATTGCATCAAAGGGTAAGAACTGAAGGTTAATTTGGTTTGTAATTATATTTAAAAATGCAGGTGTAGAGTTACTAAAAACTCATGATTAATCCTAAAACAAGGGAAAGCAGAGAGCTTGCATATGAGTGGTTTTACAACATGATTTCTTTCTTCCTGACGATTTCCTGACAAACTCAGTTTGTACAAAATGATCATTCCATCTATGCCCACGTCCTTCATAATTGAAATGCTGTTCTCAAAATGACATTGTTCAATGCCATGCCTTCCTGTCTACTTTCCACTATGATTTCTGAATAATCCAATTCAAGTGACATTTATTGAGTACCTACTATATTCACTTGAAGTCCACCTAAGCTGTGGTAGACATTTTCTGTGTGTGCTGACAGCGTTCCCCCTCCAGACCTGAGCCTTTCTGCAACTATGCCTGTGGAAGAGCTTTCCTGGGGCACCTGTGTGGATCTTACTCAACCTATGCTTGGGATAGCTTGGAAGCGCAGGGGATTTACCACCCTTAGAAGTAACTCTCAAACAATGAGGGATAAAAACATCTAGTGGGCCAATTCCAAGGTTCATTCTATGTAATCGCTCAGAGGGCTCTGGTAGGGCTGAGCCCTAACCCACAGCAGTCATCCACTGACTGATGTACACTTCATTGGTTTTCCTCCTATCTCACTTTCTCCTTTACTTGGGCAGATAAACTGTCTCTAAGTCCTTGTCATAAGTTGTGTTTTTGAGGACACTCAAACTTTAAGAAATGGAAGACGGGGAAGGAAAAGAGGAAGAAGAAAACTATGGAGAAGAAGTGATGCTTGCAATAGGCCTTGAAAGACAGTTAAGAGTCAGATGTAGAGATGGAAAGGCTTTAACTAGGAACAAATAGAGACAAAGGCATGGAGGCCTGAGAGACATCTGGAGTCTGGAATGTGCCAGAGTCACTGGAGCACAGTGTAGGTGGAGGGCAGAGGCAGTAGGCAGCCCTAAGAGGTCATCCAAGGGCAGCTCAACTAGAGCCCTGCATGCAGACTGGGTCTAAGATGAAAAACGTTCTTTCGTTGCACAATGTGATTTATTCTGAACATAGAACCCCTTATCAAAATCTGTTCCCTCAAGTCCTGCTCCCCATTTGAGTAATCAAATGTGCAGAGTCATTGAACAGAATATGCACTGGGGCCTGGCCAACTTAGTCCTAATGATCCCAGGATTCCAGAGGCAACTTGCCTCTCTACGTGGCTTGAGCAAGCCAGCCATGTGGTGGCAAAAAGCTTCTGGCCTTTTAGACGACAACCACTGTCTTCTGTAGCATCACTAGAAATGAAGATATGTTTGTTTAGAGCAGATTAAACACAAGTGCTCTTTATCTTAGCTTGAGTCACAGTTCTTATTTGATTCCATAAGTGGAGCTTTGTGCCAGGTACTCCCTGGACTGGTGCCCTGACTGTGGGGAGGACTAGACAATCTTCTTCTCTACTCTTGCAGTCTTATGAAACTCTAAAAATCCCAAAGTAGCAGCCAATGCTCAATGATTCTGTTTCCATATTATTAAAAGTTCTTCTTTTCCATTCCTTTTCATAGCTATCATGTCCAATGAGCAATGGGATTTGAGAATTACAAAACAGTACACCTATGGCAGCTGCCCCTAATGCCCTCTTGGCCTTACCATTCTAGCGCACAACTGCCTGACTTTCCAACCATTTAAGGGCTTATTTGGGTGGTTAAACTCACTCTTCCCAAACCCAGGAGTCCATAAGTGCTGGGAAATTAATGTCAACACCCCTGCTGCAGCCTTCAGCCAACAACAAAGGAAATTTGAAGGATAAATACCCCAGCTCCCTCTCCCTTCAGGTGTGACAACTCTGAGACGCATGTTCTACACTGATTCCTAGGGAGTTCTCCAGTGGGATTAAGCTCTGGTTGCCTAGAGTGATCCTGGATTCATATTTCATAAGAATTTTCCCCTCCCTGTCCCACTTTTCCATTCCCTTTCCCATGTTTTCTGGGATCATCTTCCAAATAAACTACTTGCATTCAGTTCCTGGTCCCAGGGTTTCCTGGGGAACCCAAACTCGGGCAACATTCACCAATCTTTCCATTTTAGCACCAGCTCTGACAATGCTTTATTTTGTGAAGGTGGGAAATTAGGTTTTTAAAAATCATTTTGCTGTTTTATTGGTTATGTTCAAGTTTCTCCTTTTCCCTCACTACTGTACAGATTTGAGAGAGCTATCTACTTAAAAAGGATATGCTGACTAGGTGGGTTTGAGTGAAGAAGGCAGAGTTATTGCAGGACTGGTTGGGAAGAGAGTCCCTAAAAATGTGTACTGGGAAAAGAGATAAAAGGAATCAGAAGTGGCTCACAGTCTAGCTAAAAAATGGCAGGTAAAAAAAAAAAAAAATAAAGGTGACAAGAGGAAATAAAGAAAGATGGATTTTTTAATTGAAATATAACTGACATACAATATCCTATTAGTTTCAGGTGTACACCATAGTGATTTGATATTTTATACATTATGAAATGATTCCCATAATAAGTATAGTTACCATCTGTCACTATCCAGAGTTATTAAAGTATAATTGACTATATTCCTTATGTTGTACATTATATCCTCATGACTTATTTATTTTATAACTGGAAGTTTGTACTTCTTAATCCCATTCACTCTTATTTCACTCCTGCTTCCCCTCTGGTAACCCACATTTTGTTTCCTGTATCTATGAGTTTGCTTGTGTTTTGTTTGTTTGAAATAAAGATGTATTTGCACTAGGAAAAGCAGTCTCTCACTTTTCCCTTCTTTAAAATTATGTATGGAGAAATGTTGGTTACCCTTACTGATAGAATTCCATCTTTGTTAGAGTGGCAATATATCCAGCCACAAGTGATGAATCTTGATTGATTTAAGTCAACTGTGGCAACCCTGTTTCCCTACTATGCAGCTAAAAGTTGCCATATGATTAGTTCTAGGCTATGAGATATAATAAAAACCTCACTGGGAAATCCTAGAAAAGCTTTGCTTTCCTGATAAAAAGGGACAGAATAGGCTATCACTGTTTTATCCTTTTTAAAAATTTTATTTTAGAGAGAGAGAGAATGTGAGTGCGAGTGGGAGAGGGGCAGAGGGACAGAGAGAGAGTCTTAAGCAGTCTCTGTGGGAGCCCAATGAGGGGCTCGATGCAGAGCTCAAGGCAGGGCTGGATCCCACCACCCCAGGATCATGACCTGAGCTGAAATCAAAAGTCAGACCTGCACCCTACTGAGCCCACCCAGGTGCCCCATTTTTACCCTTCTTTTTTGTGAGTTAAATGCAGGTATGATGCCTGGAACTTCAGCAGACATCTTGCAACCATGAGGCAACAAGCCAACATGGTAGTAATGACTGAGTGGATAGAAAAGAAAGAAAGAGCTTGTCTGCATTAAGCATTATCCTGGGCTGCTGATGTACACAGAACATTTGTTACAGAGAAAAATAAACCTCTATTTGTTTAAGCAACTCGTAAGTTGAGTTTTCTGTTACTTGTGGCCTAAAGCATTCCTAAATCCTAAACATACCCTCTACCAAGCCCTTTAAAAAAACATTCATACATGTGATTTTGTGACAGTGACAACCAACTGCAAGTATCATTTGATCAATACAATTTTGGTTAATTAGAATTTAACTAAGTTTTGAGAAGGTCCACAGATCAAAATTCAGTTAAGTGGAGGAAAGTATGGTAATTAGTTGATTCATTAATCAGGAAGGACTAAAGGTTGAAGGACTGCTACTAGAACTGGTCAGTAACCCAACATGAAAACAGTCAATTTTTAGAAAATATTCAAATATTATACCGCATATATACACTTATAACCTTGTATTTACATTTCCTAGATAACACATAAAATATTCTGCACTTGGCTTTTTATTGGTTAAGAATATGTCTTGGATATTGTCCTGTATCAGTTTAGAGAATTTCCTCATACTTTCTGGTTTTACAACTTCATGGTATACCACTGTGGGGATATCTTATGGTCTCTTCAACAACTGTTCTAAGGATGCGTGTTATGGACTTAATTGTGTCTCTCCCAAGTTTGTATGTTGAAGTCTTAACTCCCAGTACCTCAGAATGCAACTGTATTTGAAGATCAGGCCTTTAAAGAGGCAATTAAGGTTCAGTGAGGTCATAAGGGTGGGGCCCTACTCCAACAGGATTGATGTCCTTATAAGAAAAGGAAGTGACACCAGAGATGGAAGCACACAGAGAAAAAGCCATGTGAGGACACAGCAAGAATGTGAGACTGGGTGCTGGCCACTACTGAGAACTCCTTCAAAGCACCAGAATCTGGAGGGGATTTGCTTTGGGACTCCAGTCCTCCACTTTGGAAGGCCTCACTCTCTCCCCAGGCAGCCCCTGTGACATCTGTAGCCAACAGTGCTCCCAGGTTTGGCCTGGGGGATGAACCTGTGGCTGCTAGTTCTCCTGTAGCTCCATGGGGGTGGTGGTGGTGGTGGGGATATTGGCACAGCTTCACCACAGGCAGCCTTCCAATTAACACTTCCTCCACAATTTATCCCACCTCCCATGCTAATTCTCTCTACCTGGTGACTGGAGGCTTCCAGCATTTCTGGGGCTCCTGGGGGAGACGGGCTCCAGGCTGAACCACAGTCTTCATCCTAACAGTGGTGGGTTCCTCCATATGTTTACCTGCCAATGTGTTCCTGTTCACCATCTGCCATCCAAACATTCATTAGTAACTCCCATGTAATGATAAACCTGCTCCTAGTCTCCACATTGTTGGGGGTTTATTTCCTCTGGAACTTCTGTGTCATAATTTCAATGGGATTTGGAAAGAAAATGGAGAGACAATTGAATGTGGCTCCCTCATCCTGACCTGGAAACCTTATTATAACAGTGAAGTGTCAAAGGCACTTGACAAGGTGGCTAGAGACTAATGTCCTTGTCCTAACTCCACCACTGTCTATGTCACCATGTTCTTACACTCTTTTTCCTTATTGGTCCCTTACAGCTCCAATATTCCTAGATTTTTTTTAAATACTGTTTTATTTTTTAATTTAAAATTTTATTTAAAAAAAATTCCAGTATAATTAACATACAGTGTTATATTAGTTTCAGGTATACAATATAGTGACCCAACAATTCTATACATTACTCAGAGCTCATTATGATAAATGTACTCTTAACTCCTTCACTTATTTCACCCATCCCCCCCTCTGATAACCACCAATTTGTTCTCTGTATTTAAGATCCAACATTCCAAGATTCTTTAGGGAATATTTTTTTCACATAACTGACACTACCTGCTGACTCTGTGAGCCTTATCCCTGACATTTTCTCCTGACACCCCAATGCATCACAAATGAATAACTATGTCACCTTCCTTTTTCCCATTGTCTAAGAATCTTCAAAGATTTCAAGTGGGAGAAAATAAGAAGCAACTTATTCAGCTGAGAGGTCTCAAACTTGATGCAGAATCCTTTTGTTACCTTATTTTCTAATCCCTTGCTAACAATAGTAGACTCTGCTCTTTAAGACCTATTGTTTCTATGAATAAGGAGACCCTGTACAAGCTTAAGTGAAAAAAAAAAATAAGCAAAGGAAGTAGCAGAAGCAAAACTAACTGGAGCTGCCAGCATGGTGACAATGTGTCCATTCATCCAAAGAGACGCTATTGGGACCCAAGGACACTTAAAACACAGCCCTTGCCCTCCAGGAATGTACAGTTTCATCAATCAGATTTTCCATCATGGAGCCACACTGGAAAGGAGCAGTCAAGTGTTTGCTGCTCTAGATAAATGTGAGGCTGCATGAAAATTCACTTGGTGGAGACTTTGCCCTACAGGGTGTGGTTGTTATTGCCAACAAAATGCCAAAGACTGGAATGAAAGATGTAAATCTCATCAAGAAGGAGACTTTGGAGCATATGGCACAGAGATGAGCCAGCATCATAGGGAAAGAAATGTGCCAATACGGCATGCCAAGGTGGTTCAAGAAGAATGGATGTAGGTAGTCAAAGCCAGCACTTCAGCTCACCTTGCACCATTTGCCCATCCAGAAGAGGCTTGCTGAGGTTGGGCAAGGATGGCATAGATCTTAAGTAAAATGTTAATTTGGAGAGGGGCTACTAATGTTGATAATGGTGAATAAAAAAATTAGGTGTGGTTTATTTACATCTGTTTACTTAGGTATGGTTTATTCACCTCAGATATCTCTAGCTGCATAACAAACTACCCCTAAACATAGCACCTAACGAAACAACCATTTTATTATTATATCTTAGGATTCTGTGGGCCAGGAATTTGAATACAACACAGCAGCATAATTTTCCTATTCAGTATGCCCTCAACTGAGATCACTTGGTGATTTCAGTGGTGATATTCAGTTGGTACATATGGTCTGGTCTGCACGGTCCAGGACAGCTTCACGTATGTGTCTGGCACCATGGTGATGGATAGAAGGCTGTGTCCATCTGATACCATTGACAGGAGTGCTTGTATGTGACTCCTCCAGCAGAGCTGTATCAGAGTAACTGGACTCCATACATAGTAGCTCGAGGCTCCAACAGAAAAGGTTCTAAGAAATGGAAAGTGGAAGCTGCCAGTGTCTTAAAGCCTGAACTGGAAACTCAGTACAGCATCACTTCCCCTGTATCCTATATAGTCAAAGAACTTTCCAGGTTTAAGGGAAGGAAATATAGGCCCCATGTCTCAATAGAAAGGGTGTCAAAGACTCTGTGGTCATCTTTACTCTGTCACACCATTAAAGAGAAGACTGGAGAACAAAATGCTGCACTAAACTACTCATAGGGTGACCAAACATCTTGTTTTTCCAGGACTGAGGGATTTCCAGGGACTTTTAGGGCTAAAACTGGGACTATCTCAGGCAAACACAGTTGGCTGGTCACTCTACCTGCTCGGCTCATTCTTGATTCACTATGACCTTGACAGATACAGTAGGTCCTTCCCACTTCTGCACTGTAACATCTTCTTGCAAGAGATTGGTATTCATGTGGGTTGTGGTTCAAGGAGACATCTCAGGATACAGCTTTCTGAAGTTGAGATTGGAAATACAGATATTTGCAGGTAAGGAGAAAAAAATGTGCAATGGTAGAAAGTGAGAGTAAGAAAGAAATGTCCTATGCTGGGATGCCTGGGTGACTCAATTGATTGAGCATCTGACTCTTGATTTTAGCTCAAGTCATGATCTCAGGGTCATGGGATAGACCCCAGCGACTGACTCCATGCTAAGTGTGGAGCCTGCTTAGGATTCTCTTTCTCTCTCCTTCTCCCCCTCCTCCCCGCTTGCTTGTGAGCATGTGCTCTTTCTCGTAAAAAAAATTAAAAAATAAAAAAAAAAGAAATGTCCTATGCTATCTTTCCCACAACTCATTGTCAGAGCCCATCATTTTTATCATTCTAATTGTACTTAGTCATAGCTTATGTTTTGTTTGCTCTTCCCCAGCCCCTCCTTAGGCAAGCATCCAGGGCAGGACGAATATCCCAGTATAGCAGAAAGAGCAGAAAACATAGGTTCAAATTCCTCTTTTGTCACATCTATTATTAATATGACTGTGAGCCTATCCCTGGACCTCTCTGAGTTCTAGTGCCCTCATCTCAAAAGCCAGGATGGCTTTGGTTGATTTTCTGATGTATACATCAAATGAAAAATCCTATGTGTATTCAACATTTTTATCAATGACTTGGATGTAAGCCCTAATGGCATAATAGAATGTTTAGGCTACATGCAGCTTTGGAGAGAGAACTAGTACACCAGATAATGTTCAATATCCCAAAACATTTAATAGGCTGGAATGATGGGATAAATTTAATGTGATGAAATTTAACAGAGAAAATGAAAATTTTTGAACTCTGGCCTAAAAATAATTCCAGTTCAAGTACACAACGAGGACAAGGGATTAGTATCCACACATATGAAATTATTTGGGAGTTTTAGTTGACTACACGCTGGATATGAGTCAAGAGTACCATGTGACTACCAAAAAAAAAAAAAAAAAAAAAAAAGCCAAAGAAGACTTGGGCTGATTAAAAGGAGTCTAGATCTAGATCAAAAGGTATGTTCATCCTTTCCTAATCTGAAATGGAGGAACCACATCTGAGGTATGTATTCACTCATTTGAGAAGAATGCCAGGGAAATAGATTTTTTTAAAAAAATCCCAGTGTAGTTAACATACAGTGGTATGTCATAGACCAATGCAATAGAATAGAAACCCCAGAACTAGACCCACAAACGTATGGCCAACTCATCTTTGACAAAGCAGGAAAGAACATCCAATGGAAAAAAGACAGTCTCTTTAGCAAATGGTGCTGGGAGAACTGGACAGCAACATGCAGAAGATTGAAACTAGACCACTTTCTCACACCATTCAAAAAAATAAACTCAAAATGGATAAAGGACCTGAATGTGAGACAGGAAACCATCAAAACCCTAGAGGAGAAAGCAGGAAAAGACCTCTCTGACCTCAGTCGTAGCAATTTCTTACTTGACACATCCCCAAAGGCAAGGGAATTAAAAGCAAAAATGAACTACTGGGAACTTATGAAGATAAAAAGCTTCTGCACAGCAAAGGAAACAACCAACAAAACTAAAAGGCAACCAACGTAATGGGAAAAGATATTTGCAAATGACATATCGGACAAAGGGCTGGTATCCAAAATCTATAAAGAGCTCACCAAACTCCACACCTGAAAAACAAATAACCCAGTGAAGAAATGGGCAGAAAACATGAATAGACACTTCTCTAAAGAAGACAACCGGATGGCCAACAGGCACATGAAAAGATGCTCAACGTCGCTCCTTATCAGGGAAATACAAATCAAAACCACACTCAGATATCACCTCACGCCAGTCAGAGTGGCCAAAATGAACAAATCAGGAGACGATAGATGCTGGAGAGGATGTGGAGAAATGGGAGCCCTCTTGCACTGTTGGTGGGAATGCAAATTGGTGCAGCCACTCTGGAGAACAGTGTGGAGGTTCCTCAAAAAATTAAAAATATACCTACCCTATGATCCAGCAGTAGCACTGGATTTACCCAATGGATACAGGAGTACTGATGCATAGGGGCACTTGTACCCCAATGTTTATAGCAGCACTCTCAACAATAGCCAAATTATGGAAAGAGCCTAAATGTCCATCAACTGATGAATGGATAAAGAAATTGTGGTTTATATACACAATGGAGTACTACATGGCAATGAGAAAGAATGAAATATGGCCCTTTGTAGCAACGTGGATGGAACTGGAGAGTGTGATGCTAAGTGAAATAAGCCATACAGAGAAAGACAGACACCATATGTTTTCACTCTTATGTGGATCCTGAGAAACCTAACAGAAACCCATGGGGGAAGGGAAGGAAAAAAAAAAAGAGGTTAGAGTGGGAGAGAGCCAAAGCATAAGAGACTCTTCAAAACTGAGAACAAACTGAGGGCTGATGGGGGTGGGAGGGAGGGGAGGGTGGGTGATGGGTATTGTGGAGGGCACCTTTTGGGATGAGCACTGGGTGTTGTATGGAAACCAATTTGACAATAAATTTCATATATTGAAAAAAAAACAACATTAAAAAAAACAAAAAAAAAACCCAAAACATACAGTGTTATGTTAGTTTCAGGTGTATAATATAGTGATTAAATAATTCCACACACCACTCAGTTCTCATTACAAGGGCACTTCTAACCTCCATCACATATTTCACCCATCCTTGCACCCACATCCCCTCTAGTAACCATCAGTTTGTTCTCTATAGTTAAGAGTCTCTTTTTGTTTGTCTTTTTTTTCCCTCTGTTCATTTGTTTTCTTAAATTCCACACATGAGTGAAATCGTATGGTATTTGTCTTTCTCTGATTTATTTCATTTAGCATCATACTCTCTAGCTCCATCCATGTTGTTGCAAATGGCAAGGTCTCATTCTTTTTTATGGCTTAGTAGTATTCCATTTTGTATACATACCACATCTTCTTTATTCATCTATTGATGGACATTTGGGCTGCTTCCATAATTTGGCCTATTGTAAATAATGCTGCAATAAACATAGGGATGAATATATCTTTTTAAATTAGTATTTTTGTATTCTTTGCAAAGCTACCCTGGTTTTCTTTTCACTTCCATTTGCATGCTAAATGCTTTTCCATCCCTTCTCTTACAATCTCCATGTGTCTTTAGGTCTGAAATGGGTCTCTTGTTGGCAGCATATATATAGATCGGTCTTGCTTTTTTATCCATTCTATCACCTTATGTCTTTTTATTGGAGTATTTAGTCCATTTACATTCAAAGTAATTATTGATAGGTATGTACTTATTGCCATTTTGTTATTCTGTTTTATGGTTGTTTTTGTAATTCTACTCTGTTCCTTTCTTCTCTTGCTCTCTTTTCTCATGGTTTGCTGGCTTTCTTTAGTGGTATATTTGGATTCCTTTCTCTTTATTTTTTGTGTATCTATTACTTGTTTTTTTGGTTTGTGGTTACCATTAGGTTTAAACATAACATCTTATGCATATAGCAGTCTATATTAAGTTGATGGCCACTTAAGTTTGAATCAATTCTTTACTCCCCACCCCCCCCCCAACATTTTAGGTATATTGTGTTATATGCTACAATCTTTATTTTGTGAATTTCTTGACTGATTTTTTGCAGATATACTTACTTTTACTGCTTTTGTGCTTCAGACTTTTCTTACTCCTGCTTATGGTCTTTCCTTTCTACTCAGAGTAACCTTTATCACTTTAAAAAATTTTTTTTAAATGTTTATTTTGAAAGAGAGAGAGAGAGAGAGAGAGCGCATGAGCAGGAGAAGGGCAGAAAGGGAAGGAGACACAGAATCTGAAGCAGGTTCTAGAGCCTGACGTAGGGCTTGAACTCATGAACTGTGAGATCACAACCTGAGCCAAAGTTGGACATTTAACTGACTGAGCCACCTCCCCCCTGCTTTATCATTTCTTATAGGGCTGGTTTAGTGGTCATGAATTCCTTTAACTTTTGTTTGTCTGGGAAATTCTTTATCTCTTCTGTTCTGAATGATAACCTTGCTGGATAGAGTATTCTTGGCTGCAGTTTTTTGTTTTTTTGTTTTTTTCCTTTCAGCACTTTGAATATATCATGCCACTTCCTTCTGGCCTGCAAAGTTTCTGCTGAACAATTAGCTGATAGCCTTATGGGTTTTCTTCTGTATGTAACTGTTTTCTTTTTCTCTTGCTGTTTTTAAAATTCTCTATCACTACTCTTTGTCATTTCAATTTCTATGTGCCTTGGTGTGGACTTCTTTGGGTTGATTTGAGGGGCGGATCTCTGTGTCTCTTGGGTCTGGATTTCTGTTTCCTTTCCCAGATTAGGGATGTTTTTAGCTATTATTTTTTCAAATATATTTTCTGCCCCTTTCTCTCTCTTCTCCTTCTGGGATCCCTACAATGCAAATGTTATTACACTTGATGGTGTCACTGAGTTAGTTCCCTAAGTCTATTTTTATTTATTATTATTATTACATTATATTATATTATATTATATTATATTATATTATATTATCACTATTATTACTATCATTTCTCTCTCCTGTTCCCATTACTCTGTCCTTCAGGTCACTGATCCATTCTTCTGCTTCCACTAGTCTACTATTTATTCCATCTAGTGTATTTTAATTTCAGTTATTGAGTTCTTCATCTCTGATTGGTTCTTTTTATGTTTTGTATCTCTTTGTTAAGGATATCACTGAGGTCCTCCACTCAAGTCCAGTGAGTATCTTTATGATCATTACTTTTAATTTTTCTATCAGGCACATTACTTATCTTCATTTTGTTTGGTTCTCTTGCTCTGATTTTGTCCTGTTCTTTCATTTAAGACATATCCCTCTATCTCCTCATTTTGTCTTACTCTCTGTCTCTGTTTCTCTGTGTTAGGAAATTCAGCTATATCTCCTGCTCTTGAAAGTAGTGACTTTATGAATAAGAGATTCTGTAGTGCCCTTCAATAAAATGTCCCCTGTTCACCAGAACCTGGTGCTTCAGAGGTGTCACCTGTGTTGCATGCACCCTACTGCTGTGGCTGAGCCACTTTTGCTTTCAGTCTAGTCATCTGCAGTGGCTCTCTTGCCTGTTGTGGGAAGTGTTTGGTCTCTGTAGTATTAATGGACAAGTCTGGGGCTTCCTTGAGCTTGAATTGAGTCAGACTAGGTGTTTCCCAGAGATGCAGTAGCACCAAACTGCAGGGCACTTTCCCTGTGTTATCCCCTGAGAAGCTTACATTGGTGGGTGAGGCCTTCAATCAGACCAGATATCTGCCCCCAGCCCACTGCTGGGGCTGTAGTCCAACTGATGTGTGTGGTTATCTCCCCCTCTTCCTAGGGAAGGAGTCACTTAGGAGTGATGCTGGTCTCTGTCAAGGCTGCTTACACTCTGCCACGCTTGTGGCACCACTTTGGATGGCCTCAAGCCAAAGGTATATTGGAGGGGACATATCTTCAGGAGACCATGCAGGCAGGGTATGTGGTGTTAGCAAGGTTAGCAAGGTTAGCAAGGTGGGTCGACTATAAGAGGGAACCTGAAGCTGGGTTGGAGGAGGCATGTCTGCAGGAGAATGTGGGGGCAGGGCACACAGTAACAAGTTAGGTAGTAACTTTTGGCACTGCACTGGTTCCCTCTGGTGTCTGTGTGTCCAGGCTGGGGGACAGGGAAGGGAAATGGCATCTGTCAGCTCTTTTGTTCTTAGAGAAATCTCCCAATGATCCCTGAGCCTCCAGCATGTACTCTGAGATTAGGAAACAAATCTCCCTCCCATTTATCCCAGGTGTTTTTCAAACTGCTGCTTCTATGTTGTATCTCCGCAGAGCTGTTTGTTGTGCTGTCTCTCTAAGGGCAGGGACTCAGTTCCCTCTTGCCCTCCTGGCTGCCCCCCCAGAGCCAATCTCACCAATTTTTAAAGTTCCAAGTGTTAAGCCCCACTGACTCTAAGAGTTAGTGAAATTAACTCTGGTTAATTTCAGTTAATTTCAGACACTGGTTAGTGTCTCCCTGGTTTTCAAAGCCAAATGTTACACGGATTCATCTTGTTGTGCAAATTCCCCATGCCTGGGGTTCCTGATAAGAGGGTCTGTTTCTCTCCCCTCTCCATGCCCATGACATCCCTCCCTCCTATGAACACTCCCATAGATCTAGTTAGCTCCTGATGGCATCTCTACTATTCCTTCCGTCTTCAATGTTCCCTCTTCTCTATATTTAGCTGTGGAGAGTCTGTTCTGCAAGTCTTTGGGTCATTTTCTGGGTTATTTATACTGATGTGGGTGTTATCTAGTTGTACTGGTAGGCCAAGATGAGCTTAGGGTTCTATCTTCCTTGGATGTTTTTGGTAATAGATTTTTATTTATGACAAAGGAATATTGGCTACTACAGAACTGTGTCCATGATGTTGTCCATGTCATGCAGCTTTCCTTGGGGCAGGGCATAGAAAAATAGCCATTGGGAACTAGGGAGATATGGCAGATTATATTTCTCAAAGACAGTCATACTAATATGTATTCCATCCCATATGTTCTTAGATGTGATGTTACCATTCCTACAACAGGGATGAATGCCTATATTCTTGCTTCTTGAATGTAAGAAGATCTTTGTGACTATCTTGACCATCAGAGAAAATAATCCTATGTGGCTTCTGGGGATAGGTCATAAAAATTATACATCTTCTGCTTGGCTCCCTCTCTCTCATTGTTCTCCTCCTTGGATTCCAGTCACCAAGCTGTGAGGAGGCTAAGCAGCCACACAGAAACGCTACATACAGTAGGTGTTCTAGCTATTGTTTAAGTCCTCCTAGATACTTAAGTCTTCCCAGCCAATATCATCAACAGACAGTATCAACTGCTTCCCAGACAGCATCAACTGCTACACATGTGAGTGCATGAAACTTGATAAGATTATATTTCTCATCCTTTGACACCTCAGCTGAGGCCCCAGACATTGTGAAGGAGGGGGTCAGCCAATTCTGCTACACCCTGTCTTAATTCCTGACCCAGAGAATCTATGAACATATAATGGTGTTTTTCTGCTGCTATACTTTGGGATAATTTGTTATATCAACCGAAGTAACTATAACAGAGGGGTTCTATCCAAGGACTACTGTGGCCCCCTACCCAGGAATAAGGCAGAGAGTCTGAATGATGGGTTGTCCTGGAAGGATGGGGTCAGGGTGTATCAAGAGATAGGCGAGGGTATTGGGAGAATAAAGCAAAAAGAAAGGTATGGAACAGATGGGATCAGAGAATTTGAGAACTAAATCTGAGAACCAGGAGACTCTAGGCATGTGGTAAGTAGGCATTTACTTTCCAAAGAGCCTGGTTTGCCTTGCAGTAAAGAGTGGCTCCAGATCAAGGAGGCAGAGGAGGCTATCCTGGAAGCCAATGGGTAGACTTCAGCATATGCTATAAAAAGGATTTGAACATCACATGGGTGACTGAACTAAATGACGACACTTAGGGGCACCTGGCTGGCTCAGTCAGAAGAGCATGTGATTCTTGACCTCAGGGTTGAGTTCAAGCCTCACATTTGGTGTAGAGATTACTTCAATAAATAAAACTTTGAAAAAAAAATAAATGATGACATTTAATGTTTTTTCAATCCTAAATTCCATGAAGTTCCTAAAAAGGTATAAAACACTATGCAAATGCATGTATTGCTATTAATGTATATTCTATGGGCCCAACAAGAAGAGACTAAATAGAAATTGGTAGGTAGCTGAAAGTCAAGGAAAGAAGCTAAATAATTCTAATGGGCAGGGGGGCTCCTGGGTGACTCAGCTGGTTGAGCAACCAACTCTTGATTTCACCTTAGGTCATGATCTCATGGTTATGGGATCAAGCCCTGTGTTGGCATGGAGCCTTCTTAAGATTCTCTCTCTCCCTCTCCCTTGACCCCTCCCCCATGCTCTCTCTAAATAAGTAGATAGATAGATAGATAGATAGATAGATAGATAGATAGACAGATAATTCTGATAGGGTCAGTGGAAGCATCACTATATCCTCCTTGCGTTGGATGGCAAGATAAATCTCCACTACTCCATCCACCCTGTGTGAACCTTTAGTTATACATCAGATTCCAGGCTCCAAAGAATATTCTCCTAATAAAGATAAGAAGAAGTGAGGAAGAATATATAAATATATGTGGGAAGCAGGTGACATCACAGCCAAGCATTTAGCCACGGATAAGAGGTAACTGACTCCTGGAGCCACATTTGTGAACAAATTATACATTGTTGGGAGAATGGGGGAAAATGCAACCATAATAGTGTAGCAGCTCCTGCCCTATGTATTCCAAGTTATTCATAATGTCTCTATTGATCCATTTATTGCAATAGCTTTTAATTATTTGTTCAATTGGGCTGACTTTTAATGTGTAAAGTGCAGGGATCTGATATCTTCATGTTCTCAGTGGTTAACATAATACCTAAAAAGAGAGCAGGAATTCAATAATTCTTTGATAAATAGGTAGATAGAGGGAATGGCTGGCTGGCTGGCTGGCTGACTGGACAGATGGATGGATGGATGAATGGATGAGTAGATAGACGGATGGACAGATAACATTTCCTGTTGGATATATGAAGGCTAGCCTATCACTCCAGTGGAGGCTTACTATTCTAGTACTTAAAAACTTTGGCCTAGAGCCTTTGAATATGTGTAGGTGAGGAGTAAAAAGAATATGGACATTTATGAGTGGTCTTCTGATACCTCTGTATCAACTTATCCTCCTTAAAAATTGCTCCTAAAAAAACTATTGTGGAGCCCTAGGATCCTCCACCAATTAAGCATGTTGTTCATTTTTTCAACAAATATTTATTAAGCACACCAGTCCCTGTGCTAAGCACTAGAGATAAAGATATAAATAAGTTGTGACTGTGACCTCTTATAATCAAATACAATTTGATAGTGCAATGACAGTAGAAGAACAAGGCGCTGTAGGAACATGGTAAAAGCAGATACTCACATTGATCTAGAGAAGTCAAGGAAGGTTTCCCATAGAAAATGATGTGGAGTGCTGAGTGAGGAACCAGGCAAAATGAATGGGTATGAGTATTCTGGGCAGAAAGAAAAGCACAGGCAAAAGTCCAGAAACAAGCTAAAGCCAGAAGAGCTTCAGAAACAGAGACATTCTATAGGACCATATATTGAACCATAAACAAGTGTGAAGATTCACAGAAAAGCCCTTTTTTTTACTTGAACTGAAAAAGAGGTCTATTAGCTGAAAAGTCTTTTTGCTGTCCTGAAAGAACCAAATTGTAAGTTCCTAGCCAGACAGGACTGTGTTCTTCTCATCTCTGTGGCCACAGAGGACTAGCTTTCTTACACAGAGAAGGAACTCAGCACCTATTGCACAACTAAAATTTTCCTTGACTTGTGGGCAAGTTCTAATTTTCTTCTAGAAGACCCTGTGCTCCATGGTGGTCAGACAGAAGGAATCTTTCTTTTGCTCCTGCCTATGAAGACAACTCTTTAAGTCTTTGGCTATCTCCTAATGGCTGTATATCTATCTGTGTGGCTTAGTCTTCTTTTGAGTTTCCCAAGAAGCAGATCCTAAGACAAGACCTGGTTACTAGTAGGTTATTGGAGAGGTCATCCCAGGAAGCACTGGTAAGGGAGAGGGGAAGTAAGATAGGCAAGAGAAGGAAGCCAGTAAAGGGTGTGCTAGTGAGTTTACTGCTACAGGAATCTGGGGCTCAAACCTGTGTGAATATCTGGGGAATAGTATAGAAAACATCTCAGAATTGGCTCAGAAAAGAAGGAGCAGAGGTATTTATCCACCAAATCCCATCTCCCATTGATTGGTTCAGGGCAGCTCCTGTGAAAGTTAACTCCCAGCACTTCTGGCCTGCCCCCCATGCAGGCAAAGGGAGGGAGGGTTTATGTGTGCGGCACTGAGTCATTTGCTATTGGTTCCCTCTCACTTAGGCCCTAAGCTCTGCTCATGTGGCTGGGGGACAAAGGAAGTCAAGTCCCTGATATCCAGACCAACATCTGGTCTTGGGCTAAGAGGGATTTCCTGACAGCAGGGAGGTTGAGGTCATTACTCTGTTTGATCTATTAGGGTATAAAGAAGTCTTTGCTGATTTTTTTAAGCTTCTTCCTACCCATATTCACACTGTACTTACATTTCAGTTAATTTTTCATCTTATCTTCTGTATTTCTATATATTTTTAAATTTTTTTTAATGTTTATTTATTTTTGAGAAAGAGAGACAGAGTGTGAGTGGGGGAAGGGCAGAGAGAAAGAGGGAGACACAGAATCCAAAGCAGGCTCCAGGCTCTGAGCTGTCAGCACAAAGCCCGATGCGGGGCTTCAACTGGCAAACTGTGAGATCATGACCTGAGCCAAAGTCAGACGTTTAACCAACTGAGCCACCCAGGAGCCCCAACAATAATTTTCATTTTTAATCAAAATGTTCATTCAAATCCTTTCACTTTTACAAGGTTCTTTGTCTTCTGCCTCACTTTTCCCCATGTCACAGCATTGAAAACACCTAGAACAGTCCAATGGTGGTGGGGAAACAGAGGTTCAGGAACTAGAAATAACTCCACAAGGTCACCTGGCCAGCTAAAAAGATAGTCGAGACCAGAATTCAGGTATCTAGGCTTCTAGTTTCAGAAGCTGACAAACTTTGTAAGTTGGACCAAATCCAGCCTGCTGTCTAGTTTTATAAATAAACTTTTATTAGGACATTCATCTCATCATTAGGCCAAATATCTGGCCCTTTGCAGAAAATGTCTGTCCTGTTCTAAGCCATTGTTTATCCCCTAATTCCTAACTCTCACATCACCTGCAGTCACAGTGTCAACTCACATACAGTCTCTCATTTAGATTGCACAAGAGCCCAGGCAAGTTTTTTCCATTTCATGGATGAGAACATTAAGGCATAGAAAAGCTAGGTTATTTGCCAGAGATTACACAGCTGGTTGAAAGGTAGGCACAAGAATCAAATACACTTCTTCTGACTTTAACTGTGTTTTTTCCACCCAGCCTCTGCTCTCTCTTGGGCTTTGTCATGCCTGTCCCTAGTTTAACTCCTAAATACTCATCCATTCAGGCAACGGCTTCCCTCAATAGATGTACAGCTTTTTGTATGGCATGAGTAATCTAGATGTATATCTTCATGTTTTTCTTGTTGCCTTCAACTCAAACATAGTGCTATTATAAGATAAGTTATAGGAATCCAGGAACAAAGCCATAAATTTTGATAATGTAGGTGGTTGTTTTTTATAAACTGTAATTTATTGAGGAAGAAATGTAAGCCTTTCAAGTGCAGAGGACTGGGAAGATTTATCTGTGGCATACCTCACTAGAACTCAGTCTCACTAGGTAAAGAAATATTCCAGAAGGGTTTAAAGCATCCATTTGTGACCATTCCAAGTAACAGCATTTTTTCTGAAACATTCCAGTGGGACCACGTGGTTCAGATAGCTGTCTGACAAATATATCAAGGGATAAAGGAAAAGAATTACAAAAATTGAACACATGCTTCATCGTAAGCATGTATGTAGGTGGGATTAATATTGAGAATCACTATTATACTAAAAAAATTATGGTCCCATCATAATTCTTTTGTAGCCAGTTCTAGCCATTTAACCATATAAGTAGTAAATTTAAATTATCTTATGGTGAACAATGGGATTGTAGATTTTCTATGCTTTTGGGTTAAAATTGACAAAACAATCTTTAAACTATTACACCACACATGACTTACGTGTGAATTTGACAACACTCAAACAGGTCTATACCTCGTTCAAGTAGAAAAGTACACTGTTTCTTCTACCCTGCTTCTGCTCCCTTGGGCTCATACCTGTCCTTAGTCTCACTCTTATATACCCACACATTTAGCCAAGAATCCCATGGCTTTCTGCATGGCTTGAATCATCTCAGGTGTATACCTCTCATGTTTTCTTATTGCCTCCAACCAAAACAAACCGATAACTCTGGTACAAGATGAATGACAAGAATCCAGGACCACATTTGGTTGTTGCAGCAATATCAAATTCCTATAATCTTTTCTGAATGCTTTCTCTAAATCTCTGTTTCTTGTGTTGCAGACCGGTAACCAATAGTCCGTAGACCACCACCAATCTGTACTTTGAGTGGCACTCAGAGCATCCCCCTTGTTTAATTTCCATGGTGCACTGGTTTTCTATTGTGAGCCCCATGCTCTGTTCCCACCCATCCTCTCAGAATTGGCCCTGATTGCTTCCTTATTTCTATTTGTGAAACAGAATTGTGCTTTCATCATAGTATTGTTAAGAAGGTTTTGATTCCCTTGATAAGCTCTGCCTACCAGAAATGCTGGCTCCCTACTTTACCTACTCTCCCAGGAATGGCAGTACTGTGCAAGACTCTTCTATTCTGAGCTGTGCAAGACTCTTCTATTCCACCTACATTTGGGTGGTATCTGCCACCCAGCCAGGTCAAAGGGAGGTACTGTTTAACATCTATGTGACTGGAAGTGTCACTTTCTCTTTGGCATCCAAGACTAAAATAGATTTCCCCATTGGGCAGAAACACTGTAGCCATGACACTACCTGTATCCTGTCATTGCCCTGGGAACTTCTTCTCTCCACCTTTCTCTTCTACCCCCAGCTGACACCCTATTTGATTGATTGCCTTTCTACCTGATCATATCATACTGAATATTAAGTAGCTAGAACATTCATTGACTGACAGTTACCTTGCCTGAAAGCTTAGTTGTCCCTATCATTTCAAACCTCCCTACTAAGATGAGGTCGACAAGTACTCTCTTAACTAGAAGAGATAGGTGCCTATTTTAAACTACACCAACCCCATCTGAAGTGTTAACTGCTGATACACACTGTGAAGTAACATTTTTAAATGGATAAA
Source organism: Acinonyx jubatus (assembly GCF_027475565.1). Lineage (NCBI taxonomy): Eukaryota > Metazoa > Chordata > Mammalia > Carnivora > Felidae > Acinonyx > Acinonyx jubatus. The sequence goes on along the minus strand of NC_069384.1, from coordinate 131,781,917 downwards.
ATTTTAGCCTTTACTCCTGGTTGGTGTTTAGACTTTGACGACTAAATTTCTCTAGATGATAATTTATTTTGGGAACAGCTTGGGAATAGAACTGGCTTTTGTTCAAATTAAAGTTTGTCACCATCATACATTTTACTTCTACATCCTTTCAACTCCTACTTTTAGCTGTGTGATTTGCTAATTCTCTAGTATTTCAAAGGTGAGAGATGCCAACATTGACAGAGGCAGTGAGGTACTGGGGGAAGCAAAGGAGACTCTGACCTTGGGGAAAATATATAACAGTGAAACGTTACTTTAAATTTTAAATGCTTAGGGGTGGGGGGAGTGTCCATTTTTAGTTACAGGGAATTAAAGAAAAAGATTAAAAATACTAAACTCTTTAAAGATGACAGACATGTCTTATTAAATTAAAACCTTAAGCAAATGTCAAAAAGAATACTGTAATTTGAGGAACCTGTGAGAAATGTAAAGATTTTGTTTCCTCAATCCATCGAAGTCTTTTATCCCAGAAAAACTGAGACTCACAGCTTTCAAAGCAATTTAAACTTCTAAACCATGATATTTGTTAAGCTTCTGGGCCATCACCAGAATTCAGGGTATTCCAAAGATCACCATCCTTCTCCTGGCCTCCCTTCTTCCTGTTGATTCTAGCACCTGCTATTTAAAGATGAGGATGACAAGAAATGCCATTTTCCTCTACTGTTTTAAAAAAAGAATTGTTGAACTCAGACATGACTGTCACTCACAGCCCCAACATATGACTGACACTTTTAAAAGCTTTTTTTTTTCTTTCAAAACAAGGGTAACAGTTCCTGCATAAAATAAATCCTCCATCAACTGGAAAACACAATCACTAGAAATTTTTGGCACCCTACTCTGGGAGAAAGAGGTGATTGATAAGAAAACAGGCTAATGTTGAGCACCTTTGTTTAAAGCAAGTGTCCAAGCTGTATCCCAGAGTCAGGGCAGATTCCAGCAATTTCTTTCTCATTCTGCATCTCTAGTTTTGGTCAGTGTTGATCAATGGTTATAATGTTGACCCTTATACATGTAAAGATCCTGACCATCAAAGGAAGAATAAATAAATATTGTTAGGTGCAATGTCCTTATCAATGCAAGAAATTAGTCCAGAACATTATTAAAAAGAAAATCACAGGCCCCAAATGGAGTCACTTGTGCTAGGCCATGCCACTAAACCAGGGCTTAATACCTAACTTAACTGGAGTTTCAATCTTCCTTAGGAACACAATCTTAAGTGGTTAGTCTAGAATTTCCTGGTCAGCACCTTCCAGTAATCTACCTAATAGGGCCCTTTTGTCCCCCAAAGAAAGCTGACTTTGACTGAAATAATTCTATTTTTGTTGATGACTTTATCCCACCCCTTCTCTGCTTTTAAAAACCTTCCATTCTGTACAGTTCTTTGGAACTCCTTTCTACTTGCTAGATGGGATGCTGCCCGATTCATGAATCATTAAATAAAGTCAATTAGGTCTTCAAATTTCACTTGGTTAAATTTCTGTTATTTAATAACATCTCAGAAATATTTTCAACTTCAGTTAAAAACCTTCATTTTAACTGATTTAAAAACCTAGAATCCAGATTCCTTGAATACGCTGGTTAAACTACTAGGTCACCTGTAAAATAAGAAAGTTCCATTAGAAAGTTCATTCGTTCATTTAGCAAAGACTTATTAAGTGCCCAATCTGTGCCCAATGCTTTGTGAGGTTCTAGAAATACAGTCATGAACCAAAAAACAGTCCCTGTACTCACATGACTTATAGAATAGTGGGAAAGATAGATAGAAAACAAATAATTGCATGAATAATTTACAATCGCAATTGTGGTAGGTCCTATAAAGGGGAAGTACAAGATATGATAAGAAATTGTCATGGGGACAGAGAAAACCTATTCTAGGATTCCTAAATCCCAGCAATAAGAGCATGTGCAAAGGTGCTGAGGGGGACTGGAGCCCGATCCTTCACAGAAAATGAGAGGGAGAAAACAGCTAAGCAGTAGAAATAAGTACAAATAAAAGATGAGGCCAGAGAGCAAGCAGTGACTCCATCAGTCAGGGATTTGTTGGCCATAACAATGAGTTCATACTTTATCCAAATAGCAAAGGGAAACTATGGCTAAGATCCTGTTTGTCCCACAATATCTGTTCACACCTTCTTCACTTAGCAATAGAACTCCAGAATGTAGCCAGACACACAGCTGCCCAAAATAAAGACTACATTTCCCAGACCCTTATGTGACTGAGTTTTCGCCGATGAAGTGTAAACAGAAATGATAGAAGCACCTTCCAGGAAGTATCTTTAAAGAAGAGGGTGTATTATTTCTTCTCTCAGGTGGAATTGCTAATAGGATGGCAGGAGTTTGAGTAGTCAACTTGGACCATGAAGGTAGAAGACACATACTGAGGACAGCAATGCCACAAAGTGAATGAAACTTGATTGCCTGTCATCATGAGGGGCCATATTACTTCTGGATGGATACCTCTGGGCTTCTACTATGTGAGAGGAGATTACACTAAAGTACACATCTATTCAAGCCACTCTTATTCAAGACTCTCTATGGGGCGCCTGGGTGGCTCAGTCAGTTAAGCATCCAACTTCAGCTCAGGTCACGATCTCGCAGTCTGTGAGTTCAAGCCCCGCGTTGGGCTCTGGGCTGATGGCTCAGAGCCTGGAGCCTGCTTCCAATTCTGTATCTCCCTCTCTCTCTGCCCTTCCCCCGTTCATGCTCTGTCTCTCTCTGTTTCAAAAATAAATAAACGTTAAAAAAAAAAGACTATCAGTCTCTGCTGAACCTATTCTTAATTGATACAGAACTCACTTATTTCTTAAAAATGGAGATTAAAGAAAGTTCTCTCATGGTGGGATTATGATCTGTTAAGGCCATAAATTTCTATGACTTTTATGACATATTTGAATATTTAATCTAAGAAAGAAAACTGGAGCAAAGCTTTTGTCTGCTTATTCATTCATTTTTTTTTTTATTCATTAACTTAATCATTTGGCATCTGTTACAAAGTACTTGTCTTAGGTGTTGTAGAGGACAAAAATCACAAATAATTTGATGCCTATCCTAAAAGGACATCTAATTTGAAAATACAGATGTGGATGACCAAAGAATAAAGTTCAAGAAAAGCTGATGTTAAGAACATGGACAAGTCACTGAGATAATAAAACAAGCATACATTGAGTCTAATTGTACCTGTAAGGCTCCACATAGCCTAAGCTCCATTCCAATTCAGAAACTATCTAAACCCAAACTCTAAAACACAAAGTTTCAGAACAGGGAGATTTAAAGGAAGCCACTGCTTCTCTAATTCAATAATTAATATGATTCTGCTGACCTCAGCAGACCACTCAAGCAAAGTAGACAGGCGAAGATCATTTTCTCCTTTGAAACCAGGGATTAACCACAAAAACTCAGCCAAACATGGCTTCGAACACCTGCTGAGGAAATCTGTTTTATCATCATTGCCAAAGCTAGTCCCCAGTCACAGGTTTATCACAGTTGCTAAGATCTTACTTAAGAATTAACGCTGCAGTTTTACAGGAGAGAAACCTGATCTGATATATAGAAGTAAAGTTGAAGAGCCAAATGCCTCAGCAAACCATCCTTTAAGACCATTTATGAGCATACCCCAGCTGAGGCTGGAAGCCCACAGAAGACAGTGTGCTACAGTCTTGAGTGAGCAGGCAGCAGAGGGGAAGGAAGGGCTATTTTTGAGCATTTCTGTGCCAGGGATTGTATAAGGCACATATTATAGGAGAGCCTGTTTAATATTTATAACATCTCTGTGAGACTTGAGTGTTGTCTCCTTTTACACACAAAGAAACTGAGGCTGCAGAGGATATGATTCACCCAGACCATGCAGTCCAGATGTGTTCTGTTCATTAAGTCAGGCAACATGAAGCTCTGTGCGAAACAATGTCTTCAGCTATAAATTGGAAGTGAGGGGTGTTAGCAGATGGTCTCCAAGGGCATTTTCTTTGTAAAAGCCAAGCTGCAGTTCACCTAACAGCCAAAAGTCTGTTTCTGAGTCGTGGGGGTGCCAGCCAGTTCCAGCAAGAGTAAAGTCTTCCCTTTGTACTAACTTGATAAATTTAGCACAATAAACCAACTCTATGTATAGTTACTCTTCATCTTAAGATGAAGATCTTCCTTTAAGATTTGAAAACATCTTAAGATATGTGGAAACTGGCACTTTCAAACACTATGGTGCAAACTTTTATGGAAAAAAATGAGAAACATTTGACAATGTCAGTGCTTAAAAATTTGGATTCTATAAAAAAATTTGGATTCTTTAACTCTGTTTGATGATGGGTTATTTCTGTCTCATGTAAATGTCTGGAGAAAGGCATTTAAGGTAGTGTAGCAGCTCTGCTCAATGAAGTCCTCAAGGACATAGGATTCTTCCCAGGTCCATGCTCTGTCATCCTTATGGGGTAGCCTTTATCTTCATGGTCCAAGACAGGAGCTAATGCTCCAAACACAACATCTGCATACTAGGCATTAGGATAAAAGAAAAAGGAGAAAAGAGTGTTGACCACCTATCTCTCAATGGATAATATCAGAAATTCCACATAGTACTTGTGCTTATATCTCATCAGCCAGAATTTAGCCACAGGATCGGGTGTTCTTACAATGGAGGTATGAGAGGTAGTCTTTATTCTGGGCAGCCAAATACTAAGCTAAAAGTCTGAGGCTTTTTAATGAAGAAAGAGGAAGAAAACAGGTACTGGTAATAGCCAGAAGTCTCTGCACTAAGTAAATAAGAAGGAGAGGAGCTTGTATATTATGATACTATACGTGAAGAAAAGAATATATGCATATCCATATAAAATGTCCTCAGAAGCACTCAAGGGGCCCCTGAGTGGGTCAGTCGGTTAAGGGTCCAACTTCGGCTCAGGTCATGATCTCACAGTTCATGAGTTCGAGCCCCGCGCTGGGCTCTGTGCTGACAGCTCAGAGCCTGGAGCCTGTTTCGGATTCTGTGTCTCCCTCTCTCTCTGCCCTTCCCCCACTCACGCTTTGTCTCTCCCAGAAATAAAAGCATTAGAAAAATTTTTAAAAAAACACTCAAGAAACTGACAGCTTCTTATAGCCCTTCAACACTGTATAAATTGTCACCATGAGTACATATTGCTTTTATGATTTGAAATTTTAATTTGGCAATTGAAAAAATTGATAAAAGAGTGGATCAAGAAACTAGATAGAAATACACATAAATGTTAAAGAAATTGTCCTTGGGATGGTAAAGCAGCATGTTACTAATAGTTTGGTTATTTCTTCTGCAATAATTTCTGCTTCTAAACACAGGTACTGCTTCAGAAGTCAGTAGGAATTAAGATGGAGTAAAATTAAGAGTAAAATATGTTAAGTGAAAGAAACCAAACTGAAAAGGCTGTGTACTGTAAGATTTAAACTAAATAGCATTCCAGAACAGGTAAATCTATAGGGAGAGAGAACATATCAGTAGTAAAAACAGGGTTTAGAGGTGGATGAGGGTTTGACTACAAAATCTCAGGTTGAACAGGCTACTGCATGAAAAAACACTTTTGTGATAAAATACTCTATATCTTTATTGCCACAGTAGTTATACTACTCTACACATTGGTCAAGATACAATAAAAAATATAATCAAAACGGGGCACCTAGGTGGCTCAGTCGGTGGAGCGTCCAACTTTGGCTCAGGTCATGATCTCGCAGTTTGTGAGTTCAAGCCCCTCATCGGGCTCACTACTGTCAGCGCAAAGCCCACTTCAGATCCTCTGTCCCTCTCTCTCTCTGCCCTTCCCCTGCTTGCGCTCTCTTAAAAATAAGTAAACATTAATATATATAATCAAAAAATCAACAAGATCAAAATGGGTTAGATTGATCAAAGAAGAAAAAAAAAAGACAAGTCTAAAAAGTGAAAGTGAAGACATAATTTCAAATACTTCTGTTATTAAAATAAGAGAATATTAGGGGAACCTGGGTGGCTCAGTTGGTTGAGCATCTGACTCTTGACTTCAGCTCAGGTTACAATCTCACAATTTGTGAGATCAAGCTTGGGATTTTCCCTCTCTCTCTCTCTCTCTCTCTCTCTCTGCTTCTGCCTCTCTCTCATTCTCTTTCTCTCTCTAATAAAATATATAGTAAAAAACAAGATAACATTATGAAAAAAGTGCCAGTACATTTCAGAACTTAAACGAAATGTATAAATTCCTAGAAAAATAGAAAACAACAAAATTGGCTCACGAAAAAATATAGAACTTGAATATTTCTAAGACAATGAAATAAACTAAGCCAAACTTTAAAATCCCGCAAAACAGGGGCACTGGGTGGCTCAGCCAGTTAAGCGTCAGACTTTGGCTCAGGCCATGATCTCAAAGGTTTGTGACATTGAGTCCCAAGGGGGGCTCTCTGCCGAGCCCACTTTGGATGCTCTGTCCCCCGATCTCCCTGCTCCTCCCCTGCGGACACGTGCATGCATGCAAGCGCTCCCTCTCTCTCTCTCTCAAAAATAAACAAACGTTAAGCAAAATTTTTTAATCCCACAAAACAAACCAGACTTAAGCCGTTTTACCAGTGGTTTCTAGCAAACATTCAGTAACAAAAATTTTAATCCTGTGAAAAATATCCCAGAGTATAGAGAAAGAAGGAATATACCTCAACTAATTTGATGAGGATGACATAATCTTCATAGTAAAAACTGACAAAGATAGTGTGAGAAAAAAATTTTGAAAGTCAATTTCAGTTGTGAACACAGATACAAAAATCCTAAACAAAACAGTAGCAAACTAAATACAGAAAGCATATTTTTTTGAAGGTAGTAACATATGACTAAAGCAGGTTTATCACAGGAATGAGAGGTTAGTTTAATATTATAAAATCAATTAATATAATTAACTATAATCTTAGTTTAAAGGAGAAATGTCAGGGGCACCTGGGTGGCTCAGTCAATTAGTGTCCGACTTTGGCTCAGGTCATGATCTCATGGTTCATGGGTTTAAGCCCCACGTCGGGCTCTGTGCTGATAGCTGGGGCCTGGAGTCTGCTCCAGATTCTGTGTCTCCCTCTGTCTCTGCTCCTCCCCCCACTCGCACTCTGTCTCTATCTCTTAAAAAGAAATAAACATAAAAGATAATTTTAAAGGAGAAATATCATACAATCACTTTAATAGACATAGTAAAAATATTTCCTAGAATTAAACATACATTTCTGATAAACATTCTTAACAGACTATTAGTACAAAGAAAGTTCCTTAACCAATAAATGTTATGTACCAAGATCCTACAGTAAACATTATACTTAATTGTGAAATATTGATGACATTCCTTTTAAGTTCAGGAGGGGAACAAAACAACAGAGTCCTGCCATCATCTCTTATTTTCAACCTTATACTAAATGTCCTAGCCAATACAAAAAAAATATTAAAGAATAAAGTTAGGATGTGATTTACAATAAAACAGTTAGTATCTATAGTCGATATGATATCTACACATGAGGCCCAAAGAACCTACACAAAAATATTAGAGTTCATTAAAGATGTGAACCAGTTCAATGGATACAAAAATCTGTACATAACAGTCTAGTGAATTTCTATATATAATCAATATTTAGAAAGAATAATTTTGAAGGGACACCATTTACAGTAACATTAAAAAGCCATTAAGTGCCTAGAAATAATTGTACTAGAGATATGCAAAGCATAATAGAGAAAATTATACAACTTTTGTGAAATATATTTAAAAGGACAAAAATAAGAGAGGAATTACACTATGCAGGTGAATTGGAAAATCTGATGTTATGAATTTATCAATTTCCCCTAATTAACCTACCAAATCAATGTAATTTTAACAAAAACTGCAACAAGCCTTTAATTTTTGCTCAACAACCTAGATTCAAAAATTTATATGAAAAAGCAAAGTGTCAAGAAGAGCCAAAATATTCCCCAAAAGGAGAATAAGATGGGGGCTTGCCTGATCACATGTCGATACATATTATAAAGATACAGTTGTTAAAACACTATATAATTGACAGAAGAATAGACAGAAAGTCCAATGGAACAGAATAGAGAGCCTAGAGATAGATCTGCACATATATGGAAACTAGATACATGGCAGAATCGGCAAAATAGGCCAGTGGGTAAAGAATGGGCTTTTCTATTGCACTGGGACTGTTGGTTATCTATTCTACACTATACATATTCCTTCATACTATACATGAAAATCAATTCTAGGTCAAGCAAATACTTAAATGTAAAAAACAGACATATGCCAAGCACTTAAAAAACAATATAGGAGTAGAGACTTACGACCTTGAAGTAAGGAAAGGATTTCTTCAATAAGATGCCAAAAGGCACAAAAATCATATAATATGATTATAGCTTGCCTTAGTTACATTAAAACCAAGGATTTTCGTTTATCAAAAGATACTGAAAGAGAATAAAAAGAGAGTCTAAAATTTGGAAACGTTTCCAACATATACAATGGACAAAGTATCAGTAACAAGGTACGCTATAAAAAGAACTTCTACAAATCAATAAGAAAAATTTAGATGGAAAAGTGACTGAAGACTTAGGCACCTCAGAGAAGAGAAAATATGAATGTCCCATAAGCATGTGAATAGATGCTCAGTCTCATTAGTAATGAGAGGAATGTAAATTAAAACCACACCACTCCTACCGGCTAGCAAAAATGACATTTGGTAACATCTAATGTTGGAGGGATTATAGAGCAACCGAAATTCTCAAGTACTGTTAGGGGAGTATGAATTGGTACAACATATTGAACTTTGATATTATTTAGTAGTGTTCAAATTTTGTATACCTTATGATCCAACAATTCCACTTCTATATATGGCCTAGAGAACTTCTTGCATCTGTGTGTAACAATATTTATAGCTTCCTGTGGATAATAGCAAAAAAAAAAAAAAAGGGACATAACCCAAATGTGCATCAATAGAAGAATGAATAACTTCTTGGGGTGCCTGGATGGATCAGTTGGTTGAGCGTCTCAGGTGGATCAGTTGGGTGATTTTGGCTCAGGTCATGATCTCATGGTTTGTGAGTTTGAGTCCCCTCACCAGTCTCTCTGCTGTCAGCATGGAGCCTGCTTTGGATCCTCTCTCTCTCTCTCTCTGTCTCTCTCTCTCTGCCCCTCCCCCACTCGCGCTCTGTGTGTGTCTCTCTCTCTCAAAAGTAAACAATAAAAAAGAATAAAAGTTTAATAAAAAAGAATGAATAATTTCTTATGTGTTAGATACATATAATGAAATTTTATGCAGAAGTAAAAATAAACTGTAGCAACATGCATCAACACAGATGAACCTCTAAAGTATCAAATTTAATATATACCTATATAAATCAAATTTGCATAAAGAATCCATTAACAAAAACTTCAAAATATGTAAAGTTAATCAACATATTATTTAAAAATATAAACATGCTTATACTATCACAAAAGAAGGCCAAATAAGAACATGAAAATATGCTCAATATTACTAGCCATCAGAGAAATGTAAATCAAAACCATAAGATACCACTTCACACCCTTAAGATGGCTATAATAAAAAAGATAGATAATACCAAATATTGGTAAGGATGTGGAGAAATTGAAACCCTCTGGTTTCTGATGGGAATGTGAAATGGTTCAGTCACATTGGAAAACAGCCTGGCAGCTCCTCACAAGGTTAAATACGGCATTACCACATAACCCAGAAATTCCACTTCGAGTTATTGAAACACTCCAAAGAGAATTGAAAACAAGTCCACACAAAACATACATATGCAAGTGTTCATAGCAGCATTATTCATAATAGTCAAAAAATGGAAACAACTTAAATGCCCTTCAACAGACGAATGGATAAAATGTGGTCTATCAATACAAGGAAATCTTATTAGCAATAAAAAGGAATGAAGTACTAATGCAGACTACAATGTAGATGAACCTTGAAAACATTACGCTAAGTGAAAGAAGCCAGTCATGAAGGCCATGTGGTGTATGACTCCATTTATGTGAAATGCCCCAAATAAGCAAATCTAAATAGACATAAAGTGGATCAATAGTTGCCTAGGGAGAGGACAGGGCAAGTTAGGGAATGGAAAAGTAAGGGGAAAAGAGCCTAGGATTTCTCTTTGGATGACAAAAATGTTCTAAAGTTTATTGTGGTGATGGTTGCACAATTCTGAATGTACTAAAAACCATTCAATTACACACATTAAATAAATTCATTGCATGGTATGTGAATTATATCTCAGAAAAGCTGTTATAAAAGATAAAATAAAATAAGGGCAAGCCTCATTAAGAAAAAGGTAAATATAGGGGTGCCTTGGTGGCTCAGTCAGGTAAGCATCTGGCTCTTGGTTTCAGCTCAGGTCATGATCTCATAGTTTGTAAGTGTGAGCCCCACGTCAGCCTCCGCTCTGGCAGTGCAGAGCCTACTTGGGATTTTCTCTCTCTCCCTCTTTCTCTCCCTCCCCTCCTCGTGCACTCTCTCTCTCCCTCAAAGATAAATAAACTTAAAAAAGAAAAAGAAAAAGGTAAATATGTGAAGTGATAAGTGTGTTAATTAACTTGATGGAGGGAATCCTTTCACAATTCATATATGTATCAAATCATGTTTTAAATATCTTTTAAAAGATAAATATCTTACAACTTTGTCAATAATACTTCAGTAGAGCTGAAAAAATAAGGGCAAGAGAATGTAAACACAAAATTCAGAATAATGGTTAACTTTGGGGGGGAGAGAAGGGATTGGAAACAAGGAAGGACCCACAGAACATTTTATAGCAAGACGCTTTTTACTACACTAGACGGTGGTACATGTATGTATGCTGTGTTGTAATTCTTGATATCATATATATTTAAAATATTTTCATGGCCAATAAGTATACGAAAAAGTTGAAACTCTTCAACATTAATAAAACAACAATCACACTCTTGTCTTTAAATCTATGAAACTGCTAAGGGTTGGCATTTGCATGGTGAAAAGCATGTTCTTATACGCTGCTTGGGGGTTGTGGTTATACATTGGAGGAGCCTTTCTGGGGGACAATTTGATAATCTGCATCATGAGTCTTAACATATGCATACTCTTTCTCTTAGTATTTCCATTTCTAGGTGTATATATTTATATCCCTCTCCCCTTGAATCCTTGGCAGACCCTAGGACTTACTTTGACTAACAAGCAAGGGAAAAAAAAAAAAAGAGTGATGCATTGGGACATCCAAGCCTGAGTCTTAAAAGGCTTATCTGGTAGTTTCCACTTTGTCCTTCTTGTGAGCCAGCCACCATACTACAAAGAAGCTCAGGTTTCACTATGGATTGAAAAAAAGAAAGACACATGGAGAACCATGGAGGAGGTGAGATTGTCTTTGATGATGCAGCCCAAGAGCTCAATGCAACCACATAAGTGACTTTGGCTATATCACAAGGAATTTCCCCAGCTGAACCCAATAAACCCACAGAATAGTGAGAAATCATGTTGTTATTTTAAGCCACTAAGTTTGGGATGGTCTGTAATGCACAAACAGAACTGAAACAATATCCTAAAGAAATAATGAGAGACATCAACAAATATTAATGTACAAGTCTGTTTGCATAAGTAAAATAATAGAATTAATCGAAATATCTGTGTTGAACTTCTGCTGTTTCTTTCTTTTCTCTACTCAGCATCCATTTCTCCTTTTATTTCATAACAGAATCCAGAATTTCTTTTATGTAAACCTCCCTCCTCATTTTCAGTCAATGTGGGTCCAATGAGGTTTCCCTATGCACCAGGAGTGGAAATATGACTCAGATCCAGTGGCAGATCCCCCTTGGAATTAGTTTAGGGATGGGCCATGACTCATACAATATGGTCACAATCAGAGTGAGTCTCAGATTTGTACAGGAGCTAGGGAATAAGTTCTTTCTTTCTTTCTTTTTTTTTTTTTTTGAGACTACTGATAGTCTGAATGATTGAAGACAAGAGTTCCTAAGAAGCTGGGAATTAAGTGAACACTGTTGGCAGTAGAGCTGAAGGATGAAGAGAACCAGGTCTTGATGATGTTTTTGAGTTCCTAGATCAAGCTATTCCCTGGACTTTCTGGGTATGTGTGCCAACAAGAGTCCTTTTTTTGGCTTACTCCAGTTAAATTAAGTTTTCTGTTTCTTGAAACCAAGATTCCTAATCAATAAAAGGCCTGTCTTAGGGAAAGTTTGTTTGCAAAGAAGCAGACATCCATTCAAATTAATTTCAAAAAAGAGAGGAAGCAAAGGAAGGAGAAGATCTTATAGGCTTCATGAGAACCAGACAGTTACCAGTTACCACGCCACAAACCTCTCCATTTTACATAGTCTCTATTTTAAATGTATCTATAGCATTTCTTTCTGTTTTATAGCCAGCTTCTTCTGTCCTCTCTATACAGACTTCATTGTAATAACCTCAACCTCCAGAGTTTATATTACCCTTAAACCCATATCCATAAACATAACAGACATAGTTTTAGTAGCTAATGTCAAATTCCCAAAGGAAAAATCTGATGGACTCGGCTTTGGCTGAGTAGTCTACTTGTGGTCTGATCAGCCATATCCAAAGGTAATGATCATGTAATCTCTAGGTGTTGCTTTTTCTAGAGCTGTTAGCTGCATAAGTTCCTTAAAGAAAGATGTGGGAAAGGTTTAAATTATATGCATATGTAAAATACCACTAGGTGAGGGAAGAATGTGTACCCAAAGAGTAATACTCTATGGAATAGTATGCAGCCACAAAAACCATGTGTCAAAAAGTGCTTACTATCCTTCAACAAATGGCACTGGGACAACTAGATTTCCACATGTGAAAGGATGAAGTTGGAGCCTTACCTCACACCATACACAAAAATTAACTCAAAATGGATAAAAGAGCTAAATATAAGCACTAAAACTATAAGAGTCTTAGAAGAAAACATAGGTATAAATCTTAATGATCTTGGATTTGACAAGGCTTTCTTAGATATGACACCAAGAACACAAGCAACAAAAGAAAAAATAAATTAATTAGACTTCATAAAAATGAAAACTTTTTGCCTGTCAAATGACACCATCAAAAAAGTGAATAGACAACATACAAAATTGGAGAAAATATTTGCAAATTATATATCCAACAAGGATTTATATCCAGGATATATAAAGAAGTTCTCTAAACCAACAACAAAAGAAAAACAAACCAATTTAAAAATGGGGAAAGGACTTGAATAGACTTTTCTTTAAAGAAGATATACAAATTGCCAACAAATACATGAAAAGATGCTCAATGTCATTAGTCATTAAGGAAATGTATATCAAAATCATAATGAAATATCATTTCATCTCCCTAAAACTCTTAGAATAAAAGATAGGTGTAAAATTTCATAACCTTGCATTAGACAGTGGTTTCTTAGTTATGACACCAAAAGTAAAAGTGACAAAAGGAAAAATAGAGTACACCATCAAGAAAATGAAGAGAAAATCCACAAAATAGGAGACAATATTCCACCTACATACAGAATACATAAAAAACTCTTACAACTCGGGGCGCCTGGGTGGCGCAGTCGGTTAAGCGTCCGACTTCAGCCAGGTCACGATCTCGCGGTCCGTGAGTTCGAGCCCTGCATCAGGCTCTGGGCTGATGGCTCGGAGCCTGTTTCTGATTCTGTGTCTCCCTCTCTTTCTGCCCTTCCCCCATTCATGCTCTGTCTCTCTCTGTCCCAAAAATAAATAAAAAACGTTGAAAAAAAAATTAAAAAAAAAAAAAACTCTTACAACTCAACAATAAAGAGAAAATAACCCTTGGGGCACCTGGGTGGCTCAGTCGGTTGAACATCCAACTCTTGATTTCAGCTCAGGTCATGATCCCAGAGCCATGGGATCCAGCCCTACGTCAGGCTCCATGCTGAGCAGGGAGCCTGTTTAAGATTCTCTCTCTCTCTTGCTCTCTCTCTCTCCCCTCTGCCCCTCTCCAGAGAAAATAGCCATGGGGCGCTTGGATGGCTCAGTTGATTAAGTGTAAGTCCAACTCTTGACTTCGGCTTGGGTCATGATCTCATGAGTTCATGAGTTTGAGCCCCACATTGGGCTCTGTGCTGATAGTGTGGAGCCTGCTTAGGATTCTGTCTCCCTCTGTCTCTGCCCCTCTCCCACTTCCTCTCTATCTCTCTCTCAAAATAAATAAAAATAAACTTATAAAAAGAGAGAGAAAAATAATCCAATTATTAAAATAGGCAAAGGATTTGGATGGACATTTCTCCAAAGAAAACATGGATGTCTTCTTCTGTAAAATGTGGATAAAGGCATTTTACTAGAATGGCTAAAATTAAAAAACAATAAAGTGTGTTGACAAGGCTATGTAGAAACTGTGACCCTTATACATTGCTGATGGGAATGTAAAATGGTATAGCCACTGTGGAAGATGTTTCAGCAGTTCCTCAAAAAGTTAAACACTGAGTTACCATATGACACAGCAATTCCACTCCTAGGTATATACTCAAGAGAGCTGAAAACATGTCTACACAAAAACCTATTCGTGAATATTCATAGCAGTGTTATTCATAATAGTCAAAAATAGAATGAATCCAAATGTCCATCAATTGATGAACAGATTTTTTAAAATGTGGTACATCCATAAAATTGAATATTCATCAGCAATAAAAGAGAGTGAAGCTCTGATACATGCTATCACATGGATGAATATTGAAAACATTATCATAAGTGAAAGTAGCCAGACACAAGAGACCACATGTTGTATGATTCTGTTTGTAGGAAATACCCAGAACAGGCAATTTATAAAAACAGAAAGTAAATTAGAGTTTTCTAGATGCTGTGGAAGAGGGGAGACTGGCTAGTGATTGCAAATGGCTATGGAGTTCCTTTTTGGGGTGATGAAAATGTGCTGATAGTGGTAATAAACTAGATAGTGGTAATGTTTGCACAACTCTGAATATACGAAAAAAATCCCTACTGAATTGTATATTTAAAAGGATGCATTTCTGATACATGGGTTATAGCTCAAAAAAGCTGTCACTTTTTAAACATCCATATTGATTTTTTCATCTTTCTTAACTATAAAAGTAATATATGCTTATGTAAAATATCATACTTTCAAAAGTTCATAACACAAAAAAAGAATCCAATAATAAGTTCCCACAAGGAAGTCATAGTAATTTGGTGGGGGATGGCATATGCCACTAGGGTTATTTCTCTAAATATTAATTTTTTACCAAAACTGAACATTTTATATACTGTTACATACTGTAAAATTTATATTTTGCAATTTATTCTTCCTCTTAGCATATATCAAAATCACATTAAGTCAGTAAATAAAATTCTACCTCCTTTGTAATTTCTATTTAGTATTACACTGTATGAATGTAACCATTTATTTGGCCATTTCTCTATAGGTGTACTTTGGAATTGTTTCCAGTTTTCCTTCATTACAAACAATGTTTCAGAAGGCATCCTTCATAAGTAATTTTTTATAAAAATTTCCCTGTGGATAAAAGTCACATGTCACTATGTCCTTACAGGTACGTAGTGGGTAGTGGGTATCTGCTGTTTGATCTGCCCACTACGTTCCCTCCTCTTCCTATAACAGATCCCATTTTTCTTTGGGGGAATTGCCTCTCCCTATTCCATATGGTTCTGGTGGGGCTGCACATCAGAGTACCCTGCTACTTGGGTCATGGTAATTGGTCAAACAGGACCTATTGACCCAAGCAGAGCTATCAGATTCCTTCCATGGGATTTTACATATGGATGGTGGAAAAGAGAGAACCTTTCTCTGCCTGGGGGTAGTTCCCTGAGACATGGGAACATGGAGCTCTCTCAAGCCCAAGTACCTCTTTCCTAGTACCTGCAGGGAGCCCACTCAGAGGCAGAAAAATAAGTGAGAATAGCACTGCACAAAAGAAAGAGATTCAAAATGGGCTAATGACATAATTCTACTTATTGGATGCAGCCCTGCCTGAAGTAATATCCACCCCTGGACTTCCCAGTTATATAAAAAATTCTCTATTTTCAAGTAATGGAAAGCCTTACTGGTTTAGTACTTTATTCAGCATTTTTTTACAACTGATGTCAGAGCCAGATTTCTGACTGGAGGGCTGGATGTTCCAGTTTTCCAGTTGATGCTAAAAGAGAAATGCCCCTGATGCTCACATATATGTAGTCAGCACAATCCACACAGCCCCTGAACACCTAGCACTGTTTAGCTAGCCTGGTTTCTAGCAACCAAGTTCCCTTTCCCCTTCCGGACACACCTTTGTGACATCTCCTTTAAGACTACTTTTTTTTTTCTTTTTTTAAAATTATTTATTTATTTATTTATTTATTTATTTATTTATTTATTTATTTATTTAGAGAGCGAGCACAAGTGTGGGAAGGGGCAGAGAGAGAGGGAGAAATAGAATCCCAAGCAGGCTTCATGCTGTTAGAACAGAGCTTGACCCAGGCTCAAGCTTACAAACTGTGTAATCATGGCCAAAGCTGAAATCAAGAGTTAGATGCTTAATCGACTGAGCCACCAGGTGCCCCTACTTTTTTTTTTTTTTTTTAAGTAGGCTCCACGCCTAGCATGGAGCCCAATGCGGGGTTTGAACTCATGACCCATGAGCTGAAATCAAGAGTCAGGCACTTGGGTGCCTGGGTGGCTCAGTTGGTTGAGCATCCAACTTTGGCTCAGGTCATGATCACACAGTTCGTGGGTTCGAGCCCCACGTTGGGCTCTGTGCTGACAGCTCAGAGCCTGGAGCCTGCTTCAATTCTGTCTCCCTCTCTCTCTGCCCCTCCCCTGCTCACACTCTGTCTCTCTTTCTCTCTCTCTCAAAAATAAATAAACATTTAAAAAATTAAAAAAAAAAAAAGACTCAGGCACTCAACTGACTGAGCTACCTTTAAAGTGTGCATTTGGGAGAAAGAAAAGGAGAAGACATGGAAATACATGAAATGTAATTTACCCCAAGACTTGAGACTGTATGTGAGGGGTGGCCTAGCTTATAAATTCAGAACATTCACTTGAAGACTAAAAATAGCAAGAGATTTTACTTTACTGTTAAAATTCTAGTTTGCTTACACCTGATTACATTTGTAAAAATAATAGTACCTATTTTAATCATCTCTGGATGCCATGACAAAATACCATGGGCCAGATGGCTTAAACAACAGAAAATTATTTCTCACATTTCTCTAGACTAGAAAACTGAGATCAGGGGGCCAGTGTGGCCAAGTTCTGGCAAGGACTCTTCCTGGTTTGCAACAAGGTACTTTCTCACTGTGTCCTTACATAGCCTTTCTTCTGTGTGCTTGTGGAGACACATGGGGTGGAGGGTCTCCTCCTCTTCTCATAAGGCCACCAATTTCATCATGAAGGCCCCAGCCTCGTGATCTAATCCAACCCTAATTACTTCCCAAAGGCTCCATCTCCAAACACCATCACATTGGGGGTTAGGGCCTCATCACATGAATTTGGGGAGGAGTGGACACAAATATTTTATACATAAGTGTTGGAATATTATTAAAGGATTTTTTATATTTTTAATTCATGACACTCATAACAGCCATGTATAGGGGAAGCTACATTTATATCACATTACACAATCCAGAAGACCTTAAGGGACTTTCCCAGAGTGACACAGTCAGTGTTCCCCTCACCTCTGGACTAATTTCATTGTCTTATGAGCCTAGAGGCTTCTAATAATTTTTTCAGCCACATGCAATGTCACATTAGGTATGGCAATGCTAACACCACAAGGTGTTTATGCTACTTTTATTTGCAGTACACAAGCCTTTTCCCTCTGTCTCAGGTTCAATACCAGGTTATATTGAAGTCAGTTAATAAACAGGTAAGTATTGTAATAAACATGACTACATAGGGTGCACAGCTTTACAAGACAATGGCAGATTGAAATGTAAAAACTAATATTATTCTCATTCTGTGACATTGACTATACTGCAATCTCTATCCATCCAAAGGCTCACCCAGAGTCTGAGTCACCCTTGACCCAAGACTCTTTTCCTCACTCACTACATCAATTCATTACCAAGAGTCTTCTTGCAAAACAGGAGTGGGATCCACCCCATCTTTTCATCTCCATCATCACCAGTTCTTGTGATGAGATCCTACCTGGTTTCTTTGTGTCTTCCCCGTTGCCAGGCTTGCCAAATAACACTGAACACCCAGTTAAACTTGGGCAACTGATAAGCACTGATTTCAGATAAACAACGAACACTTTTTAGTATTAAGTATATCCCATACAATATTTGGGGCATGCCTACCTATTGTTAATTTGAATTTCAAATTTAATTGGGAATCTTGTAATTTTATTTGCTAACGCTTGCAACCCTGCCTCTTGTCTGTCTCCAGTCCTCACAGTCAGCAGAGTAAGCTTCTGAAAATGCCAAACTGATCATGTTACTTTGATCCCATGCTTACATTGTTCAATATTGTGTCATTACTCTTGGGGGGTGGGGGAATCCCAATTTCTTAAAAGTAAGCCCTGAAGATCTATTCTTGAAGGTAAATGGTTTAGGTTCTGGAACCAAACTGCTTGGGGGCTTATTTTAAATATCCCACTCGGAGGAGCCTTTCCAACATCCATATCCTAACTGAATAACTCCTAGCATCCCTCATTGTGTCCTTTACTTGCCTATCATAGCCCTTGTGGAGGAGGCCATGGATCGCTTACTCTGCACTCCTCCTGTTTCCAAGTAAAAGGACTTCTACTAGACTAACATGTGTCACCACTTATCCCACCCCTAGTGGAGGAGCAACAACTCCTCCGATTGGTGGGTTTGAGAGAAGGAACTGGGCACGCCTGGCCCTATTCCTCACACCAGAAGAGGTTGCTTCTCTAAACTCCTCTATGCTTGCAAGGTAGGCTTGATGGGTCAGGCTCAGCCCTGCAGCTTGAGGTTTTGAGGCAGAAGGGCGATATGTCCAATTCAGGAGGGAAACATTAACAAGCTGAGCTGGCTATACCTCAGCCATGTTCATTTGAACAGCAATGAAGATGATATTTTTATCTCTATCTCCTTTACTTCTGTGTCTCTTAGTTTCTAAACCAAGGAGGGATGTGAATGTGGGGGGGGGGGGCGGGGGGATCAGTGACTTAATTACTAGCCTCCTGGACCCTCAGTAGCATTCACTACAATTTGTATTTACATGTTTATTTTTTTAAGTTTATTTATTTTGGGGGGGAGGGGCAGAAAGAGAGGGAGAAAGAGAGAATCCCAAATAGGGCTTGAACCCACAAACCGTGAGATCATGACCTGAGCCAAAATCAAGAGTTGGACACCTAACTGACGGAGCCACCCAGGTGTCCCTGTTTAGCTGGTTTTTAATGTGTGGAGACTATGCCTATTTTTGTTCACTATTGTGTCCCCAAAATCTACTACAGTGCTAGGCACATATTTCTATCTCCTCAATATCAGGATGATTGAATAAATAAATGAGACCTTGATGCCTACCAGCGTTGCCACCCACATCACTCTGAGAATAGTTAAGCCCAGACTTGGGATGGTAATTGAGTGTGAACTCTGATCACTTGCTGATAGGTGTTTGGAGCTCTGGGGCCATGCCCAAGCTCATCATGAAACTGCACACATGCCAGAGTGGTAAATGTAGGTAAATGCATAGATTTGCCCACCTTGGCTTTGAAGCATCAGGACCACGTTGTCCCCACCAGATGTACCTGCTTTGAGCAATGTCAGTCTGGGTGGGATTTGAGCTGCTCTTCTCTTATGGACACAGATTTGGATATTTAGTCACCTCCTGCTGGTCTCTTCCTACAGCTGAGTGAGTCCTGCAGGTGATGCCCTAGTCCAGTTATTCCGGGCTTCCTCCACTTTCCCACTGGGTCCAGTGGAGGCCCAGTAGATGTTACCTACATGAATTATGAGAGATAGTTTCACAGCCCATAAACCTCGCTGCAGTGGGAGGAAACAGTGCAAACTGGCTTCAGTTGAGGCAAATTGCAAGCAACATCTTTCGTGCGACAGTCAATTTAGCTGTAATTCAAAGACTTTCTTCCAACACTTGGAGTTCTGCCTAAGGGAAGTCTCCTTGATGTAACCTAGACCCTGAAGTTGGTAATTTTCTGCCTAACAAATATTTATTGAATACCTTCTACTTGGGAGTGGCATCATATGCACATTTAACAGAAGTTAACACAACTATGGAGTAACAACAATAGTAATAGCTAAACCTTCTGCACCACTTATAATGGGCCAGACACACAGGCTTTACCAGTATTAACTCATTTAATTTTCACAACCTCCCCAAGGTTGGCGTCATTATTATCACCATTTTACAGATAGGAAACAGCTACACAGAAGTTTAATAATTTGTCCAGAGTCTGACACTAAGTAGTCAGTGATGGAACAGACCTTCAAACCTAGGCAGCCTGTCTCTGGTGGACAGGTTCTGAACCATACCTCTACACCATCTGCTTCCTAGCATGTGGATGACTATTTAAATAGTGAGTTCATTTCTACCTACCAGTTTATTTAATGAGCTTAGGGACAGGGGTTCCCTGTGCCTCTTAGAATAAGTGTATCTTGCTGCATTGAGGGTGATGCTGTTATTTAAAGATCCTACTGTTGAAGCATTAACATAAACTAGCTAGTTCACCTGCTGAAATAGTGATCCGTTCCCATGTTAGGGTAAAAATGACAGCGTAGTCTTTTAAAGAGATGGCATGTTGGCCTCCAACATAGCAAAATTCTAAGGAAGTGTTCAAGGGCAATTTTAACTGTATGAAATTTATACGTTAAATCCTGGCTTTAGAACTGAATTTCCATTTAAGATGTGCTGAGTTCTGGGCATATAAACCCAGTCATTATCTCTGCTTTCACTTACACTCTTAGTGAGCCCCTTCTTCCTTGCTGACAGAACCCCGGTTTTTGTTCAGGGCAGCAATGTATCCAGTCACTGCTGATGAATCATTATGGGTCTCTGATAATAATGGCAATTCTTTCCCCACTTTCCCAGCTTCCCTCTGCAGTAAGGTTGTATGACTTAGTTCTGGCCAGTGAGATACAAAACTATAAAGCTAAATATGTTGGAGGACTTCTGGAAAAGCCATGACCTTCCTAATAAAGGGAGATAGATATAGCTTGAGCCATACCTTCCCTTTCTTTCTGCACTGAATACAGATATGACAGCTGGAGTAATGGCAACCATGAGGGAAAATCATACAGACAAAAAGAAAATAATTGAGACACCATCCTTTATATCACTGACTAGTGAACCAGTATCAGCAACTGTCCAGCACCAAACATAGAACTCTTTACATTACTTTTACTTGTAGCCAGAAATGTTCCTTTACTGATAAACCTGCTCTGATGGAGTTCACCATTCAGTTGGGCACACAGACATTAATTAAACCTAGCATATGGATATATCTGTATATCTGTTCCCTCCCTTCCTTCAGGCCTTGGCTTAGGAGAAATGGCACAAACTCAGTCTTTTGGGATGATCTTTTTCCTACCTTTCCATATTTCTCCTCAGCCACCAGCTGCTGACCTGGGCAATCCTTAGCTCATTCTGAAGGTAGGAGGTCTTGATGACCCTCATTCTATATTCTTCCAAACCTATTATCTTTGCCAGGCCCTTCTAGGCAGGGCCTAAACTTTTCAATCTCAAAATCTAAGAGAAGATTCCTTTTTCTGAGTGGTCTACTCTCTCCCTGAGACAGAAAGTAGTTTCAAATGTTATCTCGCCACCCAATCACACAAAGAATATATAATTACTAACTGAATGAATGCCAAGTCAACGATTCAGTGAGAAAATATAACAAGGGAATCTGACCTGGTTTTGATGAGGGGCTCAGAGAAGGCTGTTAACATTACTTTTGAAATACATCTCGAGTCAGATCACTCCTCCTTACCCTCCACCACCTCAGTCCCACCCAGCACCTTCTCTTACCTGTATGTATCCTACAGGCTCCCAGCTCCTACTCTTGTCCCTTTGCTGCACAGAAGCCAGAGGGAGCCTGTAAAGACAAAAGTAAAATCATGTTACTTGTGTGCAGAAGTTCCCTTTATCACTTGGGGGGTGAGGGGGTAGGAAATCCAGAGTCCTTACCATGGCCTGCAAGGCCCTCCATGGTCTGCCTTCCCTTCCCTATTCTCTCGAAGACCTCATCTCCCTCACTCTCCTCCTTGCTGCTCACCGGGCAGCAGCCACACTGGCCTCCTTGCTGTTCTTTGAACAGGCCAA
This sequence comes from Acinonyx jubatus, assembly GCF_027475565.1. NCBI lineage: Eukaryota > Metazoa > Chordata > Mammalia > Carnivora > Felidae > Acinonyx > Acinonyx jubatus. The sequence goes on along the minus strand of NC_069384.1, from coordinate 131,759,708 downwards.
GAGCACTCCCACTTGCAGGGTTTTTGCACCTGCTATATGCTCCCTCAATCCTTACAGTCTCTGCTCAAATATCCCTCAGCGAAAAACCTTCCCTGTCCACCGTCTAAAGTAACAGTCCCATCCCCACCTTGGCTTCTTCCTTCTTACTGTGCTTTATTTTTCTTCTTAGCACATCTAGCCTCCTGACAGATTGCACATTTTCACATTTATTTTATGTCTCCCTGCCTAGAATATCCATTCATGAGAGAAGGTCATTTATTCAGAAGCACAAGTGAAGGAGTAAGAACAAGGAGACAAAGGAGAAAAACCAAAAACCAAAAAACAAACAAAAAAGGTAGGTTATGAGTAGGCAACCAGGCTCAGTCTTGATGCAGACTCTCTGAGGAAGTGTGCTGAACATTCCTCAGAATTGTCCCACCAAGAAATGGGGAAGCTGAGCTATTTATATACCACCCCCTGGTCCTCATTGATTGAGAGCTGTTCCTGGGGGGGATTCAGCCACCAGAACTTCCAGTTTGCACTGCACCTAAATGAAGGGTGCCCCACAGTACCTCAGAGAACCTTCAGACCGAGAGAGGTTCCACGCTGAGGCAGGAAGCTTGTGTGATGCAGGGAACCATCGGCTCACCACAGCTGTGGGTGAGCTCAGAGGTACGCCAAGGGATGTGGGCAAGACATCAGCAGGGTCTGCTATAATCTCCTTTATCCATTTCTTTTCTTTTCTTTAGCTGATTTGTGGGAATTCTCTGTATATTTTATGTATCACTTCCTTGTAAGTTATTACCACTCTGTCACCTCCAGTCTATCACCCATCTGTTGACTTTGTTTATGGTACCAGAAATCTTTAATTTTGTTGTCATTAACTTCATCAGTTATTTCCTGTATGGTTTTTACTTTTTGACATCTTAAGAAATTCTTCTCCATTCCAACTTCATAAAAAATACATTTTCTTCTAATAGATAAATGGCTTTGTCTTTCTTTTGTAAAGTTTATTTATTTTGAAAGAGAGAGAGTGTGCACAAGCATGAGCAGGGGGATGGGCAGAGAGAGGAGGAGAGAGAGAATCCCAAGCAGGCTCCATGCTGTCAGCACAGAGTCCAATGCAGGGCTCAATCCCGCAAACCATGAGAACACGACCTGAGTTGAAATCAAGAGTCAGATACTTAACCAACTGAGCCACACAGGTGTCCTGCTCTAAGTCTTTCATATTTGGCTTTTAATCTACCTAAAATTCATTTCTGTGTGTAGACAAGGTAGACATTTAATTCTAGTTTTCTCCATATAGTGAGTCAGTTTTCTAAAGACTACAGATGAATAATCCACCTTTTCCCTACCAAGTTATGATGGTGCTATATACACCAAACTCGAATGTGTACATATGGGTTGGTTTTTACATTCTATCCATTTGGCACCCATTCAGCTTTTCAACCAATTCTTTATTTTGGCAATTACATTAAAATTTTTTTTAATGTTCGTTTATTTTTGAGAGAGAAATAGAGTGTGAGTGGGAGAGGGGCAGAGAGAAAGGGAGAAACCAACTGAGTCACCCAGGCACCTCAGCAATTATATTTTTTAACATTAATTTATTTTTAAGTGGGAGAGAGAGACAAAGTGTGAGCGGGGGAGGGGCAGAGAGACAGGGAGACACAGAATCCAAAGCAGGGATGGAACATGGGGCTTGAACCCATGAACTGTGTGATCATGACCTGAACCAAAGTTGGCTAGCAATTACATTTTTTAGAGCCAGTATCCTTGGTTGAAACCACCAATTCTTGTTTCATATTTGGAATGTCTTACTTAGGATTAAGATTCTTGTTCATATCCTATCAATAGGTCTTTTTCTGATTTAGGTTGTTCTGTTTGTGGTTATTCTCTCACAGTAATTGTTTTTCTTAAATTGTTCCATGATTTTTGGCTGTGGGCTTATCTTCAGTCTGTTGAGACTATTAACCACCTCTGCTTCTGGGATCTACCTGGAAGCTATAGCAACGACCAAGCTTAAAAACACCCAGTTTTCCACTGGGTGCCTCTCAGGGTACTGCCTTTTCCCTTCATCCCAACTACCAATATTCTCATGGGACAGCCAGCCAATTTGGTTCATAGTGGTAGTCACCATCTCAATCAAACTCTCTCTCAATCTGATATCTCTGACTGCCCCAAGCCTCACTCCCACCCAAGACTTATTTTTCCCCAAACAAAACATTCAAAAATCCTTCAGTCATTCCTTATGTCATGGCTTTGAAACTCCTGATCACTCTCCAATGGGCATATTTTGTCACTGTCCATCTTAAGATGTGTGTCCAGACCAGAATGTAATGTTTTGGGTGTTCATATAACATTTGGCCAGGTGAATATCAAGGTTGTAAAAATTCTTTTTTTTTTCTTTATTTAAACCTGGAAGTTTTCAGTGAAATAGTTTAATTGTTAAGCTTCTGAGAGGGAATCCTCAGATGTGAGAAAATCATCCTAGCAAAGGAGAGTGAGATTGTTCTAATCACAGAATGGACTTGAAGGAATGAACTGATAGAAACAGAATGATTAAAAGAACAATATGAAGCAGTCTTCTTAGGCATGTGTATCATTATCAGACATGCCTGGGACAGAGAAATCACAAGGAGACTAAGGAAAAGACACAATGAAACGCAAAAACAAAAACAAAAACAAATAGTGTGGGTATATGAATGGGGAAAAGGAAGATTCTGGATTTGGGGAAAATCAAGAAAGAATTAGATTCAGAAATGAGAAGTCCTGGGGGGAAAAAAAAAGAAAATTCATAAAATTTCCCCATTCATTTCTGAGGGAAGTTTTGAAAACCAAAAAAGAATAGATTATCTTTTTAAGTGAATGAAATTTATGATCTAAGTTATTTGCATAATGCTGCCCAGTGTTTGCTCTCCAAAAATTACTCCTAAAAACTATATAATAGGGACATTTGCATGAAAAATTATTTAGAGGAACGTCTGCAACTAAATCAGGGAGTGCGTTTTTGGCAGATAAAACCAACTGGTTTTGAAATTTAAGAATATCTTCATTCTCAAGTATCGGAGAAGATAAAAAATGAAAAATTTCAGTTCAAAATGGAAAGAATTTTACAGTTAGCTAATTCATACTAATCCCTTTTGTGGATCCAAGTGTCAAAGGTATAGTGGCTTATATGTGTTTGTGGAATGAATGAAGGAAAGAATGAATAAACGAGTAAAAAATACGATGAAAGAAAGAAGGGGAAGAGGAAAGAAGGAAGGAAGAAGGAAAGAGTGTTGATAATACTATCAGAATTCAGGGCATCAGTGCCCTTCGAATTCTTTCAGGAATTTCCCTGCTAAATTGGGGCAGTAGAGATGACTTACAAATGAAACACTTGCAGACTCTTACTTTACCCTTCTTTTATTCTCTAATTTCTGGAGCTCATGAAAAAATTTGGTCATATATTTGCAAATATATGTGCAAATATATGAAATTGATAGTGCTGATGACATCAGATACCATCCCTTCCTCTACTCCTCTTTTTATCAGAATTCCTTGAGAAAGCTATTTGATGTGTTCTCCTCTCCTCCATTCACAACTGTACCTTCTCCAGGTCCTCTCCTCCTCTTCTCCCACTCTAGCCAAGCACTCCCCCTGATTACCCCACCAAGGCACCAGTGGCCAAGTTTCAACCCTCATCTCTTTGATCTATCAGCAGCAGTGACATCCAGTTGATCAGCCCCTTCTAAAAATACTCTCTTCTTCTGCCTCCCAGAAGTCCACACTTACTGGGGTTCTTCCTCACCTAGCTATTCCTCCTGAGACTCCTTTGCTGATTCTTCCTTATTTTCTTCATCTCTGGAAGTGCCCCAGGACTTAGTCCTTAGACTTCTTTTTGTATCAATATTTGTTTCTACCTATATGTTGACTCCCAAATTTTCATCTGACTGTCCTTAGAGAGTGTTAAAAATGAAAAAGATGGGGCACCTGGGTGGCTCAGTCAGTTAAGTGTCTGATTTTGACTCAGGTCATGATCTCATGGTTCGTGAGTTCAAACCCCGTGTCCAGCTCTGTGTTGACAGCTCAGGGCCTGAAGCCTGCTCTAGATTCTGTCCCCTTCTCTCTCTGCCCCTCCCTCTCCCACCTCATGCTCTTTCTCTCTCTCAAAAATAAATAAACATTTTTAAAAAATGAAAAAGTTGCACATGCTGTAGTAGATAGAATAATGCCCCCCCCCAAGATGTCCATGTCCTAATCCTTGGAACCTACAAATATGTTACTGCTGTGGACAATTGTATCTCCCCAAACACACACAAAAAATCCTAATTCCCAATATGGCTGCATTTGGAGATAAGGCCTAAAATAAGGTAACTAATGTTAAATAAAGTCATGATGGGGACTCCTGATCTGATAGGACTAGGTACTCACCTTTATAAGAGGAGACATCAGAGAGCTCTTTCTCTTAGCCATGTGAGGACACAACAAGAAGGCAGCTATCTGCAAGATGGGATGAGAACTCTTACAGGAACCAAATTGACCAACCCCTCACTCTTGGACTTCCCAACCTCTAGAACTTTGAAAAAATAAATTTCTATTGTTAAAGTCACCCAGTCACTGGTGTTTTGTTATAGCAGCCCAACCAGATTGATACAACTACCTTACATGGGGAAAGGGACTTTACAGATGTAATGAAGAATCTTGAGATGGGTAAATGGTCCTAGATTATACAAATGGGTGCAATGGAATCACAAAGTACCTTCTCTGGGGAAGCAGGAGGGTCAGAGTCAGAAAGATGGGATGGTAGAAGCAGAGATCTGAGAGAGATCTGTAGATGCTATAGTGCTGGCTTTCAAGATGGAGGAAGGGGTCATGAGTGAAGGAATGCAGGTGGCCTCTTGAAGCTGCGAAAGACAAGGAAATGGATTATCTCCTAAAGCATCCAGAAGGAACACAACTCTGCCAACATCTTGATTTTAGCCCACGGAAGACCCATTTCAAACTTTTCATTTCCAGAATTGTAAGATAATACATTTGTGTTATTTTAAGCCACTGAGCTTATGGCAATTTGTTATAGCAACAACAGGAAAAACTAATAATATGCCAGAATTTTTTGAAGTGAAGTATACTGATTGCTGAAACTTTCTTCAATACGCATCAAAAATATAAGATGGTTTGGGGTGCCTGGGTGGTTCAGTTGGTTAAGCATCCGACTCTTGATCTCAGCTCAGGTCATGATCTCACAGTTTGTAAGTTTGAGCCCCATGTTGGGCTCTGCACTGGGTTCATGAGTTCAAGCTCCATGTTGGGCTCTGCACTGACAGAACAGAGCCTGCTTGGGATTCTGTCTCTCCCTCTCTCTGCCCTTTCCCTGCTTGCACTCTCTCTTATTTTCTCAAAATAAATAAAGTTAAAAAAAAGATACACACACACACACACACATATATGTTGTGTGTGTGTGTGTGTGTGTGTGTGTGTGTATAAAAGGTTTACAGGACCGATAGAGGGGTAGATAGGTACTTAGATGTGTGATGAAGCACACACAGCAAAGTGTTAATGGTAGAATCTAAGTGATGGGTACATGGGTGCTAACTTAAAATTCTTTCAACTCTTCTGCATGTCTGAAATTAAAAAAATTTAAAATGTTGGGGAAAGGCAAAAAATTAGGTAAATATTGTAATTTTTCCAAAATTTGTTATTTGGCTTCCAGAAAAGAAAAACATGTGTCTTCTTGCCTCTTCCCTCACAAAGGCTTGGAATTTCTCTGAAAGTTTTGTTTCAACCTATTACATTGCCTCGTCCCCCTGGTGACTAAGTGCATGTGTTTTATAAAGGGCTAGAACACAGCAAAGGTAATTAGACCCTGTGGAGACTGAAGACTTAACCTTGACATCAACAGCAACATGCAGTAATCAACTGGGTTAACTAGCCTAAGGAAAAAGAGCATGTAACCACAGGGGATGCTAATACGTGGGCTTGCAACTGAAATGGCTCAGTAGCTTCTCAAGCCTGAACTGTGAGGTGCTCTGATAATTGCTAACTATCCTTACTTCAAGGGGAAAAAGCTAGGAAAAAATCTATGTTACTTTCTGGAACTGTGCCCCACTCTTGTCTTTATAAGAAAATTGTTGTTTTCCTAGGAAATACTATTGGGCAGTGAAAACAACAGACAGTATCTACAGGTCTTTCTGTCCATTAGGAAGTGAGATTAAGAGAAAATCTTTGGATGTGACCATTTGCATCCAAAGTTTGACATTTGTATATCTCAGAAGCCATAGCATGGAGGATGTGGGGAGAGTTGGTTTCTTTGGGATGTTTTCTGATAGATATGGGAAAGAGGGGGTATTATTTTAATATACTAGCTACTCCGAGGCGCCTGGGTGGCTCAGTCGGTTAAGTGTCACACTTTGGCTTAGGTCATGATCTCATGGTTTGTGGGTTTGAGCCCTGTGTTGCACTCTGCACTGTCAGCTTGGGATTCTCTCTTCCCCTCTCTCTCCCTGCCCCTCCCCTGCTCATGCTCTCTCTCTCAAAAATAAACATTCAAATATGTGTGTGTGTGTGTGTGTGTGTGTGTATGTGTGTGTGTGTGTATGTATATACCTATATACTAACTGCTGTTTTCCATACCCAGTAGTGACTTTCTTCTCACCCTACACCTTCCCCTATCCTCACTGCATGGTGAGGGCAGGCTGAGGCCTGCAAATTCTTCTGCAAAGAATTTGAAGTCTGATTCTATGCCTTTTGAGTTTCTAAGCAGGCCTTTGAAATTCATTACAAAATAACAAGGTTTTCCTTTACAAAAACTGTGCTTTTTGAGAGAGGGCACAGTTTTGAGTTACAAAATCTTGGTTACAGCATCAAAAACAAAGCTCTGAAGCAATGAGCGTATATAATGTACACCAACACCATCTTGCCAGGAGTTGAGACAAAGGCCAGACCTCTCTCTTTGGGTGAGATTAATTTTTCCCTACACACTAAACCTTTCCGTACCTCAGTTTTCTCATTATGAAATGGAATTTAAAATGCTGACCTTAAAAAAAAATAATAATAATAAAAATAAAAAAATAAAAAAAATAAAATGCTGGCCTTGGGGCACCTGGGTGGCTCAGTCGGTTAAGGATCCGACTTCAGCTCAGGTCGTGATCTCGCAGTCCGTGAGTTCGAGCCCGGCGTCAGGCTCTGTGCTGACAGCTCAGAGCCTGGAGCTTGTTTCAGATTCTGTGTCTCCCTCTCTCTCTGACCCTACCCCGTTCATGCTCTGTCTCTCTCTGTCTCAAAAATAAATAAATGTTAAAAAAAAAATTAAAATGCTGGCCTTGCTGCCTTGTCAGGGTTAAGGGATATAACATAGGTGATGTTCCTAGCAGTGTCTGGCATATACTGGCACTCCCCTTCTTTTCCTTCTTCGTTCTCTTGCTGATCAAGTCATTCCTGAGGGAAAGAAAAGCAGAGTCTGTCTTGGGTATGTGGACTTTAAAAATAAAATTGTCAGCTATTTTACCAGCAAAAAAAAAAAAAAAGAAAGAAAGAAAGAAAAAAGAAAAGAAAAAAAAAGAAAAAAGAAAAAGAAAAAGAAAAAAGAAAAGAAAAGAAAAGAAAAGAAAAGAAAAAAGAAAAGAAAAGGTTTATTCAGGAATAACAGACGAATTGTAATTCGGGACAAATGATCTACAGCAAAACCACTGGCAGGTGGAGAACAAAGCAAAGGAACAGGCTTTTTTAGAGAAAGGGGGGGCGTTGGGAGGGGCTGTTACAAACAAAAAGTCCATACAAACAAAAAGTAAACTGGGAGTTCCACGTACAGTGGCTTCTTTGGCTGGTTGGGACAGTTTCTGGTTGGCTGGGCTGTTGTTGGGCAAGGAGGAAATCTTTCTTCTTCCCCAGCCCGGCTGGTAAAGTAGTTGCTACAGTAGTATGGACTTGCAAAGTACTTCTTTTCCCTGGTGGGTGTGCAAGTGACAAGGAGTGGCAGGGCATCAGAGCTCCCCCTTCTGGCCTCCATTGGGACATGACTGTCTTTGGTTTGAAACCTAGCTCTCCAACCTAGTGCACCTGTGACTGAGCAAGTGCCTTAAGCTTTTTTTATTCACCTGTATAATGGAGGTCATTGCACACCTGCCCCCTGAAAGAGTGAGAAAATACATAGGAAGTGCTTTATATATTTATTCTTCCAACAAATCTCTTAATAAGTTAATGTTGTTCCAATGTGTTTTGCTCCCCCTTACTTTGGTCTCACCCCCTTCCCTTGTAGGCACTGCCAGCCAGGGTCCACTACTGCCACAGTTCTATCCCCCCCACCTTCTGTCCAGACTCCCTCCCTTCTCCTTCTGGCTCCCAGTATGCCCCAAGGAAAGGAGGGGACTGGAACAAGAGCCAGGGTGAAAAGGAGGGCAAGCCTAATTTCAAACTCAACCATTTCAATTTGCAGCTTGTCTTCTGCAGAGAGCGGAGGGCTTTCCCTTTAGATCCCACAGAGCATGATTTTCACCTCCCCTGCGCCTCATCTGATCCAGTCATCACACTTGCCCCGATGTCCGTCGGCTGCCACTCAGCAGCGCGAGGACCTCCCAGGCCCTTTGTTTACTCCTATTCCCAGCCTGCTCACTTTACGCAGGAGCTGACAGGAATGAAGAGTTCCCCTCTCCTTTGTCCATAATGGTCCAGCCAGAGACTGAAGATTTTGGCCTGCTTTTGTTCCGATGATCCATAATGCACTCTTTCTGCTAAAATATTGTATAGTGACGAAGCCCATCTCTGGAAAGTCAAAGCAAAGATTTTAGTAGGCAAATGATAACCCACTCCCTGTGTTACAGGCCTAAATTTGGCAAGCACAAGCTGAGGGACCTCAGACAGCTTGACCCGTGCGGGCTTGAGTTAGACCTGCAGGAAATGTTCTCAGGTTTCCCCAGAGCATACATTCCAGGAGTCTAGAGGTAGGCATGGATCTCTGTAATCTTCAGACCCAGGCTCCCATGAATGATTTGGGGCCAAGTCAGGACTGCAACCTAATACCAAAGATGCTCATTCCAGAGTCTCTTGAGTCTATGCAGCCAGTGGCTCTGGGAGAAACCAGTTATAATCAGTCAGTCAGAAGTTTCTAATAGCAAGAATATTAAGAATATTTAGTAACATATGCCAGCCACTGAGGTAACATTTATACCCATTAACCCTTTAATGAGCCATAAGAGCCCTAGAAAGTACATTACAGAGGAGGAAACAGAGATCCTTATTCCATATGGATGCATGTACAACTTTTCCTCAGCCCCAGCTAGGTAGGGGGCTTGCTTTTTAAATCCATCTGGTAGCATCCAGCTACATTTTGTACCATATATAAATGCTTGGGAATTACTGATTTATTATATTAACACTCTGCTATTTTAATATAGGAAGGGATGGTGTGTGCATGTGTGTGTGTGTGTGTGTGTGTGTGTGTGTGTGTGTGTATTAGAAGTATACTGTCCCAGTTCTTAATTATCCACACCTAAGAAATGACCAATTGGCTAACCTACATGCCTATAAATCAAGTATCTGATATAGACTGATAATGCCTTATGCCAAAATAGACAAATTGAGTAATCTGAAATTCTAATATCTATGAACTATAGACATGCTTATTTTATAGTTTGTCCCCTAAAATTACACACAATTTTTTATTACAATAATTATAATAATAGCTAACATTTCTGAGCACTTTCAGACCCTCAGCCCAACACATACATGCTACTTTATTCCCTCCCACAGCCACCCACAGGGCAGAGACTACCAGGGCTCTCAACTGTAGAGGAGGAAGGAAGGCCCAGAGAGATTAGACAGCTTGCTGAGGTCACATAGCTAGGAAGTAACAGACCAAGGTTAGACTCCAGGCTTTGCCTCTAGAAACCATGCCATTAACCACAAGGCATGCTGGGGGAAAGTGGCTGACATACAAAAAAAAGATTAAAAAATAAAGAGTATTAGGGGCAGACAGAGTAAAAGGAGGAAGTCCGTGAACTAACAGGGTCTGGTCTTTCCAGGAGAAATCCTTCCTTGGTTCCCCTGCAGAATGAAAGCCTCAAGCCACAGGGAAGCAAAAGCGTGAAAAGGGCCAGGGAGACTTATTCAGAAACTTTGCGGGGTTGGGGGTGGGCAGCTTTGTGTTTCACCTCAACACTTTTCCTTTCTTCAAATTCAGTTCATCTTTCCTGAACCCATATCATTCTGTTCCAACAATGCCCTTTCTCCCTGCTTCAAAAACCATCATCTGGCCTGTGGATGATTTTTATTGACACCCTCTTCTCTTTGAGACTCCTAACTAACAGGAATGCATATTAGGAATTTATAAACTTTCCTTCAAAGACACCACAGGAACAGTATACAATTTTTCACACATTGCTTTGTGCCCTTCCAAGAAAAAACTAAGTTTACAATGGAATATAGTGAGTTAAAGGTCTTAAGTGATAGCAATTGATTTTCTGTGAAGTCTTTTCTTAGAATGCCTCTTAGAGACCAGCAGGGGTCTCGTCCCCTCCTCCCCCCAACTTCCCAGGGGTTCTCAGAACCATTCTTCCCTCTTATCTTGCAAGTCTGAGCTGGTGTGGAGGTGTCAAGCCACACAGGAGAGCTGTGGGGGTGCAGCCCCAACCTTCATTGTCTATTCAGGGACACAGTGAGCTGCTCTCTAGGAGTTGCCTGAAACCAGCTCTTCTGTCACATACCAGGAGCATTTAGTCAGACAATGTGGACATCGGACACCATTACCACTTTCAATCTGGTCATTGTGGGGGAAACGACCAATCACAAATCTTGTAATATGGCTTCAGGGTTAGGACAGGTTTCAGAGCCTCCTGCTACAGTGGGGAAGCCTCCCAGAGGATACAGTCCATGTCACTAATGATTTCTGGATCCTCTTCTTCACAGTGGAAGAAACAATGGGGAGGGGCAGCTGGGTGTCTCAGACAGTTAAGCGTCCAACTTTGGCTCAGGTCATTATCTCATGGTTTGTGAGTTTGAGCCCTGTGCTGGGCTTTCTGCTGTCAGCACAGAGCCCAATTTGGATCCTCTGTCCCACCTTCTCTCTGTCCCTCCCCCTCTTACACTTTATCTCTCTCAAAAATAAAGATTAAAAAGGAAAAAACAAAAAACAGAAACTACTTTCTTCCTAAGAAAAGCCATTTGTTTTTAAAAGTTTTAAGCCTAAGGGATGTACTTTACAGAAGCATTGTCAAATAGAAATATAATGCCGATCACATTTGTAATTTTAACTTTTCTAGTAGTCATGTTAAAAAAAGGTAAAAAGAAACAGGTGAATAACAGGTGCCTAGTTTAAATAATGTATTTCATTTAACCCAATGTAGCCAAAACATAATTTCAACATGTAATCAATATTTTACTTTTTTAATTTTTTTATGTGATTTTTGAGAGAACGAGCATGAGTGGGAAAAGGGCAGAAAGAGAAGGAGACACAAAATCCAAAGCATGCTCCAGACCTTGAGCTGTTAGCACACAGCCTGATGCGAGGAGCGAACCCACAAACCATGAGATCATGACCTGAGCTGAAGTCAGATGTTTAACCAACTGAGCCACCCTGGTGTCCTTGTAATCACTATTTTAAAGTTTACTAATGAGCTATTCTTCATTCTTTTTTTTTTTCACATCAAATCTCTGAACTCAGATGTGTATTTTATAAGTACAGCACATCTCAATTTGGACTAGTCACATTTGAAGTGCTCTGAGGAACATGTGACTCACGGCTATTGTTCTCAACAAGACAGGAATAGATGTTGCTTAATGTCAGTATATGTATACTGTGCTTTGTGCAGACCTTGACAATAAAATTCAGAATTCACATAAAAACAGCACATAACCATTATTATTTCCACTTACTCTCAAGCAAATTGCAAACACCTTGGAGGAAAGGATTCCACTCATAGCCAGACATGCAGTATTTCCATGTTTATGAATGATTTTGATAATTTAGTGGATAATTAGATTTACCTTTTATATGGTTTCTTTAAATACTCTGTCAAATTTTATATTACTCTAGTTCCAAACATTTTATTTTTGGAGGGATCTCCATATTCTTATATACAACCATCTGTCCAACCTCACTACTTAAGCCATCTCCAACCCAACATGTCCAAAACTGATTTTTTTTTTTTTTTGTAGAGAGAGAGAGAGCAGAGGAGAGGGGCAGACGGAATGAGAGAGACAATTTTAAGCAGGCTCTATACTCAGCACAGAGCCTGATGTGGGGCTCAAATTCACAAACCGTGAGATCATGACCTGAGCCAAAATCAAGAGTTGGATGCTCAGCCGACTGAGCCACCCAGATGTCCCCAAGACTGAATGTTTTATTCATCTCCTCCACCCCACCAAGAAAGAAAAAACTTGCTCTACAGTCTTCTGCATCTCAGTTGATGGCAATTCCATCCTTGAAGTTGCTCAGTCCAAAAATTTTAATCATCTTGATTCCTGTATTTCTCCTACACCACACATCCAATCTGTCAACACATCTTGTCAGCTCTATTCAGAATCTGCCACTTCTCACCAGCATTCCTTTTACCACCCTGGTCCAAGTTACCACTATCTCAACTCAGGATCCAGAAGACTCTAAAACCTAAGTCAGACCAGTCTGTCTTGCTCAAAAAACCATCTGATGACTCCCTATTTCACACTGAGTAAAAACCAAAGAACTAACAGTGCCTTATAAAACTGGATATGACCTGCCCCATCTCCCCCATTTTCTCTCAGGCATCATCTCCTTCACTCTCCTCACTCATTCTGCTCTAGGCACACTGGCCTTTGCAGTTCCTTGGTCTTGATTGAGCCTGGCATGTCCTTGTTTAAGGACCCATGCCTTTGAGAACACTTCCTCTAGGTAGCCACACTAGGTAGTCTCACTCCTTCACCTTTTTCCAGACTTGCTCAATCTCCCCTTCTCTCAATCAGAGGTGCCTCCTTTGATCAATCTATTCAATCCTACCTTCTCTTTCCAGTCTATTTCCCACCTCCACATTCTTGATCCTACTTATCTAGATCTACTTTTCCCCCCATAGCCCTGGAACACTCTTCCCTCAGATAGCTAAATTGTTCACTCATTCCCTTACCTGACACATGGCAAATGGGAGGCACTCAAAATATATTTGATGAATAAAAGAATGAATTTCTTTATTTTATGAAAAATAAAGTACAACAATAAAATTTTCAAGAACTTAAAAGTATGTACTCCAATGTTTATAGCATGCTATCAACAATAGCCAAATCATGGAAAGAGCCCAAATGTCCATCAACTGATGAATGGATAAAGAAGATGTGGTATATATACACAATGGAATACTACTCAGCATTTAAAAAGAATGAAATCTCGCCATTTGCAACAATGCAGATGGAAATGGAGGGTATTATGCTAAGTGAAATAAATCAGTCAGAGAAAGACAGATATCATATGATTTCACTCATGTGGAGTTTGAGAAACTTACCAGGAGGCCATAGGAGAAGGGAAGGAAAAATAAGATATAAACAGAGAGGGAGGCAAACCATAAGAGACTCTTGGATACTGAAAACAAACTGAGGACTGATGGGGGGGGTGGAGGAGAGGGGAAAATGGGTGATGGGGATTGAGGAGGGCACTTGTTGGGATGAGAACTGGGTGATATATGTAAGTGATGAATCATGGAAATCTACTCCTGAAGCCAAGACTACACTCTCTGTTAGCTAGTTGACAATAAACTAAAAAAAAAAAAAAAAAAGATTAAAAAAAAGAACTTAAAAATATTTGTTGAACATTCCTTCTCAGACCCTCCAAAGGCAATTTATGGGCAATTTTGTTCAGCATTTAGTAGTTTTATTACAACAAAATGAAAGACCAGTTCTTCACAAATTTATGAAACTGATAAAATTTCTCTTCTTTATCTTCCCACTTTGTCTTTGAACACTGTGTCCCCATCTCTCACCTTCTCTCCTGTGTTTACTGACCACAAGCTTAAGCCAGTTAGGATGAACACAATAGTAGAGTAATGGAAATGTCCCAGTGTTCATTGTAATGAAGTAATGTTCATTGTCCAGTGTGGTAGCCATTAGCCACATGTGGTTACTGAGCACTTGAAATGAGGCTAACACAATTGAGGAACTGAATTTTTAATTTAATCCGATTGGTTTAAATTTAAATAGCTACACATAGCTAGTGAAAGTGTAGCTTCATCCTTGAAGAACATTTATAAGGTCTTTAAGGAAAAATATGTCTTCCTAACACAGTGCCCTTACAAATACCTCATTTGTCATCATATGAATTAAGAAGAAAACCAGTTAGTATTCCCTTCTTATTCAGAACTGTGTACAGCATTGTAGAAAGAAGTGACTTATTGAGAGTCAAATTTTAGGTGACATGCAAAGTTTTATTTTTTTATTTTTGGTTTTTAACACTTTTTTATTGTTGAGAGACAGAACAAGACAGAGCACAGCAGGGGAGGGGCAGACAGAGAGGGAGACACAGAATCCAAAGCAGGCTCCAGGCTCTGAGTTGTCAGCACAGAGCCTGATGTGGGGCTCAAACTCATGACCACGAGATCATGACTTGAGCCAAAGTCAGACGCTTAATCGACTGAGCCACCCCGGTGCCCCAATATGCAAAGTTTTAAATTAAACCAGAGATGGCCCCCAGTTTGGGGGAAAAGGAGACTGGAATGAAGACACAGATTTCTTCCTATCTCTTTTCCATTTTCACTGCCAAGAACAGAAATGATGATAACCATTTCCATTCCTGAAGCACTGTGCAAGCACTTTTTTTCATCAATAATCTATTTTTGATGAATTTTTAATTAAGATTTTTATTTTAATTCTAGTATAGTCAACATACAGTTTTATATTAGTTTCAGGTGTAAAATTTAGTTAAACAATTCTATACATTACTCAGTGTTTTCATGATAAGTACTCTTAATCCCCTTCACCTATTTCATCCATCCCTCCATCCACCTCTCCCATAACCATCAAGTTGTTTTGTATAGTTAAGAGTATGCTTCTTATATTGCCTCTTCTTTTCCTTTGCTCATTTGTTTCGTTTCTTAAATTCCACATATGAGTGAAAGCATATGGTATTTGTCTTTCTCTGACTGACTTATTTCACTTAGCATTATACTCTCTAGCTCCATCCACGTTGTTGCAAATAGCAAGATTTCATTCCTTTCTAAAAAATGTTTATTTATATATTTTGGGATGGAGAGAGAGAGAGAGCATGCAAGCAGGGGGGAGGGTGGAGAGGGAGGGAGAGAGAGAATCCCAAGCAGGCTCCTCACTATCAGCACAGAGCCTGACATGGGGCTCGTCCCATGAACCGTGAGACCATAACCTGAGCCAAAATCAAGAGTGGGATGCTTAACCAACTGAGACACCCAGGCACCCCAAGATTTCATTTCTTTTTATGGCTTAATTGTATATATACCACTTCTCCTTTCTTCATTCATCTATCGATGAACACTTAGGTTGCTTCTATAATTTGGCTATTATAAATAATGCTGTTGTAAACATAGGTGTCCATAATTTCTTTGAATTAGTGTTCTTATGTTTTGGGGGATATATATGTAATAGTGCCATTACTGGATCATAGGATAATTCTATTTTTAACTTTTTGAGGAACCTCCATGCTGTTTTCCACAATGGCTGCACCAGTTTGCATTCCCACCAGCAGTGCACAAGGGTTCCTTTTTCTCCACATCCTCAGCAACACTTGTTTCTTGTGTTTTTTATTTTAGCCATTCTGACAGGTGTGAGATATCTTTTTCAGTTTTGATTTGCATTTCCCTGATGATGAGTGATGTTGAGCATCTTTTCATGTGTCTGTTGGCCATCTGTATGTCTTTTTTGGAAAAACATCTGTTCATATCTTCTGCCCATTTTTAATGGGATTATTATTATTTTTTTTAGGTATTGAGTTATATCAGTTCTTATATATTTAGGATACTAAACCTTTATTGGATATGTCATTCGCAAAGGTTGCCTTTTAGTTTTGTTGTTTCCTTCACTGTGCACAAGCTTTTATTTTTATGTAGTCCCAATAGCTTATTTCTGCTTTTATTTCCCTTGACTCAGGAGACCTACCTAGAAAAATACTGCTGTGGCCAAGGTCAGAGAAATTATTGTCTGTTCTTTTCTTGGATTTTTATGGTTTCAGGTCTCACATTTAGGTCTTTAATCCATTTTGAATTTATTTTTGTGTATGATGTAAGAAAGTGGCCCAGTTTCATTCTTTTGCATGTAGCTGTCCAGTATACCCAACACTATTTGTTGAAGAGACTGTCTTGTTTCCATTAAATATTCTTTCCTTCTTTGTCGAAGATTAATTGCCCAAATAATTGTGGGTTTATTTCTGGGTTTTCTATTCTGTTCTGTTGAGCTATAATATCTGTTTTTGTGCCAGTACCATACCGTTTTGATTACTACAGCTTTGTAATATAACTTGAAGTCTGGAATTGTAATACCTCCAGCTTTGTTTTTCTTTTTTAAAATTGCTTTGGTTATTTGGGGTCTTTTGTAGTTACATACAAATTTCATGTTTTATGATTGTTCTAGTTCTGTGAAAAATGCTGTTGGCATTTTCATAGGAACTGCATTAAATGTGTAGATTGCTTTGGGTAATATAGACATTTTAACAATGTTTTTTCTTCCAATACATGAGCATGGAATGTCTCTCCATTTCTTTGTGTCATCTTTAATTTCTTTCATCAATCTTTTAGTTTTCAGAGTACAGGTCTTTTCATCTTCTTCATTAAGTTTATTTCTAGGTATTTTATTACTTTTGGTGCAATTGTATGTAAATGGAATTGTTTTCTTAATTTCTCTTTCTGTTGCTTCATATTAGTGTATAGAAAAGCAACAGATTTATGTACATTGGTTTGTACCCTGTGACTTCATTGAATTTATTTATCAGTTTTAGTTTTGGTGGAGTTTTTAGAATTTGTATATATAGTATACCATCTGCAAACAGTGAAGTTTTACTTCTTTACCAATTAGGATGATTTTTATTTCTTTTTATTGTCTGATTGCTGTGGCTAGGACTTCCAGCCAGTACTATGTTGAATAAAAGTGGTGACAGTGGACATCCGTGTCTTGTTCCTGATCTTAGGAGAAAAGCTCTCAGTTTTTCCCACTGGGTATGATGTTTTCTGTGGGTGTTTCATATAAGGACTTCATTATGTTGAGGTATTTTCCCTCTAAACCTACTTTATTGAGGGTTTTTATCATGAGTGGATGTTGTTCTTTGTCAAATGCTTTTTCTGCATTTATTGAAATGATCATATGCTTTTTATCCTTTCTCTTATTGAAGTGATGTATACCACTGGTTGATTTGCTAATATTGAACCACCCATGCATGTTTGGAATAAATCCTACTTGATCGTGGTGAATGATTTTTTTTAATGTATTGCTGGATTTGGTTTGCTAGTATTTTGCTGAGGATTTTTGCATCTATCAGAGATATTGGCCTGTAATCATCTCTCTCTCTCTCTCTCTCTTTTTGTGTTGTATCTGGTTTAGGTATCAGGGTAATGCTGGCCTCAGAATGAACTTGGAGGTTTTCCTTCCTCATCTATTTTTTGGAATAGTTTGAGAAGAACAGGTATTAACTCTTCTTTAAATGTTTGGTAGGATTCACCTGTGAAGCTGTCTGGTACTGAACTTTTGTTTGTTGGGAGTTTTTTGATTACTGATTCAATTTCATTGCTAATAATCAGTCTGTTCAAATTTTCTATTTATTCCTGCTTCAGTTTTGGTGAGTTATATGTTTCTAGGAATTTATTTCTTCTAGGTTGTCCAATTTGTTGGCATATAATTTTTCATAATATTCTCTTACAATTGTTTGTATTTCTGTGGTGTTGTTATTTCTCCTCTTTGAGTCTTCTCTCTCTTTTTCTTTTTTTTCTCTTTCATATTTCTTTCTTTCTTTCTTTCTTTCTTTCTTTCTTTCTTTCTTTCTTTCTTTCTTTCTTTCTTTCTCTTTTGAGTCTGGCTAGAGGTTTATTAATTTTGTTGATCTGTTCTATTGTTTTTTTAGTTTCTATATCATTTATTTCTGCTCTAATCTTTATTAGTTCCTTTCTTCTGCTGGTTTGGGTTTTATTTGTTCTTCTTTTTCTTACTCCTTTAGGTATAAGGTTAAGTTGTATGAGATTTCTTTTTGCTTCTTGGGGTGGACCTGTACTGCTATAAACTGCACTCTTAGAACCATTTTTGCTGCATCCCAAAGATTTTGAACCATTGTATTTTCATTTTCATTTGCTTCCATGTAATTTTTTATTTCTTCTTTGATTTACTGGCTGATCCATTCATTGTTTAGTAGCATGTTATTTAACCTCCATGTATTTGTGCTCTTTCCAGATTTTTTCTTGTGGTTGATTTCTAGTTTCATAGCATCATGGTCAGAAAAGATGCATGGCATGGCTTTGATATTTTTGAATTTGTTGAGACTTGTTTTGTGGCCTAATATGTGATTTATTCTGGAAATGTTTCATGTACATACTTGAAAACAAATACATATTTTGCTGTTTTAGGGTGGAATGTTCTGAATATATCTATTAAATCCATCTGGTCCAGTGTGTCATTCAAAGCCACTGTTTCCTTGTTGATTTTCTATTTGGATGATCTGTCCATTGATGTAAGTGGGTGCTAAAGTCCCCTAGTATTATTGTATTATTATCAATTAGTTCCTTTATATTTGCTATTAACTGTTTTATGTATTTGGTTGCTTTCATGTTGGATGCATAAATATTTATAATTGTCATATCTTCTTGTTGGATTGTCCCTTTTAATATTATATACTGTCCTTCTTTGTTTTTTGTTACAAACTTTGTTTTAAAGTCTATTTTCTCTGATACAGATATTGCTACTCCAGCTTTCTTTTGACATCCATTTACATGATAAATGTTTCTCCATCCCCTCACTTTCAATCTGCAGGCATCTTTAGGTCTGATATGAGTAGGCAGCATATTGATGAGTTTTGTTTTTTTATCCACTCTGTCATCTTGTGTCTTTTGATTGGAGCATTCAGTCCATTTACATTCAAAGTAATCATTGATAGATGTGTACCTATTGCCATTTTGTTATTTATTTTGTCGTTGTTTTTGTAGTTTTTCTCTGATCCTTTCTTCTCTTGCTCTCTTTCATGGTTTACTGACTTTCTTTAGTGGTATACTTGGATTCTTTTCTTTTTATTCTTTGCATATCTATTACTGGTTTGTGTTTTAATCAATAATCTTATCAAATTTTCACATAGTCCTGTGAGGCTGTTTAAACTGTTAACATTTCCATTCAACACAGAGAGAGATGAGCCTGTGAAAGCACAACTTCCTCCACACAGCCAGCCTGGAATACTGAGTCTGTCTGATCCGGAGCTTTAGCCCTATGCTGTGCTACCTTTCACCCTCCTCTCTCAGCTCAGAAACTCCAAATATCTTTAAAATAAACTGAAATAAATTGAGAGCATCTCTATCGTTTTTGCTTCTTCTACAGAAAAGACTAAGTACTCAGAGATTGGGAATAAAGCTTATGAGAAGTTACTTATCAATGCTGTAGTTTATTTAAAAAAAAATAGTGAATTCAGGGGAATCGAATCAAATCAAATCAAATCAAATCAAATCAAATCAAATCAAATCGTCTTTTAGACTATTTGGTTCTAGTCTTGCAAGACAAACAGTTCTCTTCTCTTGTTTTCCTTGTCTCATTATGGTTCTAGGAGGGGACTACAGTTCTTATCTAAGTCCTCGTTTTTATCCATCTCTTTGTAAAGATGTGAAAATAATAATTCACCCATAGTTACAAGCTAGGAAGAATGTCCCACCCTCAAGTGTTCCCACCCTTGCTATGGGCTTTGCTTCTCCACCCAGCAGGGGAGCCCCAGCATTTTATAATTACACGTTAATGAAGAACAGAATCCCTCCTTGTTTTATTTTGCATTTCATTTCCAGAATAATTTGATGTGTGTGTGGAGAAGGGCGGGTGTGAGGAAATGTAAACAGTGCTCATTTATTAAGGCTTTAATTTAGACCAGATCTCCCACTAATCCAATTCTGAGCAGCACAGTTTATACCAGTGAGCAGTAAACACTAATAAAGATCAGCTGCAGGAATGGGAGGGCCAAAAATTCTGCTGGGTATGCCTGCTAGTGAAAAAAAACAAGTCCCAAACTCTAATACATTCACAATTTGCTATTTAATTTTGACTTATATATGGCAACAATTTTGGTTTTGAACTGTCTAGTTCTATGAGGTATGTTCTTTCAGTAATCTCTTGACTACCTTCCCTCAGACCCCCACCTATGGCCTCATCCTTGACCTTGACACTACCAAAACCATAAACCCGCTAAAATCTTAAGTTCACTTTATGAATGTCTAGCTCCTTCCCTCTAGTATCCTAGATTATTGTTCTATCGCTGCTGTAGCAAGTTATCATAAACTCACCATCTTAAACAATGTAAATTTATTACCTTGCAGCTCTGTGGTTCAGAAATCTGACATGAATCAAACCAGGCTAAAATCAAGATATTGGCAGGACTGTGTTCCTTTCTATGGGCTCTAGATAGGATCCCTTTCCTTTTCCAGCTTTAAGAGGCCACCTGCATTCCTTGGCTCATGTCTCATTCTGCACCTTCAAAACTATCAAAGGCAAGTTGAGTCCATGTTAAATCATATCATCCTAACCACTTTCTATAGTCACGTCCGTCCTGACTCTTCTTCTATCATCCTCTTCTATTTATAAGGATCCTGTGATTATATGGGGTCCACCCAGATAATCTTCCCATTTTAAGGTCATCTAATTAGCAAACTTAATTCTATCTGCAAGTTTAATTCCCCTTTGTCATGCAATCGAATATAATCACAGGTTCTAGGAATTAGGACATGGACATCTTAGGGTGGGAGGGGTAAGGGGGACATTATTCTGCCTACCACAGGTCTCTACTCCAGTGATGCTTCTACCCCCTATGACCTAAAATTCATTGTTCCTACAACTTAGAATTTTCTGTCACCTTGCTTCATATCTTCACTTCCCTTCTTACCCGGCTAGAATTCCATGACCAATAATTGTAATCACATCTTTCATATATCTTCAACTCCCTTGTCCCCTCTCTTGTTTTGTTGTTCTTCCTTGGCAAAACCTCAAAGAGCTGGGTTGAATCCAATTCTGCCTGCTCTGCACCTGCATCCATGCCATTAAAACAAATGGCCAGAGCAAACACACTTCCTTTTTTTTCTTTGAAAATTTTTATTTAAATTCTAGTTGGTTAACATATGGTGCAATATTGGTTTCAGGAGTAGAATTCAGTTATTCATCGCTCATAAACAACACCCAGTGCTCATCATAACAAGTGCCCTTCTTAATAATACCCATCACCCATCTAGCCTATGCCCCACCCAACTCCCTCCATCAACCCTCAGTTTGTTATCTATCATTTAAGAGTCTCCTATGGTTTGTTTCCCTCTCTCTCTTTTTTCCGCCTCCCATGTGTTCATCTGTTTAGTTTCTTAAATTCCACATATGAGTGAAATCATATGGTATTTGTCTTTCTCTGACTTATTTCACTTAGCATAACACACTCAAGCTCTATCCACATTGTTGCAGATGGCAAGATTTCATTCTTTTCATGGCTGAGTAATATTCCATTGTATATATACCCCATTTTCTTTATCTGTTCATCAGTCAGTGGACATTTGGGCTCTCTCCATAGTTTTCCTTTGTTGATAATGCTGCTATAAACATTGGGGTGCATGTACCTCAAATCTGTATTTTTGTATCCTTAGGTAAATACCTAGTAGTGCAATTGCTGGGTCATAGGGTAGTTCTATTTTTGACTTTTTGAAGAAACTCCATACTGTTTTACAGAGTGGCTGTACAAGTTTGTAATCCCACCAACAGTGCAAGAGGGTTCCCCATTCTTTGCATCCTTGCCAACACCTGTTGTTTCTTGTGTTTTTAATTTTAGCCATCCTGATAGGCATGAGGTGGTATCTCATTGGGGTTTTGATTTTCATTTCCCTGATGATGAGTGATGCTGAACATCTTTTCATGTGTCTGTTAGCTATCTGGATGTCTTCTTTGGGAAAGTGTCTGTTCATGTATTCTTCCCATTTCTTCACTGGATTATTTGTTTTTTGGGTATTAGGTTTAATAAGTTCTTTACAGATTTTAGATGCTAACCCTTTATCAGATATGTTATTTGCAAATATCTTCTCCCATTTCATAGGCTGCCTTTTTGTTTTGTTGATTGTTTCCTTCACTGTGCAGAAACTTTTTATCTTGATGAGGTCCCAATAGTTCATTTTTGCTTTTGTATCCCTTGCCTCTGGCAATGTGTCTAGTAAGAAGTTGCTCCAGCAGAGGTCAAAGAGGTTGCTGCCTGTTTTCTCCTATAGAATTTTGATGGTTTCCTATCTCACATTTAGGTGTTTCATCCATTTTGAATTTATTTTTGTGTATGGTATAAGAAAGTGGTCCAGTTTCATTCTTTTTTTGGGGGGGGAGGGGAACTCATGTTTTATTTTTATTTTTTTTATTTTATTTTAGAGAGAGAGAGAGTGCACACAAGGGGAGAGGGGAAGAGAGCGGAAGGGAGGGAGATGGAGGGAAAGAGAGAGAGAGAGCAAGAGAGAGGATCTCAAGTGGGCTCCAGGCTCAGCATGGAGCCAGATGTGAGACTCCATCCCACAACCCTGGGACCATGACCTGAGCCAAAATGAAGTTGGATGCTCTACCGACTGAGCCACTCAGGTGCCCCAGTCCAGTATCATTCTTCTGCATGTTGCTGTCCAGTTTTCCCAGCACAATTTGTTGAAGAGACTGTTTTTCTTCTATTGGCTATTCCTTCCTGTTTGTCGAAGATTAGTTGACCATATAGTTGTGGGTCCCAAACACACTTCCAAGTAGGACTGTAATGTTGCCCACCAATTGTACATTTCCCTGGTCGTTTTCTTCTGCTAATCTACTACATGACAATTTCACACCTCTTTGTCCTTCAGTGTTTGGCTCCACCTCTCCCATTCACATTTTCAGCCAATGACCTTTTTCATTGAGAAAATAGAGTAACAAGAGAGACCTGCAAATTTCCTCCATCACATCAACCAAGCAATAAGCATGGGTTCCCATGTACTCTGCCTTCCCTCCTAAGACTCCATGACCTCTATCCAAGGCCAGTACTTTTTCTGGTGTCTAAATTCCAGCCCCTCTACTGGATCACTCCTATTAGCACAAAAACATACATTATTTATCTTATCCTAAGAGCAAACAACAAACAAACATTCTCTGATTTCCATTGATCTATCTACCTACCACTCCATTTCTCTACTACCTTTTATAACAAAATCCCTCAGAAGAGTTACTTGTATTTGCTGACTCTTAGTCCCTTCTTTCAGTTCTGTCATGACCTTTTGCAATCAGGCTTCTGACCCCATCCACCAACCCAAACTGTTCTTGTCAAGGTCACCAAATGACCACCATGGTGGTAAAGCCAATGGTCAGTTTTCAGTCCTATCTTACTTTATGTACTGATTGCTGCATCATCCTTGAAACACTTTCCTCCACTTGACTTTTAGGACTCTTGGTTTTCTGCTTATGTCATGGGCCACTTTTCAGTCCCCTTTACTGGCTCCTCCTGGACTCAAGTACCAGTCAGTCATTGGTCCTCAGGTCTTCTTGATCTACAGTGTCTTCTCAGTGAGCTCAACTATCTTATGACTTTAAAATTCATATGATGGGGGTGCCTAGGTGGGTCAGTCGGTTAAGTGTCCAACTTCGGCTCAGGTCATGATCTCATGGTTTGTGAATTTGAGCCCTTTGTCAGACTCTTTGCTGTCAGCTCAGATCCTGGAGCCTGATTTGGATTCTGTGTTTCCCCACCCGCCCCCACCCCCAGCCCCTCTCTCTGCCCTTCTCCCACTTGTGCTCTCTTTCTTTCTCTCAAAAGTAAATAAACTTAAAAAAAAATCCATATGATGATGACACTCAAATATACATATCCAAACCTAACATTTCCCCAGATCCCAGACTGCTATCCAGCCAGTTAAATATCTGCGGGGCACCTCAAAACTCAACATGTTCAAAACTGGCTAGTCATCTACTCCTCAAAACTTTATCTACCAACACCTTCCACTTTTCAGTTTAAGGGATGCCCGTTATCTTGTTGCTTAGGCTAAAAACCTTGAAATCATTCTTGACTCCTCTCTTTTTCTTATCCATATTTAATCTACCTCCAATCTTTGACTTAACCTTCAGAGTATCTCCAGACTGTGTCCATTTTTTACCAGCACCACTCCTACCATCCTGGTGCAAACCACCATCATCTGGCCTCAATTATTATAATAACCTCCTAACTGTTCTTCCTGCTTCTACCCTTGTCCACCCCTACAGTTTATTACAACACAGCAGCCAGGGTAATACTCATAAAATGTAAGTCAATTCTTGTCCCTTATATACTCAGTAGTTCTGCATTGTACTCAAAAGCTAAAATCCTTAGATGACATAGGTGGCCCTAGAAGTTCTAGCCCCCACTTATTTCCCACTGTCCTCCCAATGTTCTCTCCACTCCAACCACACCAGCCCCTTGGCCTGTTTTCAAACCACTAGACACGCCGTGAACTCTAGGGCTTCAGATTTGCCGTTCCCTCTGCCTGGACTACTCCTTCTCTCTCTCCCTCCACCTCATATAACTATGTAATTTACTCTCTTATTAAAGTCATTTCCCCAAAGAAATCTTCCTGGTCACTCAATTAAAAATTGCATGCCCCATCATTTCCTATCCTACTTCCCTGCCCAATTTTTCTTCATAGGACTTATAGCCTTTGAAAAAACTATAAAACAGGGGCACCTGGGTGGCTCAGTGGGTTGAGCATCCAACTTCAGCTCAGGTCCTGATCTCATGGTTCATGAGTTTGAGCCCTGCATTGGGCTCACTGTTGTCAGCACAAAGCCAGCTTCAGATCCTCTGTCTCCCTTTCTTTCTGCCCCTCCCCTCTGCTCTCTCTCTCAAAAATATAAACATTTTAAAAAGTTTAAAAAAAACTAGAAATATAATTATTTTGTATAATATCTGTCTTCCTTTGCTGAAATGGAAGTACTGCGAGGGCAGGGATTGTGTCTGTTTTGCTCACTGCTGTAAACCTAGTGTCTGGTACATAATAGGTGCTCATAAAATATTAGTTGGATATTAATGAATGTGTGGGGTTTTTTTAAGAAAAAGAAAAAAGATCATTTTCTGTCAAAAGCTGGACTGTTAAAAAAGTTTGAGGGAATTTTAACTTATTACACACCTACACACATTACTCTATTTAAAATGTATTTTCTAAAGGAACTGTAGTAAATTTTATTCATTGCCTATAAAAGCCATTCTCTTCTCTTCCCTCCCTGCCTCTTGCTAATACAACTCTGGTTTTGTTAATAATGACAGTGTCTTTAGCTCCAGGAGTTTAATCACAATGGGTCTAACCCAGTTATGGCAATTCTAGAAACTCATTTTTCAGTCACTTGGCCCCTTCAGGTGGCCATGTAATCCTACCATACATGAGGAACTCAGGTGGGGCACATCTGGGAAGCATTCTCCTCTCTGATAAAAAGAGAGCTCTTTCATCCCTTTCTTTCCTACTTCAAATCCCCAGATGTTTGGGATGTAATGTTCAGAGCTGTGGCAGCAATTTGTGACCATGAGTTGACAAACTTAAAAAAGCAAGCCTTCATCCTTGAGGATGGCAGAGCAGAAAGATACAAAAAGTCTGAATCTTTGATGATATTATTGAGTCTCTGGACCAAATCCTAGAACTGCCTACTTCTGTACTTCTCTGTCCCAGCCTGTGCCCTCCTTTTCATTATTCTCTGGTGATACTTCATCTTTTACCAACCGGTACATGTAGCATAAACATTTGGCAAGTGGATCCAACCACAGTATTAAACTTTGTGGAAACTTTGTGGTACAAACTATTTGCTGTTGAATCACTCTGCAAAAACAGCACAAAATGACTATGTGTACAGGTTTACCCTGTTTAGGTGTTGTAGCACTGGGCAATGCCTTTGCTTTCCCTTCTACAGCCAGAAGGCCCATCAGGGGCTCTGATCCTTTCCATTGTGGTTTTCTTCTGGACACTATTCTTCTTCCCATCTCTGGATAATGGGCTGGATGAGGGAAGTGGGTACCCAGTGGGAAGGTGTCCACCTTTCAAAACTGAGTTTTACTAAGTCCATCTTTGGATGAGTGCTGAAAAACTGCAACTGACAAATAAAGCCTAAAGTAAAAATTTTAAAGGCTCATTTGAATAGAACTGACCAAAAAACCAACAGACAAAAAGAATAAATGCCCTAGTGTTTTTCTTGATATTGTATCCATATTACAGACTGCCATTTTGTAAAGCGATTCAGCACTGAGTTTATACGAATGAGTGCTGATTCTTCTGATTCTCATGTTGTAAACATCATGTGAAAGCAGCAATGACATGAATAGCACACCTTCCTTTCTGTCACCACCACCCACTGGATTGCAAGAGCCAGGTATTTTCCTCCACAGCTCCCTCTCATACATTGCTCACCCTGAAGTCAATGCAAAGTTGTATCCAACCTACTTCCTGATGATGCACTTTGCACTACCTCCACTGCCATGATTCTTGTCAAGGCCTTTATCCTCTCTCCTCTGGACTCTCCTGGACTGTCCCACAGTCCCATGCCTGTCCTCCCACCTCCCACACTTGCTTCCTTCTAATCCATTCTCCACATGGCAGCTAGAGAGATCTTTTAAAATTATAAATCAGATTGTGCCACTTCTTGACTTTAAGCCCTTTAGTGACTCTGCCCTAAGAGTAAAGTCCAAGCTCCTTACTTGGCCTCCAAACCTTGAAGTAATCTGATCCCTTCCCTCCCCTGAAGCCTCACGCCCTCCTCTCTCCTCCTTGCTCACCATACTCCAGCCATTCTGGCATTCTTTAGTTTCGTGAATGGACTAAGTTCTTTCCTGTCCCTGCTTGGAACTCTCTTCCATTCATGTCTCAGTCCTCAGGAGAGCCATTCCTCACCACCTCTGCCATCCATATTTGGCCTTTCCTAAGATTCTCACACTGTTCCTTCATACAGCTTGGGCCATATGATTATCTGTGCGACACATGTTTCTCCTACACCACTGTAAACTTCATGGGGGCAGAAATTTTGTCTGTCTGGTTGACTACTAGATCTTCAACCTCAGACACAGTGCCAGGTTCATAACACTTACTTAAAAATGAATAGATTTGCGGTGCCTGGCTGGCTCAGTCAGTTAAGCGTCTAACTCTTGATTTTGGTTCAGATCATGATCTCACAGTTTCATGAATTTGAACCCCACATCAGGCTCCATGCTGACAGTGCAGAGCCAGCTTGGGAATCTCTCTCTTCCTCTCTCTCTCTGCCCCTCCCTCACTCATGCTGTCTCTGTCTCTCTCAAAATAAATGAATAAACTTAAAAAAAAGTAGATACTGGCACAAAAACTCAGATCAATGGAACAGAATAGAGAACCCAGAAATGGACCCACAAACATGTGGCCAACTAATCTTTGACAAAGCAGAAAAGACTATCCAATGGAATAAAGACAGTCTCTTCAGCAAGTGGTGCTGGGAAAACTGGATAGCGACATGCAGAACAATGAACCTGGACCACTTTCTTACACGATACACAAAAATAAACTAAAAATGCATGAAAGACCTAAATGTAAGACAGGAAGCCATCAAAATCCTAGAGGAAAAAGCAGGCAAAAACCTCTTTAATCTTGGCCGCGGCAACTTCTTACTTGACACATCTCCAGAGAAAAGGGAAACAAAAGCAAAAATGAACTACTGGGACCTCATCAAAATAAAAAGCTTTTGCACAGTGAAAGAAACAAGTAGAAAAACTCAAAGGCAACTGACAGAATGGGAGAAGATATTTGCAAATGACATATCAGATAAAGGGTTAGTATCCAAAATCTATAAAGAATTTATCAAACTCAACACCCCCCCCCAAAAAAAATAATAATCCAGTGAAGAAATTGGCAAAAGACATGAATAGACACTTCTCCAAAGAAGACATCCAGATGGCCAACCAACACATGAAAAAATATTCAATATCACTCATCATCCAGGAAATACAAATCAAAACCACAATGAGATACCACCTCACACCTGTCAGAATGGGTAACATTAACAACTCAGGCAACAACAGATGTTGACAAACATGCAGAGAGAGAGGATCTCTTTTGCACTGCTGGTGGGAATGCAAGCTGGTGCAGCCACTTTGTAAAACACTATGGAGATTCCTCAAAAAATTAAAACTAGAACTACCCTATGACCCAGCAATTGCACCACTAGGTATTAATCCAAGGGATACAGGTGTGCTGTTTCGAAGGGACACATGCACCCCCATGTTTATAGCAGCACTATCAACAATAGGCAAAGTATGGAAAGAGCCCAAGTGTCCATTGACAGATGAATGGATAAAGAAGAGGTGATGTATATGTGTACAATGGAATATTACTCGGCAATCAAAGAATAAAATCTTGCCATTTGCAACTATGTGGATGGAACTAGAGGGTATTATGCTAAACGAAATTAGTCAGAGAAAGACAAATATATGACTTCACTCATATGAGGACTTTAAAACACAGAACAAGGGAAGGGAAGCAAAAATAATATAAAAACAGGGAGGGGGACAAAACATAAGAGACTCTGAAATATGGAGAACAGAGAGTTACTGGAAGGGTTGTGGGAAGGGGGATGGGCTAAATGGGTAAGGGGCACTAAGAAATCTACTCCTGAAATCATTGTTGTGCTATATGCTAACTTGGATGTAAATTAAAAAATCAAAATAAAATAAAATAAATTTAAAAAGAAAAAAATGAATAGATTTGATTTTATTATAGCTCAATCTTTTTTTTTTTTTTTACTAGATTACTGACTTATTATAAAAGTATATAACTCAGGAACAGCCAGATGGAAGAGATGTACAGGCAAGTTATGCAGAGTTGCCATGCTCTCTCCAGGTGTGCCACTCTCCCCAAATCTCCACGTGTTCACCAACCCAAAAGCTCTCCAAGCACTGTCCTTTGGGTTTTTATAGAGACTTCATTATATCATCGCTCAACCTTACTCTCACCAGTTTTTCAAGGGGAATTTCTTACCCAGAAAATAAAGGCTTTGATCTTAGATTTTGACAATTTCTATTTCTATATAAAACGCTGCATTCTACTAAGTTTCCTGGAGCTAGAGACTAGGTGAACAGCAAATTATTTTCACTGGTTCAAATATACAACACACTTCTTATAAATCACTTTGAAAAAACATATATGTTGAAAGATTTTAAGAACAGAGCCTGTAACTATTCCCTCTAGGCTTAGACTCTCAATAAAGCAATAAAATCCCTAGTGGTTCTGAATCCCATTGCGACTTTCCACAGCTCTGCCTTAGCTCCAGCTCCTTGGAAGCCCTGGCAGTGCAAAGATCAGAGTTTACACTAGATTCTGCACCAAGCACACTTCCTACAGATCCGATCATCTCTTTTCCAAGGTAGCATTCTTCCGGGGGGAGGGGAGGGTGCCGAGGGGTGTGGCAAGTTGTTGGAATAAAGGGATGAGGAAAATGAGTGAATCTTCCCAGAGATTCAGGAAGACACAACCAATTCTAAGGAGGATATTACTCAGAATTTGATCAGTGAAGCAGGAGAGTTATACGGTAGGAGATATACCACCAGGAGAGATACACAATGAGGAATTTATTTAGGGATTTCACCTTTGCAATAATGGATTCAGTTGTATAGTCTCTGTAAGACGCTGGGTCTGGTGTTAGACCCTAAAGTTATCCACAGGTAGTTGGGAAGGGAAGATGTATATAAAGCAGCAGTTCTCATTCATGGCCAACACTGCCCCACCCCTTCCCACCCCACTTAGCCCCTGTCCTAGGGACATTTGACAATTTCTGGAGCCATTTTAGGTTGTTACAACTGTAGGATGGGGTACTGGCATCCAGTGGGTAGAGGCCAAGGATGCTGCTAAACATCTTAGAATGCACAGGAAAATTCCCCACAATAAAGACTAATCTGACCCAAATGTCAATAAAAGTACTAAGGTTTAGAAACTCTGATGTAAAATGAAGAACAAACTAAAACCTGCAAGTGTAATCCAGAGCCCATGAAGATGGACTAAAACCAACGTCCCTTACTGCGTCCAAGTTCAGGAATGCAGGTGTCCTGCAGTAGTAGCTGGTGCCTTTTGTCACAGAGCTAGCCATGTGCTTGGCTCAGCCAAAGAAGGATCCAGGGGCAAGGAAAAGCTGCAGGCCCAGCTGCTGTGCCACACCAACAAAGTGGGCCAGCAAGTAGCAAAAAGGTGTGAGCCGCAGCAGCACATGGTGCCTCTGTACTGACTGCCCAAACAATCCCCCAACTCCGCCCCCTGCACATGAAAGCAATATGGCTGCTGCTCCCAAATTTGGGGCAGAATGTGTCTTGTGATCCACTTTCAACACACAGGGAAGAAAATTCTGGAAAATGTAATTCAGCGTTATCAAGTTGACACTTTATAAAGCTACCACAGGAGATACATGGAAGTGTGCTAGTCAGGGTTCTGCAGCAAAACAGAACCAATAAGATGTATGGATGTATGGATAGATAGATGCATAGATGGAAGGATAGATATATAGATGGATGGATGGATGGATGGATGGATGGATGGATAGATAGACAGATAGACAGACATATAGATAGATTTCTTATAAGGAATTGGCTCATACAATTATGGAGGGCAACAAGTATCAAGATTTGCAGCCAGCAGGCTGGAGACCCAGTAGAGCTGATGGTGTAAGTTCCAGTCTGGAAGGCAGCAGGCTCAAGACCAAAGAAAAGCTGATGTTTCAAGTTTGAAGATAGGATTAGACCAGTGTCCCAGCTCAAAGGTGGTCAGGCAGAAACATTCTCTTACTCAGCTTTTTTATTCATTTCAGGCCTTCAACTGATGTGTTGAGGCCTACCCACATTAGGGAGGGCAACCTGCTATTCTCGGATGCTAATATTATTGAGAAACACCCTCACAGACACACCCAGAATAATATTTGACCGAATATCTGGGTATGCTGTGGCCTAGACAAGTTAAAATATAAAATTAACCATCTGAGATTGCTTATAGCATTTCCCAGATTGTGTATCAGTACATACAGGGAGCAGAATAGGGAGCCTCTCTCTAGGCCTCCTCAGAACCTTGAGTTCACTCTATTATTAGCAATTGCGTTGTTCATCAGACTTCTAAAAAAAGATTCTGGTTCTCTTATGTCAACATCTTCTTAAACCTTCCCTGGAATATTCCAGAAATAACCTCCAATGATGTGTTAAAGTGAAAAACAAATTGGTCTCTTCTCTCTTTAGGAATAGAGTAAGAAATTAAAAAAAAAAAAAAGAGTTAAAACTTTAAGAATACTCAACTCTTCAAGGTCACTTGTCACATTCAAAACATAACAGTTAAGCAACAAAATAATAAATCCTAAAATCTGAAGCAGCAGGAATCTACAGGAGGGAAAAAGAGCAAAGGACAACCTCTGGTTCCACTCTAATTACAACAGTTATCACTATATTCAACTGGAGGTAAAAAGCTTATGGAGATTAAAGTCCCCAGGAAAATAAAATCATTGTTTCCCTGCTTTTTATGAAAGAGAAAAACAAAACTCTCCTAAACTTCACTGGTTACCAAGAAAAACCATATTATATCAAAGAGGTTTTAAAAAAAAAATCACACTACATTCAATAGGTCAAATAAAGAACCAAAACCTCAATTTCTGTAAGTTTCATTTTTTCCATGATATTAATAATTTCTGAAGTTACTGCGCACCTTAAAACCTGAAGGTCTTCTGGCAACTCCCTAGTGTCCGACTGGGCTCTACCCAGGATCTGTTATCTAGTACCTGTAAAGAAATTACCACCAGGAAGAAATGTTCTCAAATCCAATTTCCACAAGAGCCAGGTAAATGAATTAAGGGGTGTCAGTCATAAGAAGTAGCCAATAAAACAGGTGAAAGTCCTGACTAAATTACTTCCAAAATAATGTTAAATGCCTCTGGTTTTAGGGAAAGAAAGAGTTCAAGATTTGGATTTGGAAAACTAGGGGTTTAATTTCTGGCTCTGCCACTTATGAGCCACGTGACCATGAAAGAGAGAGGAGGAATGCTATGGATTGGACCGTGTCCCTCCTGACTAAATTCATATGGTGAAGCCCTAATCCCCAGTGTGATGGCATTTGGAGACGGGGCCTTTGGGAGGTGATTAGATTTAGATGAGGTCATGAAGGGAGATCCTTATGATGGGATTAGTACCCTAATAAGAGGAGATAGCAGAGAGTTTGCTCTAGCTCCCTTCCTCCCACCTCCCCCTTCCCTCCCTGCTTCTCTCTCTCTCTCCCATGTGAGAACATGGCAAGAAGAAGGCTGCCTACAAGTTTAGAAGAGAGAGTCCTAACCATGTTGGCACCCTGACCTTGGACTCACAGTCTCCAGAGCTGTGAGAAAATAAATTTCTATTGTTTAAGCCATCTAGTCTATAGTATTTGTTATGACAACCCCAAGCTGACTGATATAGGGAGGCATTCAACTTCTGTGAGCTTCAGGATCACATTTGTAAAATGAAGATAATGATATCTAAGCCATGGGTTTATTGAAAGAGTTAGTGGCATATTATTAGAGCTTTTAATAAACTGCAAAGAATAGTACAAATGCATGGTCTTGTTCCATTACTTATATAATAAGTAATATCTTATACAGTACAGTTTATGATATATTTAGAAATTTTTTAATTTGGTGGTTAAAACAACTGTATTAAGTATACAAAACAGTATGCTTATCTTGATGATGAACAATTAGACAGGATATTGATAATTGTTGAAGATGGGTAATGGGGTTTGTTATACTGTGCCTTCTACTTTTGTCTGTATTAGAAATTTTTCATAATAAAAAGTTTTTAAAAAGGAATGGAGTAGAGCTAGAAAATACTGTCGCTTCAGTCCTCCCACTAAACCCTGCCGATCAAGTGGTATTCTGCCACTATTCCACATTGTTCTGTGACATTAATAATTATGATGATAATTACAGTAATAAGGATAGTAGCAGCCATTAATTGAGTTCTTACTGTGTGCCAGGCACTGTGCTAGGGCTAAGTTTCATGTCTTTACAAGAGCCCTATGGTGGAGGCACTGTTTCTGCTCACATTTTACAGATGATGAAACCGAGGTGCAGTAAGGCACGTGTTTAAGGCCACGTGACACTATGAAACTGTAGAGGAAGAAAACTATCTTTCCTTGTACACTTTAAGATTCCCAACTGGGTCTCTGTAACAAAAGACAGATTAACAAGAGAAAAGCATACAAATTTATGTAAGTTTTACATGACACCGGAACCTTCTATAAGGAAATGAGGACAGAAGAAGCGGTTAAACTTGAGGGCTTTTAAGCTCAGTTGGATGAAGAGAGGAAAGTTGTAGGGAAATGTAATAGGACAAGGGTATGAGCTAAGAGTAGTAAACTGTGGGGAACTTAGTAAGACCCATTTCAGTTTCTTCTGGGTGTTCCTCTTCTTAAGAGATAAGGATGCTCCTTTCTTCCAGGATTAGGGAAGGCACCTCTCACATGAGGGTCTTATGATCTGTTTCAGGGGAAGGTCAGAGAGTTCTTCTTGCACTTGCCATTTCTCATATTCCTTCACTTTAAAATATTCAATGCACAAGATACTATATTTTGGGGAAGCTGTCCTGAACTCTGTCAAAGCCATGTGGTAGACTAGAGAGAGAGAGAAACAATCAGTGTGCTTTGAAAGCACAAGGGAAGTGGCAGTTACTTTCGAAGGGTGGCAGGGTGGGGGCAGGGATCTTAGAAGGACTTCATAAGGGGAGAGATATTCAGGCTGCAAACTGAAAAACCAATAACAAGAAGAGAGTAGAAGTTTCTTCCAATCAGAGAGAACATCAAGAGTGACAGCTCAGGTGTGAGAAAGTGCACAGCATGTTCTGGGCGGTCACAGGTGTCAGAGGTGGGGAAGGGCTTGGGATGACACCAGGGATGGGACCGACAGGAAAGGCAAGTGGCGTTTGGGAGCCCATGATGGTCTCTAACCAACAAGGGCCAGGCCTGTGGGCCTGGGGTTTGAAGATGGGCCAGCAGAAGACCTGATGTAACCCTCAATGACTTGCCTATCTTCTATTTCAGGAGGTCCTGACATATCTTCTACATAAGGTTACCAAAAATGCCGGAGCAAGAATCAGAACCAGTCAACATGCATCAAGCGTTCAATGCAGCACTGGCCTTCTCTGTTAGTCCTGTGTGGCACACAGAGCCAGAAAGAAACACCCAGCTGTAAGAGAACAAAAACACAGGTGTTTTTTTCAAGTAAACACCCTCACTTCACCTCACCTGAACTCATATTGCATACTTCATTTTGTCTCACTCACCAGAAATTGATCCAGGAATGTAAGAATTTACTGATAAGATGTTTCAGTTGGAAGGAAAGCTGAACTGGACACTCTTTTGTCCTCTTTTATCATGTTTTTTGGTTTTTTTTTTTTAACATGAGGACCATTTCTTAAGGGGAAACTCAACCTGGGTATGAATTCCTGCCCAAAGGGGTAAGAAAAATGTTGAAGCTTAGAGTTTCTGCACAAAGCTTCAAAATACCGGTGTCCTAGCCCAGATTCTGGAGTCCAAATATTTAAGCAGGAAGTTTTCGGTTTGCAATTTCTCACTTCCTTGATCTAAAGGGAGACCAACAGTTTAAATCAGAGATTCTCATAAAAACACTCAATGTATCTTTTTTACATGGGTTTGAAGAAAGGGACTAGAAGATACTATACATCTTCAATCGACATATAATAAAATACCATTGCTGATATCGCCAAGTAATCCCTTTTGCCCTGCCATATCATAATGAATTATATTCACCTAGTGACCTGATTCTAAATTCTTTATTCCCAAGTGCACAAGTGACAGTAAATGAACTCTGCTAATTAATCCTGGTGTCTTATGTGAGAAGAAACTTAGAATAATTAGAGGAACTGAAATTTGCCTTGTGAGTGAATTCAGAGCAGACCACAGGAAGACACTTCTGTTTCCATTGCTGTTGCTCTAAAAATCGACAGGAGAAAAGGCAAGAAGCTGATGTGTCCTTGTCTGAAGAACACGTCAGGCAACAAGGCAACTCAGGACTGTGCAGAGCCTGTGCCTGAGGCCCTTTCAAGCTCTTCCTGGCTGTGCAGGACATCCCTCCAAAGAGTAATCAAGACCACCCCAGTGAATAACCCCCTGAAGGTACAGGAGTGAGGTCCTATCCTCAGGTATTAGCTTCATCCTCAACCAGACTAGTTCACTCCCCAGGGAGTGAAAAAAGGAAGTTTTCATTCTCCTCCCCCTTTATGTTGAAATACTCTGGCTTTGGAAACACCCTGTGGATTGTTAATCTTACAGACACTGGACTTTTTCCCTGCCTTGAGGTGAAATGCCCAGTGGGATTCCAATGGCAATGACAGAAGAGAGGATTCATCAGACCCCATTTACAGGCACTCGCTGCCAACTAAACCTAAACCAAAGGCAAGTCTTCCTAAGTTCTCAGAAGCTGCCTGCGCCACTTGACTTAGGGGACTGCAGAGGCCTCCTTTTGCCAATGGCTGCTCAGTAATGATGCGGTTTAGACGGCTAGCGATTCTCCTCCTTGGAAAAAAGTGGCGCCAAGCACGTTACTCTACAGGCTACCGTACAAAAGTTCCCTTTTTCTTGAAAAAAAAAAAAAAATTCCAGTTCTTTCCATGATAGCCCATGTCGTCCTAACTAGAATCTTCAGATGTGAGATTTTAAAAGGCTCTTTCAAGATGATCTCATCTAAGCATGCCATCTTACAGATGAGGAAACTGAGGCTCAGTAAGGCCACATGATTTATGTAAAGACTTCCAATTAATCAGTATCCCCTGGAACTGGAACAGAAATCTCCAGGTGCGGGTCCAGTCCTTCTGAGGTTCAAGGTAATATGTTGGCAAGAAGCAGAGCTATAGGATTAACACGGCTTATTTTTCCTGAACAATTTTTATGCAATAATAATCTAGAAGATGTTATTTTATACTAAAATATACATATTAATTTTTGTTATTAAAACAAAGCTCTTCAAGGAAATTCAAGCTTGTGGTAGTGTTTAGGGCTATGTTCACAAGCCATAAACACTAGACTGTGCCATCAAGTAAGGCAGCCCCTAGCCACATGTGGCTGAGCACTTGAAACACGGTAGTACAAGCTGAGATATGCTGCAAATGTAAGATACACACCTGAATTGAAAGACTTGGTTCAAAAAAAAGGATAAAACTTCTCAATTTCTTATTGAGAAATATTTGTTGAAATATTAATATTAATAATAATATTGTTGAAATATTTTAGAAATAATATTTAGAAAAATTGGTTTAAGTAGAATACATTATTAAAATTAATTTCAGGGGTGCCTGGGTGGCTCAGTCGGTTAAGTGTCCGACTTTGGCTCAGGTCATGATCTCACCGTGAGTTTGAGCCCCGTGTCAGACTCTGTGTTGAGAGCTCCGAGCCTGGAGCCTGCTTCAGATTCTGTGTCTCCCTCTCTCTTTCTGCCCCTCCCCAATTCGTTCTCTCTCTGTCTCTCAAAGAAAATGAATAAACGTTAAAAAAAAATAAAATTAATTTCACCTGCTTCTCTTTCACGTTTTAAAAAAATGTTGTTACTAGTAAACTGGAAATTACATTTGGGGCTTGGGCTATACTTCCATTGGACAGTGAGTGGACTAGAGGGTAGATATTAGGGCTGTTTATAGTTGGCTTCTCTTCCTTCAGGGTACAAGGTAGAATTGCAGGTCTCTGCCCCCTTGGAAATTAGGTGTGGTCATGTAGTTTGCTTTGGCCAATGAAATGTGAGTGAGAGATGTGCTCTTTTGCACGGTGCATGTAACTGCCCATGCAAGACACTGCAGTGCCCTCCAAAGAAACTGTGGAGGTGAACATGAAGACTTAACTGCTGGCATGCTGACTGCCAGCTGAGACTCCTGCTGACTCACCTAAGATACGGAATGTGAGCTCAAAATAGACTTAAAAAAAAAAAAAAAAAAGCAATCGAGATTTTGGGATTGTTCATTCCTGTAGCATAACCTATTTTTAAATATAGCTTTCTGGTGTGAAGGTGTGCAGAGAAGGATGCCACAGCAGACTGCCCAAACTTGCTTAACTGCAGAACACTTTTGCAAGTATAATTTACTGACAGGATATTAATTAGAAGTCATGAGATAAAATGCATAGACTATATTAGTGAGGACAGAAAAAAATAGGTCACACAGATCAATTAATTGAGCCAATGATCAAAATTTGATTTGCATGTCTTATTAGTCTTAGAATAAAGCCAAAAACAAGTCATTTTTATGCTAAGAATCAACAAATCGAGACCATTTCTTTGACTTTCAAAGTCAATTTTGTTTCATCCAGATTTTCTTATGTGACTTTTTAAAAGTTGTGAGCCTGCTTAATATCAGCAACAAGGTTGCTGATCAAAGAGTATACAGTCCATTCTGAAATTTTGCCTTTAATACATTATAATCTGAAAAAATTCACATTTTCCAGAAAATGAAGAACAATATGATCAGTGTGCTTTGCTATATTTGGGGACTACTGAAGCAGGCTTCTCTAAAATTCAATTATTTCATCCTGAATAGCTCACTTCCTTCTTTTTGTAGAAAACAAAGTCTGTGATTTTTCATTTTCACTTTGAAGCATTTCACTTTTTGCTTGTTTTAGACTGACACAGTTTGTGAGCTATCAAGACTGCTTTTTGTTTAAAACTCTTTTTTCAATTTCAGATCCACAGAGAACATGTTTATAAAGTATAAATATTTTTACATGCAATCAAAACTAAATATTACAAATTAATTTTTATCAAGATATATCACAGGCTTTTAGAATGATTTTTAGTTACCATGCGGTTATCACCACTAATTTCAGGATATTTTCATCACCCCAGAAGGAAACCCTATTCCCATTACCAGCCACTCCCCACTTCCCTCAGCCCCCAGCTCCTGGCAACCACTAATCTACTTAGTTCCTATGGGTTTGCCTTTTCTGGACATTTCTTACAAATGGAATTTAAGCAATATGTGATCTTTTATGTCTAGCTCATTCACTCAGCATAATGTTTTCAAGGTTCATCCATGCTGTAGCATGAATCAGGACTTCATTCGTTCTTAATGGTTCAATAATTTTCCATTATGTGAAGAATATACCACTTTTTGTTTATCCATTCATAAGATGATGGACATTTGTGTTATTTCCACTTTTGGCTATTATGAATAATACTGCTATGAGCATTCATGTACCAGCTTTTATGTGATAATATGTTTTCAGTTCTCCTGGATCAAATTAAGATTTTAAGACAAAAAATATGTTTTAAGACAAAATACAGAACACAGACCTGGGTAAATTCTGTCCTTGTTACAAAGTGCAGATTAAACATTCTCATCTGTGCATCAGCAGGAAGTAACTTTCTGGGTAATAGGGACATGCTGGGAGATTTCCAGCTGGCCTTTTTGGGTCCCATCTTCGTCCAAGCAGGAACTTTCTCTTCAAGCCCCCAAAACTACCCTACCCTCTACAAAGTGTCCACACCCCACTCTATAATCCAGGGGGTTCCTAAGCATCTGGGCTGTTACCTACTTGTGGTGAGTCAGAGAGGGGCCCTGAAAAAAATCTCAGAGCACAGATGGCCACCACTCCTGCTGGATGACTGGCAAGCACTATACTGATGACTGCCTATCAGTAGTCCTCTCTGGACCACAACAGGCAACATAGATGAACCTGTGCTTGGCTTCTGGAGGACCTCAGGTTGTGCTGATTCTGGTGGGGACTTACGGTGTCTCGCTTGTATGCTGCATCCCTTTCAAACAATTCCTCCCAATCCTTCCCAGTATATTTCTCCCCATCCCATGAGTTCTTTCTATCGAGTCCGCTTTTCACTACCTCTACAATTGTCTACTTTTCACCAGTATATTTTGAATTCAAGACTCAAATATGCCACCTTTATTTTCTTGTCTTTAGTGCCTCTGTCCATGCACAGAAGGTGACTGGTCATATCTGGCTGCCTGGGGTCGGGGGAGAGGCGAAAGGCCGAAGAGAAGGAATTTGATTTGAAAATACAACTTTGAAAAAAAAATTTTTTTAAGTACAACTTTGGAATGGAAAGAGGGAAGTAAGGAGAGCACCAATAGATTATTCTCAATATTATCCCTCAATAGCAGTATTCTCAGGAATGCCATACCATTTCTTAATGATAAGTTATCCCATGATGCTACAGGTTTGATTTTTTTCTTAGATATTTAAAAAGAAAAAATCCACTAGTATCAATTCCTCCCCACCCCCAACACTGAATCCTACTGATGCTTGCTACAACTTTAGCCCTCTGTGGGACCCAGGTTTGGAAATGAGGCACTCCAAAGCATGTAACCACAAAGCATCTATTTTGAGCTTAATATCATTAAATGCACCCAATTAGTCCTAGTTGAGGAGTCAGGATAGCTAGGCTATGTTCAAGAAACAAATGACTCCAAACTTAATTGGATCATAACAAGGGCTTATTTCTTACATAGAAATAGATAATAGAAATAGACCCGTATGGGTCTGCTATGGCTATTCTGCATCATCTTCACTCCAGGATCCCCATGGACAGAGCAGCCACTATTTGGAACACTGCCAGCTGGAGGAAAGAGAGCAGTATAAACCTCACACTGCCTCTTTGCCTTGCCTAGAAGTGACACACATTACTTCCTCCTACATCTCACTGACAAAAGTAAATCACATGGTCATGCCCAAGTTCATACTGGGACCACACCTCCTGGTCAAAGCCATCTCATTCTACCCCACCATTTTTCTTTAACTTTGAATTTCAGAAAGTAGGGATTGGGGTGTCAGACTCTTCCCTCTGAGAAGGCCCTTGGTCCTTATGCAAATTGGATTTCCTCCTCTTTAGCAATGGGTACAGCATTCTATTGACTGACTATTCTACTCCCTACTCAGAGGCAATGTCAAGGTCAGGAGAGCCATTTCAGCAATGGGTTACATAGCTAGGTCTGATCCCAGGCCAGGTCCTGGAGGACTCTAGAAGTCTGAGCCACCATCTTCCCCCTATTCATGATTTCATCCATATAGTGATGTTGACTAGTTATAAAATAAAATAAGTGCCATATCTTGGATATAAAGCCATATGATCAGTTAACTCGTTTCAGCAGAAGTAATAAGTTGCCAACATTCAAGAAGTTCTCTCAAACATACACGCTTGTGTTTATTTATCCTAAATTTAAAACCCTTCCTTTCTTTGATCACTGTGTCAATTAAGATTATATTCATCTGCAAATAACAGAAAAGGCCCAAAATGACTTAAATAACTAGTATTTAAGGGAGTATGTTCTTTTTCACATAACATGACATTCTTAAGTTAAGCAAAGCTGGTACTGAAGCCCAGTGATGCTATCAAAGACCCAGTCTCTTTCTTTTTTTTCCTACTACTCCATCTTTAATGTAATGACTTTCACATCCATGTCTGTCAGTTCATTGTTCTCCAATGGTTGCGGCCCCTCCAAGCCTCATGACCATGTCCCAAAAGGAAAAGAACAAGGGACAATGGGCAAGGGGCTTTCTCTTCAGGAGGCTTGGCCTTTTTATTCAGGAAGTGACATACTAGGGGCTTCCCCTTAAGGACTTCTGCCTGTATCTCATTGACCTGAAGTATGTTTTTTGGTGCCCTAGCTATACCAGAGGCTGGAAAAGAAGGGAGATAAGGGAAAACGTTGGAGATTGAGTTTGGGTCAGCCAGCCTACAACATCTGCCACAATCCCTCCTTTGTGAAGTTTTGCCCACTATCTCAGTCTGGTTTGTATGACCCCCACAATGCCACCTATTTCTGTGCCCAAAGTAAGCATTTATAGTCACTATATTATTATATTTTTGGGAGTGGTTGGTATCCTAAGCTTCCTTGTTTGATGCCTCTGCAATCCTTCCTTGGTGAACACCCTAATACCAGTCAGTTTTCATCCAAGTGTGTGTAAGCCATATTACTCTTGGATGATCAAAATTATGCAAATAACTACATGTTTGCTTTCTGTTAGATCTCAGAGACACCAGTTGGTATTAATCTGACCTGTCTGATTTTTCACCATCCTTGTATTTTTAATTCTATTCTTGGTTCAAGTCCCATTTTCTTCATATGGAGATAAACTTCTAAAATACTAACTGAACCTGATCACACTTAAATATTCTCAATTTTGCTCTTCACTACTTTGACTTTCTAATATGAACCATATAGCCCATGTGAAGGGCTTGATATTAACGAGGCAGAGAAAATGTCTATTGTACTCATTCTTCAGAGAAGTGGGTGTCTTTAATTAGGTAAACAAGGAAGACTATAAGTATTTCTTCCCTAAATAAAAAATGTTTCAAAGTAATTTGCTGTGTCTTACTTAGTATGGTCTACAAGTAGTCCAGTCAAAAGTAGTATAATAATTAGCTGCAAAAACAGTAGCGCACTTTCAAAAGGGGGTGAACAAATAAACACCTATGAATTCAAATAGTCTCTGTGCTGAAGCCCATAGTAAACAAAGGTTGGGAGGAAAAGGCAAAGACAAATGTAATTACTGTTAAGGTACCAATGGCCAATATTCTTTGAATTTAGTAAGATGTAGGAAACCATAGAGAAAGAAGGAATTCATACCTCAGTCTCAAACAAAAATATACATACATATTTAAATGTGAATGTTACAACTATTCAATGTAACAAGAGTTATCTGCAATATGTCCCCACCTGATTCTTACAGCACCATCGTTTCCTTTCCCAATCTTGAG
This sequence comes from Acinonyx jubatus, assembly GCF_027475565.1. Classification (NCBI taxonomy): domain Eukaryota; kingdom Metazoa; phylum Chordata; class Mammalia; order Carnivora; family Felidae; genus Acinonyx; species Acinonyx jubatus. Next base: position 131,717,900 of record NC_069384.1, on the reverse strand, counting down.
TGGCTTCCAACAGACACATCAAAGGTTGTGTTGAAAACAGTAAAGAGAGAGCATTTTAGGATGTCTATCTCTCTATCATCTGCTGGCCTTCAAAGGAGGATATGGCTTAGCAGCTTCTGTCCTTAGAGCCTCTATCTATTACTCAAGGGAGAAAAGAAATGCCAGAAATAGACAGGAGACAAAAGTGGCCATGTAATTTTGAGTTGAGAAGCTCCAGAAGATTCTGAACATTGGTAGCTAAGCATGATTGCCAGAGAGGTTGCAAACACCAACAGAGGTTTCATTCCTGTCATCTTCTCTGCCATTTCTTCCTCCTCACCAAAAATACACAGTAAAAAGAAGGAAAATAGATTTTTGAATTTAGATTCTTAGAAAAACCACCTAAGGTAGGAAATATTCTACGTAGAGAATTTGAAGATAAAACAGATATGGAATCAATAGGCAACCCCACATACACTTTATGAGGAGGGCACTTAGGCAGTGAGCAAAACTCTGCCCATGCCAAAGGACACAGTGTTCTAAAATTTCCAAGCTATGCCCAAGCTTTATTTGTAGGTCTAATTCATAAGAACATTAAAAAATGACATTCAGGAGCAAAACAATGGTTCAACTAGCCAATTGTTTTCTCCCAGTCTTTTTCTAGGGGAGTCTACTTACGCTACATGACCTCAATCTCAGAGACTAGGAATATATTTGTAACTAATATCTCCATCTTTTCTTTAATAAATATTTTTATAAACTTAACATCCATAATGCATTCATATCATAATGAATACATATTCACATTCCATAGAATATACATATAAAATTCATATTATATAATATATAACTGTTAGTAAAATATTCACATCACATGAACATTATTCATAACATATTCATATATATTATTTGAACCAATACCAAAAGATAATATGTTCCATAGCTATCAATACATATATCCATCTTGTTATGAACACCTAGGTTAATATGTTCTGTATCTGCCACCAGATACGTAAGATTTAAATTTAAAAATCAGATCAAAGACAATCATTGGTGAGTGTTTAAGATAAAAAGCATGGGGGATATTGGGCAACTGCATTATATTAACACAGTTTTGTAATGCACATACAATCAAGGGATTTATGCATCCATCGTTGCCCACCATGATAAGTTCTCATAATTATACAAAGTGAAAGTAGGAATTATAAAACATAGATCCTTAAAATTAAGGTTGGATTTGTAGACACAGGTACAATCAGAGCTTCAAGGAACCTTCTGAAGCCTCTAGTACACCTCCTTATTTTATAGAAAAGGAAATCAAAATCAGAGAGGCACTGACTTCCTCAAAGCCATACAATAAGCTAGTAGAAAAGCTAGAACTAAAAAGTAAGGATTTTTGGTTTTGGGGGTTTTGTTTTGTTTTGTTTTTTGCTATTTGTTTTCACTTTTAGTCAAATGCTCTTTCTACATTACCATAAATTTAGAAACTCAAGAACGTATTCCTGCAACTTGTTTCAAGATGGAATAATGAAAACTTTTCAAGTCAGAGACTTCTGGCTGTCCCCCAATAACCAAGTTCCCCTCCTTCCATTGCGAAGGAATCCTCATTTTAGGTGGGCACGTGCTTGCCCACTATGCAACCTCATTTCACAGCATTCCTTACAGCTGGATGTGGCCATATTACCAAGTGAGACAAGCGTCCTGTAGCAGCTTCTGGAAGCATCCTTAAAAGCCAGCTGACATTCACTCGTTGCTCTTCTCTTCCTCCTTTGTTTCTGGTGAGAATGCAGACAAGATGGATGGAATTGGAGCCTCCATCTTGGACCACAAGGTACCATCAAACTAAATGTCACACATAGTAGACTTACCAGTCCCAAGCAGCCCTGAGTCAGGGGTACTTCCTTGGGCCATACCTGCCCTGGACTGCCCACCTCCAGACTTTATATGAGAAAAAAATCATCTTCAATCTTATTTATGCCACTATTGTTTTGAGGTAGTACTCCAGACAAATCTAACCCTGATACACAGTTGAAATATACAAACAATTCCTCCATATTTTCATGTTTCCTTTCTGGGTAATCTGGCTTTTCCCCATTTCTATCACAGCCCCAGGAAAGGGAGGCAAAGTCCCTGGAAGGAGGAGGAAGTTGGTAAGACAAAGGAAAAAAAGGCAGCCCTTTTTGCAAAAGGGAACACAAGCTATGAGAGCGGTGTGCCCTGATATCCCCACTCCAGGTCAAAGCCCCAGAGGGCCAGGATGTGTCAGAGGAAGGGAGGCAAAGCCCAAAACCAAGGGGTCCTGAAAGGAGTGGCCTCACAGGTGGGCTGGCGGGCATAGGGTGGCAGAGCCAGGCTGGGCAGGGGGAAAGAATGGGTCCGCCCTGAGCCCTCCCTGAGCCAGCCTGCCCCTTCTCCCCTTGCTGTGCTTTGTAGTGTGGACTGCAGTGGGGCTCGCAGAGCCGTGTTGGGGTGGTGCTGCCCAGACCGGCCACTGCATGAATCTTGGGCCCAGAATCACAGGCCAGGAAGGGCTCACATGGGGCTAGGTAACCGGGGAGTCATACCTGCCTGAGGACCCAGACAGAGCAGCCTCCACCGGCGTCCAGAGTAAAGAGTGCCTGGCTGGCCACTCTGCAGGCACCGCTCTGGAGGGGCCGGCATGGATTGGAGGGCCTTCCCCTCCAATAGGAGGCCTTATAAAATCTCCATGTATCAGCTGCCATTTTTTATTCCAACTGGAAGAAGCTTTAGTCTGATCCTGACATACAAATCGAATGAATTCACCCCAAAGGGGTCCATTAACACCAGAAGATATTTAAGTGTTACTGACAGGCCAGATTGGAGTTTGTCTCACCCTTATTCACAGCCTCCTCTACCCACCACAGCCTTTGACCCCACGCAGGCCTGTTGAAATAAGCTAAACTTAAGGAAGCTACCTTTTCTGTGCACATCTGAATGTTGCATAGGTTAATATTAGACCCTGATAACCCTAATATCAACAGCACTGGATTTTTAAAGATGAGAAATCTGTGTGTAGGCTGCCAATCCTATGATAGGAAGGTGTGGTACTTATACAACATCATGTCCTAAAGCACTCTGCTAAAACAATCGTGTTTATTTGCTGGGTACAAGAGTGCAATTTTTTTGTGGCCTCAACGTGAATTCTTAAGTGGCGATTGTTTCTGCTTGGCATCAAAACAAAAAATGTATTTCCCTTATTGTTATTTTGGATACATCTGCGGTCCAGTTGCAACATCTGGAATGTGTTGAATCTAGCTCTTTTTACAAACAAAAAGAATTTTAATATTAATTTTGTTTTTTAAAGAAATGGATATTTACTTAAACTGGAGCTGTTTGATATAAAATGTTCAGAGTGTTAGGAAAAAAACAGATTTGTCTAATTTGTGGCCTGAAACAAAAGCTTTTGTGATACTGGATTCTGGGGGAATTTTGTTTTTACTTGTCAGACTTTGTACAAATGCCCATTAAACATCTGAATGATCTGCTAACAAAGTAGCATTCCTTTTAAACAATGAGCAGAGATGCAAGAAAACCCAAATGATTTTAGACTAAAAACATAGCCAAGCAGTCTTTTGTTCATTTTAAAGTCATGTTTTAAATTAAATAGGAAAAAAAGGAAAATAAATAAATTAAATAGGAATGTTTTTAAGTTCTTTAAAGGAAAATTTATAATTTAGTATTGTGAATTAAAAATTGTGCTAAACTTTCCTATGAGATTAATATTATCCTAAGTTAAAAAGAGATTAAAATCTGAATTTTGTATTATACAATGAAGGCCAAAGTTATGCTGTTAGACAAAAGAAGGAAATTAAGAAACATGTACTAAGTGGCCAAATATATTTTTTCCCTTATTGCCTCATTTGAAATGAACTTATTTCTTTTTAGATTCTGAAAGTAATTCATGTCCTACATGGAAAATTTGAAATGATGAAGATAGAGTCACAGTGTTACCTCTTACAGGTAACATAACTACTGTTTTTATATTGAAGTACATCTCTTTATTCTTCTATCAATTTGCTATATTTTAAAAGATCTTAAATTTATCAAACCAGCAATCTGGAACTGCATTTTACTAATCTGAGGGATAATACATTTCTCTTTTTATCTACTTCTGGAACAGTTAAAAATATTAACTAAAAAGGATAGCAACCAATCAACCAATCATTCCACAGGTATTAAGGGAGCTCATCATACCTTATAGTTAATGGTAGTTTAAGAACTATGGAAAACAAAGTACACAGTTGATTTCTGCCTTAAGGAATTTATAGGTTATGTTCAAGAGAAGACTAACATGTGTGAAACCATTAAAAAACAAAACAGGCCAATAAATATTATGACAGTTTTTATTTTAGTGATTATTAATTGAGATCATTTAAATGAGTCTGTGGCTTTGATTTCAGGAAACAGAAACCCACTAAAAGGAGACTTTACTGGAAAAATACAAGGTATACCTTAGAATTTAAAGCACTGGAATCAGGAATTACTGGTCCTTGATTCAGTTTAGCTCACTGTTCATTTCCAATCAGTTGTAGCCAAAAGAAAGAGGTCAATGTGCCATCTTGCGTTGCCCAAAAGGCAGACATGGTTGACACTTACATTACAGCCATTCCCTCTTCTTTGATAATAGAACCCACTTTCACTTTCAGGCAATAATGTGCCCAAGCCCAGAGGATGAATCATACCTAGTCCAGGTTAGTATTATAAATGCATTTCCCTTTTGCCAGATATGCATTAATCCAGACTCCCTTTGAGCTGGAAGCGGATACATCACAAATGATATCTCTGTCCAGTGAGATCTAAAAAGAAGTCTATTAGGAAATATTTTCCTCCCAAATAAAAGAGAGATGTTAGAAGAGAATCCCTTTCTTCCTTCCATATTCTTGATAAGTCATTCTTTATGGAACAAAGAATTCCAGAGGTGCCAATTCAGAGCTCTGATATCACTGAGCCTCAAAACCAATTGCTGGAACTGCTTACATCTAGAATTCATTTTAATACATATACATATGTACATATATATAACATATATATAATTTTTAAATATCAGTATTATTTAGTCACTTTTAATCAGGTATTCAGTTACCTATATCCAAAAAGCATCCAAGATGTTAGGTATCTCTTCTGGGGCTGTGGCAGAAGTAGTTTAAAAAAAAGTAGTAGTTTAAAGAAAGTAGTTTCTTTCCGAAAGGGGTATGATGACAGGAAGGAAATTACTGGTATATCTGCTATAGTTTTTTTTTATGGGCCAGGCATGGTGTTAAGCACTACATACCTATCCTTTCACCTACTTTATCCTTCCACAGATCCTCTAAGGTAACAGTATTATCTCCTTTCATGGACAAGAAAATGGAGCTTCAGAGAGGGTAAGTAGCTTGTCCAGTGTCATTAAGTGCTAGAGACAATGAAAAACTAATGCAAATCCAAGGATTTGCTATACTCTTTTAAGTTTCACAGGTGTGGCCATCTAAAGTTGCACATGACATACTATGGACACTGAAATAGCTATGAGAGAAGAAGATAAAAGTGGAGTGGACAGAAAATTTCACAGAAGGAGAAATTTGACTAGACCTTCAAGAATAGGTCGAATTCAGAGAGGAAAATCAAGGGCATTCCAAATGGAAGGAATACAGAGAAGGCAGAATGAGAAGGGAATGTTGATGAGACAATCTGATCAGAGATATGTGGGATGAGGTCATATATTAAAGGGTCCTAAGAGCCAGGCTGAAAAGGTTAAATTTAATATGATAAAGCTGGAACTAACGGACACTGGAAAGATTGTGAACAGAACAAAAAAAGCAAAATATTGACAGTAGTCAATGGAGAATGAGTTGGCATGGATTCTAGTCATACAGGGATTGGAATCATCCAGGCACAAAACAAAGAGAATACGATCCGATTTTTTTTTTCTTAACCAGATTATGTCCTATGGTCTGACTGACCAGATGTGGGAAATGACAAAAGAGTGTTTCCTTCCACTATTTTTTTTTTTTAAGTATAGGTCTATTTTCTTCATTTCATGTGCCTTTTCTTTCTTTCCTCTCTGATTTTCTTTCAAGTTATGTTCTATTCTTCTGTCTTCTCGCTTCCTTTCCCTTGTCCAAGGTGGCTGAAATGCTTGCTGCATCTAAACAAAACAAAGCACTTGCCAAAAGGAAGTCAGAGTGATCCTGGAATTATAGCTTTTTTTTTTTTTTTTTTTTTTTTTTTCAGTCAATTCCACATAGGACACAGGAAAAATTCTTGGTGGGGAAAAGGAAACAGCTTCTCCTTTTTAGGGTGATCACAGATTTTATTATTGTTTTTTTTTTATTAACTTATTTTCAAGTTAGTTAACTACGGTGTGGTCTTGGCTTTAGAAGCAGAACCCAGTGATTCATCTCTTACATATGACACCCAGTGCTCATTCTGAAAAGGGCCTTCCTTAATGCCCATCACCTATTAGATCCACCCCCTCCCTCCCAGAAACCCTGTTTTTCTCTGTATTTAAGAGTCTTTTATGGTTTGCCTCCCTTTCTGTTTTTATCTTATTTCTCCTTCCTTTCCCCTATGTTCATCTGTTGAGTTTCTCAAATTCCACATATGAGTGAAATCATATGGTATCTTTCTCTGACTTATTTCACTTAGCATTATATAGGGTGATCAAAAATTAATTTGTTAATTATTTTCAGAGCCTTATCTGCTAAGTTCTACATGCTAACCCTGTGAATGTTGTATTTATTCAACTAATGTCTTATTTCTTTTTTATTTCTTTTTTTAATGTTTATTTATTTTTGAGAGAGACAGAGACAGAATGTGAATGGGTTAGGGGCAGAGAGAGAGGGAGACACAGAAGCAGAAGCAGGCTCCAGGCTCTGAGCTGTCAGCACAGAGCCCGATGCGGGGCCCGAACTCACGAGCTGTGAGATCATGACCTGAGCCAAAGTTAACGCTCAACCAACTGAGCCACCCAGGCGCCCCTTATTTCTTTTCTCTACAGACATTCTCACTGTAAACTAAGGGGACCAGGGGCAAGAATAGAGCTTCAAAAGTTGTTGGACCTCAGTACGTTGCTGCTCTGAGCAGATTTCTTTCAAATTGTCACATTGCCTAACAAAAACGCAATATACAGAAAAGCTCAGTAGAAATCACACCCCTAACAGTTCTTCCTCTTTGGCAATTCCTTGAGATCCTAAAGAAATGTTCTTTGAAAATAAGGGAATGACTGATTTAAGTAGAATCTCTATCTGGTTTGTTTAGGAGGATGTCCAGGAAAGAGGGGATGTGCAAAGGCACTGAAAGGGTCAATAGTTGGGTGTTTACAGCAGAGATTTCCTTTTCTCTCTTGTTTGTGGCTTACATCTCTTTAGTTTGGGGAAAGACATTCTTGGAAATGGATGTAACTCTGGTTCGTTACACTGGACTGGAACTTCAAGGAGGCACCAACACTGTTGCACCCTTTGCCCAAGAGGCCAACAAGGAAAATAAAGAGACAAGCCTCCCACAAAACAATAAGAAAAACATAAATATCCCAAAAGAAAATTGGCCCAAGGCTAGAAACAGGCCATCCACGGAAGAGAAACCTGAACAGTCAACAAATAGAAAGAGGCTCAACTCCATGAGCAATCTGGGAAATGCAAAGTAAAATGAAAACAGATGTCATTTCTTGCCCATCAGGGTGGCAATTAAAGTGTGATAATATCAATATTGGCAGGTGAATAGGCAAATGGGACTCTTACTCACAGCTGTAAATTGGTATATATTGGTACAGCACTTCAAAGGGCAGTTTCATGCTATCTATTAAAATTCGAAATGTGCATATCCCATAACCCAGCAGTCATACTTCTTGGTATTCACTGCAGAAAAATACTCATGTGGCTCCAATTAGACAGGTTTTTTGCATATTATTCATAACAATGAAAAAGTGAAAATAACCTAAATGTCCACTGACCAGGGAATGGCTATATAACTATGATATATCCACATTATGCAAAATTATGCCAGAGTTAAAAGGAATTAGGTGCCTCTATACAGATATTAGAAGTCTGTTATTAAAGGAAAAAAATCAAGTTATAAGATGCATACAACATGACACTATTTGTGTTAAAAACACACAAACTATTATATATTATAAATATACTTACATATTGAGTATAAATATATAACCTAACTGTATATTTTCTACAAGTCTACTGAAAGAACTACATATTTTCTATTAGTACAAGTACCTTCAGTAAGTACAAACATCAAATATTCTACATAAGCATACAAAAGGGAATGCCTATTAAAATGTTTGAGAGGATTCATATCAAACTACTAGCAGTGGTTACCTCTGGGAAGGGATCTGGGATGCAGAGTTGGTGGTTCAAAGGGAACTTAAACCTTACCTTTAGTGCATTCATTCATTCATTCATTTATTTATTTATTTATTTATAAGAAAGAGAAACAGATTTGTGTATTCTCAAAAATGGGTGAGCAAAAGAAAAAAATCTAAACACAGAAAGAATAAAACTATGGAAATGGAGGTGAGAGTGACTAGAGGAGAGTAAAGGAAGATGGGTAAGCTTTCTTTCCCTGCTCCTCCAAGTGTCAAACAGCTTCTGCTTCTCTGATTTGTGAAAGCCTACTCAGTGATGCCTCTGGACTCAGAAAATCAGTTTCAAAGTGATGGGGAGGAATTTATGTGTGAGTTGGAAGCCAGTGGTACAGGCCAGGGCTGGAGATGAGGTTGTCAGACACTTTAGATTTAATTTCAACACTTGAGAAAAGGACTAAGAGATTCTCTTACAGGCAAAATTCAGAGGAAAATTTCTTTTCTGTGAAGTGGGTAGCCAAGGGCCGACTGTGTTGGAGCGATTCATTGGTATAGGTTGGTGTGGGTGTTGATTCGGAGGTTTTGCTTCATTTTGATGGAACATCTGAAGTTCTGATCCTGATCCTACTTATTAATGTAGATATATCAGAAATAACAAAAAAAATATTTTTAATGGGAAAAGACCCACAGCCTCCTTCTTTATTTGGCCACTCTCATGGAAACCAGGGTTGTAATATACAACTTTGTCTCACTGTATTAGCTTTCTTCTACCATGGGGTTTGCTAATATAGCATAATGGTTAAGAAATCACATTCAGAAGCCTAACTGGGTTGAAACCATCACTCTGATATTTACCACCTCTGTGATCCTGGCAAATTATTGGACTTCTTTGTCCCTTTGCTTCATTCTCTATAAGATGAGAATAATAACAGCACCTATTATTGTCATAAAGATTAGATGAACTAATAAAAATAAAATGGCTAGAATGGTACCTGGTGCACAGAAAACACTACATCAGTTTCAGAAATTATTATCATTACTTTTAACAAGTTAATCACTTTCACAGTCATATATTGAGGCAGGTCTTATGAAGCCATTGTGAAGATTAGGGCAGCTTGGTTCAGACCAACCCCAAAATTCAGGCAACGTGCCTCAGAAATTAAGTGTTGAATGAATAAACTATTATGCAGGCACTAGGGTTAAAGGTGAACAAGCAGGGCTTAAGCAACATTGTTCAGTGGACAGATAGCTCTGCAAGTACGCACAAGTGAACTGGAGATGTATGCTGCTACGCTAGGCCATGTGAAGGCAGACCCAATAGAAGCTGACGCACCCCATTTAAATGGAATTGGCTCAAACTCAGCCTACATGCAGTGGGAACAGCACACATCTCTTCCTATCTGAGAATTCTGAGAGTATGATTTATGCTTTTCCAGGTCACTTCTGGCCCCTAGCTTCTGTTCTGCTAAATTACTTCATCTGTGGATTGCCCGACTGCCCAGCAGGCATTTCCTGGTTATACCATGTTGCTATAGAAGGGGAAAACAGACCAGTTCCTTGATATCCCTCACAAAACACCACTGGCACAAAGCTTTTGTGTATGTAGTAGAACCTTACTCAAGATTACAAACAATAGCAGGGCATTATGTTACTGAGTCACAGAGCAAAGAGGCATAAATCTTTTAGCTGTTAACCCTTTTCTTAAAAGCGCTGGGGCGCCTGGGTGGCTCAGTCAGTTAAGCATCCGACTTTGGCTCAGGTCAGGATCTCGTATCTGTGAGCTCCAGCCCCACATAAGGCTCTGTGCTAAGAGCTCAGAGCCTGGAGCCTGCTTCAGATTCTGTGTCTCGGTCTTTTTCTCTCTACCTCTCTCTCTCTCTCTCAAAAATAAATAAACATTAAAAAAAATGTTTTTTTAAAGTGCTTTGGCTGACTTCATTCATCACCTATTTCAGTCAATATTCTTTGTTACAAGTAATAGCCACAGAAGTTTTGGCTGATTTAAGCATGAAAGGAATCTCAAAAAGGACTGAAGAACCAGGTTGGAAGTTTGTGCCTTAAGAAATGACACACAAAATCCCGTGGCAGAACTGGTCCAGTAAAGAAGCCTCAGTGCCACTGCCGGGCAGTGAATTACAGAGCAGTTTGCACAACTGACAAGACTAGACAGTGCGGTTCTAACTGATGCCACAGCTGCTGCTGTTGCCACCCTTCTCCAAATGTATTCTCGGTACTCACTGCTTTGTGGCATCATCAGTCCCCTATTCAAAACGGAGGACATGTGTATTTCATTGATGTTGTCACATGCCCAGGTCTAGCTGCAAGAGAGGCTGGGAAAGCAGTCTCTCCTCCAAAATGTGAAGGATTCTCAAGTCCACAGATGCGAGTTGTTTACTGCAGATGTTCTCTATGTCAGTGCTTCCTGAGGTGAGGCCTGAGATTCCACAGCACCCAAGTGATACAAACCCACTGGTCTGAGGACCACACTTTGAGTGGCAAAGTTCTAGAGCAAAGATTTTCAAATTTAGTTGCATATTGGAGTAACCTGAGAAACAGTTTTTAAAAAAATATTGATGTCTGGGTCTCACCCTCAGCTGATTTAATTGGTGTGGGGTAAAGCCTGGGAATATAAACTTTTAAAAGCCTTCAGATGATTAGAATGACTCAGATTGCATCTTTCACTTTACGCATCAACTTTTTGTTGCTTTTGAAGCTTATCTCTTTTCTCCAAATTCCCAGATTTCCACTTTTAGCCTTGCTTGGTTTCCTTTTCAAATTCAATTACACTCACTCATTATGCAGAACAATTTGACACTCTACCCCTTAGTTCCTTGGACCTAATTTTGCATATCCAAAGCTTAAAAGAGTTCTCCTAATCCAAAAGTATGTAACCTGTTGCCCTGGGAAAGTAGGATTTGAAGTGATCCATGGACAAACACTGTTTTAAATTTTAATGTGCATAACTAAAAAAAAGTAACTAACACAATAAATGTGATTTCATAAATACTACTGCTTAGGACAATGAGTCTTTCTTTTTTAATTAGGTAAATAATAACATAGAGATTCAGAGCAGACACAACAAAAAATCATAAAAATGGTTTGTAAATGAAGTTTGAGATTGCTTATACTAATTATAAGCTTTCTAATCAAAATCCCAGGCTTTAGGAACACAAAAGAACTGGCAGAAGAGTTAAAAAAATATCAGACATTTTCCTTCTCCCTTCCCTCTCAGTCTTTGGAGGATAAGGAAGCAATATATAAATTGTGCTACCATTCTTAACACATTGAAATGGCTACTGATTTCAATAATGGCCACTGAGGGGCGCCTAGGTGGCTCAGTGAGTTAAGCATCTGATTGTTGGTGTCTGCTCAGGTCCTGATCTCACAGTTCCTGAGATAGATCCCTCTGTAGGGCTCTGAGCTGACTGTGTGGAACCTGCCTGGGATTCTCTCTCCCTCTCTCTCTCTGCCCCTCTCCCACTCATTCTTTCTTTCTTTCTCTCTAAAAAAATAAAATAACAGCTACTGATTTTAAATGACAATTCTTTTTCTATTAAGTGAAGATTTCATAAAGTTTCAGGTAAATACCACCAACATTTGAAAAAAATCATAACCTAGACAAAAATAACTATAAGAATTAAAAATAGATTAAATTCCAGGGGCGCCTGGGTGGCTCAGTCGGTTAAGCATCCGACATTGGCTCAGGTCATGATCTCATGGTTTGTGAGGTGGAACCCCCTCATCAGGCTCTGTGCTGATAGCCTGGAGCCTAGAGCCTGCTTCAGATTGTGTGTCTCCCTCTCTCTCTGCCCCCCCCCCCCCCACTCATGGTCTGTCTCTCTCTCTCTCTCTCAAAAATAAACATTAAAAAATAATTTAAAAAAAAGAATATAGGTTAAATTCTTTAACCAGTTAATTTTTTTGAGAGAGAGAGCATGCATGAGCAGGGAAGAGAGGCAGAGGGGCAGAGGGAGGGAGGAGGGAGAGAGAGACAGAGAGATAGAGAGAGAGAGAAAATCTAAAGCAGGCTCCACACTCAGTGCAGAGCCTGATTTGGGGCTCAATCCCATGACCCTGGGATCATTATTTAAGCTGAAATCAAGAGTTGGATGCTCAACTGACCGAGCCACCCAGGCGCCCCTAACCAGTTAATTTTTTGAAAGAAAATGTGTGAAAATTTTTAGAAGTGCTGAGAGCTAATCCACAAATCCATAGAGCTAAAAAACTCCAGAAGAAATTTTTAAAACTGCCCCAGTCACATCATTGACACTAAAGAAAAATAGATCTTAACCGGGATTAGATTAACAGCAGATTTCTCAGTAGCAACAGAAACAAGAAGATAATAGAATAGCATGTTCAATATTCTAAGGGGAAAAAAGACCACTATAAACCTAGAATTATATATCCAGTAGAATGATCTTTAATGATCAAGAGCAAAATAAAAGTATGTCAGGTGGGGAAAAATCTGAGCACTTATCACGTCACACTCTCATTAAAGGAAATTCCACAGAATTTACCTTAGGCACAAGGAAAAGTATCCAGAAAGAAGAGCTGAGATATGCAAGGAAATGGTAAGCAAAATGTTTTTACAGATGTCGGTGGGTCTAAAAAATATGTCTAATTTATAGAAGGAAAACAAGACAGAACTAAAATAGTGAATAATAATTATAAATATGGAGGAGTTGTACAGAGTTAAAATATCTCAAGGTATTAGTTTCCTACTTTAAGTTTGCATGTTAAAATAGTGGAACCACCATACACCTATGTAAAATATACACAGAGTGTATTGCTCTGAATAATGTTTTAAAATTTTCATTGTGAGTGTTATCTCCAAGGGTCCTTTTCTTATGACCATCCTGTTGAGCCTTTTTTGGAAACATCCCTCTAGGGTGGTTTTATGTTTGTTTCTGCAAGGCATTCCAGATTCCTTTTCTAGATCTTTCTGGGGAAGAGGATGGGGTTGAAGAATCAATTTCTAGGTTTTGAGATTCCAATAACATGCAAGTGCTAAAAACTAAACTTCAAATTCTCTGTGAAATGCAGACATAGGGTTTCAAAATTTCATCACAGTTAAATAATTTTTTTTCTTTTCACGCAGAAATGGGACAAACTTCTTCATCTGCTTATCTACTGGGGCGGGGGGGAGGTTTATATCTTCCTTAATCTACCCATTTCCTGAGGATGATGCCTTTCAGGGACAATAGTTTTTGTACTCAGTTCTAGCTCCACCTTGAGCTACTTCAAACCCTTGTCTCCTGCCTATATACTTCCAGGCCTCAAGTCAGAGACTAACAATATCTTGCAAGCCTGCCTGCCCTTAGCATGTAACTATCCCGGTTTGCCTCAGACCTGGTTTCATGAAGTGTGGGAGGTTTTCAGTACTAAAACCAGGAAAGTCCAGGGCAAACTAGTTGACTGGTCATCTTACACCCCAGCCCTCATAGGACTAGAGAAGAATTAGTTCAAGAAGTCACTGCTTTGGTTTTCAGGTAAACTTCTGATATCTTGAGATTTCTCTTCATTCCTTATGAGTTCAGCTGAATATTAAAAATAAGGTTAGTTATTATTTTATCCAGTAATGCTAAGTGTTGGTAGTGAAGGTTTTCAGGTTACAGAAGTCCACCACTATTCCAGCTCACAAAGTAACATTTTAATGCTTTTCATCAGTACAAGAGTGAAGTTTGAGGATAAAAGTCATAGCCGGTTATCCCCTATGCATAGAGAATGCTAGAGTAGTTTCCAAAGGGGTGTGATTTGCTCCACCAACTGCCCTACGGCTCACCTTTGCTCTAGGCCTGGTTTCTCAGACCTTGAGAATGTTCTAGAATTCTCTAAGCAGGCCTAGTTTCTTCCTGTAAGACCTACAAAATACACCCGCCCCCTTACAATTTAAACTCCCTGAAGGAAGAAATGTTTGCCCGTTTCCTTCTATCCTGTATCTGCGGTACCGTGCTATCGCCAGTCGATACCATCAACACGTTTCTTGAAATAATAAACGCCCTGAACGCCAACCAACCTGGCCTGCCCTATCTGTCCAATCCAACCCCATCTACCTCAAACTTGACAGAAAAGCGCCCATGTTTCTGGACTTTCGGGGGTCTCCTTCCCCGTAGTCTACAGACTTGGTTCTATTTTCTATTTCTGTAGTCATTTAATCGATTTGGGGGGGCGACAACAGGGATAACCGGGAACGGGTTAATCCCGGGCGTTCGGGCGCCATTTTGAAACTAGAGCGTAGATGCATTAATTTTTTTTTTTAATTTTCATATACATTTAAGGATGCACGCTTATTTCAAGTGTGCTTCAAAGGCATTTTCGGGGTGACGTGTGGGTCCAGGGGAAAGGGGGTCTGTCAGCCCATAAGTCTCAGGTCGGCGCCTCCCTGGCTACGGAGTGCCGACCCACGCGCACCCCCTCCATACCCCCGGTGGGGGAGCCGGTACCCCCCCAAGCGCCCCCCGCAGGGGGCGGGGGGTTGTTACCCATTGGCTGAGGCGGCTACCACGAGCTCCAGTACCCGGCGCAAGAGCCACCTCTGGGAGCCCCGCAGGCCACGCCTCAGTTCGCCTGCGCCCCTCAGCATCGCCACTTGGTTGTTAGGGCTCCTGGCTCTCGCCGCTCGCTTTCGATTTTCCTCTAGTCCTCTTTTATCCCTTTGCCCAAGTCGAAGCCGGGCAGCGGCAAGACCAGCGCGAACGGCAGCCCTAAGAGTGGTGCCAGAAGCCCAGCCTCCGCTCCTCCTCGAGCCCATTCAGCGGGAACAGCTAGCTGCCGCCATCATGGTGAGTTGGGGAGGAGGAGGCCTGAGGGGCGCACGCCCAGGTGGGGATCTCCCAGGTGGCGGAAACTCGGCTTTTCTGGCGCCGCGCAGGAGGGGGGCTGAAATCGGGGCCACCCCGCTTCCTTGTTCTGGGGCGCCGGCCCGGGTGCACCACAGATGGCCTGAGAGAGGAGGGTGAGGCGGCCTAGAGGCGTGGGGGAGGGGAGGAATTCCCCGTGGCTGTCGCTGAGGGGAATGGCCCCGGGGCTCGCTGTTCCTCCGGCCGACCACGTGCAGGGCCACGACCTTCACGCCGCCCCGCCTGCCTCCCGCAGGCGCCCGCTAGGCTGTGAGGGCCGTCTGCGGTGTGGACCGCGGGGACTTGGGGGGGGGGGGGGAGGTGAATACCGCGCGGCCGCCCCACCCCCACCCCGCCCGGCGGGCCTCCCTTCCCGCGCTTACCCTGAGGAGAGGAGGTCGCGCGTCTGGTGCGAGATGGCGGCGGGCTACCGCCCCCGGAAGCCAGCTGGCGCCGGCTCTCCGGGAACTGGGCTGTCGACTTTGAGGGCCGGCGTTCTCCTCGGCAAGTGGTTTCTTTCCCGCCCTCGCACGTGATGGCGGCGGGCTCTTGGGGGGGGGGGCGCGGGGTGCTCACGTCGGGGGAAACCGGGCGGCCGGCGGGGACAAACGAGAGCCTCGGTGGCGGCACCTCGTGCCTGGCCTGGCGCCCGGGGCTCCCTCGTGCGGCGGCCTCAGGCGGAAAACTCGCCCGACGCCATCCTTGCCATACGAGGCCGGGCTTGCCTGTGCTCCTGCGGGACCGCAGACCCGAGAGGCCCGAGTTCTGTGCTCGGGAAACGCTTTCTCTCTCGAGATGCGGCAGGAGTTTAAACCAAACGTCCGCACGGTAGTAATCCTTGCTCTTGGCGGGGGACGTTTCGGTGAGTTTTGGTAAATGCTTGGCGGTGACCCACCACGAGGTGCAACTCTGAAACTTTGGACCCATACCCTTAAGTCACAGACGTGTTCTAGACTCTGTGGATTTGCAGTATAATCTTTCGTATTCTCCATTTTTAGAAGTAAACGGAGGACATTTATAGACAGTTTATATTACTACCTATAAAGGTTAAAATAAAAATTTGCAATTATATGTATTATCCTGTATATAAAAATCTGCAATTATACGTATTATTTATGTCATTATCTAATCACTGAGTTGCTCATAAAAAAGTACAGTATTTTTTTCTCTCCATTTTTAGAGAAAAAGGGGAATGCTAATAGCGTTTTTCCCCGATTATGACAGTAGCATATTAACTCATTTGAAAGTAATCAGTGTAAGAAAACCGGTCTGTCCCAAACCCTTTAACAAAGTTTTGCTATATGTATGCCCTTCCAGACTGTTTTATGCATGTATTGCACGTAGATAGGTTAAGTTTTATTTTATAAAAGTTGTACCATGCTACATAATACTTTTTTATATCTTGCATCCTTCACTTAATATAATGAATATTATTTTTCAAAGATATATTTAAAGTGATTTCAAGTGGGGTGCCTGGGTGGCTCTGTCGGTTAAGCGCCCGACTTCGGCTCAGGTCATGATCTCCTGGTTTGTGAGTTCGAGCCCCGCTTCAGGCTCTCTGCTGAAACTTAGAGCCTGGAGCCTGCCTCGGATTCTGTGTCTCTCCCTCTCTCTCTGCCCCTCCCCCGCTCACGCTCTGTCTCTCTCTATCAAAAATAAATGTAAAAAAAATTTTTTTAATGATTTCAAGTATGTAATGTTAAGATGTAAGATTATACCATTACTTGTTTTACCAAATTTAAATAATGAATAATAATGAATAATGAATTATAATGAATAATTTTTCTGTATTAAAACAGTACTATAGTAAATATCTTTGTGTGAATGGTTTGGAATACTTATTTTATTAATTCCTTGAAATTAATTACCAGGAATGGAAACAACTGAGTGAAAGGGTTATGCCCATTTTATAACAATTTTAAATTACAGTACATCTTTCTGAGTTATTCTTGATGGAGCATGTACCAGTACGTGTTCTGTGTGCAGAATGATCTCCACACTCTTTCCAGTGAGAGGTGTTAACACTTTTTAAAGTTGCCAATAATAGGTGGAAAATACATTCTGATGTGCTTTTTTTTTTACTCATTAATGAAGTTGAAGTTTGTCATTAGCTTTCAAAATTTATTTTTTATAAATTCTTAATCCACCTATTTGGATGTTTATCTTTTTTAAGGATTTATAAGAACTCCATTAACATTCTTTGTCATTTATAGTGGTAAGGAGTTGCCTTTATTTTCTAATTTCAGTGGAAATTGCTGTTTCTTTTTAAGCCTGATGTTAGCTTAGAGCTACATCAACAGAGAGTAAGATTTCTGTTTTACTTGGGTTTTTAAAAATTCAATGATGGATGTATTTTATAAAATGCTTTCCTTTGGTGAATGACAGTAACAGATTTCCTAAGAATGAACCATCTTGGAGTTTTCAATATAAATTGTTCTTAATTGTATGTTTTTTATATACTGCTGGAATTTTGCATCTTTGTGTTGGGGCAGAGGTGGACCATTTTGATTAGGTTTTGTTATTTAGGTGTTAGTTTTGTAAAATGAATTGAAAAATACCCTTTTTTCTTCTCTTTTCTCTGGAATGTTTTTCAGTTAAAGTATCTGAATCTTTCTCATACATACTGTCTTCTGTGTACAATTGTTTCTGTCTTGGTGCCCTCTACACACACACCAATTATCTGTTTCTTCACAATTTGAAAAAAACTCACAGTGAAACCGAGCTAGGAATCAAGTATTTTTTCTTAAGATTGTTTTCAAGATTGACATTTTTCTAGAAAGTTGGCCATTTCATCAAGATTCTGTTATAATCTGTGGTCATACCACCTTTTTTCAACACAAATGTATATTTTTGCTTTCTTGCCTTTTTCTCTCTTGGTTTTCTCAGGATTGTTTGTCTATTATTTGGATTGTTTCTAAGAGTCCAGTCTTGGATTTACTTACAAGGTTTTATTCTGATTTTCATTTCCTATTTCCTATTATGCTTTTTTTTTTATTAGTGTCTTCTTCTGTGGATATAACTCTAGTGACTACAAATTATAGATTGTTTTTGTGGTCAAGTACAGATTGCAGTTGCCTTAAATGTAGCTATAAAAGTTGAATGAAATAATGTTAAAGAGCTGATATCCCAGGAGCTTTAGTAATGATAAGGTTTTTTTTTCAGCTTTTAGGTATTTTTGTCATTTCGTTATCCAAGTACACCAGGGAATGTATTACTGTAAATACCAGTGATGAGAATTCTGTATATGAAGGCCTCCAAGTTTCCTGCTACTTAATATCCTAGCATTACTTTTCTCAAAACCCGCCAACTCACCTGAAGATATAATTAAGAAAAATAATTACTCCCTATATTTAATTTATATGAAATTTATTTCTGTATGCTATTGATGGTTAATATTAATACTTTAATAATACCAAACTTTTTGCTTTAGCCTAAGCATTTATTTGTGGAGTATTTTTAGCAGTAGTTTAAAAGTATTAAAGGTTGTTTATTGGTTTTGGATGTTGTGTATATAAATTATAATTGTATACAAGTACACACACAGAAGTTTAAAAAAAATCCCTGCTGATGTCTTATTAAAATGGACTACTTTGCTTACTTTGTTAGCTTTGAGCACCACCTGCTGGTTAAAGATTAAGACATGGTAGTGTCTTAATTTAAGATGTAAAGAAAATGATGTGCTGAATATAATGTTTAATATCTCAATTAACGAGACTGTGAATTTGAATAACTCAATCCCAAACCAAATTTCCTATAATATACAATGGCCTTTTTCCCCAAATTGTTGCCTAATGTCTCAAGTATCCATTTTACTTTTGTTAAATAGAATATGAGAATTAGAAATTTCATCTTCAGTTCTGGGGATGCTATCATGGGTTTCTCAACTGCGACCCTGTTCACATTTTAGAACAGATAGGTTTTTGTTGTAGGAAGCTGTTTTTTGCATTATAGGATATGTACTGTATCCTTGGCCTCTGCTACCACACACAAGGAGTACCCCTCAGTTGTGACAACCAAAAATGCCCCTGCATCACAAAATCTCTCCTGGTTGAGAATCAGTACATTCTCATAACCCCTTATAATGTGGTACAGTTTTCTGGCCTGACCTTACACCTTCAAATTAAAACATTCATCCGTGGTCATTCACAGCAGATAATACTAGCTTGTCAAATAGAAAGGTATCCAGAGTTCATCCACAAATGAAGGGGAAATTGAGAAGGAGAAAAGAAAGTCTGTTAGAATTTCAGAGCCACTTTTGGATTTGTTTTGAACTTATGAAATAACTAACTGAAAGAGATTGGTAAGTTGTTTATAGTGAAGAGAAATCTAGTCAAGTTTTAATAGTTAAAGATACGTGGAGTATGTAGTATAGTCAGTCCCATGTAGGAAAAAAACTAAAATTAGAAAAAAAAATGGGAAAACTTCAGAAGGTTTTTACTCTATTTCATTATTATGAAATATTAGTATACTACAGTTAGGAGGAAAGAATTAGGAAGCACCCAAATAGAAACACGAAATAGCAAGTACAGTTGATTCTTGAACAATGCAGGAGTTAGGGACACCAACCCACCGTTCCTCCACGTATTTACAGTACTGTACTGTATTTCTTTGAAAAATATTTGTGAATGAGTGGACCTGGACAGTTCAAATCCCTGTTCAAGAATCAGTTGTATGTGTACAAATTAATAGAAACTAAAACACGTTTGGTGATTTGAGTTTTGATTTCATCTCTAATCAGTATAGAAGTTTATAGAATCTTAAATTTACTAGTAACTTCTAGCATCTAAAAAAATAGGAATTATGCCTACTTTATTATTGTCACTGATTTCTATAGAAATTACTGTGCTTGCTTTTTAAAAATATATGTATCAGTTGGTTTATTTTGTCCCTGTTTTTCTCCATAAGCAGAGATGTAATGGGTTTATTTCTCTTGCAGCCTTTTGTACTTCCCTCTTAATCAATAGCTACTTCTTTTTTTTTTTTTAATTTTTTAATGTTTATTCATTCTGGGGAGGGGGAAGGGCAGAGAGAGAGGGAGACATAGAATTCAAGCAGGCTCCAGGCTCCACGCTGTCAGCACAGAGCCTGAAATGGGGCTCAGGCTCATGAACTTTGAGATCATGACCTGAGCCAAAGTCAGACACTTAACCAACAGAGCCACCCAGACACCCCTCAATAGGTACTTCATAAATGAATTTCAAATATATGGATGTGCCAATAATTGGTTCTTTGAAGTTCCAATTGAAATTAATTAATAAAGTATGTACAAAATAAATAAGTAAATGGTAAAACCAAGAAAGAAGCTTTTTAAACTATAGAAAATAAATGCAGATAATAGAACGCTAACTTATTATTGGTGTACCACATTATACTTTACAAAATGAATTTGCAGATGTTATCTCACTTTATTCTCAAAGCAATTTTCCAGATATAAATAGCTACCAAATAAGGGGTTATAACCTAGTAAAGGACATGAACCCCAGATCTCCTGACTAAATCAATTTTGTTTCACTATGTTAGACTGCTTTTCCGACGTATATATTACCAGTAAATTTTGCTTCAGAAAAATTTACATTAATCTTATGTGGAAAAACTAAAGATAGAGTTCTGACCAGAATCCAGAAAAATGAGTTTCATGTGTGGGTCTCTTAATTTGAAAATAAAGATAGTATCATTTATATCTATCAGCCCACTGTGAAAATTAGAATTATCAGTGGGGACTGATTTGGTGTTAGTGAAGAGGAAAAATGTTATTTCAAAAGATGCTTTGAACACCCTAGCACTAAGGGAAAGGATTGTAAGCCGTTTTTTTAGCAGGAGGTATTACAATATGTGAGCAAATAATCTTTTCATGATCCATTTCCAAAGTAAATGCATACTAACACAAAGAGTATTTAATTACAAAATGCATGTTAATTTTGGTGACTAGAAAGAGGAGGCAAAAGAAATTTGTTTACAGCTTTGTGGTAGGGGTGTCTGGGTGGCTCAGTGAGTTGAGTGTCTGGCTCTTGATCTTGGCTCAGGTCATGATCTCAGGGTTGTGGGATCAAGCCCCTTGTCAGGTTCTGTGCTGAGCATGGAATCAACTTAAGGTTCTCTCTCCCTCTCTCTACCCCGTCCTCTGCTTGTGCCATGGGTATGTGCTCATTGTCTCTTGCACTCTCTTTAAAATAAAAAATAAGTGAAAACAAAGCTTTGATGTATGTTTTTGATGCAGATTTTTAAAAATTATCTTTTTTTAAAGATTTACCATGCTTTTTAATAAGGTACTCAGTAAAGTGAAAATTTGCTTACCTGGCATACAATAGAATGAGTTTAATAACTGTTTTTACAAATCTCAACTTTCCAGTTCACGAAGTCAGTATAAAGTCAGTATTCTACTTTAGTGTAAGAGATGATGATAAGCAACACTGGGTTTAAGAATGTACTGTACTCTTTTGTTAAAATTTCATACTGATCTACTCTGATTACCTTAAATCCTAAACCTGAACTAAGCTGTATTACTGGTCAATTTACTATGAAAGTAATTCATATGAAAATACTCTGTATTTTAAATACAAAGATTGTGTTTCACATCATGGTTTAGTGATGATATCTGCTTTCCAAATTACAGTCTGCTGCAAATCCTGAGACTCCAAACTCTACCATCTCCAGAGAGGCCAGCACTCAGTCCTCATCAGCTACAACCAGCCAAGGCTATGTTTTACCAGAAGGCAAAATCATGCCAAACACCGTTTTTGTTGGTGGAATTGATGTTAGGGTATTGTATTCCTATTTCATTTATTTAAGAAAATATTTAGTGAACACTGGGGTTTGGGTCCTGATGCAAACATAAGGTTTTTTTGTACTTCATGCAGGTTTGGAATTGGGTTCATGTTTAACCTATAGAGACTAAAAGTATCTTTGACAAAGAGCTACAGGTGGTTTGGGGATCCTTAGGAGAGATACCTCCACATTTTCAAATCTTTTTTATAGTATAATTGAAATTTTTGAATTCTGAATTTTTACTCTTGAAGTCAAATTCTTCTCCATAGATGGATGAAACCGAAATTAGAAGTTTCTTTGCTAGATACGGTTCAGTAAAAGAAGTGAAGATAATCACGGATCGAACTGGTGTGTCCAAAGGGTGAGTAAAACAAAATGTTCAGTATAAAGTATAAAAAATATGTGAGCTATAGTCTCTATATAGAGTAGCATAGAAGAATTCAAAACGCGTGTTCTTACACTTGTATAAATTTTTTGCTTTGTTTCTTACATATAAAAGATAAGTTTGCTGCCAACTCTTCTATGTAGTCATTTTCATAGCGTTTGTATGTAAATATTTCCTACCTTCATTTATTTTACGTAAGTGGATTAATCAGTTCTATCAGAGCTGTTTTTTTCATGTATCTTACGGTATCTTAAGTTTTAACCATCTTGCAATAGATAGTAAGTTAAATTCAGGTTCATAGATGTGAATTTTCTGTTAATGAATGATGTCCCACACTGTGTTAACCTTCACGCATGTCTTCCCCCTAGATCAGGGGAAGAAGACAAAAGGTAGTATTTATAGATGACTGATCATGTACATCTAAAACTTTATTTCAGTATATTCTTCATCAGTATAATTTCAGTCAGTTACTTCATAGAATACTGGAAGTTTTAGACCATATACTGTTCTGGTGGTGATTTTTACACTTCATTTATCTTTCTTTGTAGCTATGGATTTGTTTCATTTTATAATGATGTGGATGTGCAGAAGATAGTAGAAGTAAGTAATCTTATGGAAAAATCTCAGTTTATGGATGCAGTGTTTAGTGTTGAGTCCTGAATATATAGCCTTGTATGAAATATAGAAATAAACTTCCTGTTTGAAATCCAAACCTAGAGTAATCTTACATAACTAGTCAGAACCTGTTTATTTGTAACTGGACATCTAGCTTCATGAGCTAGATACAGGAAAGGTTAGAGACAGAGTGTAAAGGTTTTTGATCAAATTCCAAGACTTCTCTCAACAGTTGGGTAGTGAGGGTAAGGTTGCTTCGTGCTGATAAATTTTGATTTGGTATGTTCTTACCAGTGATGATGGTAGAAATTTTAGAAGATTTGGGGTATTTACCAAAGTCTTAGAAGTCTTTGAAATTGATTTTAGCTTTATTATGGTTTTATTTTCAGTCACAGATAAATTTCCATGGTAAAAAGCTGAAACTGGGACCTGCAATCAGGAAACAAAATTTATGTGAGTAAGGAGAAGAATTGTTCTTATTAACATATGTAGCTTTTCAGGAAACTAAAAGTAGTCTTTGTTTTCGTATTATTCTTTAAAAAGGTGCTTATCATGTGCAGCCGCGTCCTTTGGTTTTTAATCCTCCTCCTCCACCGCAGTTTCAGAGTGTCTGGAGTAATCCAAACACTGAAACTTACATGCAGCCTCCAACCATGATGAATCCTATAACTCAGTATGTTCAGGTAAAAATTATTTAACATTATTTAACATTCCTTTTTCTTTTTTTTAAATAGTATTGCAGATCTTATAGATGGGGGCACCTTAAAAGTAAGGCAGTCTCACTTTTTACCCTCAAATCAGATGCATATTTTCCATAATAAGTGGTAATACTGTCTCTGAGTGATGAGAAGGAAATCTATTACTTTTGTTAGAAATCTGTTGTTCTTAGTATTGTTTCTAACACCAAGCTAAAATATGCTTCTATATAGTTTGTAAATCTTTAAGAACTGACCTCTGTAGCCATGAAAAATATATATATCTCATTCATTTCCCTTCCCCCCCATAGGATAATTCCTAAAATATTTGAAGGCAGCTTTCCTCATGTGTTTGCCTGATTTATTCTTCTTTAAGTTTGGCAGTTCTATTTATTCATTATTTTCAATGATTTTCAGATGTCTTCTATAGATTACTGACTTCTGGATGTATTCTGGTTCTAGAATGGATAGGTTTCTGATGAGTTAACTGTATTTGTAAATTCTGTGAGTTTCCTGGCATATAATTTGTTTGGATACTTGAATATTTGAAATGGGATTTGAAATATTTACTATCCTATTGATGATGAATAACATTGATTTTCTTCATTTTATTTTCTTCAGTTTAAAAGACATTTTATTTTCAAGAAAAGAAAAATTGTAGAGAAGTGTTTCTGTAGTGTCTTTCATTTGTTTACATTTTCCATCTACCCTAAACACAGGGTATACCTTTTGTTATTTTTCTTGCTCTAAACATGGTTAGAAGAAAAGCACTACACATTCCTAACGTTTGCTGTGAGCTATTACTTAACTTGGGTGTATTCATGTATGATATTACATAGATGCTTTTAATAAATATTTATTGAAAGATGAAAGGCATTCTACTGTTCATTTCAGTTTTGGGGTTATATACTGCCCTTAACTTGTAGAAATGAAATACAGAAAGAGCCATAAAGTGTGTAGGAGGACTACACATTACTCCATGATATTGTCAAGGAATACAAAACTGCTTAAAAATATTTTTACAAAGAAATAACAGATGTATTAATATAACTTTAATATGGAAATCTATCTTAATTAGAGCCTTATCACCAGTATAAGGAAGAACTTCTCAGTGGGGATAAATACACAAATAAGATAAACGTAAATGGGCAAAATCAGTCTCTTCCCTCATTCATCCCTTCTCCTCTCCCAAAAGACTAACATTTGACAGAGAATTTTTCTTAATGTAGCCAATCACTCCAATAGAATTCTGCATTCGTATATAGAAAAATATGATTTATATTCATATTTTTGTTGTATTGGAAGTTTTACTTTATTATTTTCAAGAATTTTCCATGTTAATCCATTCTTTCTATAAACTTTATTTGCAGGCATATCCTCCTTATCCTAGTTCACCAGTTCAGGTTATCACTGGATATCAGCTGCCTGTATATAATTATCAGGTAATTTAAAAGGGAACAAAATGATTTACTTTGGAATATTATTCAGGCATTTATATGAATTTCTCCAATAGTTTGTCATTTAAACTAGTAGAACATGCTTAAGATAAGAAAGTTAGAATTTGTCTAGAATTAGGACCTTTAATTATTTAAAAATAAGGGAAAAAGATTTGACAGGAATATACTTAGCATAAAGATTTCTTACACTGTTTTATAAGATTTTGTGTCCTCTTCTGTATTTCAGCATGTTTTCTTCCATTTTTGCTAGCAAATAGCTGAACCATCCAAACTAACTTTTATAAGCTTTTTTAGGGGGATAGATGAAATAAAATAACTCAGGTTTTAGAGCATTGAATTCCAATTATATTTAGTAGTGTTTATTTTAGCTGACTACTACAAAGTAGTAGTTCTCTGAATTTCTGACCATAGATATGACCATATCTATGGCCCATGACCATTAGCTATGGGAATAAATCCAGAGAACTACTATCTTTGAGTTTTTCTGAAAGCTAACACCAGAAAATTGAGAAAAATTAGGGTTTATGTATAAAGTAACAGTAATTCCCTCAGGTATTAGAAACCTAAAGTATTTCATTCTTCCATTCTGTTTCTTTTACTGCAAGTTCAAGGAACCAGCATGACAAATACCTCAACATTGTCTATCTTTGTGAAAATGTGTAAGAATGGTTAACTAATTGTTACTTCCTTTTGTTTTGTTTGTTTTTTTAAGATGCCACCACAGTGGCCTGCTGGGGAACAAAGGAGTTATGTTATACCCCCGGTAAGGAGAATTACTCTCTTTTCTTTATTTAAAACGTATACTCCCTTTTCTTTATTTAAAATATTTTCTTGTTTTAACTTTTAACTATCATATTTTTCTTGACTTCTGTCATTTCATATATGCCTAAAAATATTTTTAAATTCCCTTTCACATTATGTGCTATGTTTTATTAATGTCAGCCCAAGTATATTCTTCCATGGGAGAAACCGCTTTTCATTTCTCATGTGGTTTTTGTGTGCTTTCAGGCAATGGCTGCTCTGCATACAATAGGTGCTAAATTATATATAATCTAAGGAAGGTAGTATTAATACCTGTGTTAATTCTAATTCAGTGAATTTAGAATTTGTATTGAATCTATCTAGTTTTCTCTCCATAAAAAAAATCTGCTGAAGAGAAGCAAATGTTTTGCTGTTAATACTGTTAGATGTTATATATAAGAACACAAAAGAGGGTGTTAGCTTTAAAACACTTTAGTATTTGTTACTTTGTATCCTTCATCAAGATTGGACCTTTGAATGATATGACATTAATTCAAATTCTCAGGCACTGGGAAATTCTCATTCTGTAACTAGATGTTGAAGGTTTTTGTTTTTGTTTTGTTGTTTTTTTTTTTTTTAATTTTTTAACATGTTTGTTTATTTTTGAAAGAGCATGAGAAGGGGAGGGGTAGAGAGAGGGAGACACAGAATCCAAAGCAGACTCTAGGCTCTGAGCTGTTAGCACAGAGCCTGTCGTGGGGCTTGAACCCACAGACCACGAGATCATGACCTGAGCCAAAGTCGACACTTTACCAGCTGAGCCACTCAGGCATCCTTGGAGCTTCTTTTTCTTAGACCTCTTCTAATCTGATTATGTTGAAGTTTAGAAGACTTTTCAAAATAAAATACTGCCTTATTGCAATTCAGTTATTCAGTTCAAAATAAAGTTTCTGAAATAACATAATAATTCAGCTTTAACACAACCCACATTTAAATGCTCAATATCCGCTAATTTTGAAGAATAGATTGTTCAGAAATGTATCTAATGTACATCTTTTTAATTATACTTTTATAATGTAGACTTATACCGCTGTTAACTACCACTGTAATGAAGTTGATCCAGGAGCTGAAGTTTTGCAAAGTGAATGTTCAGTTCATGAAGCTACTCCATCCTCTGGAAATGGCCCACAAAAGGCAAACATCTAATTTTATATTTTGTTTATATTTTCATAATTGTTTTTTGAAGTTTTTATAATGGCCCTTAGAGATGCAAGTATCTTTTTTCAAATTTAAATATGGAAGCCAAAAATAACAGCTTAAGTAATTGACTAATAATTTGGCATTTTATGTGAAAGTTCATGAAACTTGAGGCACCCCCAAACTTTCAGTGTTTACATATAGTTTCTGATTCAGTAGTCCTTTTCTCTCTTGTATTTTCATTGTTTTTTAAAACATACTTTAATGCGTACAAACATACTTTGGTGGAATGTAGTAGATAGCTTCCTCAAGAATCCTGTCTTCAAAAGAGATTAATATGAATTTTACCTCTTTTTTTTAACCAGTTTAAACATTTACTTAGCTGAATAGTAATATGCAAATATTTATGGCATTCTCTTCATAACATTATATATGGCAGCAGCTCTCAAGAGTGGTAGAGTCACTAGTAATAATCGAAATACCGAAATAGGTACAGTTTCTTCTTTTTTTATCATTGGAACAAATTCATATAACAGTGCTCTCACTCTTGAATTATCCTGTTTTTGTTGAATGGGTGGGAATGTGGAAGTAGTTGATGTGATGGGAATGTGCATAATAACATTGAAGGATTCCCATTGGAGTTTGTGTGCACATTCCCATCACATCAGCTACTTTGTCCATGTGTTTCTTAGTGGAAATTAAAAATAATTGAGAACTACTGAACTGCAGAGTAAAAAAATTCCTTGATTTGATTCATGATTAGAATTTGAAAAAATATTAAAATAGTTATAATTATCAGGTTTTATCCTAGATATATTTTCTTCAAATGCTGAAGTTTACTGTTTCTTATCTTAACAGGGAAAATTAAAGAACCTTAAGGAAATATTTGAGGGTTTTACTAAATTGAGCTTTATAACCAGTACTGTTATCACTAAGATTCTAAAATATTTTTAAAGTTTGATAGAAAAGTTACATATTAAGTGATATGTAATGAATTACATGAAAATGTAATGTGTAACACATTTAATATGTAGTATGGATTACATAAGAATTCTTTAGAAGTACATGTATTTAACTTTCTTTGAAAAACCTGTTAAAGTAAGTAAAAGGAATAGTCCTTAGATTGTTGGAAAAACTTCTTTTTTTCAGAAATCTGTGGACAGAAGCATACAGACTGTGGTATCTTGTCTGTTTAATCCAGAGAACAGACTGAGAAACTCTCTTGTTACTCAAGATGACTACTTCAAGGTATAAAAGGAATAGTATTATACAGGATAAAAAGCATATTTGTCAGATATGAAGTATCTTTGTTTCTGTAGAATATATATTTTGAGATTGCATAGAGCATTTATTTAATTGAACTCTTGGCATTTGATGTTAGTAATTCAGAAAACCTCTCTGAGTGAATTTTACCTGGCCATTACACTGCTCAAACCTTGATATAGTGTAGTTTGTCCTTACAGAAGAAATCTTTAGCAGAAGCTTGTAATTGAAAAGGTTTGTGAAAGAAGGGAGTTGAAAGAGAATATTGGCTTGACCAAATGGAAAAAGAGGAAATGTTAGGTACACAAAGCAGAATATAACTCAGATATCATGCGGGTTCAGTTTCATACTGCTGCAATAGGGCGAATATGCAATAAAGTGAGTCAAGTTAATGTTTTTTGTTTTCTAGTACATATAAAAGTTTTCTTTACACTATACTGTAGTCTATTAAGTGTCCAATAGTATTATATCTAAAAAAATGGTATATGTATCTAAATTAAAACATGCTTTATTGCTGGGGCGCCTGGGTGCTCAGTCCGTTAAGTGTCTGCCTCCTCACAATACATGAGATCAAGCCCCACATTGGGTTCTGGGCTCAGTGGACCCTGCTTGAGATTCTCTCTCATCTCTCCCTCTGCCCTTCCCCTGCTCACACTGTCTCTCAAAATAAACATTTTAAAAATACATCTATACTCTATTGCTAAAAAATGTTCATTATCATCTAAGCTTTCAGCAGCTCAGAATCACTGATCACAGATTACCATAACAAATATAATAGTAATAATTGTGCAGTATTAGAATTATCAAAATGTAACACAGGGACACAAAGCAAGCAAATTGCTGTGGGAAAAATGGTGCCAATAGACTCTTTCAATGCAGGGTTGCCACAAACCTTTAATTTGCAAAAAATGACACATGAGATTGGAGTAAAATGAGGTATGGCTGTGTGTGGATATTAGACGAAAGAGAAGAAAAGTGGGGCATCTGGGTGGCTTAGCTGAGCATCCAACTCTTGATTTTGGCTCAGGTCATGATCTCACATTTCCTGAGTTCAAGCCCCACATCAGGTGGTGTGAGGCTTGCTTAGGATTCTGTCTCCCTCTCTCTGTCCATCTCCAGCTTGTATGTTGTATGAGCACGCATGTGTGTGTTCTCTCTCTCTCTCTCTCTCTCTCTCTCTCTCTCTCTCTCAAAATAAATAAACTTTAAAAAATATTTTTTGAAAGAGAAGAAATTGATCGTTCAAATTACATACCTGAACAATGTGGGGGGAGAAGAGATAAAGTGAAGCAGTGAAAAGAGCTGAGTAGAAAGAAATGGAAGTTGATTAAGAGTTGAAGACATGGAAGAGAATGTGAGTGTTTGAATTTAAGAAAGTTCTGGTTTCTAATCCTGGTTATGTTACATTAGATAGATTACTTGATAATCTTAACTAAGGTTCCAGATTTTACAAGTTTAAAATGAGAAGACACAGGACTAAAGTTCTTTTAAGATCCCTTAGGTCTGAGTCTGTGAATATGGAAAGGAACCAAGTACTCACTCTAATGAGGGAGGAATATTGTGCTTATTAAAAGGGAAGGTTTTTTGTGTTTTTTTTTAACAACAGATTTATTGAGATATAATCCACATACTATACAGTAAACCCTTATAAAACACACAATACCATTTTTTAGTGTATTTGCAGAGTTGTGCCATCATGACCACAATCATTTTTAGGGTATTTTAACCAGCCCAAAAATAAACCCTTTCACCATTTGCAGTTACTCTTTATCCGCCCCCCCCCCCCCAACTCCTCTATCCCTAGGGAACCACTAGCCTACTTTTTTTTTTTTTTAAGTATTTTCCTGTTCTGGACATTTCATATAAATAGAATAGTACAATATGTGGCCTTTTATGACTGACTTTTTTCACGTAGCATAATGGTTTTAAGGTTCATCAATGTTACAGTGTGTATGAGTGGTTCATTTCTTTTTATTTATGGATATACCACTCTGTTTATTCATCACTTGATAGACATTTGGGTTGTTTCCACTTTCTGGCTGTGATGAGTAATGCTATGAACATTCATGGACAAGTTACTGTGTGGACATAGACTTTTATCTTTCTTGGGTATATACCTGGGAATGTAATTGCTGCGTTGTGTAACTATGTTTAACCTTTCAAGCAATTGTGAGAATTTTTCCAAAACGACTACACCATTTTACATTCAAAGGGAAAATTTTAACCATTGCTTTGTGTCTTAAAACAGGGAAAGGAGAAAAGCTTTTTTTTTTTTTTTTTTTTTTTTTAATCTATGAATGGATGTAGGATGAAGCTTCCAACCTTTTTTTTTTTTCCAACGTTTATTTATTTTTGGGACAGAGAGAGACAGAGCATGAACGGGGGAGGGGCAGAGAGAAAGGGAGACACAGAATCAGAAACAGGCTCCAGGCTCTGAGCCATCAGCCCAGAGCCTGACGCGGGGCTTGAACTCATGGACCGTGAGATCGTGACCTGGCTGAAGTCGGACGCTTAACCGACTGCGCCACCCAGGTGCCCCGAAGCTTCCAACCTTTTTAATGGGGATATACTAAGGACTTTGTATAATGCACAAGAGTAGAGCCATAGTAGGATTAAGTTCTTAACATATCTTCTCAACAGGAAGTAAACATGTTCATTTAAAGTTGACATTCGTTTTCTTATTATTTCATTCTACATAGTATAATTTAAAAGGAAAGAACTAGGATTGTTTAACAGCCTACCTTGCCCAAAGTTCTGAAAGTTAAATAGGTAGTACTTATAAATGATTTGTTTACAAGGCAGAAAGTAGTCTTTAAACTTGGCGTTAACCAAAAACCCTACTTTGAACTTTCCGGTTTTCTGTTCCTCTGGGCTAGGAGTCAGAAGTTCGTAGTCTGAAGTCTGGTATCTAGACCTATTTTGATTAGCTAAATATTGTTGTTTTAGTTGAATTTGAATGCATTGAGGCAGGGTATATACCGTTTCTATCTTGTCTTTATAATCTTTCATGTCCTACCTGACCTCTGAAGTTACTTGAATTTATGACCACTTTTCTGGGCTTAAAACTAAACAGGATATTAGCCTGTTATATAAAAGAGTATATTAAAGGTTATATAATTTCCAGAAGTTACTCTTCTTTATATGCCAACTGATTTTTAATCTCTAGGAAAAGGGCACACAGTTAAGCTCTTACAGAAAAGAAAATAGCTCCATTCCTTTTTGTAAGGCTTTACTCCACCCTCACCCCCACCCCCCCACCCCCCTGCCAAGAGAGGGCACCAAGTGAGTGAGAGGCAGAGAGAGAAATGGGTCTCACCTGAAGTGGGGCTTGAATTCACAAACTGTGAGATCATGACCTGAGCCGAAGTCCAATGCTTAACTGACTAAGCCAACCAAGCACCCCAGCCTCACTTCCTTCTGTCTGCACATCTGCAGGCAACATAAAGTGAAAGGAAAATTTTGCATGTATTTTTCTTTGTCTCTTCATTTCCTAAAGAATGATATATCTTCATCACAGTTTAAGGATATACCTTTAAATATGCCAAAACTTTTAGCTTTTAACCTAAAAGTATAAAATTTTAGTTTGAATTGTAGTATTCTCAAGCTGTGATTTCTACCAGATGCACTTCTTTTAGTAAAAACAGTACTTCTAAAAATTAAATATGTTTTATGCCAGCTGTCTTTGGGGCATCACTGCCAAATCATTAATTTATCTTTGTAAAATGGTATTGACTCCAAGTCTTCTGTTTCTGTTTCCTGAGATTTCTTTTTAAATTAGTGAATAAAACTACTCACTGGTACATTTGTTACACTTGTTACATTTGTTCAGGAATGCTTCCCCAAAAGGACTACTTTTCTCTTAACAGTTTTTAAACCCAAAATGAATGCTTAACTATTTTGCAACTATCTTAGGTCATAGCGATAATACAAAAGTGAAGTAATAAAAAGGACTTACTTCTGTCTTTTCTAGGATAAAAGAGTACATCACTTTAGAAGAAGTCGGGCAGTGCTTAAATCTGTTTGATCCCTTCTGCTAACTTTCTAGTCTCATGGGAAGTTGCTGATTTTGAATATTAAGAAGAGACTGAAAGTTTTTCACTATTCTAGAAATTTAATTCTGAATTTTGATAAATCACACTGAGACTTTCTTATACAAGTTGTGTTAGATTGCCTAGCTTTATTTGACATTCAGATTGTTCTTCATTAGATGTTTAGGAACTGGTTCTGTGTTCAATATATAGTTGAAGTAAAAAATAATTGAGACTGAAAGGAATAACTTTAAGATTTATCTGTAAGGATATTTTTTATTGAAATTGATATTTTAAGAGTTTAAAGCAGTTGCTGATTTTCAGGAAATTGTTTTATAAAACCTATTCTGAAAGGTCAGAATTTTGATAGTTTGAATACAAGCATTTCACTTCTCCAACAACTACCTGCAAACAGTACATTTACAATATCGTTCTTTACGCTTATGATTTCTCTCAAAATTTACCACAAAAGCAGAGTGTTTAAGACTGCATTTTTAATCAGTGGAACTCAGTATATAGTTAGCTTTATTGAAGTCTTCTTTGTCCAAACCCAGTAAAAAAGATTCTAAACAAACAGTCCAATCAGTGGGTCTTGTGTTTATTAGTTCAAAATATTTTACCTGTATCTAGAATCCACACATAGATACCCTATTTGATTGGGATGGTAATTAGGATAACTAAAATTCTGGGCCAGATTTTTTTAAAGAATCCAAGACAAACTAAACTTTACTAGGTATATAAACTTCTCAGTGAGTTACCATTCTCCTTTTTTCTTTTCTTTTTTTTCCCATTGAAATGCTACACTCAATAGCTGTATTTTAAATTGTGCAAAATACTGATGTTAAAGAATGCTGAAACTTTTTTTTATGTCACTTAAAGGTTAATCAGAGTATCTGAAAGGAATTGTTTTTATAAAAACATTAAAATATTATTTGTTGAAGAGCAAATACATTTTTATTTTTGCTTGTTAGCCTAGTGTATTTCCTTTTTTAAAAGTAAAATATGCTTAGAAGAGTCCAAGTAATTCTGATGTTTAAGTACCACTAAAGTTGTAAGCATATCTCGAGAATATACTAGAGTCAGAGTTAAGAGTCCATTTCTAGATTAGCTAGTCTCCTTGTTAGATGCTGTGTATTTTGGCCCCTAGAGCCCCTTTCGTGTCCCCACAGTCTTGATTTTCCAGTCTGTAGCACCATTCTTCCAGGAGTTTTGCTCCTAGAACAGGTGGTATAAAGAAGAGAAGTAGCAACAAGAACAGTTTGAGGGCTAAGCCTTAGAAAGGTGTCAGTGGGATAAAATCTTTCTAAAGGAAACATGTATCCGCATCATTTGACCTGCCATGGAAATGAGTTTAAGGTGGCTTCCTGGACTTTCTTTTGTTGGTCCCTTCACTGAAACATGGAGATTCCATTTATCCCTAACTTAAGGCAGCTGCCATGGGCCCTATTATCAGTCCCCATGGGTGCTTTATAATTCCTAATAATTTTCACTCTGTATCAAAGGGAAGAATCTTTTAACTTAAGGATCCCAAAGAGGGCTTTCTTATGCCTCAGAATTTGAAAGTGCCCTGAAATTTGTCCTTTAAAACATTGTTTTGTTTTGTTTTGTTTTTTTGGTTGTGCTTTAACATTCTTACATGTATCATTCTGTGAATAAATTTCCAGGTTACTCTAAATGATAGCTAAATTCAAAAGAGCCGATTCTAATTATCCCAATCTGACCTTAAGAAAAGTAAGAGAATAAACTTTTTATTTTTCTGCTTTTTTGTTGGACTGAAGTATTTAAAGGAGTAAGATAGAAAAAAGAGACAAAGTCCTGAACCTTTCAAAATAGAAAATTAATTTTAAAACTTAAAAGTATGTTCCTATTACTTATTGTTGATACTGTCTTTGTGTAAATGAATAAATAGAAATAAAGAAACTTTTTTTTCCCAAGTGCATTTTTGACCTACTTATTCATGTCATATCATCCAAAGAAATGCTGGAGAGTTGGGTGGGTAGTATGTGACAAGGTGTAGATCCTTGAAATTCAGAAGCATAAATACTGTTTAGTTTATTAATCTGGTAGAGTTAGTTTATACAAACAAATTTTGGTACATTGTATTGTACTGCGTTCTCAATGAAATTAAGAGATAGGTTTTCATGAGAAAATAATCCCTCTTAGATTGAATGGGAAATGGTTAACAGTTAGTTCCAATGCCATGCATCAACAGAACAGTGCCTAGTGAGAATGCTTGGTAAGTCCTATGTGATTATAGTTTCAGAGCCAAGGTCCCTATCATTTTGGACTCTGTAAATATTTTACTACGTACTTTGCACTTACCCTCAGTGATCCTTTTATTTGGGGATATCACAGTTGTCAATGATAGAGCTTAAATTTTCATACTGTATTTATTGCATGAGGATGTGTCCAAAAGGTCATTACTCACCACCTCTTCCAGCTCAAACTCCGGTACTCCTAGTTCTATCAGCTGAGGCCAGAGGAGAGGAAATTCTCCCTTTGGAGGTTCCTATGTTGTATTTCTTAATGGACTCATTACCAGAAAACTGGGTATTATCAAGGTTGTGTAAGATAAAACAGTGCCTTCTGAATCACTAGAGATGAAGTTTTGATGTTTAAAGTAATCATTTGCTAAAGATTAGTAATCCTTAAATGTACATGTGTGTGTGTGTATGGACACTTAAATATATATTGGCCATTTTCCAGAATATTTCATTAGCCTTGACTAAACTAAATAACAGTTTGTAACATTTTTGAGATCCTAAAACTAGATTACATATATCTTAAACAATTGTTTTAAACCTGCATGATGTTTTAGGCATATTTGCAAGTTGAGGGTTACTACAAAATTCTCAACACAAAACCAAGTCTTTGAGTTTAAAGAAGAAATTTCATACACTTTTTTTTTGTAACATGTTGCAAGTTATGACAAAATCAGGTGATGCCAAAAGCATTGGACACCCTTGTAAGAAGGGTATTCTGTGTGCTTTTTTCCCCTTAAGAACATGTAACCTTTGTATTGTTGAAAATAAGTAATATCAATTAGCACACTTAGACTTCAAGGAAGTTGTTGACTTCCAAAAATACATATTCCACAGCAGTTCCCTGTAGCTGTAAACCTTCTATCCACTTCTCTAAAATTCTCTGGTTGTCTTTAAAGGTAAACTCATAAAAATGAGCTGCCACATTGCTTAATCGTCTTGCCTGCTTTCATTGCTGTGCTTTGAGAGTAATAAGGAGCAGCCGCGATAAGGCGGTGTGCCACTCTGCTTTCGCAAAGATGGCAATAGAGAGTGTGGGGACCATAAGGGGGAGAAAAGTGGCAGTGTTTTCCATTGACCAAGTCTTGCAAATAGGCCCAGCTGTTGAGTATGATCATTTGGAATCCCTGAAACACTTCTTCTAGATGAGGATTGCTCTTGTACATATTTTGATAATTGTATAATCTAGCTCTTCCCAACATTACGTGTAATACGTCTCTCGGTGTGTAACTGAATCTTTTTGAGCAATTCCTCACCACCCATCATCAAAGACTCTGAGTTTTCCATCTGTAGAAAGTACATTTGGTAGTAGAAAACAATAAACATAAGAAGTTCAAACTATAAACATGCGTTTTTGAATGCTCATGCAAAATATTCAATCTGCGTAACGAAATGAGAGGTAATTCTGCCTTGCATTTAGAGTTAAAAACATCTGTCCAATATGGCTGTAGCTGTGGGCCAATCCCACGAAAATGCAAAAAATTGTCTCTTGATACAGAAATTGAAACTAGCACTGTACAATTAAGCTCTATGGTAGCTATATTTTATGTTTTTAACTGGTCTGAAACAAAGTTTTCCAGTTGAGTCTCTAGTTCATTTTCCCAAGGCATATGGAGGCTTTGTATCTTATGTGCACCTCCATTAAGGCTGTGTGCCAGGAATATGCCTTTTCCCACATAAAAAATTCCCAGATACCAGTTCAGTAGGTCTTTAACAATAGAACAAATGCTTGCATAACTGGGATATTGAGGTCATGAAAGCTCTTTATAAATTTGAAGCAATAGTAACATTTCAGGCAGTTCAGAAAGTTGGAGGTTTTATAATCCTTTATCAGTTCTTTTTTACAGAAAACAAGTCTAGCAAAAAAAAGTACGTTAAGGTTCTAATCGCATCTATTGTCTTTTCCCCAAAATAGAATGAATAGAAACATACTCTGTTCTGGTTCAATCTTGGGCAAAACTATTTACTGTAGAAGAAAGGTAGGGTTGAGAAGTCAACTGATGTGCACTGGTATAGCCAGATCACCTGCTTACAGTGGGCTGGTACCTCTGCCCTCGCATACTTGTTAAAAGCCTAGTATTACCAACCCACCACCACCTCCCCAGAATAAATGGCTGGACTAATGAGAATAGAGAGAATTTAAAATGCTGAGACCATTTTCTCTTAGTTTTTGTCTAAGCTGATCGCCTACCTAGTGTTTTGAGTTCCTTACATTGTAGGTAAAATCTGAATGGTGTTTAAATCTGCTAAATGAGAAAAGTTTAACTGCACTTTTTTTCCTGAACGTAGCTTGGTTCTGGTTGGTTGTATGTCAGTCTTTGACAAAATGAAAACACGTACATTCATCTAACAAGGTTATATCCATGATTAGATCAGCCCTATATATGATGGGGCAAGTTTCCTCAGTATCAATCAGGAAAGTCAAAAGAACATCAGAGTCATCATCTGGGGTGCTTTTCAGAGATTGTGACACCTGGACCTTAATCTCAGATGCTCTTATTCTGAAGGCCTGGCTGGTGGACTCCGTAATCTGTATTTTTAACATGTTCCTTATGGGATTCCAATCTCTGCAGTACTCACTTTGAGGAATGCTACCCCAGAGGAAGATCTCTCAGTATATCATCTCTGGCTACCCCTAGTTTGGGGATAGTTGGATTTGGAGAACAATTCTGTGGTCCATTTATACTTAATAAAGGATTTTGTTGGCATGATTCATCTTTTCCTGCCAAGCTTGTACTCAGGAATGTTAGTTGTCGAAGGCAAGGGAGACTCATGAACAGGCTGAAAAGTGGATTGAACAAGATCTGAAAGCCAAGATGTGGCCAAAAATGAATGGGAAGAAGGAAGAGGGAGTGACTGCAGAAGAAAAGGTGGATTCTGAGGCCAAGTGCAGGCAAGCCAAGGGTAATAATGAACTAGGCTCAGCGGGGAAGGTGCTGAGTGGACATTATGGAGGCAGAGATACCATACTTGCCTCTTGGAGGGAGGAACTCTACCTTTAGCCCTCTTGGAAAATTTTAGTATACTACTCATGGACTTCAGAGAAGTATGGCCTGTCATTGCTTCTTTTCCCACCTTGGAATTAATATGTCTCCTCCTTAACAAGAATGTTAATGGCATATGAATACTATTACTGATACGTTTTAAAAACTCAAGTTCCAGAGACAATCTTGGGCATATTGAGATTCATATTGTGCATGTATTTAAAATTTTTACATATAACTCATATAAGTATAAAAATAAGTATACCTTTATTTTTTTTTAATTTTAAGTAAGTATACCTTTAGAGAATGATAATAAATACCCAAATTAGCTTAAGAAAGAGAACATGGCATTAATTTAGACCAGGTCTTCTCTGACCACACCCTCCTCCTCCTCAACAAGAGGTAACCACTAAATTGAATTTTAGTTTAAACCACTAAATAATTTGTTGTTTCTTTTCTTTTTGTATGTGTGTATGGTTTTACTTAAAAAAAAAACTTAAAGATTTATTATTTTTTTAAGAACAGTTTTAGGTTCACAGCAAAACTGAGAGAAAGATGCAGAGGTTTCCCATATACCCTCTGCCCCCATCTACACATAGCCTCTGCCATTATTGATATCCCCCAACAGAGCAGAGCAGTTAAAATAGATGCACCTACGTTGCATAATTACCTAAGATCCATAGTTTTCTTTAGGATTCACTTTTGGTGTACATTCAATGGGTTTGGATGAATGTATAATGACATGAATCCATCATTATAATATGCAGAGTATTTTCAATGCTGTATAAATCCTCTGTGTTCTACCTATTTGTGTCTCGAATCCCACCCTCACCTTCAACCCCTGGCAACCACTGATCTGGGTGTCTCCATAGTTATACCTTTTCCAGAATGTCATATGGTTGGAATAATCAGTATGTAGCCTTTTCATATTGACTTCTTGCACCAGTAATACACATTTAAGTTTCTTCTGTGTCTTTTGTGCCTGGATAGCTCATTTCTTTTTTGTGGTGAATGGTATTCCATTGTCTGAATGTGCCACAGTTCATCCACTCACCTACTGAAGGATGTTTGGTTGCTTCCAAGTTTTGATAATTATAAATAAAGCTGCTAGAAATATCTATGTGCAGGTTTTGATATGGACAGAAGTTTTTTATTCATTTGCATAAATATCAGAGTACAGTTGCCGGATCGTATAGTAAGTTAGTTACTGTTAGTTTTGTAAAAAAAAAAAAAAGCGCCAAACTGTCTTTTAAAGTGGCTGTACTACTTTGCATTCCCACCAGCAATGAATGAGAGCTCCTGCTGCTCCACATCTTTGTCAGCATTTGGTGTTGTCAGTGTTCCAGATTTTGGCCATTCTAATACATGTGTGGTGATAATCTTGTTCTAGTTTGTATTTCTCTGATGACATAGGGTTTGGTGGAACATCTCTTTTATATGCTTATTTGCCATCTGTATATCTTCTTTGGAGAGGTGTCTGTTAGGTCTTTGACCCATTTCTTTCTTTCTTTCTTTTTTTTTTTTTAATTTAAATTCAAGTTAGTTAACATACAGTGTAGTATTGGTTTCAGGAATAGAACCCAGTGATTTCATCATTTCATTTAACACCCAGTGCTCATCCAAACAGGTGTCTTCCTTAATGCCCATCACCCATTTATCCCATTCCTCCACCCACCTCCCCTCCAGCAACCCTCAGTTTGTTCTTTGTATGTAAGAGTGTCTTATGATTTGCCTCCTCTGTTTTTATCTTATTTTTCTTCCTCTTCCCCTATGTTCATCTGTTGTGTTTCTTAAATTCCACATATGAGTGAAATCATATATTTGTCTTTCTCTGATTAATTTCACTTAGCATAATACACTCTAGTTCCATCCACATTGTTGCAAATGGCAAGATTTTATTCTTTTTCATAGCTGAGTAATAATAGTCCAGTGTGTGTGTGTGTATACACACACCATATCTTCTTTATCCATTCATCAGTCAGTGGACATTTAGGCTCTTTCCATAATTTGGCTATTGTTGATAGTGCTGCTATAAACATTGGGGTGTATGTGCCTCTTTGAATCAGCATTTTTGTATCCTTTGGATAATTTTGGATAAATACCTAGTAGTGCAATTGCTAGGTCATAGGTACCTCTGTTTTTTTTTTTTTTTTTTTTTGAGGAACCTCTATACTGTTCTCCAGAGTGGCTACACCAGTTTGCACTCCCACCAACAATGTGAAAGTGTTCCCCTTTCTCCACAACTTCACCGATACCTGTTGTTTCCTGGGTTGTTCATTTTAGCCATTCTGAGGTGTGAGGTGGTATCTCATTGTGGTTGTGATTTGTATTTGATGATGAGTGATGTTGAGCATCTTTCATGTGCCTATTAGCCATCTGGATGTCTTCTCTGGAAAAGTGCTTTGACCCATTTCTTAACGGATTTTTTTTCTTGTTGAGTTTTAAGAGTTCTTTATATATTTTGGATAATAGTTTATCAGATGTGTAATGATACTGATTATCTTTTCCATGTGCTTGTTGGCCATTTTCATTTATTTGTAGGACTATCTATTCAGTCCTTTGCCCCATTTTTGAATTCGGCTATTTGTACTTTTACTGTTGAGTTGTTAAAAATTTCTTTTTCGGGGCACTTAGGTGGTTCAGTTGGTTGAGTATCTGACTCTTGATTTTGGCTCAGGTCATGATCCCAGGGTCGTGGGATCAAGCCCACATCGGGCTCTGTGCTGAGCGTGGAGCCTGCTTGGGATTCTCTATCTGCCACTCCCCAGTTCATGCTCTCTCTCAAATAAAAAAGAAAATTTTTTAAATCTCTCTCTGTCTCTCTGTCTCTCAATATATAGATAGATATAGGTATAGATGTATTAATACATAAGTACACATACATGTTTTTCTGGATAGTCTCTTACCAGAGATGATTTGCAAGAGGTGATATTTTTTCCCATTCTGTAGGTTGGATTTTTCACTTTCTTGATAATGTCCTTTGATACATGAAAATTTTAATTTTGATGAAATTAATTTATCAATATTGCTTTTTGTGCTTATATCTAAGCTTATATCTTTGTGCTTATATCTAAGAATCCATTGCTATTCAAGCTTTCTTGAAGTATAATTGACAAGTAAAAATTATATCTCTTTCGGTTACACAATGTGATTTTTTAAGGTGTACAACTGATGATTTAATTAATATACATATACGTGTAAAAGGACTACCACAATCCAGTTCGTTAATATGTCTATCTCATACTTTTATTGTGTGTGGTCAGGACACTTAAGATCTACTGTCTTAGCGAATTTCAAATATACAATCCAGTATTATTAATGATGGTCATCATATTATACATTAGAACTCTAGAATTTACTCTTCCTATGATAGAAAGTTTGTACCCTTTGACCGGCATTTTCCCATTTCTTTCACCTAATAACCCCTGGCAACCACCAGTCTTTCTGGTTCTGAGTCTGAGTTTGTTAGATTCCATATATAAGTGAGATCATTTAGCATTGGTCTTTCTGTGTCTGGCTCATTTCACTTAGCATAACATCCTCCAGGTTTATCCATGTCACAAATGGTAAGATTGCCTTCTTATTTAAGGTCAAGTAATATATATATATATATATATTTGATATATATATCCCACAGTTTTTCATCTGTTCATTCATTGATGGGACACTTTGACTATTTCTGTATCTTGGCTGTTGAGAATAATGCTGCAGTGAACATGGGAGTGTGGATGATCTTTTTAAGATACTGATTTCATTTTCTTTGGATATATACCCAGAAGTGGGATTGCTGGACATAGGGTAGTTCTATTTTAATTTTTTTGAGGAACCTCAAAATTACAAAACAGTGTTTTGTAATTTCCTTTTTTTTCTCTCTCTGTTTTTTACTGGCCTGTAGAATCCTGAAGGTTAAAGGATGGTTTGTTGTTTCCTCTGTTCCTAGCACACTTTTGTGAGAAGGAATAGCTAGCCGAAGGCACTGAGGCTTTTTGACTGAATGAAAAAAGGTAGGTAGAATAAACACCACTCTTGTTTTACAGAAGAGAAAAGTTAAAGCTTATTGGAGTTTTAAATGATGGCCCAGGGTCAAAAGTGGGTCAGCACAAGAACCAAGATCTTTCAATTCCAAGATCAGAGTTCCTTCCACCCTGGAACAAAAGACAGATATTACCTACATGATAAGTTGGAGGTGCAGGCTTTTATGACAGGCCAAGGCATTTTGACTTCAAGTAGTGAATGATTATAGCTAACATCATATTAAAAAAAGATGTACACAAACATGTCAGGAGATCTACTACACATTGCTGCTTAGAAGAGCCATACTGAAAAATAGCATTTGGAGTATGATTCCCATGTATTGAATGCATGAATGTGTAAGTGGAAGCGTGTTTTACCAGTGTCATTGATGTTTATTTCTTGATGCTAGGATTTTAGGGAGTTTTAAATTTTCTTCTTTTCTGAATTGTTTGAATTTTCTACAATAAGAATGTAAAAACAGAAGAAATAAAATAAAAAAGTGTTTGACATTAAAAAGATCACATTAAGCTATATAACCTAGCATTTATATGCACTTTGTAGTTTCACACCACCTGTAGTACCCCTATTTCTTTGTAAATTCTTCTAGGGCAGCAACTGTGTGTTACTCGTGGTTATAAGCCCAGCATGCAAAGCCTGGCACAAGTAGATGTTTGGGAAGGCTTGTGGAATGAATGCAAATTGCCTCTGTGAACTGTAGTTTTTATCATCTTCAGTGGACACCTAGGGGGCCCCAGGAATGACATGAACAAAGGTTTGAGCTGAGGGGAGTTTTATCTCCTTCCTGATTGGTGTTGCCATGGCACTCAAGAGACCAGGAGTCCTAGTGCAAAAGTTTTAAAAAGCCTAAAGTGGTAAATTTACAGATTTGTCTCAAGTTCTACCTTAGCACTCTACAAAAATTGGGCTTTTCAATGGAAGAGGCTTAATAAAAATCAGTGGTGGTGCCAACCTTTTTGCTCTGAATAATATTTCAATCTAGCCTTTTGGTTTTAATGACAGTTGTCATTACTGTTGGGTTTCATCATTCCCAGGAAAGCCTTCCTTTATTTATTTATTTTTTTTAACCTTTATTTATTTTTGAGACAGAGAGAGACAGAGCATGAACGGGGGAGGGTCAGAGAGAGAGGGAGACACAGAATCTGAAACAGGCTCCAGGCTCTGAGGCATCAGCACAGAGCCCGACGTGGGGCTTGAACTCACGAACCGCGAGATCATGACCTGAGCCGAAGTCGGACGCTTAACCGACTGAGCCACCCAGGCACCCCAGGAAAGCCTTCCTTTAAAACCAATACCTAGGGATTCATTTGTGGATGCAATCAATTCCCTGATTATCTGAACTCCTCAAAAAGTGTTGGTTTTGCTCCCTAGACCATCTGTTTGGTTTTTAATCATTGTAGAAAGATAATTAGGAATAAACGGCCTTAGGCCATTGATTTAAAATTAATAGCTTTAAAAATACTTCACTCCCGTTTTTTACTAGTTATATTACTTATCGTTTACATAGATTTAATAAGAAGAAAGTCGTCACCCATAGTCCCATCACCTCAACACAAACTCTTTTTATTTTTCCATGTATTTTTCCAGTTCTTGACTAAAATGCACACATAGTCAAAGGGTTAGGCACAATTTTCAATCTTCTCAATTTATTTAGGATTAATTTTTTTTTTTAACGTTTATTTATTTTTGGGACAGAGAGAGACAGAGCATGAACGGGGGAGGGGCAGAGAGAGAGGGAGACACAGAATTGGAAGCAGGCTCCAGGCTCTGAGCCATCAGCCCAGAGCCCGACGCGGGGCTCGAACTCACGAACCGCGAGATCGTGACCTGAGCTGAAATCGGACGCTTAACCGACTGAGCCACCCAGGCGCCCCTCAATTTATTTAGGATTAAACAAATGTTTTCACAATGATTTTTTAAATACCTGCATGGTACTTTAACTTGTAGATTCACACTGTACAAAACCATTGCACAAATGGCAATTTCCAGTTTTTCACTGACATTTAATTGGGTTGAACAGCAAATTTTTACCCATTTGGCTCTATTTATTTTCCAACTACAAGCAAAATCTTAATTGATTTTTCCTTCTGTCAGACTCTTAATTATTGAATTAATCTGAGCTTATTTTTTTTTAGCAACATTTGGAGGTATAATTGACATAAAATAAACACATGTTTAGGGTACAGTTTGGTAAGTTTTGATATATGCATTTACCTGTGAAGCTATCACCATAATCAACATAGTGAACATATCCATCACCCCGAAGAGTTTCCTTGTGCACTTTGGTAATCTTTCCCTCCCTGTACCCTCCCTCCTCAGGCAGCTGTTGATCTGCTTTCTGTCCTATAGATTAGTTTGCATTTTCTAGAGGTTTATATTAATGGAATAATACAGGACATACTCTTTTATTTCCTGATTTCTTGCATTCCACATAAATACTTTGACATGCATCCATGTTTTTGATTGTTCCTTTTTATTGTTGAATAAAAGGTATTTTTTAAATACCTTTGTCAATACTTGATGTTGATACCACACTGTTTTGATTACTTTGGCTTTGTAATAAGTCTTGAAATGAGGTAGTATTAACTCTCTAACTTAGTTCTTTTCCCAAATCATTTTGTCTAGTATAGATCTTTTGCATTTCCATATTAATCTTAGAATCAGCTTGTCAATTTCTAGAAAATTTCTGCTGGGGTTTTGATTGAGATTATCTTGAATATATAATTATTTTGGAGGTAATTAACATCTTAACAATGTTGAGTCTTTTAATCTATAAATGAGGTACATTTCTCCACTTATTTAGGTCTTTAATGTCTTTCAGCAATATGTACAAATTTTTCACATATTTTATCAGATTTAGCCCTAAGTATTTCATATTTTTTATGCTATTTTAAATGCTGTTTTTAAAATTAAAATTTTAATGAATTGTTTACTGATTGTTATTTGCTTACTGAAATACACTTGATATTTATATGGATCTTTTATCCTGCAACCTTAGCTAAGTCTTTTATCCTGCAACCTTAACTAACTTAGCT
The DNA here is from genome assembly GCF_027475565.1 of Acinonyx jubatus. Taxonomy (NCBI): domain Eukaryota; kingdom Metazoa; phylum Chordata; class Mammalia; order Carnivora; family Felidae; genus Acinonyx; species Acinonyx jubatus. The sequence continues at coordinate 131,673,313 of NC_069384.1, read as the reverse complement.
TAGTTATTCTTCTAACTTTTTTGTGGATTCCATTGGGTTTTCTACATAGGTGATGATGTCTGCTATATATAAAGGTAGTTTTTACTTCTTTGCCACATTGAATACCTTTTTATTTCTTTTTCTTTGTCTGATTGCATGCTCCAGGACCTCCAATGCAATGTTAAATACAAGTGTCTTTATCTTATTCCTGATCATAGGGGGAAGCATTCAGTATTGACCATTAAGTATGATGTGTCCAGTATAGGTTTTGTATAGATGTCCTTTATCAATTTGAGGAAATTCCCTCCTATACTTAGTTTTCTAGGAGTTTTTATTAGTAATGGGTATTAGATTTTTGCCAAATGCTTTTTCTGTGTCTGTTGAGATGATCATATGGTTTTGCTACACCACCACCCCCTTTTTAATACAGATGCTCTCCCCACCACACTTGGGCTCTGACATCCTGTACCAGGACACTAGGACACCCTTCTGGGAGATAAATTCTTACCTTGCTTGAGCTCTGAATCCACATTCTGGGCCACATTCCCTCCAACATAGAGGCCTGCCTTACCCCACTTGGGCTTTAAAACCCATGCCATGCTGCTTCTCTGAATGGGCACCTCTTTACCCAGCTCAAAGTCTGTCACCTTGTTGCAGGCCACACTCACGCATCAACATCATGCTTACCCTGCTCGGGCACTTCTCTGTGGATATCCTCCTTTCCCTGTTTGGGCCCTGTCACCTGCTCTGAGTACCATGCCATCTAGACTTTCCCTCCTTGTACTCTTAGCTGCTGGTGCAGATGCCTGTCTTGCTCTGTTCTAGCTAATCATTTTAGCAGAACTGTTTGTTAAGGGAAAGAAAGAAGAGAGGAAAGAATATTTGTAATTTTAGAAAGTTACCCAAATGATTTTTATGATTATATTACAGTTGACCAATAGACTTCACTTTGATAAAAACTGGATGACAGCGGGGCACTTGGGTGGCTCAGTCAGTTAAGTATCCAACTTCGGCTCAGGTCATGATCTCACGGTTTGTGAGTTCAAGCCCTGTGTCGGGCTCTGTGCTGACAGCTTGGAGCCTGGAGCCTGCTTCGGATTCTGTGTCTCCTCCTCTCTCTGCCCCTCCCATGCTCATGTTCTGTCTGTCTCTGTCTCTTAATAATAAATAAACGTTTTAAAAAAATAATAAATTATTTTAAAAAAACTGGATTACAGCAATGGAACCCAAATACTTTGATATTAAAAATAATTTTTAATTAACCAACAGGGTTTTGTCAGTTTAATATACAACTCTTGATTTCGGCTCAGGTCATGATCTCAGGGTTGTGAGATCGAGCCCTGCATCAGGTTCCACAGTGGGTGAGGAACCTGCTTAAGATTCTCTCTCTCACTCTCTCTCTCTCTCTCTCTCTCCCCCTCTCCTTCTACAGCTCGTGTGCACACACACACACTCTCTCTCTCAAATAAATAAAGTTAAACCAATAAATATAAAAATAATTTGGAAATGTGATTTAGAATGTGCATTGACACATAGGTGGGAAATAGCTCATTGTTTTCTTCCAAAAAATTTTTTTAATGTTTATTTATTTTTTTGAGAGACAGAGAGACAGAATGTGAGCAGGGGAGGGGCAGAGAGGGAGTCACAGAATCCAAAACAGACTTCAGGCTCTGAGCTGTCAGCACAGAGCCTGATGTGGCACTCAAACCCATGAACTGAGATTATGACCTGAGCCAAAGTTGGATGCTTAACCAACTGAGCCACCCAGGCTCCCCAGTTTTCTTTAAAAGTTTTACCAGAGAAAGAAAAATAGGCTATATGAGACTAATAGAATATCCCAGATGTCAGTAAAGCAAATGATTATGTAAAAGCACTTTAATTACTGTCAGTCTCCTGAAAACTCCATAGATGAGTTTTGCATAGATAACGATAAGGAAGGATTATGGTGAAATATATTCTGTGCTTTTATTAGGAGTATCTATCTACAAAGTCACATGTCCAAGGTAGTCCGTACAGGAAGGGTGGAAAGATAGAATCTACCATCAGCCCTAAAGAAACTCATCGTCTGTCTCCTTCAAGGCTCTCCTCTTTAGTACACCCGCTGTCTTCCAAATCTTTCTCTTTCCCAAGCTGTCTATCAGATAGTTTATTCATACCAGCAGTCTTGTCTTTTTTGGCCCTCTTGCCATACTCCTGACTTGTTCTCTCAGATTTCCCATTCTCACTTTCATCTCTACCACTTCTCTCATTATGCCAGCAGCTCACAGGAGTGATAAATGCAAAGCTCAGGAGGGTAGGGAGGCAGCTGGTGAATGCTCACATGTTGCTGATTTCTTCTTGCTACAGCCCATCTCTGTCTTTCTCCCCCAGCCAATCCATTAACAAATGCTGTGCACCCTGCTCCAGTACCTATCTGAATCCATTCACACTTTGCTGCTCTACCATTGGCCTGATCTGAGCCCCTCCATCGCCAGCCTAGATTACTGCCATGACCTTCAAGGCCGGTCCTGCTGCCACTGTGTCTGGTTACAGTTTATTCTCCACATGGTAGAAGACTGATCTTTGACAAATGTATAGCGAATCATCTTTCTGCTGTGCTCAGAATCCTTCCGTGGCTCCTCACTGTTGAGATCTAGCCCTCTGGTTCAGTGGTTGATGGTAAATGTTTAATAGTCAGCCTTGGAAAGGACCCTGATTTGTAGTCTGTCAATGTTAGTGGTGTAAATAATTTTATCATGGCCTGTTTCAAGCTTCTTTCTTTTCTTCCTCCTTTTTTTCCTCCTCCCTCATTCCCTTTTTTCCTTTCCCTTCTTCCTTCATCCTTTTCTTGTTCCCTGCCTCCTCCTCCTTCAGAATGTACATTCTGGGACAGGAAGATCCGTGTTTGTCTTAGTCACTGCCCAGTAAGTATTTGTTGAATGAATGATTGACCAAATAAATGGATGATCCATTCTTAATGCTGTATTTCCAGCATTTAAGAATTGTTCAAGGGTAGATGGCCTAGTTTTCAAATAACCAAATAATGTTCAGCACTTTAAAGTTCAGGGGCGCCTGGGTGGCGCAGTCGGTTAAGCGTCCGACTTCAGCCAGGTCACGATCTCGCGGTCCGTGAGTTCAAGCCCCGCGTCGGGCTCTGGGCTGATGGCTCAGAGCCTGGAGCCTGTTTCCGATTCTGTGTCTCCCTCTCTGTCTGCCCCTCCCCCGTTCATGCTCTGTCTCTCTGTCCCAAAAATAAATAAACGTTGAAAAAAAAAAAAAAAGTTCAAAAGCACTGCCTCACACATAATCTCATTCGACCCAGACCCAGGCACCATCCTGAGAAGAAGCCAGGGAAGGTGTTTGTCTCCCCACTTTGCAAATGAGGAAACAAAGACTCAGAGGTGTAGAGGTGTCCGGCCCCAGGTCACACCCCAAGTGACAGTATCTGCAGGGTCTGACTCCCGGTCTGGCACTCTTCCCTTTGGGCAGTGATTGTCTGGCTCTTGGGAGGGGCTCAGCAGGGGGGCCTGGCGCTTCAGGGAGACAGGTCCCAAGAAACAGGAGAGAAAGGGAGGGAGAGCAGGAAGAGGCAACTAAGAACAGAGGAGAGGCTTCCTTAGCTGTGTCTTTCACCTCAGGGCCGGCACAATGGTGATTTCAGACCAGCTCCCATTCCTGTCGCTAGATTCATGCCCCCAGAAATGGAGGGTTGTGCTCCCCTCCCCCAGACCCAGCAGCCCTCAGGGAGCAGGCTCATTTCCAGGAGCCCTGTCTTCTTACACTTCTGTAGAACAGCAGTAGAGCTTGGAGACCTACAGGCTGAATTCATTTCCCACGTATGGCTTATTTAGGTCCTGTAGAGTTTCAAAAATTGAACCAATTTACAAAGCAGGAGATTCCACCTGGGTAAGTGGGGTGGTTTTTGGCAAACAGGAAACTGACCATTATCGACTGGGCTGACGGTGGCCATCCCCTGAAACCAGACAAGTGTTGTCCAGTTCATTACAGTCCCCACACTTTCCTGTCACCTCTCCAACCTTGAGGACTGCTGCCTACTGCCATTTATTTTCATGCTTGCGCTGTTGTTTTCCTTATTGTTGGGAAACATACTTCTGAACCTGCATCTCTACCAAAAGGAGGAAGACAAAATACGCAGGGCCTCATGATGTTATGACATCATGACCCGCAGTATCTGAGTCCCTGAGCCTTGGATTATATCCCGCTTTCAAATACACCCTCTCTGAGTCCTCTGGGCAATTCCACAAAGAAGACTTCAAGAACCTCCATTTAGGTGAGGACCCTGGAGCTCAGGGAGATTGAGAGGCTTGCACAGGGTTTCATAATTAATTAGAAGCAGACCTAGAATTTGAAGACAAAATCTCACTGGGCATGGGAATCCGCATAAATTGCATTCACAGCCACACACATTGCCTTTGTGCCCACAGCACGAGTGACTTGAAACAGCCCTTGTGTAATCCACCACAGGACCCAGTAGGTGGCGCCCTAAGCCAACAAAGCTTTCCAGAACAATGCCTTTGTGGAAATTGGTTTTCTTCCATTATCACAGCATTTTAAGTCCAAATGGTTTATCCTTTCTTTTTCTCTCTCTTTTAAAATAATGGTCTTTCAACACACACTATAGCATGGCTTTTGTGCCAGGCCTAAAATGAAATTTGCTTTAATCCATCACCTAGAGAGAAAGTGTTTGTGTCACAACTGACATCTGTTAAATTTTAAATGAAGTAAGCAAGCAGTAAGAAGGCCTGAAATACGTTCATTGTTCAAGAAGTCATGCAGACACTGATCAGCTGCTCTGTACAATTAGGAATAAAACAACCACCTTTTCTTCCCCTTGTTGGGGGGAGACTTTTCAGGCACTGCTGAAAGCCTCAGTGAGGAAAAAGGCAGAGGATGGATGGACTTGCACTCCATAAAGTTAACACTTCCCTTTCAAGTTCAGGCAAATTGGCTGGGCACAGCGGGGATGACTACTCTGACAGCTCCATTGTCCCAGCTTCTGCCCAAAGTGCTGAATGGAAAGAAGCCCAGGACTTCCCCTCCTTACCTGCTACTTTTTTTTTTTTTTGTAAAGTGTTAAGAAAGTGAGAGAAGCTTCATCCAGATTGGCCCACTCAGTTTTAAACATCCGCATATTATTATGGTGAATCTATACATTTGTTCTTTTGTATTTCACGCTATCAAGGAATTTGGAGCCAGTCTCTCCAATGCTAGCGCTTGCCATCTATTCTTCAAGCTTCATTGTTAAAAAGAAATGACAGCAGATGTAATTCTGATATGCAGCTTAAGTATGAGTTAATTTGTTCCTTACAAAGATGTACTAAGATTATCAAATGAGAAAGTGAAGACTTGCCTATAAAATAAAATATTATAATTGTGGGTTGGGGTATTTTGGATGTTGGAATTTTTTGATAAATGTTAGGATTGGCAGAAAGGCTTTCAACTTCAACCCTTTGTTTCATCTTCCCCCACCCCCCACCCCTGTAATTAGGTTAGTGTCTATGGCAGTAACAAGTAGTGCTTCCCAAATAGCCACACACATTTCCCAACCCCCCCTACAGTCCTGGGAATGAGTTCTGGCCAATAGGAATGTGATTGGAAGGCATGGGTGTGAGGGTGTGAGGCACCTAGGAACCAGTTTGGCTCTTTCATATTCTCTTCCCCTGTCTTGAAATCATGGAGGCCATATGCTCCAAAAGGTGTTCCTCCAAGATGGCAGATAGACTGGGGGAAGCAAAAAACCCTTTGCTGACCTGCACTGGACCTGTAACCCAAATGAGAAATACTATTTTGTTGTGTTAAGCCATTGAGATTTGGCCTTAACTTGTATAGCAGCAGAACCTATCCTATCCAAGAAGGCAGGGCTGCTGCCTTATTTCATTGAAGCCTGACCACCACTCATGCTGACAGTCTTTCCTTTGATTATATAAAATATTTAAGTAAAGTTTCAGTGAAGTTAAGATTTGAACCTAGGAAGTCTCAGTCTATGGTCGCATCTCTAAATGACTCCATAAATAAGAAAAAGACCTATTTTCTTACATGATAATAAGTCCGTAGGGAGGCAGTACCAGCATTGATTGCTTCAGCAGCAAAACATAGTGCAGGATTCAAGATTTTTCCATCTTCCTAACATGAAAAAGATTCTCCTAAGCATGTTGCCTTTGTCTCAGGTTTGTCCCCTCATGGTCATTAGATGGCTACAAGAGCTCTAAGCATCACAGTCTTTCCCAGCGATATCCAAATGCTAGAATCAGAAAGTCTGATTTGGTTTCACCTTTTTAAGAGTGAGGAAAACTTTCCTAGAAGTCCTTCTTGCAGACCTCTCATTAGCCAGAATTGTGTCAAATGCCTCATCTTAAAACAATCACTGACAATGGAAACAATTATAATTTTGGACCTAGACTAATCAAGATTTACACCTTGAGACTTCAGTGGGGCCTAGCCTAGCCTCCAGAACTATCTGCTGCATTTCTGAACAGATTTAGTTTTCCATTAACAAAGAAGGAGGAGATAATCACTACTGAGTTGATGACTAATATTTTCAGCCAAAATTGTCCTTTACTTTGTGAGGCTCAAGGTCAATGGCATCCCTCTGGGCTGATGATTCCTCACTCTTGAATCTCTATGATTCCTTTTAGATCACTGATGCAATACATGCGTGTGAACTTGAACCTCTGTGGCACAACTTTTCGCAAAACCCTGTCTGCCAACTTCTGTCCTTACGTTTCCATCTACAGATCACAGGTGCGTGCGTCTCCATAGGCTGACCTTTGCATGTTCATACTTATTGCAGATTTAAACTATAAGCCCTAACACTCCTAAAATCCTAGCTCCCCTCTAAAAATTCCCCAAAGTAGTACTTAATTTCACATGCTTGCCAAATCTTAAATCCAAAAGCAAAACCAATTTTCCTTTGTGCTGCAACTAAAGCTAAAGAAAGTTCTAGGCTTTGGAAGGCACATACTGGTGTCCTCAATAGCATTTCACAGCAGAGATTTAAGTTAGGAATCTCTCTGATATGTTTGTTTCATTGAACTCTTTGGGCTAAAAAGAAATGGACAAAGCTTTCTTCCCCATTTCTACCAGTCACAGGAGTCCTCTCTAAATAGCCAAAGTGGGGGTGCCTGGGTGGCTCAGTTGGTTGAGAGTCCAACTTCGGCTCAGATCACGATCTCATGGTTCATGAGTTTGAGACCCCTGTCGGGCTCTGTGCTGACAGGTCAGAGCCTGGAGCCTGCTTCTGATTCTGTGTCTCCCTCTCTCTCTCCCCTCCCCCACTCACGCTCTGTCTCTCTCTCTCTCTCTCTCTGTCTCTCTCAAAACTAAATAAATATTTAAAAAAAGATTAAATAGCCAAAGTGAAGTAGTCCTAGGGCCACATTTACTCCTTGTTCATACAGTGGATACACTGCCTTGAACAACTGTGAATTTACCTTCCTTTCATTTTTCTGAACATTGTCCCTAAGCTGGTTTTAATGTGTTTCTGATAATGAAAACAAAACAAACGCACTTAACCTTCAAAAAAGGGAGATGAATATAATCACTTCAGAATTGGAAAAAAATGTCTGTAAACATCTGGTCAACTGAATCTACATGATGATCCTTCTGCAATTACTAGGGGAGTAAAACCCACTCTTCCCGTTTACTCTGGAGCTTATGCGAGGTGGCTGTGATTTAAAAGAAGCAAACTCAAGTCATAAAGTTTTGTGGTAGTTGTAATTTCTCATCAAAGAAGGGTAGCAAGTTTCCCATCATTAGAAAGGATTCAAGCAGAGGGTAGGTGACCTTTTGTCCAGGATTCCTGAATTAGTAGAGGTTGAGGGTAAAGGATTTATTTAAGCTCTCTTCCAAAAGATTCTAAGTCAGGAAAAACTATCTTTATATTCATATGGTGCTTTATAAAACCCTTAGACACATATTTTTTTCTGATTAAGCTTCAAAACAACCCTGTCAGGTAGGTGGGTTTACTACTTTCATTTATATATGAAGAAATTGAGCTTCAGACAGAAGTTAAGCGATTTATCCGGGGTCCTACATTTAGAAAGTGGAAGGTCCTAACAACTTCTGAGTCAAAGATATCTCCACGCTCAGGACAAGGGCAGGCGCAAGGCCAGGCCCATCACCGTGTGGCTGAGGTGGTGGCAAGGGGGACCATACTGTTCAGCACAGAAAAATAGGTGCCCTGGACGTTGCCCTTTCTCCTATGCCTGAAAGCTGGTCCTTGGCGAAGCTGTGTGTCTTCAGGGCCCCCTTTTGTACTTTTGGTCAATGTAGATCCGGGCTGTCCTGTCTCCTCAAAAGTGAAATTTGTGAAGCCTGGGCTTCAAACTTGCCTGGTGTTTCAGCCCATTCCTGGAGTATTTTTTCTTTAAAAGGACCATAGGCAGAGGCACCCCAAACAACAGTGTGCCCTCGGGCCCTTGGCTTCAACATTGGAGAAAGGGGCACTTCTGTCGTGGGGTCTTTCCAGTCGTGCCACACTGGCTACTCCACCTCGTCTGAATTGTGTGACAGCACAAAAGGCAATACTGCTGCTTGGTGAGGGAAAGAATGCTGATGGAGGGGACAGGATGTCCCGTTTCAGTTTCCCCACGGCCCCCAGGCTGGATGGGAGGACGAATCCCCTGGTGGAAGGGCCTGGGAACAGGGCTTTCTTCCACACACTTCTTCCTATCAGATTCTGCCTTATTCTGGTAATTCAATGGGAAATGAATCCACCCAGGAGTCTGGGCTGGCCCCCGAAAGGAAGGTAAATCTAACAAAGAGAAAGTCATTGCCAATTTTAGAGACCATGTGTTAACAGGAATAAACAGGAATACAGCTGAGTAGGAAAATGGGTGTTTCACCATGGGTTGTATCTAAACAGGCAATAGTCAAGCCAGAAATGTGCTTTGTACCTTTTTTCATTTGGGTTGGCCAGTGGGGGTAGATGAGACAGAATAAAGTATACACAGATTGCTTCAAATATACTATCTCTAGGTGGTTTTTGTTTTTTGTTTTTTTTAAAGCATTTGGTCTTGCTGCTCCTAATGCAACCGGAGGCAGTTACACTTTGATTGAATCTGGAAGATGTTTTTCTCCCTTGCCTAAATATCTTTGACCATACAGCATGAGCTTTGCGCCTATTGGTGATACATTTTCTGACTCTGAGGGCCTGAGGAAATTGATGTGCAGAGAGAGGGTAAGTGACTTGTCCATGGTTGTACAGCTTGGAAATGTGAAGTCAGGACTCTCACACAGTCTCCTGACTCCCTGCCCAATGTCTTTCTGGACACCTGGATAAGACATAGGCACGAGGAAGGGTCAGGCACCCCACTACACAGCAGGATGATATGTTGATACTAATTTTTGTAATCATTTTTACCCCAAAGTCTTTCTCCCTCAAGCTACACCGGAGGCACCTGCTGTGTCAGAGGAGGGACATTAAGGCATAAAAGTAGAAGCACATGTTTTTTGTTTCCTGCAACAAGGCTTTAAAGGTATGCAGGAGCTTGGGGGCACCTGGGTGGCTCAGTCAGTTAAGCGTTGAACTTCAGTTCAGGTCATGATCTCACCGTTCGTGGGTTCATGCCCCACATCGGGCTCTGTGCTGACAGCTCAGAGCCCGGGAGCCTGCTTCAGATTCTGTGTCTCCCTCTCGCTCCGCCTCTTTCGCACTAGCACTCTGTCTCTCTCTCTCAAAAATGAATGAACATTAAAAAAAAAAAAATTTTAGAGATGCGGGAGCTTAAAAATCTGAGCCCTAATGAATTAAGGCCCAAAGTTTATGCCAGAAATAATAGATTTGGAAGAATAAATGAGATTGCAAGAGAGTGGGGAAGAGACGTGAGGAGTAGGGAACAGAACTTGGATATTAGTAAGTCTTACTGAGAAAGGAGACTATGCCTTGCTCCCACCACACACATCTCACATGCAGCCAAAGGGGCTGTGGGAATTAACTGAGAGGGATGCAGCCTCATGGAGGCCTTGGAAATGGAGCAAGGACAGAGAAGAGATCTTCATGGACCAGTCCCAGGGGCGTTACAGAGCGGGCAATGATTGAGGGGGCCCAGTGGCCCCGACCGCATCACCACATAAGTCCCATAGAATGTAGACACAAACCTGGGAGCAATGGAGTTGAATTGTACTTTGAATGCTATACATTTGCCATTTTTGTTGTTTAGAAATGATCAAACAGCAGCAATTTCCCATTGTTCAGCGTAATGTCGTAGGAAACCCAGAACTGCCTGCAATTTCGTTTCTATCACCAAGCAGAACAGAGGTTTGAAACAGAAATCAAATTCAGTCCAAACAAAGACACTTGGACTTCTTACCCACCCCCACCCCCACCCCCCACCTCCGCCTGAAGTCTGTGTGTTGTGCTGTCTACATAGAATTGCCTCAACACCAATCAATTCTTGAGACGCTCAGTGGTTCAGATCAGAGCCGGTGGGCTCCAAGACAATTGGCTCCCATTACAGTGCATTGTCCTGCACGCCCTGCCCTTTCAGACTCACACAGTTCCCAGTGTTTGGATGGAGCATTCATGGAAGCAGGGACATCTCATTCCTCACAATTCAACCCAGTGTAGAGTCTGGTCTATGTCAAACAGGAATATAGGAGCCTACAAATCATCACCTGTATTTTTTAAGTGAGTCGAGTTTTGTTTTGGGCTTCTCACTGGGGTAAGGCAAGCAAGGGTGGGGAAGCTTGGTTCCCACCCGGCTGAGGCATGGTAGCAAGGAAATTGCTGGTAAACTCACTAGCATTCATTCTTCCTGCATAACCCATGGGTACTACGTAATGATAGTAGTCTGGGGAGAGCTTAGGAAGTGATTACCCGAGAGGCCAAAAGGTATAGCTCCCGCAGAAGAAGCCATATCTAACTTTAGCACAGTGACTGCACAGCCAGGGAGACAAGGATAACACTATGGTAGAGTGCTTCTCCTAGATGTGTGCGAAGACACCCTGGGGAACCTCAGTGAACACACAGGAATGCTACAGGATAGTTTAGATTTTTGAGGGAAACTCATTAACCTCTGCCAGATACTAAATAAAATGACTAATTCAAGATAGTTCACAGTTTCAACATTAGATCACGACATCATGTCTCGTAAAGCTGGGGTTCAGGTGGTTGTTATGATAAAAAGCATGCTGTACTCATAAATCAGTGTGGGATAAGAAATGACGATGATGATATCTGATCTGAGTCCAAGGTTTGAGAAGTTGTGCAGTGCCCAAAAGGCACACTCATCCCATTATTAAGACATTGTAGTTATTTATATTTGTTTGTATTTATATATAAAAACAAAACAAAACACCATCTCTCATTTCAATCTGTATGTATTATTTTTTCAAGTAGTTGCTAGGTTCTTTAGGATTAGTGTACATTTCTCAAAATCAAGTATAATTAACATACAGTGTTATATTAGTTTCACAAGTATGATATAATGGTTCGACAGTTCTATACATTACCCAGTGTTCATCGAGATAAATGTACTCTTAATCCCCTTCACCTATTTCACCCACCCACCCGCCTACCTTCCCTCTGGTAACCACCAGTTTGTTCGCTATAGTTAAGAGTCTGTTTTTTAGTTTGTCTCTCCCTTTCTTTCTTCCTTTCTGTGAGAAGTAAGTGAGATGATTCATTTTCAGAAGTGCCAAATAAAAGCTGTGCTGTCTTGTTAACAATAGGTTTACAACCTACTGGAAATATGTAGGATCCCCCTGCCCCACAATGGAGCCCCAAACCCTTAGACACTTCACTTCCTAGTTCTTCTTTCCCTCTCTATTTTGCAGGCTTATTTTTTGCGGGCTTTGCAGTGAGCATGCACCAAAGAACTGAAGTCTCTGAGTCACCTCAAGAAATGTACATTTATTCCAATCAGACTACTCTTTGGTCTTACATGAGCATAGGCAAAGTCGGGTAAGGCTGTAACCTCTGTAGTATTCAGCCAATGAGGATTCAGGGGAGGGACTTCCTGCTAGGAGATAAATTGCCTGCTGTAACTTCCCTGAGTGTGCCTGTCCATCAGACACCTGCTCTTGCAAGAACGTTGATTAAAGTCTCACTTCCACTGTGCTCTGAGTCTCCACATCCCTCCTTTGATTGGAGTGGTGGTCTTATTTCTCACACTTTATTTTTTTTTTAATATTTTTTAATGTTTATTTATTTTTGAGAGAGACCAAGCATGAGTGGGGGAAGGCAGAGAGAGAGGGAGACACAGAATCTGAAGCAGGTTCCAGGCTGTGAGCTGTCAACGCAGAGCCTGATGCAGGGCTTGAACCCATGAACTGTTAGATCATGACCCGAGCCAAAGTTGGACGCTTAACTGACTGAGCCACCCAGGTGCTCCTCTCACACTTTATTTCTTCCTTCCTTCTTTCCTTCCTTCCTTCCTTTGTTCCTTCCTTCCTCCCTCCTTCTCTTTCTTTCTTTCTTTCTTTCTTGATCCATCTATGTTGTTGCAAAGGGGTAGATCTCATATATATATATATATATATATATATATATATATATATATATATATATCTATCTCACATCTTTATATTTTTATCCATTCATCTGTAGATGGGTACTTGGGCTGCTTCCATATCTTGGCTATTCATTATAAATAATGCTGCAATAAACATAGGGATGCATGTCTTCTCAAATTACTGTTTTCACTTCCTTTGGGTAAATACCCAATAGTGGAATTACTGGATTGTAGGGTAGTTCTATTTTTAATTTTTTGAGGAAGGCCCACACTGTTTTCCACAGTGGCTGCACCAGTATGCATTCTCACCAGCAGTGCATCAGGTTTCCTTTTTCTCTGCATCCTTGCCTGAGTAATGTATAGAATTGTTGAATCATTATGCTGTACACCTGAAACCAGTATAACACTGTATGTTGACTATACTTCGATTAAAACATTTTTAATAAAAAATAGTCATAGGTTGTTAAGATACAATTATTAAATTATTTGGACCTGACTAATTAATATACGTTTTCTGAGCATTTCTTTTGACCTATGGGTGCTGTGAAAAAACGACTGAGATGCTGAGGGGGCTGTGAACCAAGAAAATTTGGGAACCTCTGCCCTAGAGGATGTGCAGGCTAAAATAAACTTGGGTCCTTGGATGAACCACCCTGAAATATCACTGCCCTAGAAGGTTATGTGAGAGAGAAACAAACTTCTATTCTTTTTGAGCTACTGCTCTTGTGTACTTGGGATCTCTTTGTTACAGCAGCTCGGCCCGTTTCCTTGCCAGTACTAGCCCTCAGTAAACATTTGTTGTTAAATAGGCTTGGCATTGATTTCCTCCATTATTTCAGATTTGGAGTTTGCCTTTGGAACAATAATAAAGAGGTGAGTTATGATGAAAAAGTAAAACCATAATAACAAGGGGCCATGTAATAGAAGAGTAATCACTGGACACTTCCTAGTTATTTGACCTGGGATAAGTTATGTGAGTATCATTGAGTGTCAAGTTCCTCATCTGGAAAATGAAAATAATTTATCTACCTCATATACGTTATGGTGGTGGAGATGAGATAAGGTAATAATCATGAAAATATTTTGGGAAGTTTTTGTATATTATATTATATTATATTATATTATTATATATTATATATAGTCTTCATTACTGAAACATTTATTACAATATTAGTGATGTCAGGAACCATCTTAAAAGGGGCTTGTTGGTAGGAAGGAAAGCCTGAATTAGTGCAGAGTCTGAATAATCAAGTTTCTCCTTTAAAAAAAAAAATCAAACTTTACTTGTTCAAAAGCAGTTCAGAAACACATTTAAGCATTACAATTTAAAGACTAAGTTTTACCAAGTAAAGACTTGCCTTGAAAATCAAATTCCAGCCCCAGGAGCTTACCTACTTTAAGTGGTTTGACTACCAATAAATTCATCAGGGTTCCAAAGCATTTAATTCTCTCTTAAGTAGTTAAACAACCTTCCTTTCATTTATTAGAAACCTTTTTTTTTGTCTTTGTCAATGCCACTGTTAAACTCTTTTCCACCCCCTGTATGAGTTCTTGTCATATCGAATTTGTAGGCTCTGAATTGATAACTGTTTTGTATAAGTTAGCCAAATCCAAGGAACCCAGTGAAGGACAATTGCAGGGTCCTGGAGTAGAGAGGAGTGCCTGGAGTGGACATTAGTCATTCGAAAGCTGTCTCGCATCCCCACCGCTCTTGGATTTTTCCATCATGTGAGGCTTTGGGAGGAACACAGTCAGGGAAAAAGGCTCTGGCACTTGGGTTCACCTTCCCCTCCAGGCTCTGAAATCTGGAAACCATGGTGCATCTCAGGACAAGGAGGTGTTTGCACCAGGTACTTCCTGGGACATGGTCCTTTTCAGAACCCCCTTGGTTCTGGGACCACAGCCTACCATCAAGTCAGCAAGCCCCAGATATCCTTCCAGTTACTCCCCTCTTTTTCTAAGAGAGCAGGAATCAGTTTTGGTTATTTGTAGGCAGATAGTTTAACTAATACAATGCCTTCTTCTGAACAGTTTTTCATCCACAAATACTTTTCTTGAGCTAATCTATAGTGTTAGTGGTGCAAAATGTTTAACAAGAAGGAGATCAGAGTGCTTTTAGAAGCAAGAAAATCCATTCCTGTCTCCATCTAGAATTCCTGTGTTGAAGATTTAAGATATATTTGGAAAAAAATCTGAGTTCTTTTAAAATGTAGCTGTTTCCATAATTGATATATTATGCCTTTTTCATATTTTTCATCTGTGTGTGGCTAGAGAAAATATAAAGAAAAGTGTCTGTTCCCAAAGGAGAACTCCTCTATGGAAATTTTTTTTTTAACCCACAATCATGCTTCTGAGAATGTTTATCTCACTTTACCAAAACATCAGACAGTCCAACCTCCTGGACATTCTTATAGCTCTGAATAAGAATACCATCCATCTTGGGAGGAAAAACATAAAGAGATTGTTTCTTTCCTAAATAAGTATGCTTACTGTTCAATTTAAAGGGTGTCTGTTGTGGAGAAGGGGAAGAATGGTTTTTTTCTTGAAACGTTCAAGAGGTTAGTTTTTCAGCATGTCTAGTTTTTTTAAGTTAATTTATTTGAGAGAGAGAGAGAGAGAGCAGGGGAGGGGCAGAGAGAGAGGGAGAGAGAATCCTAAGTAGGCTCTGCACTGTGAGCGCAGAGACCAACTCAGGGCTCGATTTCATGAACCTTGAGATCATGACCTGAGCCGAAATTAAGAGTTGGATGTTTAACCGACTGAGCTGCCCAGGTGCCCCTCAATATGTATGTTTTAAATGAACTTTATCATTTAAAAATCATTAAGAATTTAGGTCTATGGATGTCGACTTTCTTGATTCTGGAAGTAAATCCAAAGGAAATGGATGGAACACCAATGGCTATATCTTAGCTATAATATTTGCTCTGAGGAAGAACTGTAATTTGGAATGCAATTCTGTCTGTCTATGTGTGGAATTATTTAGTTTAGCTCCTTAATTTTTGATTCATCTTTGTCTGTGCTGATCACCAAATTCAGACAGCTCCCTTGAGTTATCTTTTTCCTTCTAACTCTCCTGCTGCCCTGTTGATCCAGGTCACCATCATCTCCTGCCCGTATTAACACAAACTTTATCTATTTTGTTGCCTTCATTCTCAATCCTGAGCCCCATCCTCCAATCCATTTTCAATAGCTAGAGAAATTTGCTAAAAACACAAATCTGGTCACTTTATTCTCTGTGAAATACCATTCAATATTCAGTGTCTTTTCATCATTTTTAGGATGAAAACCAAAATCCTTAACAGGATGAGAAGTCCAGCATTATCACTTTATTTTTAACAGTAAAAAAAAAAACCTGAAAGGGGAAAGGGTCTAAGAGTTCATTATTTCAAACAAATTCGCCAGAGCTAGATTTTGAAACTCATAATTTGAAATGGCCTCATCTTTCAATAGCTCATTATCAGTAAATGATCTGTCAAATTTCATACTTTTGACAAAGGAAAAAACACTAAAATAGTGAAGCAACAGAAATGTCTGGCTTAATGGAAAGAAGATGTTGAAACTAAGCAAAAATGTTCAAACTGGCAAAAAAATAGAGCCAAAAAGAATGGAGAAAAAACCAAGGCCATCCATCAGGCAGTGCCTGGGACATGCCTACACCCAGATGGGAACAAACAATCCTCAAATTTGAAAAATGTGAGGTTAAAATGTAACTGACCTACGGTCACTTTTTTTTTTTTAAGGGAAAGAGATTGTGTGTGTGTGTGTGTGTGTGTGTGTGTGTGTGTGTGTCTCAGTGGGAAATAAAAACAAAATGATATGATTTTAGAATAAAATTGTTCAGGCTGTAGTAGCTTCCACAGTGGGCAGTTGGCCATGCATCATAAAGAACACCGTATGCCAGAGGGAGATCTTTAATATCAAAAACAAGTAATAGCTCTATTATAGCCTCTGACTTCAGATGAATTGGCCTTTGGGTTGACTGCCTCCAGAGCCCCGGCCTGCCTATAAGAAAGGACTCATGCAAAAATCAGTTTATTTTTTATTCCCCTAGCAGGAAGTGATGGATCAAACATGCAGAGATCCACTGTTTGCCCTAGGGTGAGGTTCAGGAGACCTGTAAAATGGCGTGGCTGGACACGCAGGTTCTTCAGTCTATGTCGAGGATGCATGGCTGCTTTACAGATGTAGGCTCTGTAAAGATACAGAGCCTACAACAGCATTTTCATTCTCTGAAGGAAAGTTTGGAGACTTACATACTAGGCACTTCTCATGTGCCACACTATGTTCTGTGTTATCTTTTATCACAACGTAGCTTATATGTAATCCCATTTTACAGAGGGAGAGATGGAGTCCTAGAAAGAGAAGAGACATCTGTTGTTTCCTCCATGCTCAACATCTTTCCCCCTCTCTCTAGTGCCAGCACCCTGGTTTTCTTCGAGGGGCGTGCCTTCTTCAGTCTTGGTGGGGGTAGAGAGGAGGCTCCCTCGTGGTTTTCTCACTTATGGTCTTCTACCTAATCCTATGCTTTTTCCAAAGAATCCCAATCTTGGTGAAGTACCACATGGATGGAAAATGGTTGGAGCTCTCCTAAAGCGTCTGTTGCCATCAGCCCTCGTCTGTCCTTCCTAAGGTCTTGTTCTTCAGCTTTAATTCTAGTACATACTTTCTGGCTCGAGTTGTCCAGAGTCCATTTCTGTTGCTTATAATCGGATAGTCCTGGCTGAAACAAGAGAGCTTGCCTGCAGACGTTACCGCTGCTCGTTCCTTCGCTATTTCTGCTTCCTGTCCTTTCTGCCCTGGTTATGATTGCCACGTGCCTGCTACTTGATGCACATGGGACCTGGCCCTCGTTTCCACATGAGAAGAGGGAAGGGGGCATGCATGCTGTGCTCCCTGGGCACAGCAGCTCCAGTTCAAGGCTCTAGGTTTGTGTTTCTCAGTACAGCCTCACTACACAGCAGGTGAGCTCTAGCTCAGTGTGATTTGAAGGGGACCAAATGGTCTGGAGGCCTCCACGTATCCATTCTCTGGACTGTTTCTGTGTCTGAAACTCTACCATAAGAATCACTGCCTGTGGGACTGTTTCTCAAAGTTTTTGCTGAGTAGCATTAACCCAAGGTTTAATTCCTGCATGATAGTGGTTATACGTTTCGTATCTATTGATTATCTAATGCTTATCTAATGCTGTGAGAGAGACAGAGAGAGCACTAGTAGGGGAGGGGCAGAGAGGGGGAGAGATAGAATCCCAAGCAGGCTCCGCACTGTCAGCACAGAGCCCAAGCAGGGCTCAAACCCAGAAACCATGAGATCATGGTCTGAGCCAAGATCAAGAGCCAGATGTTTAACCAACTGAGCCACCCAAGTGCCTGCTTATATAATGCTTTTAATGAAATATTATTCATCACAACAGCACATACATACATTTGAAAATCAGTGGTATAACCCTGTGGAAGAGACATAAGAAAGTGAGTCCGTGGACAGTAAGACATTTGAGGATCTCCTTGCAAAAACTGTGTGCCCTCCCTATACCCAAATGCCTCATAGCCTACAGGTGGGGAACCACTGCCTTAATCCATGTGGTATTCGTTATCAAATCGGAATGTTTCATTCATTCATTCATTCATTCATTCGTTCATTCCATGGGGAGTAGCACCCAGAGAAGTTGTGCTGGAATCTCCTCTGCTACACAGAACCATAGAGGATGTGGGTTCTGCAGGAATATCCCCTATTTGACTTAGAGGGTGGCTTTAAAGACAAATTTTGCTTCCTTACAGTTTTCTTGAAGGTTTTGTTTTTTTTTCGAGCCAATTCACTTTAAGAATGAGCAGTGGAAATGATAAGTAAGTCCTGATTTTAGGAATATCAAACTTCTTGTAAAAACATCCTTGTGTTTGAAAATTTAGGCCCATGGCTGGGGGTTGACAGCCATATACTGCATGTTTGGTTTTCCCGCTGAGTCCAAGGGGCGATCAATTGTGTGAGGGGTTATGTGGGCAGAGGTGAGGGGAGGGGAGGGAGCCCAGTCTGCAAGGAGAAACGGGGTGTTGGTTTAATCTTGTTTGGGGAGGAAGGCTCACAATATAAGAGGGGATAGGCCTCACAATGGAAGAAAGGAAGATAGGGAAAAAGAGATCATTAGAGCCTGACTCCATCCCAGCTTCAGGAGCTAATAATCAAAACGCCCAGTTGTTGATTATTTAGTCAGTGCCAGGCACTGTGCATACTCTTCCTTAATCCTGCCGGCAACTTTGTCATAGATACCATCGCCATCCTCCCCATCTTAGAGAAGAAGAAACTGAGGTTTGGAGTGTTAAGGAACTTTCTCAGAGTCAGATACCCAGATCTGTGGCTCTTGGAAACCTGGCCTCACTCCCAGGGATCTGAAGCCTCTCCAAGGCTAGGCTTTAAGGAAGTCATGACATGATGTCCCTTTCTGTGGACACACAGCATGGCTCCAGGGAGCAAAACCCGAAGGGGATATTTTTTTTTTTGGCACTTCACCACTATCAGCTTACGAAGTCGGGGAATCAACCAACTCCAAAGGTGGGGCATAGTTCTCAAGCTGTGCAAACTTGAGGTTCAGTCTCTGCATCTACAAAACAGAGATGACAGTACCTCCTGTACCAGGTTTAGATTCAACTAGAATGACAGAAAGCACAGACTAATGGTAGCTTAAACAAGAAAAGTGTATTTTTCTCTCACATAAACAGACTGTGGCGACATATAGTCCAGAACCTGTTTAGGGGCTCCATGGGTGTCAAATACCCAGGCTTTCTACATTTTCATTCTGCCGTTCACACCACATTTCTTCCACTTCATTGTCCTAAATAGCTGCTCTAGCTCCAGCCATTGCATCTGCTTCTATTCGTCTGGAAGGAGGAAGGGGCAAAGAAGGGCACACCTCCCTTTAAGGTCACCCTCTTTCTAGAAGTTGCACATGCCCCTTCTGTTTACATCCCAGTGGCCACAACTCAGTCACATGCCAAACCTAGCTGCAAAGGAAGCTGAGAAATGTCTTTATTCTGTGAGTCCAAATACCCAGTTAAACATTAGCAGCTCCATTACTAAGGAAGAAGGGGAGAATACGTATTGCAGTTGCTGGAAGATGAAATGAGTTAAATGCATGTTAAGTGATCCAGCAGGACTTCCTGGCACTTAGTGTAGACTAGATAAACAGTAGTGGTGAATCTGTCCTTCCTTTACAAGTTTCCTGGCAAACATTCCAATTTGGTCAGATCTGTTTTTATATGTGGATGAAAAGCTGGCTGAGCATGTATCTTTTGGAGCTCTTACTCTTCAGTATTTTGTAATAGGAAAGGGTTTTGTTTAAGTTCCTTGCTGTTCCTGAAGATTTCTTAGTAAAGAGATGGCCTTTCTTTCTGATGTTGTCATCCTTGGCTTTTGGCTTTCCCTTATTGTAATTAAGGCCCATCACAGAAGGCAAATAAAAACGATGTCAGCATTATAATAAAGTGTGATCACTGAAAAAACAAAACATCATAGTCATCTTTTCTCGGCTTTGAGATTACTACTGATGTTCACGCCACTTTCCAAAAGGCACAATAGGGTCTGCCACATGCAAGCTGTAAGAGCTGGGACAAGTCAGTTCCCTGCTCTAAGCCTCGATTTGCTAATCTGGAAAGTGAGGCCGTGAAGATGAAATGGAATGATTGATGGGAGGAACACTGTCTGCAGATGGCCTGGCATAATAGACATCTACCACAAAGGATAGCTTTTATTTGTTTATTTTTCCATCCAAAGGACTGTCAGGCATAGCTGGAGATTTTTATTGAGGTTTCCAGTTCATGGCATTTTAGTTTTTATTATAATAAAAAGTAAGTATTTAACAAGATTGCTCATAGCAGATTTATTCATAATAGTCCCAAACTGAAAACAGCACAGCCCATCAACAGAAGAGTGAATAAACGAAACAGACTGTGGCCTATTCATACAAAAGCATACTGCTCAGCAATCGAAAGGAATAAGCAACTAATATACACCTGCGACAAGGACAAATCTCAAAACCATTCTGCTGAGTGAAAAGAGGCCAGACACAAAGGAGTACATAATGTGTGACTCCACCTATTTGTGGCAAAATTAATCTAAGGTACAAAAGAAAAACAGAATAGTGGTTGCGTCTGGAGGGGCAGGGCAGGGCATGAATGAGAAAGGATTGGAGGAAACTTTCTGGTGTAATGATAATGTTCAGGATCTTGATAGAGACTTGGGATGCATTTGGAAGAACTCATTGAATGGCACATTTAAATTTTGTGCATTTCACTGAATGTAAATCTTACCTCAGACATGAAAAAGGGATGCAAACAATAATGTGATGGGCTCTAGTTATTAATATGCCTGCTGAAATGTTTGGGGTGTGGTGTACTTGTGTTGGCAGCTTAGCAAGGACTGATGGATAGATATGTGATATAGCAAGTATAGTAAAGTGTTAAATATAGAACTTAGGTGGATGGTATATAGGTGATCACTGTATAATTCTTTCAACTTTTCAGTTGAAATTTTTCATAATGAAATGTTGGAAAACAAATCAGTACTTAAACAGGACAAGTAACTTCTGACCCTGTGTAATGTTTTCATTCACTCACGGATTCAAAAAACTTTTACTGCAGGGATGCCTGGGTGGCTCATTCCATTGAGCATCCGACTCTTAGTTTTGGCTCAGGTCATGATCTGGTTCCTGAGACCGAGCCCCACATCGGGCTCTGTGCTGACAGCATGGAGCCTGTTTGGGATTCTCTGTCTCCACTCTCTCTGCTGCTCCCCTACTCTCTCTCTCTCTCAAAAATAAATAAACATTAAAAAAAGCCACTTTTACTGCATGCCTATTATATGCTAGACAGCCCACCCTTGCCGTCATACCTGAGACTACCTGATCAGTGACCCCCAAACACACTGTGCTGAGCCCCATTGCATTGACCAAGTGCATCTTTCAAGCCTCTGTTCTATTTTGCTGCCTCCAAACAGTACTCTGAGCCTGCTTCTGCTCAGGAAGCTCCGTCTTTCTTCTCAAGGTCTGCTTGTGGCTCTTGACCAAGTTGGGAAGGGCCAGGCCAGGGCATGGGATGGAAGTCCAAGACCTCGCAGATGTGGGCCTGAACAGCTGGTTCTGGCATTGGAGGCCCCCTGCCGACTGCAGAGGCCTCAGGAAAGCAGAAACCCCAAGTGACAAGTCGATCTGAATTCACATTATGTGTATTCTAGGTAGCTAGGAAGTCTCACTTTATATACAAGATACAAAATAATTCAAACCTTTTACACTTAAAAGCTGGTCAAGAATCAGGTAGTATTTCTGAACTGTAAACTGAGCGGGTTAAAAGGTAGGTTTGTGCTGCTGGCAGGTAGGGGAGTCACAGCCACGAAGCAGAATTACCCCTCACGCTTCTAGAAGGATTGCTCTTGGATTATGTAAATCTTGAATTACATGAGGTCTTTGGGGAGGCCTGACTCCTGCAACGTGCAGACTCCCTGTGGGCTGAATCGAGTGCACTGGACTCTGCAGCAGAGGGCAGGGGACACCAAGAGAGGGGAGCGGAGATCTCTGGGCTGGCAGAAAGCAAGAGGGAGTGTTGTACAGGGTGCATGGGCAAGAGAGTATGTGGCGCCACCGGGGACAGGGCCGAGCAGTGCGTCTTGTTCCACAGCTCACTGCCGACACTGGTTCTTACAGGAGGCTTTGTGCCCATGTGAGCTGGAGACGGGGGAGTCGTTTCTGCCACTTCGGCTCTCTCCACGCAGCCTCGGAAGTCTTCCCCACATTGCTATCTTCTCCCTTTTCCACAGCACCTCCCGTTCAACCCCTCATCACTCTCCTTGGGACACTTGCCTTGTCAACTATCTGGATGACCAGTGCCCCGACCTCCACACGTTCCCTCGACCCCTCCTTCACACTGCTGGCAGAACAGGCTTCTCAAAATGTGAATCTGATCCTGTCCACCCTACCGAAACCTCCAGGGGATGAAAAGAAACCTTCCTGGGTTCTGTGTGTCCCACCCACTGCTTTACCCTCTCAGCCAGGCTGAATGCTTGTGTGACCCCCACCCCGGTCCCTATATTGAAATCCTAACGCCGGAGGTGATTTTAGGAGGTGGAGCCTTTGGGAGGTGCTTAAGTCATGGATGGGGATGGAACCTTCGTGAATAGGATTAATGGTCTCATGAAAGAGGCCTGACAGAGCTTCCTGACCCCTTCCGCTGTGTGAGGACACAGCCAGGAGGTGCCATCTCTGAACTGGGAAGAGGGTCCTAACTAGACATCACATGGAGTCTGCTGGGGCCGTGACCTTGGACATCCAGCCTCCAGAACTGTGAGAAATAAATTTCCATTGTTTGTAAGTCACTCAGTCTGTGGTATTGTGTGATTGCAGCCAGAACTAGGACACCCCCGTGGGCACTCCACCAGCCTGGCTTCCTTTAACCTGCCCTGGCTGCGTTTCAGCCTCGTTCCTGCCATCTCCCACCGGCTGCGTGGCTGTGGCACATTCTATTGTTCCCTCTTCACTCACTTAATGTCTCTTCTTTCAGTTCGCCGATCGACATCACCGGCTCAGGGACACCTTCTCTGGTTAGGTCCCAGCCCCCTTATTTTCAGCTGCCGCTGTTCCAAGGGGCTCTACTTGGGAGCATTTCTTCCAGTAAGTTTTTCTACATCATCTGGTAGAATTGGGTCCAACAGAATTTAAACCCAGTTCTGTTCCTGTGTAGTTTCCACCTATCTTTTCCAGATCAGGAAAGCAGCACCCACAACACCTTGCACACAGAGGAATCAAAGACCCAGGCACTCAACAAATAGCCATGGGAAGTATGAGAAGCCATGTTTTCCAAACGGTGGTTTGTGATTCATTACTGGATCGATTGAGTGGGTCTCAACCACCACCTTTTTTTTTTTTTTTTAAAGGAAACTGAACCAAACAGACTAGAACAGAACAAGGTGTAGCTATCAGGATATGTCACAGAAAGAAGGGGTCAGTTTTGTGTCCTGAATGTTTTGTTTCAGTTGTTTGTTTGTTTGGGTTTTTTTTTTTTTTTCATATAAATGAGCTTGTACCAGGCCATGGGATGAAATATATTTCCCCGTATCCCATAGGTCAGGGTCAAAAATGTTTGGAGAACTCTGGTCTGCTGGGATCATCTAGTTAAGTATTTCTCCAGGACACTTTCATCAGCCAAAAATTCCTTTCAAAAGGGATTTCCTAGTCAATTACAGTAGAGTAACTCAGAGCAAACTACTGACTCTCATGGAGAGAAAGATCTCCATAGATCTCGGCTGCCTGGGAGATGCACAAGAGTCAAAGATGTTAAAGACTGTGTCTGTTTGCATCATCAAATCTGTTGAGTGTAGAACTTTCCAAACATGTTTGAGCACTGAGTATCTCCCCCCTCCTTTATTTTTAATCACCCTGAAATACCTCTGACTCTCTCCCTAGATCCTACTTTGGAGACACACTGACCCCTGCCTCAAGGACCTCACTGCACGGTCCTTGTTGGTATGATGGTGGGTCTGGGGAGGCGGCTGACCCCTCACCTTGGCATCTGACCTCCCACTCGGGTGATGATTTTGAATGCACCTTCCTCATACACTCAGAGACCCACTCCTTCAGACATAGACATAGGTGCCTTTTTCCATTATCCCCCAATAGGCCTCCCAGTTGCATCTGCCTAATCTTTCCTGGTCCTTCTCTGCCAAGTGCATGCATTTGCAAGACAACACCCTGTCACTGGGGTATCTCCTGGGCCATGAAGAGAAGGAAGTTAAGTGGCCCACATAGGGACTGAGCTTATGAGCTGGCCTCATTCTTTATGCTTGGTCACGTGGAGTAAAATGATCAGGTGCTCTGCAATGAATAAAAGTAACTCCTATCAGCCCAACAGAATGGAGCCATTCTCCTATAACTGACAAGGAGGTTAGTCTGACTTCAAGGACAGTCTGGGAGTTGGGATGTCTGCATTCTAGACTGTGTCCTCGCAGTAAGACTTGGGCATACTCCTGGGCCTTATGGGTAAAGTCAAGTGTTAGTCCTAATGATCACACTGACACAGAACAGAAGTGAAAAGGGCCTCAGAGGCTTTAGTTTATGACTTTGAGTGAACAGATGAAGAAACTGAAGCCCAGAGAGGCCAAGTAACTTATACTAGTCCACACAGCACTTCAGTAGCATAAGCACAGATAGGAACTCAGATGTCTAGCTCCTATTGTAGCCCATTCCCATCTGGCCAGGCTGTCATCCTAAGGTCCCTTCTATAGCAGTATTTTCCAGCACGTAAAGTAATCATTGTAGAGGAGCAGATGGCAAACACTGCTCATCATAGAGGCCTTTAAATGGGCTCTAAAAAAAAAGGACAGGAAACAACTATAGAAATTGTAATTGTCTAACAGCAACATTTGCATATTATGGTATTTCTAAGTGCTTTAAAAAATCTTACTAGCTCAATATAAGTACATGAAGCATTTCCTCATTTCCCCTTGGCAGACCTTTTTCTTAATTCCAAATAAATGGCATCGGCATTAGTGGGTGTTTGTGCAACCTCTTAATTAATCAAGACTTTCAGGTGCAGTGGATAGAAATGCAGCAAAACCAATCTGAACAAAACAGGAACTTTGGCTCATGTGAGTGTTAGGTCATCCACAATTAGATTCAGAGACTTAAACAAGATTGTAAGTAGTTCTTTCTCCTTTGCTCTCACATGCTATCTGGACTCTATATCTCTGTGTGGTTGTGGCCTCATTTTCTCCTCAAGATAGACTTTCTCCACATGGGGAAGATGTTTGTCAGCAGCCCATTTCCAGCTCTCCCACCAAACTTAAGGATTCTTTTTTCCTCTAACTCGAAATAAAAAATCCTAGGGAATGACTGACTGGCCCTGCTAGGGACTCATGACCACCCATAGACCAATCTCTGGGAACAGGTGATTGGGTTACTATCAATGGCTTGGCCCAGATCATGTGCCCACACACCTATGTCAGAACTTCCTTCTGGATCAACAGTCTCACTAGGCTCTGATGATTAAGCCTGGGGAGAAGCACTTCCCACACCAAAATAAAGAGCCAAACATGAATGGTTATCTGACTTGGAAAGCTGAGATTGTCCAAGAGAGACAAGAGGTCTGCCTAAATTCCAGAAATGAAGTCATTGCTTGGGACAAATATTTACTGGTTCATATCATGTTCACAGCTATATATTTGCAAAAATAATGCAACGTCGTGGATCTAACTCCATGGCTGATCTAACTCCTGTTCTCAATTCCTTACCCTACCTTTTAACTGGAGGTTCCAAGTTACATAATTCTGACCAATAAGACCTAAGTTCCTGTTGTCTCTGTGGTTCTTGGAAAGCATATACTTTCCAGATATAGTTGCTGTCCCTTCCCTCTTCTTTCTGATGGAAGATGGACGTGATACCTGGAGTTGCAGTAGCCATCTTGCAACCACGAGGGAAGGACCAAAAGAAGTCTGTAAGCTGCAAACCAGAGCCAGCAAGCTGTTGCCTTGAGACTTTTTGTTACGTAAGAAAAACAATTACTATCTGTTTAAATCATTAAAGTTAGCTTACTTGCAGCCAAAATATTCCTGATACAATGGATAAATCAGATTCATACGTAGCCATAAATAAAATCTTAAACGTTAGAGTCTGGTATAGGTCTCTGTCTTTCAGAGTTTTCAGTTTTCTGTCTTTTCAAACTTTGGGGAACATAAAGAAGACACAGTTTTTTGTTTTTTTTTTTTTTTTTTTACCCAGAGGAAGCTTACAATTAAATAGAGCTTAAAATTTAGGCCAGTGTTGAACAAAGAATTCCTTCTTATGTTTAATTCCCCAATGCTGCAATTAAGCCCATTTGCTTTTTATTTCATCCTCAGTAGAGCTCAAGAATGGCTAGTTACCATCTTTTTAAATAAGGAAGATGACTTAATTAAAAATACTCTTCCATCTCTGTGGGGTGTGTGTGTGTGTGTGTGTGTGTGTGTTTCTGTTTATTTTCCCTGGCTAATTAATACCAATTTCTTTGACTTTCTTCGTAGATATTATTTTTCAGACCTCTAATCATGTGATATTCGATCAAACAAAATTTACAGTTAGAGTTTTTAAAAACTTGCATGGTCACTAAGAATCTCTTATCTAACTGGAGGATAAGATTGTAATGACTTTTTGGCCTCCTGTTTTTGAGGCCCCCGCCCCAAAGCTGGAGAATCATAACCTCTCCTGGTGGTTAAATCTTCACATGTGGGACTCTGGCCCCAAATTCTGGAATCAAGATTGCCCTTGGGCAGAGGAGTCAGATGCAACTTAGGCTCAGAGGCACCTGACTCTGAATGGGGTCTGCCATGATCATTGTAGGCACGCTATCCTCGTTCACCAGTGACTAGATTCCTCACACATTCTTTAATTTCCTCTGCTAGGGGTATTTTCCCTGTCTTGTCTTAACCTTCTTCTTCTGGTAACTGTTCCCTACTTTTCCCTGTGAAATTGTCCCTCCTTTACTTCCAATTTTTGTGGTTCTAGTGGAACTGACTCCTTCAGCCCCAAGGATGAGCATATGACTCAGTCCTGGCCAGAGGGTCACATCATCTTGGCCACAGTGATTGGTTGAGAGATGACCATGTGACCAAGTCAGGCTACTCAAAGCTGGTGATGCTCAATGATGGGACTTTCGTAAGAATGGGAAAGGAAAGCTCTTTCCTCACAGGGCTGCTGAGCCTGGGGAATATGACCCTAGCATTTCTGGCAGCCATCTTTTCTCCAAAAGGTACAAGCTCCTAATAGAGCTCATAAAAAGGGAGGGAGAGGGAGAGAGAGAGAGAGAGAGAGATGGAAGAGAGAGGTGGAGGGGGAAGAAGAGGAAGCCAAATCTCGAAGATACTGTTTGAGCCCTGGATCCAGCCTGGATTGGCACTTTTTATTGACTTTCTTATTTCATGATCCAATACGTTCTCTTTTTGCTTAAGCCAATTTAAATTGATTTCCTGCCCTGAATCTGACAAGTCTTCTGACTGGGTCTCCAAATCCTGTTTAGATTAGATACTTTGGATGCGCCATGAACACACCTCCCACTCAACACTTCAACATCTTCCATCCTAGGGACTAACCTCCTGGGCCTACCTGAGACTCAGGTCCTAACCTGCTATTCCCTATAGACTTTACCCCCTGAATATGTCCTCACATGTCTATTGTAGCACAAACCCTTGTACCCACCCAAGTTCACAGCAGTTCTTTTACTGGGTGCTGCTGAAGGCTCACAAGGCAATCCTTGCCTGTGCAATACCCTTGGGTGCCTGGAGTTGACTCTCTCTGAGGTACCTGGGAGTTACAGCGTCCTACCCCGGGGCCTCTCTGAGCTAATGGCTGACTGATGTGGGTGTACACGTGCCCTATTTCTTTGCCTCAAGGAAAGACACACGTTGCAAAACACAGTATGCTCCAGAGCTCTTTGCAAGATTGGACTGAGAGTAGACTTCACTTGAAACTGCATCCTTATTGAGCTTCTTCTCCTTCCCTATTCCTTAATAAATGACTGGCACAAGAATCCCTATTTCAAGTTCTGCTTCTAGAGAACCTGACTTGTGGCAAATTGTAATTTCCAAAGGTGGCAACCACAGGGTCTCTCATCCCACATGCTCTTCTTACAATGTGACTTGTCTCACTGGGTGGGTGTCTGTGTCCATCCCCTTGAATTGGGGAGGATGTGTATGGTGAAAGTGTCATTATGTGGCCATGAGGTTAGCTGCATTTTGGAATGATTTGTTGTTCAACAGTAGAATCTGGAACACGACCTAGGACATCAGTCCTTAGCCTTTATCCAAATGGGTTATGTGGCCTGATCCTCACTTGTCCTGTTTGGCAGCCCAAACAAGCCAAGTTCTGGTATCCTCTGTTGTTAGTCTTGATGGCAAACACATTTGGAAAAGCTTTCCAGGTTTCCATCATCTGGAAATGGGACAGCACTGGCATTTGTCAGTGATCATGGTCATTCCCCCAACACCCAGGGGGTTTATGTATAAGGAATAGATGACACACTACTTGTTGTGTGGTCAGGCAGATGAGTCAGGGGCTATATTTCACCTCCAGAACACATTTTACTTGTAAAATTAAAAACACTTTCTGGGAAATTCCCGAATGTCAGGACTTGAAAATCCCGAAGCGGTTGTTAATTGTATCTTGGTTTTGTTTAAGTAAAAATGTTAATGAAAGTTTCTTTTGAGTATCATAATGGGAACCAAAAATAGGAACTCAAAGGTGAGGTAAGCTGCTGGTTCTCAAAAAGTAACAAGAGTACTTTTTGTCATCGTCTCCCTTGTGGGCCAAAGGGCTCTCCCTTCCAATCATCTGAGGATGTATGAGTCTCACTGTGCAAGCCCCACAGAGAGTGCATGTGTATGTGTAGATTTTTAAGAGCTCAGAGGTGTTTCTCTTACATATTTCAGCCCACGTTTTTAAAACGTGAACATGAACATCTGAAAAATATAGACCCATTTTTAGAAAGATGTACTCACAAAATGCGTGCCTACCTAGACAAGACACCACCTGATATCTTTGGCTTAGTTTTATTTTGTACTAGGGACAAATAAGAAAGGCAAGAGGGAGGCCAGAAGACTGTTTTGGGGGAGTTTTGCTTCAGGTTGTTAACTTTATACTTAACACAGTCTGTATGCCACTGAAATTTCAAGACTTATGTTCATTGCTAATTTTCTTATCTATCTCTATAAAACCAGGAACTCAGCAGTGGGAAATCTAAGGGGATGGAGGAAATCTAGCTGGTGAGAAGATCCCATTTGAACAAACTGTTTCTAATCCTTTTCTTACATTCCTTTATTTCTGACTGTTCTGGTTAGCTATTGCTGCATAACAAGTAACTCCAAAACCTAGTGGCTTCAAACAGTAAGCCATTTTGTTATTTCTCATGATTTTTATGGATCAGGATTAGGGGGAGGCTAGACAGGGTGGTTCCGGTCGGGTCTCTCATCAGTTTAAATCAGTGAGAGTGCTGGCCTAGGGCTGTCTGGGCATCTCTTTCTCTCTCCATGTGGTCTCCATGTGGGCTGGCTTGGGCTTCCTCAAAACATGGTAGCCTCAGAGCAGTTGGACCACTTGCTTGGTAGCTGAATGTTTCATGAGTGAACACCAGCTAAGTGGAAAATGCTTTATCTTCTATCTACAGAGGTCACATAGCTTTGCTTATGCTTATACCTCATTCCATTGGTTATGAGTATGCAGCAAACTGCTCAGATTAAGGAGAGGGAAATTATACTCCACTTTTTGATGGGGGATTGGCTCTGGAAGAGCATGTGGGACGGGAGATATCATTGCAGGCCATCTTTGGAAAACACAATTAGCCACACTGCCCAAGCCTCATTCCTCAGTGTTCCTGTTGATTTTATCAACTACCTAAAAGCTTTTTCCTAATTTTCTTTACACCTTAAGGTAACCAGAACCCATCTCTCTAGAACCCTGGTGTGCACACTCTCTGTTATTTAAAATAAAGTTTACTTATAGACTCTTCATTAGAGCCTCTTACTGGGATAAAAGAAAAGACAAGAGTGGAGATGGCTTTTGGAATCAGAGTTTCCCTCCTTAAAATATTGAATCAGTATAATGACCCTGAGAGGAAAGGAGAGTTAAGAATAAGACCTGCCTTATTATATCTTGACCATCCAGGTCCTGCCCTACATGACTTAACTAGCTGTTTTTTTTTTTTTCCAAAAGTGATTAACAGTTGTAAAATATTGATAATTCCTTAATAATAGCATTAGCAAAGATGCTTGCTACTAACGCCTGCAGAAGAAGGCAGATGTTGGAGTCTGGCCTCTTGCCATCCAGCTGTTGCTTAGCTGAGGCCACATGCCAAAAGCAAGATTTAGGCCTGCGAAAAAGCCTCTCAGGCTCTTTCCCCAGACTGCCAGGCCTGTCAGCCCGACTCTTGATACTTGGGTCTGGAGTCAGTAGGGCTGAGAGAAAAGGCCTCAGTGGTGATTGACAGAGAGCTCTATTCCAAAGCTCCCATTTCAGCCGAGTAGAGAGACGACAGACAACAGGAGGGAGGAAAGTGGGCCTGCAGCCACTGACATTTAAACCCTTGAAATGTGTTTCAAAAGGGATGAGAACAGAGTGAGTTAGGAGGAGGGAAGAACAGGCTTTTCAAGAAACATTATTAATCCAACATATAGGCATTAGCTCCTGGTATGAATGGTGCTATGGTCTGAGTGTTTATGTCCCCTCAAAATTTATCTGTTGAAATCCTAACCCCTAGAGTGATGGTATTAGGAGGTGAGGCCTTTGGGAGCTGATTAAGTCATGCAGACAGAGCCCTCATGAATGGGATTACTGCCCTTATAAAAGAGGCCCCAGAGAGCTCTCTTGTCCTTTCCACCATGTGAGGTTATATTGAAAGGATGTCATCTAGGAAGTGGGCTCTCATCAGACGCTGAATGTGCGTGGGCAGCGGTGGGGGGGCGGGGTTGCTGATCTTGGACTTCTCATCCTCCAGAACTGTAAGAAATAACTGTTTGCTGTTTATAAGCCACCCTGTCTATGGTATTTAGTTATAGCAACCTGAACAGACTAAGACAAATGGTATTCACCTGTTTATTCATTCCTTTGTTTGTGTATGTATTCATTCATATTATTTTATAAGCCAGGGAATCCTAGGAAATGGAGACATGACTAGATCAGAACCCTCATGTATTTGGGAAAATAGGAAAGGAGTAAATGGCTGCATATCAGGCAATACAGTTAAATCTCAGTTAACAAAAATCTCTTGGAAGGAAGCCCCTTTATATAAAAATCATATTTGGAAGGGAACAAAAACCAGAAACCTTGAGAAGCTATGCTCATACTGTAGAGCATGAACCATATGCTAGCAGCTAGGGGGGAAATGACTCTTAACTGTTCAGAGTTCCTTCCATACAGCACAGGAAGAGTGGGTGGAGGCCCCTATGTTTGTTTGCTAATCGTGATGTCAACCTTCAACTGTCTAATCTCATATCACACACATTATCTCATATTAGCATAGTAGGTACTCAGGTGTGCTAAAAATAAAACATTTCAGAGGGGGTGCAGAGGTGGTAGAAACTTATTCCCAATTTCAGGATTGGCCCCCACTATGCATAAGTTTTGGTGGTGGTGGTGGCGGGGAGGGGATCACATTGTGCCAAAGCATGAGCAGGATTTAGCAACCTGATCTGTGTCATCAACATCCAGGATGCCATCCACAGAGACATCTTTGCAGTGTCTGGTTTTCTATTGTTGTTTCATACTGCTCTCTGCTGTATTAGCCATAAGATCTGGTACAACCTCCTGTTGGTCCAGGTCTCTCAGCTAACTCTCCGGCTGCTTTAAATACATGAGAGGGGCGCCTGGGTGGCTCAGTCAGTTAAGCGTCCGACTTCAGCTCAGGTCATGATCTCGCAGTTAATGGATTCGAGCCCTGCGTCAAGTTCTGTGCTGACAGCTCGGAGCCTAGAGCCTGCTTTGGATTCTGTGTCTCCCTCTCTCTGCCCCTCCCCTGCTCGTCTGCTGTCTGCTCAAAAATAATTAAACATTAAAAAAAATATTAAACATTAAAAAAAATATTAAACACATGAGAGTATTTTGTGGTTCCTGTGCCTTTACTGACTACTGTAAACTTTGAGGGATTTACAGCCCTTTACCACTTTTGTGCTTGCCTCAGGTGCTCAGGAGTTGTTCTGTTTCTTCCATAGTATGGTACGGTCCAGTGGACCTGGAGGCTTCCTCAGACCCAGCTGCCCAGACAAACCATGCTGAGTACCAGCCGGAGCTCTACCTGGGACAGGAACCATGAGTCCCTTCTGGACTCCCATCAGTATTCCTTCTGGAATTGGGCTCTCCCAAACACATCTCAGGTTTTTATTATACCACCCACCATTATTATTATTCACTTTTATATCAGATATTCAGTTTTAGAATTTCCATTGGGTTCTTTTCTTTCTATAGGTTTTATCTCTGTGCTTAGATTGCCTATTTGTTCACTCATCAGAGATATTTTCTTTATATTCTTGAGAATAGCTATAATAGCTGCTTTAACATCTTAATCTTATTCCAACACCTGACTCATCTTGAGGTTGGTCTCCGTTGACTAATCTTTGTCTTGGATATGGATTATGTTTTCCTTTTTCTTTTGAACATCTAGTAATTTTGAAAAAAAAATTTTTTTTTCAACGTTTATTTATTTTTGGGACAGAGACAGACAGAGCATGAACAGGGGAGGGGCAGAGAGAGAGGGAGACACAGAATCGGAAACAGGCTCCAGGCTCTGAGCAATCAGCCCAGAGCCCGACGCGGGGCTCGAACTCACGGGCCGCGAGATCGTGACCTGGCTGAAGTCGGACGCTTAACCGACTGCGCCACCCAGGCGCCCCTAAACGTCTAGTAATTTTGGATGGTACTGTGGACCTTTGTGAGTGATACATTGCCAAGACTCTGGATTCTGCTATGTTACTCTCAAGAATATTGATTTTTAAAACATCTTAGCAGGAAATTAACTATGCTGAGTTACAACTCCAAACTTGGTCTCCTTTGCAGTGGGTGGTGCTTAGGGTCTAGTTCAGGGGTCAGGCAGATTTAATACAGTTTGGTGCTTCCCGTCTATGGCTCTCTCCTTTCTGGGCTTCTGTCCCCTCACTTTCCAGCTGCTGTGATCACTCTGAAATCTGTCGTCTGATTCCTTGGCTGGTGCGACTGTAGGTTTCTAGTTCAAGTTTGGGCTGCCCTGCAGGGTGCTAACTGGGGCCTTGATAAAAAGCCATTAAAAAAAAGGGAAACCCACCCACGGATGTTTCAATTTTTCAAATGTCACCTCCCTCCCAGTTTCTACCTATTTTCAGTTGCTTTTCATTGCCTTCAGAGAGTTGTTTCTTAGATATCGTCTAGAGTTTCTCTGTAGAGAATTGGTTCAATACAAGCTACTTTACTGCACTGAAGTGGGATTTGCTGTGCTTCCTTTTGCATATACTGTAAGGGCAGGATATTGGGTCTCTTTCTGAGGGACTTAAAATGTCCACTCACTCCGGCACCTCCTCACATTTTTCTCCCTCCCTGCAGTATGGGATGATATTATGCCCTTGGGGGAGGTTGGAGAGACCTTTATCTGCCTCTTTAAGAATTGTTTTTTAATGTTGAATCTCCCTGGACAATTGAACTCACAAGCTTTTGAGACCCCCAAGACTTTTCTTTGTCCTTCTGCTGAAATAACCATTCCCTGAGCTATGGATGCCACACAGTTTAGCTGGTTCCCCAATAAAGATAAGGGGTGAGATGACAGGATGTGTTGGGATCAGGAAGAGCATCAGTATTCCAAAAAACCTGTTTGTCCATCTTAGGCATAACACCTGCGTTGAGTGATTACTTAGTTGTGGTCTAGTATGAGCGAAATTCAGTATATCTGATATTTAAGTCAGTAGTTTTAAGTAGTTAAGCCTTCTTATTTCATTCATCCATTCATTCAAGTATGTTTTACTCATTAAAAAAAAAAAAACATTTAGGGAATGCCTATTATTTATCAGGCCCTGTGCTAAGTACTAATTATGGAATGAAAAGTGTGCTTATTACAGAAATGTCAGGTGTCAGCAAATATTAGGAGGGAACCATAAGGCAAGCCTAGGATTAAATTTTACCTACTCTTTTGAGCAGCCTTGAAGCAATACCGATTTTGTGGTTTTAAAGTGACTTGGGACAGTGAAGAAAGCTCAAGAATTTTGAGGCAAAAAGTTCAAGTTTAAGCCCACTTCACCATTTATTAATGGCATCGCCTTGGGCAAGTCTGTCAATTTCTCTAGGCCCTTATTTCCTTTTCAGTCATTAGATAACTGCCCCATGTTGCTAGACTGAAAGCTTTCTGAGAATAGGAATAGCGCCTGTTCTTTCCCTGCCGATCTCTGTTCCTAGTGTAGTGTTGGCACATAGCATGTTCTCAATAAATAGGTTAACATTAAATGTGTAATAATAGCTCTTATTGTGTTTTGATCATCTTGAGAATTACTAGGATTCCAAGAGGGAAATATTCCTAATTGGATCCCTCCTTTATTCTAACAGCTCCCAGATACGCTTGTGATGCCTTTCAGAACATCTAGTGGCTTCTAATAGGTAATATCAGTCAGCATAGGCTAGCTTATGCTGCAGAAACAACTTACAGTTTCAGTGGTGTAAAGCAAGTCATTTCCTCTTCCTGTTACATAATCATTGCAGGTTAGATGGAGGGCTCAGCATGGACCAAATGTTGCCAGCGGCCTTGCTAGAGGGAAGAGAGAAATCTGGAAGGTCTCGTCCTGACAATTAAGTCATTTTCATGAAAGTGGTACACATCACTTCTGCTCACAATTCACCAGCCAGAACTAGTCATATAACCTCTCCCAATCACAAGGAGCTATGAAGACCAATTCTACCATAGGACCAGGAAAGGACCAGAAATATTTGGGGAACAGCACTGATGATCACCACAGGATTTTGAGTTGGTCCACTTGGGCCCATCTAAGTACAGGCTTAACAGAAATAGATAGGAACATCTTTTACACTCGGATCTTTTCACTGTCCCTGAGGTTTTGAACGACCACACTCTCAAGGGCTAAATGGCTTCTTAGGCAGTTAAATGAGGGTTGAAGTTGAGGAATAGGAGTTAGTCCTTCTGGATGACCCACAGGTCATGCTCTGGCTGCTCTATATGGGAGTTCATTGCCAAATATCAGTGGGAAGGATGAACAGCACTTTTCCTTCCTCTGCTGAAGATCTGTAGTGCTCCTGGACAAGTTCTAAGAACTGTTGTCTAGTTGTCTGTCTACAGGGTTTCCACGTGTTATGTGGATGATTCTCACTTGAATAGAGGGAAGCGGGCTTCTGGACTCTGACTGTCGTCAGTCCTTGAGTCCTACCAAATGTTCCCTATTGGCATAGCCCTCTGTTTCTCTCAGCTTCCCTTGCTCCTGTTTGGCAACTTTGATCTATTCTTGGAAGGGGTGTGTGTGTGTGTGTGTGTGTGTGTGTGTGTGTGTGTGTGTGTGATAATGGGTGGGTAGGGAAGGAAAGGAGATGTGATGGGGACAATGCTTCTACTTGATTTCATATTT
This sequence comes from Acinonyx jubatus, assembly GCF_027475565.1. Taxonomy (NCBI): domain Eukaryota; kingdom Metazoa; phylum Chordata; class Mammalia; order Carnivora; family Felidae; genus Acinonyx; species Acinonyx jubatus. Next base: position 131,637,800 of record NC_069384.1, on the reverse strand, counting down.
TTCCATATCTTTTTAATTTTATATTTTAACCTTGACTTTCGAAACCCCAAAGCCAAGAATTTTACTTTTTTTCCCCTTGTATTGCCATGATAAGTCTCTCTTGTGGCACACTGGGTCTTCTCTAGTCTCAACTGAAGAAAAGAGGCTTGGTACAGCATGACAAGAAATACAGTGGGAGAGGGAAAGGAGTGGTGGTAGAAGGAAAAGCATATCAATTAATGTATCAAAATCTTATTCCACCATTTACTTAATGATTTATTTCCACAACCTTCTTTTCTATTCCTGTAGCATATGTAGGCTTCTATATATTCATCAATAAATATATGAATATATATATAATCTCTGATAATAAAGTTTGTCCACAAATGCAAGTCAGTAGAGCATTCCATTTTGTCCCATAAATGGAATAACCAGTAAAGGGCTATGGCTGTGGGTAGCTTTTGGTAAAGCCAGAAGGTTCATCAAGCTGCATGAGGGAAACAAGGCTGCAAATAGCCGCATGCTTCACACAATATTCCTGAAATTCAGTCTCATGGCTTTTTGCTCTGGAGAGCAAATTCTGTCTCAGCCACAGGAGGGCCCCTGCTCCCCTGAACTGCCTGTTTGACAGCCTGGGAATTCAGAGGAAAAATGAGGAGTAGATTCAGGAGCCAAATAACAATACATCCATGGGTTTTGTGATGGTGTGAATGGAACATTTGGCAATCATACGTTTCCTCAAACTGGCGATGTCTATGGGGGCATTTGCAGAGCGCTACTCTGACTACACTTTGGACAAAAGCCCCTGGCCTTGGCCAATCAGTGCATACATATAAAACATCCTAACAAGCCCCCTGTCCCCACCCCAATTCACACTTTCACACAGCCGAGGGTTACAGGGCATGTCTGGACGCTGGCACGAGTGTGCCCCGCTCCACTGTGACCAGGGGCACCACAGACTGGCAGGGGGTATGTCTGGGAAGGCTGTGCCTCTCACAATAAACAAAGGGCAGCGGGTTCCTCCAAAGCCACTGGCTCTGGGGCGCAGAACTCTGGCCTCTGCCACCATGCTTCCTCATAGAAACCAGTGTCACTCTACATGGGGCCGGCTTCCTGCAGCCATTTAGTGTGGAGCAGCTGGCCAAACTGTGATCTCACTGTAACTGCAAACCCACTTAAAATATTAACCGTGCTGATAAAGATGAATAATTCTTGTACCTCCAGGGCACATAGGAGTTTACTTCTCTTTCCTGTCAGTCCTGAAATGCTGCTGTTCAGCTGCCCTGTACAAGAGCTGGGTTTCATGGCCATGTGAAAAAATAGAATAACAGCACTTCAGGTTCCCAAGTTTTTGATGGGTCTGCTTTCTGCATAAGTTGTTACTGCTCTTTATAGAATAATGGGGGACTGAGTTACTTTGAGCTAAGCTGGGGGTGCTGAGTTTGGTGACACTGTGGGGAGAAGGAGGGCACAACAGAGGATTAGCTGGGATTCTCCTTCCCTCCAAGCTTCAGTGTAGCTGGGGTGCAGCAAAATTGTTCCGGCTGCTGGTACCCATGGCCTTCATCTTCTCCGGAGTGGGGTGATGCCGCAGAGGCCAAGAGAGAGAATTGCTCCAGTGGGGGGTTCTTTTAACTGAGCTTTTGCAAGAATTGTACAGTCTGGCCACGGCTGCTTCTTATGCTTGCCTAGGCTGGCTTAACTCCTCTCCTTTCCATGAGGGTGCTGAGAGAACCAGCTTCCCCATTAACTTGGGGCCTGCATTTTATTGACTGCGAACACTCAGGATCCCAGTTCTGGGGCCATCTGTGACCTGTCGTGCTATAACAGCTCGGTTTTCCCCGTGTTCAGCTCCCTCCCTGAGTACTTAGTGTTAAATCATAGGGGGAGGAAGTGTGAGCAGAGGAAAAACAGCACTATTACATGACCCCCGATGAGACCGCTGTGATAGAATTAAAAGCTGCCGCCCTAGGACATTCTAACAGATGACATTGTGAGGTTGCCAAGGTAACCCACCAGGATATAGATCCAGCATCTTTGGGGTTGACGCTGGGTAGGCGAGGTCAGTCAGAGGTGAGTCCCAGCTGCCCAGGGTCTATCCCCTGGCTGGCCAGTGCATGGCAGCCAATTGGAAAATCGAGGTTGACCTCTACACAGCACAAATGAACCCAACATTGACTCCTCATTGGGTATGCCAGGTGAAAGAGAATTAGAATATTTCAGATTTTCAGTGTAGGTTACGTGGAGCCTTGAAAGATCTGGATGCTAATGACTCATCCATTCATTCCATAAATGTTTATTGAACACCTACTAGGTACCAGATTGGAAGTGTCAGAATATCTAGGGGGGGGAGTTGAGAATTCTAGAAAACCCTAAAAAAAGGCAGATTCAAGCAGGGAAAAAAGACATTTAAGACATTTACAAATAGTACTTAGGAAGATGTTGAGTAGAAGAAAATGGAAACCATCAGAATAACTTATTAACCCCAATGATCTGGTGTTAAAAAAAAAACACACTTATGTGCAAAAATTTATAGAATGAAAATGATTTGCTTAAAAGAAATCAACTTCTTCCCCCCCAACCGCAACCAGGTTATGCTGCATTTCCCCCCTTTACTCTTTATCTTCATTCAAATACTCCGTGTTTACTTTTGAACTTCTGGTTAACACCCATAATGTTATTTTTTTTCCCTCTGAGGTAAGGATTAGAAAAGATCAGAAAGATTTCAGATGGGCCCTGACTTGTGAAACTCAAGGCCTTGGCAGATAAATGACATAAAGATCCCTCCTTTTGGCCTCATAGGTGGGTGTTCAAAACCAGGGTGGTGCCACTGGACATTTGTCCCCACACACTACTGTTTGAACCTGGACTTGGGCTGACACCTGGTCTTGTTGTATTCTCCCAGTGGGCAAGCCAAGCTGGGGAGAGAGTGGGGGATATTGGAGTTGGTGGTGGTGAGTGATGCCCATAAGCGGTGAGCTAGAAAGAGAAAGGAGCAAAACAGAAAACACAAACAGAAATGGTGGGCAGTGGAGTGGGGGCAGGCGGGAGGGAGGGACACAACTGGGATGGCGATGGAAAGAGAAAACAAGGAAGAAAATATCTAAGAAGCTGTGCTGAACAGGCATTCCTGAAAAGAAAATAGCGCTTCTCTACCCCTTGGGGGGGTGTTATCAGTACCAGAAGGACCTCATTAAAACACTGTTGGGGCCTGCAACCTGCCCACCACTCTGTGGGCTCCAATGCCTAAGGCCCCCTCTTTGCCCAATCAGAAAATGTAGATAGTTAATTAGATTATGTCAGCTGTCTTGCTGCAGTCCTCTTCATAGTATTAATAATAACAATGACAAGAGCTAAGTTATAGAGTGCTTCCTAAACACTTTACACATAAAACTCATGAGGAAGTGCTATTTAACAGATGAGGAAACAGGCCCAGAGCAGTTAAGTCACTTACCCAAGTCACACAGGGAGTAAGGATGGAGGCTAGGCCAACCCCAACGGGTGCTATGATTCCTGCTTTTAACCCCTACACTGTAATTCTGCTTTGTTTAAAAAGTTCCAAGGGGGGGAAAATGCTTTTTAATGAGTGTTCTGCCTCACATCTTCACTTTACTAAGTCAGCCCTGACCTGGTGCTTTATTTATATAACTGTCTCCTTGGGCAACCTAAAGTTGCAGGCCAAGATGGTCCCCCAGATCTTCTGAAACCTTAAGGACACCTGAAGTAGGCAGAATACAGCGGGCGTGGCAAGGGGTGGGCGGCATTATCCCTTTCATTAATCACTAACTCTCAAATACCTTAGACGCCTGAGATGGCCCACCTGTGGAATAGGGAGGAGGAACAGTCCACTCTCAATGGTCCTGCCACACCCTCAGCCATCAGCACGCTGGTGGCTGTCACCATCCACCACTCCAGCTCAAATATGTAGGGAACCCAGTCCCCTAGGCGCACTCTAGCCTCATACAACCTTGGTTAGAAGGGGTCGAGGGAGTGGTCTTGGCGCCTGGACCTCTGCGCGGAGGGGCATTAGGGTTGACGGTGGGGTACGGCGTGTGCCGCGCGCAGGTGGCCGGCCGCGTGGAGGCAGCTGCGCGGGGCGTCAAGGGGGTGCAGGGCGCCGAGGGGCGCGGGGCGGGCCCGTTGCTCCCGCGGCGGCTGTCAGGGGCCGGCGGCTCCCCCGAAGATGCAGCGCAGCATATTTTGCACATGAGTTCAGAGGAAGAGGAAGTGTAGCCGGCGGACGCGCGGCGGCGGCGGCGGCGGCGGCGGCGGCGCGCGGCGGCGGGCGGCGGGCGCGTCGGGGCTGGAGCCGGAGCGCGCCGGGCTCAGGGAGCAGCGAGCGGGAGCGCGGCGGCCGCGGGCTCCGCGGAGGGACGGACGCACAGATCGCGGGAGCGACATATACCGGCGCACGCCGCGCAGCCGCTTCCCGCCCCCACCCACTGGTGCCCACGCCTTCCCCTTGCCGCCTGCTCTGTATGGCACAAACTTTCCTCCCGGGACGGAACACGCTGTCTCAGGGAGCCCGCGCCGGCGCCTTCTCCTCAGCCAGTCCCTAACGGTAGGTGGGCGCGCGGCAAGATTTGGGGTGTAGGCGGGCACAGGCCCTGCCATCTGGCCCCGCGGACCGGGACCTGGGCGGGCAGGAGGAGCTCCGCGTGGCGCCTCCCTGCAGGTTGCCGGGGCTGCCAGAGGGCCACCGCCCCCACCACCACATCCCCTACTGGGGTTGGATGGGTCAGCGGCGATCCACGACTCGCAACGCTCTTGGCCAACTTTTTTTGAAAAAAAAAAAAAATCATCCGTGGCACGCAATGGGGAGAGGCACCCTAGAGCAGTTTGTTAGGGGTCGTGGACTCTGCAGGCTCGGGGGTGCCTAAGAAGGAAGCAGAGGGGAAGCTTCGAGGCTACAGGTGGGTCCGGGACACTGCTGCAGGGGGTCCTTGGCAAAGATCTGGCTGGAGCCGGCTACGCAGTCCAGGTTCAGGAAGGCACGAGGCTGCGGTGGGGTGGGGGTAGGGGGTGGAGGCGCCTCTAGTCGCCCTTTTGCGTGCGCCCTGGGAGGTGGGTTTGTTCCTGGCGCAGGGGTTCTGGATAGATGGGAGCAGACCTGCCGTGTGTCCAGGGGAAGCGCCGCAGCCACTGGAGGCACAGAGACTCGGGGCACGGGAAGTCCCCAGCGCTGAAAACGGCATCTCCCCTTCTGTAAGGGGACTTCTTTCCTCGTCCTAACCCGCTTTCCTAGGCTCAAGGGACTCCAGGGTAGGTCAGGTCTTGACGGGGTGATAGTGACGTACATTTCAGAAAACCGATTGTCAGGCATGCAACACTCCTCCTTCCCCCTGACCAGAGCCCGTGCCCTTGACCTAGGATATCGCTGTCTTTGGCAGCGAGAACCGCGTGGAGGCCAAAGTGCTAAACCCAGGCACGCTCCCTGTTGCCTCCAGTTGCTTATGCTTAGTTAGCTGCCCTATGTGGTTGTGGGTGGTCCCCAGGGACACTGAAAAGTGGCAGAGAGTTTGTTGGGGGGACTTAAACAAAAAGTGTGTGTGTGTGTGTGTGTGTGTGTGTATATATATATATATTTTTTTTTTAATCCGGCACAAATCTCTATATTTGAGTGGCTGCCCTGGGTTTCCAGCAACAGTCCCTTCTTGTAATTGGCACAGCTGTTTTCAGATGCTGGGCGCGCAGTCAGACTAGGCGTCTTCAGCCCCTGCCATCGTGTGTCATCTCAGGATAACTGAGGCCGTGCCAGGAAGGAAAGCGGGAGTAATGTGGGTGACCTCTGGGTCTGTGGGTAGGGCACGCTGTGCACCCCACTTGTCCCTGGCTGCCAGGATTCCTAATTTGTATCTCTGAACAGCTGAATTCCCTACCAAGTTCAAGTGACCCCAGATGTCACCAAATCCCACGGAGGGGTTAAGCAACAAGCTGTTTAGGTCTCTTTGGTGCGTGTGTGCTAACCTCAGTTGAAATCACTTGAACCTCAGACTGACTCTGCATCCTCTTTTGCCTTCAGTGGGGTTTCTGGCCCTGAGAGCTGGGGCATTATCCTCTGTATATCATGTGGCTGGGTTGGTTTTTCTTTGTTAGTCTTTTGACTTAATGGACTTGGGGCGAATGGAAGTGGAGTGTTGTGCAGTTCGCTAATAGATTGGTGCAGGAATTGAAAGAGAACAAATTGGGAATGAGTTCTTTTTCTCCCTCTTGAGCAGGAATTTTTGGCTTCCGTTCAAATAATTGCTTTGTCTGTAGGGAAACAGGCAGAAAATCTTTGGCATGAGTGATGTGAGTTCCTGTAAAGCTACTTGTATTCTTCCAATCTTCACTCTGCAGCAGAATTGAAACTATGTGGGCCCATGGCTTGGTGGGCATGGGTATCTTGTCAAGTTTCTAACTTGGTGGGCTAAGGAGAGGGCACTATGAGTTTTTCTTTCCCTGACCTATCTCATTTTTAAAAAATATAAACAACTTGCAAGAACAGTAACTACCCAAATACACATATCTAGGGTGTAATTTTGCAATATTGGCTTTATTACACATCTGGCGATTTATTCATCCCTCCATCAGTCCCAGCTTATTATTTTATGCCCTTTAAAGTAAGTTACAGACATTGGCATAGGTCACTTCTAAACAGTTCAGTGCACATTTTATTATTCAGAGTTCATTATATGTTTGTGATTTTTTTTAGGGTAAAATTAAAATTTTTTAATGTTTATTCATTTTTGAGAGACAGAGAGACAGAGCGTGAGTGGGTGGGGGTTGAGAGAGAGGGAGTCACAGATTCCCAAGCGGACTCCAGGCTCTGAGCTGTCAGCACAGAGACCAACACGGGGCTTGAACTAACGGATGGCGAGACGTATGGTAGGACGTCCAACTGACTGAGCTACCCAGGCACCCCTAAGGTAAAATTTATATACATACAATGAAATGCACAAATGTTGAGAGTCATGTTTGCATAATGTTTTGATAGATGTGTACACCTGTATAATCCTAGTCTCTGTCAAGATAGAAAATATTACCATCACCTCAGAAAGTTTCCTCATCCCCATTCCCCCTTTCAGCGGCAACCACTGTTGATTGTTTCCCACTGTTAGTTTAGTCTGTTCTTGAATTCCTATAAATGGAATTATGCAGTATTGTGTAAAGCTTCTTCCACTAAGCATATTTCTGAGATTCATCCATGTTGTATATGTCAGTATTTTGGTCTTTTTTTATTGCTTAGTTATATTCCAGGATATGTCCATATCACAGTTTGCTAACATATTCCCCCAGTTGATGGACACATGAGTCAGTCCCAGGTTATTGGGGTATTGTGAATGAAGCTGCTATGAATATTTGTGGACAAGTCTTCCTAGGGACATATGTTCTCATTTCTCGTGGGTAAATGCCTAAGAGTGGAATCGTTAGGTCATAGAAGAGGTGGATGTGAACCTTGTAAGAAGCTGCGGGATCTTTTTCCAACACGGTTGTACCATTTTACAGTCCCACCAGCAAAGAATACAAGTATGGGAGTCCAGATACGACAACCCTATTTTCCTATCCCAAAGTCAAGAGCATGGTTTGACCAGTGTTTGGGGGTTAGAGGGTACAGAAATTGGACGCTCGAGACAGTGCGAAACACATTGTTTTCATAGGTGGAGCAGCTGTAAGAAATCCCTGACTCTGCCAGTGAATGAGTTTACACTTAAATTATTGCAGATGATCAGACAAATATTTTATTTGTAGAGATCTTCAGAGAAGGAAATTCCACAGGGGAATGTACCCTTGGTTGTGAAAGAAGATTGATTGAGTGCTTTCTATATAAAGAAAAATAACCCCCACACCCCACAGAATTCCAGTACACTTCTGCTTAGAAACTCCTGGGGGATTTCTGACGTATTGGTCTAGTTGATGTGAACTTGGTGGAGGAGATTCCCGTTGGATTTCACCGGCTTGCGCAGCTGGCTGCTGAACGCGGTTGTGTTTGCTTTGTGAGGCAGATCAGATTTGGCTTTTTGAAGGCTCAGAAAACAGCTTTCCTGTTAAAGTGATTTGGACTGTCAGTGAGAAACATGACCTATCGACACCCTCTTGTCGTCCTGGCTGAGAAAATGGGTCGGTTCCCCTCAGGTCCTCTTACCCATTAGTCCCATTCTGTGGACCAGCAGCCGAATCCAGTGTGGACTGATTTAGGAACAGGAATTGAGCCTCCCTGACTGCTTGCCACCCCAGAATGAAATATTTGCATCTGGCCAAGGTGTCTCAGTGGGCTCAGATGACAGATAGTATAGAGTCTCAAGACATTGCCCCGTTTGGGGACTGTTCTGATCTGACAGCCTAGGACAGTGCCTGCCACAGAATGGGGGCACAGTAAACATTGGCTAAACGATGACTGGTGACTCATGATGGTACCCGTCTGGGTGATTGCCCATCTGGAGGTTGACAGTGAGTGCCAAGATGTCAGGGCCCCAAGATGTACTTCACTAGAGGTTACTTAACCATAGCCTGGGAAACAGATTCAAAGTGTTCCCACCTCAGAAGACTTGCCAACCGTAAACTTCCATTCTAGTAGCACTGTTCTTATTTCATTACAGATTTTACAGTATTATTAACAAAATAATAATTAACCCCCCGATGCTTACTCTTTGCCAACACTGTTAGGCACTTTACGTGCGTTCTTTGGATTTAATCCACATGAGAGGCAAGTACTATTCTTATCTGCACGTTAGCCTTGAGGAAACTGAAGCTTAGTGAGGTTAAGTAACTTGCCCTAAGTTGACTTTTTCGTGTTTCCTAGATGTAGGGAAGACACTGTGATGTTATGGTTTTGCAAAGGAGATTACGTCTACAAGCAAAGATTTCCAAAAACGTGAGGCCATGGTATAGTAGAAACATAAACTGGGTAGGGCACAACAGCATTGCAAGAAATGACACACTGGAATCATTTCTTTTTCTTTTCTGCTTTCTGGGTTTGGGGCAGCCGGGCCTGTATAGAGATACTAATTATTTTGGTGACAATTTACAATGTTGTCCGTTGAGTACGATTTTAGTTTTATTGGAAGAAAAGAAAGATGTTGCCAGCTGTTGACTTTGAGGGTCTGTAGCTGAGCTGTCCTGTTCAGTGGCCACCAGATACATGTGGCTATTTGCATTTAAATGTAAAGTGAATTAAAATGAAATAAAATTGCAGTTCAGCTCCTCAGTCTCACTAGCCACATTTCCAGTACTGTAGAGCCACATGTGGTTATTGGCATTGGAGTTGGATAGTGCAGAGGTGAAGTATTTTCACCATGGCTGAAAGCCCTATTTGATAGTGCTGCTCTACAGTAAGCATTTCTCCCTTTTCCTTTAGTTGAAGAGTTGGCAACACCCTTGGCTAAGGCTTAGGCTATTTTTCACTGACAAAGAGATAAATTTAGCCAGACATTTCTTTTATGTTTACCTTTTAAAGGTTTTGCATGTGTGTGATCTTTTTTCCCATTCATATTCAGTTTTCGACATAAATTTGAGTTTCCCTTTTCTCCTGGCCCCCCAAAGGGGCTTTCATTATTATCATTGCATATTTTACTAGGATGCTTTCTGTGAAAAGATCCGTACAGCAAGCAAGTGATGGCCACTGCTTGAGCCTTGTTAATTCTTTGCTCTCCAAATAAGAATTCGGTTGAGCTTTTAAATATGCATTTGTGTGACTTACTCCCCACCTGGGCTGAATTCAGGAAGAAGAATCGGCTCTCAGCGGGGCCAGAACCAAAGAGCTAGAAAATCAGGTCACATTCTACGCAAGATGGCTACCTGCCAAGACTGAGATGGAGGAGACACTGTTTGGGGGTATTGAGGGCTTTGCTTTGGAGTTTTCCTGGGTCTGACTGCCTTTGTGGCATAGGGAGTGCTGGAGAGGGCCCGGCAGCTTCCGTGTCCTGGTTGCACCAGACGATGAGGGGGATAGTGCCCTGGCTTGCCCTTCTTCTGTGGTTCAAAGGAGAGGGGACTCTAGCCCTCAGGTGTCATGGGGCACCAAGGCGAGCCAGTGGTGGAAAGTCCACATCAGCTGTGTGTTGCCTCCCTCGTCTGATACTGACCAACTCTTAAGTTACTTTGTGTATGTAACCGTATTGGATGTTTTCACACTTTTTCAACCAGAAAACCATCTGGCTTTTATAACTAAAATGTCCCCTTTTGTTGTTCTGTAGGCAGACCCCCTTGATGGTGAGCATTTATTTTTCGCAGAGGATTTTCAGCTTCCATCCGTGTGTGTGTGTGTGTGTGTGTGTGTGTGTGTGTGTGTGTGTGTGTGTTGAAATTTCCTACTTTGTATTTCATCTTGAGGAATTGCGGATTCCTGAGGAATCCTTCAAGTTTTATGGAATGGCTGCCAAATTGCTAAGTTTGAAGAAATTATTATAGTAGACCTTATCCATAAAGATGGATAAGAAAAGAGTTGGTTAGGGGTGCCTGGGTGGCTCTGTCTGTTAAGCGCGTGACTTCAGCTCAGGTCATGATCTCACGGTTAGTGGGTTCGAGCCCCACATCGGGCTCTGTGCTGACAGCTCAGAGCCTGGAGCCTGCTTCGGATTCTGTCTCTCTCTCTCTCTCTGCCCCTCCCCTGTTTGCACTCTGTCTCTGTCTCTCAAGAATGAATAAACATTAAAAAAATTTTTAAAAAGGAAAAGAGTTGGCTAATCACAGAGGGCGGTTAATGGAATGTGTCTGAATCATGTATTACCAAATTTCAGAAATACCAAGTACAAGAAATCAGATTGTTCATTTAAACACTTCTGTAATTTAGAGAGCGCTTTTGGAATTTTTCCACTTTCTCGGAACACTGTATAAGCACCCTTTGCAGTGAGGTGTAATTTTGGCCATAGGCAGGTCAAAAGGAATCTTTACAAAGGATAACAACTGATACCAGTAATAATATTAATAATGGTTAACATTTATACTGCCTTTTCTATGTGTCTGAGCTCTTGTAAGTCCTGTTCAATATTAACTTATTTACCCTGCCAGTGGATTGTGTGTATATCCCCATATTATAATTGGGAAACCTGAAGTTGAGTGGCTTCCTCAAAGTTACCTAGTTAGCAAGTAAAGACTGGGATTTGAACCCAGGCGGTCTGGCTCCAGACCGTGTGCACCCAACCCCTGTACTCTGTTTTGAAGAAGGTGAACTTGATGGGAGTGCAAGCTGGTGCAACCACTCTGGAAAACAGTATGGAGGTTCCTCAAAAAACTAAAAACAGAACTACCCTATGACCCAGCAATTGCACTACTAGGCATTTATCCACGAGATACAGGCATGCTGTTTCGAAGGGACACATGCACCCCCATGTTTATAGCAGCACTATCAACAATAGCCAAAGTATGGAAAGAGTCCAAATGTCCCTAGATGGATGAATAAAGAAGATGTATACACACACACACACACACACACACACACACACACACACACACACAATGGAGTATTACTCAGCAATCAAAAAGAATGAAATCTTGCCATTTGCAACTATGTGGATGGAACTGGAGGGTATTATGCTAAGCAAAATTAGTCAGAGAAAGACAAATATCATATGACTTCACTCATATGAGGACTTTAAGAGAGAAAACAAATGAACATAAGGGAAGGGAAACAAAATAATATAAAAGCAGGGAGGGGGACAAAGCATAAGAGACTCATAAATATGGAGAACAAACATAGGGTTACTGGAGGGGGTGTGGGTGGGGGGATGGGCTAAATGGGTAAGGGGCATTAAGGAATCTACTCCTGAAATCATTGTTTCACCATACACTAATGTGAATGTAAATTAAAAAAATAAAACTTAAAAAAAAAAAAGGTGAACTTGAGAGAGACATGCAGATATTCCAAATATTCCATCCTTTACCAGATGATAAGTGTCTGTCCTAGTCTTAAAGGATGTTGGCTTAGTAGATACTTATTGTGCATCTGTTGGAGCAGGGCCTTGGGATAGCTGCTGTTGGGGATGAAGAAGAGATGATTGCTCCCTTTGGAAGTTGGATGTCACATGGACAGATGAGGCATTACCAAAAGTTCCAGATCTCTCCCTTGAGCTCGGGACTGGTCCCTGCAGCTGCCTACCCCACACCTCTACCCAGTGGAGTTAACACATCTAAAACAAGCCCGTGTCTTCCTCCCATAGCCATCCCCAGATCAGAAGGGGCCCCTGCAGCCTTCCAGTTGCTCAGGTCATACATAGACCCTAGAGGTGGCTTGGATGCCTTCTTTTTCTTATGCCCTATTTCTAAACTACCAATAAGTCCCATTTTCTACATTCAAAATATATCCAGAATTTGATTGTTGCTCATACCCCATCATCATCTGGTCTCTCCATTTCCACCATCAGTCATGGCCAGAGTGATCGTGTCTCCCTTGGCTTGAAACCCTCAAGGGGATCCCATCTCAGGGAGTCCTTACCCCCACCTGCATAGCCCACACAACCTGCCTTCCCAGGCCTCTCTGATTTCATGTGCCACCAGCAGCCACCCCCTCCCACCTTCCCCAGGCAGGTCCTGGAACCTTGCACTCGCCACCCCCTTGCCTGGTACACCATCCCCTTTATCCCATGGTCTCTTTAGGACTTCACTTAACATCACTTTTTGGGTAAAGCCATCCCTGATCATCCTGTTTTTAAAAATTGCATCTTCCCCCATGCTTGCTATCCCTCCTCCCTGCCTTATTTTTCTTTATTTGATGTAGTTTTTAAACATTTTTTCTTCCTTTTTTTAATAATTTTTTTAATATTTATTTATTTTTGAGAGAGAGAGAGAGAGAGAGAGAGAGAGAGAGAGAGAGAGAGAACGGGGGAGGGGCAGAGAGCAAGGGAGACACAGAATCTGAAGCAGGCTCCAGGCTCTGAGTTGTCAGCACAGAGCCTGATGTGAGGCTCAAACTTGGGAACTGTGAGATTGTGACCTGAGCCGAAGTCAGATGCTTAACCAACTGAGCCACCCAGGCACCCCTAAAATTTTTTTCTTAATGTTAATTTATTTTGAGAGAGAGAGAGAGAGAGAGTACATGAGCAGGGGTGGGCAGAGAGAGAGAGAGGAAGAGAGAGAATCCCAAGCAGGCTTTGTGCCATCAGTACAGAACCTGATGTGGGGCTTGATCTCATGAACCATGAGATCATGACCTGCACCAAAACCATGAGTCAGATTCTTAACCACCCAGGCACACCTAACATACTTTTAAAATTGAATTTCATGTATTATTTTTATTTGTATATTGTCTGTTTCTCTGCTCCTGAAGGTAAGGTCCTTCATGAGTGCAGCGTTGTCCCTTTTTTTTTTTTTTAACGTCTTTTGTATCGCTTTAGTATCCTCAGCATGTGGAATGGTGCTTTGTGTGTAGTAAGTGCTTTAATAAAGGAGGATGTGATGGGTAATTTTATGTGTCATCTTGGCTAGGCTATGGTACCCAGTTTTTGGTCAAACGTGTAGGTGTTGCTGTGGGCGATGTTTCTTTCTTAATGTGATTAACATTTAAAGCAAAAGACTTTGGGTAAAGTAGATTATTCTCCATAATGTGGGTGGGCCTCACCCAGTCAGTTGAAGGACTTAAGAGAAAAGTCTAAAATCTCCCGAGAAGGAAGGAATCCTGCTTCTGGACTGCTTGACTCAAGACTGTAACATCAACTGTTCTCTAGGTCTCTGGCCTGCTGGCCTGCCCTGCAGATTTCAGACTTGCCAATTCCCACAATCACTTGAGGGTCAGTTTCTTAAAACACATCTGCCCTGCCTTCTCTCTCTCTCTCTCTCTCTCTCTCTCTCTCTCTCTCTCCCCCTCCACACACACACACACACACACACACACACACACACACACACACACACACACTATCCTGTTGGTTCTGTTTCTATGGAGAGCCCTAAGACAGAGGGTCGAGATGGAAAGGAAAAGAGTGTCAGGGGGAGGTTCCACTGGAGGTAAAGGAATGGTATCTGGAGAATGTTCAGTGTGTACAAAAGGTAGCACTAGCCCCGTATAACCTGACCCCATGATACTTGAAGAGGAACAACCAGGGACTGGGGAGGGGAAGGAGGTTAGGGGTGAGGTTGAGGCTAAGGACTCCAGGCTGGGCAGTATATGTTTCTTATGCTCTGTGAGCCACTTGTAGGGCACAGAATGGTTGCTCTAGCATTAGCCCAGGATAGGAATTAGTGGATGAGAGACCAAGGAAGTCCTCTGACCATCCTCAGGGTGGGCGGGTCTGCGCAGAGAATGAGGTGGTGGAGTGAAAGGCTTCCGCCAGCACTCAGCTCCAGGCCGGCTCTCGCAGTGAGGACAGTGGCAGGAGCAGGCTGCTGCCTGGTGTTTTGAGCCTGGATGTTATGAGGACAGGGGAACTCCCCACAGACGCAAGAAACCTAGGAGAGAGAACAGGCCTTGATGGGCAAGGCGTCGAGTTCCCTATGGAGCATATTCATTGAGAGTGTTGGCAAAGTTCTAGGTTAAGGTACCGAAACAGGTCCTTGGGCATGTTCACCTGGAGTTCATCAGGCTGGGAGGGAGACTGGAAGGTTTTTGCCCAGAGCAGGTAAAGCAAGGCCCACGAGAGGGGTATGCGGGCTAAGGCAGAGAGGACAGCATTTATGTGCCTTTTTTGAGCATATACAACACTACCACATATTAGAGGTTCCCAAACTCTGTACTGAAGCACCCCCAAGGCACCACAGCAAACTAGCGAGGGCGGGGCAAAAGGGCTTTTTACTTTTAATGAGGGGAACAGAGTGGCACTCGACATGTTAGATAGCACACTAACTACTGTCTGTGGGTAGTTTACAGTATGAGGTTAGACAGCATCGCATTCCTTTTGATGACGTCCTATCTCTACGAAGCTGCGTGTTGGTGGTTGCTAAGAAACCGCTTTGAGGAACAGGCAAATGAAGATGGTGGTGTCCAGTGTGATTACAGGGTTTGAGAGGTCGTATGGTGCCCGAGAGATGCACACATCCCATGAGTAAGTCATTGTGATAACTTAGGAATGAAATAAAAAGGTTCATTCTTACAGTTTTTGTGTGCTGCTTTTTTTTTTTTCCCAAAAGGCTAATAAGTTGTTTGGACATGAATAATTATTATGTTGTTTGCACCTAACTACCTCGTAAGTGGAACTGTAAGTATTACTTTTAGCTGGGGGGGTGCAGTGGAAAACATACAGAGACACTAAAGGTGCTGTGAAACGGGAAAGTCTCAGAACCTCTGCCATGTATTGTTGTAGGTGTTACAGGAAAAGCAGAGTTAGAAGAGGGGAGAAAGGAGGGGCATGGGGACCGCATTTCAAAAGTCCCATTTTTGGGGCACTCGGGTGGCTCAGTTGGTTAAGTGTCTGACTTCGGCTCAGGGCATGATCTTACAGTTGGGTTCCTGAGTTCCAGCCCTGCATTGGGCTCCCGGCTGTCAGCCCAGAGCCGGTTTTGGATCCTCTGTCTTCCTCTCTCTCTGCCCCTCCCACACTCACGCACGTGCTTTCTCTCTCTCTCTTTCTCAAAAAAGGTCTCATTTCTTCAAAAATAAAAGATGTGAAGTAAATAAAGTAAAATGTAAGCATTTGTTAAATCTTGGTGCTGGGTACAGAGATGTCTCATTTTGTTATCTTCATCTATATGTCCGAAGTGGTTTATACTGAAAATGATTTTAAGAGAGTGAGACAGAATGAGGGCTGGGGATAGAAATTTAGGGGTGTGCCTGTGTTTGGGAGGACAGCAGTGAGGCTGGGAAGAGGGCATCGGAGGTACAAAGAGGTTCAAGAGATGGAGATGTGGAATCAAGGGGGTCCGCAGGGCCATGTTTTCGACTGGGGTTCTCAGCCCTGGCCAAGAGGCTTAAGGATTCTGGGCCTGGCCGAGGCTGGGGTGAAGGAGACTGGAGAGGGTTCGGAGTGAGGAAAACCGAACTTGTTCCTAGCTTGTTGATTCTCACCTCTGGCTGCCGGTTAGAATCCCTTAGAGTTTTCAGCCGGAGAAACCCATTGCCCAGGGCTTCTCAAACTTTACTGCCGCTCAGAAGTTAATGAATCACTTGTCATTGAAATGTAGATTCTGGTTCTGCAGGCCTGGGATTCTGGATTTCTCATAGGTTCCAGGAAATCCTGGTGCTGCTGGGTCAAGTGCTCCACACTTGGAGCAGCAGGTTCTTCTGGGAGGGAGCTGTGCTTAGTGAAGAAGGGTGTTTGTGATGGGGACTGCGGAGGGCAGAAAGGTGGTCTGGATCAGACCCAGACTGAGATGTGTGGGTGGGGGATGGTAAGCAAGTGTTTTCCTTTGACGATGTAAATACTCTTTGTATTCCTTATCTTTTGCTATATAACAAATTACTCCCAGACTTGGCAGCCAAAAACATCAATAAACATTTATTATCTCACAGAGTTTCTGTGGGTTAGAAATCCAGAAGCAGCTGAGCTGGGGTGAGCTGACTTGGGGTGTCTCATGGGGTTATGGTCAAGATGTGGGCTGGGCTGGAGGCCATTCTGGGACTGAAGGTTGAGTTAGTGCTGGCTCTTGGGTGGAGGCCTCAGTTCCCTGTCCTGGGACTTCTCCATAGGGTTATTAGAGTGTCCTCATACTGTGGCAGCTGGCTGTCCCCAGAGTGAGGGATCCAAGAAAGGGTAAGGTAGAACCCACAACACTGTAACCCAGCCTTGGAAACCACACTCATCATTTCTGCAGTGCCCTCCTGGCTACACGGGTCAGCCCTAGTCACTGTGGGTGGGGACCACTCGTGAATGCCGGGAGGATTATTCAGGGTCATCTTGGAACCTCTTATTGTTTTCAATGAGGAAAATAATGTGTATGCAGCACAGAAAATTTGAAAAATATACAGAACCATAAAGAATGTCACCCATAATCCCATGACCCCGAGGACATTTCTGGGAACATTGTGGTCTGTGTCTTACCAGTTAAAAAAAGAAGGTGGAGGGGCGCCTGGGTGGCTCGGTCGGTTAAGCGTCCGACTTCAGCTGAGGTCATAATCTTGCGGTCCATGAGTTCGAGCCCCGCATGGAGCTCTGTGCTGACAGCTTGGAAGCCTGGATCCTTCTTCGGATTCTGTGTCTCCCTCTGTCTCTGCCCCTCCCCCCCTCACACACTCGGTCTCTCTCTCAAAAATAAACAAACATTAAAAAAAATTTTTTTAAGGTGGAGACATATATATGTACATATCTATATATTAATATATATTATAATATAGATAACATATTTATACACACCCACACCTAGAAGAAGTGGTACCATGGAAATAATACTGTTTCATATAGATTATTCTTTATATTTGGCATCCAATCAGGAACAGTTTGAACAGGTACATTTTTCTATTGAAGTATAGTTGGCATACAGTGTTGTATTATTTTCTGGTGTGCAACATACTGATTCTACAACTCTAGACATTACTCAGTGCTCATCACAATACGTGTAGTCCCCATACAGTGTTATCACAGTGTTATTGACTGTATTCTGTTCTGTACGTTTCATCCTGCCTTTTTTGCTCTATAACTGGGAGTTCGTACCTCTTAACCTCCTTCACCTATTTCGCCCATCCCTCAACGAGTAAATTATAGTTATCCTTGGGTTTCTGTTGTAGACTGTGTTTCTAGGGTATCAAGATTTGACACCCTCTGAATTTTCAAGTTTCCATTTACATTTCTGGGCGAGAGAGATGTTCCTGTCATGTAAAAATGTCTTAATTTGGATCATCAGTTCTTACTCTGGGTGACTGAGTGATGTAATAAACATGCTTGAGGCTTCAAATACGGGATTTGAGTGTGGAAATAAAAAATGAGTTTGCCAGCTGACCCAGCATCATTGCATGTAATTGCCCCATCTCTGGTTGCTTGTCATGAGCTGTTGGCAATTGTAAAAATTAGCTTTACGGTCCTGCCACAGATTAGCGGCAAGTGTGGTAAATGAGGGCTCACTCTTAATGAAACTAATTTGTGTTTGAAAATATAACTACATTTATTGCCCCATTATTTAAATGCATGTACACCAGTTGATAGTAAAAATGAACCTTTAAACTGAGGTTTTAGAAACCCTCACTGAAAAATAATCTTTTAAGGTGGTGATTCTTTTTTTTTTTAATTTTTGTTTTAGAGTTTATTTAAAAAAAAATTTTTTTACATTTATTTACTTTTTGAGAGACAGAGAGACAGAGCACAAGTTGGGGAGGGGCAGAGAGAGAAGGAGACACAGAATCCCAAGCAGGCTCCAGGCTCTGAGCTGTCAACACAGAGCCTGACATGGGGCTTGAACTCACAAACCGTGAGATCATGACCTGAGCCAAAGTCGGACGCTTAACCGACTGAGCCACCCAGGTGCCCCTTTAGAGTTTATTTTTGAGAGAGAGAGAGAGAGAGAGAGAGAGAGAGAGAGAGAGAGAGGGAGAGAGAGAGAGAGAGAGACAGGGTGTAAATGGGAGAGGGGTGGAGAGAGAGACGGAGACACAGAATCTGAAGCAGGCCCCAGGCTCTGAGCTGTCAGCACAGAGCCTGACGTGGGGCCCGAGCTCGGGAACAGCAAGATCATGACCTAGGCTGAACTCGGACACTTAACCAACTGAGCCACCCAGGTACCCCAAAGTGGTGATTTTTCTTGAAGTGGTTTTCTAGTTGTCTTATGGGCATGTTGGGAAGCATTTCAGAAACAAATTAGAAATACTTTAAAATAAAAATCTTAAGATTTTAACATTTAAAATGACACAGGGTATCATGCCCCATTGCAGATCAGCTTTTTCTGGAACCAAGTCTGTGGCGATGTACTCTCTGTTTTAAAAAAAATTTTTTTTAACGTTTATTTATTTTTGAGACAGAGAGAGACAGAGCATGAACAGGGGAGGGGCAGAGAGAGAGGGAGACACAGAATCTGAAACGGGCTCCAGGCTCTGAGCTGTCAGCACAGAGCCCGACGCGGGGCTCGAACTCACGGACCGTGAGATCATGACCTGAGCCGAAGTTGGACGCTTAACTGACCAAGCCACCCAGGTGCCCCTGTACTCTCTGTTTTATATCACAGAGATTTTCGGTGAATGTCCTGCACTCTGCCCAGACTTCCAGAACAGCCAGCCTGCTGCACCATGTGCTCTGTTCATTGTCTTTCTACTCGTTTTACCTCTGATCTCCTTGAGAGCAGGGCCTGGTCTTCCCATTTTTATATTTCCTAATTGAGGGCCAGATTCAAAGCAGACCTTAATAAACGCGTGATGAATGAATGCATGCACATACTCATGAACTTGGAAAAGTTCCCTCCCTCATGGAGCTGACAGTTTCTGCATGAAGCTGGCCTCCCATGTGTCAAAGGCACACCTCATGCTGGGTTTGATCCGGAAAGCGTTGGTTTTCCAGAGTGTCACCATTTGAGGGATCTCTGCTTTCTGGTCATTTGCAATGTCTAATGTCCTCTCCTTGCAGCCTAGGATCTCAACCTCCCAGTGATTACCTTACTTTCCTCCATAATCAGCAGCCAGTTCTTAATTACTTTTAGTCAATTTCTGCTTGAGAACTGTATGTTTATTTTGGCTCTTTCCCCACTGTCTTGCCACAGGAATGGGGAAAGACTTCTCTTTGCTTTACCTTTGAAGAGCTTTTGGAAGGTTTTTCTTGGTACTTTCTTTGATGCTTGAGAGGCCCATACTCATAGGTGCAGGGATGTCTCCTGGGAAGACAAAGGTGGAAACAAAAGAAAAAATGTCCTGTATGACTGTCATATAATCAAAGCTGGTCAGTGATCCACTCACACATGAAATGACTAACTTGATTCACGTGACCGTAGGAATATGGAAGGGTGGAGCTGTGGGGGCTGAATGGACCACAGATAAAGTACCGGGAGAATCTCGTCACACATAAGTGATTTTTAGCATGTGTCCTTTACAGAAATAGACAACAACAAAAGGAGAAAGAGCCAGGAATAGCACCACTCTCATGATTCCACCCAGTGAGCTGATGCTGCAGAGTGAGCAGGAGGTAGAGGGGCTAATCTGTCAGTCTCTCAGAGGGTCTCACTTCCGCCAGGCCTCTCCTGGGGTCAGCGTCTGGCCGCCCTGAGTGCGGAAAGAGAAGCATCATTCATTAACAGGACCCCTGCACTTACCGCACAGCCCAGAAATCTCACTCCTAGGTATTACCCTAGAGAGATGAAACCTTTGGTCCTCTTAAAAACCTCTGCATGAATGTTTATAGCCATTTTATTCATAATCACCTGGAAACAACCAAAATGCCCTTCTAAGGGCGAGTGGCTAAAGCAGAACCTCTAAATGCAGGCCATCTCGACTGGTAGTCTACTGAGGAGGCAGCAGGCCATGGTCTTTTTGAACAAACTTGGTGAATGAGTTACATATTGCATGATGAATCATCCCCAGACTTAGAGGCTTGAAACAGAAACAATGGTGTATTTTGCTCAAGGATCTGCAGTTTGGGCAGAGTTTGGTGGAAACAGCTTGTCTCTGCCTCACACAGTGTCAGCGTCTTGACCGAGACAGAGGCTCAACTTCCAAGATGGCTCACCAGCAAGATGGCTGGCAAGTTGGTGCTGGCTGTCGGTTCCTCTCCAAATGGGCCTCCCTGTGGGGCTGCTTGGGCTCCCTCATGGCATGGTGGCTGGGATCCAAGAGTCGGCATCCCAAGAATCAAGAAGTATGTGCTCCTAGTTTCTGAAGGTCCGGGTCCAGAAGCTGGCACAGTGCCGTTCTGCCATACTGTATTGATCAGGCAACTGTGGAGCCCAGATTCAGGGGAGGTGACATAGACCCCACCTTTCAATGGCAGGCGTGTCAAAGGATTTGGGGGCCATATTTCGAAACCATTACACTTACCATTTACTTTCTGCCCTATTACCCTTGAGGCCGATGTGCTTCCACTGAGATGCTCCCTGAATGTCGGAGGGAA
Source organism: Acinonyx jubatus (assembly GCF_027475565.1). Classification (NCBI taxonomy): domain Eukaryota; kingdom Metazoa; phylum Chordata; class Mammalia; order Carnivora; family Felidae; genus Acinonyx; species Acinonyx jubatus. Next base: position 131,616,957 of record NC_069384.1, on the reverse strand, counting down.
TGCGCAGCCACACCAGGCACCAAATGCATGCATCTGGCAGTTCCCTCCGCTCTTCCCTCTGCCTCCAACCTCTCCCTGCCCTTAAAGGCCCGTACCCATCCCTGCCCCAGGCCCCTTGTGGGATTCTAATACGAGCTTTGAAACCTCACATAGTAAACAGTACCATCAGGCGCTGTTCTATCTTATTTTTCCTCCATTGTGTGAGCTAGATTTTTCTGGTTTGAGCCATAGTAGGGACTGTAATAGATAGTTTTATTTTATTTATTTACTTTATTTTAGAAAGAGCACTCAAGCAGGGGAGAGGAGCAGAGGGAGAGGGGGAGAGAAAGAGAGAGAGAGAGAGAGAGAGAGAGAGAGAGAGAGAGAGAATCCCAAGCAGGCTCCACACTCAGGACAGAGCCCGATGTGGGGCTTGTTCTCACGACCCTGGGATCATGACTTGAACTGAAATCAAGAGTTAGATGCTCAACCTACTGAGCCATCCAGGCGCCCCACTGTAATAGAGAGTTTTAGAATGATGTGAAAATCTTCACCATTTTGACAGGGGTTGGGGGTTGGCAGAGCACAGGTGTGCTGGGTGTGAATAAGGTAGGGTCCTCAACACAAGAGAGTAAGAAAAACAAATTGACACTAAGGTTTTATTGGCTCACAACTGCTTCATATGTCTTCCTTCCCAAAGAGAGTCATGCTATAAAAGCAGTTGCTTAATTGGCATTGTGCATATTCCAAAGAAATTAATCTCTAAAGTTTGAGACATTGAGGATTCACCGATATTATAGTTTTGCTGCTGGCTGGTACTGTTTATCTTTTCTGTGTCAGACCACAGAGATGATTTACCCATAGCCTTGTCATATCCTATGAGATAAGCACAGTGCCCTTTGGAGTGAATTGGGGCAGAGGCCTTAAGTTGAGACAGTCTGACTAAAACCTTAAAGTTGTAAATTGGGAGAATTTTTCTGATGCTTCTTGCCATCCCCCACCTCCTTAACTTTTTCTGAGTCTTTTTACTCGTCCTGGTAATTCTCTCCTCTTTTTTCTCTATTGTCAGGAAACCTGTCTTTTATAGAAGATGTTAAATCATACTAAAGTGTTAGAAGCTACCACAAGCTTAATTTGTTGCCCTTCCCATGGAGGTATTTGTGGTTTCAAAGGAGATCCTGAGGGAGAGTGATTCTAATTTCAAAGGAATGAATCTCTAATGCTAGAATTTACCTTATTAGGATAACAAGAATGGGAGGATTTTTGAGGAAGAGTTTTCTTTCTTTCTCTTTCCCTTTCTTTCTTTCTTTCTTTCTTTCTTTCTTTCTTTCTTTCGGGCCCCAAACACACATTCTTTCCTAGGGAGGTACGTGTGTGAGTGACTTACTTGGTGAGTCTCTGGGTTATTTCCATGTCTGTTCTGGTGGTAACAGTGCTCATCTTGCCAGGTTTACCTGTTCCCCAGTACACGGGAGCCTTCCTGTCCACTTCTCTTCTGCTTTGCCTCAGCAGATGCCCCTTGGCTTGCTTTTTAGTAGTTAAATATGCAGCCTCTGTACATATCAGCTATTATATCTGCAGAACTACAGAGTATTTTACAAGTTAATCAGTTCATGCAGATTGCACATAAATCATGTCTGCTCTGGCCCTTTGGACACTAATGTTCCCTTATTAAGGCATAAGTAAGCCTTCCTGTTCTCATCCATCCTTCCAGACTTTTTTTAATTACTAAAAAGTATAGCCTGGTTGTCACGACACCACCCTCTCCCACTCTTCCCTTCCCCCACACACTTACTGCTTTTTTGAGGTTCATTGTGTTTTTCTGGAGCTTGCCAGTTTGCCTTAGGAAGCTGGGTACCTTGTGAATGGATTAAGCTAAAGGACATTCTTATCTCTAAAAGGAAGCAGTCACCACGTTTCTGTTTGTGATATTCTTGGCCAGTTAATATTTTTGTGAAATATGTTCTAATGGCAGCTCCGCTACGCCAGAGAAGGGGGAAGAATTATTGGTCATGCTCAGCGCACAAAAGGAAAATATCTTCTGCTGAAGTCTGGGCAGTGGATAAAAAGTCATTTCGTGAATGTCATTCTGCCTAAATAAACAGAGAACTTCGTTGTTTTTAAGCCCTCGAAAGGCTGGGAGCTCAGCCCACCCTAATATGCACATTATTCTAGCATTTCTCCATTTTCCCTTCCAACGATAGCCACAGATCTTCACTCTAACACACGTGCATTTCTGCTTCCAGTTTCTCTTGGCCTGCTATTAGTGTTCAGCCAGTCTTCATTTTGGTCTAAAACGACTCTCTAAGAGAGTGGAAGCGTCCTGTTATTTCATGTGGTTTGCTCTAAAAAAGAATGGAAGGGGGACTTTTAGATGAAGCAGATAAAAATACCACCGTCTACTTTAAGAGATGTTTTATGAATATAAATTCCTGTCTAAATAATTGCTGGTGAGGGCAGAAAGGACTTCGGAGTTTAGAAATTGTACCAACAACTTCTGACTCTCTCTTAGCAACCACAGCGAAAGCGACACGTCTCTTGTTTTGTCTTTTCTTTTCAGATGGGCTGACACCATAATGTACCACATTGCTTTTAAGATCTCATTTTTTAATCCTGTGTACAGATTATAGTGGAACTGAGGCGCTCTGAGGTATTATTTTCCTCAGGTAGGGGAAAAAGATAGAAGACAAGTAGGCTTTTGGTGTCATCACAAAAGTGCGGGATGCCTGGTAATGGTGTCCTCACAGAAAGAGAAGCCAGCCTGGGTACTGAGCACAGTTCCTCAGGTGTTCAGGTCATCCTCTGAATTATACTCCAGGCGTCCTAAAGGCTGAGGTCCTTTATGTAGTCTTCAGGGAAGTACGGGGTCTTTTACACTATGGTGCTTGAAAACAAAATCTCAGAAAAAAAAAAAAATCACCCCCCCCACCTTGTCCCTTTTTTTGGCTTCTGCTGCAGCTGCTGAAATGGGTTGCGGATTGAACAAGTTAGAGAAACGTGATGACAAACGGCCTGGAAATATCTATTCAACTTTAAAGAGGCCTCAGGTGGAAACCAAGATAGATGTGTCCTACGAATACCGCTTCCTGGAGTTCACTACCCTGAGTGCGGGTGAGTACAGGTGGCCTTGCCCCCCCTGGAGGCGGGTGAGCTCAGCTCAGCCCGGCACCCGAGGTGTGTGTCCCCCCGCCCCAACCCAGGGCAGGGCTGGTGGGGCCTGACAGGACACTCCTGGGAGGTGAGCGGGGTGAGGGGCTGTGGGGAACTTGTAAAAGTGGGCCTTTGAAAACATACTGCCTTTAGAAGTCCAGATTTGTATGTGCAGCTTTTCACTTTTGAAAAGATAGCAACTAAATTAAATTGTAACACGTTAAAACCACGTGCAAGACAAAAAGCACACACATGCTGGTGGGCCGCGTTTGGCCCCTGGGCCAGCTAGTTTGCAGACTGTTTCATAGGGAGCCATGTGGAGAAGGGAAATTTTGCCTTATCTCCTGTTGTGTCTGTTCCTCCAAAGTTACCTGCCTGCTGCCTGGCATCTTTCAAGAGTGCTTGTCCGTCTGGGCTTGGCTTTGCCTCATCCGAGCCGCAGGGCGTCCAGGTCACCTCACTAACATTGTCCCAGTGGCTCTGGGGTGACAGGCAAGAGGTAGCATTTTCATCCAGAGGAGTTGCTGAGCCCTGACCATGCGCAGTGTCGGGCTGGAGCTGTGGGGCAGTTGGGCAGCGTGTCCTGATTTCCTGCAGCTTCTTACCCAGTGGGAGAGAAGACTCATACACATGAAAAACAAAACAAAACAAAATCCTCAACAGGCTATAATTGTAAGCAAGAAAATACGTAAGATATGTTTTCAGAAGAGGAGAGATCATTCTTTGGTGTGGAGGGCAGTCCCTAGAAGTTGTGACCAAACACAGGCACTAACTAAGGCATCTTGCCGCTTTCTCTCTGGGCTGCTGGGTACATTTTAGGCTTCTGTTAACAGAAAAGAGAATAGGTGGGGAAAGCCCTCATATTTGAGGACTCCTGTCTGGCTGTGCTGTGGAGTTGGCCTGCAGTGTGCTCTTCTGTCTCATGAGCACGTGAATACCCGCCCCTCAGGGCAACTGTGTAGACTGGAAGAGGGAAGATGCGAGAAGCTCTTAGCACAATTCTCAGCACCTAGTAGGGCAGCTGGTGTTGCCTCCACCTCTGTTCCTGCTGAGACCACCTCTGCACCAAGGCTCCTGCTGCTTCTTGAGCCCCGAGAGAGATGGGCAGCTGGGCCTCTCTGCAGGGACGTTCTGTGGGTCCCTTAGGTCCCCCAAACTGAACCCAGCATGTTCCTCATCAGATTGGCTTCCTGCTGGTGCCCTTGATGAATAATGTCACCACCATCCTCTTAAACAGTCATATTTGACACCTTAGGCGTCTGTGACCATACTTTCTCCTTGCCCACCATTTCCATTGCATCACCCAAGCCTATTAAAGCTATTTCTGAAAATGCTTGTAATATAGCTAACTTAACACGAGCAAATCTGAACACAAAAGTGTTTGGAGTATTTGGTCATCCATTATTTGTTCAGTGAATATTTGAGTGCCTGCAGTGGTTTAGGCATTGTCGAATGATTAAGGAGAAAACCAAAGCATGTGTAGGAAAAGAGATTGCAAGGAAATACACCAACATGTTAAAAATTGTTAGGAAGCTGAGAATATGGGGTAATTCTTTTTCTCTTTTATAGACATATATATATAGACGTATATATATATATATATATATATATATATATATATATATACACACACACACATATATATATTTTGCATCATGGTTGTATTTCTTTTATTATTAAAAAGAGTAATTTTTGCTCACAGAAACTTCCACAGACATGTGCCCTCCTCTGTGTACCTACTGCTCCATGACTTATCATCTAAGTTATCCCCCTAACCTCCTGATTAGTTTCTCTGCTACCTTGTACTCTGCTCAGAGCACCCACACTGCTTGCTGCATTGTGCTTTCTTTGACTGAATGACCTTTTGTTTTGTGATTATGAAATGAACATACCTCCATTATTAAAAAGTTACGAAAACACTGGACAAGTCCCAACTGATCTCCCTACGTCCACCCATGTCCCCTGCAGATCATGCCACTCTTCTGCTCAAAGCCCTGCCATGGCTCCCCCTCACCCTGAGTGGCACCAGCTACTTTCCACCCTCATTCTCCAGATGTTTGTCCTGCATGTTCTGCCATTTTGGTCTTGCTCTTTCTTGAACCCTCCAGGACTCTTTAGGGCCTTTGCACTACCTGTTTCCTCTGCCTAGAAATCCTCCCAGATATACCCTTGGCACAAACCCTTAACCTCCTTCTCTGTAAAACCCTCCCTGACCACCTATAAAATTTCTATATATTTATAGAATATATATATACTTTACATATATATATATTCTATATATATTATATAGATTTCTATATAACCACCTATAGAAATTACATAATTTCTATATAACCACCTATATATTTCTACCTAATCTCTGACTCCCCATCCCTTTGCCCTCTTGATTTTCTCCATAACACTTCTTACCATCTAAAGTGCTAAATATTGGAGCACCTGGGTGGCTCAGTCGGTTAAGTGTGTGATTTTGGCTCAGGTTGTGATCTCACAGTTCTTGAGTTCAAGCCCCGTGTCAGGCTCTGTGCTGATAGCCTGGAGCCTGCTTTAGATCCTCTGTCTTTCTCTCTCTCTGCCCCTCCCCTACTCGTGCTTTGTCTCTCTCTCTCTTTCAAAAATAAGTAAACATAAAAAAAATTTTAATTGCTATGTATTTTGTTTATTGTTATTTGTTTCCTTGTGGTCTGCCTTCTTTCGTTAGAAGATAGAATTCCTCTAATGAGTTCAGGATTGTGTCTGTTTTAGCCTCTGTGGTACCCTCAATACTTAGAGAACAGTGCCTGGCACATAGTAGATAATCAATAAATATTTGTTGAATGAATACTTAATGTATATTTTTGTGTCCTGCTTTTTTTTCAGCTTAACAGTGGATAGTGAGGCAGTGCCCTGTCATTCCATATGTTCTCAGAATATGATTTAAAGGCTATATATGATTTAATCACTCAGCATACCATAATTTATTTAACAGTCTTCTTTTATTGGACATTTAAGTTATTTCGGGCTTTGGGCTATTATAAATAATGCTGGCATAAGCAGTGCTATACATAAATCTTTGTGTGCATTTTTGATTATTTCCTCAGGAATTACTGAGTTGAAAGATATGAATGTCAGGACTCTTGATAAATTGCCAGATTGCCCTCTAGATAGGACCTATTTGTGTAAAACACAAATCTGATTATGCTGAGCCCTTTGGCGGGTTCCCTTGGAAAAATGCAGCAGAGATTCTGCCCGGCGCCCAGGACCTTCCTCAGCTCATCTTTGCCCTTTGTGGACCCTCCCCTACTTGGAGGACACAGGGCCTGGCCCCGCCCCCTCCCACCCCAGCTTCCGCTCCTCCAGCCTCACAGAACCTGCCCCGCCCCTCAGCCCTTGCCAAAGTCCCACCCACCTGAAACTGTACCTCCCGACATGCGTCCATCACAATTACTCCTCTATGCACGCCTGTCGTTCGTCAGTAGCATCCTTATGACACTTTTATTACATCATATATTAAACGTATTTGTGTTTCCTTGAGGGCAGAGATCAAGCCTTGCTTATCTTTCTCTTCGTCTTTCTTGTTCACACTTTTTAGCTGAGAATAGCGTGTCCTACATAACTGGGTTCTAGTAAACCAGAGTACGTGTTACCTATGCTGACTCGTTTCCCTGGCAGCCCCTCAAGTTCTTTTCCAGAAGTTCTAATGGGATCCTTTGTTACTGCTCCAGAATGGAGCCAGCATTTGCTGAGAGCCTACTATGTGCCAAGTCCTGTGATGGGACATCTTCCCAACTTTTTCAGCTTTATTGAAATATAATTTAAGCACGTCACACTGCATGTATTTAAAGTGTTCAGACCCATGAAACCATTACCTCATCAAGAGGCAAGACATTTCCATCTCCCACAAGGTTTCTTCCTGCTCCTTTGTAACCCCTTGTTTTTTCCAGCCCTCTGTCCCCAGACAACCAACGGTATGCTTTCTGTCACTGATTTTATTTTCTACTAATGGAGCCATGTGGTATGTACTCTTTTTGGTCTGGCCTTTTCCACTCAGCTTGCTTATTTTGAGATTCATTTATGTTGTTTTACGTGTAGTAGTTCATTCTTAGTTTATGGCTGAGTAGTATTCTATCATCGGGGTGTGTCTCAGTTTGTTTTTCCATCATGTGTTGATGGACATTTGGGTCGCTTCTGGTTTGGGCTGTTACCAATTGGGCTATTACCAATTAGCATTCATCTTTGCGTGGCATCTTATGTCATTTTATTCTCCCAGAAACACAGCGAGGTGTATGGGTACACACATCCCTTTTCTGCAGATAGGTAACCAACACTCAGGAGGTTAAGTAACTTTTCTAAAGATGCAGTGCTAGGAAGTGATTGGGGTGCAATTTGAACTCAGATCTCTTGGGCCTCAGAGCTCTTATGCCTCGTATACTGCAAGGTGCTAGACAAGTAGGCATTAACACCAAATAGAACATTCTCGTTAGAAAACTGGTGTTATTGGGTAGGAGGGTGTAAGGATATTCCCCACCCATATTGTTTTGGCCATCGAAGATTTTTAAGTAGCACTTGATAGGCTTATTTATCATTGAGAAGATGCTCATCTGACTCTAACAAATTGCAAGTTGGAGGGAGGGTGTGGGCCCACTTCCACCTGGTGGCTTAAGCAGGAAGGAGTCGTGCACTTTTACGAAAGTCAGAATCAGAGTGAACGCTGTTTTGTTTGTCCCCTGCTCAGAGCTCAGTGCTACTGTAGATGATATTGGAACATGAAACCCCACTTGTTGGGCTGACAGAGGTGAAAAGCAGCAGGATCCTCAAAGTGAAGCACATAAGCTGCCAAAAATCTCAATTCTGAGTGATTTGATTGGGTCTTAAATTTTCAATTAACTCTGGTCACCAAAGGATGAACCTGCCCTTTTGGAGAGTTTCATCACAGATAGAGGCCCATAAAGTGCCACAATTTCTGCAAAATGGTGCCTCATTATCCCTTTTGTACATATGTTTTGCCAGCTTCTCTGTGCCAGGCCACTCTAATACCACTTGAAAGCTACCTATGTCAGCCTCATGAGAATCAGTTGTATTTTGTACATGTTCGGTGCCAGGGAGGTTGGCACCTGCCTAATGAGGCTAGTGTCCAGGGCTTTATTCTTGCTTCAACCATCTAGTCCTGCGCTGTCTTGTACAGGAGCCACCAGCCAGGTGGCTCTTTAAATGTAGTAATTAAAATTAAGTAAAATTAAAACTTCAACTCCTCTGTCACACTAGCCACAATTTCAAGTGCTCACCAGTCACATGTGGACAGTAAAGGTACAAAACACATCCATCATCATGGTGAGTTCTGTGGGGGCCATGCTGCTCTAGTCTGTTTTCAAGAGAGGATAACTTGGTTCCACGTCTGAATCTGTACCTCTAATTCAAACTAATGTGCCATTTTCATTATGAAAGTTTGCCCGTGGGTCTGCTAGGGACCATAAGATGATAATTCATTGATTCCATAGATACTTACTGAATGTTGACCTGGGGCCAGATTTGCATCCTGAGGACATATGGGTGAACCAGACAGGAGGTTTTCCGAGTTGGTTAGTTAGCTCAGCTGCCGTAACAAAATACTCCAGACCGGGCAACTTAAACCACAGACATTTATTTTCTCACAGTTATGGAGACTGAAAGTCTGAGATCAGAGGGCTGGCATGGTTGGGTCCTGGTAAGAGCCTTCTTCCTGGCTTGCAGAGGACTGCTTTCTTGCTGTGTCCTCACGTGACTGAGAGAGGGACAGTGAGTAAGCTCTGTTATGTCTCTTTTTATAAGGACATTAATCCTATCGGATTAGATCCCCACTCTTATGACCTCATTTAACCTTAATTCCTTACTCCAAATAGTCACACTGGTTGACACACACAGAATGTTGACTGAAAAGTCAACATCTGACTTTTGAAGGGAGACACGTTCAGTCCATAGCATCAGTCTAGTCCGCTAGTCTAGATCAGTTCAAAATCTCTTACAGACGAAGAGCCAGGCAATTGTAGGACTTGATGCTAGCATGATGATGATAGAGGGGACGTGGTAGCCCCTAGTCATGTTGAAAGAGTGTGTGTGTTGAGGAAGACTTGAGATCCACAGGTGGATTTAGAGTTATCCAGACAGAAGATTGAGGGTGGAAGGAGATGATCTTTTCAGACAAAGGGGACAACCTATGGGAGGGGTCAGAACCTGACGACAACATTGCATAAATGGTAAGCTGTAGGCAGTTCCATTTGGTTGGAGTGTGACCTTTGGGAAAAGTAAGTAGAAGCCAAATGAGTAAAGATCTTGGGTCTTGGACTGAGGAGTCTAAGCTTTCTCAAGAGTGCTGAATGGTTTTTAAGGTGGGAACAGGGTGGGTGACATGTCAAATTCGCATTCTGGAAAGCCTGGTCTGGGTTTACAATGAAGGAGAATGGAAGGAATAAAACTGGGGAAGGAGAAACCATTTGGAAGCCATTGCAGTCATCAGGCAAGGGGCGAAAGTGGCCTCTGTTGAGGGAGTGGCAGTGGGGACAAGAGGAGTGGGTGGGGTCAAGAGAGATTAGGAGGTGGTCCCAGGGACTGAATGGCAGGTGAGGAGGAGTGAGGGACTGGCAGAGTGGATGGCATGCTGGGTGCGTGCCCAGCTGGATACTCAGATTCTGCTTGAAAGTATTTTCAAATAACACATTCACTCTATCATCCAAGTAGCCCTGGGAATCTAGGTTTTCTCTCTCTCTGTCTCTCTCTCTCTCTCTCTTTTCAGTTGAGGAAATGGCCTTGACAGGTAGTAAGTAGTAAGTGGGACCAGAACCCAGTGTTTTAACTCTCTTCACATAGAATTTTTCAACTGCACATGAAAGAGAGTTCAGCGCCAACCTGTCTGGCCTGCTGAATGGTGTCTGTGTATTTGTTTAAATAGCTCTATTAAAGGTATAACTTATGAGCAATGAAATACACCCATATTAAGCATGTGGTTTGATGAGTTTTGGTAAGTGTGAGCACCCATGGAACTGCCACCACACTCAAAATACAGAATTTTCCCATCACCCCAGAAAATCCTCTCATGCCCCGCCCCCCCAAGCCCGTGCTCCAGATTACTGCTGATCTGCATTCTGTCACCGTTAGTTTTGCTTCTTATAGAATAATGTAGCGGTGGGATCGTTTTTTGTGTCTGACTTCTTTAACTCAGCGTGCTGCTTTTGTGATTCATCGGTGCCGTTGTATGTATCAAGAGCTCATTCCCTTTTGTTTGTGAATGATACTCCATTGTCTGGTTGTGCCACAATTGGTTTCATCATTCTTCTGTTGAACATTAGGGCTGTTTCCAATTTGGAGCCGTTATCAAAAAAGCTGCTATGAACATTTGTGAACAAGTCTTGTGTGGACATACGTTTTCATCTCAGTTGGGTAAATAAGGAGGAGTGGAATTGCTGGATTATTTGGTAAATGTATGTTTACCTTTATATGGAACTGCCAACTGTTTTCCAAAATAGTTGCACCATTCAACATTTCCAACAACAATGCATGGGAGGTAAGAGTTAGTAGCTTCATTTTTTATATGTGATAATGAGAGCCACTACGTATTCGGTATCTCATGTCGTATTAGTCCATTTTAAAAGCTAACAACAATCTCAGGAGGTAGGTGGTTACCTTTGTGGTATAGAGGAGTAAATTGAGATCTTGAGTTTCAAGGGGTTGTAAAAGCTACTTGCTCTAGGCCAGCAAGGTGTTGGGTGTTTGTAGCATATCCCGCCATCTTACGGCACAGCGGAGCCATCACTTTGGGCTCTCTTGTTCCTGAATCTCCTGCACACTGGCTGGGTTGAAGCGAAATTGAAGTGCTTCGACCTGAAAAAGTTGAAAAGTATCTCCTGCTCCATTGCATATCTTCTTCAATTCATCTTATTTCTCCTCTTAAATTCTTGCTAATAAAGCATGTCCCATGACATGCATTACAATTTCTAAAATTAGTTCACATTGCCACATTTAAAAAATTCCCATCTTTGTGGTTTTTCTGTCTGACAGGTCTTTAAGAACTGACCTTTGGGATTTTTCTTTGACATTGTGCTGACTAGGATTTTGGCTGCCAGCATTTTAGCCTTAAGCTCTGTATCTAAATTTTGGGTGGTCATGATAATAACACAGGATGACATTCATTATTCAAAACATGCAGATTGTGCATTGAATCATTTTAGGGTCCAGTTTTTATTTAACTTCCGGTCTGGGTCACCTTAGCCCTCACTGCAACTGCAGAAGCAGCTGATAACCATTGTCTATTTAAGTTGTCCTTTTAATCTGTCTCTACAACCAAGAAAAAAAGCTAACCTAGAAAATATGGATCATAATTTATATTGAGGCCTAAAAATTACAGATCAAAGTGTTTGGGGGCTATTGGGTGCCTAATAGCTGGTTATATGTCCCAGCACTGTTAGCCTGTCCGATTTCATGGATCATGAAGGGAGGTGATACGCAGGGTCTAAGATATCAATCAAAATAATGTTAACCTCCAGAGAAAGCTTTTAGAACGTATCATTTTCTTAAAATAGTAGTTCTCCAACTTGAGGGTGAATCAGAATCACCAGGAGGGCTCGTTAGAAGAAGCCCAGGCCCCGGCCCGAGTTTCTGATTCTTTAGGTCTGGGGCAAGGCTGGAGAACCTGCATTTATAACAAGTTTCCAGCTGATTTTCTTTTATCTGAGTGGAGATGGCAGAAAGAAAAAGGTATTTTTTTTTAAGCAGAAAATAAAGTCAATAAATCCTTACATACCTAACTATCTATTGTCACCTACTCATAATTTATTTCCAAGTAGCTTGTAATATATTTGGAAGGAGAAGCCGTACTCCTAAGACAGAAATTAGTACCAGTGGATACATTGCTTCTCAAACTTTGCTTAAAAAATTCCCATGCCCACCCTACACCCCAGACCACTTCAGTCAGGCTTGGGGAAGGGACCCAGACGTCAGTATGTTTTGCAACTACGGGTGAGGCCAGTATGCAGCTATGGCTGAGAATGAGTGAGCGGGTTTAAAGTGCTAGATGGTTGGTGTAAGTGTGGGTACTCCCACTGGTTACCCTCAGGTGGGTCACGTGTGCTGAGATTTTGTTTCCCTTCAGCCTTTGGACTGATGGATTCTTCTGCAGGTTGCCTCCAGTTCCCTGATGACTGGTTTCTTTCCCCAGAGTGCTGAGCGATTGTGTGACATGGTGTAGACTAGGAGGCCCTGGAATAAACAGTTGTCCTCAAACTTTAGCAACGCGAGAATCACAGGATGTAGATTGCTGCACCCCTACCCCTGGAATTTGTCATTCTGAAGTTCTGGGGTGGGGCCCAAGATTTTGCATTTCTAGCAAGTTCCAGGTGATGCTTCTTCTTGGGTGTTGCTGCTACAGGGACCACATTGAAAACCACTGGGTTAGGCCATGGGCAGTGAATTCCCCCCCCCCCCCCCCAGCAGCCGGAAACATCCGTCTTACCTGAGTTCTCCACGTTTCAATTGTAACTGAAAACTAGCTGTCCCCAGTGGACACCCCACCTCCCCAGGGCACCCTAAAACCTTAAATGGTTATCTATCAGAAAAGCCAACGCTTCTCAGACTGGCTTCCTTTTATCTTATCTTCATCTCCTGACAGTCGTTCCATGAACCTACTTGGTGTTACTGAGATGGAACCACACATTCCTGCCCCTCTGCCCCTGCATGTACCGTTGGCCATGTGGAGTGCTGCCGGCTCTCTACCATACTCCAAGGCTGGGTCCTCTCTCCTGTAAGGTCCAGAGAAAGCTTCCCCTCCTCCAGGCTCTCTTCCCTGAAAGCCCAGCCCTTGGGGTTGACCAGCCACTGTGGAGGGGTACAGAGGAGGACACAGGAGGGAAGGATGGATTTGAGGATGGGAAGCTGCACTGATGGGTTATGAGGGTTTACAAGGCAGTTGCTGGGTGCAGGTGAAAGGAAGAGAAGTGAGAGATGGGTTTAGGGGCCAGTTTCTTGCTGCCTAGTGGGTTTGTAGCCAGTGGCCTGGGGTCTGCAGACAGCCCCTCCTTGGCTCAGAGGCCTTGGCCCACTCATTGAGGGCAGGAGATCATAGCCAGGCTCTCGGGACAGTCAGAACTGTGGCTCTGGCCACAGGTGTAATACTCTGGCCAGGTGTATTGGGGGCCCAGTTACAACCCCAACATCTCGATCGACCTTTATTTTCAGTTGCATGGCTCATCACATTTAGCTCTAACTATGCCACCTTAGAAGATCTGTAGGCTGTGGTTGTGCCCCACCAGTCATGTGTCCCAGCCTCTTCCTTGGCTCTTTTCTGGAAGCCTTTGCCTTAATTAAGTCTCCGCCACCTCTGTTCCCTGCGCCCCTTTTCTGTTCCTTTGCTTTGCCCTTCCCAGCCTGACCAGGCCCCATACAAATGAGCTCAAGTTGAAAACCTAGAACAAGTGTGAATGGATGAGCTTGAGTCTGTGATAGATCAGGGAGTTGGCTAGGCGTGACACTTGGCTGCAGGGGCCTACAGGTGTGGGTCCCCCTTTACAGGGAAGCCCAACATGGTAAAGTATGGAAAGTAAGGAAAAGAACTGGGGGAGGGGGTGGTTATTTGCATTACAGGAGGATTCTTGGTTTAAAGTGGGTTTCATCATGGGGTTCCTTTAGATGGAGCCTCAAGTGCTCTGAAGTGTTTGTTTTTCCATCCTTAATGAGGTATTTATTACCTCTCTCTAAATATGATACCTGCAGCTTTAGAACACAACAGATTCATCTATAATATTTGCAGCTCTTCAGCTGAATTGAACAAAGTCACTGATGTCAGGTTTTTTGTTTTTTTTGTTTTTGTTTTTTTCTGGGTAAAACAAATAGACCAACTAACCTTGAAGCAAAATGTCAGAAGCCATGAAGGAGGGGGGGTGGGGATAGAAGGCAGGCCCAAAGCAGCCCTTGATGTTACAGCATAAGGCAGGAAGTCCCCTGGTCTGAGTTGGGGGTAATGGCTTTTTACATTCCCTAAACCTTATGCTCATCCCTGAGGGAGGGTCCTCCTGCTGCAGCCCTTAATCTTAATATCAGAAAGACTGTTCTATTCCTGTGCCATCTCTTGACTCTCTGAGGATCCCTGCAGATGATGAGATTGTGACAGGAGCAATGGACCTGAATGATGATGTTATCATTATTGTAACAATAACAACAGTACTAATAGGTAATCAGCCATGTACCATGCTCAGTGCAAATTAATCCTCACAGGATCTTGATTTTGCAGACGAGTAAACAGAGCTCAGAGAGGTTACCCAAGATGCCTATGGTCACACAGCAAATATGTGATAAGGCTAGAATCAGAACTCAGACTTGCCTTCTTCAAATCCTTTGCTCATAAGTAGCGTTGGCTGTACCATAGGTTTCTCTGGTACAGTTTGAGGCTTGGTAGACTGTGGCCTGTCATTGAAAGACCCCATTGTGACAGCCCTCCCTTCAATTGAGCCCTGCTCTAGGAAGAACTGTATGTTTTGGTGAATGATGTAGTGGAGATGAAAATGGCAACTGATTGTTATGCCGTATGGGGTAACGCGCAGGTTCATATGCTTGAACTCAAGTAATCCTTACCACTCTATAGGTGATTTTTCAGTCTTGTGGTATATATAGATGTAGAGGCTCATTCACAGGGTTGTTGTACAGGGGACAGCTTGAACTTCAGTCTTCTGACTCCATGTGACCTGTGATCTTGCTGCTGCCCAGGACTTTCAGAGTCTGGGGCTTGGAAGCCATGTGAAGATCACACTGTCCATCGCCTATTGAGAACCACTTTCTTCTGTGGCAAAATCACGAATGTGGTTAATAACCCACTAGAGTATAGTGTTGGCTTCCTTTCGCTGCTGGTTTTAAAATAGGGCTGTTTGACCTCTAGCTCAGATTTGGAAGGCCAAGTCTGAACTCGGGTACGTGTGGATGGCTGCCACTTAGTCCCAGTTTTGTCACTATGCCAAGCTCAGAGGTTATCCTGTGCTGAATATAGACTCCTCCTTTGCTGAAAATAGTATGTGCAATAGGGTAGGGAAACATTTTTCTTTCCTAGAAAATCGCTCCTTGCTGCTCTAGGTAGCATCGACTTCTGTGAAACCATCTGTTCCTTCCAGTATAATTTCCAGACTATTAGATTAAACAGTTTCTCCTGACCCACTTTCGGCTTCTGTTTCCTTTCACTGTTCATTAATAAATTGTGTAGCAGAGTTTTCGTGGAGAGCATGTGTGTATATTTATTTAATTTCAGTTTGGGCAACAGCAATTGTTGGGTGCTGTGAATTTATTTAATTTCCTACCTGTGTTTCATTTTTGTTTCAGTTTCTGTAATTGCTCTGAGTCGGTTGCTTTTTTTTTTTGTTTTGTTTTTAAGACTCATGAAAGGAAGTCAGCAGCATGAGTTATGAGTTGAGGTTCTGGTTGGGAGGTGTGCTAAAAACAGACCCTGTTTTTATACTGAAGACGCAGAGTGGTAAGGAAATCGGTTCCCATAAAACATGTCTTACTGCAGATAAATATGCTTTTACAGAGTTTGTGGGGATTTTTAAAGATAAATGAGATAATATGCATGACATGGCTTTAAGCTTTTCTGAGCAAAGCTACGATGTGCGTCTTCTGTATTATTGCTGCTTTTGATAATGCAAGCAAGTCTATTAGTATTAATGTTATTGTTAAATATTCACTAATGGAGGTAATAAGATTAGATTTAAGAGGAAGGAAGGCATTCTTTGCATTCCTTTCTTAATGTAAAAATTCTTCCTGCTCTTTTCCCAGCTAGTCTGAAGCCAGACCAAGAAACAACACTCAGTGTTGTGTGAGGAAAAGCTCAGGTTTATATGTGTGTGTCTGTGTGCAAGCAGTAAATTTCAGCGACTTAAGTCTGCCTTCAGTGAAATGAAATTTCTTGGTGATGACTGTTATCTGTCAGAGCAAAACCAAATTATTTTTCTGCAGAATTCATAAAAGCAGCGCTGTAGTAGCGGGAATAATTTTTATCAAATTTGGTTAAAATGAAACAAAACAAGTTAATGTTCTATGTGTTCTACTAATGTTACTAGCAATATTGCTTCAAAGACTTTTTATAAAGAAGCTTTCTCCAGCACTTTGACCAGACTTCACTGATGCTTCAAAGAAAGGAGGCTTGTTGAATGTTGTCTATGAAATATTTTTGAAAACAACTCTGGTGTGAAAAGGTAGAGGATTCTGGCTTCAAGTTGGATGTCACTGTCATCATGTCTAGAAAGTCATTTGCTCAGTTCTGTGCTTTAGAAATATTTCAAGCTGTTCTTTATTTACAGGCCAGATCTTTTGATAAATAAAAATTACATAGGTGATGGGTACCTGCTACACTTACCAGCAGCTGAGATGTTTTCCCATTTTATTGCATAAACATACTTTTCAGGTACATACGTAGGATTTATTAGGAGGAGGATACATTAGTTTGATAGTTTTCTTCTCCAGAGAGGAAGGGGATTATTTCAGTTGGGTATCCCAGGTGTAAATTCAGAATTGTGTAGTAAGCATGAACACAGTATGGCCCAATTTGGAGTGAATGTTGCTTTTGATCCAAGACTGGTAACATATTCCTACGGGAGCTGGCATACTTAGTGGGGTGGACTTTATCCTTAATGGAGAAAGCAGTCTTTTCTGATAAGCTTATTCAGTAAAATTAATTCATTGGATATTTATTGATTACTTGCTCTTTGTCAGGGCGGGGTCCCTCAGTGTAGGAACCAATGTCTAAAACATTCCATCCAGTTCTACATTATTAATGTCCTACCCCAGGGTCTGGTTTCTCTGGAAACCAGTTCAATGCAGGCACAGCCTTTATAGAGTCTGTGTTTTATCTTGGAAAAGCATCTGCTTTGACTTACCATGATCTATCTTTGACTTGGTGGGTGCTGCATGGCTGGAGATTTGTCTGCTGTGTGGTGGGCACAGGAAGGCCCTGGAAATCTCAGACCAGGTCTGATCCCTGGGCCTACCAGCCGCAGTGTGGGAAAACCCCTGGGTTAGTGCCTCAACCAAACCGGCTTCCTGGAAGTGAGGGACTTGCCTGGGCTGCTCATGCCCACATCCGAGCTTCTGGGGACTTAGTAGATGCATCCAGGATGCCCTGGGTTTTAGTCTGTCATGCCTTTCTTCGTAAGCAATGGTCTGCTTGGCCAGGCTGAGATAAGCTTATGAAAAAAGGTTACTGCTGGTTCTTCCAATAGCCTGGGCTGAGTTAATTCCAGGACCAGGACTAGGGACAGGGGGAAGGGCACTGAGGGTTTTGAGGATTGCCTTGTTTTATCCCCCAAATTGATGGCCCATCTGCTCCTTTTCTTACCAGTGTTTCTTATGAATCTGGAAACTGTAAATTAATTCTTATTTCTACTTGGCAGTACTTACTGTGGACTTTATATAAATGGATTAGACCAAAATAACTAAAATCTAAGAAAAAAAAAACAACAACTATCTTTTCTCCTAATAGTCTTTACTGTCTTTGCTATAAAGTGAGAATTCAGATGTGGCTTAAGGCAAGCGATGGGGCTAGTGCCCCAGACAGGTGAAGGAACCAAGGTTTTGTTGTTCAAACTGGGAGTAATATGAATTGAGAGCAAGGTTAACTGAGGTAAAAACAAAAACAAAAACTTTAAACTCAAATTTTATGCTTACTAGTTGCATGATATTAAACAGCATGGTGCACACCCTCCAAGATGGCCTCCAACAACCCTCCTGATGTTTAAGCCTTTGTGTAATCCCCTTCCCTTGAGTGTGGAAGGACCTAATGACTTACTTCTAGTGAATATGATACCATAAAAGTAATGGGATGTCACTTCCGAGATCAGGTTACAAAAAGACAGTGGACTCTCTCTTACTCTCTTCCTCACTTCCTCTGAGTGAAGCCAGCTGCCATTTTGTTAGTTAGCCCAGTGGAGAGACCCACATGGCTAAGAACTTAGAGAGGCCACCTGCTAATAGCCAGTGAGAAACTGGGCCCTTGTCCAGCAGCCCCGGAGGACTTGAGCCCTACAGACGCACAAATGCATGAGCTTGGAAGTAGGTTCTCCCTTAGTGGAACCTTGAGATCTCTTCAGCCCTGGATGATGCCCTGAAGCCACCTCATGATAAGCCTTGAGCCAGAGACACCCAGGAAAACTTCACCTGGATTCCTGACTCACAGAAACTGTGAGGTAATGAATGTTTGTGTTTTAAGCCGCTAAATTTAGGGGTAATTTATTACACATTATTACATAACTAATATAGGCAGTTCATGTGAAAAGCTTTGTTCTGCTAGGATAGGTAGCATTGTAGAGTGGTGGAGAGCACAGACTCTTTGTTTGTTTTTCTTTCTTTCTTTCTTTTTTTTAACTTTAAGTCCAAGTTAACATATAGTATAGTAACGCTTTCAAGAATAGAATTTAGTGATTCATCACTTACATATAACACCTAGTGCTCATCCCAACAAGTGCCCTCCTTAATGCCCATTGACCATTTAGCCCATCTCCGCACCCAATGCCCCTCCAGTAACCCTCAGTTTGTTCTCTGTATTTAAGAGTCTTTTATGGCTTGTCTCCCTCTCTGTTTTTATATTATTTTTGCTTCCCCTATGTTCATCTGTTTTGTATCTTTTTTTAAAAAACTTCTTTTAATGTTTATTTATTTTTGAAAGAAGGAGGGGGGGGCAGAGTATGAGTGGGGGAGAGGCAGAGAGAAAGAGAGAGAGAGAGACAGACAGACAGACAGACAGAATCCAAAGCAGGCTCCAGGCTCTGAGTTGTCAGCACAGAGCCTGACATGGGGCCCAAACGTATGAGCTGTGAGATCATGACCTGAACCAAAGTCGGACACTTAACCAACAGAGCCACCCAGGCACCCCCATCTGTTTGTATCTTAAATTCCACATAGGAGTAAAATTATATGATATTTGTCTTTCTCTATTATTTCATTTAGTATAATGCACTCTAGTTCCATCTACATTGTTGCAAATGGCAAGATTTCATTCTTTTTCATCACTGAGTAATATTCCATTGTGCATATATGTGTGTGTGTGTGTGTGTGTGTGTACGTACATCACATCTTCTTCATCCGTTCATCAGTTGATGGACTTTTGGGCTCTTTCCATACTTTGGATATTGTTGATAGAGCACAGACTTCAAATTCCGTTTCTGCCACTTACTAAGCTATGTGACTTTGGGAAAGTCACTTAACCTCTCTGTGCCTCAGTTTCCTCATGTGTAACAAACAGGAAATGTAATAGTTTTGGATTTCAGATCCTATATTCCAGGAAGACTAGCTTGAAAGAGGTGGAAATGGGTATTAATTGACAGAATCCACAGTTTCTGCCCCAGTGAGCAGAAAGAAGGGGCCATATTGGTGGCTTTTGTGATCTTGTACCTCTTAGACTCTCAGATCAGGTGGCTGCCATTTAGCTGAGGCCATTTTTCCAGAGGAAGAGGCAGCCAACACACAGCACCTGAGGGATAGGTGCACAGGTCTGTTAGTCTGGAAGCAAATGATTAGTGTTCATTTTTCTATCCTTGCCCTTTCTTTGATACCATGAGCCATGTCTGTAGCATCTCTCCCATTTCATGCCATAGGCCCTGTTAAGCAGAGAATATCTATTCTCAAGACTAAATTATATGTTTAAGAAAAGCCTTCTGCTTCGACCACAGTTATTCATTAGCTTGGATGTAAATTACTAAGCCTGCCTTCGAATTGTGAAAGTCAAGGTTTGTGGCATTTAAACATGTTGATGAAATGTAAATGCCCTGTGGATACCCTTCCACAAAGCCCTAGCACTTAGATAAGTAAATGACATAGAAGGAGCTGGAAGAGATGGGCATCCAAAGCCCTCTCTTAAATTTGCAAATTGTTCTTTACAGGATTCTAGCATCTGGTCACCCCCATCAGTAGTAATAATGTTTGGCTCCTCCCAAATGTCCCCAGTTCACTGTGGACTGGTTACTTGTAGATGCAACTAGATTTTTTTTCTCCTTTTTTCTTTTCTCTCTTTCTCTTCCTTTCTTCCTTTCTTCCTTTCTCTTTTCTCTCTCCCTCCCTCCCTCTCCTTCCTTCCTTCCTTCCTTCCTTCCTTCCTTCCTTCCTTCCTTCCTTCCATCTTCCTTCCTTCCTTCCTTCCTTCCTTCCTTCCACTAGATCCCTCTAATTCAGATACATATTCTAAAAATTAGTATCAAATTTTTTGTCTGAATAAATAAAAAAATACATATAAATGATACTAGCTGTCCTCAATTTTTGAGAGTTTCTTGTGTCTTCTTGCTGTTTTCATTTTATCTGGTCTCTAGCAGGAAAATAAAATTGCATTCGATTGACATACTCTCCTGCTGGGAACCCAAGATATATTACACCCTTTCTGTGTGTTCCTAGTTGTGATGAAATGGTGGAAAATCCCTGGCAACCTTAAATAAGATAGACACCAGCGATTTATCCAGAATCGGGAAGGAATATAATAATTTACTCATTTTTTCCCATTAAAGAAACACCATAAAAGTTGAGGCAGCTGATGCCATGTGAACACCAGTGTGCTTTAATAGAGACCCATTAATAATTTACCTTAATAGTGTAATAGTTGCTGTTTTTGTGACCAAAAATTTGTTTCAACCCCTGCTTTATGGATGAAAAGTAGGATCAATTAATATTGAGTGATGATAGCCTCCCTGCGGAGAGAAAATGGGAAATCTTGGTGTCGTCATCCGCCTTGCGACTAAGAAATAGCTTTTCTTAATTGTACGGAACAGAGAAACCCAGGGGGATGTAATTCATTTCTCTCCAGCTTGCAATGTAAATTGAAAGTAAAGAAAAATAACCACATACCAGAGTGGGGATGTGAACTCAACTACTAAGTTATGTCTGACTTACAGGATTTTCTGGAAATGAGTGGACAGTTTTTTCCCCCAAGATGGAGCATCTCCTTCCACAATGGCATTGCTCAAGTATCTCTGATATCTCGTGACCAGAGGGTTTCTCTCCGATGGCAGTATGAAGTCTCTTACTGGAAGTCTCTGCTCCCACATCTTCTCCCGGCTTATCCCTTCTTCTCATCTTGTCTCTGCTTAAATTCCACCTTCTCAGAGAGGTCTTCTCTTAGGACTCTGGCTAAAATAGCCACTTCTCTTGCCCCATTCACTTTTATCCTTCACTCCCTGCTTTACGTTCTTCATGGAACGTGCCGTCATCTGAATATGTTTTATTGTTTTGATATTTTTTATGGTATCCCCCAACCATAATGGTAATTTTTTATGGTATACCATAATTTCCACCATAATTTTTTATGGTATCCCTTACACCATAGTGTGAGCTCCAGGAGGACCTGACTTCCCTTGTGTATTGCTAAGCCCTCAGAGCCTTGATGCTAAGGGTGCTTGTTAAATGACTGAGTGAGTGAATGAATGATGAGTGTAAAAATTCCATAATGCAAAATAATTTAAAAATTCTTGGACGTGAAAAAAAAATTCTTGGATATGCACACCAGCCTTCTTTTAAGGTATATTCACTTCAGGTAGATGACACAATCTGAGTTGATCCCCTGAATGTGGATTGGTGCCATTACCCTTATATATTTGTGCCAATAGCCAGAAGTCCCACAATGCAGTCATTCCATGGGTATAATTTTTCTGTAATATGCTCTTATAGAAATGTATATCCTTACAGCAGTGGTCACAATTTCTTATTTGTTCTGTGCCTTTTCCCTTGCTGAATTTTAAACACCTTGAGGATAGAAGCTGTTTCTATCTCATTAACTCTCTATCCTCTGCATCTACCACTGAGCTACATGAAGCTGCTTCTGGGAGTAATGAAAGATGCTGGAGGCTGGAACCAGCTGCTGCCACCAGGAGGAAGTGCCACAAAGAGAAGGAGGCCCCTTCTCCCCTCTCCCCTCTCCTGCCAGCTAATCTCCATCTGGAGCCCCCACTGGTAGAACTTAATAGGAACCTAAAAGGCAAGAAGGAATGCCATTTTCAGAGTGCTGGCTCTCAACACATCAGGGTCTAGAAGGGTGGATGGACCTGAGTGACAGTGACCGAATGACCAGCACAGTCTACCCCTTCAGATTCTCGGCATCCAGATGTCTTTCTGCACATTTTTAACTCGACAGGACAACACAACAACTTTGTTTCTGCCTAACAAGACATAACTGCTCTTCGTACAGTGCTCTTGCTCTTCCCCCAAGAAGGAGAGACACAGTGTCCTTCTCTGGGTGACATGAGTGATTTTTCTACTTCAGTCTGTAAGATACAGAGTGCTCAGATGGGACTGGAGCAGCTAGAAGAGGCTTCGGTGTTGCTCAGACACGGATGCCTTGACTGTTAGGACTTGGCCTCTGCCCTCAGCCAACACTTCACCTGACTGGGGTTTATCACCTGGTAGAATAATCTAGGAATCTAAATCCTTAGTGGCCTTGAATCCCTGTTGCCTTAGTTTTCCAATATTTATTCTTGGACATGAAGTAACAAGAGGCACTCCAGAGACTGCCTTGGGTTCCATTTTTTGGCAATAATCTAGTTTCCCTTTGGAAATCAGGATCACTTGCCCCAGCCAGTACATTTTGGTTCTGTGGCATTCATAATCCAAGATGGCCAAGGGGCAGACTCACCTGCCAGTTCATTGAAACCATTGCTAAATTGTTTGGTAGAAGTATTCCTTCCTTGAGAACCATGACCTTCACACCAGCAGCGCCAAGAGTTGTATGGCCAGGAAGCAAAAAAATCTATTAGGAAGAGGAGCCATTCCTTCTTCCACCCCTTGGTTGTTACAATGAAATAGAACTGATGTTGCTTACATTCCTTGTCCTGAGAGAGTGAACTCCCAACTTGTCAGGATGTTGTCTCCCCATCTGGTTCCACAGGGAATGTTGGGCCAATAATTGGTGTTTTTTTTTTTTTTTTATTTCAAATCATGTAAATATTTTTCCAAACATAGTGGTGGCTCAGGCTCTTTCAACTTCAACTGTGCATTTCATGGTGAATCAGTGGTTTAAAAATTGCATTGGATAGAAGCCTATTTTTTTGGCCACGTCTCCTTGAGTGCTTTAAAGAGGCCATCAGATGCCCAAAGATGTCCAGTCCATTGTTCCCAGTATCACTCATCACCATGGGACTGGCTGTCTTTCTGGGGGTGTGCTGGCATCTTTCTCATGGCCCCAGGGCCATGTTTATCTTGGAGGGAGGAGGGAGAATAGCAGCAGCATTAACTAGTTAGTCAACAGCTATTTATCAGTCCATCCTCCCTGCACATCAGGGAATAGTGCTGGTTGGGTGATTAAAAGCAGGGACTTTGGTGGGCACATATCTGGGGTGAGGCCAGAAGACCTGGTGGGAGACCTGTCTCATTTACTCTGTGACCTCAAGTAAGTTACTCAGCACCTCTGGGTCTCAGTTTCTTATCTGTAAAATGGCAATATATTTCTCCTAAGTTGTTGGAATTGAATGAGGTCATCAGACATGGCATTAGGTAGGCCCATAGATAAGACTCAGTAAATGGTATTATACCAGATGCAAGGAAGAGTCAATGAAGAATCATGTCCCTGAGGGCCTGACAGGATTTACTGCCCAAGACATGAATGATTTAAATGATTCTTTGGACCTTCATTCCCTCATTTGAAAAATGAAGTTGTTTGTCCTAATTGATCCTTCTCCAAGGTCCCATCCACTGCTGGGATGCTGACAGACAGTGGTTCACTGCACTGAGTGAGTAACTATGAGATACAACGGTGTGGAATGCGGCACAACCCAGGGCGTGAGGATCATAGGCATCAGTTGAGGAGAGGTCAGGGTTCACAAGGGTGAGGGCAGCCCTGAGGCCCAGGGTGATATCCCCTGAGCACAGGGCAAGATAGAGAAAAGTGGGGTGACTTTGAGGAAAAGCTCCCCCTCAGAGGTTGAAGGCAACTGGGTTGGGGGAAATAGTAGTGCTTCATATTAATACAGGGATTACAGAAGAATGCAAAGTGCTTTTGTGGCTCTTACCTTATTTAATCATTTGATAATACGGAACTCTGGGTCTTACAAGGTTTATCTGTAGGCGGGATAAGAAGAAAATCAGTTTGTTGAAATTTGGTACCTTGCAGCACCTCCGGTGACCTGGTGTCACGGCATCTGGCCCAACTTTGGAGCTGAGGTAGGTTGCTCGGCCCAACTTTGGAGCTGAGGTAGGTTGCTCTGGCCAACAGTGTTGTAGTGGGTTGTGCTAAAGGAATAGACAAGGTAATTGCATTCTGAAAATCTTATGTGTGTGCACTCACACACAATAGGAACTAGGTGTTAGCAATGAGGACATTTATCACCAACAGTGATTTTCTAACAGCATTTAGAGGGGAGAGGAGGCTCTCAGATCACCCCACCCAAGTGTGACCCTGGGCAGATGAAGGAACTGAGACCAACCTGGTGGCATGCCAGCCCCTGGAAGAACCCAGATTTCTTGGTGACTCCCAGTCTCACCATGGCCCCAGATTGGCCACATACCCCACCTTTTCATCATTTAACATTGTGTTAATCAGTTCAGGTTCAGATGTCCCCTCCTGTGTTGTTAGGGAACCAACTAAAGACCTGTGAAGGTCATTACGTGTTGAGACAAAGTCTGCCTCTTTCAAACGGGAAATCACGTTCTCCTGGATTTGGAAACATAACAGAATGGCTGCCTTGCTGAGGTTCTACGCCTCAGTCAGGCCAGGGGTTCCTTGTAATTCCAGAACATTCGAGCTGTTCTCTCATGGATGCCTCCTGGCCAGTCTTCCCACATACATCTGTCAGAAGCTATAACCGCTGGGCTTCTCCATGTTCTCCCTTCTGTCTCTTGCCTCAGTTGTTTGACTGGAGTCTTGTTCTGAGACATTTTTTAAGGTTTTAGTTTCTTGCCTCACCAAATGAGGCCCAGGACGTTGGCTCATAGCTCAGATTTGTATCTACCTGTGTAGATGATCTTTGTTGCTCTTATATATCCGGTGTTTAATGAATTCCCGTATCTCATTTCTCAAACTCTGTCCTCTGTCACAGGAAGGAGAGCTCTGTGGGGAGAGACACATCATCTCAGTGGCTCCGCACCCTAACACTTGTTTTTTTAAAGGCAAAATCCCAAATTTCATAAGGTTATAACACTTCTTATGTCATTCAGGCAAAGAAATGTGACTTTCCCTCCTAAACTAGGCAGTTGTTTTTTTATGGCTTAATGCTTTGTCAGCTGTTGGGGAAATGAAAAGGGACAGAAAAGAAAAACAGCAAATACAAGAAACATAAGCAAGAGGTGCTTGGTTCTCCCACACCCACGCCATCTTCTACAGCTGCACAGAGACCCTGTAAAAAGATGCTGTTGGTGGGTATGTGTCCGGTGAATTCTGAGGCTCTGTGGGGGTGCTGATGAAAATGGTTGGGAAAAAAAAAAAAAATAAACCACTCACGTAAATCTCCCAGGGTCACCTTTTAAAAAGAATGGCGCCTTTCTAAACCACATCTTAAGACATTTCAAATTTAAAGGAATAAAAGAAAATTTGAAATTAAAATACTCTAATTTTTAGACAGTGTGAGATGGCAGACTTGTAGTTTTTATGTATTTTGCTCATTTTGTAAAACTTTAGGAATTGGAATAACCAATTTACAGTACATTTGTACCTAACAAAAAAAGACCTTTGATAAAGAAGTGACTTTAAAAAGAGGGATGGCTCTGGGCTCTACTCCCAGGTCTGTAACTGATCAGCTGGGCACTGCTGGTCCAGCCACCTCCCCTCTCTCACCTCCTGTTTATTCTACACTTGACTGTGTACCATGTCACCGCATAGGCCTTGAATGTGAATTTGCACACCAATCCTGCAAGGCAGGTACTATTGTAATTGGCATTTTCCAATAGGAAACTCAGGTGCAAAGCACCTGGGTAAATCATTGAAGGAGACATGGATTTTGTGTCGTGAGGCTGGGATTTGAGCCCAGGCTGTCTGACATCCAAGTAAGTAACCTCTATACATACTGCCCCCTCCGTCTGCATAAAATCAGCTATGACATGTGGCCCAATCTTGTTTTTTAAAATGATTTAAGTTGTTATATGGGCATCATAGGGCTTGATTTATAATAACACATTATTATTTGACTTGTTATATATTTATAAAGAGGGTTTTCACCAGAAATTTAGTTCTTGAATATCACTTGTTCCTAGAAGAAAGGTAAAGCATATTTTAAAAACTTGCTTGATTGTGTGGTTTGAGGGAATAGACGAGAAAAGTGGGAAGTACCTGTATTTTTATTTTGTAGGTGTAGCATATGTGAAGCTTTTCAAAGCACTGTTTGCTCACCTCACCTTATTTTAGCTTTAAATAGCTCTGTGAGGTAGGTTGGACAGATATTGAGTGTAGTTATAAAAGTTGCTTTTAAAATCCTTGTCTGGGGGCGCCTGGGTGGCTCAGTTGGTTGAGCATCTGACTTCAGCTCAGGTCATGATCTCACAGCTCCGTGAGTTCAAGCCCCACGTCGGGCTCTGTGCTGATGGCTCAGAGCCTGGAGCCTGCTTCGGATTCTGTGTCTCCCTCTCTCTCTGCCCCTAACCCACTCACATTCTGTCTCTGTCTCTCTCAAAAATAAACATTACAAAAAATTTTTTTAATAAAAAAATAAAAAATAAATAAAATCCTTGTCTGTAAATTCTTATTTCCATGTCAACTTGGGATTGGTATTCACTGATCATCATTTTTCTTGAGAATGAGTCCCATTTTAGATCACATTTTGGAATGATTTTTAGATGATATCCTGGACATTATGACTGTCATGTTGTGGAGACTCTGGGTTCTGTTACATTCCTTTGGTGAGAGTTGATTGTTTGTTGTTTGTTTGCTTGTTTTAGCAGGCCATTTCCTTGATTTGACTCTAATTGCAAACTACCTCCCTTGCGTGGCTCAATCTCATCCTGGCTAGTTGGAGAGTACTTTATGCATGGTTCAGGGGTCAGCCAGAGATTTGGACAGAGTTTACACACATTATTTGAGGCACCCCATCTCTGGTTTGTCTCTTTTCTGGGACCCCCCCCCCCTGCATTTTCCAGCAGCTGAAGTTGCCTGGATTCTGTTTGTCCAAGCCAGTAATACTGTAGGTTCCTGTCTGAGCTTTAGCCTCCTCTGTGGTGCAGACCAGGACTTGCTCTTAGGCAGAGAGCCATATGTAAACTTACTAAGTTTAGTACCTTTCTTCTAAGTGTTGACTCTGCTTCAGTGTGGCTACTTGCCTTGGCACACTCTCCAGTGCCCTCAGATAGTTTTGTTTTGGTTTTTGTGCAG
Source organism: Acinonyx jubatus (assembly GCF_027475565.1). Classification (NCBI taxonomy): domain Eukaryota; kingdom Metazoa; phylum Chordata; class Mammalia; order Carnivora; family Felidae; genus Acinonyx; species Acinonyx jubatus. Next base: position 131,589,581 of record NC_069384.1, on the reverse strand, counting down.
AGCCTATAGTTGTCATCTGCAGGAGAATCAGTCTTATAGGAGCTTCCTCAGCCACAGAAGTAGGGCTGGAAGGAAAAATATTAACATTCCTATTTTATAGACAGACAAGTGAAAGTACCAAGGGACCACATCTCTGAGTCTGTTAACAGAGACCGAATATGTCCCTGGGTCTGTAGCCTGGTCCTCTTTTCTCCTGTCTCTTCCCCTCCACCTCTCCGCTCACGTGGATTGGCTTAGTGGTTGAACAAGGGAAGTTTCTTTTCCACTTCAATGCCATTGACAGTACACTTGAGGTTCTCCTGCTGACACTGATAAACTGATCACTACTGGAGGGCAGGCACTTTGGGATGCAGTGGAGAGGGCATGTTTTAGAATCTCTGATAGATCAGGGTTCAAACTTCACCCTGCTTCTTGCTAACCCTGTGCTCTTGAGCAAGTTTCTTAACCTTTCTGTGCCCATAGCAACACGGGGTCATTGTCAGGGTAAAATGTGATAACATATCTGGAGTGCTTGGGACAGAGCAGACCTTCAGGAAATGTCTTTGTGTCAACAGAAAGAGTCCTTGGGGGGTGTTTTTTCTGTGACTCATTGTCCTATCTTCCTATGGGGCCGGCCTTGGCTCTGTGTCCAGTCACTGTTGATAGGTGAGCAGGGAAAAGAATAAGCTTCATGTTCAAGGTGAGCGAGCATCTGCCAGGCCCAAGGCCATCTTCCCTGGAAGTCTGAGGGGTCTCAGAGCAACTGGTCTTCTCCCTGTTTCCCTCCGGGGCCCTGCCCTGCCACTCTCCTGGAACCTCACATCTCTAGTTCCCTTGCTGCCTGTGCCAGGCTTTTGTTGAAGGCTGTGGCTCTGCTGTTGCGATGCCTCTCAGCATTGGCTTGTGCTCTCTATTCCCAAGACTGGTGCCCTGGGGTTGTCCTGCCTGGATAAGTGTAGCAGCCTTGCAGCTGGCTTCCGATGGCAACTCTTGCTCTTGTGGACTTAATCATGATGATACCACTGTGGAATACGTAATAGTAACAACAACCAGGGCACTACAACCACAGCCAGCTTACATAGCGTTTGCTGGACGCCAGGCACCGTTCAAAACCCTTCACGTATACGAACTCATTTACTCCTTCCAACGCTCAGTGAGGTTTGTACTAGGATTATCCCTATTTTACAGATAAGCACACTGCTAGGGAGTAGCACAGCTAGGTTTTGAACCTAGGTGCCTAGCTCCAGAAGCTCGAACACTTTGATGAACAGCCAGATTTTTTTTTTTTTTAATATGTAACCAGGTGGATACCTGTGGGGTTAGAGACACTGTTGTTCTTCTGTTTATTTGGACCTGGAGTAGACAGGGGACCCAAAGATTGTTAGTGGCCTGCTGCGAGAGGAAACTCCACCTTACTGGCCTGCTGTCAGACATGGCTCGGGCAGGCTGAGTGATGGGAGAGTGGACCGGCCTTTTGCCAGTGTGGAGATGGCTGCATGCCTGCCTTCATGGGTCAGCCACAGGAAGGAGAAGCGAACGTACCCTTTTCTGGCTGTGTCTAATTATGTGGCATTTTCTGTTTTGGTGATAAAGATTTAATCGCTCCGTTGTACTGGGGCACTGGGGCCTCGTATAAGTCATCTTTTATGATTGGTGATAATTGGCCCAGCTTGAATTGGCTTCAGCTAGTTTCAGTTCCTTGCCGGTTTTATTCTGAGATCTGGTTTTAGCCTTATCTTTTTTCCTGAGTAAAGTTTGTTTTGTTTTAGTGTTGTTGTTTTTTTTTTAAACTCCAAATGCTGGGTTGTCTGTTCAGCCTTTTTCTTTACCCTGTCACTCTACTTGGGCTGACTTATGCATTAAGCATCTAATCTAAAGATGGTAAAGACACGAAAAAACATCTGGGAGGGTTTTAGTGGCTTGGAAGAGAAAACACCGTGAAAGAGGGAACCCTGCCCCTCATTCCATCAGTGCTGTTAGGATCTGAGGCTGGATCTCAGGGTGGGGCACATTCAACAGCCATGAGGTGTAGACAGACGGCATCTAAAGGAGCCCTGCGTATCTACAAGAAACTCTAGACAGAACACACTACATCAAAAATTAACAACAGCGAGGATTTGGAAAATCCTAAAGATAAGTTTCCAAATGAAAAAGATAAAAAGCTTGTCGCCTGAAAGGGAATGAGGTATGAGCCACATAAATTAAACTGACAGGATTTCTGGAAAGCGAAAAGTGTGCTGAGGCATTGCCAACCGTGGAATATAAATATATCTCACCCTGTTATCGTTCCGGGGTCTGTAGTCTCCGTATTGATGTTTCTGTGCTTTGAGTAAGCACTTCCTGAATGCTCCAGTCTTTGAGTCTAGAGGGCTTGATTTATGAAGAAAAGACGATAATGAATGGAAAAGGTTTCCGAGGAATTCATTTCGGGTTAGTGGGTGTGAGCCAGCTTCTCCCAGCTCCCTGACACGCGGGTGTGGTGGGGTGTGTGCGTGGTGGGGCTTCATGACTGCCTTCCCACGTGGGTTCACTCCCCACTCAGACTGCCAAGGCTGCTTGCCCTGAACAGCTCTCATCCATTTCTTCCTTCCTTCCTTCCTTCCACCGAACTTTGTTTCCTCTCGCTTTCATCTCCTGAAGCTTTTGATGTTATGAACTGCAGTTAGATTTTTGAATCCCTAGGTTCCCTTCCATCTCTTTGGGCAAGTCGACTTTGTGCTTTCCTCTGCCTCACCCTTAGGTCTGGGGTAGGCGTGTGCCTGGCATGTTGAGGAACAGGACGCAGTCTGTGTCGGGGTCCAAGTAGAGAAGGGGGGAGTGGTAGGCAGTGCGATGGCGGGTCGCAGGGCCCGGCCTGGGGGTAGGGCCCGTGGCAGTGTGGCTGTCCCTCGTGGAGCCTGTGAACGGAAGGGGACTGCATTCTGGGTGGCTGAGCCGGTAGGCTGCGTGGCCGCTATGTAAGTGAGGTGTTACTGACCTTTTACTGTTTGTCCCCCGCCAGATTCAAAGATCAAGGTGCTGTAATTTCTTCTTGTCTCCCTTCCTGCCATTTCCGATCATATCCACTTGATTCTTCTTTCCAACATCTTGCTCTTCATCCCTCAGTCACATTCCTCCCGTAGCCCCCTGGCCCAGGCCTGTATCGCAGGAGTAGACTGCAGTAGTGACTCCCTTCTACTGACATTCTCACCCCCTTCTTGTCTTGTGCATCTTACCAGAAAACTCATTCTTCTCCATACCAACAAGGATTGGCCTTGAGGTCTGCCATTTTGTTTCCCCTCCTTTCTTGCTCTCCCCCCTTTAATCAGAGTGGCCTCCCTTTGTCCTCCCTGCCTTTCTCTAATTACTGTGTCTTGACCTGTGTTAGGTAGCTCACTGTCTAGAAAGAATTAGATACATGTTGTTTCAGTTATCTTTTGCTGTGTCAAACAATCCCCTGAAGTTGGTGGCTTAATGCCTTATTTCTCATGAGTCTGTCAGTTGGCCAGACTCAGCAGAACAGTTCTTCAGTTCATGTGGTATCACCTAAGTCACTCATGTGGCTGCACCAGCTGGGAGCTTGGCTGGAAGACCCAAGATGGCTCCATTCACTTCTCAGGCACACGGAGGTGGTTGTTGGCTGGGGCATCTTGATGCATATTTCCCTGGTCTTGCTCTCCCCCTCTATCTCATCTGAGCTGGATCCTAGAGGGTGAAAGTGGAAGCTGCCATGCTTCTAGGCCCAGGCCTGGAAATGGCACAGCGTCACTTCAGCCACATGCTGTTGATCAAGGCAAGTCACAAGGCCAGCCTAGATTCAGTGGGAGGGGAAGTAGACCCTGCCTCTTGATGGGAAGAGTCGCATGCACATACAGAGATGTGAGGAGCTGGGGCAGGCAGTTTTGTAAACGAATATGCCAGTAAGTGGGCCCACAATGCCCGTGGTTGTAGGAGGAACAGAGGTATGCTTTCATTCATTCACTGTGGGCTTGCTGAATACTTACTGGATCCTGGGAGGATTTATTTTGCAAAGCTGTCCTCCAAAAAAGAAATGTGCTAGAGATGAATCTACCTGCAGGAGGCCACAAAAATCCTTGTTGCCCTGAACCCTTCCCTCCCCTGGGTGACATTTCTCCGCTGAGTAACTGGGCTGAACTTTTTAAAAATCTGGTGATGAATCATTTGTATTTTTAAAAATAAGTTTTTTTGTCTTCAACTTGTTTTCTATTGGGATGCATGTGTTTTCCTTACCAGTTTTTAAAGCTTTTTTTTTTGTATGTTGAGGATTTTTAACTTCTTACTCTCATAACCTTTAATATTTAAAATACCATTTAAAATAATATATGTTTACAGTGGTTAGATTTCATGTATGTCTGTCGTGTTAATTCTTCAACTATATCATACATTCCTTGGGCTCAGAAACTCATTTTTATATTTGATAGTCTCGTGTTTTATAGGTGCTCACAGTAAGCCCTGAACTGCCTTCCTTGTTTGCAGCTGTAAGAGGGGAGTGTGTGTATACACGTATTTACTTCAGCGTAACCGTTGCTTTGTGGGGCTGCAAGCCTTGTGTGGCAATCAGGGGATATGCTTCTGAAATTCTCAGCTAACAAGATGGAAGAGACTCCTGCTGTAAAAAGTGTTGATTTCTGAGGATGCTTGGTGTTTTACTTAAAAATCAGGTATGAGCTTGAGGTCAGGCTCAGAAGGAAATGAGAGAATGACTGGTTTCCTGGAAATGCCCCCTTTGTGGTTTTATCAATGAGCAGAAAGAATCCTCTGAATTCTTTTACGGGCTCCGTGAAATGACCAATTGGAAAATTTGGAGTAGACAATGCAGGAGATCTCTTCGAGCTTTATAATTCAGTAATTTTTGCAATATTCCTACGTGATATCATCAGTAAATGACTATAGAGATTTTATAGATATTACAACTTTAAAACAAAGTGAAATACTCTGACTTTTTTCATGTGAAATTCTGAAGGAGAAAAGTGGTCCTCAAGCAAAAGTTCATTCCTTTGCAGTTGGGGTGGTGGGGTGATGCATTTTGAAGGCGCTCTTTTTATTTTTTTAATGTGTATTTATTTGGGTGGGGGGAGAGCACAAGCCAGGGAGGGGCAGAGAGAAGGGGACAGAGGATCCGAAGCGGGCCCTGTGCTGACAGTCTGACAGCAACAAGCGCAATGTGAGGCTCAAATTCTAGAACCATGAGATCATGACCTGAGCTGAAGTCAGACGCTCAACTGCTCAACCGACTGAGCCACCCAGATGTCCCTTGAAGGCATTCTTCACTGCAGCAGCAGAACAGACAAGGCAGAGTGTGGCTGGAAAATGAGTTTGAGGGGAGACCAGAGGTTGTGGGGGCACATATGCTGTGTTCAGGGCCTTGAGCTCTAAAAGTGGGTGATGGGGACCATTGAAGAATTCAGAGCATCAGTGACATGGAATGATGGACATTTAAATTGTTCACTCATGGAAATGTGAGCTAAATTCTGCTTTTGCTTTTCTGTGTCTGAAAAAATCTTAGCCCTGGGGGAACCAACTTTGGGATCCTCTCAGGGAGGCTGGGGGAGCCTTTCCTTCCTCCTGAGTTTGCTTTCCTCTCCTCAGGGGAATTCGTGTTTCTTTTTTAAAGGCATGATTCCCTTACTTTTATAAGTTAGTCTCTCTCCTCTCTCTTACACCTTGCTTTGCCCTCTTCAGCCATAAATCCATTTTCTGTGGAAAAATGGGGCTCCGGAGTTGGCAAGATGCGGATGTGTCCCTGCACAGCCTTCCGCATAAGATGTAATGAAAGGCTGGCTGCCCAACAGGTCGTGTGTGTGTGTGTGTGTGTATGTGTGTGTGTGTGTGTGTGTGTTGGTGACCTCATGATTGTGAAACTTCTAGCATCCATAATTGACATCGGTGGTAAATTGCAACCCTCATCAGATTGTACAATTTTGTGAAAAAGAAGCAAATTGCCATGCATTGTGTTAAGCAGAAGAGGGGAAAAAGAAAGATGGCATTTCAAGTCATTGTTAAGTTTGGAACTGAATTTCTTTTTTTATTGTCTTGTTTAATATAGAGCATGCATGTGTGTGTCTGTCTGTCTGAGTTGCCATCCTTTGTTGGGGACATTTTCCCTCCAGCTCAGGGACTGCCATGATGAAAATGTCTAGCAATCAAATGGATAAAAGTTGAGCATATTCTCCAGGATTCTTTTCATTCTTTGGCCTTACATGTTCATTTTCTGAGCAATGGCAGATACCCTCTATGAAATATTAAGGCCTCTTACCTCACAGTGGCATCCTTGAATACTTGCCTTCTAGTATTTATTTGTTTCAGCAGATCTCCAAGGTGACTGCTGAAATCCCCCAAATATTCCAGAGATAAAAGGGCCCTTACTTATATATGGTAGGACTCCTCCTTTTGCCATGACGGGACTGTCTGGTTCAGACTCCTCTCCCTCTGCTTGTTGTGTTCATCTTAAAAAATGATTATAATAAGTCTTGTGATGGGGAGCAAATTAGCAGAAGAGTAGCAAGGTGGCTAGGGTAAACATCAGGGAAACTTTGATGCAGTCTTCTGTCTCAAGTTAACTTGCAGGTCACTGAAAGTGTGCAAGCCTCAGCTTCCTCTATATAAAACAGGGGCTGTCAAATTTTTTCTGTAAAGGGAAAGATAGTAGATATTTTGGGGTTTGGGGGCACTGTGGTCTCACAGCTACTTAACTCTGTCATTGTCATGCAAAAGCAGTTCCAGACAATATGTAAGTGAATGGGTGTGGCTGTGATCCAATAAAAATTCACCAGAACAGGCAAGGGACTGGACTTGGCTTGCAGGCCATAGTTGGCCAACCCTAGTCTAAAAAATTGGAGTAATAAATATTTCCCTGTTTTTCTTCCCCATGGGTTTATAAGGGGGAAATTAAATACTGTAGTGAAAGCACTTCGAAAAATACAAAGGAGAGATTTCTGCTTCTAGGTAAGATTGAGAAGTTTGAAGCATCCTGGTGATCCCAAGAAGAACAAGAAAAGCAAAGCCATGTAAAATATGCGCGCGCGTGCACACACACACACACACACACACACACGACATACACACAACGTTCTGTTTAAAAGCACCTGAGAGGCGTTGAAACAATGAGGACTGGGTGGGGAATGCTGAGATGTCAGGAAGGGGAGATGAGGAGGAGATGAGCAGACAGACCTGTAGCTACTGTATCCCTGGGGGCATTTCTGGTGCCAAGTGCTGGCAAGGGACTGGAAATCCAGGCTTTGCCTGGCTGGAGCATTGCTGCTCTGGGAAAGGAAAACTGGCAGAGCTTTTGCTGGTCTCCTCGGATGGGACTGGAGAGACAAAATGGGGAAGTCAGCTAAGTTTTCCCCTCAAGATGGTTGCTGAATTCTGAAGCTGCATGAACTAGGAGGTTGGAAGGCTAATCTGAAAGTCTCTAGGGGCACCTGGATGGCTCAGTCAGTTGAGCCTCTGACTCTTGATTTTGGCTCAAGTCATGATCTCAGGGTCATATGATTGAGCCCTCTGTTGGGCTCTGCATTGAGTGTGGAGCCTGCCTGACATTCTTTCTCTCCCTCTCTGCCCCTCCCCTGCTCGTGTGTGTGCTCTCTCTCTCTCAGAGAAAATAGGGGCACCTGGGTGGTTCAGTCAGTTAAGTGTCCCACTCTTGATTTCCTCTCTCTCTCCTCTCTCCTCCCTGCCCCTCCCCCATGCGCGCTCTCTCTCTTTTTCTCAAAATAAAGTTTAAAAAAAGTATTTAAATCACATAAAATAAAATAGTATGAAAAGAAAGCTTCTGAATGGCAGAAGGGACGTTGAGCAGTCATGGTGCTAAGAAGATAAAGAAAAGCATTCAAAACCTCCTTTGGGAAGTTGGGAGAGTGAACATACCAGGCTCTCAGTTGAAAGCCTTGGTGGGCCACGTCCTGGGAACAGGAGCAAACCGGGGAAAGTTTGGTGCCGTTCCCGTCCCTCATTGGCTCAGGTGTTCAACCTCCTCCTCCACCCCAGCTCCATCTGCCAACAGAAGAGAGAGCCATCTCCTGAGGAGGGCAACTTCATCAGAAGTCTCTTCAGTTGTTTTATAGTTTTAGTGGTGTCTAGTATCACTAAAAAATTATTGGGAATGCCAATTTTTTGGGAATGCCACCCAGAAAAACAAGAGAGAAACAGAAAATGTAAACAGACTCACAGGCGATCCAGAATTTGCCAGTTAGATTTAGCAAAAACAATTTTAATAACTGTGATTCATATGTTCGAGAAAATTTTTGAATGGGGAAAATAGGTGAAAAGATGGAAAATTTCAACAGAGAATTGGAATCTACAAAGACTCAAGTGGGCATTCTACTAGTGGGAAAATACCTGAAATAAGAATTCAGTGGAAAGAGCCTACATAGAAGAGGACAAAGAAGAGTGAATGGAAGGAAGGTTAATGGGAATTTTCCAAACTGAAGCACAGAAAAGGAAAAGTGGAACATACAAAATAGAACATAAGGGAAGTAGGATACCATGAAAGGTCTACTATACGTATAATTGGATTCTCAGAAGGCAACAGGGAGAGGGTGGGACAGAAGCAATATTTGAAGAGAAGATGGCTAAGAATTTTCCCCAAACTTATGAGAGCTAGCTACCCACAGATTCAAGAAGATGTGAAAATACAAAGAAAAAAACATAAGGTGCTGAATGGCTAACGATGTCGTTTAAAAACAGATGATTTAGGGGTTCCCCAGGTGGCTCAGTTGGTTAAGTGTCTGACTCTTGATCTCGGTTCAGGTCATGATCTCACGGTTCAAGAGTTGAGTTGAGCCCCGTGTCAGGCTGTGCTGATGCTGCCGAGCCTGCTTGGGATTCTGTCTCCCTCTCTCTGCTCCTCCCCTGGTCGCTCGCTGTCTCTCTCTAAATAAATAAATAAATAAATAAATAAATAAATAAATACCAAAAACTAAGTATTCACTGACATTTTCTTTTTTCTTTTTTTTTTTTTCAACGTTTATTTATTTTTGGGACAGAGAGAGACAGAGCATGAACAGGGAGGGGCAGAGAGAGAGGGAGACACAGAATCGGAAACAGGCTCCAGGCTCTGAGCCATCAGCCCAGAGCCTGACGCGGGGCTTGAACTCACGGACCACGAGATCGTGAGCTGGCTGAAGTCAGACGCTTAACCAACTGCGCCACCCAGGCGCCCCTGACATTTTATTTTTTATAAGAAAATTTTTTTTAACGTTTATTTATTTTTGAGAAGAGAGAGAGCATGAGTGGGGGAGGAGAAAGAAAGGGAGACACAGAATCTGAAACAGGCTCCAGGCTCTGAGCTGTCAGCACAGAGCCCGATGTGGGGCTCAAACTCACAGACCACAAGATCATGACCTGAACCAAAGTCGGACGCTTAACCGACTGAGTCACACAGGCGCCCCTCAATCCACTGACATTTTGGATTACTATTACTGGTGGATGAGACCCATTTACAGGATGAACCTCCAGCCTCAGGCTTAATGCGTTTGTTTCCCTAAACCCTGTCCTCCAACCAAACCTGTTTATTTTTTATCTCCCGAGTTTTCCTGCTTCTCTGTTTTTGTCAAGCACAACCCCTAACACCAGCCCTTGGCCATTTCCCACTTCTGGGCACCCTTACCTAGTCATGGTCATTGTTAACATTATCAAGACACAGTTTTAAGGTCAGACAAGAGCCATATCCGTTTGGGTGGGATATTAGTTACTAGGGCTGCTGTAACAAACGCCCCTGAACATGGTAACTTAAAGCAGCAGAAATGTATTCTCTCACAGTTCCAGAGGCCAGGAGTCTGAAATCAAGGGGACGGGGCCACACTCCCTCTGGAGTCTCTAGGGGGAGATCTGTGTCTTCCCTCTTCAGTTTCTGGCAGTTATCAGCATTGCTTGGTTTGGAACTGCAGCTCCCTGTGCTCTGTCTTCACATTGCTTCTGCTCTGTGTGTCTGTGCTATGTTCTGTGTGTCTGTCTCCAAACTCCCTCTGCGTCTCTCTCATAAAGACATATGTGATTGCATTTAGGGTCCACTTAGATAAACTCCTTTTCTCAGGATCTTAACTTAATCACATCTCACCATATAAGGTACTATATGCAGGTCCTGGGGATTAGAAGGGGGACATATCTTTTTGAGCTCATTAAACACAGTGATATTCTAGCAATAATAATATTAAGTGCTTAAAAATGATAGTGCATGCCAAGAACTTGCAAAGTACATTTCATGCATTATCTCATTTAGTTTTATACCAAGTATATAAGGTAGGAGCCATCATTACTACCTTTGTACAGATGAAAACTCTCAGGCTCAGAGAAATGAATACTTACCAAGGTCACCTGGCAGCTATGAATTGGGAGAGCCAAAATTTGAATCCAACCATTTGGGCTTTGGAGCTCCTTCATGTAACTGCTCTGAGTCAGTAGCCGGGTTTTCAGTTAGACTGCTTCCAGTAAATGGCTTTTAGACTGGGTACTTTCTAGCTCTAAAATCGTATGGTCCTCTGAGATTTTGTCAGAAAAAAACAAAAACACTTCAAACCTGTGTTATTTAGAGTATACAAATTTTAATGTGGCAGACAATGGAGAGAATTTGCTTATTATGCTCACAGAAGAAGAAGCCGATGTGAATTTGCTGTTGTGCATTTTGATATTTGCTGATGGTGGAGGTGTTCTGGAAGGAAAAATTATTCTGGACTCCCAGGCCAAGTCTATACCATCTGAGTGAATTGAGGTAATTGCTCAGATTATTTAGAGCCTGCCTGCCAGATAATTGAGGTAAATGGGGTTATTAATTTGAAGTAGCTAGGTAATTGGGTCTGCCTCCCTTCTATAATGTAAACATGGTCACATTGTGTAATTCTATAATTGGTTGAAAGCGTTCTCTCTATTCTTTCTCTTGAAGCACCTGCTATTGTCTGCAGCCTGGCCATTGGGTTACAGTGTATTAGATTATTACAGACAAACCCCAGTACATAGCTTGGGTTGCCTGGTGAAAAATGCATACATATATGTGTGTGTATTTATTTCTGTGTGTGTATGGTGTATATATTTTTAATTAAAAATGGGAATATAGGGAGTATTTTAAGGTTTGTTTATTTGTGATAATTCATGCGAGAGATTTACAGAAATGTGTGTGTCAAAGGTATCACCTTAGAGTCTATTTGAGGAGATGGTCTCTCCTTATTATAAGAGGTTTTTTTTCATTGAACCTTACTGTAATGTCTATATTGAAATCACCCAGGTAAGTTATCATGGCAGAGCCTAATCCTCATCAAAAATGGTCAAAGGAAAACTTGGTTCAGTTCATCAGCTTCTGCCTAAACGTTGCCTAATGGGATGTATGTTGTGGTTTTGCCATTGGATCAGAGACATTTGACTCGATCCAACGTATGCTTGCACTGGCCTGTGTTGTCGCTGTACCGGGCTGCCTGAAAGGCCTCCATGGGCCTTTTCAGATCCCTTTCCAAATGACTGACTAGTGTGTTCTTAGACTTCTCCAATTTATACTGGGGCCAAGCCTGCTTTGTCTGGCATTTTGTCTGAGAAGTCTGGCTATTCTAGAGTAGGGGCTGCCTTACAAAGGATAAGAAATTCTGGGGTGAGTGGGTGGGAGGGAGTGGACCAAGGTCACAGCTGCAGAGGCCACATGTCTCAGATGTTCTGAAACCTCCTGATTTTAAATATTCTTTCTGGCTTTAGACTGTACCTTCTGCATTTTGGCTTGGAAAAGGAGGCTTAAGAGATGGTCTGCTCATACGTCTTTCACATTTGTTATTTGTGTAACAGGCCTTTGATATGATACTTTCACCGAAGCCAAAAAAGGAGAAAACTGGGAAGAAAATTTCAGTTAAAAAAAATGTAATCCCCACCCAACCTCTGATTGAAATGTGAGGTTTTGATCTTGGCCAGTGGTGTTGGTGGTTGACATCACTGATCCGATTATTCTATTTCCTGCCTCACGTCGCTTGCCCAGATGTGATCCAGAGAGGATGAGGGCTGTTCAGACAAAAGTGGGCTCAGCAAATTCAGATGAAGTGTCCACCTGTGCCTCCTGAAGTCTTCCCTCTGGGCTGTGAGTTGATTTATAAACTTAATGGGCCTTGGGGGAAGAAAAAATGAAGAGGAATTTGTTCCTCAAATGAAAACCAAATATGGTTAAAAAAAAAAAAGCTGCATGCAACTTATCCTCCCAGCCTCCAGTAAATGTACGGATATCAAAACAACACTCATTAGATAAAAATCACATTGGAAAAAGAGAAATCGAGACGATTTTGGTGTTTTGCAGGGCCAGAAGAATCCACATAATTTACTTTCTCCGCAACGTATGTATTACATACTGCATTATCTGGTTGTATATAATATTTCACGTGTGATACCCGGATCATCTCTAAAACTAATAAACATTCAGACCAAAGCCATGTCCACATACAGTATTGAAATGAACCAATCATTTGGAAAGTTCACATTCTCAAAAATATCTTGGCTTTGGTTATCTGAGAAGAAAAGAATCACATTGAATTTGTTTCTTTGTTTGACAAACAACTAAAAGTTGCAGTAACAAAAAAAAAAAGTTAAACCTCTTTCAAAACCTATTAGCTATAAATCTTAGAGCTTACTTTTCTCCAGCATTTAAACAAACAATGGCCAACATTCCTATGGTAATGTGCTCACTCTTCGTCCTTTGTCTAACAAAGTCATTATAGAGATAATGGATAGCTACTCAGGCAAGGGAATTCTGGGCATGGACTAGAGTTTTTAAGAAAATTTTTAGGAGAATTCTGAGTATAGATTTAAGTTTGATTTTTAATTTTCACTCTTTTGACATATGGGAAAATGAAATCAGTCTTTCATAAGAATAAGGCTCTTCCTGTAAGAGTTTAGATGGCTGAAATACTTTGTGGACATTTCTTAGACTTTTCTGGTTTGTGAAGACTTACTTCATTTGGTAGAAGTCCTGGTTGGTAACGTTAGAGAATTTATGAAACTGAGCATTATATTTTCAGTGTTTCATCAGATTTTTGTATTTCCAATGTGCTTTAAAAAAACGTGAACAAACTCACTATACCTTTGTATAAAATAAGAGTAACTCTGGCCTTAGACACTCTCCAAAGGAAACTAAAGTTTATGGAAATTAGCTGTGGTTTTGAGAATTATTTTGGCGTCTTTGTGCTTTTAGTTTGTTGTGTATGCATCTGAGTTTTTAGTTACTGGAATCTGACATCTAAATAAGAGGCTGTTACTATGATATGTAAATAGAATGTATGGGTCGAAATGCTTGTCATTATGGATGTTGAAAGGACAATTTACGATTTACAAAGACGGAAAAGCTCAATAAAGATCTGTATTGAAGAGCTGGTGCAATAGGAAAGCTGATAGATGGGCTTCTTGTGGATGAACAGAATCAATGACAAGCGAAAGGAAAAATTCACTTCACTGGAAGGGAAAATGATTTCCAAATGTCAGCAAGGACGGTACTTTCTTCCTTCCCTGTGCCTTGGCCTGGGCTAAGGACCTGAGGCCCCGGCACCCTAACATGACTGGACTTGAATAATTCAGCAGGATGCTGTATTAATTAATACAGTAGAATGCATGCTGTATCGATCTATTTCCATGCCTCCTGCCTCCACTAGACCGTGTAAGCCCCTGTTGGCCAGGCACCTTGTCAGGCTGCTTTTTTTCCCTTCCTGGCACCTAGTACAAGCCTGGTACATGGTAGGCGCTCAAAAAATGTCCAATGAATTAAGTTTTAATGATAAAAAACTTCTTTTTGTAAGAATTATTTGTGTGTTCATCTTATTCTGCACATTTCAACCCACCATGAAATTAGTAGTTTAATTTTTGTTTCAGGCAGCGTTTGCCATTTTCAATCAGAAGGACTGAAACAAAAAAGTAAAATCTGATTTTAAATTCACAGAATTAAATAATGGGTGACATTTTTATTTTTCTGGGCTTTTTTTTTTTTTTGTAAGTTTGTAAAGCTTCTACTTCTGAACTTTGAGCTTAAAACTGCCCTGAGACTTCTGAGGCATCTTGTGTATTATAAAAGAAGGTATAATAATAACTGGTATTTATTGGGCATTTACTCTGTCTTAGGCATCTAACTCTTTCGGTTTCTATAAAGATTCTACCAGGCAAATACAGTTATTGTCCCCCCCTTTTTAAAAAAAAATTATTTATTTATTTTTAAGTTTATTTTGTTTAGAGAGAGAGAGGGAGGAGGGAGAGAACAGGTGGAGATGGGCAGAGAGACCGGGGAGACAGAGAATCCAAAGCAGGCTTCAGGCTCTGAGCTGTCAGCACAGAGCCCAGCCTGGGGCTTGAACCCACGAACTCTGAGATCATGACCTGACTGACTGAGCCACCCAGGCCCCCCTATTGTCCTTTTTTATGCTTAGGGAAACAGAGGCACGAAGAGATTTAAATGACTCACCCGATGTCTTTCAGCAAGTGGCCAAAGCCAGGGTCTGAGCCCAGGGAGTCTCCCTCCACATCTGCTTTCCTAACCACTAAGCTACACTGCCCCTGGGAGGGAGTGGCTGACCTGCACACAGTGTTTGTTGAACGGACTGAGTTGAACCAGACAGGCCCGTCCCTTGGTGGAGACATGGCATAACCCTGGGTAGAAGCAGTAAGTCATGTGTACTAGTGGAGACCATAAAACAAATGTGGTGAACTGTAAAAGATTAAAGAGCTAGTTTTCCTGTCATTCTCCCAGAAAGTTTCACACGTACTTGTCGAAGTTCTTATAGAGCTGGCATCTGCCAATTTGTAAACTTTTTATTGACTCATAATACACATAGAGTGTTTTGTTTTTATGAGGGAAGTGGTGCTTGAAACAGTTGACATCTCTGTGTCAGCCAGACATGACTGTGGCAGTTCTCAGAGTGTGGTCTGCGGACCCCGGGGAGCTCCTAAGGGCAAAACTCTTTTCAAAGTAATATTAAGATTTTTTTTTTTTTTTTGCTTTTTTTCAGTCTTATTCTCTCACAAGCGCACAATGGAGTTTTCCAGAGGCTACGTGATGTATGATGTATCACTAATTATGTGTGCTTGGATATACTGGTTTTAAAAATGTCTTAGTTTGGGGGCGCCTGGGGTAGCTCGTTCGGCTAAGCCTCCAACTTCGGCTCGGGTCATGATTTCGCGGTCCATGAGTTCGAGCCCCCGCGTCGGGCTCTGTGCTGACAGCTCAGAGCCTGGAGCCTGCTTCAGATTCTGTGTTTCCCTCTCTCTCTGCCCCTTCTCTGCTCATTCATTCTCTCTCTTTCTCTCTCTCTCAAAAAATAAATAAACATTAAGAAAATAATAAAATAAAAATGTCTTAGTTTTAAGTTTTCCAGTAAAATAAATATCAATAGATATAACCCACGTAAACAAACCTCTTAGGGAGTCCTCAACAATTTCTTCCGTGAAAAGCCATTCTGAGACCCTTTTTTCTGAGTTTGTTCAATAGATGGTGTTTACTGGTTGTTTTTTTTTTTTTAATAATAACTGTATTCCAAATACACCTGAGTTTGTAATCCCTTTCCAATGTGCAAGAAGTTGGGTAAGATGAAATTTGCCTTAGAAAGATAAACCATTCTTCTCTTTGAGCTACCTTGCATCTTTTAGGGTGCTCCCAAAGCCCTGAGCAACTTATTTCCTGAAAGAAAAGGTATTATTTCTACCTTGGTTCTCCAAAGATTGGGTCTTCATTCTAACTTGCTGAGCATTATTTGAGAAAGAACAGCCCCAGCTACTGTACTTGTTAATAAGGCAGCCCGCTGAGTGCCAGAATCCATTTTTTCTGTGTGATCAAAACTAAGCTGCATTTCTCCTTCCTGTCATTTCACCCACTCTGCTTCGAGGTTTTAAGAATTAGCTGTTCAAAGATTAAGTGCCCTTAATCAGTTCATCTTCCATTACAATGTAAAGTTTCTCTTGTGTTCAGCCGAGAACTTGATTTTCATTTGATATCTGCGATCACAGAATAGTAAGTGGATTCCCAGGAAATTTCATGAAGAGCAATGATAAATGCAGAGATGGGGTGGAGGTAGTGGGGGATGTTGAGCTAATTGATTAGTTTAGAATCTTCTAATTTCCATGAGGAATGGAGGAGCCCAATTTGTATTTCTCCTCCTTGGCATGTTATTCTCACAGATTGTCTGATGTTTCATTATCATCTTGACAGAACAGCTGATGTATAATTCTGTTGAGTAGTATATCCGTTGTGTTTTTGCCATGTGCATTTATTACTTCATGATTAGATTATTTTGTCTCTATTAGTTGATTATCTGAGAGCTGGAGGAGTGAGCTCAGAGGAGTGTACATCTCTGGGTCCTGAATTTTCAGTGCCTCTGGCCCTTTGAACACAGCGGATACCTCCTTCCCTGATGATAATATACTGGGCTTTGGGGACCATAAATGACTGGTGTTAATGTCTTCTGCTAATAAAACTTTTGTTGCAGAATGTTCTCTTATTCAGAATTTCCCTAATCCTTACATGCAGCCAGCTTCATTGCTCTCTGTCTGTCAACACTGGTTCTTCGTCTGGTTCCAGGGTTAATTTGCACGCTTGTCATCCTGGGGTTTTTGTTCCCCTGCTCCCAACCTGTTTATGGAGACTCTTCTCAGTGGATTTGAGAACTGCAGGCTAGGAGTGTGATGTGAGGATTTTAACATACACACGCAAAGCTCAGGCGGACAAATTGCGTTCATTCGCCAAATAAGCCTCTTTGGTGTCCCCCAGCCCCTAAAAATAACATCCGTCCTCCGAGTGGTAGTTAAAGAGAATCACCACAGAGCAAGCTTTTCTCACAAACGCACGCCACCAAAGCAAACTGGGATGGTTCCGTTCGGCTGTTTCTGCAGCTGTTCGCTAATCCCCGGTGCCCAAGTACGTGCGCGGGAAGGCTTGATGGCCTGGAGGCTCCCGTCACGGCGCGCAAAGTCTGGGGCTAGAGTGGGAGGCTTTGCTGGCTGCCAGTCTTCTTCTTCAGAGGAGCCAGGGATCCTGATGGGAACTACAAGGTGTAGAGGAAGAGACGGTTTTGCGGTCTTGTCCTTCCCAGTAACTGTGTAGTTACTCTGTCCTTTTTTTTTTTTAATCATTTATTCATTTGCGAAGTAGTTACTGAATTCTGATAATTAGCCAGGCAAAGAGGAGGCCAGTTGTGAGGAGAACAGAACGAGCAAGACGAAGTCCCTGCCTGCCCAGGAGAGACGCACCAGTAAACAAACTGTTACATTAACGAGAGTGCTAGATGGTGCCTTCAGATATGGAGGGAGGCCTTCGGCAGGCCTCTTCTAGAAAGCGTTGTGGAGGATGAGTAGGGACTTTTTTTTTTTTTTAATGTTTATTTATTTATTTTTGAGAGAGAGAGAGAAAGCGAGAGAAAGAGAGACAAAGAATCCCAAGCAGGCTCCACGATGAGCCCAATGTGGGGTTCAGTCTCACAACCCTGAGATCATGACCTGAACCAAAATCGAGAGTCAGGTGCTTAACTGACTGAGCCACCAGGCTCCCCATGAGTAGAGATTTTCTAAGCAGACAGGGAAGGAGCAGGAGGGGAAGAAGGAGAGGTCAGGACCCGGTATTCCTCTGTTCCTGCCACCATGCGGGCATTACTAATCAGTTGGGAACTATTTCATGGTGAGCTCACCCTCAGCCTAACAGTCTTTTTCAGAACATGGCTCCCAACAGCCTCTCTCACAATCCACCTCAAACTTGAATGAGCTAAGGAAGTAAATGGCCCTGGTTGTTCCCCTGCAGATCTGATTTTGTAGATCTGGGGCATAGCCTGGGGATATCCATTTTAAGCAGACCTGCTCTACCCTACCCCCAGGTGGCCCTGATACAGAGGTGCTCAGCAATAGTATTGAGAAATCGTTTTCTGGCAGTTGATCTCTTGATTACATGAGTACATTCCAGCAATATTATTTTCATTCATATCAGAAGCAAATTGAAATTCTAGGCTCAGATAATTATAGACAGTCTTTCCACCTACAAAGCATGTCATGTTGGAGTTTCAAAAATTGTGTAGGAATCAGGACAATTCTTTGCGGGGCTGCTCTGTGCCTTGTAGGTGTCTTGCTTGCCCGGCCTTCACCGGCGGTAGTGACCTCCCAGTCACAGTAGTAACTAATAGTGCCCCCTTTGAATTTCCAAAATGTTTCCTGAGGCAATACCATCCCCTGTGAGAACCACGGAGCCAGATGATGGGCCCTGGGTTTTTGGAAGGGGGAAGGTGTGCGAGCCTTGTGTTTTAGCCAGACCACTGGGCTGTTGGTGTAGACAGTGTGTAGCTGGGAGGCAGGATGGTAATCAGGAAGCCATAGGAGGCTGAGAGGGTGGCCATGGAAAGGAAGGAGGCTTAGAAAGGAGAGTCCCAAGGAAGAGACTTGACAAGATGCAGCAGCCAGTCGGATGTAGAGAGGAATGAGGGAGAGGGAGGTATCTGTTGTTGCCCAAGGTTTGAGTTTGGCCGCTCTTGGATGTGATGCTATGGGCCATGACAAAATGCAGGAGGCAGGGCAAGTGTTGGAAAGATGGCAGGCTTTTGTTCCAAACATGTTGAGTTCCAATTGCCTGTGGGATTTGCAGATGGAGATTTTTCTGAACCAGCTGCAGATGTGGGTCTGGAGCTCAGGAGATAGAGACTTAGGAGAGTTGGGCACATGGAATTCTCTGGAAGGAAATGGTGGTGGTGTCATGGAATGGATGAGATGTTGTTCAGGCTTGTAATTCCTCCTGGGCTAGTTAGGAGAGGGGGTCACAGAGGTTACACAGTGCTGGCCCTGCTGATGTTGGAGACTGTGTGCCTCTGTATTGTGATTCTCTCCAGCAGTACCCAAATAGTGTGGGGCCAGCAGGGGAGAAGCTTCAGTTCCCCATCTCATAAAATGAGTGTCCCTTCAAGCTCTAAATTCCCAACAGTATGGTTTCTGAATTGTCAAGAAATAATATATTAGGTATGCCTGGGTGGCTCAGTCAGTTGGGCGTCCAACTTCGACTCAGGTCATGATCTCACAGTTCATGAATTTGAGCCCCACATCGGGCTCTGTGCTTACAGCTTGGAGCCTGGAGCCTGCTTCGGATTCTGTGTCTCCCTCTTTCTCTCTCAAAAATAAATAAGCATTAAAAAAAAAAAAAGGAAGCAATATATTAGGCATGAACATAACCTAAATTTGATCTAAATTAGAATAGAATGGGGGGAAAAGTAAGATATCTCAGTAGCCTCAGAGGATGGGTGTCCTGGATATTTAGTTCATTCTCTTATGGGGCTCTTGGCCCTGCTCAGACAAATATTGTGTTCCTGGACCTCAGCACACATGTACAACCAGCTCACCAGGACTGTTCTAGAGGCCTGCCATCATAGTTGGAAACCTAGTTCAGAGCATCTGCTTATCTTAGGAGTCACTGATACCATTTTTAATTATAGAAGTTTTCTCTTTTTTTCTTTCCATTTTTTTCTTTTAAAAAAATTTTTTTGAAAGGGTTTTCAATGTAAAGATCAATGTAAATGTAAAGTGCATTCCTTTCTAAATATGCCATGGAACCCAAAGGCCTTAAAAATTTGGGAAGTGTTGACAAACATACAGCTTTACAACTTTAATGGACAGTAGTCCTCCTTATCCATGGTTTGCTCAAAGTCACCTGCAATCCAGAAGCAGATGATCCTTCTTCTGATGTATCGTTAGAAGGTCAGTAGCAGCCTAACATTACATCGTAGTGCCTATGCCATACATCTCACCCCATCTCATCATGAAGCCACTTTATCATCTCCCATCATCACAGGAAGGAGAAGGGCAGATACAGTATGATAAGATATTTTGAGAGAGAGACCACATGCATACAACTTTTACTATAGTAGATTGTTATAATTGTTCTATTTTATTATTAGGTATTGTTGTGACTCTCTTATTGTGCTGAATTTATAAATTAAACTTCATCATAGGTATGTATGTACAGGAAAAACATAGTATAGCTAGGGTTTGGTACTCTCCATGGTTTCACACATCCACTGGGGGTTTGGGAAAGTATCCCCCGCAGATAAGGGGCCACTACTGCAGTGAAAGAAAAACAAAATCGCAATGCACGTAACAGACTAAGGACTCATACCCATCTAATAGAAAATTGTATACAGATCAGTAAGAAAAAAGATAAGCTGCGTTATGGAAAAATGGGCAAATGGGATCTCGGCTGAAGAGTAAGAAATAAATAATTACATTTGTACGTATCATGTATAAAAATATTCTCACCTTATTACTAATTGTAGAAACTTAGAATAAAGCAACAGTGTCATTTTTCACCAACCAGATTGGTACTCTGGGGAAATAGGCATGGTCTCACTCCATGGATTGGTAAGACAGTTGTAGGGCAGTCAGGCAATTCCTATCAAATCTTGTGCCTGTGAGATGTGCGAACATGGGATTCTAGAAAAGCATTAAAAATGATTACCATTAGGAGAACAGAGGTGAACGAGGAAGCTTTCTTATGGCGGCACCCCACGCCCCCCCCCCCCCACCCAACTAGGGGAAATGCACACCAGGTATTGTAGAGGTCTGCCACGACACCGTTTTAATCTGGCTTTGACTTTTGTCCTCTGTCCCCCACCTCTGCACTGTGGGCAGGAAGTCCAGTGATGTGGAGAAGGTTGATAACAAGTTGTTTGCATTTGTCCAACTGAAATACATTGGCCCCCACTTTATCAGTGTCTTTGAATATCACTATTAACATTTAAATTTGAAAATTGGATTTGTTTTTAAACATTTGCTTTGTTTATTTTCTCGTGTCATACCCTGAAATTAAGCGAGTCTGATTTACGATGGTTATTTATAATCACTGCGTAGCTATCTTTATTTCTCTGGTTTTCCCATTATAGACTTCTGTGGCAGTAAACATGCTGTACACACTCATGGCTGTATTTTTTTTTTCCAATCAAGAAAATACACTATGAAATTTATGGAAGAAATAAACATTACATTTTGAAAAAAGGCTTCGTTTACCTACGTGTAATCATTTCAAGGAAAACACTGATCCAAGGAGTTGACTGATCTTAGGAAGGACTGCCAGGGGGGCATGCAGTTGTACAGAAACAGAGAGCGTGTTTTGGTTTTGAGGAGTTATTTTGTTCTGATCCTCCCGCACTCATTATAGTTTTGTGGTATGGTAAAAGAGCACTGGATTGAGAGTCCAGGGGTCTTTTATAGTCCTGATTCTGCCGCTAACTATATGCCTGTAGACAATTGTTTAATTCCTGTGGACATCACTTTACAATCGATGAAAACGAATGGACTAGTTTAGGTAATTAGGAAGACTTCATAGTTAAGGGCATAGGTTCTGAATGATTGGATTTGTGTCTTGGATTCACCACTTACTGGCTGGGCAACCTTGGGAAAGTACTCAACCTCTCTGATCGAGAGTTTTCCTCATCCTTAAAAAGGAGCTTATAGAGAGGTGGTTCGAGGATTAAATGAGGAAGTGTGTTAACACGCATAAAACAATGTCTTATGTAGAGCTTATGTTCAGGGGAAGTGAGCTGTCGCTATCATCATTAGTACTTCTGTAATACTTCTCTTATCTCGTCTTTAAGGGCTCTTTCAGTTGTAAAACCCTCTGAAACCATGATTCTCAGAAAAGCAATTCAAAGGCAGTATTTGAAGTCTAGAACACTACATGGGAAGAGGAGGACAGTGGGGGAAGAACAGGCAGATAAGCTGTCAGGTGGCCGCTGACCCCCCACAGCCTGCTTCCAGTTACATTTCTCACTTTCCATTTCCAGCTCTCACCCAACCCTCCCTGAGGCCGCCACCCGCGTGTGATCAGGGGTGGACAGACACTATCTGTGCAGCCTCCCCTTTCTCTGTGGTAGCTGAGGACAACTTCTGGGCTTTAAAATAAAATGTTTTTTTTGTTTTTTTTGTTTTTCACTTTAAATGTTACGCCTGAAATGCTTCCAAGTGGAGCTGCTGGCAGAGCAGGCCTGAAGTGGGAGGAGAATTTAGGGTAGGAGTCCTTGCCGGTGGTGGATAGTAGAGGAATTTAGGATGTGTGGGTGAGGAAGGGAAGTACAGGACTAGAATTACCCCTGGCTTTATGCCTCCTTCAAGAAATATTTTCTCTTTGCACATTTAACTTCACAAATTTGGGATGGATTCAAGACAGACACGGAGAGTGGTCAGGGCAGTGGTGACATATTCCTGTCCCATCTCCTGCTGGATGCCTTCCTCTTGGCCATCCCCTCGTCTGTCATCCGCCTTTTCCTGGTGCGCTGTGTGTTAAAGGCTCTAAATGTGTTCTCACCATGGTTCCACCTCTTTTCTCGATCCTCTCTTTTATTCTCTTGCTCTTTTTGGAGTGTGGTTTATGTATCTCACTGGGACCTCCTGCTGTCCTTCCTCTGGTTCCTCGTTACTTTTACGGATGGTGCTGTTTTCTAGAACTGGCTCCCTAGACTTTCCAGTCCCATCGCAGCGTGGGCCCTTCCCCCTTCCTCAATCTGCGATACCACGGAAGTCTGTGGTAGCGTCTGGTGCAAATCACAGAGGTAGGAACCCCTCAACATGCTTTTCACCTCACTTTCTTTTCTGAGTCCTGATGTTCTAGACCCATCTGGGGTTCACATTAAGAAATCAGTAGAAGTTAGGGGCGCCTGGGTGGCTCAGTTGGTTGAGCATCTGACTTCAGCTCAGGTCATGATCTCACAGCTTGTGGGTTCAAGCCCCGTGTCGGGCTCTGTGCTGACAGCTCAGAGCCTGGAGCCTGCTTCAGATTCTGTGTCTCCCTCTCTCTCTCTGCCCCACCCCTGCTTGCATGCTATCTCTCTCTCTCTCTCTCTCTCTCTCTCTCTCTCTCTCTCAGGAAATGAATAAACATTAAAAAACAAAAATTTAAAAAAAAAAAAGAAAGAAATAGAAGTTTAAACCAGCATTTAAAAGAGGGTTGCAGGGAAAAAAATATGTGGGTCTGTGGCTTAGGCTGAGAAATTAAAGTCATATGTGAAAACTAAATAATATTGATGTACAGCTGGAATGGTTTCAGACATAAGGATCCACTTGCGGACATAAAGACCTGTCATGCTCGGTGACAAGTTGGGAGATGATTAGGGTTATTATAATATTGACAATAATGATCATAGTGGTTCCCATATACAAAAGAGTTAAAGGTTCCAGGTCCAGTTCTACTGCGCTGTCTGCATTATCTCATTTAATCCTCATGCCGGCCGGCGTGGTTAACATCACTTTTGTATGATATAGCCAAAACTGAGGCCCATCAGGGCTTAGGGCTCACCTAAGTCATAAAGCTATTAAGGGGTGGCACTGAGAGTTTAAACTGAGAGTTTAAATAAAGGTGGGGTGATGGGCAAAATGGGTAAAGGGGAGAGGGAGACACAGGCTTCCCATTATGGAATGAGTAAGGCATGGGGATAAAAGGCACAGCACAGGGAATGCAGTCGATACTATTGTAATAGCAGTATGGTGACAGATGATGACTGCATTTTGTGGTGAGCACAGCATAATGCATAGAGTTGTCAAATCACTGGGTTGTACACCTGAAACTGATATAACATGGTGTGTCAACTATACTTCAATTTAAAAAATAATAATCGAATAGAAAATAAACCCAAGTAATTTGGCTCCAGAGAGTGAACCTTGGCCCCCACACCATCCATCTTCCTGCCTTAGCCAGATTTGATACATCACCAGCTTTCTACCCTATAATTCAATTCTAGATTTTTGTTTTCTATTTGCCTAATAGGATCTGCATCGTTTAGAAGTAGGACAAACTACACTGCAGTTATAACAAATAATACTACTTCTTGGGATACGTGAGAATTCTGAATATCACAAAGCCGCCCATCCTACCCCCAGTGAAACCAGGCAAGGAAGCACAGGAAGGGAGACAGCTCTGTTAAGTCCAAACACTAAGACCACACAAATGAGTTTATTAGGGGTATGAGGGAGAATTTGCATCTCCGGAATGTAACATAAATCATCCAGAAAGTCCAGTACAAAGCACTGCCAGGGACTCAGCAAAACACACCGGAGGGTCCACTGTCTATTGAGATTTCTGATCTGAATCATCTTAGCTGGGATGCCGGCTGGCTGGGGGCCTCTGGCACTTATTTCCAGTTTGGCCAGAGCAGTGATTCCCTGCTTGAGAGTTCCTGCATGGGGTAAAAGGTGTGACTCAGGAGGGCGTGCGATCTGCTGACAGAGTAAGAACAGAAAAATGTTGAGAACCCACTTGCTCCAGAGAGGTAAACACTTTGGAAGTGTGACTGTGTTACTAGAGATTCTCGAAGAGCAGGGATTTAAGGGTCTCAGGGACCAAAACATCAAACAGGAAGGCAGTACCAAGTTTTGCTTTCTTCCTCCAACTTGGAATAGTGACAGCTAGTGAAAAAAAATTTAGTATACGTGAAGGAAGATTACCCATTTGATCCCACACTATACATACTGTTGCAGCTTTCCCCCCCACTCCTTGGTGTTACAGGCTTATTTTGGGGAAAGAAGTGACCTTACTCATAATTGGAGCTAAAGGATGCTTAGTAATGAATTAAACTGACACCTTAATAAAGGTGGAGAAGGGAGCATGCTTTTTGGACTGAAAAAAAATGAGTCTAATTTAAAACAAAAGATTCTAGAACAGACCTGCCCCATAGAAATATAATGTGGGCCCTGGATGTAATTTAAAGTTTTCCAGTAAAAATTTCAAATGAAAAAATTAAAATAGGTAAATTCATTAGTAATTAGTAGGTAAATTAATTTCAGTATGTTTTATTTAACTCAGTATGTTCAAAATATTATCATCTCAACATGTAATCAATACCAGATTTGTATCGAGATATTTTATATTCTTTTTTTCATGTGAAGTCTTTGAAATTGTGTGTGTTTTACACTTAAAGCACATCTCTGTTCACACTAACCACATTTCAGGTGCTCAGCAGTGATGTGTGAAGGGAAGAAAGACAGGAGGGAGAAGGGTGTGGGAGGAAATGTTAGTGAAAACCTGAAGATGCCTTCTAAGCAAATAGATGCCTATCGCACCCTCTTTGGCAATCCCAAAGGCCACACTTCCTGGTGGTCCATTTCCATAAATTCTCACCGGCAAGTCAGGAAAATCTTTTCTCCTTCCTGGTTAAAATCCATCTTTCCCTTCTTGTGCCAACTGTTGTTGATAGACGACATGTTTCTGGATGTAAATAAAAACTCCCCCCCCCCCCCTTACATTTCTTTTCTATTTTATTATTCTGGAGAACCTTCCTTGGCCATTTACTCTCATGTAACTATTCTACTTGATCTCACCCTCCAGCTTTTCTCTTCCTCCACTGGAATCTGTGAGAAGGCAGCTGGAGGGACACACATGCGTGCATAGACCTCAGATACTATTTGGGACTCCATTTTTATAGTGGGAACCAAAATGCCTCTTAAAATTGGCCTCCTGAGGCATCATAGACCCCCATCTCTTCCATAGGCAAAAAATAAACCAGAGAGTGCTGATGACAATTTTGCATGCAAATTGGTTAGCAGAGCCCGGGGCTGCTCAACTTATGTGTACAATTTTCTATTTCCATGCACCAATTTGGGAGTTTGCGCATGAACGCAGTAATTGTTCATGCAAAGCTGAAAATGCAGGTGTGGAAGCCTTTTTTAGAGTAAGAGAACTGTCTGACCCCATTCTCATTTGAGTTTTGTTGAATCTTTCGTGATGTCATATGCATAAGTATTATTTATTAAAATACATTTCCAATATATGGAGCTTTTTGTAAGTTTTACGAATGTCTTTGTGACTGTACCACCGAACATATGGTATGTCTCCGCTACAGCGAGGACAAGGAGAGTCTACTGAGTTGAATTTGCTCGTGTGTCTGGGGGTAGTGCCTTTGAACCAACAAGTTGATTTCCTCTGTGGGTAGGAGTTGTACAAAGCCCACAGAGGATAGAATTTATTCTTGCCATAAGATCTTGAAACTATTCCTGCACATGGGGCATTTTTGTGCTTTCCAACAGTTTCCAGAGTGCATTGTTTTATATATTGTTTATATTACTATATTCGGAAATTTTAAAAAATTCTCCTAAGTAAAGAGTTTATTGATATACCAGTGTGAAACTCTATTACAGAGTTGAGATGCTTGTGATAATAACTCAAGGTAAACAGAAAGAGTAGTATTCCCTTGTGCTCTGCATAAATGCCAAACTGAAGTGTGCACGTACCCTCGGGGCACCATACTTTTTGGGAAATTTCTTTTTTTTCCATTTTGTTCTGCCTGGGGTTAAGATTCCCCGTCACTCCTTGTGTATAACTACAGACTTTGTCCTGTCATTATTTGGCCATCTCCGCAAAGTGGAATTTTTATATACTTCCTTTGTTTTCATTGTCATATCAACCCTTGATTTTTCCTCCAGGTCAGAGGTATGGATCCAACTCATTTTTAAAATTGCTACTTAATAGTCTATACTATTGGATGAGCCATAGTGTATTCATTCAGCCATTCTGCTCTTGATGGATTTCATCATGTGCACGTAGGGAAGGAATTAAAATGGCCCTCGGCTGTTTCAGACTTGAAAAAAGCACCATGTCCCTTCTTGTTCCGAAAGAGCTGACTGACCGCCTGGCTCTAATGGGACTGCCCCACGAGCTGGATGGGCGAGACCGTGTGTGGGGTGACAAGCCAGAGTCAGAATGTGTTTGCTCGCTCAGTGTGCTACCGTACATTTAAGGTGCCCCTTTGCTTTAGCCTCTTGGCTTTCAGCACACCTGAATGAGAAAGTACGAGAGCAATCACGCTTCTTAGTTGAAACTGAGAGTCCCCACAGCTCCTTGCAAAGATGCATTATTTTTCTGCTGTGCCTACTCTGAGAACTTGGCCACAGTGGCGTTATATTTTCAGTACTGATTACTTTTATACAGAGTCTTCAGACTTTATCATAGAAATCCATATAGGGTCCCATTTACATTCTAAACAGTTTCATTTCCATATTGTTTGTACATATTCATTAGTGGCTGGTCTTGGATGCAATCAGTTTATTGTACTCTCAGAATCAAAGAGAACTACCCGGAGTGTCAGCTCTCAGGATATCGTGCTCAATTAGGAAAATGGCATAAAATATTGACAAGTAGCTTCCCTTCTGCCTCATGCTAAGCTCTCCTTGGATTTGGCATGGACCAGTTTGAATAGAAATTCTGAAGACTCGGTGATCCTTTGCTTCTCCCCTTCACCATAAAAAGTATTTTTAAGCGTGTGATATATTTTATTAATACTCCAACTTCAGTTTCTAGCCGGTTGCTTTTAATATTTGAATACCCCACTGTGAAGTCCAAGCAGCTTGAGGCCTGGTGTTTCTGGAAAACCTTTCTTGATGAGTCTTAGCCTGTGTCTTCTCTGACAAAATGGACCAGTGAGATGAGCGGGAACACCGTCTTTTGGGTTTGATTAATGGGTACGGTCAATGGGAATTATTCAGCACTCTCCTTACAAAGTCCTAGACACTGAATTTTTTACAGTGTGATGTTGCATGTGTGTAATCCAGTGACTGCGTGTGATCCTTTGAAATGACAAGCAAGCCAATAACAACTTGATCTCCCCCTCTCCCTCCACCCTTCCCTTCACACACACCCCCACACATACACACAGACACACACGCACACACCCCTGTGGTCACAGCAGTCTGACAGTCTGATGCTTCACAGTCATTTGTGGTCTGGTGGCATGCACTTAAGAACTCATTTGATGAGGCCTTTGTTGCTTGGCCAACTCCTCCATGATTGGCCTGTAGAATCCTAGGTTTAAATAAGCTTTAAAAAGTGCTTTTAGTCGTACTGAGATTTTCCCCTTGACTTTATGCATGATTTAGGTAAGGTGTTAAGAGCTGTGTTTTATGAAAGCTGATTGGTGGTTGCCAGAGAGGGGAATAGGGAACTGCTTACCGGGTATGGGGTTCCCTTTTGGGGTGAGGAGAATGTTTTAGAAGCAGAGGTGATGGTTGTACAACATTGCGAACGTACTAAACGTCACTGAATTATTCACTTTAGAATGGTTGATTTTATGTTATGTGAATTTCACCTCAATTTTAAAAAAAAAGAATAAACAGTGTTTTAGTAGTGTGGTCTCCTGAGCCTGGCTATGTTTTATTTTTTTTTCTTAAGTTTCAGAAACATGAGTTTATGTGATAAGACAATGACAGAAATCTGAATTTGGAAAGCCTGAAAACGATAGTTGTAACTTATTCTTCAGATTTAGAAATGACACAGATAGAAGCCTTCGGGCTGCACACATTATTTTAAAAAATTGAATTCCTATTCTTTACCTATAAATAAAAAAAAAAAACCCCACATTTGAAAAATGATTGATATTAGTGTTTCGCTAAATTGGATCTACTGCAAAGCCCAGGCAGACTGATGTTATAGAAATAACGGCCTTCAAGGAACTTAAAAAAAAAAAAAAAAAAAAGAGGGAGAGATTTGGTTGAACAGTGTCATTATCAGCTTTACCTGTGAGGGAAATTACCCGGGGGAGATGGTGTCGGTCCTCTTGTGTTTCGCTCTCTGGTATTGACAGATCCATTAGCAGATGTAATTAGAAAAGCAGAGTTGGACTTTGAATAATTAGGTTAAAGTCACAGATGATTGCTGAGCAAAATAATAGAAGCTGTTGCAGTTCAGCGTGCCGTTGCCTGCCGTACAGAGGAGAGAAATGAGTGGTGGCTTGCTGTATGCCAGTGGTTTTGTTCTTGCCTTGGAACCTGGCACTTTCCCAGCAATAAAGTTTGAAGGAGCAAAGCCGTCCCTGTGGCTCTTCGGCAGATGTCTGCAGGGCTTCGTGTCCGGGGAATAAGTGGGGCTGCGGAATGTTTTTGCTAAACAAAACATAGTCATAGCAAAAACAAAATCTCCTTCATCCCAGGAGTGTTAAGAAATGTGTGGTTTTGTGGATTAGGCCCCCCCTCCCCCGTTTTCATTCCCTTTTTTTTTTTTTTTAAGTCCAGGAATAATGGTTTATTTATTTATATGGAGTTATTTTCTGAAAGGAAAACAGAACACTTATTCTAAAAGACCTTGGGCTCTCATGCCACCCAAAATACCTTTCTGGCAGTGCTTTCTATATTTTGATATTTTTTTTTAATCAAAAGCCTGTTATTGGTAATTGAGTGAGGAAAAAAAAATATTTCCAAGGAATTCAAAATGTAATTATATAGTTCCCAAAAAATTATATAGTTCTAAACATTTTGTTCATCTTTACATCAGTGTAGAGGAGAGAAGAATTGGGAAATAGAGGGCTGTGTCAAATACCTGCAGGTGTATCCTCGAAAACTGATACAAATAGTGATGATGTGGGAGTGAACGGAATCACAAGCTCTTCAGTATGTGACCGAGGCTTACAGCGTGCCTTGACAACGCTATGATCAGGGATAGGAAGGAGTAGGGGGCATCTATCCCCCTACATTTATCAAATGCCCCATCCAGTCTGCAACCTACCATGCCTTGGCTTTGGGCCATATGGACTTGGAAATAAAATGAGAATTACTTGCCAAATCTAAAGATTAGGAGAGTTTCTATGAAAACCAAGATTTCTGAGTTCTTGAAGGTAAGAATGAGAAGTTTTGGCACCATTGGGCCCACATTCCCATTGGCAATAAGCAGGCTGAAAGGCAGGATACTGCCCTCTGGGTGAGAGGGGGCTTCAGTATCCATTGTTCCTCCCATGGCTGTGTCTCTTGTTTGTTTGTCCATCTGGGCCCTGGCCTTGCGATCTGCCCCAGGCCCTCTACCAGGTCACGAGATAAGAGCCAGCCCCCACCCAGGCTAGTGGGAGAAGCCAGCTGGAGAACTGGGCTTTGTACAGCAGTGGCATCCAAGTCCTTGTGTGGGATGAAGACACGGCTCCCTGAGTGGGAGCACCGGGGCGTCCAGCCTGGTCCTCAGGTTTGCAGACTGACCGCAGTAGATAAAAAAGACTTTGGAACTTGACAGATTGGAAAGTGGAGAGAGAGGAAAGTATGATCTTCAGATGGACATTGGGCCCTAACAGTGGCATTTCCTCAGACTGGAGTAACATTGGCCAAGGAAGCATCATCAGTGCCCCTCATCTTCAGAATATGAAGGATTATAATTAGAAATTTCAATTTATGATGAGGTGGCTTATGGGTTCAGTCCTGGAGTGGCCTCATAAAAGCCCAGGAAGTCAAAGTAACTTCAGGTAACGGATGCTGTTTTCTTTATAGCTCTCCACTAGGAAAGAGGGAACCCATTGTCCCCAGACATACTTCTTAGAATACCCCTTTTCTCTCCTATGACTGTGCAGGCATCTCTTCCCTGGAATGCCCCTGAATGTCTCCCAGGGACAGTCAGAACAGGCAGAATCCTTTCTAATCCCTGGGATGGGCAGAAGACTGGGACCCTCAAAGACAGCAGTGATTTTTATTCGGTCATAGTGGCAACAGATTATTTTCTTGCCTCTCTATCCATCTCTCCACCCACTCGCACGTGTGGGTATTCCGTATTCCCATTTTGGCTCTAGGTTAGGGGAACTCTTTCGGTTTGCACTGCAGACATTTATTATATTATCCAGTATCACCTTTTAATTAGGAACTGGTACGTTACTCTTCAAACTGAAATAATGAAATCATTGCATTTTAATGCTGGAAGTTCCTTTCAGAATTGCCTCTCCAGGGTCTTCATTTTATAAACAACAGACCCAGGAGATGGGGTGGGAGTTAGATGACTTGTCCAAGGTTACATAATTTGTAAACGAAGTCAGGCAAATCTCACAAAACAAAAATAATGGAGAGGTTATCCGGGTGGGTGGGGTGAGAAAGAGACCAAGAGGCTACAATTGGTATGTCCATCCACACAGAGAAGTCATTCCTTTCTTTATTTTTCTAGCAATAATAGTGGGGCATTGGTCAGTTTATAAGAACTAGGGTTTTTCTGAAGGTTAAGGTTCAAACAGAAACAAGAAATTAAGGCCTTTAATCATATTTACAATAAGAGCCTGGTTTTATTTTATTGCGATGAGATTGTTGAGATTAATTTTTATTTGTTTTTTAACCATGAAGCTAAACTTACTTGGACAGCATGCATACCAAAAATTAAAGCCATAAAATTGTTGAGTTTTGACAAGAGATACATCTTTAGATTTTAAGATAAAAATTTTAAAGATACTATGTTTTATTCAGGAAGCATTTAACTATAAAGTGGTTGATCGCCCAATGTTTTGAGTGCACTGATTTGCAAGCCTGGAGGGTAAGGGGTGTGGGTGGAAATGGGAAACAATTTAGTGGCCCAGCACTGTACTGTCATCACCAGCCTCAGTTGACCTATATCCCTGACCAACTCCCCACCCACCACTGCCAGCACCACTGAGAATGATACTTTGGAGCTTTATCCGTTACACACACATCATCCCGTTTGATTCTTACAGCCGCTGTACGATGTCATTATCTCCATTTTTTAAACAAGGAAACCGTGTGTTCACATGCCCAGGATTATCGCCAGGGAGGAATGTAGCTAGAATCCCAAATTTTCCAAACGTACGGACTGCTTTTATTTCTTTTTATTAGAGCGTGATGCGTAAGGGGGAACAAATACATAAATTATCAGAATCTTAGTAAAGGCTTATTTTATTACAGCAGTAAGAGCTTGAAATACTTGGCGCGTTCACAAAACACCACACTGTGGAGACTGGCTGAGTGGGAGGGTCTCATACTGGTTGACTCACAGATGCTCTTCCTACACACTCTTATCAGAGAGGAGGGGAGCTTAGTGCTGCCTAGCATTTTGGGGTTTGATCGCTGTCGTGAAGTTACCCACCCCAAAAGGCCTGCCCTCCTACCAAAAGTCCATTACGTTTTGCAGACGAAACCACAGGCATCTGTGCCACACACGGTTATGCTCGTTCAGTTCCGTTGCTTTGTAATCTCTTGATAGCAGAAGAAACCTGCCCCTGTTCCCTTGACACCCTACATAACAGACCTGCTCCTGTCATCTGCAGGGCCCAGGAGAAAAAGTGCAAGACATGTTGGGCCTGAGCCAGCACTAGGGTGAGGCGAGGGAGGCAACATTTTTATTTTAAAAAATTTGTTTAATGTTTATTTATTTTTGAGAGAGAGAGAGAGACAGAGTGCGAGTGGGGGAGGAGCAGGGAGAGAGGGAGACACAGAATCTGAAGCAGGCTCCAGGCTCTGACCGTCAGCACAGAGCCCGATGTGAGGCTCAAACTCACGAACTGCAAGTTCATGACCTGAGCTGAGGTCAGACGCTTAACCGACTGAGCCACCCAGGCGCCCCGAGAGGCAACATTTTTTTAAAAAGACAAGATCAGTAACAGTGTGGTGCTAAGCCGTATTGGAGCTTGAGGCAAAAGAAAAAATCAATAATACTGATCCTGTATTTATTAAAATTTTGGATATTTTGTTTGTTGTAGACTTCCTGCATGAATTTTCACTTTGTAACATATTGCATTAAATTTTTATTGATCTTTCTTACTGAGTTTTTGGTGCCCCCTAAATTTTGCAGCTGTGGGGGTGTCTCCCTGCCCTCCCTTGGGCTTGCGGATGCACACATTGGGGCACCATCCACCCTTGCTACAGATTGGAGAAGCCTGTCCAATCCCCCGAAGTGGGCCCTGGGCTCTAAGGGCAGAGAATTCCAGGGTCTTGGCTGTGGGAAGTTGGGCTATGGATGACAGGTGGGTACGTGTCCCTAGGTCCACTGTTTCCTTGCCCTCAGAGAGGAGAGGAGAGTAGTTGGAGGAGGGCCAAAGGAACCCTCTGGACAGTAGCTCTCAGCCTCAGAGTCTCTTGGAGGGCTTGGGAAGGTACAGATCACTCAGACTCTGATTCAGCAGGTCTGAGGTGGGGCCCCAAAGTCTCCATTTCTAATGTGCTCCTCCGTGCTGCTGCTGGTGGGTCAAGGAGCACACTTTAGAGCAGGGATCCACTGTGGGGGTCTCCTTGCCTGGGTCTAAGAAGTTGCTTGACAGATTTCTGTGCGTGGAATTCATATTTCTGTGCGCGGAGTTCAGAGGGGCTCAGCGTTCTTTACCAGACTTGTCTTCAGATCTTTGGTCGAGCAGCATGTCCAGAATGTACCGTTCAAGGGAAAAGATGTCATACTTTTCTGCTTTCCTGGCCAATCTTCGCTTTGTCACTGTTATTAATGAAGGTTTCTCCAGGATGCTGGGCACTGCTTTAGAGTGAATCATTGCTATAGATTTTTTTTCCTGTAAATTTCTTGCATGATGTATGGAAATGAGAGCTACAGTGGCTGATGTTAAGTAGTGTTCTTAAGTACCCCTAGATTTGTTTTTAAGATTGTGTTTTAAAATAACACATTATTTTAAAAAATACATAAGAACTTTCAGATAATGTTTTTACATATAAATCAGAAAATTTTAAATGTCTTATCAACCCTCCACCCAATGACCCTGATGGATGGTAGCAGTACCTACTGCAAGTACAAAAGAAAGTAAAAGCCACCTTTCCATCCTTCCCTCTATTCTCCAGCCCTTTTCTCCAATATTCATATTTTTGTGATTTCTTTCAGAAAAAAAATTTTATTCTAAAAAAGATTATCTCTCTATTTTTATACAAGACTAGCATAGGATAAACACTTGACACCTTGCCTCTTAACTTAATAATTTATCTCGGACACATTGCCATCAGCACATAACAGATTTACCTTAATCTTGTTAAATAGCCCATAGGATTCATCACTGGGTGTCCCAGTGTTTATTTAGCCAGCTCGCCAATGAAGAACTACTTGGTTCCACGTTTTTGCTATGTGAACATATCTGTAGTATCTTTGTCCATAAAGCCTGAAAAACATCTAGGAGTCCAGCCGTAGATGCAGTATCCAGTAGTGGGGTTGTTGGACAAAGGGTGTGTGTACTTTTAGGTTGGAAGGCAAGCATCATATTCCCCTTCAAAAAAGTTTACCCGATCAACCATGATGAGCATGCCTGTTTCCCCGACATTCTTGCCCACAATGGATAACATAGAAGTAAAAAGCAAAAAGTCTATTATTCCAATAGCAATATTAGTAGAAATAAACTTGTTAAGTGTACAATATCTATGTGAAGAAAACTTTAATAAGTGCCTGAAGGACCCCAAAGAAGTCTTGAATAAACAAAAATTATGCCTTGTTCTTGGATGGAAACTTGTAATATGATGAAAATATCCATTCTCCCTCAGTTAAGCTATAATTTGAACATGATCCAAAAATAATATCACTAGGAGTTGGTTGTTTTTTTTTTTGGAAGGAAGGTTTGATGAGCTGATTTAAAAGATGATTTAGAAAAAAAAAAATAACAGACAAGAAGATTCAGAAACTAAATAGGAAGATAAGAAGTTTCAGGAAATAGCCTGACCAGATATTAAAATGTAACGTTAAAATTGTTAAAATAGGTAAGTAGAGGACAATCGTAAACTTGAATATATTCAGCAATATAATATATGATAAAGGTAGCATCTCAAACTAATGGGAAAAAATGGATAAACATGGGGGGGTAGAATATTGAATTCATATTGAATAAATTCCAAACTGGATCAAAGATTCATATCCAAAAAATGAAATATGTAGTAGCAGGAGAATCATTTTGTAATACCAGATGTCTCTGCTCTGATACAAAACTCAGAAGTCATTGAAGACAAGATTGAGAAATTCCACTTCATTAAAAAAAAAAATTCCTCATGACAAGACCCACTTTATGCAAAGTCAAAAAACGAACAATAAATTGGGAACAATATTTGCAAGTGATATCACAAATAAGAACGAAATCTCCTAATATATAAAGAGTTTCTACAAACCTATAGAAAAAAGGACCAATAACCCAATAGAAAACTAAGGCAAAGATTATAGTTAACAGAAAAGGCAACACAGACAGTATTTAAAACATGACATGTTCAATAAAAAAAAAAAATACAAATTACATAATGAGAGAAATACAGATTACCACCACAGGGATCATTTTTTCACTATGAGATTTGCCAGGGCATGGAAAAAGAAATACCTTTGTACATCACTGGGTGGGGGGAAGTGGTAAATCCATGTTACCCTGTGGAAGAAATCTGGCAATATCTGAGAAAATTACAGTGCATTTATCTTTGGTCTAGCAAATTCCTAGGTATGGAATTCCTAGGTATGATGTATTATGCATGAGCACATGTGAAATTACGTAGGAGCGTAATTTTCGTCAGCATTACTTATAAAAGCAAAAGTTTGATTAATCTGTGGTACATCATACAAAGGAACACTGTTCATCTGTAAGAGGATGAAGAAGAATTCTGTGTGCTACTACTGAATGCTTTCTAAGCAAAGTATACTGTCAATTGATAAAAATTAATAAAAAATGAAATGTGTAACACTGTGCTACCATTTGTATAAAAAGAGAGGGAGACATATAGACTTTACTTGTGTATGAATTCAGCAATTGTTAATGTGTATACAAAAAATGAATAATACTGATTGCCTTTAGGGAGAAAGCCTGAAGGGGGGGACCGGGCTGGGGTGTATACTTTTAATTGTGTATATGCTTACAGCTTTTGATTTTTGAATCTTACCTGTCCTTCTCAAAGAATTGTTTTAAATCCAAATCTTAAAATAATTCCGTAGGTGAAAAATACTTGTTTTGATATTCATAATTCTAATGTTGAGTTAATGTGAGTGTTTTTTCAAATATTGACTAGCTTTTTGTGTCTAATTTTAGGCAATTGCCTATTCATATTTTTCCTCCTCCCTCCCTCCCTCCCTCCCTTCCTTCCTTCCTTCCTTCCTTCCTTCCTCCCTTCTCCCTTTTCCTTTCTTTCTTTCTTTCTTTCTTTCTTTCTTTCTTTCTTTCTTTCTTTCTTTTTTCTTTCTTTCTTTCTCTTTCTCTTTCTTTCTTTCTTTTTCTTTCTTTCTTTTTTTTTCTTTCTTTCTCTTTCTTTCTTTCTTTCTTTCTTTCTTTCTTTCTTTCTTTCTTTCTTTCTTTCTTCCTGTAGTTTCTTTGCAAATTAAGGAAGTTACCTCTTTGTCTTAAGTGTCACAGAAATTTGTTCCAGTTTGTCTTCTGACTTTGTTAATACTGCTTTTTGCCACCTGGAAATTTTATATTTGCGTGCAATTTCATTTTTTTCCTCCTCCTCTTTTTCTTTTCTTTTCTTTTCTTTTCTTTTCTTTTCTTTTCTTTTCTTTTCTTATTTTTGGAGGGGATGGAAATGACTCTTCCAATGTGACCTCTGAGAAGACTGACTTCTAGGTTTAAGACATCCAGTCAGCAATGCCTTGAGAGGAGTTGGGAAATAACCTGCTGCTTTAAGTTCTCTTTGAAGGCAGTAGTTAAGACAGGAATAAACTCGCTCTTAGCAAGAGGTGACCTGGAGGTCTCTGCAAGGGCAAGGGGAGAGGGACTTGGGTGGGGGAGAGCGGGCAGTTTTGTTGGGTCCCTGATGAGCCTCTCCTCTCTCCATCTACAGCAGAGCTCCCGCGGTCCTCAGCAGTGAGGCTGGCCTCCCTGCACGACCTGCCCGCCCAGCTCCTGGAACTGTATCAGCAAGGCTTCTCACTAGTGGCCCTGCACCCCTTTGTGCAGCCAACCCACGAGCGGGAGAAAACACCCCTAGAGCACATCTTCAGGGCCATCCTGATCAAGAAAACTGATAGGTAAGTCTTCTGAGGGTCAATGGTTAGCTTAGCATTACGAG
Organism: Acinonyx jubatus; assembly: GCF_027475565.1. Lineage (NCBI taxonomy): Eukaryota > Metazoa > Chordata > Mammalia > Carnivora > Felidae > Acinonyx > Acinonyx jubatus. The sequence goes on along the minus strand of NC_069384.1, from coordinate 131,552,957 downwards.
GCTGTTGCGTGTTGAATCGAGGAGGGAAAGTGAGAAGATGAGGGGTGGAGAATATATTTGAAATTTGCATGACGTTCTCAGGGCCTCTGCTCTCTGACAGGTAAGGCAAAGTGTTAGACAACCAGAGAGGAGTTTCATAGTGTCCTGTGACTGTCCACGCCTGACTCCGTATCACATCCTGTCCCCCCTTTAATTTATTGGATTACACTCCACTAGAAAAATGCCTCCTCTGAAGAGGTGTACTCCCAGAATGATGTAGCTGGTAAAAACATCATACTATTAATCTCAAATGCATGGCTGCAAAACACAGTATTTTTTTTTTAAGTTTATTTATTTGTAGGGGCGCCTGGGTGGCTCTGTTGGTTCAGTGTCTGACTGTTGTTTTTGGCTCAGGTAATGATCTCGCAGTTTGTGAATTCCAGCCCTACGTCAGGTTCTGTGCTAACAGCGTGGAGCCTGCTTCAGATTCTCTCTCTCCCTCTCTGTCTCTGCTCCTCCCCGGCTTACTCTCTCTGTCTCTCTCTCTCTCAAAAATAAATAAATTTTTTAAAAAGTTTGTTTGTTTATTTACTTATTTATTTATTTTGAGAGAGACGGAGACAGCAAGAGTTGGGGGGGTGGAGGGGGCAGAGAGAGAGAGAGAAAATCTCAAGCAGGGCTCAAACCACGAAGCCATGAGATCATGACCTGAGCTGAAACCAAGTGCCAGATGCTTAACCAACTGAGCCACCCAGGCTCCCCAAAATTATTTTTTTAGAGGCTATATGCAAACTTAATATCTTCCTCAAAACTGTAGAGATATTGGATATTTTAAACTTACCATAAGTTCTGTCAGTCACTAGGGAGGAGAAACAAAAGCCACTTGAGTGAAGTGCTGTGATTGATTTGGTCTTCATTTTGATTTTCAAGACTTTGAGGATGTTTTCCAGTATGGCTTGCCCAGCTGAATGCTTATTCTTATACTCTTATTGGGTCTAATTAGGCAAAGAGAGGTTGAGGTTGGTTTCTCAAAAGGAGCAGTATTAATTTTAAGTGATTTTTTGTTTTTAACAACAAAGGTGGGATAGTAAACACGTTATGTTTTTGTGCTTCATTGTGAAATAAAGTCTGGCGAGAGGAATGAGATCTGTCCTTTGGCCAACTATCATGGGAGGAATGATGACATGAGGTATAGTTTAAAAAGCGAGAGGGCAGAGTGACTGCTTCTCTTTCTCTCCGCCTGGAAGATAGACACCTGGCTAGTGAGCTCACCAAGGCCAGCTGTGAGGCAGAGGGCTGAGTGACTAAGATGGGCTCCTCCTTCCTGGCCAGTAGAGTTCATTTCTTCATGGCTGATCAAGCTCTGGGCTCTTAGTCGGAGTCAACATGCATTAGAGTTTGAAGTGAGAGATGGCAGGCACCTTTGCTAATGTCCAGAATTACCATGGTTTGTGTAGAGTAAAACTTCTCTCAAGTCTGTCTTTTCTGAGTATTGGTTTCTTTATGTCAATTTGCTGTATATCTGGGTCAGTCACAAGAGAGCGTTGTTCTGGGAGCCATAGTGGTTTTAGGTTCCACCGACACATAGGATATGCCTGATTATTTATAGGTCCCTTGTACCAAGTGTTCACTGTGTGCCGGGCTTTATAGGTGTCATTTCATTCCCGTAAGCAGCCTTTGAAACAGGTACTTTTTTTCTTTCCTTTTAACGGTAAGGAAGCTGAGGCCCAGGCGTTGACTTCTTTGTCAAGGTCACACAAATGGCAGCAAGCAGAGCTCTGACTGGTCCCAGGCAGGCTGACTCCCAGACCTGCATCTGAACCCTGATGTGAAGTACCTGAGGTGTTCCTGCACCCAGGATTCTTGTGGACAACTCCTTCCCAACAAAAGTGGGGAAGATACCTTTGATTTTTAGATGAAGTAATTTCATCATTCCACCTTCCTCCATTTTTACTACTCAATAATCTCAAAGAAGTCAGAATTTCAGAAAGGAAACAAAATAAAACCAACCTACCATGTACCTTCCAGGTTACACAAGGCACACACTGGGCATCAGTGTTTCTGTTCCTTACCTCATGCCACTGGCCTTGATGTTTAGAGGGGAAAGTCCACTTTGGCCAGGTCACAAGAGCATCTCTCTTGTGTAATTCCACTGTCGGGGATTTGCCATGAAGTCAGCACATCATAAATGAATTTGACTCTAAATGTGAAGATATGTTTTTTTTTTCCTGCTGTGGAGTACTGCCTCTCAAACTTTGATGTGCCTCCTGTGAATCTCCAGGGATATTGTTCAAGTGCAGGTCTGGAGGTGGGCCTGGGACTCTGCATTTCTTTCTCTTTTTTTTTAATGTTTATTTATTTTTGAGAGAGAGAGAGAGAGAGAGAGAGAGAGAGAGAGAGAGACAGAGCATGAGCCAGGGAGGGGCAGAGAGAGAGAGAGAGAGAGAATCTGAAGCAGGCTCCAGGCTCCAGGCTCTGAGCCGTCAGCACAGAATCTGACGCGGGGCTCAAACTCACAAACCACAAGATCATGACCTGAGCCGAATTCGGACGCTTAACTGCTTAAGCCGACCGAGCCACCCAGGCGCCCTGAGACTGCATTTCTAACACATTCCTAGATGGTATCGATGCTGCTAGTCCATAGATCACACTTACAGCAGCAAGGGTTAGAGGACCTGACTAATTCTTGTCCCACTCCATGCCTGACAGTCACCTGTATTCCTGGGGATTGCCCCTTCACTGCCAGGGAGAGTTTTGAGAACTGGAAAAGATGAGAAGGAACATGCTTGTGGTTGGAGGGCCTGTGCTCTATGCTGACCTGGCTGTCAGTGAGTGCTGTAGTGTCAGGGGCACATTTGTAGATTTTTCTGGTACTAAATGATTTGCAAGGCCCGAACTTACTCTCAATTATCTGATCAGATGAAGTGGGTGAGAAAGCTCCTCTTAAGGATGAAGAACCCTCACTTTTGGGAATAGTCCATTATCAGCCAGTGGTGGAGCTGAAGTGTTCAAGAGGGGTTTTTTTACTTCCACTGAGGACAGTCCCTGAGCTAATGAACTTACTTTCCAGAAAAGGAAAATGGGTCAAGCTATTAAGAAGAATGAGACACGGGTGTGCTTGAGGGTTTTTAAGTAAGAGAAGATGGCATTCTCCTTGGGTTCGAGTTCACTCTGGTCTACAGTGCCTGGACCACCTGCCTGGATGACTTTAAGGAACATTCCAGGTTCTTAACAAGCAGAATCAGAGCAAGAAATTCCTTGGATAACTTTGTGCTGCATCTTTGAAGCTGCTCCCACCCCCACCCTGTCGTGTTTGTTTTTTTAAAGGAAATTGCTAAAGCCATGGTAATGACAGTGGTAATTTGCCATTCTCTTGGCAAAAATGACAGAATCTCCCCCACATCCATTCCCCATTAGTATTGGGTGGGAGCAGTGGGGGTGAGAAGCAGGATCATTATAGGATATCATTTTAAAGGACAGGCATTTTCTCATAACAAACACAATAACCATGTGTGTTTGCAACTGAGAAAAGACACCACACTATTAAAAACAAACAAACAGGGGCGCCTGGGTAGCTCCATCGGCTAAGTGTCCCCTAGACTCTTGATTTCAGCTCAGGTCACGATCTCAGGGTTCATGAGACTGAACTCTGCTCAGGCTCTGTGCTGGCAGCCCAGAGCCTGCTTAGGATATTCTCTCTCTCTCTCTCTCTCTCTCTCTCTCTCTCTCTCTCTGCCCCTCCCCCACTTGTGCTATAAACAAACAAACAAACAAAAACCAATGGAGCTTTTCCTGTACCAGTAGGGAGTTTATGTAGTAGAAATGAAACAAAGGAATTACATGATTAATCTTTAATAAAGACAGTTAAAATGATATTTTTCATAAAGTCTGCCAAAGTTCTGACAGCTGTAGATGCTGTTAAATGAAGTAATTTAGGTCTCAAAGATGAAGTAAATGCCTGGTTAATATTTTTTCTAAGTGGACCATCTTGATAGAGCTGTAGGTAAACTTTTTAGAGTACCATCAGTCCAAATCAAGTTCATTTGCAAGAATTACCATGGGATGACTACTTGAAACTTGGATATGAATCTTAATACGTTTGAAAGGTGAACATAATGTTTTTAGCAAATAACTGGCCTTTGGGATCTGCAGCCAGACCAGGAAAAAGAATAGAACCATGCAAGCTTGCACTCATTTCACTCCCTCACTCCCTCATTCATTTGCAAACACTCACTGAACACGTATTCTTTGTAAGGTTTTTTCCTAGGAGCTCCACTTGGTGGGGAGGTAGAAGGTGCGAGGTTCAACTGGACACGGAGCTTGCCTTCCAGATACCTGCGATTTAACTGAGAAAATAGGGGGCACCTGGGTGGCTCAGTCAGTTAAGTGTCCCAACTCTTGGTTTCAGTTCAGGTCATGATCTCATAGTCTGTGAGTTCAAGCCCCACATCAGGTTCCAGGCTGACAGCACAGGGCCTGCTTGGGATTCTCTCTCTCCCCCCTTCTTTCTCTCTTTCTCTCTCTCTCTCTCTCAAAATAAATAAATACACTTAAAAAGCAACTGAGAAAATAAGGCATGCCATGGGAGTTTGGAAAAAGAAGTCACCTCCTGCTGGAAAGGAAACCAAGGAAGTGTTTCTGGAAGAAGGAGCTTTTAACGTAGTCCTGATTTCTTTGGGGCAAAAATAGGAGTAATGTGCAAGAGGTAGAGGAATGTATTTAAATCTTATAATGAAATGTTTTCTCGTGGAGTTTGGATAATTTGTGAGCATTGACAGTCTAACTGGATCATTAATGAGTTTTTCCAAAGGCTCAGCACAGTAGTATTTCTCTGAGCCCTATACCATTTTGACAAACCTTACTTAAATCCATGGAAGATTGCCTGATCTTTTTTCTTGAAAATTCTGATAACCACCCTTTCATTTTAAGATGTCAGGCCAACCCATACACCTAAGTACAAATTGTTCTTGATCCTAGGTGTGTTGAATTTACTTTGAAAACTGACTCAAGAATGAATAGCTGAATACAGAATATTTAATGAATAAGTAGAAAGAGAATTTGTACTCTTTCCCAAAGCTCTTTCTTTGGAACACTTAGTGATTTTTAACGGACGGTATAGTTAGTATAGTTTCATTCACTGAATTCTAAATACAGTTAAGTTGTCCTTCAATTTTTGGGGGCAGCTTTCCTTAGAATGAGTTGCCAAAGATCTCAAAACTTGCTGGCTAAGAGAAGTCACTTATTACAATGTCACTTCTGGTATTTCGTGAATATGGGTTTAATTCTGGGTCATTTTATGGTTGTAGACATGAGTACAAAAACACATTGTGCTGCCCCATTTTTCAGCTGCTGAATTGTCATTGTTCACACGTAGAGCCATGATTGAAGCCATTTGGGTCCAGGTCCCCTGGGATCTTGCCTTATATGGTACAGAGGACCACAAACATTGGTGAATTCTGTCCACATTCATCAGGTGCCCTTTGGTCTAGGGTGAGGGGCTGGGGCACACAGCCAGGCGCCGCTAATGCAAAGGGTGGGATTCGGAAACCCTTGTGGAGGGTGGAAAATGCATATAATCAACACTGCCCTTAGGAAAAAAAAAAAAAAAGGAAACTACCTTTGAGAATCTCTATCAGCCCACGAAGTAATACTGGAGCATTTCTCTACCTGATCTGTGCATGTTTTCCTGCAGGACTAGACTAGATGGGTTTCTCCTACAGTGAACCCCATGGGGAAGTAAGTTGGTTCCGTGTAGAAGGAGCCTTCGTTAGAATCACACCTGGGGACAGGGGGGTGAGGTGCTTGCACCTGCAGAGGCAGAGGCGTTTGTGGGAACCCGGGTGGAGGGAAAGGTCTCCGCGCCTCGCCTCCCGGCTCACATCCATTCTGGGACACATCTGCCTGTTGAGAACAATTGGGCCGTTTTAAGTGGTAAACAGGCCTGTCCTTCAGTCAGATTTCTCTGAGATAAACGTGTGAGATAATAGCTTCACTATGCAAAGATGGCTCTAAAGAGCTCTCAAAAAACTTCTCTGCTGGGCTGGGAGTTGTCAGATATATATGCAAATTATGTGAATGCCCAGCTAAATCAATAGGTCTTGGTTTTCACCTCTCACCCGGAATTTATTAATGGAGGTGCTTTAGAAAAGGAGGCTCTGTGGCTCCCATTTGCTCTGGGTCTGGAATGATGGGTGGATTTAAATTTTTTTTTTTAATTTATTTTTAAGAGAGAGACAGAGTGTGAGCAGGGGAGGAGCAGAGAAAGAGGGAGACACAGAATCTGAAGCAGCCTCCAGGCTCTGAGCTGTCAGCGCAGAACCCACTGCCGGCCTCAAACTCACAAACTGTGAGATCATGACCTGAGCCGAAGTCGGATGCTTAAACCACTGAGCCACCCAGGCGCCCTGATGGGTGGATTTGAACAGGGAAACAAGTGGTGAGATAGGTCTCCCAGGCAGGCGGACTGGTTCTGGAAGAGCCAGAACCCAGAAAAGCAGACCGGGGGTGGTGTGGGGTGACCAGAGCACGAGGTCAGAGGGAAGCAGGGAGAAGAGGCATGAGAAGCACAAGGGCCTGGATCAGGAGGCTTCCAACAGCTGCGCTAAGAAGTTTGAATTTACCCTGAGGTCCGTGGGGAACCGTTGCAATAGTTTTGTTTTATTTTGTTTTGTTTTGTTTTGTTTTGTTTTGGAGGAGCAACCCTTAGAGTCGTGCTGAGTTTTCAAAGTGTAAGAGGCGAAGGAAAAGAAAACTAAGAAAAAAGAAAAAAAAAAAAAACCTAAGAGGGAGAAAAAAGGAGGCTGTCAGTTATGGAGGGAGCCGGATGGTAACTGAAGTAGGCTGAGATGGATGGGAGATGTGTCTGATGGGAGGAAATAGTGGATTTTAACATTTAGCTGAAAAGGGAGAGCATGAGGGTAGAGGAAGAATCGAGATACGAGTGCAGTTTTGACTCTGAGTGACCTGGAGGGGTAACTGGAGGAGGGGGGCATGGGGACGAGGAAGGGCTGTGTCTTCGTGGGGTTTCCCAGAAACAGATCCTGAGAGGATCAAGGAAGTGTTCCCAGGAAGCCTCGGTTAGAAGTGGGGACGCGGGACTGGGAAGGGAAGGAAGCCTGCAAGAGTACGATGTCAACCTTGGCCTGATTCGGCAGGAAGCAGCGAGTGTACCTTGAGGCTGGGGAAGCGGCTTCCGTACTCCTGCACCGAGGAGCCCTTTGCCGGGAGCCACCCTAGACACTTCCAGATCCAGGGCACATCCCGGAGAGGCAGTCACGATAGCCAAGGAAGACCTGGAACGTGCAGATCCTGGGGGGACGCACAGAACCAAGAGGGGCTTTGGGGGGCATCCGGGTGCGTATGGGCAGCTTCCACCGCAGAAGGAATGTGAATGGCATCAGTTAGGTCGCGTCGTGCTTGCGGGCAGTTGCCGGTGGCAGGATGTCCACTGGCAGGTGTGTGCCGGGCGGTCAGGAGCCAGGAGAGAAGTCTGAGCTGAGTGAGGTCATGGGAGGCTGTGTGAGGCCGCGGGAAGCCCATGAGGATGGGCCCACTGCTGCGTCGCTGACTGAGCCCAGCCTGTCGTGGTCCCCATTCCCTACACCAGATGCCTCTGGTAATTCTTAGAAAAGACGCAGTGGCTTGCCGAAAGCCGCGCTAAGTGAGCTGCTCTGTTCCAAATTGACCATATGCTTGGAGTCTGAGAAGTTTTTCCTCTCAGACCGCATCAGCAAGCTGTACTCCCAAGTACTTACGAGCAGCCCAGATTGCTGGATGAGTCAGCTCTGGCCGCCCAGTGTCAAGTGATGCAGTGAGAAATGATACTTTTGGCTTTTTGCTGTTTTATTTCCAGGAAAGCAAATATCAGAAAGTGTCCAGCCTTTACCCCTTACTCCTTGTTGGGGGCTGGGAATCTGAAATCCTGAAGACTGACTTTTTTTTTTTTTTTCCCCTAAGATAGGGCTAGCAAACTGAGATGCCTCCAGGGGCCAGGATCTTGGGTTGGGGCTCCTGGGTATCAGAGAACCACTGCCTCACTCTGCCCTGTTGTTGCCAGGTGTCACCAGATCTTGTCCGTTTTGTTAAGAAAAGCCAGAAATCTGGATTTTTACATGAAAACTTCCCTTTTTTCCAAGATTGCCTCACTTTTCCAAAATACAGGCATACCTTGCTTTATTGCGCTTCTCAGATACTACATGTTTTACAGATTCAAGGTTTGTGGCACTCCTGTGTCACGCAAGTCTGTCGGTGCCATTTTCCCCAACAGCTGCTCACTTCATGGCTCGGTGTCACAGTTCAGTATTTCTTGCAATATTTCACACTTTTTCATTACCACTATATTTGTTATCATAGACTGTGGTCAGTGATCTTCGACGTTACTGTTGTGATTGTTTCGGGACACCACAAAACACACTCATGTAATAAGACAGTGAACTTAATAGATCAAGGTGTGAACTGGCTGCCCCACCAACCAGCCATTCCCCCATCTCTGTCCCTCTCTTGGAGCCCCCCCCTATTCCTGGAGACACAGCAGTATTGAAATCAGGCCAGTTAATAACTCTGCAATGGCCTCTAAGTGTTCATGTGAAAGGAAGGGTCACACATCTCTCACTTTTAATCAAAAACTAGAAATGAGGAAGCTGAAGAAGCCATGTTGAAAGCCAACATAGACTGAAAACTAGACCTAACTAACACACAGTGAGCCAAGCTGTGAATGCGAAGGAAAGTTCTTGAAGGAAATTAGAAGTGCTGCTCCAGGGACCACATGAATGATAAGAAAGAGAAACAGCTTCATTGCTGCTAAGGAGAAAGTCTCAGTGGTTTGGAGAGAAGAGCAAACCACCCACAACATTCCCTCAAGGCAAAGTCTAATCCAGAGCAAGGTCCTAACTCTCTTCCATTCTATGAGGGATGAGAGGTGAGGAAGCTGCAGGGGAAAAGTTTGAAGCCAGCAGAGATTGGTTCATGAGGTTTAAGGAAAGAAGCCTCCTCCTTAGCAGAAGGCGGCAAGATGAAGCAGCAGGTGCTGATGGAGAAACTGCAGCAAGTGACCCAGAAGATGTGGCTGAGACAGTGCATGAAGGTGACTACAATAAACAGATTTTCAGTGGAGACAAAGCAACATTCTATTAGAAGAAGATGCCAACTAGGACTTTCATAGCTGGAAAGAAGTCATTGCCGGGCATCCAAGCTTCAAAGGACAGACTGACTCTCTTGTTAGGAGCTAATATAGCCAGTGACCTTAGGTTGAGGCCAATGCTCATGGAAAATTCTGAATATCCTAGGTCCCTTAAGAACTATGCTAAATCTACTCTGCCTGTGCTCTGTACATGGAACACCAAAGCCTGGATGATAGCTCATCTGTTTTCAACATGGTTTACCAAATATTTTAAGCCCACTACTGAGACCCATTGCTGAGAATAAAAGATTCCTTTCAAAATATTACTGCTCATTGACAATGCACCTGGTCATTCAAGACCTCCGATGGAGACGTACAATGAGATTAATGTTGTGTCTGTGCCTGCTAACAACATCCATTCTGCAGCCCATGGATCAAGAAGGAATTTCGACTTTCGTGTCTTATTATGTAACAAATACATTTTGTAAGGCTCTGGCTGCCATAGATAGTGATTCCCCTGATGGATCTGGGCAAAACCAATGGAAAACATTCTGGAAAGGATTCACCATTCTAGATGCCCTTAAGAGCATTTGTGATTCATGGAAACAGATCAGAATATCAATTAACAGGAATTTGGAAGAAGTTGATTCTAGTACTCATGGATGACTTTGAGAGTTTCAAGACTTCAGTGGGGGAAGTCACTGCAGATGTGATGGAAACAGCAAGAGAACTAGAATTAGAAGTGGAGTCTAAAACTGTGACTGAATGGCTGCAATCTCATGATAAAACTAACGGATGGGAACTTGCTTCTTATGGATGAGCAAAGAAAGTGGTTTTTTGAGATGGAAACTTCTCCTGGTGTAGATGCTGGGAAGAGTGTTGAAATAACAACAAAGGACTTGGAATACCACATAAACTTAGTTGATAAAGCAGCAGCAGGGTTTGAGGGGATTGACTCTGATTTGAAAGAAGTTCTGTGGGTAAAATACTATCAAACAGCATCAGCACATGCTACAGAGAAATCATTTGTGAAAGAACAAGTCAATGGATGTGATAAATGTCATTGTTATCTTATTTTAAGAAATTGCCACTGTCACCTAACTTTCAGCAACCACCCCCCCCCCCCCCCCCCCGGCCAGTCAGCAACCATCAACATGGAGGCAAGACCTTCCACCAGCAAAAAGATTAGGACTAACTGAAAGATTAGGACCATCAGATGAGGGTCAGCATTGTCTAGCAGTAAGTATTTTTAATTAAGGTATTTTGTGTTTTTAAACGTAATGATATTGTACACTTAATGAACTACAGTATAGTGTCAGCATAACTTTGCTATGCAAAAAATTCATTTGACTTGCTTTATTGCACGAGTTACTTTATTGCAGTGGTCTGAAACCAAATCTGCAGTATCTCCAAGGTATGCCTATAACGTTGTGCAGCCCTCACCCACCCCACTGGCTGCCATCTTACAATCTTTCAGATTTCTGTATGATGCTTCTTTCAGTGGAGTTAATCATTCACCCTTTGAGCTGCCTAGTCTCCCTTTCACACCCAGCAATCATCAGACTTCTCAGACCCTCTTGTTACCATTTCTGTATGTCTGCCCACCTCCTCTCCCCCTTGTTAAATCTTCTTTCATCTTTGGATTCCCATTACTTAGAGTGCCAGGTGGTGAGTAGGTGTTGCTCAATAGAATTTTCCTGAATTGAGTAGAATAAAACTATGCCCTGGAATTTTGCTACCATCATTCACTAAAAGACCATAAATTCACTGCAAAATGGATCTGTCTTCGGTTTACATATTTACCATACCAAAAGTGCATCTTGATAATGTAGCCACACAACATGGACCCCAAGTAATGGATCCCTCTCTCTCTCTCTCTCTCTCTCTCTCTCTCTCTCTCACACACACACACACACACACACACATCCTTTCATTGCCCAAATAAAAGTGATTTGCCACAAGGGTATATGTATGTTATTTTTTGTTCTTCTTTTTTTCTTTTTAAAAATATCCAAAGGATGGCCTTCAAAGGAAAGGAAATCTTTGTGGACCTTAAGTGGAGTACAAATGTATTACATTGCCTTTTTTTTTTATAGCCCACAAGATAACATGAGCATTTTCTTTGGCATTTGCAAAGGGCAAAATTGGGAAAGTACAAAATTATACTGGAACTAAAAAGAAAGTTCTTTTAAAAATTATAATCGAAAGTGTCCTCTTTAAGTGGCCTTATGTCTCTTCATGTCTAATTTCTACCAATTACTTTGACTCTTGGGAGTATTATAGGGTTTCTAGAAAGAGGTTTCATAATTAAACGAAATACACAGGGGGTGGTAGCCTACAGGGGTGTGCCCTAGAAAATGCTCCCACACGAGGCTGAGGTTCAGCCCTGAAGCGTGCTGATTGTTGGAATCACACGTGGGGAAGAAAAGTAACGCTGGGCTTAGCGGTGATTGACATGTGTTACTGTGGTGGGGAAACCACAGCAGCTGGTTTATTCCCTGACAGCAGAAATTGAGGAAGGTGAATTCAAAGTTCTTTTCTTAAATCAGAGCAGGGAATACGAAGGTGTTTGTTTAGCATGGAGGTCGTTATTTTAGATTCAGATATAGAAAGGGCCCCCACTCTGTGCTCGCAGCTGCCCCTCATTGTTGGCGTGGTATCAGCCTTCATCAGTTTTCTCAAGCTTCCTGAGGTATTTGGAGGACTTGATTAGCTCTCCTGGGCTGCCACTGTACCCCCCAAGGAGCTGTCCAGCATCACCGAAGACTGCCTTAATTTATTCCTCCTATTTCCCATCTCACTCTGGAGTGACACCCTTCTCTGGTGTGTTGAAGTATCAGGATTCACTGTTAATTATTGTGTTTGCACTTTCCAATCTAATATGCTGGTGTAAAGCCACATTCTCTTGGGGAAAGAGAGTTTTCTTCAATCCACACCCCTAATGGCTTGCCTAGTTACTCTTATTCTCCACCTCCAAAGTGTCGGCCTTTGTCCCGGTGGAGAGAACAAGGGAGACAGACATGCACTGTTCAGTGAGAACTCATTCCTCCCGCCCGCTCCCCATTTTATAGCTGTCCTTGATTGCCTGTGTTATTCCCCGTGTTTTATTTTTTATTTATTTATTTTTGTCTTCTCTGAGAGAATTAGCATACTAGTGATTTCCAGTTGTTCCCCAGTAGTTTAGAATGGCGGAGAATAGCAAACAGGTACCCAAAGCACAGAAACACAAGCACTAAATTTCTTTGAAATATCCTGTTGATCTTAAAGCTTATGCAAATACTAAAGTACCATGAAATGTCTGTATTTGTTTTAAAGTCAAATAAATAAAGCCCCCCTTCCCCACGGAACACACAATCTTTCAACAACAATGGAAGATTTATTCTGTGGCATTACAGGTGGGCTATACAGATAGTTACACACTATTTTGAAGGCCTTGTGCACACAATGTAGGTAATTGAGTTGCAGATACTTTTACTGAAGTGTTAGATTTTTATATGCCTATTGCATATTAAATTTGGGAACTCAGATTGTCTTACTTTAAATATTCCTGGCAGTCTTTTTTGTCTTTTCTCTTTGTCAATCAGACTTAAATTAGTTTGTGTGTGTTTTTCAAGCTGAGAAAGACATGGGCATTACCAGTGTTGCGTCCTGGAAAAAGGACTTAATTTTACATATTTAGCTATGAATTCAGCAGCAGGTGAGAAGTAACTGTCAGGTCCATATAAATATATTATTAGTGATTTCTGTGTTCTTAGGATTTTGATATAATGACTGTCTTTATATCTATATAACTGTCTCGTATAATTTTTTAAGTGTTTGAACGATGGAGCTCCATTTTACGATGGAGCTTTTATAGAGATAAAAGCTATAAATATGATTTAGTGGAGTACATCATTTCATTTGCCTTCCATTCATCAACCATGAGTTGGAACTGAAAGTGGCTCCAAAGTCTTTAAAAACCAAATTAGTAACTTGTATTCATACAACACCTGTTTTTGAGAGTCTGAGAGCACTTTTGCTTCACTCCTATATGTGTTAAGTCTTATAATCTATTCTCACTATGTCCTCATGACGGCTGTTTTTGTTGTTAGTATTTGTTGAAAACCTTATCGTGTGTTCAGTGGAGGTTTTAGACTTAATTCTGTTTTGTAGCTGAAAGGTACCATTTTCTTCCCTTATTCCCCACCTCCCATTTCATAGCCTAGGAAAATTAGCCTAAAGAAGGTATAAATGACTCCTTGGTATTGAAGTGTGGGGTGGGTGAGTGGGACTGTGGGGTGGGTGTGGGGCTTAATTCTATCTTGAGGCTCATGGCTCAGAAATACACCATCTTTCAGCTCAGGGGTCCTGGAGCTTACAGAAGAGTCCTCAGAGCATTCCCAGAATCCTCTGGGCTTTGCAACATTGTCAGTCCCATAGCTGGGCTCTGGGACCAGAGGCCTGGTTATCCCCAGACTAGTTTCAGGACATAGGGCTGACACTGCAAGCCATTTGGACCACCTTAGATGGCTCCATTCAGCAGACTGGCTGGGTCTTATCAGTTTCTGCACTAAAAAGTTCTGTGCAAATGGTTCTGAGGCCTTTAGTGAATTATTTTTCCTCTGTTTCCGAAAAATATAAAATAAAATTTAAAAAATGTATTTATTAGGTGTCTTGTATCTTCTAAGGTAGTAGCCTTTGTTAGAATGAGATGAGCACAATCCCTGCTCTGGGGGGTGGGTGGCATTTATAACAATGCCCAACTTGTTGAAATTTTTATTTTCAAACTTTTATAGTTAAAATCCCCAAAATGGCTCTGTCAAGCAACCTGGATCTTATTAGGAACAAAAAGCCAACTTTCCTTGTGAAGAACATGTATACGTTTGCAAGTAATCGTTAATACGATCCATCATTTATGGTACCAGCCATAATAGCCACCATCTGTTAATTGCTGTGTCTGGTCAGAGCTCTTGTTCATTGATTCAGGATATACATTACCTTTACTCCTGAAAGCCAAGACAAAGAAGCCAAGGCTCAGAGTGGTGACTTGTCCAGAGTCACACTTTTGAGAGAGTCCTGGTAGATAGTCCTGCCAGAGTCCTGGCAGAGGAGCCAGGATTCACATCAGAATCGGTCTACTACTAGCGCTGCTCCTCCTCGGGTTTTTAACCGTTAGGGTTAGGGGTAAGGTAAGATTTCTCAGCCTTCATAGTGTCTCAACTATTGACAGTTTGGGCTGCAACCATCCTGTGCATTGTAGGCTATTTAGCAGTATCCGTGGCCTCTACCCACTAGGTGCCAGGAGCAATCACCAGCACCTCTACCCCCAGCCCTGCAGTTAATGACAGAATGTCTCCAGACATTACCGATGTCCTCAGACAGGCAAAACTACCCCCGGTTGAGAACCACCGGGTTAGTGTTAGAGCGTGAGGCAGGAAGTAGGAAGTCCACCTCTATTGTCTTCCGGACAGCTACCTTTTTCAACAGCATTTATTGCATTTACCTATATTTACATTGGAATGAAGCGGCACCTTTATTGTAGTTGGGACTTCTGTACATACCCTGGTTCGTTCCCGATTCTTTAGTTTCCGTGATCTCTTTATTGGTTTTTGTGCCATGCCATGCCATGCCATTTTGATTACAATCTGTCTGTAATGTATATTAATATTTATTAAGGCACTCTTCTTCTTTTCCAGAATCTTAGTAGCTTTTGCATGTTGATTTTTCCATATCAAGTCTAAAGTTATTTTCTCCAGCTCCCAGAGAATCCTTTTGAAATTGTAATTACATTTACATAATAATTTGAGGAGAGTTTCCACCATGTGTTTTGAAGAACGTAGAGTTCACTGTTATTGTTGGAAGTAAATTTTTATGTTAGAGCTTTGTGATAATTCTGAAACTTCTATGCACTATCTAAACCAGTATGACCAAAGCGGGGAACGTGCCCATGTTGAAGGAGTACTGAGGCTTCTGTGTATATTTATTTATGTTGAAAAATTAGGAGAGAAATGATGTGTTACTAATATTGAACATTCGGGTTGGAGGTGGTACCCTGACGGGGTACTGATGTCAGAGACTGCCTGTCTGCATGAAGCAGGAGGGGTCCTGAGGAAGGCCGGGTTAAGAAGAAGACTTCATTTGAAAACTCAATGAAGTGGTTTTGTGGATTATTTTTTGTGGATTATTTTAACTAATTAGCCCTCATGAAATGTACACATGGCTTAAAAAATTCCTATAATGCGATCGCAGATTGAGGAAAATACCAGGAACGTAAATATAAAATACTTCTCTCTCTCCTTCTTTCTGTCTTTGTCTCTCCTTTGTCCCTGTCTCTCTCTCTTTCTCACATACACTCACACCCACACACAGAGAAATGACCACACTGACCCATCTCTCACTGTTTGTAAGAGTTTTCTTAGTGAGATTAAAAAAAAAAAATCAATGCCCACCTATTCAGATCTGAGAGAAGATAGCCAAAGAAATTTGGAATCATCAAGAAGACATCTTGAAATATAGGTTTACTTCCACTATTGTTAACAGTGAATCTCATTTCAAGTGTATATTAAATCTTGAAATATCAGCTATTCATAGTATGAACTTACTATGATTATAATTTTATTTAAAAAAAATTTTTTTTCAATGTTTTTTATTTATTTTTGGGACAGAGAGAGGCAGAGCATGAACGGGGGAGGGGCAGAGAGAGAGGGAGACACAGAATCAGAAACAGGCTCCAGGCTCCGAGCCATCAGCCCAGAGCCTGACGCGGGGCTCGAACTCACGGACCGCGAGATCGTGACCTGGCTGAAGTCAGACGCTTAACCGACTGCGCCACCCAGGCGCCCCAGATAATTTTAAAATATTGTTCATTTCATTTGCTTCTCATCTCTTGAAACTTGTTTTGTAGGTATTGTTTTATAACATATGTAAGATGCTGGTATGGTAGTAGGCAGGAGTTTTGACTGACCTAGTTACGTGATCCAAAAGTTTGGAGACCACTGGCTCATGGAACTTCTGGGTCACTCGGATGGTTCCCAAAGCAGTTAGAGTTTTGCTACTCAAAGTGTAGTCCCAGTACCAGCAGTATTGGCATCACCTGGGAGCTCCTTGGAAATGCAGGTTCCCAGGCCCCATCCAGACCTGCTAAATGGGAATCTTCATTTTTTTAAATGTTTTTATTTATTTTTGAGAGAGAGAGAGAGAATGAGGGGGGGCTGCTGCAGAGAGAGATGGAGACACAGAATCCGAATTGGGCTCCAAGCTCTGAGCTGTCAGCACAGAACCCAAGGCGGGATTCCAACTTACAAGATCGTGACCTGAACCGAAGTCGAACGCTCAACCCATTGAGTCACCCAGGCGCCCCTGGAAGTCTTCATTTTAACAGGACCCCGGGGGGAGCTGTTTTCACATTAAAGTTTGAGAACAGAGTTAAGCTGTGCTTTCCTATTAGGTAGCTACTAGCCACATGTAGTGATGTAAATGTAAATTCATTAAAGTTAAATAAAATTAAAAACTCAGTTCCTTGGGTGCACTAGCCACATTTTAGGGGCTTGGTTGCAATATGTGGCTAGTGGCTACTATATTGGACAGTGCAGATATAGGACATTTCCATCATCTAATTCAGTTTGAGGGTGTAGATGGGAAGAAAAGAAGGAAACAATAAACAGACTTTAACATGGAAAATGTGCATTAAATGTAGACAAGAAGGGACTTCTTGTCACTCAACTGGACATGGCCCATGAGAGAGTCATGGAGAGCATTCAGATATTACTGTTAGTTTGATTTTCAGCTAATGTGACTTTTCTGAACTAGTAATATCAGGCAGACTTGTTTTTATTCAGTGTTACATTTGTGAGAAAATATTATTTGTGCATTAATACTGATATTAGTCCTTTCCACAACTTTCAGTGTAAATGAGGAGCCTTACTAAGGACCCCAGAGAAAGCAGGACCCTGCCCCAGATCCCATTCCTTGTGGTTCTTTTCTTTTCTGTAGCCCAGCCTGGGGGGATTGAAATTCTTTCACAGCTACATTATACAGGGACCAATGGGGTAAAGGCTGTTTGTTGTCCTGTTGCTTTCAAGATTAATGGTGAACTCCTTGGGTTGCGCAGTCACCGATGGTTTATCTACCAGAGAGCTGGCTCTGACTATAAACAGTGAGACGGGATGTGGCAAGATTTCTTAGAATAAACAGCAGTACTGAATAGTGAGATGCCCACAGTGACTTGCACGCACTTGGCAGTGCACAGCTCCCTTGGAGAGCGTGTGGTTAGAGTATCATTTGCACGCCCCCCCCCCCCATCATTTCCGGAATGTTCCCGGTGATACCAAACCCTTATCGACAGAAGTGGTGAATGTCTGTTGGTGAAAGAGGAAGATGAAATTAGAAGAAAAGGCAGTGACCCATCTATGAGTTCATTCTTCTCTTTCTTTCTACTTCCTGTTTCAGAACTCCCCTGATAGATTACATAGGTAGGTACTTTATTTAAAGATTTGCTAGGATTTGTTTACTTCCCCCGCCCCAAGCATTTCTTAAGCTTCACTATTAGGGGAAATTTTGACTCCAGTAGCTTCGTATTTTATTTTGGTAGATTTGATTTATTTTGCAAGGGGGAGGAGTCATAAAATAATCAGATATCTTTTCCCCCATTGTTCTGTGAGCATCTCTGGGAAGCAGCATCTGTTCCCCTCCTCTTCACCCCAACTACCACCGGTTGCGGAGATCAGGGAATACCTAAAATCTCTCTCCCACCCATCTACTCCCTCTGCAAAATCTTAGTTCAGTTCATTACTGCTCTTCTAAAATATTCTTCCCTTCTTTGTCCATCACACACAATGCCACCTGCTTAATCTTCTTAAAGTCTGTATTTTACTATCTTCTCTTATCTAAGACCATCCATGACTTGCCTTTCCCTCAAAATGAAGTCTAGCCCCCTCCTGCAGCAACACACCCCATCCTTTCTTTCCAACCATGGTTCTCACTTTTCTGCTGCCTACTGCAGACATGGCTCGAGTCCTTCCTAACAGCAGATTCATTCACCTGTTTGCTGGGGTCCTGTTTACTGGGCCCGCTGATTCCAATAGGCAGCCCTCACCTTCAAGCACCTTTTATCAAACTGACCTATTTATTATTTCCACCATATAACTCATGCTTTTTTCCATCAATATCCTTACTAATTTCTGTTCTCAGTGCCTGGAATAGCCTTTCATCCATTGTTCCACGACTAATTTCATACAGCTTCAGACTCCCCTGACAGAGTTCTTATTATTTACTTATTTATTTAACGTTTATTTATTTATTTTGAGAGAGATAGAGAGCATAAGCAGGGGAGAGGCAAAGAGAGAAGGGGAGACAGAGAGTCTGAAGCAGGCTCTGTGCCATCAGCAAAGAACCTGATGCAGGGCTTGAACTCACTAACTGTGAGATCATGACCTGAGCTGAAATCAAGAGTTGGACGCTCAGCTGGCTGAGGCACCCAGGCATCCCATGACTTCTTGCTTTTTAAAAAATTTCTTATTTCCTGATCCCTGACTCTGAAAGTAACTGAACTCCCATAGCACTTACGTTGTTATGTGGTTTGCATATAGTAAACAGCAGTATTGGGTAGTTAGATGCCCATAGACTGTAGGTTTCTTGAAGCAGGATCTAATTTAGTGCCTTACATGGGGTCTGTGGTCAAGAAGGTGATGAACAGATAAATGAATAATACATAGATCTTTTTATTGTCATTAGTTTTACATTAGCTAATGAAACTAGAAAAAGCCTTTTTTTTTCTTTCCTTGACAAATCTTCAGATCTGTAGTTCATTTCCCTCTCTACCACTACTTGAAAAAAAAAAAAAGTCATTCTGATTATTCTACTTGAACTTGGTATTGCCTTGGGGGAAATATCTTAAAAATCCTTCCTGTTTCCCAGACATAGAGAATTTGTTTCTGTCAACTGACATTTAGTAATTTTTTTCTAGTTGGAGAAGTGCCTAGTAGTCTAAATTTGAGTTTATCACCATTTCGTGCTGATTATTCCTAAATGAAGCAAAAATAGTTCTAGTGATGAACTGCACATTCTCTCTCCTTTCTTTCCATAACTCAAGTTCAGTCTGTTCTTAATGTCCTGGGAAAAGGAGATATTGTTTAAACGCATGGTCTTTGAAGTTATCTAAGGGATTTAAGAGTTGAAGTGAGATCTGTTACATGTTTATTATTGAAAAGTAGTGTGTATGGGGGTTCCTGGGTGGCTTGGTCAGTTGAGCATCCAACTCTTGATCTTAGCTCAGGTCTTGATCTCAGGGTCATAAGTTCCAGCCCCATGTTGGACTCTGTGCTGGGGTTGAAGCCTACTTAAAAAAAAAATAATAAAAAGGTAAAAGTAGTGTGTATGGTAGTTTTTATTCACATGTTTATTTTTATAACAGTTTTTGACTGTTTCAGATCTGCTCATGAAACCAAATGGGTATTTAATTAACTGCTTGGCACTTTGTCAGTAAAATTTGAAGACTAGCCCTTTTGCCTACATTAATTTTGAGTATTTAAAGTACTCATAGACATGGTCTTTTTCTTTACTTGCAAACATGTTTGTTTAATGGCTTAGCAAAAGGTTATGTCCCAGCCACTGTGGAGCTCACAGGGGCTGCGTGAATGCACTCACCAAGATCATGATGGTTTAGCCAGCATCATGGAAGGGAAGAATCTGTTAAGTCATTACAAGGAATGAAGTATCTGAATTGAGTATATGGGTTGGTTATTCTGATTATGATATAGTTAGATAATCTGCTCACTCTTATCTCTTCCCTGGCATCCAGCTTTCTGTGACTCAAATGGGAAGTTGTCTATGTAACTGAGAGGCTAGAGGCTGGTGGTCAAGAGGTCAAATTCAATCCCAAGATGTTGGCCAGCGTAACATTAAAAAATATTGACAGTTATGACTGATATAAAAACACGATTTAATGACTTCTTAAAAAAAGACAAAACTAGAAGTTTTGGCAGCCCTGGTCTGGAATCTCTAGTGATGGCTGGGATGTTAACTGCCCAGGTTACCATGGTTTCCACTATTCCCACTGTCTCCCCAATACTGTAGTGACACAGCACTCGCCTATTTAATGTCACTCCAGCACTGTGACTTCTCTCATGGGGGAGACAAGTTTTCTGCAACCACATTGCCCTCAGAAATGGCATTGTGAGAGGCGCCTGGGTTGGCTCAGTCAGTTAAGTGTCTGACTCTTGATTTCAGCTCAGATCATGATCTCCTGATTTGTGAGTTCAAAGTCCTGCATCGGGCTCTGCACTGACAGTGAGGATCCTGCTTGGAATCCTCTCTCTCCCTCTCTCTCTCTGCCCCTGCCCCGCCCACTCTCTCTGTCTCTCAAAAATAAATAAATGAACTTAAGAAAAATGTATTTTTAAAGAAGAAAAAGAAAAAAAAAAGAAATGTCATTGTGAGAGGACATCCAGTAGAATTCTGTGTCTGAATGAAAAGCAGAGAGAGCCTTGGTGGACATAAAGACCATTCCTATATCTTTTATATGAGAACAAAGTGTCTAGATTATGTGTTTCTGGTCAAAAATATCCTCTTCCACTCATTACCTGTGGGCCTTTAAGTTTGTATCCTGATTTGACCTTCTGATCCCCTGGCTGCCTGGGGAGTGACTGCACAACCCTGGGCAGATGTGATCATTGTAACAAGCACAGCTCTGATCTGCGCAGTTTTTATTATAGTTGATGTTTGCATGTAATGAGGTCAACACGACTCAGAGTAGGTGGTCTTTTCTTACGGTCCTAAACAACTCTGACATCTGTGGCCAGTTGTGCTGACGTCTGAGGTACTTCAGCATAGGGGCTCTTTGCTCCCCTGCCCTACAATTAGGAAAGGTTTGCGCACAAGTGCTCAGCATCTAAGTCTGCTTTTATGTGTTTGTTGTGCAAGCGTTTATTTAAAATTTTCTACTCACTTTTGGCCCACATCCCATTTATAAGGTGTCAAACAAGTGAAGGCTGTTTGGGATGATGAGAAAGTTCTGGAAATGGATGGTGGTGATGGTCGCCTGACATTGTGAATGTACTTAATGACACTGAAAGTACACGTAGAAATGGTTACAGTGGTAAATGTTATGTACATTAGCCACAATTAAAAAAAGAAGAAGTGAGGGGGGCAAGAAGCTGGATATACTTTTTGAGTTTTTCTGACCAAAAGAGGCATAGAGAAAAGTCCTCATTCTTATTTTACATTCCCTTAATCTCTGGTCTTTTTTTTTGGAAGGTTTGTTTTTCTCCGGAGTCTACATTATTGGTCTCTGCAAGTCATTCATTCTGTGTTTTCTCTTTCCACGGGCTTGTTCAGTTATTGCCCAGGGAAGATCTCTACGAGAGTGGCAGATACAACATACCCAGCCTGGGTGGTGGTTCTTCACTCTGACTGCACATTAGAATCACCTGGGAGTTTCCAAAGTCTCCTTGCCCAAGTCATACCCAAAACCAATTAATCCAAATTTATGAGAGCTCCCCAAGTGCTTCCAGTGTTGAATGCAGCCAGGGCTGAGGTTGTCTGCGCTGTAGGAAACCCCGTCTGATTAAAAGAGCCCATTCCAGTGCCTGAAGTCAGGGCACGTCAAAGGCCATTTTCCTTTTCTTCTCCATACCCAGTTGTTTCAGACATTGCCTTCATATGATTTGAAGGACCTCCGATATGAGAAGTAGGGTCAGGCAGCGGTGTAGGTTTAGTCTAGAGATGCTGACCCAGAGAATCAATATTAAAGAGTCAAAACAGGAAACACAAATACCCAAAAGTATAGAATGGCTTTTTTTCTCTTTATAAAAATAAATTTTATTTTGGAATCATTTTATATTTAACAGAAAAATTGCAAAGAAATCACAAATAATTCCCTTATACCCTTCATCAAGTTTCCCTAAGTGTTACTATCTTACATTACCATGGTGCATGTGTCAAAGCTAAGAAATTGACGCTGGTACATTACTGTTAACTAAAATGTGGATTTTATTTGGATTTCATCAGTTTTTCTATTCATGTTCTCTTTTAGTTATGGGACCCAGCCAGTTGTCATGTTATGATGGCTTTTTAAAACTTTGCTGGGCTGTGAAGTCTTAGCTACTTCTCCAGTGTCCTGAGCAGTCAAGGACCACCATGTGTATGTGCCTTGTTACCACTATGTTGCTACACTAAGAATTTGAATGCATTTTGTCTTATGTATTCTTGGCTTTTAGGGCATCACATCTCTGCCCAGTAGTATCCCTTTTATTCCTCTTCCTTTCAGAAAATCCCTTTGGAATGGAAATAACCCCCCCCACCAACTCTCCAATGCTGCATACAAGTGGGGGCCTCAAGATGTGACAGGGTTAGAGGTTTTTTCAGTTAATTTTTCCCCAGGAAGTTTTTGAGAAATGACCTAACAGCATGAAGATGTTTTTATTTTTTCAAGGGACCAAACTGTTCAGGACCCAAGTCAATGGATTAATTTGATAATCAACGCATTTTAATCACATATTAAATGTAAACAGATTTCTTTGCACTTTTTCTGTAGGATGGATTAAATCCTATTTCCCTTTGGGGATTTCAAGACTACTGGTAAATTGAAGAGAAGATTGTGCGTTTGTTAATTGAAGCAGTTGACAGGGTGGCCCATACCTTGCTCCTTGACATGCTTCCCTGGTTTGACTTTCAGGACAGATAGCATAGTCTCTTGGTTTTCTTCCTTCCTCCCTGGTTTCTCCTTCTTCTCCTTTGGGCTTTCTTCTCTTTTCTCCCAATGTCTTCAATGATGGAGGGTCCCAAGATTTAGTCTTTGACTATTCTTTCTCTATGTTAATTGAAATCTCAGCTGGTCTTGTGCTTTAAATACCATCTGAAAGCTGATGACTCTCATATTTATATCTCCAGCCCCTCTCCTGAAATCCAGACTGGAATATGTATTAAACTGTCGACCAGACATCTCTACTTAGATGTCTGCTGCATAAGGCAAATTCAGAACATCTGAAACTGAATTATTGACCTTCCCCCAAACCTGTGCCACCCACAACCTTCCCCATGACAGCTGTAGCAATTTCTCCCGTCTCCCAGTTACTGGGACAAAAATTCTCAGTCATCTACATCTGCTTTCTTCCCTCTACACTCCACAAGAAAGTCCTGAAAGTTCCACCTTGAAAATATATTCAGAATCCAGCCTTTGTGACTGTTGCTATACTGTTAACAACCCACGTTGAGCCACCATCATCTCCCCACTGGACCACTGAGTTAGTCTCTCTTAGCTGCCTCCTATCAATTGGATCATGTTACTTCTCTGTTCAACACTCTCCAAGGGCTTCCCCTCTTTCTGTGTAAAAACTACTGTCTTCACTGTGGCCTCTACGGTCTACATTACCTCACTCCCCATTGGCTCTCTGGCTTGTCTTCTTTCTCTTCCTCCTCTGCCCTTCATGCACTGGCCTCCAGCCACAGGGCCTCTGTGTTATCTCACCTCAGGGCCTTTACACTGGCTATTCCCTCTACCTGGAGGCTCTTACCCTAGATATCAGCATGGCCAACTCCCTCACTTCCCATAGATCTTTATTCTAAATGTCACTTCTCGGTGAGGACACCCAGACTACCCTCATTAAAATTGCAGCTTTCCCACATACTCCTGATTCTCTTCATCTTGCTGTTTCTTTTTTCTTCTAAACTACTGCTGAACATACTCTTTTATGTGCTCATGTATGCTTATTGTTTTTGGCCTGTCCCTCTCCACTAGACTGTAAGCTCCACGAGGGCAGAGATTTTTGTCTCTTCTGTTGTCTCTATTGATATATGCTTAAGAATAATGTCTGGCACATAGTAGTTACAGTCAGTTTTTATTGAATGAATAATTCTTAACTGTGAAGGGTGTTTGGAAAGTTAATGCAATTACAGATGATAGTCGCTAAATCAGCAATGGCTAATGTTTGCTGAGCCCAGACTTCCCGCCATGGCCTATAGTAAGGGCTTTATAGGCTTTTGTCTTATTTAATCCTTACAATGATGTTAAGAGACAGTTATTCATAATATTTCCACTTAACAGTGAAAGAAACTGAGACACAGAAAGTTTAAATAAATTGTCCATAATTGTAAATGGCCCATCTCTAGTTTGCCTTAGCACCTGTAGCCTGTAAACAGTAAGTCTGGAGGAAATTATGGAATGGATAATGGAGGGAGAGGGGGAAGCATATTTCGTTGTTAACAGCGCTCTTGTCAGAGTGCTCACATTTAATTTCAGAGTATGTGGTGTTAATTTCCAGATGAGGGAGGCTTTAGTTTGTAGTTAATCCCACATCTCCAAAAATGCAGTCTGTGTTCTTCCTTTTTCTTATTGTTTAAACCCAGGTCTCTGTCCTTTCCAGAACTGGCAGCCATTTAAGCCTCAGTCCGGGGGAAGTTTGGTTCCAGGTTTCTCGTTTCCTTTTCCAGAATGGCCTTTGGGGAAAGATAAATGGTGTTCCCCCTCCTGTGAGGGCAAATATCTCCTCAGCTGAGAGTTTCATGTTCATGCTTCTTCCTTAGGAACTTTCCTGACTGCAGAATACTATTCCCTCCTGATGTGATCCCTTGGAGGGCCACGCCCAGGCCCCTGCAGCCACTTCTGGCAGGTGTCTGCTTCTCTCTCCCAGGGTAGTCCTTGTCCTCAGAGATGTGGAACACTCGTCACCTGTCAGTGGCCACTCTCAGGCTGCTGTCAGCTGTCTGACTAGATCTTGTGGGCCTGGGCCTGGACCTGGACCTACTCACCAGTGGGAGGCCTGTTCTGAGCATGAAGTTATAATATCTTCCTACTCAGCATCTGTATTATTTTTCTATGCTCTGTAATGAATTACCACAAATTTGATGGCTCAGAACAACATGCATTCATGATCTCACAGATTCCGTAGCGTATTTAGGTTCTTTGCATCAGGTCTCATCCAGCTGCAATATAGGTGCTGTCAGGGGCTGTGATCTCAACAGAGGTTCAACTGGGGAAAGATCTGTTTCCACTGCTTCCCTTAGGTTCTTGGCAGAATTCATCTCCTTGCAGTCATAGAACTGACATCCCTGTTTCTTGCCAACTGTTATCCAGGGGCTGCCCACAGTTCCTTGCTATGTGGCCCTTTCATAACATGGCAGCTTTCTTTTTCAAAGCCAGCAAGAGGAACATATAGCTCCAGTCTGCTGAAATGGAATCTTATAGCATAGTGTAATCACAGGAGGGATACCCCATCCTCTTTGCCATATTGTGATGGTTAGAAGCAAGGTTCAGTACCTGTCCTCACTCAGAGGGAGGGTTTTACAAAGGCATGAACACCAACAGGTGGAGGTGATTGGGAGGAAGGGGTCACCTTAGCGTGTGTTCACCAGAGCAACTATATTTAATGTGATTAAATTGTGGAGGTAATCCCTGAAGCCAGGGAAGACCTATTAGTTGCTCATCTATTCCCTCAGCAGATGTTGGATTCGCTTTGCCAAGACTGTAGGTCAGGATGTGATTTTTCATGTGGCATCTAGAAAATTTGTAATAATGCCTATTTTTGTTGATTTTTTGTGCTCCTTTCAGTTCAGATGTAACTGAGTCAATTATCTGATGAAATGAACCAGAGATGCCTCCCTTCTTATAGTACTTCTTGTTATAGAACCAAAGATGGTAGTTATGAGGTCCTCTACTAAAGGTTATTCCTTATGAACCTGGGCTGTTGAGCTGCTGAAAGGCAGACTCATCTTCCCTCTGTTCATCTTATGAGTGTTTTACTGAGTGGATACAGTGTTGACTTATTTAAAATGATTCCTGTTTTTTAGCCTACTCATTTAAAATCTCAGTGTGTGTGTGTGTGTTTATGTTTGTTTTTTTTAATTTTATTTTTGACAGAGAGACAGAGTGTGAGCGGGGAAGGGGCAGAGAGAGAGGGAGACACAGAATCTGAAGCAGGCTCCAGGCTCTGAGCTGTCAGCACAGAGCCCAACATGGGGCTCGAACCCACAAACCATGAGATCATGACCTGAGCCAAAGTCGGCCGCTTAACCAACTGAGTCACCCAGGCGCCCCCTCCAGTGGGTGTTTATAAATAACCTCACACAGTCTGACCTTTGTCTTCATATGACAGAGCAGCTGGGATTTCACATGTTAGAACACTGTCTTCCCACGCCTGTCTTTGTTGTTGGAGACCCCACGATACGCATGACAGGATGTCATGACCACGTCTTCTCTTTCAAAAGTCTGAAATATTCTGCTTTAGTTCCTCTCAATAGGTCTTTTGTTTGGGGGGGGATAGAGGATGAGAGTGTGGGGGGAAAATGAGAACATGATTCCAGTCTCTGATGAAGTTATAAAGCAGGAAGACTGGAGCGCAGAATCGGTTTCTTTTTTGGAGTTAGTTTATTCCAGTTTGACCAGTAGGAATCAGTTTATTCTTTCACATTTCAAAAGTATGTGCCTCAGTCCCTACGCCTGAAAGGATATGTTAGAAGGAAAAATAAAATCAAGATATGCTATTGACCTTTGGTTACCCAATGATAATTGCACACCTGGGAAAAACCAAATCCTCTTTAAAAATTTTTCACTTTTGAATTCCATGTAAATCATACCCAGATGGTCAATGGTAGCACATAAATTGCTTTTCATGATATATAAGAATCTTAGAAATCATTTTTTAAAATATAGCAAATATGCATTCAGAAACCATTGATTTGGTAGGATATATGTGTATTCAGAGTTCTGTATGAAAGTGCCCACTTTAAGAATTTTCTGGCCACCCCTGCTCTCACAGAGGCTGGCATGGGCCCCTCTTAGGTAGAGCTCCTCATAAGTGGGCCAGGAGAGCCCTGCTCACCCCTCGGCCAGTGGGGAGTGAC
Source organism: Acinonyx jubatus (assembly GCF_027475565.1). Classification (NCBI taxonomy): domain Eukaryota; kingdom Metazoa; phylum Chordata; class Mammalia; order Carnivora; family Felidae; genus Acinonyx; species Acinonyx jubatus. The sequence goes on along the minus strand of NC_069384.1, from coordinate 131,526,046 downwards.
TGTGCGTGTGCTGTAAGCCCTTGGACAGAGTCCAGCGCCCTGGTCCCTAAGTCCTGATCCCCATGACCAGCCACCCAGAGAGAGAGCAGACACGCCCCGCTGACACTTAACTGCAGTCCATTTCTTCTTGCCTTATCCCTGGCTGGGTGGGCCAAGGAATCACCTTCAATTTCTGATGATCACGTGGCTTTCAGGAGTTCCTCAGGCCCCCATACAAGAGCTCCCTATAGGAGCTCTTCAAAGGCATGGTGTGGAGTGGTAGAATTTCCTTCTGGTATCACTTGCTGCTGGTTCTCCTGAGTGTTGCATGATGTACATGATGTGCACAGTTACATGTGGGAAGGACAGAAGCGGCCAAACCACCTGGGTGGGGAAATGACAGGGCCATGCTGGATGCCTCTGCACCGACCAGAAGACCGAAATTGTTTGCCACAAACAACCCTTTATATCCACTCTTTCCCCAGGACTTTAGTTGCCATATATCTTGATAGATAGATAGATAGATAGATAGATAGATAGAATTTTTTTAATGTTTATTTTTGAGACAGAGACAGAACATGAGCGGGGGAGGGGAAGAGAGAGAGGGAGACACAGAATCCGAAGCAGGCTCCAAACTCTGAGCTGTCATCACAGAGCCCAATGCAGGGCTCGAACCATGATATCATGACCTGAGCCGAAGTTGGGTGTTTAACCGACTGAGCCACCCAGGTGCCCTGCTTTATATTCTTTCTTTAATGCATCTTTAATTTTGGTAGATTTTGCCAGATTGCCTTCTGTAGGGATTGAACCTTTTAAAAGTTCTTTTAAATTAATTTTAATTTTCCAAGTGCTATAAGAATATACTATCTTCAGAAAAAGTGGAAAAAATTAAAGATACAGCTAAAGTCAATTTCAGTTACCGCCACCAGCCCTAGACCCAGTTCCCCTACAGACAGATCCTCTCCTTCCCCCAGAATTAAATGCTGTTGTTGGTTTGGTGTGCCTTTTTGTCTATGCCTTGGCAGATATAAACCCATGGGAAATAAATATTATGGTAGTGTGTGTGTGTGTGTGTGTATGTGTTGTTTAACGCATAAACCATATTGTACTAAAATTCTATAATGGTGTGTTTTACTTAATGCTATGTCTTGGAGGTCTTTCCATGATGTGTATAATTATACATCTATGTATAATTTGAGTTTTTACCATAAATTATTTTTCAGCAGTGCCTTTTTGGTATTTACTTTCAGGAAAGAATTTGGGGTTTTATTAAATACCCAATGATTCATACATAAGTATATTACAAAATCTTAACCTTTGGTTGTTTTTTCCCCCTCTCTTCAGATCTCAGAAAAATGATCTCCACAACGAACGCTACATCTTGGAATTAGATTGCTGTTCCTCCTTAGACCACCTGACGGGCCAAAAGCTCATCCCGGAGTTCATTAAGAAGGTGAGCCCTGTGGCCAGGAGACAGTTGAACAGTTGTGCAGCACGAGCCGGCCGGGGGCTGGCCAAGGGCAGTTCAGCCACACCGCACAGGCCAGGGTAGCAGCCAGTGCCTCCTCACACCTGGGCCTTCGGGCGGCCCCACAGGGGTGCAGCACCCCCTACCCCCCGCGCCCCCCCACACACACATAGCTCGGGCTGACGATGACTCTGAAACAAGATGGCTTCCCCCCTTCCCAGTCTGGCGAGACCTTGGACCTTGTCTTTTAAGGCTGGAGCGGCATTCACAGCGAACAGGCCTGTGGGCCCACTGCTGAGACTCCTGCCAAACCCTCAGGGTGGTGGGCCACTCCCCACCGCCAGCCCGGATCCCACCTTCCACTTGTCCTGTGGGGCCTCATTGCTACGAGCCGCCTTTCTTTCCTAGTGTGGGAGCAGCCCAGAGCCCCGTGACCACTGGCATATGCAGTTACACAAGGGAAAATTGCCTACTTGCAGGGGAGTCCTTCTCTGCCCAGAAATGTGTCTGGTTTTGAATTTCTCATCATGCCATACGAGGTTCCCTGCCTAATTGCAGGGTTCACCTGAGTTTCAGTAGGACATTCACTGCAGAAGGAATGTCCTTGCCCGGACTGGGGCTAAGTTCACTCCTTAGTGCTTACCTTGTTCTCTCTCGCCCAGTCTCCCACAACAAGTGACAATTCCCCATCCTGGAGAGGTGATTATGGCTTGTTTGGGACTTCATCTGTCAGCTAATGAATTCATTAGTAAATAGTGTTGGCCGTCAACTTTGGGCCAGAAATACCGCATGCCTGCTTGGTGCTGGGACATGGAGAACAGCCGTGGTCCCCGCTCTCAGGCCCTCAGGTCCTCACACCTGTAAGGTGGACCCCGGAGGAGAGTGATGAGCGTTACCAGCAGGGAAGCAGCAGACACCGTGTGGGGTGGGTATCAGTGGGGGGGGGGGGGGGGTGTATCTCACGCTAAGACAGGATGAGGAGTTACCTGGTGATGGGGCTGCACAGGGAAGGTCGGGGACTCCTCCAAACAGAGCGAGCAGCATGTGTGAGGGCCCGGTGCAGGAGCAAGTGAGGGGAGTGAAGAGATCAGAGGAGCTCTGGGGAAGAAAAAGAGTGCCAGGGGTGAGAGCAGGGCCAGGACTCTGCTGTAAACGCAATGGAGGCTGCTCAGAGGATTTTTGCAAAAGAGTGAAATAATCAGATTGTCCCTTTAAACACCCAGTGACCCTTTTGCTGTTGTTTCCTTCCTGCCTCCCTCCCTTCAACATTGATTGAGTGTTCAGGCTCAACGAGGCCTTAGGAATAACCCCTCATGTATGGTGGCCAAGACCTGGAGACTGGGAGTCAGATGACCTCGTAGGTCAAAATTTCTGATAATTTTACTAGAACGATGCAGACTCTTCTCTGATGGAATTCAGGTCATTACTTAAGAAATGGAGGGATGAGGTGCCTGGTGACACTGTCGGTTAAGCCACCAACTCTTGATTACAGCTCAGGTCATGATCTTACAGTTTGTGGGATTGAGCCCCACATAGGGCTCAGCACAGAGCACAGAGCCTGCTTGGGATTGTCTCTCCCCCTTCTCTCTCTGCCCCTCCCCTGTTTGCACTCTCTCTCTCCTCTCTCTCTCTCAGGAAAAAAAAAAAAAAGAAATGGGGAGAAAGGCAGTTTTTGTTTGCATGTGCATAAGCCTGACAACATGAGTTTTTGTGTAACTTATGTAGATGCCTGTACACATAGGGCCCTCTTTCCTGGATCGATGCAGACAAAATGTTCTAATAAACTTGAGTAGGGACACGCTAGAGGTGGAACTTACCCCATGATCTGAGTACTGGGGAAAAACTGTTCTAGAAATAGGCTTGTAATCAAGACTCGGATACTTGGAATGTTTGTAGGTAATTGGGTAAGATGAGGATGTGAGTCTCTGTCCATACTTTCACATTTGCTCTTTTAAAAACATATGATTTGGGGGGGGTGCCTGAGTGGCTCAGTCAGTTAAACATCTGACTTCTGCCAAGGTCATGATCTCATGATCCGTGAGTTCAAGCCCTGCATCGGGCTGTGTGCTGACAGCTCAGAGCCTGGAGCCTGCTTTGGATTCTGTCTCCCTCTCTCTCTGTCCCTCCCCCGCTTGCACCCTGTCTCTCTCTTTCTTTCTCTCTCTCTCTCTCTCTCTCAAAAATAAACATTAAAAAATTTTAAAAAAATAATGAAAAAACATATGATTTGGGACTTTTGTCTTAACCAAGCCAGATCATTGCATGACTGTTACACTGTGCCAATATCAGGTCTTAAGGAGACAGCAGCCTGATTAGTGGGCTCTCAGATACTGGTGTGTGTAGTGTTTGGAGTGTAGGTAGACATCTGTCTATCTGTGTGTGTGTGTGTGTGTGTGTGTGTGTGTACATGCATGCATGCATATCAGTATCTGATGGTTCGTTTCATAGTAAATCATTGACACCTGCTTGTTCTATGTTAATATAAGAATTATGTTTTTAACATTTTGAATATTATATACTTTAAAAAGCCCACCATGCCATCCTGCTCCTGCCATACCCCTGGTTTTCAAACAAAAACCATTGGGTCCAGACAGACTAGATAACTTGCACACTAGGGTAGTACTAAGATTCCTCATGTGTATCCCAGAATCTCTCACCTCTGCTCGTCTCTAGAGAGGTGGTTTATGGTCATGGTCAGCAGGTGGAGGTACAGTTTCTGCCAACAACCCAGGGGTGTTGAGATCCTGCCATTTGTCCCTCGCCGTCCAGTGTAGCCGAGAGCTGGACCTGGAAGGATCCAGCATTTCTGGTCATTGGTGCTGGTTGTGGCTGTAGTTTCTAGGCCAATGGCTGTGACACCCGGGAGAAGAGGGACAAAACAATGGGTCTGGGCCTCCTTCCCTCTGTTCCTTTTTTCTGTTGTCGGACAAGATGTCTGGAGAAAACACCACTTCTGTGTGTGAAGAGCAGAGGGGAACTGAATACCCCTCTGTAGGATCAACAGCTTTTCCAGCTGATGGCAGAATTTTACACATGTGTAAATTTTTCTGTCATCGCGCAGGTAGAAGACCATGGGAGCTTCCTGGGAAGAAATACACCAAAAACCATTTGTGTCTTTTCAGTAAATATTTAATGAATAGCCTGGTCCCTATTTGTATATATAGAGAGTGGTGACACTTGTTAATTGCCATTCACTTAGGCCAAGATGAAGCTGTGTCACTGGCGGCTACAGCTTACAGTCATTACTTTTTATCTGGGTCATTATTTTGTGTGAAATAATGGCTCCTGTTCCTGTGACAAGCAGATCCGTCTTACGATGAGATGGTAATTAACTCATTTTGTCATTGTACCATCATACAGGATAAGCTCATATTCTCTGCCTATTAGAATTAAATTCAAAGTGATTAAATTTTTTTTTTCTTAAGAACAATGGCCCAGTATTATTTTTCCACTGAATGTTTTAAATTAGCAGAACTTTTGGATAGAGAACATGGATGGAAGGAGGGAAAGGAGATTTCATTATTTCTCACAAATGGGAAAAATAAAATCATCTGTATCTGTGTCATGTAAAATTAAGCTGAAGGTGCCATAATTCACAGCCCCTCTCCATCATGATTTTCGGCAGAGGGTGAGGGGAATTCTGTAAAGACAACTCTGTTCCTTTCAGTGTGGTCTAATGATTTCTCTGAGCACTTTGGCTGTTCAAATTAAATCTGGCCTACTGCATTTTGTTTTTCCCCTCTTGTATCCTGCTGTGCTCCATCCAACCGGCCCTTTATGTAAATTATTTATTATGGACCACAGAACATTTAAAAGGCAGATTTATGATCAGACTTGGAGAGACTGTGTGTTCCAAGTCCTAGAACTGAATGCTTCAGGGACAAAGAGTCTCAGGGCTCTCTGAGAACAGAGATGCTGCCTCTGCTGCCTTGAAACAAAGGTCCCGCCACCAGGTACCTCCAGAGCCTGTCTTGTGTGGCTGGTTTGTGGGGCCCCTTGGAATTTCCTGTTCTTCAGAGTTCCCAGAGGATTGTAAAGGAGACAGAATAATGTCAAACAAAGGGCTTACATGTTCATCTTCACATTCCTTTACATTCTTTGGAGCTTCTTGGGAAAGAGCTCCTATGTTTGGAAAACGCTTTGAAGTTTTCAGAGTCATTCTGGGTTGTGCTGCACGGTTAATTTTGGGCAAGAGGCCACACCGGCAGCGGTGTCTCCCTTCTAGACACGAGGAAACAGCTCCGAGAAGATGAGGACTTTGCCCAGGGGCTGGGACTGTTCAGGGATGCAGCCTGGGCAGGTCTTTCTACAGGAGCGGCCCCAGCGGGAGGTGGTGGGATTTGGGTGGAGCAGGAAGTTTCTGCGGCCAAGTGGGGAAGGTTTTGGAGAGGTGTGGTATAGAATGAGGGCCCCGGAAAGTGACGGCTAGATGGAGGGGTGAGGTGGATGGCGCTGTTTTTGGTAAAGAGAGGAGCATGGAAAGAAAGTTCAAGGCTGAGAGTCAAGTTCTGTTTAGCTGGGATTTGGGATGAACAAAGGGAAGAGGAAGGCTGTTCTGGGCAGGATTCTTTTGCTTGTGTGAAAACAGAGCCTTCCTCAAGCCAGCTCAGGTGCGGTAAATCAGGGGGGTTTACTACAAAGATGCAGGAATGGCCTGGAGCCCCTGTGACAGAATACAGAAAAGCCCTCCCCCATCCCCCACCCCCCCAAAAAAGCAGCAGCAGAAGAAGAAGAAGAAGAAGGAGAAAAGGAAAGGAAAAGGTTGGGCTCCCTGGCTATATTATATGCTGCTGGCCCATATTTATGTACCTGTAGGTTTATTTGAATTTTAAATGGGATTTCACTCCACAGAGGGAATCTCTGTGTGTGCCAGGCAGACCCTGTGCTAATAGGCTTTACACACACTATACTCTTAACCCTTATCTCACCCCCTCTGGAGGCTCATCCCTGTTTTATAGGTGGAGAAACTGAGGCACAGAGACGCTGTGCAGTTTGCCCAGAGTTAAAACTGTGAAAGGTGGAACTGAGATTTGAACCCAACCCATCTGACCCAAAGGGTGCATTCCTAACCATTTGGCCATGCTGCCTATTCTGTGTCATCCTCAGGAACGGAGAGGGGGCTGTCCCAGCTGGAGGAGAGATGGCATGGGAGGCAGACAGGTGAAGCTTTGTCTGGTACATAGAGATAGATTTTAGGACCTCTTGAATGCCTCCCCTCTGTGGAGGTTGGGTCTCTAGGCCTGGCTGCCCATCTGAGAAAGCCACACTCCCTGCCACTCTCCAGGTGAGAGACTTCAGGGCCTTTGCCCTCAGGTACTCAACTCTGGGCCCTGCCCCATAGATTCATTCCCTTTTATGATGGAAGGGTGAGCACTGACCTGCACAAGCCGCTCGGACCTAGGTTTGTCTTCCACTGGACCACAGAGACCTTAGAATGTAGCAGTGGAGGGGAGGCGAGGCAGACCCCTGCCTTGTCCTGTGGGGAACAGCTCATGGTCAGAAACTCAGTGGCTTAGATTAAGTTTGATGTGTTGCCCTTTCAAAAACCAAATGGTGCGGGGCACCTGGGTAACTCAGTCAGTTAAGCATCTGACTTTGGCTCAGGTCATGATCTCAAGGTTTGTGAGTTCGAGCCCCGCATCAGGCTCTGTACTGACAGCTCAGAGCCTAGAGTCTGCTTCAGATTCTGTCTTCCTTTCTCTCTGCCCCTCCCCTGCTCATGCTCTGTCTCTCTCTCTCTCTCTCTCAAAAATAAAATAAACATTAAAAAAAATTAAAAACCAAATGGTGCTTCTTAACATCTTGACCTAAAGAGAAGAACCCAACAGATCTTTAAAATAGAAATGTCTCCTTTTAATGAAACAGAATATCCCAAATTCCCAGGATTATGAAACTTGGCCATAGTATATAAATGACTCATCATTTGCTTTCTGTCTGATTGCTGAGTATTAGGGCCTCATTTCTACAAGTGCGGTGCAGAGAGTTTAATTTTAATTAGTGCAAGATGCTGATTCAGAATGAAAGAAGAAATATGTTAAAAGGCTTCCCTTACCTACACCCCCACCTACCCCCAAGCCAAGTGAATTGTGACATTTCAAAAAGGTGGATCTGGTGGGCGCTGGGGAGGAGTGGAGGCAAAATGGTGTGTGAATGAGCATATGCCCTCAGAGTGGAAGACAGATTGCTGGGGGTGGGCAGGGAAGAGGCTGGTGGTGGAAGCGAGGCCTTGCTGGAGAATGAGGGCATCCCGTATGCTATTGTCTCCAGAACTTAATAAACATTTGTCACGGGAATGAACAAATTAAAAGATGAATGCAGAGGAAAAATCGTTAAGATTGTGTCGTAGAAGGGGAGAGAGAAGTCTGATATGACACTCCAGTGACTGAAGTGTGAGGTAGGGTCCCTTGTGAGGACGGAGAACACATGGCATGAGGAACTATTTGGGGCCAGAGAGGTAATGAGATTGGGGATGGGCATGTTGGGACTTGGTGGGACACTCAAGGGAACATTCCAGAAGACAATTGTGATTGTTGGGCTGGAACGTAGGAGGAAGCTAGGAATGGAGCTGTAGTTATCTGAGGGGCAGACTCAGAGGCCCAGAGGGGCCAGGCAGGTAATGACAGTGAGAAGGAAGTTCAGGTGGTCATCTGGATGGCACATGCCCATCTCAAGGGGGCAGCCGCCACTTAGCATCAACTCATTGTTGCCTGGTGGAAATACGAACCCAGTACCACAAGATCTTCTGTTGTATTTTGGTTGGCTAGTTGGTTTTGTCTCATTTAGAGAAGCCGACATGTTTTTATTTTCTTACTGTGACGTCTCTTGGTTTTTCAATGTCAGCCAATCGATCAGTTTAAAACTGTAAGATCTAGATCAGTGTTTCTCAAATTTTCTGTGCTGAAGGACCAGTTTTTTGTTGTTTGGTTTTAGTTTTCTTCCAGTCCATTAAGAAGTGATACTTATGTAAAATACGATAAAAACATGGCGGCAATGTCAAATGGCTAGAAAAGTGTCTACATGCCTGCCCTTGTTTTATGTACCTATCTTGTCATGGACTGTTAACAAAAAGTTGGTGGACCAGCAGTGTGTTGAGGACCAACCACACTTTGAGTAGCCACTGTTTGAGGTGGCAACGCCATGGGACAGGATAGAATCATGACCTGAGAACTCACTTGTGCTTGTGGAGGGAAGAGACGAGAATACCATGGCTGGAGCTCTGGAAAGGACCCAGAGAAGGAAAACAAAAGAAAGAAGTTCTATGAAGCAAGAGGAGAAAAGGAAGAACATGATGTTACAGAATCTGAGGGAAGAGAATATTATAAGAGCAGAAAAGAGGTTGAGTTAGAACCCACTGAGTGGGTGGCCCACTGGGTTTGGCCACTGGAGGCTACTGGTAAATCCTGTAAGAGCAGTTTTCAAGAGTGGAGCAGGCAGAGGCCTCCCTCCATGGGTTTAAGAGTAAATAAGTTTGGAAAGAGAGAGAGAGTGGTGGCTAAGACAGGGTACAGGTGGAGGAAGTTTTGGTTGGCTCTCAGTAGGAGTTAAAAGCTACCAGTGGAGAGGAGAAAACTAAAGAAAGTCAGAGGTGAGTTAAAGGTAGAGGCAGGTCCAGGTGGGGTGAGCCCACAGAGTGGACATCGGCTGCATACAGGGGACTGGATGCCCATTCCTCAGGCTTGGAGAGGAGGTAGGAAGCCACTTATAGGCTTCGATGCTCAGAGTGGAGAGAAAAATGTAGGCCCTCCTGCCTGGAGGCCTCTGTTTTCTTATAAAGTTCCTCTCCTACCCCAGCCTCTCTTGATCTTCTGTCCCCCTGCTGTTTTCATTGGCCTGCGACCTTCCTGTTCTGTCCAGGGGACACAGTTGAAGTTAATCTTAGCCTGAGGGGAGGGAAGGGATCATATGTTTGTCTTGATCACTCCCCAAGAAACAAGACAGATTGTTGTGGTTCATTGTCTCTCTGCATGAATCCAAGATCTAGTAGTATGGGCCAAGATCCATTCATGTTTCTTTGAACAGATCTTTGAGGACCCCTATGTGGTAGTGTCCCGGGATACCTTAGTGAGCCAGTACAGGTAATGCCCCTGGTCGTATGAAGCTTACAGTGTAGCTGAGGACACAGACATGGAGCAGATAGTCACATGATGGAAGTAGAGTGACAAAATGGGTATGCGTTCCAGAGCAGAACACTGTGAGCGGCCCTGACCCAGGCTGGCAGTGCAAGGAGGGAATGGTCCATTAAGAAGTGGGGTTTACACTTCCATCTAATGGGTAATCAGGTGAGGGAGAGTCAGGGCTAGTGGTTATTGGAATGGCTTGGACACAGGCTATGAGGTGGGAGGGAGCATGTTTGGTACAAGGAAGAAGAAGGAGACCATTGTGATTTGGTGGCAGAGAGTGGAGGATGAGTTCTGGGGCTAGGACTCCCACGTAGGCTCAGGATTTGGATCTTATCCCAAATGCAATGGAAAACTATTGGAGGGTTTTAAGGAGGAGCTAAAGAATGATACCAAATGTGCACTTTGGGAAGAGATGTAGAGATTGGATTGGAGGAAGGAGCCAGTGCAGTTAGGACACTGTTGGAGTATCTCTTTATAGACAGTTAGAGATTGTAGCTAAGCTTACAGTCAGAGTGTCATCATAGTGGAGATATAGAGAAGTGGTTTGAATTAAGAACTATGGAGCTGGGGGGCCTGGGTGGCTCAGGTGGTTAAGCGTCCAACTTTTGATTTTGGTTCAAGTCATGATCTCATGGTTCGGTTAGTGAGATTGAGCCTTGTTTCGGGCTCTGTGCTGATAGTGTGCAGCATGCTTGGGATTCTCTCCCTCTCTCTGCCCCTCCCCCCTTGTCTCTGTGTGTGTGCTCACGCTCTCTCTCAAAATAAATAAACATTTAAAAGGAAAAAAGAAGAACTATGGAGCCTAAGAGCTCACCAGAGTGAGTAACAGGGTGTGGCAGAGACGGAGAGGATTGAGCTGGTGTGGCTATGCAACTGGATGAATGGGGTCCTTTGCTGAGATAAGGGAGACAGTGGGCCAGGACATTGTTTCCATGGTACAAGAGCTCAAGGCAGCCATCTGGGCTGGAGACACCAGCTGGAAAATGATAATTGAAACTGTGGTCATGGATGAAATCACTGATGAAGGAAGGGAGCTGAGCCCCGGGGAATTCCAGCACTGATTGCCATGCAAAGAAAAGAGGCAGAAAGGAAGTGGCTAAGAGGGCCTGGGAAATTCAAACATTGGGTGATGGAGGTCGAGTGTATCTAAGCAAGGAGGGGTTGTCAACTCTGTCAGCGACCCTAAGACTAAAAATCAGAAATAACCACTGATAATGTCATTGGTGATGTAGTCATGAGGCCATTGGTAGCCTCTGTGGAAGCTCTTTTGGTGGCCTCACCCCTTCCAGCACATAATTTACGAAGCCTGTTCCAAAATGTCTTTGGGTTATAATTAAAAACCACTGCCATTTATTCCATAGAACTCATGTTGTTCCTGTATTATTCCTAGGATGGTCCTGAGATTTCTGGTCTTGTGGGCTTTTGTTTTTCCACTTTTAAATTTAAGATGTTCTTTCTTTCCTTGGGCTTGCTGAATCATCTTCATTGTTCTCCTTAATGTAATTTTTATTAAGCAACTGAATTTTAATACCTGACTAGGGGATTAGAACTTGCAATTCTATGTAATTTTTAGCTTTTGCAGCACATATCACATGAAATAATAACAATAAGCAAACTTGTAGTTAAATCAGAAACAAAATTAACTTGGGATTCCTAAAAACGGTATTTAGATGTGCATAGAACAGAAAGTCGCCTGTTGTAGGCTCTGTGGGCAGCCTGTGGCCCTCAGACTTGCATTCCTTTGTGGTCTCTGCAGAGAAATTGCCCAAAGCCAAGGAATCAGAAAATATTCTAGGTGCTAGTGGAGCAGACAAGACTGGATGGAAAACAGAAGGTATACCGAGAGAGGTGGCAGATATATGCCACCAGATATATACCTGATATCTCCCTGTTTTGTTCTAGGGAGACATTCAGCCTGGGCGTTAACACTTTTCATGATACCTTTCTACCCTCCTGGCTCGCATTTGTCACCTGGGGAGGCTAATATCTCTTCCATCCCCACTTGTTGGTAGGAGGTTGATGATGCCGGGGCACACATAACTTTGCCTGAGGTCAGATGTTTGGTTGGCTGCAGGCGAGCCTGGGAGCTCCTGAAGGTGAGGAAGATGTGCGCCTCTCTAGGACATAGCAGTGGCCACGGAACACCTGAGATGTACTTTGCTCTCACAGTATTGAAGTAGGCCTCACAAGGAGCCTGGTGACAGATGATCCGAATGACCACCGGGTTCTAGTTCCCATGGCCTGCGAACCATGCTTATAGCAGACAGTAATGTTCCTTTGGGGCTGAAGGTGAAGCCAAAAAGCGCCGAAGATCTGGAGTTTCTTTCTTCTAAGCCAGCGTTTCTTGATACGTGCTCTTCCTGCGAGACTCCTCAGCAGAAGAGGTTCTGTAGCCCAATGTGTTTAAGAAACATGCATGTTGTAATCCTGTTGGAGGGTCATGATGCTCCTTAAAGGAGTCAAGGTTCTGAAAAGGTCTGTGGTAAGAAACTTCTTTACTTACTTTACCTCGGCATTTCTCGGCTATAATTTAAGAACTTTCCCCTTGCTTCTTGTCTTTCCCAAATTCCTATTTATATACCACCGTTGACAATCACAGATTGTTAGCAACAGCGGGGTGAGTCTCCTCTCTTTATACAGTGGGTTCCTAACACTGATTGTCTCCTAACATTGCACACAATGGCCCTTGCTCACAGGAGTGAAGGACTTTATTGCACTTTTTTGGTTCTCCTAAAATAAGTGTGTAAGCCCAGACACTTGGTATAGCAACTGTGTCTCCTAATCCTCACCAAACCTCTAAAGAAGGGGAAATCTGGACCAGAGCAATTTAAAACTCCCTCCTCTCTTTTGTCACTCCAGAAAGACGTGCTCAGCGCCTCTGTCATTCCTCTTGCTTTTTTAATAACAGACATAGCAATCTTCTAACACGTAGTCAGCAAAAACTAGGTCATTGGATTTGTTGACAGCTGTGGAATTCATAGATAGTGTTTGCTCTGTCTGGGTCAGTCCCAGCTTATCTGACCACGGTCTTTTAAAAGGACTGGTTTCCTGGGCATGTTTCTCCTTTTCTGCTTTCTTCCCCCACCCCCACCCTGCACTCTGCCATAGTTGTTAATCAGATCTTCAAATATATTGGTTTTTCCAGCTTTGATTTCTCATTCTTTTATCTCTCCCCTATAGTCACTAATCAAAACTGGCATTTTATCCCTTAGCAGTGCTATGGAAATACAGTGTCAGCCACCCATGTAATTTAAAGTTTTCTGGTAGCCATGTTAAAAAAAAGTAAAAACAAAGGTGAAATTAATTTTAATAATATGTTTTATTTAGCCTAATATATCCAGAATACTCTGTTTTCAATTTGTAATGAGATATTATATATATACATATATATATATATATATATTTATATATTATATTTTTTACAAGTGAAATATTTGAAATGTGTGTATTTTACACTTGTATCACATATCAGTTTGGGTGCTACATTTACTAACAGTTAAAGAGAAATGTCCTACAAAATAAAGTTCTGTAGGGGCACCTGGGTGGCTCAGTTAAGTGTCCGACTTCTGCCCAGGTCATGATCTCACAGCTTGTGCGTTCAAGCCCCATGCCGGACTCTGTACTGACACCTCAGAGCCTGGAGCCTGCTTTGGTTGCTGTGTTTCCCTCTCTCTCTGCCCCTCCCCCACTCACACTGTGTCTCTCTCTTAAAAATAAATAAACGTTAAAAAAAATTTTAACAAAATAAAGTTCTGTGTAACAGAAAAAAAAATTTTCTACTGCTTTAATTTTTAAATTTAAATTGAAGCTGGGGTGCCTGGGTAGCTCATTCAGTTAAGCGTCTGACTCAGGGCATGATCTTGCGGCTCGTGAGTTCGAGCCCCGTGTTGGGCTTTGTGCTGACGGCTCGCAGCCTGGAGCCTGTTTCAGATTCTGTGTCTCCCTCTCTCTCTATCCCTCCCCTGCTCACATTCTATCTCTCTCTCTCAAAACTAAGTAAACATTAAAAATAAAATTAATAAAAAAAAATTTGAAGTTAATTGGGACACCTGGGTGGCTCAGTTAGTTAGGTATCTGACTCTCGATTTTGGCCCAGGTCATGATCTCACTGTTTGGTTGGTGAGTTCGAGCCCTGCATCCAGATTGCCACTGACAGTGCAGAGCCTGCTCTCTCCCTCTCTCTCTGCCCCTCCCCTGCTTGTGCTGTTTCTCTCAAAATAAATAAAAGTTAAAAAAATAATAATAAATTGAAGCTCATTAAAATTCAATAAAATTAAAAAATTAGCTACTTAGTTCGCTAACCACGTTATAAGTGCTCGATAGCCACAGTGGCCAGTGGCTACTGTCGTGGACAGCATAGTTCTGTAGGGTTCATTTACTTAAACAGTTTTGGCTCTCCGTGTTTTCTAGTTGACTAATGTGTTTTTAGCATGGATTAATGTGTTTTTAGTTGACACAAAAAAATGTGGTTATGAGTCTTGTCAGCCACAAGGAGCAAGGAGCAGTATCAGTTGATAGCATATATTGTATAACTGAAGAAAATTTTCCTTGTGGAAAGATCTAGAACACAGTTTGGAGCCCAGTTTACAGCCTTTTAGGAATATATTTGAAAAATTAAATTTCTATTTATAAAATGAAGTATTAATTTAGTTGTACCTGCATTTTTAAAAATAGATAAAATATATAAGCTTGGGAATAATACTTTTTTCCCCGTGTTTACACTTCATGAAACAATTTTATTCCTACACTTTTCAGGCGTCTTTGCCTTCAGTGTCTTTATCATCACCAGAGTGACTTTTTGGGGCATCTAAACTAAGGTTTCAGCTCATCGTATGTACTTTCATCCAAATTGTTTGGAATTCAGCACTTTAAAAATTCATGAACGATGCTATCACTAGAAACTCTATCCTCAGTCAAAAATACTCATTCATCTAACACAAGGATAGTTGTGTTTTCTTATCCTGCTCAGATGTGCGGGAGAAATCTTGGTAGCAACCCCTTACTCTGCATTGCCCTTTTTAAAAAGTCTCTTTTTGGGGCGCCTGGGTGGCTCAGTCGGTTAAGCGTCCGACTTCAGCCCGGGTCACGATCTCACGGTCCGTGAGTTCGAGCCCCGCGTCGGGCTCTGGGCTGATGGCTCAGAGCCTGGAGCCTGTTTCCGATTCTGTGTCTCCCTCTCTCTCTGCCCCTCCCCCGTTCATGCTCTGTCTTTCTCTGTCTCAAAAATAAATAAACGTTAAAAAAAAGAAAAATTAACAAAAAAAAGTCTCTTTTTATTAAAGATAGCATAAATACGGGAGAGAACATAAATCATAAGTGTCGGTGAATATGCACAAAATGAATGCACCTGGGTAACCAGCACCCAAAGTTGAGAAATAGAACAGCCCAAAGCCCTCCTTGTGGCCGTTCCCCTCACCTCCCCCCACTTCCTCCCCAGAGATAGCCTCTAATTTCTAACACCAAAAGTTAGCTTCACCTGGTTTTGAACTTTATACAGTAGAATCTCTCATAAATGGCATTTTTTGCTCAACACTCAACACCCCATGAGCTCCATCAGTGTCCTGGTAGTTTGTTTATTTTCATTTGTGTATAGAATATTTATATTGCTTTTTTTTTTTTAACGTTTATTTATTTTTGAGACAGAGAGAGACAGAGCATGAACGGGGGAGGGGCAGAGAGAGGGAGACACAGAATCGGAAGCAGGCTCCAGGCTCTGAGCCATCAGCCCAGAGCCCGACGCGGGGCTCGAACTCACGGACCGCGAGATCGTGACCTGAGCTGAAGTCGGACGCTTAACCGACTGAGCCACCCAGGCGCCCCTATATTGCTTTTTTAAATGCACTCTTTAAGAAGCATGCTTATTGCAGCACCCAAAATTTTATTTCACTCCATAGGAATTATTTTAAATTGTTGTTAAATGTGTTTCCCTCCTCTTAAAAAATTAAGATGACTTTAATAAAGGTCCCAAACCAGCTTAGATCAATGTGTTTTAATTAATAAACCCTAATAAGCGCTTTGTTGTTCAAAACAAAGTGGCAGAGAGTCCTTGGATTGTGAGAGACTCTGTAAAATTATGTCAGTGTGTGAAGTAATTCCCTCTTTCCTGAGAAATAACATTTGCGGGCATAAAACCCCGGATATGTCCAGGAGATGCGGCATGTGATTATGTGTGGGGCTGTGTATTTCCCCTTCCAGCCTCCTTTGGAGGGGGATCATCATGTTATTGCATACTGGTTATTGCATACTGGTTTAACTCTCAGCAGGGGAGATCATTTGTATGGCCCTTCCTCCCCCTAGATATCCGCTTGGCTAACTTCTTCACTTCCTTCAGATCTCTGCTGAAGCTCACCTTCTCAGTGAGCCCAACCACCCTGCCCACCATTTGTAAAAGAGTGATTTTTTACACTCTTTTTAAAAGTGATTCCCCTCACTCTTCTCTATTTCTCTCATTTGTAGCTCTTTTTGCCTCCTAGAGATATTTTACTTATTGTTACTTAGTTATTCTGTTCATTGTTTCTTGTCTCTTGTTTCCATGCCAAGAAGAGTGTAAGTCAGATAGCAGATGCTCAGTGAATATTTACGGAATGAAAAAGTGAAAGCCCATGGATTTCTGAGGCTTGAACAGAAATTCAGAGTTGTGTAGACAGATACTTTCAGAGGTAACGTGATGAAGATAAAGTAGACAGACGTTCATACATTTTCTTTTTCCTGTAACTTGCAGTAGCTTTTTCCAGAGTTCAGGGTGTTTGAAACCTGTTGAGTAAACTCTTTCTGGAAGTGATTTGTGAAGGTTATATGTCACCCATTTCTACCTCATACTTCTCAGCAGACACGTTTACAAATATGGAAATTGCTGTTATCACCAGGAAAGTTTCCAAAGTGGCATGCATGCATATATATGTGCATATATATATATCTTTCTTTATGAGATGGAACATGTTTTGAGTGCTAATTATGCACCGTCAGTGAACACATGTGGTAGCTGACAGGTTCACAGCACAGGTTGAACTTCCCCGTCTGCGTTGTTCAGAGGTGCTGAATGTCCCCACTCGGTGAGACCTCCTGTCTGCCAGATTTGTGTGGGATCCAGCACAGACAATGAACGTGGGAATTTGGACTAACCTCACAGCATGTGGAGGGTGGGATGTCTCATCTGAGAAGTGGGGTTTATCCTGGCAAGCAGTTAAGCTGATTGCTGTATCTTCCCCCGAAACTGGAAGGTTTTGCTTTTATTGCTTGAAATTATGTGGAATCTTTTCTGAGGGTCTTTGAGAGCCAGTACGATAGGATCACAACCCATGTTAAGGTTTTCTCCTTTCTGCCTTTGGGGAGAATTTCCACTCAGAGAGCCAGTCCCGTTAGGATTAGTCAGCAGTGGAACATGGTGTGGGGAGGGACGGGTGGTGGTGGTGGTGGGAAGCACTTGGACACAAAAATTCCAGAATTTTCTCCTGATTCCAGTAAAGGAAACCTGCTGCTTAACTGACAGTCATTTAGGCAAGACACATCACTTTCTTGAATTCTTTGTTCTCTTCTCCGTCAGATGAGGCTTTTGCACATGGATAATCGCTAATATTCTGTGATTCTATGGTAAAGCCATAGAATTATTTGAATTATTTCTCCCTCATCAAAGAGGCTTGTTTGACTAATTCAGGTTTATGATGGTGGCATGCTGGATTTTAGCACCACACATCCTCATTTTGTAAATTCTGCTGGGCTCATTTTAGTATTCCCTGTGCTCTTCATCCAGTAAATCGATGTTTGTTGAGTGATAACTATTTTCGTCTTGCCCCCTTCACTAATAACTGTGATTGGAATTTAAATCAGGGCTATTATTTTTTTGTACGTTCTTTTTTCTTTTTATGAGGTTAGAAATAAAAGTTGCCTTCTAAGATTCCAGTGAAGAAAATATGTTGTGAGGAAAATCCAAACTTCAAATGATTCACTTGTTGGATCACTTCTGACTTAAGTGTTTACAGGACTAAAGAACAAGAGAGATTATCACTCTGTGGGTGGTGCTGTAATCTATAAAAGTAACACAAGATATGTATATTTGGACAAAAGGCCAAAGTACTTTCATAACCAGTTATTACACATCTAGTCTACGCAATAAGTGAAAATAGATAGAACCAAAGTTTCCCATCTAATTAGTTACTTCCCAATCTGTATTTTCATTCTGTTAGCCTTACAGTAGTATTCTTAGGTATTGAAAAAGTAGTTGGTGGGGGCATCTGGGTGGCTTAGTCGGTTGAGGTCTGACTCTTGGTTTCAGCTCAGGTCATGATCTCACAGATTGTGGGATCCAGCCCCGGATCAGTCTCTGCACTGATGGCACGGAGGCTGCTTGGGATTGATTCTCTACCTGTCCTTCTTGCTGACCCCCATGTGTGTGCTCTCTCTCGCTCTCTCAAAATAAATAAATAAGCTTAAAAAAAAAGAAAAGGTAGCTGGGGATGATGGGTAGGTAATTTGATGGGGTATTAGGGATGTTATTGTTTAGCACTCTTATTGGTGGCAGTGATAGAGCTGGTATGTTGGTGGGGGTAGTGGGGTCGTAGGGATATTATTATTTTTCCAGTTTTATTGAGATATAAGTGACAATACTTTGTTAATTTAAGGTGTACAACATGATGATTTGAAATACCTACATATCGTGAAATGGTTACCACGTTAAGGTTATTTAGCACATCACTTCATGAGATCTGAAACTCTTTTTTGTGATGAGAATATTAACATCTTTTCTCTTAGCAAATTTCAGTTATACAATATGTACAGTTTTGTTAACTATAGTCACCGTGGTGTGATTACATTTCCAGAATGTATTGAGCTTATAACTGTACATTTGTACCCTTTGGCCACCACCTCCCCATTTCTCTTACTCACCCTGAACCCCTGGTAACCATCATTCTACTGTTGCTGTGTGTTTGGCTTTTTGAGATTTCACATGTAAGTTATATCATACAGTATTTGTCTTCTTTTATCTGACTTCTTTCACTTAGCGCAATGCCCTCAAGGTCCATCCATGTTATTGCAAATGGTAGGATTTCCTTCTTTTCAATGGTCGAGTAGTGTTTCATTGTATACATATACCACAGTTTCTTTCTTTGTTTAAAGTTTTTATCTATTTATTTTGAGAGAGAGAGAGAGAAAGAGAAGGAGTGTGTGAGCAGGGGAGGGGCAGAGAGAAAGAATCCCAAGCAAGCTCTGAGCTGTCAGCACAGAGCCCAGTGCAAGGCTGGAACCCACAAACCATGAGATCATGACCTGAGCAGAAACCAAGAGTCAGACACCCAACCAAGAGTCAGACACCTGAGCCACCCAGGCGCCGCCCCCCCCCCCCCCCCCCGCACAGTTTCTTTAAGTAGGGTTATTGGTGGAGGCAGTAAGGATGTTACTGGTGGAGTGATAAGGATATTATTGAGCAGAAGGCAGTCAAAGAAGCTTTTATAAAGAAAGCTTATTCACAGAGGAGAAGGTTGGGATATGGAGGGTACAAGGAGTAGAAATCAAAAGAAAATACCTGAAAACATGGAAGAAACTTTAAAAGAAAGTGTTTAAATATATTCCTGGTAGAAGTAAAGTTAGTTTTTGTTGGAACTCTTTATCATTCAGTTGGTGTAGAAACTCTGATTTCAATGACTTCCCGTTTTGAATGAGAGATGTAGCTGCTACTCTGACTCCCTTCTGAGACACTCCCCAGAGGGCAATGGAAGATTCTCTTTACGGCACCTTAAGAATAACACAGATGGATTTTTTTCCTACGCCTCAAGCACAGAGGTCTCTACAACCCCTTCCGACTCTGATGGTGCCCGGGAATGTGGGCATTAGTCTGTGTCGCTCTTGAATGGTAAAACATCATCATTAATTCACATTCTGCACATTTGTAACTTGTGATAAACAAGAACTGAGCTTGTGTCTGTAGGTTTGCTCAGCCGATTAATAATGTAAGGCACGCTGCAGGGGCGATGCTTCCCTCAGAGTACCTGCCTAGTGGTAGCAGTTCCGAGGCATCATCGTCACAAACTGAGAAGCTAATTACAAACTGTTCTTACCTCTCGACTAAAGCATATCCCTCGAGGCCCACTCCTTGGAAGTATTCGTGTTATCCTTGTTTACATTTCTGCATATTGAGAGTGCTGCCAACTGCATCCTTCATGAAGGATGGAGATTTTACTTTAAGACATTACTATGGTCTGGTGTCTTCCCATGGGTATGAGTTGGTGAGGATTGCTGTATTTTAAGAGGTTGTAAATTGCTGTGTTGTAATGAACTACCCCCAAACATAGAGATATAAAACAAGTCTTTTATTTTGCTCATAAATCTACAACTTGAGCAGGATTTGGCAGGGGTGGCTAATCTTTGTTCCATGCGATGTCAACCGGGCGGCTTGGCAGTGGCTGGGGGTCCACTTTCGAGAAGGCCACTCACATGGCTGACAAGTTGTTGCTGGCTACAGGCCTCTCCACAGACTCTTGGACTCTTGGACTTGGACTCCTCAAAACAGGATGGCTGGGTCCTAAGACCAAACATCCCAAGAGAACAAGGTGGACATTCATGGAATTTTTACGACCAGGCCTCAAAAGTCACATAGCACCCTTTTCACCTCACTCATTGGTCAAAACCATACGGTTCAAGTAGAGGGGCATAGACTCTACTTCTTGATGGGGGAGGGGCAAGGTTCCAGCAGATAGTTTGGAATGAGAAATACTGTTGTGGCATAGAACGCACAATCTGCCACATACATGAATTCAGACATGCTGTTTTCATTCTACTGGGAGAGAACTTTGAGACCATGCTAGGGCAAATATGGAATACATAAAAAATAAAAAGGAAGGCAAGAAGTGGAATTGAGTATTGAATATAAGGGTCATTGGACATTGAAAATAATCTTTAAGTGTAATTCTCAACTGTTGTAAATGCAAAGCTCCATTCCTCCCCCTTCAAAATAAATCCTATTTGTTACTCACAGAGATCACATGTCTTCGTGAGATCTGAAACTCTCTTAAATCATTTCCATCTTCCAGAAGAACCGTCCCAAGGTTCTCCAGGGTATTTACAAAGGAACAATAAAACATTCATTTCTTTAGCACATTGTAATGAAAACCATCCCCAAGTACTTAGTTTAACTGCTCTGTTTACCATGGGGGTTTCAAATGCCATTAGGACCGTGTTCTATTTTTGTTGGTCTGAAGTCATGGGAATAGAAAAGGATTTTTTTTTTTTAACCAAGAGGTAAAGCTAGGATAGCACTTGTCCAACCACACCATCTCAACATTTTGTTAAAGTGCCTTTCATTAATGTTTTGAAGGCCTATGTAAATCAGGGAATGGTTGGGGGAAAAAAAATCACAAATACTGGATGTTAAAGCAGTGTGGTGTGAAAGGAAACATCTGTTCTTGGTTAAAGTTCTTTAAACTTACGTTCTTTTGCCTCAGTCATTTAACTGTGGTGCTGAGATTTGAGTTCCATGAAGACTCTAAAACTGGTTTTCCAGAACATTCTCAGGAGTCTTAATAAGCCTTTGAAGTTCTTTGCCCCTAGCCTAAAATGCCAGGGTCACTGGCATTACCGAAGTATAAAACTGGGATTGTCAACCTCAGCGGCTCCAGGATTCTGAATTCTAGCTGTTTTGTTTCATTTTGTATTTTTAAAGAAATGCATGATCTTGTGTTAGGTAGTTCCTTTAAGAAAAAAGGCTCCAAGGAATGCCCAGTTATGAGGCATTTTTTACCTTGATAAGAAGCACTGATATGAACAATTTGTTTGTTACTATATGTTTTCTTTTGCCTGAGGGGAAGATTGACCTGGTTTGTTAAGAGATGGGACTGGAAACCCAAGGGTTGCAAGTAATTTTATTTTAACAGTTGCTTTCTTAAGATGTACTCCTGGACTTGTAACCCCTTAATTTCTCTAGGCTTCAGGTTTTTTTCACTGTTAAAATGAGATGAGTAACAAATGATGTGCAGATTTTCAAAATCTCAAATGAGTGTTATTTGTAAAACAATATTAGTCCCAGATGGATAGTTCCTGAAATTGTAGAGTCAAAGACGCTCCACTTAGAAGTAACCTGAGATGCTGTAAATTTCACCTCTTTCCTATTCTTCCCTTTAATGGCATTTGGTGAGGATTTACGAGGTACCAGAAACTGTTTCAGATGCTGGGGACGTAGTAGGGAACAAAATAGAGTTCTCACAGAGAACTCATTCCTGCCCTCACAGAGTTCTCATTCAACTGGGAAAAACACTAAGTTAGTAAGAAAACATTTAGAAATAAGGGATATGATAAAAATTAAGGAAAGAGATAATGCTGAAATATGTCCAGGTGACCATTTTTAGACTGGGATTTCAGGGAGAGCCATAAATGGGAAGAGGGGATCCTGGTAGCAAGGAGAATCCTGTCGTGGGGAGAGTGGGTGGAACAGCATTTCAAACAGAAGTTTCTGCTTAGACCGAAAGGGGAGGAACTTTGAATGGTAAAAGAACAAAGGCTAGGGAAAGTAGAGAGGTCTGAACAAGGCGCGGGGGTGGTCACCCAGGGGGAGGACAGGAGCGCTGGCTAGAGGTGGAAGGAGGGATTACAGGTCAGCACAGTGTCCGCTTGTGGTCTAGATGGAAGACCTTAAGCCTTCTTTGTTGTGACCCTGCACTGATGGGATGATTTGACATTGTGGGAGGGGCCAGGCAGAGGAAGCCAAGGATGTAATACCAGGAGTGTGATGGAAGAAGCAGACCACATGTTGGGCAGGGAAGGATGAGAAAGAGGTCATTCGAGTCTTCTTTAAAGCAGCTTTCTGGGTCTTCACTGCTGGTCATGTTTAGGTGACCATGTGCCTCGTTTCCCTTGGACAGTTCCAACTCATCCCTGTTATCACAGCATTATTATTCATAATTTCACCTTTTGTTTTCAAAGTGTTCTTGTTTGGATGATTGCCAGTTGTTTAACACATCAGAGTCCTGAGGTACAAGGCCTTTTAGTCGACAGACTGCTGTCTCTACTTTCGGTCTCCCATCCACCTTTCACTCACATCCTTTCCCAGGCAAGAGTAGCTCTTAATGACCTTTCCCACAACCTCTGTGGTGACTCCCAGGCCCTCAACCACTCTTTGTGCCTCCTGTCTGCTCATTTCTGTTACCACCAACCCCTGCCTCGATTCGTACTACATCCTGTGGACAGATTAATTTTCCTTGGGAGAAACATGATTATGTCACTGCTGCTCTGACACCGTGATGGTACCTCATTGCCTACAGAATAAAAAGTCCAGACTCTAAAGATTCAACACTCTTCATGATCTAGCCCTGGTATTTCAAAATGTGGATTCGAGTATAGGATATAGTATAGACAATATAATGCTGAACGGTATAATAGGTAGGAGTCTGGAACCAAACTGCCTGTGTTTGAATGCTACCTGCCATTTACTAGCTGTATGACCGAGGGCAACCTGTGCAACTTCTCTGTGCCTCAGTTTTCTAATCTGTAACATGGGGCTAAAAAGGAAAATCTACTGTTATTGTTGCTATAAGGATTACATGAGTTAACTCCTGTAAGGCCCTTAAAATAGTCTGTGGCACACCGGTGATCACTCAATAAATGTAAGCTTTTGTAATTATGGATTTTCTGTGCAGGCATAATGAGCATTTGCTCTTCTCTACATGATCTATGACACTTTCTTACCTCTTCCTGTTGCTAACCTTTGTTCCAACAATCCAGCTGTATTACTTCCATGGGAGCTACCATGCCCCTGGCCAGAGCTGACTGGCCCAGAAGTGGATACCTGACATAAGCTGGACCAATCAGAGCCCTTCTCTGGGATCTTTCGCAGTGTGTAACTAGGAAGTTTGGACACTTCATCTCTAGTTGCTAGACTGTAAGCAGAAAACTCAGAATCTGACAATGATCCTATTTCCTGCCACACGGAGAAAATCTGTCCTAAATAAGAAAGAAGAATGATGCTAACAAATAAAGACAAGTAGGGAGAAAACTTGGAGAAAGTTTCCTGACTGTGCTGAAGACACTGGCTCCAGGTCTTCCTAAGGTCCATCTCTGGCCCTATTTGAGGCCACTTGGCTGCTATTTGAGATACCACTGAGTCATTCCTCGTATATAGGCCTTTCCTTGTGTACCTCCCTTTTGCATCTTTGACTTAGACTTTTGACAAGTTGGAGTCTTCTAGTGGGTTGGTTTTCAGGAGGCACCATAGCTAATTGAAGATCTTTGAGGAATAGGCATTAAACAGCACATCTCTCTGTTCTACTGATTTCTAACTCCCATGCACTATAATTTTAATGAATTGTGAAATTATAGGCACCCTCTATATGAAAGGAGTCAATTAACACAGATAATGAAGGCCAATAAAAATCCTTTTGTCAGAAATGCCTGCCCTGAAGGGAGCCACCAAAGAGGATGGATCCATTCTCTACTACCACCAGCACACTGGGCTCCACCTCTTCCTTTTGTTTTAGGGAGTTTGTAGTTTTCTGGGTTCTTTCAGAATTTTCCAAGCCTCCCACCAAATCACCCCTAATAGCAGAGGAAGAATAAAGGCACCTCTTCCCCCCCAACCCCAGCCCTGCCAGGGCAAGGGGTGGTCCTTCAAACTGAGCATAGATAGTCTGAGAAGGATTGAACACATTAACTCTTCCAGGGTCTCGAAGTTACCCTTTGAGTTGGACACATACTAAATTCAAGAGGGCAGGGATATGGGAATGCAAGCTGGTGAGGCCACTCTGGAAAACAGTATGGAGGTTCCTCAAAAAACTAAAAATAGAATTACCCTACGACCCAGCAATTGCACTACTAGGCATTTATCCACGGGATACAGATGTGCTGTTTCGAAAGGACACATGCACCCCCATGTTTATAATAGCACTATCCACAATAGCCAAAATATGGAAAGAGCCTAAATGTCCATCGATGGATGAATGGATAAAGAAGATGTGTTGTATATATACAATGGAGTATTACTCGGCAATCAAAAAGAAATCTTGCCATTTGCAACTACGTGGATGAAACTGGAGGGTATTATGCTAAGTGAAATGAGTCAGTCAGAGAAAGACAAATATCATATATGACTTCATTATATGAGGACTTTAAGAGACAAAACAGATGAACATAAGGGAAGGGAAACAAAAATAATATAAAAGGAGGGAGGGGGACAAAGCATAAGAGACTCATAAATATGGGGAACAAACAGAGGGTTACTGGAGGGGGAGTGTGGGAGGGGGGATGGGCTAAATGGGTAAGGGGCATTAAGGAATCTACTCCCGAAATCATCGTTGCACTATATGCTAACTAATTTGGATTAAATTTTTTTAAAAAATTAAAAAAAAAAAAGAGGGTAGGGATAGTGCCTGTTTGACTCGCTATTGTTTCCCAAGCTCCTAGTGCCTAGCACATACTAAGGTATCGCATTATGGCATGAATGAATGGGTATTATTAACCCCATTTTATAAATGAGGAAACTGAGGTTCAGATAGATAAGCTGGGTTGACCAGTAACTAAACTAGTGAGTTGCAGAGTTGGGTCTGAAGCTGTATGTCTCAGACTTCTTGTTCAGGGCTCATTCTAAGACCTCCTGGTCATTAAAGGAGAAAACCACAACACCAGCAGGTTTATATGATAATGGAGCTAAACTCCCAGCAGTGCTTAGTAAAGGTTTCAATTTCTAAAGCTAAATGTTAACACATCTGAACTCAGGGCATCTTCAGACTTGAGCTTAAACCCGTGCTATTTTTGAACCTTTCTTCTCAGAAAGCTGTACAAGAGTTTAGGTGACAAAAGAGGAGAAGGGTTGTGTGTGTATGATAAAATATTCACCGTAAAGACTCATGTGTAACTGTGCAACTCAGAACAGCATTTTTGTGCCTGGTCTTGACATAAGTGCATGCCTCTGTAGGTTGCCTTTCTATTTCATAAATCCCCAAAGACTTTAAAATGTCAGCTGTTGCAGAATGGTGGCCCATGAATTATGGGGGAGGGGTCAGAGTGGGCAGTGGTCTGGTCTAGGGTAAATTTGGGGTGTGTGTGTGTGTGTGTGTGTGTGTGTGTGAGTGTGTGTGGGTCTTGGTCTTTTCCCTATTGTTACATGCCCCTGAAGTCATTGTTGAAAACTGTTTCTATTATTCAGTATTTTTTTTTAAATATTTATTTATTTTTGAGAGAGACAGACAGACAGTGTGAGTGGGGGAGGGGCAGAGAGAGGGAAACACAGAATCCGAAGCAGGCTCTAGGATCTGAGCTGTCAGCACAAAGCCTGATGCGGGGCTTGAACCCACGAACCGTGAGATCATGACCTGAGCCAAAGTTAGACACTTAACCAACTGAACCACCCCAGCACCCCTCTATTATTCAGTATTTTATATGGTTTATTATGCTGATAATAATACTTCTTATGTGATGATGGAAATGTTCTGTATCTTCATTATCTTATACTATAGTCACTAGCCATGAATGGCTATTGAACACTTGAAATGTGGCCTGAGGAACTGAACTTTTAATTTCATTTTGTTTGAATTAACTTGAATTTAAATAGTCACTCTTGGCTTCCTTTATTTATTTATTTATTTATTTATTTATTTATTTATTTATTACATTTATTTATTTTTGAGAGACAGAGCACGAGCTGGGGAGTGTCAGAGAGAGAGGGAGACACAGAAAGCAGGCTCCAGGCTCTGAGCTGTCAGCTCAGAGCCCAACACGGGGCTCAAACTCATTAACTGAGAGATCATGACCTGAGCTGAAGTCGGACGCTTAACCGACTGAGCCACCCATGTGCCCCTCTACATTTTTAAAAATTCAGTGAGTTTCTGATTTCCAGCATAAATTAGCTAATGAATTATAGCCATTCCATTAAGTTCATCATAAAGTTAGAAACTGCCTATAACTTGTAGAAGTTAAATCTACTGGTTAAGGATTTACTTTCCCTCATTTCAAAATGTGGTGGGGAGATTTCCTTTACCTGATGACAGTGACCACTGGTAACCTTCTTGCCATACCTCACCCTCCCCCCTGGGACCTTGATTCAATGCCAGATTAAGTCCTAGTGGTGGTGTTTCTGTTTGGGGCACATGCTCTCTCACTGCCTTTTGGGAGCTCTTAGGCATCTCTTCATTTCACACCAAGTCAGATTTAGATTTAAAGACCTTTATCAGCCTGCCCTGTGCTGTCTTATACACCTCACTCCCTTTCCCTGTTTTCCTCCTGGATTCGAATTCTCTGGAGAAACAGACCTAATAAGATTATCTGTCTATTGATTGATCTGTCTGTAGAGAGAGATACTGGGATTGAAATTGAGTGAGTTTAAGGGTCTTGGGAACTGACAAGTCCGAAACCTGGAGGGCTGTCCTGCCAACTGGAGGCTCAGGTAAGAGTCATGTTGCAGTCTGGAGTCTGAAGGTTGAAAACTGAGGCAGATTTTCCATGCTGTTGTCTAAAGGCAGAATTCCTTCTTTGGAAAAAGTCAGTCTTTGCATTTAAGGCCTTCCACTGATTGAGTGAGGCCCATCCACATTATGGAGGGTAACCTGCTTTAGTTCTAGTCAATTAATTATAGGTGTCAGTCACATGTTTAAAATCTCTCTACAGCAACGTCTAGACTAGTTTGACCAAGCAACTGGTCATCATAGTTTAGCCAGTTGACCCATGGCAACTCTTTCACTAGATTCAGACAGAATGGTCTTTGTCTCTCACCCTTCACCCATGCCATCTGGTATGGTCTGTGGGCACTCCAGTTCCTACTGACCTGTCAGCAGAAGCCCATTCTGCTCCTTTCTCCATGTGACATATAGCTTTCATTTTTACAAAATCCGATCCACGTTCCGCTTCTCTGTAACTGGTTTCACCCTGACCGATATTTATTCTCTAAAACACAAACACGTGTACTAGATAGAGTGCAGGTATCCCCTGCTTTTCAAGAGTTCATGTTATGCAGCTTCCCTTGTACAAAAACCTACCTTAGTACCCGTTTTCACCAAGTGAAAGAAATCCAATGAGGATTTTTACTTTTATGAAAAAAGGCAAAAAGCAAAAATAGCATTCAGCGTTTGTTTTGCAGCAAGCCATTACAGAGGCAGCACGTACCCCAGGCAGCAACAGTGGCCCCACCAAGCTCCTTCCCTGGGGAACGATGCTCAGCATCTCAGCATCCAGCCTCCATAGCTTTGAACTATGTCTATGAGCATCTGTGCTTTATCTAGATTTATTTTGTGCATCTGTTAGCAAAATGTTTCCTAAGGTATCAAAAAGGCTTAAGAGAGGTTATTTTTTGGATCTGGGAATGCTCAAAATTTTTTCCATAGAAATTAATGATAATTCCTTCTTCACTTTATGCCATTCAGGCTTATAAAAGTTTTCGTAGGAACGCTCTACTTTCACATGGTAGGGCTAAGACCTGCATATACTTGAACTTATCTTTAGCAGCATGGTATTCATTTTGAAAGTAGAGTAACAGATTCTCTGTCTCAGTTTTCTGAGATTATTCCAATGTCATGTTGTTATTTTTCATGAAAGCTATTCTTTAAATAGAAGCTCTAATTTTTTACAATGAGTTGAGATTTTTTTATAGAAATAAGTCTTTAAAAAGGAAGGAAAGATCTTTTTCACATCATTATCTCTGATTTTAGATTGGGAAAATAGAGTTAACTATCAAATTTGTGCTTACTCATTACAGAGCAGCTGAATGAAGTCTTGGACCAGTTGAAAATGGTGTTACTTAATTTTTGCTTCCTAACCCAGCAAGGGTTACTCCTTTAAGTATCGGGGGGTGTGGTGGTTCTTAAATGCAGCAGAAATAAGAAGGTGGGTGAAGCTGTGTTTCAGTTTAAACTGGTATCTTGGACACAGGCTGGATGACATGAAGTAGAAAGAGTGGTCTCATTAAAGGAGCAAGCATCACGTTGGTTTTAGGATGCTGAGTTGAATCCAGACTTTGCCAGTGATTATCCCTGGGTGGTTTGACCAGTCACATAACTGTCTCGGAACCAGTTTCCTTTTCTGTAGGGTATTCTTTTGGGGCCTAAGATCATGCACGTTAAAGTTCTTTGTGGAAGAGTTGTACAATGTTAACAATTATCGTTTTAATAATCACAGTTGTTAGAGAAATTTTATAGGCGCACGTGATAATTTGCAGGGAATTCTGTAACAAGGTGACCTGGGTGGTCGTGATTTGATCTTCCATATTGACTTGACCCCATGCTCATGAAGACTTGGTGTAGCTTGGAGGAACAGTGGTGTCCAGCAGCAGATGATGAGTACCTGAAGTAAGTCCATCTTAGATGTGTGGAGAATGGGAGCGGAATTTCAGAAACACTGGGAGAGAAATCTGGCAGGATGTGGTGAGCAGATACACAAGGTTAGAGAAAGGCAAGAGCTAAGGAAAATGCCTGTGGCTCCAATTGGAGAGATGAGGGCAGTGGTGGGCCCAGCAGCCATGATCATCGGCCGTGTAGGTTTGAACTCCAGAGGAAAGTCATGGCTGGAGAGTCTGAATTTGGGAATAGTTAACACATAACTAGTGGCTAAACCCAAGTGAGTGGAGAAGGTTACTGCAGGGAGTGTAGCGCGAGGAGACCAGGTGGCTGAGGGTGAACCCCGATGAGCAGTAACTAGGGCCCGCCATTAGTATGCTCATGAGATCTGCTCAAGAAAGGTTGTGAATGAACAAATGAATACATGAGTAAATGCGAAACAAACAGGGATCTGTTTGGCAAACACAGTCAAATGACTTTAAGAGAGAAAAAGAGAAAAGAGAGTGCTGTCCTAGAGTTAAGAAGAGTCAAGACCCTCAGCGTCTAGCCAAAGATTGATCTTTATAAAATCTAAATGTGGTTCCTCTGGTTAAAAAGGACTACTCCCCCTTTCTGGTAAACAATTTGGCAGCCTGTAGCCAGCCTTTGAAAAGTTAATATCTCTTGACTCATTAATTCCTCTTCCAGGAATCCACCTGAAGGAAGTAAGCAGAGCTGCAAAGATTTATGCGCAAAGATGTTTCATATGCCTGAGAAGCAAACTTCTCTGGAAGGGCTGGGGACGGGGGGAGGGAGGCATTTACCTTTGCCATCTTTTTAGACGTTCTGGTACTCTACAGTACTATGGTGCAGGATATAAAATTTTCATTAATGTTTAAGATAAAAGATGAGCATTCAAAGAAATCTTGTGCTTTGCCCTCAGACCCCTATTCTCTGCCCTTGGAGTTACTATAGTGCGAAATGTGGGGGATATGCTGGCCTGCAGGGTGCAGTCAGAGCCTTTGTTGGCATGGTATTCAGTGACATCCACCATATGGCCCTTGTGATTTCCAGTTCACCCTCATTCCTGACTTCTCCTGTCATGATCCAGAAATATTTATAGAAGTCACTTCAATACATCAGGCTGTTGCATACTGTCAAGTTTTTGCCCATGATGATTCTCCTTTCTCTTTACCTGCATTACCATTCTCCCTTTATTTCACCTGTCTGGTGAACTCCTATTCATCCTTCAAAGCCTCCTGCAGATTTGGTCCCCAAATAGAGTTTGTCTAGCATAGTATTTTGGAGAAAAAAATTGAATTTGAAAGTGTAAAGTGAGAGGTACACACTCTTGATTCTGTCACACTCCTCACCTCTTCCTACTGTATTACATTATTTCATTTGTTATAGCCCTGACCTGTCAGAAACTTTTCTGCTTCCCCTTAAGGCAGAAATAATCACTGTCATTTCTATACCTTTATATCCATTCCTACATTTAACATGCTCTATGAGAAATTTTTCCAGTATTTACTGCATAAAAGCACCTGGGTGGCTCAGTCAGTTAAGCATCCGGCTTCACCTCACGACATGATCTCGCGGTTCGTGAGTTTGAGCCCCACTTTGGGCTCTATGCTAACAGCTTGGAGTCTGGAGCCTGCTTCAGATTCTGTGTCTCCCTCTCTGCCCCTCCCCCACTCTCTGTCTCTCTGTCTCTCTCTCTCTCTCTCTCTCTCTCGCATGCTCTCTCTCTCAAAAATAAACATTAAAAAAAATTTTAGAGTAATATGCATACTCATCAGATAAATTTTGAAAAATTACACACTTCAGAAATATGACAGCTGTCATGATACTGTGTCTATAAAATTTAGAATCTTGTTTTATTTTTTATTTTTGTTATTTGAGAGAGAGAGCCTGTGAGTGGAGGAGAGGAACAGAGAAAGAGAGAGAGAGAGAGAGAGAGAGAGAGAGAGAGAGAGTCTTAAGCAGGCTCCATGCTCAGTGGCTTAGCTCAGAGCCTGACGCAGGGCTTGATCCCACAACCCTGGGATCATGATCTGAGCCAAAATCAAGAGTCAGAAGCTCAACTGACTCGAGCCACCCAGGTACCCCAGAATCTTGATTTTTTTAATACAACATTATAAAATAAGCATTTTTGTGCCACATTACTGTAATTGTTTTTCAAAGCTATTTACAGTAGTTAGCTGAATCTTCTTGAGAGTAAGGATTTCTATTTTTGTTTTTGTTTTTGTTGGGGCAGAGAGAGAGGGAGGCACAGAATCCGAAGCAGACACCAGGCTCTGAACCGTCAGCACAGAACCCGACACAGGGCTTGAACTCATGAACCATGAGATTATGACCTGGCCTGAAGTCAGATGCTTAACTGACTAAGCCACCCAGGTGCCCCATTTTGTATCCCCAGCACCTAAGTGCAATGTTGGCCTAGGCCAGTGTTCGGACTTAATACAGTTGAATTCGGGAGCTGAAAAATTAATCAGTCTCCATCTCTACCTTCAAGGAGGTCATTCTGGGAGAGAAGACATACATATTCACTCATTATTTAATGTATTCATTCATTCCACAGATACTTAAAGAGCACCTCCTGTATGTCAGACATCATTCTAACACCAGGGACAAAGCAGCGCACAAAACTCCAGACTTCATGAAATGCATATTCTAGAATAGTGATTCTCAAACTTTGGGGTGTATTGGAATCACCCGGAGGGCTTTGGGCCCTATCCCCAGGGGCTCTGATTCAGAGTTTCTGAAGTCAGCGAGGCCTGGGAATTTGCATTTCTGACAGGTTCCCTGGTGATGCTGATGCTGTTCTCACTTTGAGAACCCCTGGCGTAGAGGATAAGTTTGAGGTACAGGAGGGCAAAGGAGTATGGTTGTCCAGTTAGTTGGGAGAGAAGGGACATGTCTGATTAATGCAAAGCCTCTCGCAATTTCAAGTCCCAGTAAGGAAAGAGAGGATTGGGATAATGCCCTGTGTCCAGAGTCCTCACCTCCGTCTTCTGGATGACTGTCAGCAGTCAGCAGGGTCACAGAAGCCTGGGACCGATGAGGAGAGAGGGTAGAGCAATAGTGATGGTCAGGAGTGCCTTCTCTCTGCCTGTCCTTCGGCACACCTGCCGTATGTAACGTCTAACCTTCATAGCAACCGCAAGAGAAGTAGGATCTCCCTCCTTTTATGGATGAGAAAACTGAGGCATAGAAAGTGATATAACATACTCTGGTTCCAGAGTCGTACATCTGGAGCTCCAAGCCAAGCCTTTCTGCCTCCAAACCCCATGACTCAAGTCGAGACTGGCCTGTGGTTGAGCCCCCGGTGGGACCAGCTTTTAATACTTCAGCAGTCATAGCTGTTTTGTGTGTGGTGAGACACCCGCAGCAGGGGCTGTGTGCAAGGGGGGCGTGTGCAAGGCGGTGCCGACAGTGCACCTGTTCCTGCAGCACGGTGGCAAATGGAGAGGCTCAGACTCGAGGTTCATGAAAGGGAACGCCACCCGGCTGAAACAGAGGTGTGCAGCTTTGAGGGGAGCTGGCTCACTGTCCTTCCTGTAGGAGCTACCCCTGGAAGTTATTAGTGGTGTTTTCCCACGTATGAAAATTGTGGCAGTTAGGTTTTCGTTTACTTCTACTATAAATTCAGTGCCCTGAGAATGTGCATAACACGTTCAAAACTTTAAAAAGCCACTTTCCCAACCGTTGGGAAGAAGCATAGGCAAGTGATTTCTGAAATTATTTCACAAACTTTTAAGACGAGAACAAGCCACCTCACTCCAGTACGGTGGGAATTGGGGAAGTTAGTGCTGAAGTGGCCCCATCCCCGAGCATGACACATCTCAGCGGGCTGCCATCGGCCACAGCTGCCTTTAGTTATCTGGCTTCTATCACGTTAGAGCCACACGAAGGACTGTCGAAGATCTGTGCTTTAGCACAATGTCCTCGCCTTCTATCAAGGGCTAAGAGTATGTAAATGATGTAAGAAAAATGTCTCTTTGTTTTCTGTAAAACTAAGGAAGACCCATTTGACTCCATAGCTCTGCAAGAGTCATACGACAAATTTCTCTGTTCCTTACCAGCAAATTATGCTTCTCTCTTATTGACCTGGCATGTTTCCTCATTTCATTTAAGGATTATAAAAATCCATGGCTCTCCCTATGTTGCCAGGAGGCTCAGAGCAAGCCTTCATATGCAGTAGCTTCCCTTAACCTAAGGTTCTTTGGTAATAATGATCTCCCACTCTTTTCTCTTAAAACTTTGGTACCTGTGTCTTCCGTTAGAAGCTTTCCAAAACAGTTTCTAGAAGCAGGCAGCTATCACAGATTAATAGGTCAAAATGAATTTTCGGAATGGGATGGAGTGACTTTAAGTTTTTTTGTTTAACTTTTGAAGAGTGAATTGAGCCAGCCACGGGCATATGTGTGGACACATACATGTCTGAGAACACATATGTACTTGATGATGCCTTGACAGGCATCCACTTGGTCTAGTGATTGAGAATGAACTTGGGTCTGAGTCAGACCTGGCTTTGAACCTCAGCTACTCACTGCTTACTTTATGACTGTAATGTCTCTGGGCCTCAGTATCCTCATCTGAAATGGAGATAATGATACCATGTGGTGTGTTTGAAGGATTAAACAGACGATTTATGTAAAATCCCTAGTACAGTGTCTGGGACTTAGTAGGTCTACAGTAGACGGTAATCCCTACTGTTGTTGTCATTATTTCTAGAAAAAGCTAGACTTTATAGAAAGACTGGATGGTACATTTGTAACTGCTGTAGATTGCCTTCTAGAGTGTGCATTGTTGAACTAAAATGACCTTCGGCTTAAAGTTAGGGCGTTTCATCCAAGGAGGGTGGTCACGGCTTACTTCTCCCTTAGAAAGAGTAGCTCCATGCTGGTGTTTCTTACTAATTCTCAAATGACAGTAGATGATCGCTACAGAGGCCTCAAGATTTTCTGAGGTCATCCACTCAGAGGCTGGTGACTAAGACTTACACAACTCTGAGGTCTTCACTTCCTGATTTATCTGTAAAATGACCTGAGCATCCTTGCCCAGGATGTCTCTTAAAGCCGATTTTCCAGTTTGGGTCGGCTCTTGCTTGATTTTATTAGGCTGTTACTTTCAATTTTTCTTTCACATACAACTATTACATTCAGTTGCCCAGGGGTATCTGTCAGGGAGGGTAGAGTTAAAGTGCCTTAGTACTTTGTGTGGTCATTAGCCCCCCCCCCCAACACCCCCCATCTTGCAGGCTCAGGAAGTGAGAAGCAAGTTACCTGTTACCTAGACTGGATGGTGTATCCCGTAGCCTACAGAGTCACGAGACAGCCGTAGCAACACCTGTGGGCCCAGCATGGCTTTCAGGTGCCTTTGGCTTAGGCGGAGCACCAAGGAACAGGTGTCTGTCCGTCAGATTTCCCTGCTGTGGGGAATGTGCACACCAGCCTCCACGCAGTGATGATTTCCCCCACCTCCGCCCTTCTTTGCCAAAACAATTGTTTAAAAGAGGAAGCTCTTTGGGTCATAAAATGTCATCTGGTAGTTAGTATATGGCTATATAGACATAGTGGATTATACAGTAGCCTGACTGGCAGGAAGTAGGCGATTCATCAGAAAAAAAAAAAATAACGAAAAAATAAACTCTTACCAAAATGAACTTCCTCTTTCAAACTCTTTGTTTCAACTCATCCTTTGGAACCTTCTTTCAGCCTCTTAGAGAAAAAATAACCAGTAGGGACGAATGCGGTATTGCAAAGAGAGGTAATCCCAGCCCTATTTAGCCACATGCTTCATAATTTTTTTCATGTTTTATTTTTGAGAAAGAAAGAGAGAGCACAAGCAGGGGAAAGTCAGAGAGAGAGACACACACACACAGAATCTAAAGCAGGCTCTAGGTTCTGAGCTGTCAGCACAGAGCCCAATGTGGGGCTCAAACCCACAAAACTGTAAGATCATGACCTGAGCCGAAGTGGGAGGCTTAACCGACTGTGCCACCCAGGCGCCCCCAATATGCTTCATAATTAAAAAGAGCAAGCCCCATGCTGTCTGTCCCCAGGCGGGCCAGGGTTAGGGTGTGGCCACTACCTAGAGGGACATGGGACACCTGCCACCTTGAGAGACTTCGTGTTCAAACTGAATCATCCTCAGAATCCTCCGGTGAGACGTTTTGGATGTGGCCCGTGTCCCCCTTTGATAGAATAAAGTTCCCTTCACTCAGTCCCCTTCATTTCGTTTGCCTTACAGATCCAGGAGGCTGCAAGTCAGGGCCTGCAATTTGTCGGCGTCATACCTCAGTACCATTGCCCTGCGAGGTCGGCAGGCAGCAGCCCCCCAGTGGACGCCAGAGATGCGGAACAGGAGCCAGGCAGGTGTGAGAATAACGAGAACCCGGGTGCTCCCGTGGGGATGGACGGCAGCCGGGAGCCAGGCCAGGGCCCAGGAGGGGAGACACCCATCGCTGAGCAACCCAGCTTGCCCTCGGGAGAGGGGAACGGAGCAGAATTTTCTCCACATGGAGTGAGCAAGACTCTGGATGGGCCGGAGGGTGACCTGCTGGAAGTGAGTGAGGAGCCACTCTCGGGAAGTAAGTATGTCAGCAACCACTTAAAAGAGAGGCTAACGGCTTTTCAGTAGTCCCCATGGCATTTTAGGAAAAAGAAATGGAATTAGAGTGTAGAGACAGCAGTCCATCGCACAGGGGAAACTTCATCAGGCATTTTTCCGGGCCTCCTGACTGATTGCGTACTGAAGTTGTGACTTCCTTCCGGGAGAGCAGAACCACGGAATTGCCTTCTGGTCGCTCCGACATGTCACGTTCGAAGTAGATTCTAGAACTTAAGGGATTTTCACCCCATGCTCTTGTGCTACCCTTGAATTGCCCTGCTCTTAGCACAGGAAAAGTGTTAAGATGCTGGGCACCAATGCAGAACGTATGCTCCCTTTTGGTCCCCTCATTTTGAATATCTGCCTAAAGAAAGAAATCAAGAAAGCCAGTTAAGGACAAATTGTGCAGGAAACTGGTGATTCAACTCACTAGGTACTGTAAACAGCCCGATTTCAGGCAGGGCGTATAGTTGACAAATCAGCAGTGTGGAGAGAACACTGCCAAAGAGAGGCCACCAATATGTGAATCCTCCTAATCACATTGTAACGGCCATTCGAGCAGGCATTTTAGGTTGGCAAATTCAAAGAACAACACTTATTAATAGCAGCCAACATTTCTTAATTGTGGTGATGTGTGTGATGTGGGTGAGCTGTAGTATCATTGCCCATTTTACAGCTGAGTAAACTGAGATTTAGAGAGTAAATCTTCTCCCAGGCTAGGAAATTGGCAGATCTGGTCTGTGAACTTATCTTGTCATACCTCTCTACTCTAATAGACTAATAAGATTTCCTGAGGCCCTCACTTTATGGTGAGTGAAGTTTCTCTCCCTTTCCCGGTAATTCCCTTTCCTTTTTCTTTCTCCAAGAAATCTAGCATCCAGCCATTTCCCAAGAGCCAGGCACCTGTCTGAGCTGCGTGGCCTCTTTCAGCCTTCAGAAGGTGCACTGGTAACAAGACTTCCAGGAGACCCCCAGGATTTAGGGGGCCTTCTGGGTCATCTTCCTAGTTCATGTTATTATTCATTTCCTGATTCTTGAAATTAGCCTCTTCTTAATGATGAGGAACAGTTTATGTGCTGAGAATCTAGAAGAAGGTGGAACAGTTTCTTTTGTTATATTAGGTCAGTACTTCCTGGAAAGAAAATTGCGGGGTGGGCCATTCTGGACTTAACTTGCAACGTTGATTTAGAGCGAGAGATTGGCACTGCCTCCATTCTGGGATATATTATGGCTGTTGTTTAATATTATGGCTGGATCCTTCTTAAATATGTACTAAAGTAGGGCTTTTCAGCTATGGGACTTTTCACACTGTTTGAGGTAGACTTCTCCCTCCAGAGTAGCTAAGAGCACATTTAGACCCTGTGTGTGCCTCCTGATGAATGTCCGGGTGTTATTCCAGAAACCTCCCATCTTCTCATTGCTGTTAGGCTGCATGTGTTGTTCTGAATCCCCAGAAGGAAGACTGACCTCCTTGAAGGAGCATGTGAGGGTGAGAGTTCAGGGCAGACACAGCCAGCACCTCTGAAGAAGGGGCCAGGAGTCATGGAGACAGGCAGCACTGTGGTTAAGAAACCAGACCCCACTCACATTCCATTTGCCGCCTTCTACCTAGGCAGTCTTGGACAAGATACCCTCCTGTGCCTCAGTTTCTTACCCTGGAAAATAGAGATGGAACAATAGGTTCATATTGAAAGGTTAGGTGTACATTTTTTAAAACGTTCTATTTATTTATTTTGAGAGAGAGAGGCAGAGGAGAGGCAGAGAGAGAGATAATCCCAAGCAGACTCCACACTGTCAGCACAGAGCCTGACCTGGGGCTCCATCTGACGAACCATGAGATCATGACCTGAGCTGAGATCAAGAGTTGCACGCTTAACTGACTGAGCCACCCAGGTGCCCCGAGATGTACATCTGAAGCACTCAGCACTGCTTGACTCTTAAGTGTGAGCTGTTATTATTGGCACACAGGCTCAGTAGCCCTGACCACTGGCCTCCACCTTTGCATGGAGCCCTGGCTTTGAGAAAGGAGGCATTCAATACTGAAATTCCCCTCAGGACTTTTCTGAGATTTCCTGCTCTAGAATCCACCTTTCTCCAAGACTCCTTCCAGACTTCCTGCCCTCTTTGGTTGACTCTAGGGAGAATTAAACTGGGGAGACTTTCCTAGGACCATTTCCCCCACGTGCCTCCTGCTGGCCTATGGCTGTTTGTCTCCCTCACCCAAAGAGCCCCCTCCGTTGCTGAACCCATAAAGACCCCTCAGCACCCAAGGTGTCCTGGCCTGTGCCTCATTTCTTCAAGTCCCTTCTCTTTACTAGCAAACCAGATCCTGCTAAAGAAGGATGTGTCTGGAAGTGGTCAGGCCAACAGTGGAGGGGAATTTCAGCCATGGGGGAGGGGCGTGTTACAGTACCCCACTTTAATCTCACTCAGTGGGCAGCTGGCTGGCTGTTGTTTACACACAAAGCTGGCTCTTATCTCTCTGCTCATGAGGCCATGGGTCTCTCTGAAATTTAGGCAGCTTATTGTTATCCTTTGTTCTTCGTCGTGTGGAACAAATGAGCCTTTGGATTTTTTTCATCAGTTAATGAACACTCAGGGGTTATTGGCCACATATATGGCCTTGCTGGGGATAGACAGTCATGATGGTGGTAACTCTCTGGGTGAACTGTTCTAAGTTCCGATGAGCCATCTTGATGGTACCTCACAACAACAGTTTTATGATGGCGGATGCTACTATTAGCCTATTTCACAGATGAGGAAAGTCACCTTCCATGCTCTCAAGTAGTGACGTTTTATCTCCTAGCTTGAGCATTCAGCCTCCCCGAAGGCCGGACATGTAGGGACCCTGTCCACATTGGTCATGGCCTTCACCTGACCCAATCCTCTCTCCTAAATCTTTTTCCTGAGAAGTCTTACCAGTTCCTTGCACCATCACCTTCCTCCCAAATCCCCCCAGCTTCCCCTCCCTGCTGCTTGCTTGCTCAGCTTTCAGCTTGCCTTTCTCGCAGGGCCCCCTAAGGAGGGTGAAGTGTTTTTACTCCTCTTTCTGCCAGGTGGGCTTAAATAGGCAATCACAGCAAGACAATTAAAAAAAATCCAGAGGGAGTCACCCTCTTTCCCCCTCCTTCTCCTCGTTTAATTTATTTCCTTTATAGGAGGCCTAGGGGAGCCGGGTCTAGGCTGCGACTGCTCACATGGGGCTTGCCAGTGAATTCACCATCCAGACACGGGGCAGGCTGCCCCTCCCCCTCCCCGTGGGCTCTTGAACGGCCTCTCTGATCCGGAGGTTATGCTCCCCTTCACCCATACAGGTCTCTCTGGGGACCCATCATGTGGTTCTCTTCCTGATCATTGACTTTTATTTCCTGGTCGGGGATTTCCCTGATGGTTTGGTGTCGTTGCTGTGCAGAGACGGCCTGAGCTGGTGCAGGGACAGCCCCATGCCTCACTCCTGGACGCTGCCCTTCCCGCTCCTGCCCCTGCCTTATGGTGAACACAGAGCACCCCAGTAGCTCTGCTCCGAATGGCCCCTCGTGATGCATTTCTGCAGATGGGGAGCATGGACAGGCCAGGTGGGGAAGGCCGGTGCTGGGAAAGGCTAGGAAGGTATACCCAGACATCCACCTGTCCCTTGTCTCCTGGCTTCCAACATTCCTTTCTGTCCTTCCCTGGGCGTCTCTGTTGCCAGGAAGGTTCACACAAATTCAAATTGTTCTGCCACTGAATAATACTGAAACATCTTCCAAGAGCTGCCCTTCCTATCCTGTGCCTCGTCACTTAAAATGCTCAGAAATGCCAGCCAGAAACCCAAGCTAGTGACCTCAACTGTACTTCTTGGCCAAGGGGGTTTTATTCAGTAGTCCTCCTTGGCAGCCAGCTCCTTGTGTGGGGAGAGAGAGAAGGTGTCCTCCTGAGTCTGGCCTTTCTGATGTGTGGCCCTGCCTTCCCGCGCCCCCAGAATGGCGCTACCCTGTGGCTCTCCTCCTCCCAAATCTGCCACCTGCCGCCATCTTTTGGCCTTTCCCTCAGTCCATTAACAAACAGCTATTGAGCTCCCACCCGTGGTCCACAGCTCCTGCTTTCTGTGTACTGATGAAATTAGCCTCTTGTTAGATTTGGAAACAGCCCAGGGCTGGGGGTTTGAAAGACTCTTGGCTTTGCCACTTTCCAGCTTGTGATGTTTGGGGGATCCACTTAAGGCTTCTGGGCTTAGAACTGAGGCAGCCCTTCGTGTGGGGGTTGGGAGAGTCACATCAGATGGTGGAGGTGAAAGTGCCCGTAGCTGCTGCTGTCCTGACCAGGGGATTCCCGTGGAGTGCTGTATATGCCTGGTTTCCCCACTTTGCCTCCACAAACAAGCCCCACCCAGGCCCAGAGGTGTCCTGCTGCTAGTACCCGAGCCTGACAGAAGTCTGAAGCAGTTTCTCTCAGATTCAAGAATCCAAACAGGACTGAGGCCCTTCTGGCTTCTCATCCCATCCCAGAGCCCACAGCCCTGCTTCCCAGTGCAAACCTTCCATCTTAGCCCCGCTGCCTGTCACCTCAGCAGAACTTAGCCCCGACTCAGTGCAGCTACCGGGTCAAGTCTGACTCCCACATGTTTCTTCCCCAGCCAACTCACCAGCCTCCTCCTCCTCCTCCCAGTCTAGCCCTGGGAGTCACGCTTTATGCCAGATGCTGCACACTCCCTTCCCTCCAGGCTGGAGGTCTCTTGGAACATCAGGACCCAACCAGCCTGCCTGCTACCTGCCAGTCACAGGCTCTCTGGAGCCTGTCTCTCTGCAGACAGACCACAGACTTCTATCCTGTGCCTGAATCCCAACTGCCTGGCCTGGGCCTCAGAACTGGGCATCAATTTCCTTCTTCCCTGCTCCTGAGGAGCTTAGCAAGGCCTTCGTGGGTCTGGCTATCAGGCTGGCAGCACCCAGTAAGCCCAGCGCCCCCTTCTCCTCCCCTAGCTTACTGCACTTTCTGGCTCAGGTCAATCCAGCAACATACCTGCATCCCCTATCATATTACAGGGACTTTTCTGGACAGAGGGGATCCAAATGGCACAAGGCAAAGCCCCCCGTGTCAGGAAGAAAGAGAAAGACCAGAAGATTAAAAAATATAAGCAAGACAGTCTTGATTCTCCTTGGGTGCTCTGCCAGTCCAATTCTTCGGCTGTTCTCAGAACATTCTCAGAAACAATGCCTTCCCCCCTCCTTTGGGACTTTCTGTCCCATGTCTGGAAAAATCTTCCAGCTGGGGTCATGGCAGAGTCACAGAGCAGCTGAGAAAATTTAAACAAACTTGGGACTTCTTTTTGGAACTCTCGGTGCTTGCTCATGTGATGATGTGTGTTGGAGAATCAGAATATTAAAACATCAAAAGGCATCATTTGGGGACAGTTTCTCTTGGCCGGTTTCCATGTAAGTAATGAGAAAGAGGACCATGGCCAAGGATACAGCAGGACAGGGGAGTTAACTAAAGGGTTACACATCTGAAATCAGGTTTCTCCCAATATTTCACCACTACTAATCTTTTGGAGGCTCTTGATTCCAGCAGCGTTTCCTTCCTGAAAAATTTATTTCTGTCTCTGGCTTTGGCCCTCCTCCCTGGGGAGGATCCTGATGTGAGAGCTGGGGCTCTGTCAGCACCGCACTGTCTACCTCGTCCGTCGGGCAGTCTGTCTTCCCTTCACCTCACGCCCAGCACCCTCCCTTCCCCTTTTGGCCTTCCCCTTTTTCTGTTTCTTTACGCATTTGGGAAAGTTGTGTTTCTGTCTTACCATGCAAGTGGGGAATTCTTCTGGTTGATCAAGTGTTGTCATGTATTTTTGGACTTGGGCCACTGTCAAATTCTCTACTCACCTCTTCCATATAGAGGTTGTGGTTTCTTTTTCTTTTTGATCTATATATATTCGTGCTTGACTATAGCAGATTATGGTGACTGGTGCTCTGGTCCTCCTTGGGTCACCTGAGGACAGCTTTCTTAGCCTCTGCCTGAAGGCGTTGTCTGGAATGGGAACAGGCCCCGGCAGGCCACTGCCCCAGGGAATTCATACCTCAGGAGTAGCCTCAATCCCTGAAGATAAATGCCCAGGCTTCCTTGCCCCGTGGCAAGGCAATCGGAGGGATGTTCTGTGCAGTTAAGTGAGCCCCAATGGCTGTAGCAGTAACCTGCTCAGTAATGCACCCTTCCCTGGCTTTCCTCTCTTCCCTATTTCCTACCCCTCCTCCCTCTCTGGGAGGGATTTCCAGGGATCACTTCCCAAATAAACTGCTGGCACTCAAAAACTTACAGGGTCTGCTTTGGAAGAAATCCAGGTGAAGTCAGGGATTCACTAAAGCATTGCTTATCCTCTTGTCCTCAGTAGGTGTGGCTTTTATTTGGACACCTAGCACCTTGGACTGGAAAATGCCTGATCGTGTAGTTCACATCCTGTCCCTGCTAGCTCCAGTGCAATGCTTGATTTCCCTCCATGGCAAACCTTTCTTTGCATGACTCCATTCCTCAAGTGTGTATTTCAAAGTCATGAAATAGTCTGATTGCCACCTCTGTACACCAAGCCCTAATTTCTTGTGGGAAAGCATTTACTGGCTGGAGTCAGGCAAATGGACTGAGAAAGGTAACTTGGGGTGGAAATAATAAATAGGCCAGATTTGGTTGTTTAAAATCCAGGTGGCCATCTTTGAAGATGGGCACCTTTCTTTCTTTCTTTCTTTCTTTCTTTCTTTCTTTCTTTCTTTCTTTCTTTCTATTTGGTTCCATCCGATGGATAGAAATGGCCCCCCTGGTAGCTTAACTCTTGCTGATGACAAAGTGTCATGGCCTGGCACTGCTCCCCAGAGATCGCTGCTGATGTTTGCTCAGATGGAGCTGTAAAAGGCTTCCTTTGCCCGGAATACAGTACCTGTGTGGGATAATTTTAGATGTGTGGATGGATATATTTGGTGTTAATGTGCCTCATCATTCCCTTCTGTTTATAGCAAGTGGTAGTTGTTTCCCTTATGGTCATGAAACAAAGTTTCCTTTTTAAATTCATTTATTTAAATAAAGGAAAGCAATTCTGTTTAAAAGAAGAATAATTCAGCAAGTGTTTGGACATTGCAAAATTGTGAAGTACTCAAGTAGGGGATACAGGGTCCCGGAACGTGGGTCTAGGCCAGGTCTCTCCTGAGAGGAGCATGAGCATACTTTGTCCTTGTTGCTAATGTCAACCATTGTTTACGACCTTTAAAATATTTCTCTGAAAGAAGGGTGGGGATTTTCTTATTATTCCAATAGATATTTTTGGAAACCAAAGCCTATTCCTGACTAGCCTGTGTTAGCAAAGCTTTTTAAGCTGGGTAAACTCTGATTGCTTGACTAAATGAGTAACACAGAAAAAGACCTTCAAGACTTAGATTGAAATTCCAGGTATTTGCTCCTCGAGGCTGATACTGTTCACTCATGGCCCAGCAGCACGTACAGCTGGCACGGGTCAGCTTCTGGGTGCTAGTGAGTGTTGATTTTTGAAGAACTGAGCTATAAATGAAGGAAAGGGGAAGCTCAGAGCCCCACTCCCAGTGCCACCTACCTACCACTCCAGGCAGGAACCCTCATTTACGGGAACATATTTATTTTTACATATCAGTGGTGTATTTTCGATATACTTGATTAAGTATTATGGGTTCGGCCCCAGGAAACACCCCTG
Source organism: Acinonyx jubatus (assembly GCF_027475565.1). Classification (NCBI taxonomy): domain Eukaryota; kingdom Metazoa; phylum Chordata; class Mammalia; order Carnivora; family Felidae; genus Acinonyx; species Acinonyx jubatus. The sequence continues at coordinate 131,482,963 of NC_069384.1, read as the reverse complement.
CAGTTTATAAATAGTGAGTTCAAGGGTATACAAGGTTCCTGGAATTAGAGTAGTATTTTTATTTTTATGTGCCTCTGTATATTCACCTTTTTTTTTTTTTATAAAAAAGACCAGCTCTTACCCAAATACGTCCACTTTTTTCTTCCAAAACACCTTTGTATGGATTTCTAGAAATGTCTACCATGTCCTTACAAACACCTGACTATACAAATTGATCCCAGATAACAGCTATTCGTTACATGCCAGATTCAAAACCCATGTGCCACCCGCCCGCCATTGGAAGCTCAACCTTTGACGTCCATGTCACTTTCAAGGCTCCCTAACTTAGTACCTGAAATCAGGTTTTATTATTTGGCATTAGTGCAACCTAACAGAAAGTTTACCTTTGATATCATTTCTTCAGTCTCCTAAGAGATTCACTACACTCGATGAGGCAGGTTTTTATCACTCTTTGACCCCTTCTCTCCCACCTTCTTTACAAATCCCAACAGAGATGGAGATCCTCGCCCTTTTCAACAAGTCGAAGAGCCATCAGAAGTGCCGGCAATACTATCCGGTCACTATTCCTCTCCGGGTCTCCAAGAATGGCCAGACGGTGAGCGGTTTGGATGCCAACTGGTTGGAGCACATGAGTGACCACTTCCGGAAAGGAGGCATGCTGGTGAATGCCATCTTCTACCTTGGCATGGTCAATGGTATGGAAGTTACAAACCTTGGGCAGCCCTCATGAACTCTGCTTCTCTTTTCATCTTAGACCATCTTTAGAGCCTGCCCCATTCAGAAAGCCCCGCAGCTGATGAACATGCTGCGTTTGATTTCTAATTAACACCCTGAGGAATTTTCCACAGAAACCACCACCTGTGCTCCCTAAACCTGTCTAGGAGTCAGTCGGCCAGGTATCTTCTAGCATGACAGAGAAAACAAAGGGGTTCTGTTTTTGATGGTGGCCTCAATCTATGTTGCTTGTAAAGACTTTTAAAAAGATTATTCCCCATTCGCTAATTACCCCCTGGGATCCTGCTGCTCCAAAAGTGCAAATTGTTTGTAGACACTATTACCGTTTGAAGTAGCAGTAGCAGCACCTTGGAATTAACCACTGAGAAGTGAATTGAACTGCCTAGTTTCTGTAAGCTCTGTAGAGATACACACTGTTTCTGGGTCTCACGGTACCCGGTACCCCCTCCCCAGTAAGGCGTTGTCTCTGAGGGAGATAACATGGGGTACAGCCCTACTGATGGCTGCCCTCCTAAGGCAGAAAGTCTGCCCACAATGGAGAAACGCGTCAAGCGGAGAAAGGGTTTGGGGTTAACATGACGGCAGGTTGAGTGACTAGGGTGCGTCAAAGCCGGGAGGCGGTTTGGGGAGTGGGGCTAACATGCCAGCACGTAAAGATCCTGAAGGCTGCCAGTCAGCAGGATTTCTAAGTGCAACACAACACCAAATTTGTTGATCCCAGAAAAACCTGGCAGGGGGCTTTGACACCGCCGTCTTGGCTGTTGAGCAGTTCTCTCTCCAAGAATTAGCAGAGTCAGGAACGGAGTTTGGATTCAATCCTTGAAATGCCAACAAACATCTTTAGAACTAGAGACATCAGTATTAGTTCTGAATGTACATACTTTAAATCATCTGGAAGTCATAGAACTTTGTACAGAACAGCCGGGTCTTAATTTGGATGTGAGTCCCTTGTTCCTGTCTAAATATCAATATCTAATGCTAATGTGTTAATACAGTAGCAGCAGGCATTGGATAGTGTAAGGGGTCGCAACCATTCATAGAATGGATGAATGACCTAAGAAAGGTGGTTGGCTCATTAAGAATACGTGTCACGCGGCACCATCCAGCAGAACTTTCTGTGATGATGGGAATGTTCTCCATCCGTGCTGTCCAGTACGGTAGCCACGACTCACACCTGGCTATTGACCACTTGAAATGTGGCTAGGATGACTGAGGACCTGAATTTAAAAATTTATTTGATTTTTATTAATTTAAATTTAAATCACTATATATGCTTAGGGGCTAGTAGTGTATTATGCAGTTCTAGAGTATACATTTCATGAATACAACCAATGAAGAGTCCATTTAGTTCTCTGGCGGCAAGGTTGGAAACCTCCCTCTACCTGAGGAGGCCCTGCATACTTGCAGAGGTCCCGGAAGCCAGAGAACATCACGGTCTGTTTTGAGATTCACCATAAAACACGAGTTGCATCTACTTGGGGCAGATGTTTACAGCCCTGATTGATTCATTGGTATTAGAGGAGTCCAGAGAGGAGCCCTTCGCTTTCTGCTTCCTGTAAGGACACCCCATCACCCATCTTGGGTTGTGGCAGCCACACTTTTTATCTTCTCTTAGGGTCTCTGTGGCCATACATCTTTAACCCTGGGAAACCTATAGTTAGTTACACTAACATCTTTTTTTTTTCATGTTTATTTATTTTTGAGAGAGAGAGAGCAAGTAGGGGAGGGGCAGAGAGAGAGGGGGACAGAGGATCCAAAGCAAGCTCTATACTGACAGCAGACAGCCCAATGTTGGGGCTCGAACTCACGAACTGTGAGATCATACGCTGAGCTGAAATCAACAGTCAGATGATTACCCGACTGAGCCACCCAGGTGCCCCAGTTATACTAACATCTTAAAAATGTTCAGGAAAGCACTGAAGGTAACAGCTACACAGGCAGCCCCACTCTAGAGAATTAGGGTATCAAAAGGGAAGTTTTCTCTGGTCCTACTGCCCAGCCTGTCTGGGGCAAGCTGAGCCCCAAGAGAGGACACCTTGAAAGTTCACAATACCGTGTGAACTTTTGGGCCATTATGGCTTTGGCAATCGAGATAATTTCCTATTCCTTCTTCCTACCCCATTCTCTGACCTTGAGTCCAAAAGCACAGAGAATTCATACAGTTTTTTCTTCAGATTTGACTTGAGTGTTGGAAATGCTGTTATTTCGTCCCTTGGCTTTAGCTGCAGTAAATCCTGCCTTCCTGACTTGAAGACAGAACATGAAATTTCCCCTGGCAAGTGCAACTGTGGAAGCCGAGCCCCAAGCCTATGACATGTCTACGGCTCGGCCACAGCTGCACGTCTCAGTCTCGGGGATGGCTGCAAAATTCTCAGAACAAAATTTATTTAAACCCACTCAAACTTCAAACGCAATTTCGCCCTGTCTGGTTCGATGTGGGGGGAATGTGACTTGGGAGTAATGCTCAGTGGCCAGGGTGTTTCTGCTCTGGAAAAGCCCAAGGTTTCCGTTGGGCAGGGATGAAATATGCATATGCTCTTTTCCCAGAATTAAAAAAAAAAAAAAGGCAAGCTAATCATAATTATAAAAAGGAACCTGTTTCTAATAAGATAATTAGTGTCCTTACAAGTAAACCTGGCAGAGCTAGAAGCACATCTTTAAGCTGTTTGCCACCTGGAAAAACACCAGTCCTGATTCTTAAATGGATATTTATACTCTGAAATATTTTCCACAGAGTCATAAAACTCGTGAGAACTTTGTCCCATAAACAGGGTGATGTTTTAGCTTGAATCGTTCAGTTAAGACTCCAGCTCCTGTTTTCAAGCCTTTACCCCTCGGGGACATGGAAAGACTTTAACGGTCCTCAAGTTTGGGCTTCTGCTGAGTCTCCAGAGCTCCTCCTCTGGAACCTTTTATTAAGCCTTAGAAGGACCAGGTGTCTTCAGCTGGGGTGGCTGTGCCCTTGGGCCCTGGCAAGCAGAGGCACAGATAAAAGAGAAGCATAATGATGCTGATGGTCTCGTGGCAGTTACTATGGGTTGGTGCTGGTCTGAGCAGTTCAAACACAGCAACTCATCTAATCCCCACAACTCAGTAAAGTAGATACCATCGTTATCCCTGTGATGCGGCTGTGGAAACTGAGGCACAGAGTGGTTAAGTCATTGCCAAGGTTGCCAGCTAGTAAGTGGCAAGAAAGCAGTAGGAAGAAAGAAGGGTCAGGCTAGGGAAAATGGATGTGAGGAGGGGGTAAAAGAGGTGGCCGTGTTGGCAAGAGGTTTAGGCTCCCAGTGAGGCCTTGGGTGACCCTTGAGAAGGGAGGGGAGCTTCAGAGTCACCCTTAGGAAAGTATCAGGGCCTGGACTGCCAGCCACCGGTGTGGCTGCATCCAGGGGTGGGTCAGACAGCAGGGCAGACAGGCACACAGAAACGCCACCCGATGAGGCAAAAGCTAGAGTCTGTGTTGCCAGCAGATGGGAGAGGCCCGGAGGGGAATCTTTCTGCCGTTGGTGAGGAGTTGGGTAGGTACAGGAGTCCAAGGTAAGGGCAAGGTGGAGCTGGGTGCCCACCCTCTAAATACCCACACAGGAGCCTGATTTCTCACCAAGGGCCTTCAGGCCTGCAGAGTACCTGCTGCTATCACTGGCCATCGATGCTACGGCTGCCACCATCAACTCTCCTTGCCTGCCCTGGTCTTCCCTGTGTCCCCTGGCTGGCCTTGTCGTTTGTTCCGCCCTTGCCCTATCCTTGTTCCCACCTCCCTTTTCCCTCCCTTGGCCCTGTGCTGGCTCTCCTTCTCCTGCTCCCCTGGCCCTCCCCTCACCCTCTCCTAGCCCCACAGTCCTTACACCCCTGGCAGTATCGTCTTTATCCATCCCACATTCAAATGTTTTCAGTTGGGGGTGCCTGGGTGGCTCATTCGGTTAAGTGTCTGACTCTTGATTTTGGCTCATGGTTTGTGAGCTCCAGCCCCACATTGGGCTCTGCACTGACAGCATGGAGCCTCCTTGGGATCCTCTTTCTCCTCTCTCTGCCCCTCCCCTGCGCTCGCTCTCTCTCTCTCTTTCTCTCTCTCAAAAGAAATTTTAAAAAAATGAAACATGTTTTCATTTGTTTCAAAAATGTCCTTGGCAGCAAGTGGTCTGATGGTCTGAACCAGAATCCAGTCCAGCATTATGCACTGCATATGGTGACCATATCCTCACTTCTCAAGTTTTACCTAAAAGAGTCCTTTTTTATAAGCCTTGCTCTTTGAAATAAACCCAGCCTCGTACACTGCTGAATGTCCTGCATTATTTGTCTGTGGTCGGTGCCTTGTGATGTCATTTACCTAATTTCTCTAGCCTCTGTATCCTGTACACTGGAATTTAGTTCTAAGGCCTTGATAAATTAAGCACTGCGACCACAGTACATTCTAGATGCTGTTGGGTTTTAAAGTTGCATCTCATCAGGAGACACATTATACCTACATGTTCCTCCATTCCTATCCTTTTGATAGATTGTCTTCCTTGAGACTGTCCCTGATACCCCAGCCACATGTAAATCCAAATAACATTCAGTATTTATATCATCATTTTTGATGCCCAGCATAACCTAAATTACTTTATATTTACAAAATACACAAGTTCAAAGTGTACCTGTTTCAAGTAGAATACACATAGAGCTACATTCACATAGAGACTACAAACCCTTGGGCAGGTTCTGCATCTGTACTTCTTAGCACCCCAGTGTTTGTACACCGTGTGCTGTATACAGAAGGTGACTAATGAAGGTTTCTGGACGACGCTCAGTAGTGCCGATGGCAATGAGGGGAAAAGCCGGTATATGGGCGTGTATCACAGGAACCCGGGGAATTGAAGAGCTAGGTGTAGGCGGAATGAAAGGAAGAGAGATGAGGCAATCCCAGGTGCTTCCAGCAGCCACTGCCTGGGAATGTTTGGCCTACTGATTACAGATATGGCCTCTGTTTCAGAGGAGCCACTTACTAATGTGGGGGTAGAGTTCCCTTATGCCATAGATGCATTTTCCCTTATATTCATAGCACATCTTCAAATGACCTTTTTATTGGAGTATAGCACATATTGAGAAAACTATGCACGTTATGAGGATATAGCCCAGAAGATTTTCACAAGGTGAGCACGTCTCTGTAACCAGCACCAGATCAAGAAACAGAATGTACCAGCCCCCTCAAAGCCCCCCTCATGCCCCTCATAGTCCCTGGTTCCCAGGGGATGACCATAGTCCCAACTTGAAACACCATAGATTAGTTGTAAACTTCATATGAATGGAGTATGTGAATGAATGCCCTTCTTGTGTTGGGCTTCTTTCACTCGTTGTATTTGTGAGATCCATCCACAGTTTTACATGTAGTTGCAGATCATTTCTTCTCATTGCTATATACTCTCCTTTAGGTCGATAGATACAACTACTCCGCTTCCAAGTGTGTTTTTTGTCCCATCTAGGAAAGCATGGCATCTGCATAGATTTGGCCCCAAACTGAAGCCCTAAGGCCAGTCTCACTGTGACATCCCTGGGATGGCACCCAAAACACCAGACATGGAGGATGGTGTAGTGGTCAGGCTGGGAACCTGAGATGTTCACCACCACCACTAGCTGGAGCCCCAGCGCCCAGCACACAGAGTGCTAGCTCAGTAAATACCTGTTAGTTACTGAAAGGGCACAGGTTTTGGAATCGAACAAATCATACTTTCGATCTCTTTTGCCCCTTGCATTCCCTTTGAACATGGACACATGATTTAACTTCTGAGACCTCCATTTTCTCACCTACTAAGAGGGAATGATTAGCCTTGCAGATGTGGGGGAGGGATTCAGTGAGAAACTATGAACTGTGCCTGGGCATGTGCCTCACATCCAGCAAACACCCAATCAGAGCGTTTCTTCCCCGTCTGGTTGGTTAAATGGCTCTGAACTTGCGGGTTCACCTTGCTGTAACTGAAGATGGGTTGTACCTCCTCTAGGTCACTCACCACTTCAAAGTTGGAATGCAGGAGTGAAGGCAGGCCAACAGCAGCTGTGAGTGCTCAGGAAGGAGAAGGCAGTAGACCTGCTCACTCTTCTGATAATATCAGTCAATTAGGCACGGTATGATCGGGGAGCAACATGGCACCATTAGCCAGGATTGGTTAAGCGGCGATTATATTTATGGTGGGGTCATAGTTCATCGTGACAGCAGTCACATGTGCAGTTATGGTTATACAATCGGGACGTGCCATTCCTGGCACATACGGGGTGTTGTGAGCACCATGTAGCCTCTGATGGGGAGAAGGGGCTCTCAGAGACTCAAGGAAATCTGTTAGGCCAGCTACCTCAGTGGGGACGGTTTAGTCCAATCTAGCTTGTTAAAAGGAGAACGGTGACTTTTTCTTTTTTCATCTCGCGTAATTAGACCACATACGTTGACCACTGGTCATGGTGTGCACATTTCCAGCTGGACTTTGGGGAACAGCACCGAGGATAAGCCTGAAGCTTAGTTTGCTAGGTCTCAGAGGCTGCAGGGAAAGAACAGTTGCCCTCCCAGAATTTACCTCTTGGAATAATGGGGCGAATCTCCTTTTCACACCTCCTTTTTATAAAATCATAAGCTTGGAATGTTAAGGTGGCCTTTTGCCAAAAGACTGGCATCAAATATTTATACAGTACTGGGGCAAATAGCTCTCTGTGCACAGTAGGGAAGCATCTTTACTGTAATAAAAAATGCAGTGATAATGGAGTGTTTTCCATAGATGTAGGGTGATTTAACCTTTTACATTGGGAGCCTTCACTGTAAGAAAGACCTATTTATACCCAGCTCGGTGCGCATCACAGCAAGGCTGAGCCAGGAAGGTAATGAGAAGACGCGGAGTGGACGAGGCCGTCAAAACAAGGGGTTCTTTAAAAGCCCAGCTGTCTGCTCTCCGTGGTTCATTGGCTTTTTTGCTGTTACAGATGATCAAATTTTGACAGCCATTCCGAACTTGCTTTGTAGTTAAGTAGGTGAATCAGCACTCCGGATTCAGAATAGCAGAGCAGTGGGCTGAGGGGCTAGAAGGCAGACGGTGGCTGAGGCAGCTGGTAAATAAGGACCTGGTTTATTCCTATTTCACACCCCAAGTCTGGCCATACATCTCCCCACTGACCACACAGCCCTCCTCCCAGGCCTGTGACCAGGCAGGAAGCAGAGAAAGCCAGGCAGTGGCTGGGATGGTCTGGATGGACTATGGTGTCTCATTCCCTCTTCTGGACCTCAGCTCCACTGCACGGTACTGTCGGCAGGCTAAATACCATCGTAATATTTATGCCAAATTGGGTACTCTATTACTTAAAGCAATGATAGGCACAATTTAAAGGTCTTGGAGATTTTCCATTGAGATTTGTACGTAAAGACTTTGGAGATTGGAGATAACATATTTTGGTAGGAGTCTTGTGGGGATTTGTGCTGTATTGGTCTAATCCTGAGGGAATCATTGAATGTATTCTGGTCTCAAGCATCCCCAGGTCAGGACTTGGGAAAGCTTTACTCAAAGTGGTTCTATAGGGTATTCCTACTGTGGCAGGAGCTCCAGCTGGATCTTTGTTCTTCAGAACTTTAAAAGGGAGCTTTACTATGGTTCATCTTGTCCTGAGGCCCCAAATACGTACAATGTGGTTTAAAGAGAAGCCCTGTTCTTCGCTGGTTATCTCTGTAAAACGTTTCTTAGGAGGGCAGTGAACAAACACTTGGGGAAAACTTTTTAGCAGAGCAGATGAGAGAGGCAACCTTAGTACTTTTGCTAAGGCTGTTTGATAACACACTCTCAGTTTAGGAAACAAATAAGAAACTGGAGCATGGTGGTGATGAACTTAGATTGATCTCACTTAAAATGGAGTATTATCTCGTCATATTGGACAAGGCTGCTGTGCTCCAGGAATTAGTCTCACGGCTGTGAGTCATTGAGCTGGTCACGCCTCTCTATCATTCTGGAATAATCAAGAATATCCCCAAGCCAACCAAAGTACACCAGTCTCATATTTCTTAGGTTTAGGTTGGGCGTTGTATTAGTCAGCTATTGCCACAGTACTGCTGTGTAACAAGCCACCCCAGAGTCATTGGCTAAAAACAGTACTATTCTCACACATTGGTGGGTTGGCTGGAGCAACTCCATGAGGCAGTTCTGCTGATCTCAGCTGGGCTCACTCTCAGGTGTGTGGGTCAGCTGATCTAAGCTGAGCTGCTCTTGGGCAGCTGGGGCATGTCCTGTCAAAGTGGTGGCAGAGATAGAAGAGGTTAAGTTTAACCACAAGGGCTTGACAAACCCTTGTTGCATCATACCTGCTAATATCCCATTGGCCAAACAAGTCACATGGCTAAGCGCCTAGTTGGCTGGTCGTCCCACCCATCATCTTAGTCTTGACTTTCTTCTCTCCTGATTCCACTGCTCTTGTGGTCCTTGGCTACCCCTCATTCACTGTGCATCCCTACTCCAGCTGTATCCTCTACCTAACTCTCAAACCCTGAAGATCCAAAAGCCTTCCTTGCATGGTTAAGTACATATCTCTACTCAAAATGAGGAGACCCGTTTTGAAAAATACCCAACCACTGCCTCCACCTGCACTCTCTCCCCTTAGCCCACTTGATATTTTTATAGCATTTATCACCTCTAACATTATGTCACTGTCTCCCTTCCCACACTGCAAGGTAAGCTCCATGGGGCAGAGACTTCATATGTCTTGCTGCCTGAAAGATCTCTGATGACCACAGGAGTACCTGGCACAAAATAGATGCTAGGTAGGCATTGGAATGAATGAGTGAGCAGCTAGAAGTGTTTTCAGTATAAGCTTAAATGCTTCCAGGAACACAGTACTCACTCTTCTGAGGTTTTACCTTCCATTTTTTAGACTACTCTAAGGAAGGTACTTTCTGTTTATATTGTACTCACATTTTCTCCCCATAGTTCCTAAAACTTTTTGATTCTAGCTCTGCCTTCAAGAGCCATGTAGAGGAGAGAAAAAGAAAATTCATTTTCATCTGTGTTGTCTGTTTGTATGATGCTTGTGTTAACTCTTGCATTAATCTTGTAGAAAAGGATAAGAAGAAATTCAAATTATACCTAATCCCACCAATCATAAGTGCTGCTAGAGTTTATGTATTTCCTTAAAGTTTGTCTAACCCTTCTTAACATAAAAAAATTCACATACAGCTCATACCGCAGGCTTGTATCCTGTTTTTTTTTTCTTCTTTATAACATTGTCTCTAAGGAATGTTTCTGAATCATTACATTCCCATGATTTTTTTGTAGCCACATAGTATTTAATTATATGGAAGTCTCCTGACTTATTCGACTACTTTTCTATGGTTGAATATTTGAATTGTTGAGCATTTAGATGTTTATGTTTTTAAGGAATTTATAAGTCATGCTGGTAGATAAATATTTGATGGCTTTAGTGGTTATTTCCTTAGAATAGGCTGAACGAGGTAGAATTTCTGGGTCAAAGAAGATGGACTTTTTTGTTTCAGGCTCTTTAGACCTTGTGAAATTGCTCTCCTAAAAGATTGTACAGTTAAAATTCCCTTAACCACCATAAGCTTTTTATACACGTATAAAAAATGTTAAGCTTAGCCATTTATTTATTTATTTTTGTTGTTGCAAACAATTTTCTCATTTAATGGCCTTTCAATTGTCTTTATGAGGTCTAGTGGAAGACAGAAGCTAAATATTTGTTAAGTGTTTACATCTGTCCGTCTTTTTCTTTGTGGCTTCTGGGAAATGCTGACAGTTCCTGAACTCCAATGTAATACAAAGGACTTTCTGAATTTATCTCCCTTTCTGTTAAAAAAAAAAAAATCATATTATTATGTGAATTATCCTTCTAAAATAAAGATAGTATATCACTAAAGATACTTTTAATGTGAATTGCCATAACAAAATACCACAGGCTGGATAGCTTAAATAATAGACATTTATTTTCTCAGAGTTGAGGAGGCTAGATGTCGTCCATGGCAAATTCAGTTTCTGCTTGAGGCCTCTTTTCCTAACCTGCAGACAGCCACCTTCTCTCTTCATCTGGCATTGCCTCTGTGCAGGGAGAGGGGAGGGGGGTCCCTCTGGTGTTTTCCTGGTAAGGACATCAGTCTTACCAGATTAGGACCCACCCTTATGACCTCATTTAACCTTAGTTAATTCCCTAAAGGCCCTACCTCCAAATACTGTCACTTTGGAAGTTAATGCTTCACGTATGAATTGGATGGGGGGGAGGACACAATTCAGTACCCAATGGTGTGATTGATTTGTAGATTAGAATCTAGGGACCAGGAGTGATTCTGTGTACACGTTCCCATGTCACAGATGAGAGACCAAGTCCCTGAAAGGGGTCACGTCACTTTTCATGATAGAGCACGGATCCAAACCACCTGCTTCTCTGTCTAGTCCTCTTTCCCACAATCTCTTATCTAAATGAATTTAGGGCATTTAAAAGCCATATTAAAAAAAGGAGGAGCGGCAGAAAACACCTCCCTTAATGTCTTCTGCTGTGGCAGGGACTCTGTTGTAATTTTCTTTATACTCTCACTGCCTAAGACAATGAATCCTTCTTGAATCCTGTTATATGTTTAACGTACGTTTATTGAATCATATAGAACTCAGAACCTGGCACACTGACCAGAGCAATGCCCAAGGAAACATTTTCAGTGGTAAATCATTTGGGAAAATTCCCCTTTCCCTCAAATTCTGCCTCTTGACAAGAGCTAAAGCGTCGTCTGTACAGCTGTCCACATCATGAGAACTTCCAGGAATCAGTGCATCTAGAGTGCATCCGACAAACTCAGATCTGCTGTGTTATATCTAGCCCCCCTTTAAAAAAACCTTCCACCTAAATATAGTTTTCTTCTAAAAACTGTCTCTAAATGACTGTGTTTTACCCTGAATAAGTTCTCCCCAGTGCATCCTGACGTTGGAGCGTGAAAAAAGAAGGTAAACGCGTGAAATCAAATGGTGATTGCTAACAATGAAATTTGGGCTCATAAAATCAAGGATATTATTCAGAACTGCGAGGTAAATTAGTCTCATTCATTCTGATGGGGCTAGACTCTATGGCTGTGTGTGCCTTCTTTAATTAACATGCTGAAAAGATGTTCTGATTGGGATTATTAATGAATGCAGTGAAAATTTTTGCTGCTTGTAAGGCTTCTGCCACAGACGGTTTACAGAACTCCCCCCGCCTCTTTTCTTTTTCCACAGATTCCTTACACAGCCTGACAGATGGAGTATTCATCTTTGAAGCTGTTTCCACAGAAGATAGCAAAACCATGCAGGGCTATGATGCTATTGTTGTCGAACAATGGACAGTCCTGGAAGTAAGTGTGAGATTGGCAGTGGTGCTTCCTTTGTTTGGACAGTGATTGTTTCATCCGCTTGCTGGGTCTGACCGCGTCTGCTGTGGCTTTCCTCTGAAAGGCAGTTTGACCTGGGTAGACCTACAAGGCCCCTTTCAAATGCTTCTGTGCCCTCCAGTTGGGGCATGGGCCCCACTTTCCCTTTCTGTAGGAAAAATAGTGTGCATGCTGGACCATTGGGTGGAAAGAGGTTCTTTCATTCACTTGCATATCACTGGAAACTCCAAGTGACATACGTGAGGCCAACATACAGTCTGTGTCCACCGGAATGAGAGCGACATGATTGTTGGCGTTAGACCTTATGCCTCCCTCTGCCAAGTATCCTTGGAAGAAATTGGTGCATACGCACTCAATCTTTGACAAAAAGCCCATGAGGCAAGTACATGACTGCCCCTATTTCACAGATGAGGAAACTGAGGTTAGGTCCCTGGCCCAAGGTTACACAATAAATGCTGAAGGATGTCCTTGAGAGATGTTGACCCTTGAAGCCACCAAACTGCTGTGGGCAGAGTAATTCCTTCAGCCACGTCCCACTGGGACATTCGAAGACCTGATTTCTTTCTGAGATTCGCCGGTGTGTACTTTGAGGGCGCTGTAGAAGGGTGGGCTTCTCAGACTCATCTCTTGTGCATCCAGCATCTTGGGTGTAAACGGGCAAGCTGTTTAAACATGCGGGACTGATTTCTGAAAGGATTTCTTGAGGAGGCCCTGGAAAAACACAGGGTTAGCATCGCTCAGAGGGGCCTTGCCAAACCGGGCTCTCTGTGCCAGAGTAAGACAGATGAGGGTTCAGCTCTTTGTGAGGGGCATGGGGTGCCGGGACCCACCAGACAGTGGGTGCTTGCCACGTCTTTGTGCCCTCTGGCTGTGCCCTCTGCAGCCTGATGGCAGGCGACGCCCTCACCTAGTTGCTGGAGGGCAGTGGGCACCCCAGCGGTCTGTCCCCTGTCCTCTACGCCGGCATCAGTTCTGAGCGGGCATGCCTGCATCTGGGCAGTGATGTGCAGTAACTGCTTGCCAGGAAGGGGACAGAGTACAATGGAAAACTGTACTAATCAATCAGAAATTGGAATTCCAAAAACACAGCATCCAGGGCCCAGTTAGATGAGGGGCCAGGAGCCCTAAAGGAAAGTACGGAATCGGGTCATGACCTGGTTTGCCATCAGGCTCTGCCAGCTCCCCCTGCCTGACCTTGGTCTCATGTTCCCCTCACACACACACACACACACACACACACACACACACACACACCCCGCCTCGGGTCCCTAAACATCCTGAATTTAAGATGGGGCCATGCTGTTCATCCAGCCCACCTCATGTGGTCAGATGAAAGATGAAATAACAAGGGTGCCAATTGAGGATCTTAAGGACCCTATTAAAACAGCCCACAGGCTTTAACACTCAGTAACTCTGTTTGCTCTGTCACACTTAGCCTTCACAGCAAGCCACATGTGGCTGCACCAAAAACAGGTGCATGTGTGGAAGTGATTGACGGGTCACGGGACGTGTGCAACATCTCTTGCCATCAGCACATTAAAATGGCTGTTAAGGGAGGGCACCGCGGTTTCCTCAAGAAAGGTGATTTGATGGCTTTGATCCAAAGTCTCAAAGTGTGGTCCTAGGACCAGCAGCATTGGCGTCACCTGGGAAGTTGCTATAAATGCAGATTGTTGGACCCCACCCCGGATGGACTGAATTAGAAACTCTGGGGATGGGCCTCAGCAATCCTTTTTCACAAGGGAGATCCTTATTCACGGTTTCAAGAGCCAGTGTCTAAAAGAACAGGATACATGCCACTCTCACCAGATGTCTGTGGTTGTGTGTGAGTTGATGAAAGTTGTGATAGGAAAAGTACCCCAGTGGCTTGTCTTTCTTCAGCCTTTGAAATTAACTGTGACCTTGATGGGTAACTGGAGTGAATGCATCCTATCTAAAATGTTTGTGGGAGGAAGTTAAGGTTACAAACTAAAATAAGGACACGATTGTCTTTTTAATTAGAAGAGGTCAATTTTATGGGTTAAGAGGCTAGATCAGGAAAGATGAACATTTATTCAGAAAGCTTTCCTGGCTGTGCAGATTGGTTTCCGTTAGGTTGATTTGTTAATTTTATTTCTTTCTCAGATGTTTGAACTTTTTTCTCTCGAACTCCTATTTTTGTGCATTAATCTATTTGGTGTTATTAATGTTGGGTCATGTCGTCATTGTCCCTCGTCCCCTTCTCTCCCTCACGGACACACGCACGTGCACACACGCACGCACACACACACTTCAGGAATGCTGTGGCTTTTCTCCAGAGATCCTGGGAAATGGCATAGGGTTTTAAGACCCACAGTGGGCCCAGTGGTGTGCACCAGCTTGCGAAGCCGGTTCTGTGCCTCTCTTTCCAACTCTGTATTCAGTGACGGATTCAGTCATTAGTAGCTTGAAATTGTGTTTGTGGAAGTACCGCACCATGAAAACTGGCAAAGCCTAGAAATTAGGATTCCACCCTCCCACCCCCACCATGGCTCAGAGAGCCAGTTGTAAGCATTTACCAGCACATCACTAGATAGGCCTTTATTCCATCACATGTTGACATTATGATAGGCAGGTGTGGCTGGCATCCAGTTGGGCAGAAACACATTTTCTTAATTTTCCTGATAGTGACAAGTGAATTAATGGTTTTGATGTAGGTGTTCAGCCAGTTCTCCCCCCGCACAGGTCTTCAGTCTCGCTCTTTTCTCTGGTGCCTTTGGAGCATTCCCAAATTCCCCACAGTGGAAACAGACCCCCGTCCATTTTACCAGCATCAGCTTTTGAATGCCATCTCTTGAGGACTAAAGGAGGGGAGATCTCTTCTGGACAGACTGTACCCCTGGGCATATGGGTTTCTCTTCCTCTTTGCGGCTGTATTGGCAGACTTTAGGTCAGCTCATAGGCCGCCTCCTTCAGGAAGCCCTTCAGACTCCTTCAGAGTGAAAGACTCTTCCTTTGTGTTTCCGTAATTCTCTGTGCATAAGTCTGTCAGCTCCTATTATGATCACTATGATTTCTTTATCCACTTTCCTTCCTTACTGCGAGTTTCTCGATGTGGGCACGTTCATCTTTGTTCTCTAAGGCTTCCAGTAAATGCTTCCTGAATCGGGTTGCAGGCCTTTTGGTTCAGCGTTAGGTACACATACACTTCTCAGAATGAAGCGTGAATCCCTCAAGAGCTTTTAAACACACAGGTATCCAGGCCCTCCTCACAGAGGTTCCTTTTCAAGCCCACTTTGGGAATCCCTGCCTTAGCAGAACCACATGGATACACTGTGTCCCAGCATGGCCCAGCAGTGTCCAGTCCAGGGCAGAGCCCACAGCTCAACTCTTTGAAGAGGCTGTGTCAGAAGTCCCCCCTCCCCCCACTGACAGCCCCCCTTCTGCTGGCCCCTCCAGGTGTGTGGGCCTTTGTCCAGCAGCCTCACCTTTCACCCTTGAGACCCACCTGCTTCCTCTCTTCACCCTTTTGACCTCTGGGAAGGGTCTTTCCTGTTCAAGCCCTGGGCAGATCCCTCTTGGCTTGTGGTTGACCCTGCCTTTCTGGCAACCTCTCTCCTTTCAGGCCAGCCTGGGCTCTGGCCACAAAACACTGCTGACCAGCTTGTTCTCTTTGCTCACAGTTGGGACTGCCCTGTTCCTTTTCTGCCTCCTGCGCACATTAGTATCCTCAGCTCGCAGTACACACGTGCCATTCCAGTCGAGCCACATCTTCCCGGCTTCCCTGTCCCCATGTGCACGTGCACACGTAGACGCTTTCATGAGAAAACCAACCTAACTCTTCACAGCTCTGCAAACACCACAGCGTGTTGGAAAGAGAAGGTAGATTCTGGAGTCTGGTCTGGGAATGCATCCTGGCTGTCTTATTCCCAGCCGAGTGACTGAGTGTACCCCCTCTTTGTTTTTCCGTCTTTCAGCTGTATGAGTGGGAACACTGTCAGCCTCTCAAAGTTGAGAATTTAAAAAATGATATATTCGAAAGTTGTGAGTGTAGCTCTTGGCATATCGTAGGGAAATAGTACTTTCTTTTATTGGTCCCCTGGTGTCATCGGCTAGAAAGATCCTCTCCCAGTTGCCTTGCTCTTGCTCTGAAAGCACAGCAGAGGTTGGGCAAGGGAAAAGTGTGGAGCCAAACGCATTGCGTGTTTCTCAGTTGGAAACCTGTGGCAGTTTTGAGTAGTATGAAAGCCCGTCCGCACAGCATCTGTCATGGGTATTTTGTTTACTTTCTTTGAGTTTACAATTTAGAGTGTGAGCAGAAAGGGTCCTTCTTGGAAAGAAAGGGGGAAACTACAGAGATGAATAGGTCATATGGATGAGAGACGGAAAGACAGAGAGACAGGGACCCTCTTTTTTCATTCTGAGGTTGCATGTCCTTCAGCCTGGGAGCCCATCACTGCTTATGGACACCATCGGGTGCCCTTGAGGCCTTAGAGCCTTCTCTGTCTTCACCCCTCTCCTTGAAATGAGCCTTCCGGGTCATCAGCGCCCCTTGTGAAATTTGCTGCCAGAACTGACCATGCGATAACAGTAAAAACTCTTTTAGCTGATGCAGTTGGTATGGTGGCTAGAGAGTTAATTGAAAAGCCAATTAAAAAGAACCAAAGAAAATCATATTCATACCCCCACACATTTTATTTTAATGTAAAATATATAAATACGCATCCATTTGCCCATCTTTTAGAGTTTGAGGTCTGCTGATTGGAATTTCACTTCACCTTTCTTGTGTAAACCACACCCAAGGTATTGCTATCACCAGTGTCCTGGGGCAGTGTCTTGAAAGTCTAGGAAAGGGATCTCACTGCCGAATCCTTGATTTCATGACTTTTTTTCCTTACTCTTTTCCAGCCCCCACCACTTCTAAGTCAGCCACAGTTGTTATTTTTAGGCAACTGCACTTTGTCACATCTCTTCAAAGCATTCTACTTAGTTTTCCCAGAAACAACTTCTTTTGCCTTTACCATCCGTTTAAATAATGTAAATGAAGACACATAGTGATGACAGTGGGTCTAACTGACCTACGCAGGTCTGGGAGCCTGTGGGACTCAGCCTGATGTGCTCGGTGGCTGGGATCAGGGGGCCGTGAGCAAGCTGGAGAGGAGCCTGCCACCTGTGAGCACTTGGGCCTCTGACAGCTGGACTTGGGCTTCTGCTCGTCCAGCAGGTGGTTGGATCAACTTTGGGGCAGCCATGACAGATTGCATCTCGTAAGGTGGCACATAGTTCTCCCCATCCGCTCCCTGTGTATTCAATCTGTTATTGAACCGACTCCCAGTTCATCTCATCCTATTAATTTCTGCCCATTCTTCCAGCCTATGGAGACATTCTTGATCATGGTTATATCATCCTGCATTTTTGGAGGATCATCTCAGCTTTGGCTTCTCTGAAGGTTTCATTTGTAGGATGGCTCCTTTCCAGTCCAATGTCAAACACACTAGATGGAGGACATGGTCCTTTGGCATGTTTGGGGGGTTTTTCCTCTAGTCTCTAACCCGACGCCAAACCCTTTTGCCAGAAGTTTCAGATGGCCCTATTGTTCCACCTAACATGTCACCATTTTATCCCTGAAAGAATCACGAGAGGCTCGCTGAGATGCATTTCTGTAACTGACATCCACTCTGGGGTACGCCTCCACCCCTCCGGTCCCCTAACCCTGGGGACACACAGGCCCCACTCGTTCTGCACTAACTTCTGTATTCTGTAGACTTCTGGGGATCCATCTTTTGTTTCTAGGGGCTCCCAGCCATCTCTTGAACAATCCACATAGGATTTGTAAGGGAATAACATCAATTTCTGTGGTATCTACAATCCACCACCTTCTGCTGTGACAAGGGAGCCAATATTTATTCTTATTAAACCATCTGACATTTCTTTCATTGCCACGGTTTCTCTAGGATAATGATTTTGGTTCTGAGATCATAGCCTTGAGTGCCAAAGATAGTAGTTCTCTGTCTTTTTCCTGTGATTCAAAAGATTTTCCCATGAGTGACCACTGCCTTGAATGACCTTGACTGCAGACACATCCCCTTCCCCTACCAGGCTGTAACTCCGCCCCTTTTCCAACCCAGAGCAAATCACGGCACAGAGGAGGCCCGCAAGGTGTTCAGGGCCTCTGGGTGCTCTCACTTGGTCAGATTCCTCGCGTCCCACTCGGTTTTGATAGTGACACATCAGTGCACTAAGTGGTATGACTCAGCATCTTTTCCCTAAAATGTATGTATACTTGATGAATTTTAAATTCATCGTTTAATGGGGAAAAACTGAGAGCTTCCCCCCTAAGGTCAGGAACAAGACAGGGATGTCCACTCTCACCACTGTTATTCAACATAGTATTGGAAGTCTTAGCCTCTGCAATCAGACAACACAAAGAAACAAAAGGCATCCAAATCAGCCAGGAGGAGGTCAAACTTTCACTCCTCGCAGATGACATGATACTCTGTATGGAAAACCCTAAAGATTCCACCAAAAAACCGCTAGAACTGATTCGTGAATTCAGCAAAGTTGCAGGATATAAAATCAATGCATAGAAATCAGTTGCATTCCTACACACCAACAATGAAGCAACAGAAAGAGAAATCAAGGAATCGATCCCATTTACACTTGCACCAAAAACCATAAAATACCTAAGAATAAATCTAACCAAAGAGGTGAAAAATCTATACACTGAAAACTATAGAAAGCTTATGAAAGAAATTGAAGAAGACACAAAAAAAATGGAAAAAGATTCCATGCTCCTGGATAGGAAGAACAAATACTGTTAAAATGTCGATACTACCCAAAGCAATCTACATATTCAATGCAATCCCTATCAAAATAACATCAGCATTCTTCACAGAGCTAGAACAAATAATCCTAAAGTTTGTATGGAACCAGAAAAGACCCCGAATAGCCAAAGCAATCTTGAAAAAGAAAACCAGAGCAGGAGGCATCACAATCCCAGACTTCAAGCTATACTACAAGGCTGTAGTCATCAAGACAGTATGGTACTGGCACAAGAACAGACACTCAGATCAATGGAACAGAATAGAGAACCCAGAAATGGACCCACAAACGTATGGCCAACTAACCTTTGACAAAGCAGGAGAGAACATCCAGTGGAATAAAGACAGTCTCGTCAGCAAGTTGTGCTGGGAAAACTGGACAGCAACATGCAGAAGAAAGAACCTGGACCACTTTCTTACACCGTACACAAAAATAAACTCAAAATGCATGAACGACCTAAATGTAATTCAGGAAGCCATCACACTCCTCGAGGAGAAAGCAGGCAAAAATCTCTTTGATCTTACCCACAGCAACTTCTTACTCCACACGTCTCCAGAGGCAAGGGAAACAAAAGCAAAAATGAACTGTTGGGACCTCATCAAAATAAATTCATCATTTAAAAGCTTGAGGGTTTGCTTTAGAAAGCAGGTTGCTAATCTCTATTTAAAATGTTAGAGGCTCCTGGGTGCCTCAGTCAATTGATCGTCCAACTCTTGGTTTTGGCTCAGGTCATGATCCAACCCCAAGTTGGGCTCAGCACTGAGCGTGAAGCCTATTTAAGATTCTCTCTCTCTCTCTCTCTCTCTCTCTCTCTCTCTCTCTCTCTCTCTCCCCCTCCCTCTCCCCTCCCCCGCTCATGCTCACTCTCTCTAAAGTAAAAACAGTAACAATAAATAATTTAAAATAATAAATGAATAAATAATGAAAGATGTTAAAAATGGGGGCACCTGGGTGGCTCAGTCGGTTGAGCGGCCAACTTTGGCTCAGGTCATGATCTCACAGTTTGTGGGTTCGAGCCTCACATCAGGCTCTGTGCTGACAGCTCAGAGCCTGGAGCCTGCTTCAGATTTTGTGTCTTCCTCTTTCTCTGTCCCTGCCCTGCTCATGCTCTGTCTGTCTGTCTGTCTCTCTCTCTCTCTCTCAAAAATAAATAAACATTAAAAAAAATTTAATGTTAAAACTGTTAAATACCCACTCCTACCCATGACTAAGCAAGCCCGTACCTCACAGCCACCTCTTGCAGAGAAACACATGCATTTGTTCACAAGAAGGCACACACAAGGACATTATTTCAGCATGATTAGTACTAGAAAAAAGGAAGCTGCATACATGCCCATCAGTAGGAGAATGATTAAATAAAAGGTGGTACATCCTTATTATGGATGCAGTCATTCTGTATAAACTGGCAGGGAAGGAACTCCAGGAAATGTTAAGTGAAAAAACAAGCTGCAGAATGATGCTGTAATGGGTAATTTTATGTGTCACCCTGGCTAGGCTATGGTGCCCAGTTGTTTGGTCAAGCACCAGTTTGATGTTGTAGTGGAGGGAGTTTTTAGATATGATTAATATTCGAATTTGCAGACTTCAAGTAAAGCAAATTGCTAATCCTTCATAATGTGGGTGGGCCTTGTCCAATCAGTTGAGGGCCTTAAAAATACGCCTTTCCTGCAGACTTCGGAAAAGAAAGTAAAATGGAAAATAGGCAGGAAGTAAAATAGAAATAGGAAGTAAAATGAGGGTTGAATAATTCCACTTTCTTGGAAAGTGTACAACTTCTTGCTTTGAACATAGTTTAAAAAGGTGTCTGTGTATATGTGTATGTAGTCATATACACGCAATCTCATTCTGGGCTTAACTTTCATTCTTTTTTGGAGTTTGCCTCACTTTAGTCACCATCCCTGGAGGGTCAGGTACCTCCGTTCTGTCCTTGTAAATCCACACTCATCAACCTGTGCAAGACATTGATTTCCTTAGGTGCCTGCAACTTTTCTTCTAGAGCAACACTTCCACCAGGAGTCAACTTCTCTTCGGGTGTTTCTTGCCATGGGGCTGGACTGAACTTCCCCTGAACTTTTAACATTCCTTTTCTTCTTGTCCCTGGAGAGGGTCTCTAGTGCTCCTTGGCTATTAGGAATTTGGCAGAGGACAGCTTAGTTTGTATGGTCTGTGTTCCGCCAGATAAGTCACTCCTCTTCCCCAAATGATGGAGATCATATTTAAAAACAGTGACCCCAAGAGGTGCCTGGGTGGCTCAGTCTGTTAAGCGTCTTGACTTTGGCTCAGGTCATGATCTCACGGTTTGTGAGTTCAAGCCCCGCGTCAGGCTTTGTGCTGACAGCTCAGAGCCTGGAGACTGGTTTGGATTCTGTGACTCCCTCTCTTTCTGGTTCTCCCCTGCTGGCTGTCTCTCTCTCTCTCTCTCTCAAAAATAATAAATTAACATTAAAAAAATTTTTTTTAAAAACAGTGACCCCACAAAGCCTTTTTCAGGTCACTGAGTCCTGACTTCTGAGTCTTTGGCCCTGTGCTCAGTTAGTGGGGCCCTGGGTGGCTGGCTGTCCCTGTTTCGTCTTTTTCGGGCAGAATTTTCCCTCTGTCTCCTTCTGGACAGCAGCTTCTTGACTTGGGGGGTCATGAAATGTCACGTGGATTGTGGCATTGCCAAGAAGAGATAGATGATGGGCTTTTGGGTGGAAATCGGCCCTCCAGCTTTCCCATGGGATGGCTGGCAGTTGGTGGAAGAGGATTAGTGGATGCGAGACAGAGAACTCCCAGGGAATTGGGAAGCCCCAGAGGGTCAGAGAGAGGGACTGGGACAAGAGTGCCGCCCTGGGACGAAAACGTAAAGGGGTGTTCGCTGAGGCCCCTACCTGCAAGGAGCACCCAGGAGGGAAGAAGACTTCCTGCAGAATAAGTAGCAAGGCACTCAGTGCTGGATGGCATCCTGCCGACCGGAAGTGCTCTGGGGGAAAGTAGAGACTGACCAAGGCCCACTGGACACCGTGGGCTCCCAACGGGCTCCGACAGGGTGTGGATGAGCCAAGGGGGGTGGGAAAGGCGCTTCCTGCCGGTGGAAAGTGCCACGAGCGGAGGCAGGCCAGAAGGGAAAGCACATTTGTACATTTTAGTTTCACAATTAGAACATTAGTGGCTAATGTCAGAGTTTTTCTAGATCTTCGGATCCCCCATTTTAAAAAAATAGTTAGTTTTGGGAGAGCGTGAGTGGGGGAGGGGCAGAGAGAGTGGAACAGAGGATCCAAAGCAGGTCTGCGCTGACTGGCTGACAGCAGTGAGCCCGCTGTGGGGCTCAAATTCACGAACCTCTAGATCATGACCTGAGGCCAAGTCGGATGCTCGACTGACTGAGCCACCCAGGTGCCCCTCCTTGGATCCCTTTTTATCAATGTGCTTTCACTTCTAGAAGCCAGCACCTGTGTCTTTGCTGACACCTGCACCTGGGCCTCCGGAGCCTGCTTTGTTGCTCTTGGCAAGCTGAGCAGGGAAATACCTGGATGTTTAGGTGCCCCTGGGGTAGCTCCTACCTGTGACTGAGGAGGGTGGGTGTATGAAAGCAAGAGTGAGGCGAACTCCAAAAATGAATGAAGGTTAAGCCCAGAATGAGATTGGGTGTACATGACTACACACACACACACACACACCTTTTTAAACTATGTGTAAAGCAAGAAGTTGTACATTTTCCAAGAAAGTGGAATTATTCAACCCTCCTTTTGCTTCCTTTTCTACAAGCAGAAAACAAGTATATCTAAAGTGGAACAGAAGAAAGGACATGGTGATACATGACTAGTTATCTTTTTTTTTTAAGTTTATTTATTTATTTTGAGGGAGAGAGCACGTGCATGTGGGTGGGGGAGGGGGCAGAGAGAGCGGGAGAGAGTGAGCATGTGCAAGCAGGGGAGGAGCTGAGAGAGAGAGGGAGAGAGAGAATCCTAAGCAGACTCTGTGCTGTCAGTGCAGAGCCCGACATGGCGCTCAATCCCATGAACCACGAGATTATGACCTGAACTGAAACCAAGAGTTGGACACTTAACTGACTGAGCCACCCAGGTGCCCCTAGTTATCTTTTAAATGTAAGTTTTTAATTACCCAAGTAAAATGAAGACTTCTCTCTATTAAAACGAAGGCGTTACAGATAAAGCTACCTCCCGCTCTTCCATTCCAAGGCACGCGTAACCATTGTCAGTAGAGGTGTGGACCTCTTAGTACAGCCTACCCCCCAGAGCCTCCCTCGGGCTGAGGCTAAGCCTCAGGGGATGTTGCATAAACCTGTGTCCTCACTCGGGTTCAGCCTGTTGTTCGCCTCCCCCCACCCCCTCACCGCCTTATAATAAGCTACTTGCGCGTAAATCCTCCTCTCAGGGACTGTTTCTGGGGAAACTGGCCTAAGATAGAATATGTCTTTTACAAAAATTTCATGTGATAATGTGAATTATGTTGCAAATTGAGACAAAAAATTGTTGTGGGTTTTATAATAATTTTAAAGAAAACTCATATGGTCCAAAAGTGTATATATTTAAAAACCGAATCTTCCTCCCACCCACCGGCCCTCCATGCTCTCTCCAAGAGGGAGCTCTTCCCAGAGATAAACAGAGTTGGGTGACACACACAGACACATGTGCGAGTAGGCTGAACAGGTGCTCTCCAAAAGTAAGCCCTGGAACTTGTAAATGTTACCTTATTTGGAAAAAGGATTTTTGCGGATATAATTAAAGATAAGCATCTTGGGGCGCCTGGGTGGCTCAGTCGGTTGAGTGTCCATCTTCGGCTCCGGTCACGATCTCACAGCTGGTGAGTCTGAGCCCCACGTCTGCTTCTGTGCTGACAGCTCAGAGCCTGGAGCCTGCTTCGGATTCTGTGTCTCCCTCTCTCTCTGCCCCTTCCCCGCTCATGCTCTGTCTCTCTCTGTCTCTCAAAAATGAATAAACATTAAAAAAAAATTTATAAAGATAAGCATCTCGAGATGGGGAGATCATCCTGGATTATATGGATGGGTCCTAAAAACATTCACGTATATCCTTCTGAGAAGGAGTCAGAGGGAGATTTTACACACAAAGAGAAGACGTGAAGGCAGAGTTGAGAGAGATTTGAAAATGCTGGCCTTGAAGACTGGAGAGATGCAGCTACCAGCCAAGGGACGTTGGCAGCCACAGCTGCTGAAGAAATGGGTTTTCCCCTAGAGCCTCCAGAGGGAGCATGGCCCTGCTTTCACCTTGAGTTTGGCACAGTTGTACTGACTTTGGACTTCTGACCTCCAGAACTGCGAGAGAATGAATAGCTACTATTGTAAGCCACCAAATTTGCAGTCCCTTTTACAGCAGCCCTGGAAACAGGTACAACATACATAGACCTAACTGCAAGGGAGGCCTGTGGCATGTTCTTGACAGCATGTTTGCTTGGGAAGAGCGTCTGCGGAGAACTCTGCCATCCAGGCAAGAGCCCGGGTTTGCAGTAGGTTGAAGGAGGCTATAGTAGGGATCTCATCAGAGAGCCAGGAGTCCAGAGTTGGCCCTGAAACAGTGTGTTGTTGGGAGAGATGGACTAGAATGGGGGAAAGGTAGACAGACGTTTGGAGGAGAGGTTCCAACGTGAGAGAATAAGGGTGGTGGCCATGGTGTCGGTTAGGATGCTTTCCATGTCAACAGCAGGACATATGAATAGAAATGACTTACAGTAGGGATTTTTCTTCTCATGTCACCAAGCAAGAAGTCTGGAGGAAAATCGGGGGTTGCAGAGTCAGCTTTTTCAATGGCTTAAGGACATCACAGAGTTCCCAGGTGCTGTCACCTTTCTGCATTCTGGTCCTCACCCTGCCTGCCAGGTCTCTCTTTGGAATGGTAGGCCCAAAGTGGCTGCAGCAGCTCCACGCATCTCATGTGAATGTCATAAGAGCTGGGAAGAACTGGACATTTCCTGCCACGTGCCCTTTTTTTTATTAGAAAGTAAAACTGTTCCCAGAAACTCTCCAGTAGAGTTTTCTTGGGTGCCCTTAGCTGGGACGTGGGTCACAGATCCACATCATTGCCAAGAATCAGGTTAGCTGGAGCTGGAGAGTGTGTTACCTAGGAAAGGGAACCTGGGCTAACAAGTAACTGTTTTGGCACCAACAGTGTCTGCCACTGAGTGGGAATAGAAAGGCAAAGAATGCCCCTAGAAACATTTTAAAGAAAACTAGACTTGGTGACAGCTTGGATAGCAGGAAGGTGAAAAGGAAGAATTTGATGTTTTTCTTCCAAAAACTCAATGGTCTTATTCTCTCAGACACCCATATTTCATTTCTTGTACAAAATTTAGCTCTACAAGTTAAGCTAGACCTTTTAAAACATTTATTCAACAAATAAATATTGAGTTCCTACTGTGTGTCAGCCATTGTGAAAACATGATGAATGGATGGAATTTGGGCAGGAAGGATTGATGTCTTTAACTAGAAGGAAGGAGCGCAGTCATTAAAAATGAATTCCCACCCCCCGGCCTTTGCATGCTCATAAATAATTTCTCTTCTCTGTCACACGTCCTGAGGGTAGTGAAATGTGCTAAATCACCAGGACCCTTTTAGAGCTGGAGACAGGGGAGAGGCAAGTGTGCGTTCTGGCAAAGACCACAGGATGGGGTGAATTTAGAACTTTGCTGCAGAGAAAGAGAAAGGTGAAAGAGGTCAGCACGTTTTCAGAATCTTGTAACAAATGCATTTTTGAAAAAACAGTATGCTTAAGGGGCGCCTGGGTGGCTCAGTCAGTTAAGCATCTGACTTTGGCTTAGGTCATGATCTCGCGGTATGAGAGTTCCAGCCCCACGTCGGGTTCTGTGCTGACAGCTCAGAGCCTGGAGCCTGCTTCAGATTCTGTGTCTCCCTCTCTCTCTAACCCTACCCCGCTCATGCTCTGTCTCTCTCCCCCTCTGTCAAAAATAAATAAACATTAAAAAAAATTAAAAAAAAAAAAACAACAAAAACAGTATGCTTAAAACCTCCAGTGTATGCCACAGAATGACAAAGAGGCAATCCTCAATGTAATAAAATAGGCTTGATCTTTAGGTTTCTTGGATGTTTGAGATTAGAAGGGTGGAAGATAATTCTATGAGAATGTTAAGCACATGCACAGACAATTACCGTGGGTCAGACAATTCTGTGGGTCAGAATCCAGGTGGGCTAAACTGCTAGGGTCACAGGAAGCTGAAACCAGATGTTAGCAGGGCCATGTTACTTATTGGGGCCTCTAAGGCAGGAATCTGCCCACCCCCCCAAGCTCATCCAGGTTGTTGGCCAAATTCAGTTCCTTGCGGTTGTAGGACTAAGGTCTTTGCTTCCTTGCTGGCTGCCAGCCAAGGGCTGGTCTTTGCTCCTGGGGACTGTCACATTCCTTCTCGTGCTTTCCATGTGGCCCCCCAATAAGAACTTTTTAGATGCATAGACAGTCTTCAGGCTAAAGATGAGGACAGGGCAAATGGTTCTCCAAGAAGAATTTAGTATATTAAATCAGTGAGTATAGAGGGCTGGGGGGTGTTCTTGTAGTTAAGTGATCATTCATTGCCACTTCTTGGAATTTGTCCTTTTGAAATTCACTTGGCCAAGTATTTTAATACAACTAAATAAAAAGGAAGGGTCTGTGGGTGGAGCGTGACTGGTTGAGAGGCTATACTCAGCAAAGGTGTGCTTTAATTCAAGGAAGATCTTTCCTTGTGTGCCCTGTGACGCCATCCTGTGCTTTGTCCTCTTTTGCGGCTTTTTCAATGGTTTGTGTAGAGATTTACAAGGTGGTGGGCCTATGGAGAGAGACCCAAAGCTAGGGAAGTCCCAGGGTATACCAGGTGGCCATGAGTAGCTAAAGAATAAAGAACATGGATGCTCTTGGGTTCTCCAAAAACATTCCAGCTGGGCATGGGAGAAGAGGATAAAGGGGGTGTCTGAGAGTGGGGCGTGGGGAAGATGCTGGACAACCCACCCACACCAGTGTCAACAAGAGCTGCTTTTTCTGACTGTTTTTACACGTTGAGTGTCTAAATTAGATTACAGTTGGTGTTTGTGGAAAGCGCCCCATTACTTTAAGAAAAAGGAAAAAACAAAACAAAACAAGAAACCTTGAAAATTACTTACCTAATCCTGCTTCTTTCTGGAGTAGGTTTCCCTGACTCCTTAATTCCCTTCTAATCTCATTATCTCTTAATTTATCACTGTTGGATCAGACCATCCCAATAAAATGTAAAAGAGATACATTTAAGTATAAAAAACATCAGTTGCATTTAAGTTCAAAAAAATAATATAGAAGGGAGAATACCTGATTTGACAGCAATTCTAATGAAAAGGAATTTAATACAGCTCAACAGTATACCTCCTACTCCCCTCCAAATTCTATGACAAATGCTATAAGCTATGACAAAGTGGTATTTACCAGATCATAACTGTGATCTTTGTCCCCTCATTTTGTTCTCTCCTTTCCTCTGCTGAATCCCTTCCCCATCCCAAGTCTTCACCCTGGGGATCCTCACCTTTCCTGACCCAGCTCTTTGTAGAATCATCTTTCCTTCCTTTTGGCATTTAATATGTTCCATCTTACTTTAGAGCTATTTAATTTTTTTAAACTTTATTTATTTATTTTGAGAGCAGAGAAAGCACGCACATGTGAGCAAGCATGAGCAGGGCAGGGCCAGAAAGAGAGGGAGAAAGAATCCCAATCAAGCTCCATGTCAACAGCATGAGGCTCAAACCCACAAACCATGATACCATGACCTGGGCCAAAATCAAGAGTCAGATGCTTAACCGATTGAACCACCCAGGTACCCCTAGAGTTATTTAATTTTTAAAATTTTAAAATTTTTAAAATTGCACACACTCCATGACTCAAGGACTAGCTGTTCTTGATATCCGTGTTCCCTGGTCCCAAATTAATTTCTCTCGTTTTACAAATTTTCCACAAACATTGGTTGAATGAACACAGAACTTCCGGTTGCTGCTATTTAACAAGAGGTAACTGGCCATATTTACGAACATGCCCACAGGAAGTACCTGTCTTTCTGCTCTTCTGATGCTGGCTGATGCTGGCTGACTTAGAGCCCTGTGTCCCACCACACCCACTGTATTTGATGAGAAACACAGACAGACTGTAGGGAGCACAGAAGAAAGGGCTAGGGATGGAGACATATGCATATCTATCTTGAAAGAGGAAAAAAAAAAACGGGCAATCAGGTAGCCGACTCCCTATCTTTGAAAGGCTGACCTGTCAAAGGAGGTAGACTCTGTTTTCCTTGATTGCAAGGGAGTAACTCCATCCCTTTGAAGAACCCCCGTGGAGCTGTTCGGCAGTGGAGGTGGCTGGGCCCTGGGGCTGTCAACAACCAAGTGCCAGTGTGATTCAGATGTTCAGCCAGTAAGTGAGCCTCCTCCCTTCAGCAGGAAGCACTACAGCAGTGGTTCCAGATCACATTGACCCTCACGATCACCTGGGGACTTAAAAATACACATTCCCAGGCATCACCCCTGGAGATTCAGTGCCAGTAGGTCTGGAGGTGGAAATGAGGGATCCACATGTGAAACATTCCACTGGCCCAAGAGCCACAGGACTGGAGGACTCCCCTGATCCCTTCCAGATTCAATGAGCTGGGATGCTTGGTTGGCCCATTGCTTTTAAGTTAGTGGCCTCTTTGAGGCAGAATTCTTTTTTTTTTTTTTAGTATTTTTTTCAATGGATATTTATTTTTGAGAGAGACAGAGACAGTTTGAGTGGGGGAGGGGCAGAGAGAGAGGGAGACACAGAATCCAAAGCAGGCTCCAGGCTCTGAGCTGTCAGCACAGAGCCCGACGTGGGGCTTGAACCCACAGACCGTGAGATCATGACCTGAGCCGAAGTGGGATGCACAACCGACTGAGCCACCCAGGCGCCCCGAGGCAGAATTCTTAACATCCTCTTCAGCTGAGGTAGAAGGGGATGTCTCTTTGCTTACATCACTTGACAAATTAGATTAAGAAGGCTTGGGAGATAGCCTAATGAGGCCAGAAGGCCTGTTCGTTTTACAAAAGTGATGCATGGACAGTTCCTCAAAATGTCAATAGTTAACAGTTGCCATGTGACCTGCAGTACGGCTCCTAGACATGTATCCAAGAGAAATGTAAACACATATCTACATAAAAACCTATACACAGGGCACCCAGGTGGCTCATTGGTTGCACGTCTGACTCCTGTTCTCAGCTAGGGTTTTGATCTCAGGGTCACGAGTTCAAGCCCCGCATTGTTCTCCATGCTGGGTGTGAAACCTACTTAAAACAAAACTGAACCTATATATATGGCTCTTCGCAGCAGCATTATTCATAATATCCAAAAGGTGGAGACAATCCAGATTTCCAGCAAGTGATGAAAAAATAAGCAAAACATGACATATCCATATAATGGAATATTGTTTGGCAATAAAAAGGAATGAAGTACTGATCCATGCTGTGGCATGGATGAACCTTGAAAACATTATGCTGAGTGAAAGAAGCCAGACACAGAAGGCCACATGTTTTACGATTCCATTTACATGAAATGTCCAGATTAGGTAAATCCGTAGAAACAGAAATTAGATCGGAGGCTTCCTTGAGATGAGAGGAAGGAGAGTGGTTGTTCATGGGTTGTTCGAGAATTTTGGGGGAGTGATGAAGATGTTCTAAATTCAGACTGTGGTGGTGGTTGCACATCTCTGAATATGTTAAATACCATTGAGTCGAAGACTTTAAATGGGTGAATATTTAGATATTTCACTTACATCTCAGTAAAGATGTTTTCAAAAAGTGGTGCTTGTAATTGAAGACAGGTTAGAAAATACAAATAAGGAAAAAGCAAAAACCCTCCTCTCCTCATCACTGAGAAAAGAGCCACATCACAGCGTAACATCTTGGTATGTTTTCTTCTCATAGATATTCTGTCTATATTTTCATATTTGGGACCATACTCTTCATACTGTTTCTACTTCATCAATTTAAATGGCTGAAAAGTATTTCAGTATATGAACAATCATATTTTAATGTACTTCATTAGTTATCCATTGGTGGATTTTAGATGGTTTCCATTTTCTTGTGCTTGTAAACCAGGAATATTCTTCAGCTTTATCATTATACTTCATATCACTTTTTGATTTAAAGGCCCATACTTTTTAAGCTAGCCAATTTTTATTTTTATCACACTGGAATAAATTTTACCTTTTTCAAAGTTTATTTATTTTGAGACAGAGAGCGAGCATGTGCATGTGAGCAGGCAAGGGGCAGAGAGAGAGAGAGAGTGAGAGAGAGAATCCCAAGCAGGCTCTGTGCTGTCAGCACAAAGCCCAATGTGGGGCTCAAACTCCCAAACCATGACATCATGGGCCAAGCTGAAATCAAGAGTTGCTTAACCCACTGAGCCACCCAGGCACCCGGAAACAAATTTTACATTTGATTTTACCTTGAAAGTTCTTGATAGTGTTCAGAAGGGGGCATTGGGCAAGAAGGTGAAGTTCAGGGTTCATCACAGAAGTATTACTATACTTAAAACTTAATTTGGGCCATGAGATTCTGTAGAGTCCCCTTCCCATATGAGGACAAAATCACTTTGAAAGAAGCAGGTAGCTTTGTCTCTATTAAATGGTAGTCGGCTGTTTTGTTTTCTAATCTAGATCAGTTTTTGCTGTGTAGCCATTCCAATCTCTGTAGCTTCAGACAGCCATTTGCTTATTAGCTCATGATTCTTTGGGTCAGCTGAGTTCTACTCTGGAGCAGCTTAGCTGATCTGTCCTGGGCTCTCTCATGCCTCAGCTGATGCCTGGGTGATCCAGGGTGGCCTCATTCACATGGCTGATGGTTGGCTGGCTGTTGGCTGGGGCAGCAGGGTCTTGCATATTCTAAAGCCCGGAAGGTTAGCTGAGCTTCTTCACTGCCAGTCACAGGGCTCCAGGAGCCCCAGTGTGCTACCTTATTTCATGAGTTGGTCTGCATCACATTTGTTAATATCCCCTTGGCCAAAGAAAGTCACAAAACCAGGCTGAGATTCAAAAGGTGGGGAAATAGACACCATCTCCTGATAGGACGATCTGCACTGTAGCGGCACGGATACAGGAAGCGGACAAAGTTGTGTGTGGCCAGTTTTAATAATTTACCAGATAGTGTTTGCTAAAACATCCAGTGGCCTTAATGACTCCAGTGGCCAGCATATGACTCTGTGCGTTTCATTTTCATACATGAATATACTTCCAGCTTCCACATACGGAATGCCCAGAAGAAGGGTGTAACACCCTCCTGGCAAATTAACTTGTATTTTTTCATGGTAAACTCAGATCT
Organism: Acinonyx jubatus; assembly: GCF_027475565.1. Classification (NCBI taxonomy): domain Eukaryota; kingdom Metazoa; phylum Chordata; class Mammalia; order Carnivora; family Felidae; genus Acinonyx; species Acinonyx jubatus. The sequence goes on along the minus strand of NC_069384.1, from coordinate 131,451,791 downwards.
CATCGATGTTAAATGTTTTGCTAAGACTTTGAGAACATAATAAGACAGCGGCAGCAGGATCTACCCCCAAAAGGCAACGGCGGATGCATTCGTTCATTTACTCAACAACTATTTGTTGAGCACTCGTTTGTGCCAGACATTTGCCTAGATGCTTGGGATTCATCGTAATGAGATATATAAAATCCTTGCCTTTGTGGAGATTGTGTTCCAGTGAAAGAGAGGGCAATAAATGGATAAACAAATCTGTGCCAAGTAGTGATAAGTAAGATGAAGTGATGGGGCAGGGGACAGCGGGCGATAAGGGGATTTTTTAGAGGACACCAAATAGAGTTGGCCAGTCTCTCTGAGATCACTTTAATTTTTTTTTATTTTGGTTTGCTCTTCATCAGCTCATCCTTCGGTGAGTCACAGCCCAGATGCTGGTGGAAACCCAAGAGTGCTGTTACCGCCTCTGGTGGATTTGCCTCTAGGCTGTAGTAGAGCAGGGAGCTAGAGAGAATGGAAGGACTCCTGGGATGGGGGTAGTGGACAGTCAAGGGATCTGACGTGTCCTGAAGGTTGTATATTCTTGCTGGAAGCTCTATTAGAAGTCCCCTTAGCAGGAGCAGGGTCCTCAGAGGACATGCTGTGGGATTAGTGCCACATAATTTGGCCCGAGGGAGAGGGGAGCATGGGGAGAGATGGCTGAGTTAGAATCATGGTAACCATAGCAACAAGATGGTGACAACTGGGTCACTGTGAAGAGAAAATTGACTGAAGAGAATATTGACCGGATGCCGAAGTGGGAATGTGGCATCTTGAATTTACCAGGTGGAGATAGTCAGGGAGAGAAAATCTGTTGTGTTGTGCGTTCCGCAGCATCGTCTTTTCAGAGTGAGCCCAAGGCCAGCGTAGCCCAACACGCCAAGACACGGAGCTTTGTGTAGCTCTGTCTGTTGCTAGTTTGCACAGTGACAGTGGAATAATCCTTTCCTTCCGTTTCCTCCTCTGTTAAGATTTTGAACCAACCTTTGTTCAGGGCCATTTTCTGGGTTAGCATTTAACGATTATTGGTCAGGTGTCGGGACTCTACTGTGGAGGAAGGTGGTAAATGATGTGGTCTTAAAAGTTCTTGAGTTTTTGCTGACAAACTTTGGGGCTCCCAACTCCAAAGTAAATACCTTTAATGATATACTGTGGGAAAGCTCTTTTTAAATCCTCTCTTTTCTAGGTAGTAGATAAGGTGCAAAAACAAGAAAGAAAGAGGATTAGAAAATGACCCTCCCTCCACCACATATTGTCTGAAGAGGGAGTAATAAAGTGGCAAATCCCATTTACCTCCTGAAAGCCTAATTTCCTCACTCATCAACGCAAGTGGGAGGCACTTGGCAAGTCCCTGGATGGAGAAAACGTTTCTCGTTTAATTGTTATCAAACAAAGCTGCTTCCAGGTCTGCCGGAGAGGACATGCTCACCCCTGATGCATTCTGTATGTGTGTGAAATGTCAGCTTCTGGAGGCCGTAAGCCCCGTGCTGCGACAGTATGAGGTCCCGCTGAGCAGCCAACAGGATGTAGATGCTTAACTGTTTGCACTCAGAACTGTGGCAGTGGCTGTCCCCACTAACGGCCAGGGTTTGCCCAGCCGTCACCCCCTTAACCTCAAAACCTCCGGCCTCATCCCCTCCGGCGTAATCCCCGAGTCCTACGTTGTAACACGCGTCCTGTTCTCATTCTGCCCAGGCAGGCGCATGTTGGCACACAGCTCTGAGAGTAGGTACGGCGTGCCGTCTCCTGCCACCCCACAATCCCTTCCTGCCTTCTGCGTTTGTGACTTCAGAGAAAACCACACATACCAGGACCAAATCACCCTGCTGGTCCCAGAATCCAGGGGAGTGTTATCTTGTACATGCAGGTTTGGTTTTCCTGCCAGCTTGGCGTGTATTGTTCTTTAGGAGAAGCCAGAGCAGTGTCTCAAGCTGGGATGTTCTTCCCCAGTGGGGGTTTTTATCTCTCCCTCCCAGGATATGCCGGTGGCAGTGCCGGGCCTCATCGTAGGTTATCATAAGTTAGACTTCAGGGCTCCAGGTGTCATGCAAGGTCACAATGTGTCTGGCATGGAGAAAATGAGGGCTGGGTGTGCCAGCTTTGAGCGGGGCGAAAAATTAAAAACACTGAATTCCATTCAGTAGCAGCTATTACATTTTATTTCTCTCAAATTAGACCTGGAGACTTTCACCACGGTCTTCCTTCTAGAGATTTGTATGGGCATTCGGCCCTTCCTAGAATAATGCTAGTGGATCAGTTAGCTTCTGCTGTGGAATAAAACACCCAAAGCTTAGTGAATTAAGGTAACAATTGTTGCGGGTGAGTCCACAGATCAGCCAGATGATTCCAGTGATCTGGCCGAGGCCTGACTAACCCCACCTAGGCTCACTCATGCTTCGCCAGCTGTTGGCAGGTCCAACATGGCGTCTCTCAAATGTCTGCCAGCTGGTTGGGTCACCTGTCTCACATCATCCAGCAGGCTAGCCCGGGCATATCCCCAAAGCATAGGCAGGGTTCTACAAGAGCATGTGGAAGCAGCAAGGCCTCTCGAGGCGCAGCTTCAGAACTCCCATAATGTCACGTCTACCGTATTCTGTTGGTCAGAGAAAATCACAAGACCAGCCTGGATTCAAGGGGTGGAGAAATGGACTCTACCTCTTTATGCAGAGTTATGTTGTAAAGAGGCCTGGAGACAGGGAGGTAATAATTGAGGCCATTTTTGCAAAGTGCATCTCAAACAACAATAACGACTATTATTATTTTGTCGGGCTCTCCAAGGGCTCCAGAGTTTGTTGCCTTTCTTGCATGGTGGAGAAAATCGGGCAAAGATGTGAATTAAGCAGCAGGCGTGGATAAAGAGTCTTGGAATGGGAAGACTAGACTCTGCACTGCGTGGATTTCATCTGCCCCCTTTTCTACATCTGAGAACTAAGCTTTTTTTTTTTTTTTTAACGTATTCTCTTTGAACGTTATGAAAGCCAAAGTTGTCTAAAATGAGACCGACTGCTTTCTTAGACTCTATTATGTTGGCCTAATTACATATCAGGAAAATGTTTTTCTGGGGCATTGTGTGTAAAACAAAGAGGAAAACAACATCTCCAGCCGGCCCTGGCGTCCTTGCCCCTCCCTCTCGCTGGCAGGGGCTGTGGTCCTGCAGGAGGCCCCGGGGGAGGATGGGGGCCTGGAAGGCAGGGCTGCTGCAGCTGGCCTCAGAGGGATTTACACTTTCTCCAGAGCGAATGGAGGGGCAAGTCATTCCCGCCTCTGTCCTTCCAGCACAGCTCATGGTGGCTTCCATGAGTGGGGGAACTTGTTACTCTCCCCACGCCCCCTAGCCCAGGATCTCCTGCCGCAGGAGAAGAGGCTCACATAGCTTCCCAGGTGCTCAGCACAGAACCAGGTTGACTGAGTGTGGAGATTCGTAAATGAAGAGCGGTATGAGAATAGCCTTGCCCTTGGAAATAACTGAAGAACTCACTGAGTTTCCTGCAAGACTGCCCCCAATGTTAAGAGCGCCCACTTGCCATTGGATAAACAGAGATGACCGTCCCGTGGCATTTCCCTCGGGCCCTGCCTTCGGGTCGCTGCTTTCCATCACTTGAGGGATGACTCTTCCCCACACGCCCTTGTGGCCGGTCCCTGCGGCATCCAGGCACAGTCAAGGTAAACCCACATTTCCTGAGACCATGGTTACACCCTGTCTCATCTTCACTACCAACCACATGCTCGACCTCTCGCCATCTGCCACTTCCCTCCTGAAATGTCCTCGGCTGTGGTCTCCTAGGACCTCGCTGTCCACTCCAGAGATAGTCTCCAGGCTTTGTGTTGCTTGCCCTCTTATGAGTTTGATGGTGTGAATTTTTCTCCTTAAACCCGTCTCCCACCCCGGGTGCTCAAGAGCTGATTTCTCCCCATCTGGTCTGTGTTTTATTTATTTTCTGCTCACCTCCTCTCCAGGCGAGCTTGTCCTCAGCCAACCTCAAGGCTCCTTGAGTTTGCAAGTATCCGAGCGTTAGCTGTGTCCCTTCCTGTTGTTTTCATCCTACCTCTCCCTGCCTTTAACGATGTATTAGTTTCCTGTGGCTGCTGTAGTGGCTTAAAACAACACAGATGTATTCTCTTACACTCCTGGAGGTCAGAAATCCAAAATGGGTTTTAAGAGATTGCAATCGAGGTGTTGGGAGAGCTGCGTGGTTTCTGGAGACTGTAGGAGGGAATCTGTTCCTTGACTTTTCAACTTAGAGAATCCATCCTGCTCAAGGCCAGTCACTCTGGCCTCTGCTTCCAACCCCCCACCTCCTTCCCTTACCCTCACCTGCTTCTCTCTTCATAGGGCCCTTTTGATGACATTGAACCCACCTGGGTAATCTTCCCATCTCAAGATCCTTAACTTCATCAGATCTGCCAGATCTCTTTTATCATGGAAGGTGACATATTCCCAGGCCCCACAGGTTAGGATGTAGACGTATTTGGGGGACTGAGTAGGCATATTCTTTTCTACCACAGGCCCCATCGCATCTAGCTCCCTCCTGAACCTACCTTTCACTCTCCCTTGAACTCAGCATGTCTAAAGTGGAATTCACTCCTTCTCATTGTCCTCCTTGTCCTGCGTGCCTTAGTTCAACACGTGATCAGCCCGTACCCAGACCCCCAAACCATCATGTGCATAAAACACAATTTAATTTACCAAGTCTAATATTGATGGACACTTGGGTAATCTTCGGGGTTTTGCTATTGCAGACAGTTCTCCAGTGAATAACTTTGTACATTTGTCATGTCTTATACATATAGGATCGATTCCCAGAAGTGAGATTGTTGTGTCAAAGGGTAAACGTATTTGCAGTTTTGAGAGATACTGTCAAATTGTTCTTCATGAGGTTGAATCAATTTGCCTTCCTGCCAGTGATGTATGAGAATGCCTGCTTCCCCACAGTCTTGTCAACGAAGTGGTTGTCAAACTTCTGGGTTTTTATCAATATGATAGGTGAAAATATCTATCTTGGTAGTTTTAGTTTGCATTTCTCTTATTGTGAGATTTGGTGGGTTTTTTGTGTGCTTAATGGCCATGTGAATTTCCTTTTCTGTGACTCTCTTCCTATCCGTATGCATTTTAAAGCTTGGATTACTGGATTTTTTTTTTCTTGTCACATTTAAGGGACTCTTTCTTTTTTGTCTGTAATATGAGCTACAAATGTTTTCCCATCTTGTCTTTTGTCTTTTGACTTTACCTAGTTTGTCTTTTGCCATGCAGAAGAGTTTTTATGTCGCCAAACTTATTATTTTTACTTTATGGCTTCCAGATTCTAAGCTAGCTAGAAAGACTTCCAGTAGGGCCATTAAAATTAAAATAATAAAATTGTGTTAAATGTGAGGAGTTGGATACAGGCACCAATTTTGCTTTCTTCTGAAAAATCCCAGTGAAATGACGCAAAAGAAATGATCAATGATAGGTAGATAGGTAGGTAGACAGATGATAGAGTCAATCCTCATTATTCATGGACTCTATATTTGCAAATCCTACTTGCTTAAATTTATTTGTAATCCCCAAATCAATACTCCTGGTGCTTTCACTATCACTTGCAGGCATATAGAGTGCCAAAAAACTTGCGTTGCCAAAATTCATGTTCCCAGCTAAGGTGATCTCTGCCTTCTTGTTTCAGCTCTCTTACTATAAAACAAGTGTCCATTTTGGAGTCTGCTTAATGCCACATTTTTCACATTTTTGTGCTTTTTGTTGGTACTTTTGCTGTTTAAAGTGGCCCCAAGCCTAATGCTGAAGTGCTATCTGGTGTTCCTAGGCACAAGGCAGCTATGATGTGGCTTACAGAGCAAATACATGTGTTAGGTAACTTTTGTTCAGGCTTGAGTTCTAGCACCGTTGTCCATGAGTTCAAAGGTAGTCAACAAGATATAGTAAACAAGGTGTCTTTAAACAGAAATACACAGAAAACAAGGTTCTGCACTGATCAGGTGATGAGATATTGTCATCAGTATCTCACAGGAACCCAACTCTGTATTTCCCCCAGAGCATTGGTTCAGAGTATTCAGTAATTCTTGTGGCCGTATTACAGAACAAAGCTCCCATGGATAATGAAAACTGACTGTAGATGATAGATGATAGATAGATAGATAGATAGATAGATAGATAGATAGATAGATAGAGATATCCATAAGAACAAAAAGATTGGAAGAAGAGAAGTAGAAGAGGAATGATTTCAACACATTTTTAGAAAATAGAAGGTGGGTAGAGGGAGGCTAATTTGTTTAACAAAGCACAGGAAACTACAACCTAAAGGTACAAGGAGCCATTTTCTCTTGCAGAACATGAGAAAGGCTCTGGTTTCCAAAGCATAAATGACCATGGAATGGTGCAGAGTGAACTGCAGAGCTGACAATTTGGGGCATTGGTTTAAAGTCCTTACCTGTGGTAGTAAGGTCCCTAGCTCCCGTCTCTGCAGCTTTGGGGTCTTAAAAGTAGGGCTGCAGGAAATTTAAAAAGGTAATAAAAAGGCTGAAAAATAAAGTAAAGGAAATCTTTCAGGAGGTAAAATAAAAAGAGTAAGAAGATGGGGAGGGATAATAAAATGAAAATATCAATCCTCCATTTTGACTTCTAGAAGATCCAAAAAGAAGGGAGAAAATGGAGAAAGGGAAAATTATCAAGGGGAAATAAAAGAACCCTTTTCAGAACTGAAGGACAAGAATCCTCAGATGGCAAGGCCATCAAGTGTATACAGCCCTTTGTGTATAAACAACGCACACTAAGGCACATTGTGAAAAGCTGAAACTTCATGGGGAAAAATATCCTAAAATCTTACAAAGCACAACAGGTTACAAAGTATTAGCAATCAAAAGAGATTTCGCAATAGCAGGGCTGATCTCTAGAAGCTAGTAGAGCAGTCCTTGAAAAATCGGAACAGAAAAATAGATTTCAACCCAGACTTCTGTATTTGAACTGTTAGTTAAGGGTGATGACAAAGACATGTTTATGAACTCATGGATTCAAATGACTTCCAGGACATTGTTTCCTAGCCACTGGAGGATGAACTCCAGCAAAATGTGGAGGAAACCAAGAAGGAGCCTTAGATAGCAGTAGGAGAAGAACCCAGCATGGAAAGCAGCCAGACCAGGATTAGAGCAAGGGTTCAGAAAGCTCCAGAAGTGATGTCTCTGATGGAGAAAAAAACAGAACTAATGTATTTAGTTAGGCACATGGAATATTTGTTGATGGGCATAAAATAGAGGTGTTGAGCATATGGAATAAATTTGTGATGGGTTCATGTACAACCAGACACACGAAGAAAAAAAGTGAGGACATGATTAACTCCAGGAAAAATGAAGGCTCGTGTGAAAAAGAAGGCATAGTCACAGTGCATTACCTGACCTGGCATTGAGCAATATTTGCCAAGTTGTAATAACACAAACACTGACTTTTGATTTGATTAAAATTACACTGTGACCATTTGGGGCACTAACAGGAAGTAAGAGAAGTGTATGGGAATGCTAAGCCTTTATTTCCCATGGTAGGAAATCAAAAGATATCTAAAACTGATAACAGTAGTATAAACGTACCATGCCAATAAGCGTTGGGCATCAGTGTTTTGGCAGCAATTTTACGAAAGACATACACGTGTTTTTGCAGGGCTGTGCCTTCACATGCCCTCTCCATGAAAGGTGAGGGCCCAGCCCAAAGGCTTTGGGGAACAAAGGCAAACATTCCTTAGTCACTGTTTTCGGGTACAGACAGCATCCTAGAGCTGGCCCTGCACACTTTTCAGTTATGGGAAATTAAATTCCGCTCTTCATTTTCAGTCATGTAGAAGGGGCCAAGTCTTTTCTTTGCAAATGCGTTTCTCCCAGATTGCTTCCACAGATTGAAACGGGAGAAAAGAGAAGAGCAGGCTGACATTCAGGATACAAACTTTCTCACTGGACCAGTGTGTTACCTCCTGATTACTTGCCTGCACAGAAGGTCTTTAAAAATGATTAAAAGACAGAGGCATTTCTTAGTAAAGTCGGCATTCTGTTGTCACGAGTTTTGGAGGGTAAGGGAAGGTTGTGTTCAATGTGTGTTTCCTTAGTTGATTGGCGACCACTGGAGAAATTATAGGGAACAAAGGAAAAAAGAGCCATAAATACAAATGAATTCCTTTTATACACGTTGAAAAACCACAGGACATGCTCCATTTTTTTTTTTTTAGCACTCCAGGTGTGATCGGAGATTACGGATCCACACAGGAGAGTGGAGAGTTAATTAAAATTTGTGCTCCGACTTCCAGAAAGAAATGCCTTTCCATTTGATAAGCAGGCTGTCTTTGGAGTGCTGTTTGTGCTTTTCTGTCCTCACTGGAGTGTCACAGAAAGCAGATCAAAGGGAGCCTCCATTCGGATAGGTTTTCTACCACCTTTCTGAGCTAATGGACTTGAAAGCCTCTTGCACTGACTGCATGGGGCTCATGTCATATTCTAGAAATGCCGTCTTCGTACAGTATTGATAATATGCAAACAGGCTTTGATAGATGCTTACAGGAAATCACATTTAACATTAATTAAATCAAGACCATCCCCAATAGAGTGGGAGAGTCTGGCAGAGTGGGACACCTCACCCCCTACCATTTGTATTTTACTTTTCAACTCACCACGTGACGGCCAGATATTAACACTTGAGATTGAACCGTCAGCTCTGTCAAGCAGGGTTATGTTTTGTTGTGTTTCCTCTTTTCCTTTCAGTCTTTCTGCTTCTGCACCCTCTGGCTGACATCCCCTACCCTGAGGGGAAAAACTGTTGGGGAGAAATCCTGCTGTCTTTCTCTTTAAGATAGTGACAGAATGAAATAAAACAGAGCAAAATAGAGGCCGCCGTGCGAGGCCTGTCTGAGCAGGTCAGGCAGGCTTCAGCAGGGGTTTGTCCATTGTCTTGCTGTGCTGGGTGCCCGCCGGAGAGAACCCGGCCGGCCAGGGCACAGTCACTAATAAAAGGACTCCATTCTGCCACTCAGGGCTTTGTGAGGCGCCAAAGCTTGTCCTGGTTGCCATGGCTACTGTCTGATTGTGGCGGGTTTGTCACAGTGCTTGATAAAGTGGGAAGGTTATTCTTGATAGGCCCAAGTAATCATAACCTCGCAAAGCTCGAGAGTGTGGATTTAACACTTTTTCCCTCCCCTCTCGAAATCGGGAATGCAGAGATGGGGGCAGGGTTGTCAGGATAAAGCAGCCACAGCAGGTGGTGAGGGCCATGCCTGGCAGGAGGGATGCAGCTAGCTAGCTGTGCCCAGGGGGCTGGGCGGAAAGGGGTGTCACTGGGTCATCTGCCGTCCCTTGGCTGGGTGGGGGCTTCAGAGAAGGGGTCAGAACGGGGTTCTCTCCCGACCGCCTCTCCCCATCAAGTGATTATACCTGTGCTTCTCTCTCCTTTCCTCCCTTCCATCCTTCCCTTCCTGCTGCCCTTCCTTTCTTCCCCTTCCTTAGCCTCCCATCCTTCCACTCCCCTTCTCCCCTGCTCTCTCCCCTTCCTCGCCCCAAAATCCCTTACAGATCTGGTCCTTTCAGAACCCTCTACTTTCCCTTCTCAAGAGGAGAAGGATGGGGAACGTTAGCTCGAGGTAACAACTGATGGAATTCAGCCATAGAATTGCAGTCTCTTCACTGTCATCAGAAGAGAACTAATTGATTCTCTGGGCAGTACCTCTCTGACTTGCCGCATCACAACTACTGAGAAGGTTCCTTCAAACAGATTCCAGGGCACACCCCCAGGTTTCTGATCTGGTGGGTCTCCGGGGAAGGGGCGGTTTGCAAGACTCTGAATTTCTAACAAGTTCCCAGGTGATCCCAATGTTGCTGGCTCAGAGACCACACTTTGAGAACCACTGTCAGAGGCCAAGACTTATTTTTTACAGTTGAGGAAACAGGCTCCCAAAGGATAAATTCGTTGCCAGGAGTTCAGGTGGCTTGGTAGCCATGGTGGGATGGGTGCCCAGTGACAGGAGTTTTAAAAGACATTTGAGGGGCGCCTGAGTGTCTCAGTTGGTTAAGCGAACCCCAACTTCGGTTCAGGTCATGATCTTGCGGTTTGTGACTTCGAGCCCCGCGTCGGGCTCTGTGCTGACAGCTCGGAGCCTGGATCCTGCTTGGGATTCTGCATCTCCCTCTCTCTCTGCCCCTCCCCCACTTGCACCTGCACGCTCGCGCACGCTGTCTCTCTCTCAAAAATAAATCAACATTTAAAAAAAATTAAAAGCCATTTGAAGAGGTAGGGCTCATCTGTCTTCCAGCCCCCTAGCCCAGAGCAGCCAGATGAGTGGTTCTATTTCCAAAAGGCCTCCAGCAGGACAGCCACTCCCACCAATGGTTCCCTTCTGAGCAGTGCCTCCCCCAAGTGAAGCCCACCTTCCTCGGTGCTCTAGGCCCGGTGTGGCCTTCTGTAGTATATGCTGGAGTTTTCTCCCCCTGGATGCCCCTTCCCCCACTCCGTCTGTCAACTCTCTGCCCGGCCCTTGGGCCCCAGGAAGCCCACCTTGACCATGGCTGGTATCCTTCCGCTCTGCTGACCTTCGAAGCCTCGTGGCCCTGCCAGTAGGCCATTCTGTATTTCCATTACTTGCATGTGGGTGCTGTTGCCTCTATGAACTGTGACCTCTAGCAGCGGGACCGTGCCTTCATTCACCTCTGTACCCACCACTCTGAAGTACTAGCTGGATGCATCCACACGGCTGCCTCGGTTGGAAAGAGTCTGGACACAGGTTTGAGATGTTCTGAGGCCAACTACAAGAAGCCAGCCTAACAGGGATGGGGAATCCATTGTACACACAGGGCAGGACCTCCCAGTGTCAGTGAGGAGCCAGGAGTAAGGCATCAGGCCTGCTGCCTTGAGAGAGCACGAGGAACCCAGGGCAGTGGCCTCTAGTTAGGGCACCCCCCCCCAACCGTGGTGGCAGGACTGAGTTTTTAAATTGAAAGGCAAGTTAGCCCCCTCAGACACACGCGGAAAACACAGGCAGCACTCATTTATCCCTTTATAGCAGGATGTATAACAGGTGAAGCTCCCTGTGTACAGGTGTGTGCGTGAGCACACGTGTGTGTGTGTGTGTGTTGTTGTTGCTGCCATGACTGGATGATGCTAACGACATGATCACTTATGAAATGCCGTCTAATGCCCCATGACACACTCCGAAATCACCAGTGTGTGGTGTCATGAATATGGCTTTGAGGCAAGGTGATTGCACTTCTTCAGTGAAACTCACAGGAGGCTAGTTGTCCAGACAAGAATAAACCCAAATGAATGCATTAATCCTTTGGCTCCAATTCCTTGCCGACTGCACAGACTGAGTTGGGGCCCAGCAAGAAATCCCATGTTGGCAGTTTGGCTCTGAAATCTTTAAGCGTCGTTGGAGCCGGGCCTCCAGGCTGCAGGACGCCCCCCGCCTCTTTACTGAACAGCACCCCCTCAGTCACTCAGGTGTTGACATGGTGCGGTCGCAGCCCTCACAGTGGCCTTTCTCCCCCAGGGTGTCGAGGTGCAGACAGACTACGTGCCCCTGCTGAACTCCCTGGCGGCCTATGGCTGGCAGCTCACCTGTGTGCTACCTACTCCCGTTGTCAAGACAACCAGGTAACAATAATAGTCATCGTTGTTCTTCTTCTTATCATTATTCAACACTTTCTCTGTGCTGCACACTGCTCCCAGTAAGTGCTTCCTGCACATAATTTATCTAATCCTGTGACAAGTCTGTGAGGCTAGTGGGGTCACTCCGATTCTCTGGCTAGGAAGTGACAGAACCAGGATTTCAGATTCTTAACCACCACCCCCACAGAGCGCTCCCCGGCACCCCTCTTCCCACATGGGGAGCCTTGGCCAGTGAATCATTACTGCCAGGCATGTCAAAGATGAGCCCCCGGGTTGAGGGGCCCCAGGGCTTTGAGGTGCAAAAGAAATTGAGCCCCTACTGTGTGCCCTGTGCTGGCCTGGATAGGTGCCTTGCGCGTAAAATTTCATTTAGTCCTCAGAAAACTCCTAGAAGGTGGAATCCTTTTATTAAACCCATTTTACAGCTGAGGTAATGTGGCCAGGGAGGTTGAAGGGACTCAGCCAAGATCACAGCCCTGGGCCCTGGTCAGTAGTCCCACAAAGAGGAGGTAAAGACCTGCAGTCTTGCCCTTTGCTTGAGGCACTTCTTACAGTTTCACATTTATAGGGACACTTGTCCACCTGAGCTCAGCCCACCATCCCCTCAGCTCACGGGCTGGTCCTGGTGTTACTAACCCTGAAAGGCCTTCCATCTGTATTTTGGGTGTATCTAAACTAATCCTCCTAACTATCCTGTGGGATTATAAGCATAGATAGGATTCCCATTTTGCAGATGAAGAAACTGAGGCTCAGAGAGGCTCTGTCACATACCTGAGGTCACACAGACAGTAAGTGGCAGAACCTGGGACTAGCACCTCAGTCTGCATAGTCAGGCACTTCTCCTAGGCCAGGCAGCCCCTTTGCTGACCTGTAGGGATGCCCCCTCCCGTGACCCTCAGTGTCCCACCTTCCCCGAGTCCTGCTACATGTTCACAGGGTGATGGCCAGCGTGAGGCAAGGCTGGCGATCTGGGGGGACAGCAGGGCAGTGTAGCCACAGAGCCTAGACTGAGGGTGAGAATGATGGTGATGATCAGTGCCTTCCAGGGTCCCTCACTGAACGCATCTGGGCTCTCATCATGTCCCCCTCCTGACACTGGGCTACAGTGGGGCACTGCACGCTGCGGGGGGCTAGTCTGCAGCACCTTTGGGCCCTGGGCCATTGGGAGCCTCCATGCTGCCTCATGGCCAAGACTCCTGTGGGTATGGGGTGATGCAGAGGGGTGGAAAGAACCCTGCATTTGTGGCCTGAAAACTTGAACCCGAGTCCTGAGCCTGCCACTTGGTAACTGTCCGTCTTGGTCAAGTCCCAGAGCTACTCTGAATCAGTTTCCTTGTCCGTAAGAGGGAAGAATGCCTACCCCACCACCCATTCCAGAGGACAAGAGTCGTGATGAGAATGGGCTTGCGCGCGAAGCCCCAGCTCTCTAAACCCAGAGGGTGCTGACAGGTGTCTCTGTCTCCATGTCAGATCTCACACCTGCTCAGTCACCGCCCCCCGCCCCAGTCCTCTACTTCCCTGTGCCCTACATGCCACTTCGTGGTGGAGTGGGGAGCACATGGAACCAGGCAGGTTTGAGCTTGAAGCCTCGCTGTGTGATCCCAAGCCCGCTCCTTAAATGAGCTTCTGTGTTCTGACTGTGAAGGCGATGGGCTTCCACTCCTTGGAGCTCTGTGGTGAGGCTTAAACGAGCCATGGTGTGTGAAACTACCCAGCCCAGCCCCAGCACAAAATACGTTCGTTTCCTCCCACCTTCCCCTCTGACATTCCACGCAGTGACGCTTGCCTCAGCAGAGAAGACACTTGCAAAGAGAGATTTAAGAAAGTGATCAGAAGATAGAGGCAGGGCTGAGAACAGTGACCTTCACAAACACGTCTGCCATCTTTGAAGGCAACTGTGTGGGGTCTGAGAGGAACGCGCACTCACTGCGCCTTAAACAAGAGCGGCCCTCCTGAGCACCCCTCACCTGCGCCTGCAGGAGCCGGGCTGCCTTGGCGAGGGCTGCCAGCCAGGGTGAGTCGGGCGCACGGCCCTCCCCTCTGCTCAGCCAGGCTCTGTGCCTGCTGTTCGGTAAAGGCTGGCCGGCGGGCAGAGCTCACCACCCATCCCGGGCCAATCTGACCTCTCCATGGCTCATTACCAAAGACAGATTTGGAAGAGGCTTCCCACCTCTTGAGATTCACTGAAGACGCCAGTTTATCATCATTTAGCCAAGATGCCAGCTGTTATTCCACATCGAGGGAAGGAAGGGGAGTTTCCAGCAACGAAGCTGGTATGGCAGGGACACCCACAAAGCTTTTGTTGAGCCCCAGCATAACCCTCTGGAAGCAAGAGGGGGATGGCCTGGGAGGGGGCTGCTGCTTGATTCCTGACCTCTCACTGTCTGGTGGCAGCTTTCCTTTCTGTGGGTGGTCAGCCTTGACAAAGTTAGGGACAGAAACATCTGTGAGGCTTGGGGTCCCCCCCCTACCGCCACCAGGTGTAACAACTCATTCTCCACTCTGCATGTGTTACAGGGAGGGGAATGTATCCACCAAGCAGATTGTCTTTCTTCAGAGACCGTGTCTACCTCAGAAAATCAAGAAGAAGGAATCAAAGGTAAGTGACCTTGATTGCCTTCCCCAGTTTTCCTTAGCAGGGCTCCATCCTCAAGTGAATTTTCTATAGCAGTTGAGCAGGCAGTCAGCTCCAACTTCCAGGGGCTCTCAGAGGAACGCCTGAGCCCTGCGGCAAACTGAATCACACCCGAGGCTGCCAAAGCTGGACAGATGGGGACACTGGAGGGTCTTGTCCTGCGGTCGGGCTGGAGAGTGGGGTGGAACAGTTCTGCTGGACACTCATGTAGGCCAGATATTCCCAGTAAACTAAAAATAGGGGCATGAAGTCAGCTGCCATCTGACCAGGGGGCAGGATGGCTTGAGGTCATGCCCAGCTTCGCTGAATCTTCATCTCATTACAAGCTCTGGTTGCAGCCCGTTGGATCCGTCAGGACATCAGAAGTTTGGTGATTTTGGTGGAGGCACCCTGCCAGGGCTCCTTCTTGGTGTGCCCCGACCCGAGGGCCTCTTAGTGGCAGCGGCTGGTGTGGACAGAGACCAGCCGCAGTCTGTGGCAGTGGACCCTCGGGCTAGGCTGTCCAGGGGATGGCCAGGAGCCTTTCTCCCTCACTGGATGTCGCGTGAACCGGCCTGGAAACAGCCATGCTGAGAGCCTGTGGCTGCTCTCAGAAATTCTCCCATGTTTCCAGAAGTCAAACCCAAGTCTTTCCCCTGTGTCAGACACTTCTGGTGCTTCCCAGCCCCAGCCGGTGGGTGATTCTCCCGTGGGCGTTTCACCATTTACTCAGGAAGAGATGAGCGAGTCAGTGTGTCAAAGCCCAAGTCAGGTGTCACCCGAAGCCAGCTTGAGCCACCTTTGCTGGCCAAGGCAGCGCTGCCTGGCAGAGCCTGGTGGACCCGCCCCGCTCCTCACGCTTGGCACCGTCCCGTGCTCCCCTGTTAGTTCCTCACGTCCTTTGGACATGGAGCCTGGACAGGAGCAACAAGCAACGGACAGATTGTAGCAGCCCCTCACCAGCCAGCAAACCCGGGGGGCGGGAGGGAGGGTCCTGGGAAGAACGCCAAGGAAACGGCGACCTGAAGCCAGATGGTGTAGAATGCAGAGGAAGGTCTCTGTCTCCGCTCCAAGATGCTAATGTGACAGGTGACGGCAGCCGAGGACCAGAAGGCAACCGCTGAAGCCACCATTAACCACCAGGAGCAGTCAGCCGCCGGCTGGAAGATGGATCTTCCCGGGACCACTGTCAGCTGCAGCTTTGCCCCAGGCTCCTGGGGACCGCGTGCATTCACAGTGACATCCAACAAAAGCACAGGCGAGGCCTCCATCAAACACCAAAACACGCCAGCTCTGCCCTTAAGAGAGGGAGGTGGTGCTGCATTTTCTGGATCCCAGAGGAGAGACGTGTGGTTTGATTTTGGTACAAAGGCTGTGGGGCTCACAGAGGGTGACAAGCAGGAGATTTTAGAGGTAGAGTTTTAAAGCTGCTGTAACAAGTGGAGCAGCTTCCGTCAGGAAAGTCCTGAGGATGGAGTCATCTAGTTCGTGATCAGGAGAAACTTGCACCCCAATCAGCTGCAATCATCTGGGCGGCTGCTTTCTCTTTTGAAGGACTTATTTATCCCCTGCCCATTCATAGGGTTGGCTCACGTCCAGCGCTTGTTTTCTGTGTGACCTGGAGAGGTCACCTCACGGGCAGAGAGCCCCAGAGAGGAGACTTTACAGCCTGATGGCTTGTCCCCCTTTCATCGTCCTGGCCAGTCTTCCCACGGCTGACTCAGGTCGGCATCCTACTCCCACTGAGGTCTGGGTGCCCCCACGTTCATGGCAGTAACTCCATCGAGCCCTCGCAGGACTGATACTGTTGGCTGCCCTCTGCCTCTTGAAGCACCTTTTCTCTTGGCGCTGACCCCACACCATCCTGGTTTTCCACTAGGTGGTTCAAACCCAGCCCCATTTCTCTCTCACTCCCTAATCTCTTCCTTAGAAAATCTCACTCATTCCCCAGAGTGAAAAATCTGACTCCCCACCTCCGAGGTGATGACTCCTACACCTGCATTTTCAGGACTCACTTCTGCCCGAAACCCAGCTCCACGTGCCCCGTCACTACTCAGCATCTCAGAGCAACCTGTGATCTGGCTATCCCCCTCCCCCTGTCTAAAACAAGGGCACCACCACTGTCCAGAGGCACCCACCCACCCAGGGCTCATCCTTGACTCCCCGTCTCCTTGTTGCCGTGGTCAAGCAGAAACTTGAATCCTCAAGACAGAAACTTGAATCCCTCCCCTTCTCTCCACATTCACAAGCCTCAACACTTCTAATCCTCTGGTAACAGGTCTCCCCTTCAACTATATTCTCCATCAGGAGCCAAAGTGATCCTTAAGAAAGAATATTGCAGGGGCGCCTGGGTGGCGCAGTCAGTTAAGCGTCCGACTTCAGCCAGGTCACGATCTCGCGGTCCGTGAGTTCGAGCCCCGCGTCAGGCTCTGGGCTGATGGCTCAGAGCCTGGAGCCTGTTTCTGATTCTGTGTCTCCCTCTCTCTCTGCCCCTCTCCCGTTCATGCTCTGTCTCTCTCTGTCCCAAAAATAAATAAACGTTGAAAAAAAAAATTAAAAAAAAAAAAAAGAATATTGCAGGGCACCTGGGTGGCTCAGTCACTTGAGTGTCTGACTCTTGATTTTGGCTCAGGTCACGCTCTCACAGTCGAGCTCAAGCCTCTGCATCAGGCTCCACATTGACAGCACAGAGCCTGCTTGAGATTCTCTCTCTCCCTCTCTCTTTGCCCACCCCCTGCTTGCTCTCGCTCTCAATCAATCAATAAAAAGAAAAAAGCGTACTGAATCATGTCACCCCACTGCTTAAAGCTTTGTGTGAGTCTTAAGATAAAGGTGGAAATCTACAGTGAGATATCCACAGGACTGTGTGTGATCTGGCCCTTCTTAGTTCTTGTGCCATCACCCCCATTTTCTGCATTCCACCTACTGTGGCCTTCATGCTCTTCTGTGTCCCTTCCTGCCACAGGGCCTTTGCTTTGACTGTTACCTCTGCTTCAGATGCTCTCTTCCTTTGTAATACGTTGGGAATAACCACATTCCTGCCTTGCAGAACTCTTCTTTTGGTCTAGAATTATTTGTGATCATTAGTTTATCCTCTGCTGATAGAGTCAGACATTAACTCCATGAGAACAAAGCCCTGTTTTCCTGACTTTTAGATGCCCAGTACTTGGCTTTTAGTTGGTACTCGACAGATATTTGTTGAACCAATAAATGAGTAATGAAACGTCTGAGCCCAGGACATTCTTATTACGTATGGGTTGAAATCGAAGAAAAGGGACCATAAGGTTGGCACAGCAAGGACACAGCATATTGAGTCCTCTTTTAATCAGCAAAGTGGAGGAAATTCTCCAATCAGGACTTTTTCGGCATTTGGAAGAAGCCTCTTTGTGTGTGTGTGAGTGTGGCTCTCAAAGCAAATAATTAAACTCCTTCCAAGGTAATAGGTGATTTCTGCCACACCAGAAGTCTTCCTTCCAGCTAACGCTCCTTGAAGTGGAGGCAGATAACGGACAGTTTTTAAAATGTGCGAATTAAATCCATTAGCCCTTGCCACTCGGAGCTCTGGACACACACTGCTATAAAGTGAGGGATTTTTTTCTCTTCTGCAGTTATTGCTGACACGGACGGCTCATTGGATCCTTCTTGGTATGGGCACCAGTGGGCGGCACACCCAAGTGCCACAGACACGCTGGCTTGGGAAGCCTGCTTAACTTGTTCAGAGGCTCTCCCGATACTGCTCGAGATAAGGAATCCGTCCTCCTGGCTGGGCCGCCTGCCTTTAAGCATCTGAATGTTACACACCTCCCCTCAGATCTGCAACCCATAAAGCTGTCACTGTCCCACGGGTGGCCTTTTTGAGCGTTGGGATCTGGAACAACAGTTGTTTGTTAAAGCCCGAGATTATCCTCAGCTTAAAGGAGGAGGAGAAGCCCAGGTTAGGAAGGGAGCCCGGTGAAGATGGGAGGGAGACAAGAAACCCCTCCATGGGGGACAGAGCTGGGGGCTGTGTTTCTCTTTAGCTCAGTGCTTCTCACACTGTGGCCCGTGGACTAGCAGTATCAGCCTTACCTGGGAGTTTGTTAAAAATGCAAAATTTCCTGGGAATGCAAGCTGGTGCGGCCACTCTGGAAAACAGTATGGAGGTTCCTCAAAAAACTAAAAACAGAACTACCCTACGACCCAGCAATTGCACTACTAGGCATTTATCCACGGGATACAGGTGTGCTGTTTCAAAGGGACACATGCACCCCCATGTTTATAGCAGCACAATCAACAATAGCCAAAGTATGGAAAGAGCCTAAATGTCCATCGAGGGATGAATGGATAAAGAAGATGTGGTATATATACACAATGGAGTGTTACTCGGCAATCAAAAAGAATGAAATCTTGCCATTTGCAACAATGCAGATGGAAATGGAGGGTATGATGCTAAGCGAAATTAGTCAAAGAAAGACAAATATCATATGACTTCACTCATATGAGGACTTTAAGAGACAAAACAGATGAACATAAGGGAAGGGAAACAAAAATAATATAAAAATAGGGAGAGGGACAAACCAGAAGAGATTCATAAATATGGAGAACAAACTGAGGGTTATGAGAGGGGTTGTGGGAGGGAGGATGGGCTGAATGGGTAAGGGGCATTAAGGAATCGACTCCTGAAATCATTGCTTCACTATATGCTAACTAATTTGGATGTAAATTTTAAAAAATAAAACAAGTTAGAAAAAAAATGCAAAATTTCCCTCCTCTCTCCAGGTTGCACATGCTGGATGGGGTGAGTGATGGGTTTCAGGAGCCCTCCAGATGATTCTGACGTGTGCTCAAGTCTGAGGGCCGATGTCTTAGGGGAGTAGTTTAGGGTCCTTTCTTGGCTCACCTGTGGACTGCCATTCAATTTTTATCATTATTGATTTTTTTAAAAATAGGCCTGTCAGGGAGGCTTCAGTGTAGATCTTTTTTTAAGTAAGTCAAAACAAAGTATCTTTAATGGTAGTTAAATCTGACTTCCATTAGCTAACCACTCGGCCTAATGAGTCAAGTGCCTGACCCAGCAGGTGCATCTTAACATTGTACTGTCTGAAAGCTGAGGCCCTTACTGTCGGGCTAACCATTCCAAAGGTGCATGTCCTCTCCCTTTGTTTCCTCTCCTCCCTGGCCTCTACAGCAAGAGCCTAAAGCCTCTCGTCTTCCAAGAATGAGAAGCTGGAAGGGTAGTGTGGATGGTGCCAGAGACACCTGCATTTGAATTCCAGCTCTGCTCTTTTCTAGCTGTGTGACTTTGGGCAAGTTGCTCAACCTCTCTGAACCTCTGTGTGCTCATCTATACAACAGTGCTAACAATGATTAGTGAGAGTAGTGCTTCGGAAATTCAGGGAAATGGGAACCTTGCCACCGCGTGAGATACGCAGTAGGCACCTCGGTGTGTGCTTGTACTTTCCTCCGCAGGTACCCTGCAGCAGTCTGCCTTCACAGCTTGGTACGTTTCGCTTTCAGATGGTACAGACCCTGAGTTTTGGCCCCTGCTACTTCCCCGCTTCATGAGAATGCCCCCACAAAGGACAGAAGAACAAGGGAAGAGTTGAGTCAGGACCTCCTCGGGACTTGTCTGCAGCACCCGTGACAGATGTGGAGGGGTGCCCCCCCCCCCAGGAGCTTGGGGAACAAGTGACATCACCACAGCCCATCTGGGGACACAGAAAACAGTGTAGTCCTAGAAGGCATTTGGCTTGACAGATTTCCCTGTGATGACCAAGAAGGACAGAAAACGGCTGGGAGAGTTCTCGCCAGCTCAATGCCAGCAGCCCCGGCTGGTTCCCGGCGAAAGCGGCCGGTGTTCTCCTGGCGGATTATAGCAAATCAACAAAATGTGATCTACAGGAAACTAGATGTGGCTGGACTTCCAGAAGAGGCATGGAAGTTCTGTTTAGTTACCAAGAGCAGCGCTGAGAGAATAGCTGGGTTTGCGTTAGAAGACAAGAGTCGAGGCTAGAATGTGGCACAGGTAGAATCATCCAGGGTTGTGCACTGCTCAGCTGCAGAGGGGGCTCTTGGCATCCACTACAGCAAGGATGGGCCCCCGAGGTGCAGCACAGCCCCGGGGCGGGGGGTGGGGGAAGAGGGGGAGAGGCAGGGCAGACACCTATTTCAGAGATGAGGAATTTGAGATTTGGAGGGATCAATAACTTGCCCAAGGACAGATGGCTCGTGAGCGCCAGAACTGACTGACATGTGACGGGAGGTCTGGGCCACCATGCTATCATGCTTTGACGTTTTAGCATTTAGAACCTTTCACCAGAAGTAATCTCACCACTTTATTGGCAAAAGTGAAGCTTCCTCCGACTTGCCTGATAGCTGGCTTCCTCTCCAAGTACTGTATACAGGCAGGCTTACCTGGCCTGTTTCTAAAAACATGCAAAATGCAGGGGCGCCTGGGTGGCTCAGTCGCTTGAGCAGCCGACTTTGGCTCAGGTCATGATCTCATGGTCTGCGAGTCCGAGCCCCGCGTCGGGCTCTGTGCTGACAGCTCAAAGCCTGGAGCCTGTTTCGGATTCTGTGTCTCCCTCTCTCTGACCCTCCTCCGTTCATGCTCTGTCTCAAAAAAATAAAGTAAACGTTTAAAAAAAATTTTTTTTAAACATGCAAAATGCAGATAATAATTTGGGGACATTGATTTTTTTAAAAAGGCCCTTCTGTTTTAATTGGAAATAAAACATAGCAGCAGCTGCCCGTGACAAGGCAGCAGTTATGAATCACGATGGTGCCGTGCCCACGAGCCTCGGAGGTTGCTGTTGGGGGCGGCAGCAGTGGTCCTCAGGTCCGGAGTCAGCATCCTGCCCTGGTGGGTATGAGGTTTGAGATGTCTGCGTGGCAGTCTCTGCCCAAGTGGGCACCACTGGGGCAGGGGTCCGAGGCGTCACCCCGCCTACACAAGGGCTCCGTTGCTGGAGCTTATGGCTTGGGTGCAGGAAGCTCAAACCATCCCAGAGGGAAGTCTGTCAGTCTGTCAGGTGTAATATGAGAGAACCCCCAAACAGGAGTGTCCGGGGAAACCCATCCAACACCATAGGTGAACTCATCTGAGGACTTGGGGGGCGGGCAGGGCCGAGGAGGACAGGACGGATGTTAAAGCCTAACCTCAACAGGTACTTCTTTCTGTTTTCTCTACTTTGATGAAATACTCACATTTACCAGTGTTGTCCAAACTCTTAAATCCAAGAACCCCCATGATGTGTTCAATCTCAGAACCCCGCGAGTAGGCGGATATTTTGAGGAAATAGGGCTCCACCACTGAAAACTGCACAAAGGTGGCAGATTAAAAACAAAAAAAAAAGAAAAAAAAATCCTGTAGCACATGTTTGGTTTCTCCTAGCACAGCACTAGGTTGTGTACAACGTGGTGAAGCCTTAAGAAATCGTTTTCCACTGATGGTGCAGCTGCATTCCTGGGCTCCCCCTCCAGCCTAGCAAGGAGTCAGCAGTGAAACTCCTTTACCTTTCTCTCAGTCACAGAGTGCCTAACCCTTAACTCCCTATTAGGTGACACTATGTGGTGCCACTGAAATAGAAGGCAATGACCATCGTGGGAACTTAAACTAAAACTCACCCTATGGTACCGTCTTCACAGAGCTGTGCCTGCCCCAGATTAGTCCCATGATGCTCTTCTTCCTGGTGAGACACTCTGTCCCTCGGGGGTCCTGACTTTGGCCTCACCTGCCCAGCTCTCTCTCCTTTGGGGCCTTCTCTCTCGTCCTTTGTGTCTTTCACAACCGGGCTTGGTACCTGCTCAAGATTTTGTGACTGTCACGCTCCTAAGTGTTTACCATGCACAGGTCTCTGGCATCTGACTCTGTGAGCACTGGGGACCCAGGCCCCACTGAGTGGACTGCCCCTCCCTGAGGTGGGGGCCATGCTGGGCATAGGTACCCCTCAGGATGGCAGAGGTCACAGGGATCTTTGCTCAGGAAGACTGAGAGCACCCCGTATGTTTGGGGTGTGGAAGAAGGCCACAGTCTCTGCTGGGCTGTTCACGCACAGAACACATCCCTCTTTTGTAACCACAGTGACCCAAGTATTCTCTTCCACACCCTTCATATTTCCCTCTCTGCTCAAGCTCATTTGCCCAGATTTATTCCCAGCGCACAGGCTCTCGAACTGGCTTCCTCTGGGGCAGTTCGTGTAGTCAGCAGGCTCAGCGGGACTTTGAAATTTTTCCCTCTTTCCTTCCTTAAATTAGTTTCTCTCTCTGGAAAGCGACCAGAAATAATGTCTAGATGCACCAGTACCTCCTCACTACACCCAAGCGAGGTCTTGACTCTGGAATTACAGGAGTAGCTCGGCTTGTGGGCTCTGTTGTCCTTCCATCCGTTCACCCCACAAGTAGGTTTTGAGTGCCGACTCTATGCTATATTCCAGGGATACAGGTATAAATAAGACCGCTGGCAGCCTTGACCTGATGGAGTTGACTTCTAGCGTCAGTCATGACATCAGCGTATCTGGTATATTATATCCCAGGTGTGTGCTAAGATTTACATGGATTGTCGTGGTGCTAAGACGCATCACACGGATTGAACCATCCACATCAATACCCTTTAAGGCAGGGCTTGGCAAATGGGGGCTTGGCTCCCGGGCCAAATGAGGCCCATCACCTGTTTTTGTAGATAAAGTTTTCTCGGAATACAGTCGCACACATTCGTGACATATTAGCTATGACTGCTTTTACGATACAGCAGTGGAGCCAAATGGTTACAACAGAGACCATATGGCCTGCGGAGCCTAGAATATTTATTATCTGCCTTTTCCAGAAAAAATCGCCAACGTTGTTTTTACAGAAAACCCAGTTGCCTGACGTTGACTTAGGTTAGAGTTACTGTCCCGTTGTATAGATGAGAACGCTAGGCCACTGAGTGAGAAATCGGGCTGCTGAGTGGCGAAGAGACTCTTCAGGAAGTCTCACGCCACATCTTCCACATGACCCATTCTTGTCCAGCTCTATTACTGACTGTGCGACCTTGTCCTCTCTAAGCCTCTGTTGACTTCCCTGCCCCATGGGGAAATGCTTTGCTGCAGGTCAGGCTCCCCAGGAAGCAGCCTTTGATAGATTTGGGTGGAGCAATTTTTAGGGGGGGTGCCCTGGGGAACACCTGTGGGGAAAGGAGGGCACAGGAGTGGGCAGGGGGAAAGACGGGCTACGATGCAGTCACAGCAGTGGCTTTATTAGCCAACCCCCGGGAGAGCCCTGGAACTGGGATGGCCTTTTGGAGTTGTTCTGAGTTGGGACAGGAGGGTGGGGCACACGGCACAGGGCTGGCCCCATGTTCTGTGCCCTTCTAATTCGGGAGATCTGGTGAGAGTGTGGGCCCAGTGCTTGGTAGCCCACAGCCTGCTCGGAAGGGAAGCAAGTAGCCAGCACCGTGGCTCATAGGAGGGGCAGGCCCCTGTGTCTTCTCCCATTCTGCTTCTCCAAATAATAGGATTTCAGGACCTCCTCTCCCAGAGCCAACTGAAAGACATACCCCTCATCCCCAGAGTCCCCTGAAATCCACAACTAAGATACAGTGCATGGGGGCACCTGGGTGGCTCAGTCGGTTAAGTGTCTGACTCTTGATCTCGGCTCAGGTCATGCTCTCACAGTTCATGGGTCCAAGCCCCTCATTAGGCTCTGTGCTGACAGCACACACAGCCTGCTTGGGACTCTCTGTGCCTCCCTCTTTCTGCCCCTCCCTGTGTACATGCTTGCTCTCTCTGACTCTCTCTGTCAAAAATAAGCAAATAAATAAACATTTAAAAATAAGTAAATGAAATACACTGCATGGAGGGCATCAAACAGGCTCTTATGGTGGGTGTGACGTGTGTGGACCATGATTCAAGTTTGCTGCTGGTAACGCTCTGCTCCAGGAGTGCTGGGAATCGTGTCTTGCTCAGACAAGAGCTTGCGCACACAAGCAGACGGTCGGGTGAAGTGCTGGGTTCACAGAGACAACATTTATTTATCCCCATCCTCTCTGCGTTCTAGTTCCAGTGGCGAATCTCCCGAGAAGACATGCACAACAGGCAGATGAGGAAGTCCAAAGGCAAACTCAGCGCCAGAGACAAGCGACAAGCAGAAGAAAATGAGAAGAATTTAGAAGACCAGTTTTCCAAAGCCGGAGACGTGGGAAACTGTGTGCCGGGCCTGCATCAGGAGGACGAGGCGTCCGAGGAGCTGAAGGTCCCCGCCCAGGAGATCACAGAAGGAAAGCTCTGTGTGGAGGGTGGGGCTGTGCAAAACGGTCCTGCGGGTCATTGTGGGACCCCGGAAGGGGGCTGCGCTGAGCAGTCCCATCCCAGAGAGGATGCCAGGGAGGGAGGCGCCCAGGAAGTGGCCGCAGAGCCCGAGACAGCGGGGGACAACTGAGTCCTGAGCGGTTGGTGTTGCACGCCTGATGCGCTGGCAAAGCGGAGGCACCGTGCCGGCATCTGGGTGGGGGGCTGGTTTGCCCCAGCGTCACGTGTTACCCTTTGGCTTGGCTTGACCTCTTCCCGTGAGCTCACCGGGCCCTCTGAGGGCCGGGTCCCTGACAGTTTTGGTCTCTGCACATCCACTAGAAATGTGTCGTAATGCCCCAGTGTTAGAATGCAAGAGGTCAGGTTATTTCTTCATCTGTTTCCCAGTCCCATGGGAAGGAGTGGCCCATCCAGTGCCTGTGTCCACCCCCCCCCCCCCCCCCCGCCGCCACTGCCAGGTCCCCCAGCATTCGAGTCAGGTCCATCCATGGACCTCCCTGGCTACAAACCAAGACTGTTCGTTCCCACACCCTGCCGGGGGTGCATTTTACGCCCGCTGCTGCTCTCTGCAGCTCTTTGGTGATGTAACAACCCCCGGAGCCCATCAGGTGCCCTCCTCCATCTAAGCCCCACACGCCCTGCTGCTTTGACAAGGAAAATGACAGTAGGGAGGGGAGGTGCCCCACCTCCTGGCTTTTCTTGAAGTATTCCCATAGATACTGGTAATTTGAAAATGAAGAGGTAATTCTGTGTGTACACCTGATCTTGCAGAGTTTCCAAGAAGGTATTCTGTATTAGTATCAATGCCAAAAAATTTTTTAAAGAATTTGTACTCAGCACATTATCTGAACACACGTTCCTTCTTTCATTTCAGGGCAACCCGACTGGTTGGGAGCTCTTGTTATGTGCTATTTTAATCAGTGTATCATTGGCCAAGTTGTTTCCATGTATGCTATCACGTGTTTATATTGTCCAGAAAGTATTGTTAAGGCTTTAAGTAGTTGCAACTGGTGAACCGTGGAGAGAGAATGCCGATTGTCTTGACCCAAACAACAGCCTTTCTCTTCTCTTTCTTGTTTAGTTACTTAAAGCAATAAATCATCTATGAGTTTAGTGCATTGTGAGCATTGAATATTGTGTCACAGTGAAAAGCCTGTCTAGCCTCATGTCCAAAGGACTCGACTCCACAGTCCCCATTCATTCTTTATATGTTTCTGACTCCTGGCAGCATGATGATTTTGGAGAAGAAAATGAAGCTCCTGTAGAAAACAGCAGAGCCAGCTAAACACGCTGTGCTTTCCTGTCATTTGTAGAAAGAAGATGGAAAGTGGGATTCAGGTGTCACCAGGTGAGGCAGGGCACAGCCGCTCCCCATTGCCAGGGGTGGTGGAAACAACTTTTAAAACAAACAAAAAGCCCTACCTCGGTTTCTATGCATGTTTCCAGACTTTTAAGTAAATTATTTCATGAAGCAAGTCTCTTCCCTGTTTGCAAGTTTGCTGAAATACACGTTTATACTATATTTTGTAGGGCAGAATTGAAAACCCTGTACAGCCACATTGTACATTTGTTTTCCTCTTTTTTTTTTTTATAAAGTTTATTTATTTTCACAGAGACAGAGACAGCGTGAGTTGGGGAGGGGCAGAGAGAGAGAGGGAGAGAGAGGGAATCCCAAGCAGGCTCCGCACCACCAGCTCAGAGCCCGACACAGGACTCAAACCCACGAAACTGTGAGGTTGTGACCTGAGCTGAAATCAAGAGTCGGACGCTTAACCAGCTGAGCCACCCAGGTGCCCCAGTTGTTTTCCTCTTGGTTTTTGAACAAACTTCCACCACCGAGGCCCAGAGCTTCCTTAAAAAGGTTGAAGGCTCTGTTCAAAGAGAAGGCAACTGCTTAAAAATGACATTTTCTGCAGTTATACCCAAGAACATCTATACAGCATTGATATTAAAAATTATCTCTTGGCTTATATCTTCGAGGGTCACGGCTTTTTAAAAATGCAGTAGTTCGCAGAGCCTGGGACAAAAACAATGCCCATCTCTCACAACTTTGGGAGGCGGTTGGTCCCAGCATGCACCCCTTCAGGTGGATGCCTGTATCACTCGGCAGTAGGTACGTTTTTCAGTAATTAAATGACATGTATGTTGGCTGCATGTGTTATGGGAAAACAATCGAAGGTGACTGTAGCTAATTTGAATTCCTCAGGGAGTTTGACCCTAGCGCCAGGCTAACAAGTAATTCCTGAATGTCTTGTCTTTTCCGGCTTTTGCCCGCTCGTGCTGACACCCGGCAAAATATTAGTCTACCTGAGACAGTTCTCATACTGGCTGACTGGGGGAGCTTTAAAAATTCTTGATACCTGGGTCCCACTCGAGACTGGAGTGGCTGCTCCAGGGAGTGGCCTGGGTCCCGAGTTTGTAACCCCGCTGTGGATTCCACGGTGCAACCAAGGGTGAGAGTCGCTGGCCACAGGATTGCTGTGAGCTGAATCACAGCTTGTTCCTTGTGAAATGAAATGCTTTTTACGAAAAGTAAATAACCAACACCCTGACACTCCACCCCGACATCCTCCATGTGTCTTTCAAGCAGCGGGATTCCCAAAGGAAACGTTACTCTCCTATGATTGCCGATAGGGTGAAAGTCCATTGTTGGCCCGGACGGGGCCTCATGACCAGGAAAGCCGCAGAGGCTTGTAGGAGGCTTGTGCACATGGCATTCAGTCTTTGCATCTGTCACAGCAGGTCTGGAAGGAACGGGGAGTTCTGGGGGTGATCAGGTGACTTACGTGGGGGCCTAAGTGACTTTGATGGCCCTGCTGCCACCGCCATCCAGCTCGATGGGACATTCCAGAGAGTCAGAGGCACCACGAGAAGGGGAGGCCAAGTCTGGCCTCATGGGAAGGACTGGGACTCTGCCGTGGAGGGTTCTTTGTTCATTCTTCGGCCTAGTTGGTTTGCCTGTGGAAAGAGGTTTTTGGAAGGGGAAAAAAAAAAAAACCTCTCCCAGGAACAAATGAGAAGTTCTTCTGAAGCTGTGTCTGAAATTCTGAGTCTTAGGCCAGGAGGGTATTTTTCTTTTCTTTTTTTTTTAATTTTTTTTTAATGTTTATTTGTGCGTGAGAGAGAGAGAGAGAGTGAGGAAGGGGGAGAGAAACAGGGAGACACAGAATCCGAAGCAGGCTCCAGGCTCTGAGCTGTCAACACAGAGCCCGATGCGGGGCTCGAACTCACAAACTGTGAGATCACGACCTGAGCCGAAGTCCAGGAGGGTATTTTTCAAGACCTCTTCTTCACCTCCAGAGGTTCAGGGGAGGGTCGTGGGTGGGGAGGAGTGCCATTCAGGTGTGGTGCTCTCAAGTGCACATGGCCACAAGGTCAAAGAATTGACACATGGAGAGCCTAAGGACACCCATGTTAATGAAGCAGTGAACCTGTTCGACATCGGGCTCCCCTTGGTGGAAAAGCCCAGCTGGGCTTTGGAATCGGCTGGTTAGGATGCTAACCTACACACGTAATCTCCAGGTAATTTCTCCACATCTCCAAGCACCAGTGTCCCCACGTGTGAAATGGGGCTGACCCCCACCCCGTTAGATTTTTGTATGCAGACGACGTGTGCAAAGTGCTTGGTGTGGTTGTCAGTGAATCCTAATGCCTGCCGGCAACAAGGTAGCAGGAGCTGTCAATGCCCAGCTGGTGCCCACAGACTCCCGTACTTCCAGCCTCTCTGCACTCCTGGCCATGTGACTGGGTTCTGGCCAACAGGACATGAGCAGATGTGATGCAGGCCACTTCTGGGCCTGACCTTTACAAAGCCCCTCATGTCACCTCTGCCCTCCCAACACCCTTGGCTTAGTTGAAGATGGACCATGACGTGAGAGTACATCAAAATGAGCTATGCTAGGGGTGCCTGGGTGGCTCAGTTGAGCGTTCGACTTTGGCTCAGGTCGTGATCTCACAGCCCGTAAGTTCGAGCCCCACAACAGGCTCTATGCTGACAGTAAGAGCCTGCAGCCTGCTTCAGACTCTGTGTCTCCCTTTCTCTCTGCCCCTCCCCTACTCCTGCTTTGTCCCTCTCCTTCAAAAATAAACATTTAAAAAAATGAGCTATGCTAAACCACTGACAATGCAAGTTTTATCTGTTACAGAAGCATAGCATAGCCCATCCTGACAGAAGTAACTCTAATAACATTTTTCAAAGTCTTCACGTATTTGTTAGTGGTTTGTAAGTAACAATAGGGTCAGCACGGTCCAGTCCTTGTCTGAATGTTTTCAAATCTCCAAGCTGATCATACTTCACTTAAGCTGTGCTTGATGGGACCAGCTTCAAGAAAACACTAGGACGAGACGTTCTAATTCACTTCTTACGAAGCACATTTTATCAGTTCTCCAAACATATTAATCATGGCCGGTTTTAAGCCACAAGACATGTTTCAGGAAGAGCTCTCGGGTGGCGCAGTGCTTATCAGGAGGTTCACGTTCACCCAAAACTCCTCACTCAGGCAACACGCTGCGGGCGTGCGGGGCCTGGCTGACCCCGGGAGACCCCGCGGGGCAGCACGGTCTGGGCTCCGGGCCCCCACCCCGAGCGGGCCCAGAGCGGCAGCTGGGAATGAAGGCTCAGGAAAGGGTTGGTGGGAGGCGGCAGGAGAAAGGACGGGGGCCGTAGGCGGCAGCCTCGAGGTGGCTCGGCGCCGACTCCCCAGCCGTGCCAGCGGGTCGGGTCTCCCAAGGGTCCCGCCGAAAGTGCTGGAGCTGACTGCGTGGGCGGGGCCGGCTGCGCCTCGGCTGATGAGTGCTCTGCCGGCTCCGCGACCTGCCCAAATGAGCTCGGGAGAGTCTGGTTTTCCCGTACCTGGTCCCCAGGGTCTGGAACAGGGAAGCACGTGGACGTGAGATCTAAGGACAGGACCCAACAAGTCTTTGGCTGGGATTTCTGAGGTGACGGTTGCCAGGGAAGGAAGCAAAGCCAATGTTTACCACAGGTTCCTGTTGATAGAGATCATCTCTGCGGCCAGACTAAGAAAGCTCACTCCGGGTTGTCGAGAGCTGCTCTCTGAACCTGCCAGGTGCTCGCTTCCCTAGCCGCTGCGACACAGTGGGGTGTGGCATCTCCCTGCCGAGGCGGCCTGGCCGTGGCAGACCTGTGGGTGCATTTCTTTTTCTTTTTCTTTTTTTTTTTTTAGGGTTTATTCATTTTTTAGAGACAGAGCACGGGTGGGGAGGGGTAGAGAGAGAGGGAGACACAGAATCAGAAGCAGGCACCAGGCTCTGAGCTGTCAGCAGAGAGCCTGATGTGGGGCTCGAACCCACGAACTGTGAGATCATGACCTGAGCTAAAGTCAGACGCTCAGCCGACTGAGCCACCCAGGCGCCCCCCTGTGGGTGCATTTCTACTGCACGAGGGATCGTTCTCCACACACATAGGTAGTTGTTGTTTTTCATGTTTTCTTATTTTTGAGAGAGAGAGAGACAATGAGCGAGCGGGTAGGGGCAGAGGGAGAGGGGGACAGAGGACCCCAAGTGGGCTCTGCGCCAACAGCAGGGAGCGGGAGGTGGGGCCCAAGCTTGATAACCGAGAGATCCTGACCGGGGCAGACGTCAGACATTTAAACCACCGCGCCCCCAAGGCGCCCCCACGAATGCGGTTTTAAGGCCCACACCACAGTGCTAGGTGCTGGGAAGAGAGCAGTGACCGAGACCGACCCCCATCCCGGCTCCCTCGGGGCTTACACACACGCTAGGTTCCCGCACCGGCAGCCGTAGCTGTGGGGAGTGGCGTGGACAAGGGCGGGATGCCGCGAAGGCACCCACCGACAGGGAGAGGTCACCCGCTTACGGAAGGCTTCGCCGAAGGATAAGCAGGCAGGTGAGCAGTCCACAGGGTGGCAGTGTGCCTCGCAGCTCAGGGCGCGGACTGGAGCCCCGCTGCCCCGCTACAACCCGGACTCTGCGGCCTACCAGCTGGGTGGCCTTGGGCAAGTCACTTAACCCGCCTGTGCCCCGGCTGCCTCATCTGTAAAAGGGAGGTAGAGGCCGTAGCGAGAATGAAGTGAGTATATGCAAAGTGCTTAGAGAGCGTCTGGCACAAGGGAAGTGCTATATACAAACGTTAGCAACGAGGAAGCAAGACTGAACAGGAAGAATGTGAGAGCAGGCTCTGAAGGAAGCAGCTTATGTTCACGTAACTGAAAGAAATCCAAGCAGGTTCGCAGAGAGTGTGTGTGTGTAGGGGTGGGGAGTAGCAACCATGAGATTCGAGACAGAGATGGATGGGCAGGGCCTGAGGCAGCTGAGCCTCGGGAACCCTGGTAAGGATTCTCGTCCTCGCAGTAGGAGTCATGGGGGGCCGTTGATCAGTTTTAAACAGGGAGATGACGTCAAATTTGCATGTTTAAAAGATCTCTCTGGCTGCTGAAGGAGAAAGGTGTGCAGGGGGCCCAGAGAGGATGCAGAGGAGGGCTGGTGCATTAGGGCAGGTGGGAGTGTGGGTGGTTTGCACCTCAGTGGAGAGCGAGAGGAAGGGTCAGCTTTGAGAGTGATTTAGGAGCAAAAATCGACTGGACTCTGCACTGACCAGTGAGGGAGGTATGGAAGCTACCAGCCCTACCAGAAACCGATGAGGACTGTCCTTATTGAAAGTATTTCCTCAGAATAGGGGTGTCTGGGGTGGCTCAGTTAAGCAGCTGACTCTTGATTTTGGCTCAGGTTATGATCTCACAGCTGGTGTGTTCAAGCCCCGTCTCAGGCTCCACGCTGACATGGCGGAACCTGCTTGGGATTCTCTCTCTCTCTCTCTCTCTCTCTCTCCCTCACCCTCTGCCCTCCTCTGCCCATTCTCGCTCAAAATAAATATTAAAAAAAAATAAAATGAAATAAAAGTATTTCCTCGGAATAACAAATACTGCAGTGATACTGCCATCATTCAAAACTTTTCTAGAAACCTTCTGGTGGATTAGTTTTCAGGATTTGAATGACTAACTCAACATGATTCTACAAAGTCACTAAAACGTGAGTCTGGATACTTCCCTTAAGACCCAAAGAATAGGTCTTTAATTTCTGGAGGGAGGAAGCTGTTGACAAACAGAAGCAGCTGGTGGGGAGGAACCATGGGTAAGTCATAGGTTGTAGAACGGGACCTATTTGTCTTGGGTCAGAAGGACAGAGCCTAAAACAATTTTTAATGGCAGTGCTACAATTATAGCCAAGGCTGTCCTCTGTGGGGACTGTGTCTTAGAAATGGAGTAAAAGGACTCATTCAATCCAGAGACGTTTTGAAAACATGGATCCCACGTTGGTTGACCGGTAAGAGGAAGCAAGCTTTCCTCGCTGTAACTAACACAATCTTTAGTAATCAATACTTCTGTATTTAAACGTGTCGCTCACTAGACATAAAGTTCAGTATGGCTTTGGATTTTCTGCTGCCTCTAAATAATATGAAGGTTTAATGAAGGTAAGAAATAGATTTCACTTATCAGGTTGAGCATTAAAATGCTTCCTGTAATGAACCTCTGTTTGTGAATCCTGGGTACCTCTTCTCTTGTTGATGCTTCAGCAAAGAGAACAAGAAAATCATCTGAGAAGGAAGGACAACCGGCAAGCTTGTCAGGGCCTGGATCCCGAAATGCCTAAGTTGCTAACTGTTGAGAAAACTCTTCTTTTCACGAAGCCAGGGAGCTATCAATTCAGCCGCTGTCTCAGTCCAGCCCACCTTAAGCCCCAACAGGCAAATGTTGTCAGTTTTCTTTCTTATTAATGGTGAATCCACCATTTCTCCTGAGCCCCAACTCCAGAATTTAATCAGTACCACAGTGCAGAAGTCCTCTATATCAAACCAAACTTTTCCCTTGCTTCGGTCCAAGGCAGTTTCTTCTTATTCTGTCGACACTGGAGATGCAAACAACAGTAATTGCAACAATGAATCAAGTATTTGAAGACAGTTAACACCCTCCTTCCTCATCTCTCATCAGAATGGCCAACCTCCGCTCCACTCGATCTCTAAGGCCCGTTTTTTCCATCAGGAAAATTGCAGAATGATCATGCTAAAAGGGATTCTAGGTTGTGTAGTCCTACCCACTTGACAGATCAGGAGAGCAGGTCACGGACATAGTGAGTCGTGCAGGAAGCTGTACAACAGGGATGACTTAGGTCTCTCGATGCCTGGCACCCTGTTCTCTCCACCCTACTACACAGCCAACTAAACTTGTTCCATTCTTTCTTTCTTCTCTCTAGGTGCCTATAGTCCCTAAGGACAGACAGGCTTGGTTGGTTTTTTTAAAAATCTCACTAAAATGGAATGGAGTGTTCTGGTTAAATGAGTCTCTCTTTAAAAAAAAAATGGGAGGCAAGTCTACCCTGTTAATGAGTGGGGAG
This sequence comes from Acinonyx jubatus, assembly GCF_027475565.1. Classification (NCBI taxonomy): domain Eukaryota; kingdom Metazoa; phylum Chordata; class Mammalia; order Carnivora; family Felidae; genus Acinonyx; species Acinonyx jubatus. The sequence continues at coordinate 131,418,895 of NC_069384.1, read as the reverse complement.
GATTTTGGAACAAGGTCAGGGCCGAGTCTGTGGAGAGGAATGGGACTAAGTCTCATAAGTCACGCATTGTCACTGTCAGCCATGTGAGCTTGGGCAAGCCATCCAACCACTCAGTCTCATTTCCCTTACTGGTAAAATGGAACAGCATCTTCACCCTGATCATCCTGCCTACTTCACACAGACACTGTGGCTAATTCAATGAGCTAAAACGAATGTCTTGTCAAATGCCAAGTGCTCCTGTAGTATTCATTTGATAATAGAACTCTAGTCAAAATCTAGACCACCAGTGAATTCAGGTGAACTCCAGAGTTACTATTTCCCATCCCTTTTCCTTTATTACTTTATCTGTGAAAATGAACCTCTATGGCTACATGTAAGACCTTTGTGTTTAAATAATCTAGAGGTTGGGGGGGGGGAAAAAAGGAGGTAAAGAAAACACAGAATATACTAAGAAGCTATAATAATTAGAACAGTGTTGAATCAGAGCAGGAACAAATAAATAGACCTATGGAACGGAGAGTCTAGGGGAAAAAAATCCATCTGTAGGTGGGAGTTTCATATGTGATAAAGAAGGCATTTCAAACCACTGGGGGAAAGTGTGGAATATTTGATAAATGGTGATGGGCAACTGGAGAGCCATATGAAAAAGTCAGATCCTTATCCCCCATCAAGCACAAAAATTAATCTCCAATAGATTAAAGCCCTGCCAAAGTATCAGAAGAGAGTATATCCATAAAAGCCAAGGGAAAATATGTGATTATATATAAATTTAAAACTCTGGTGTAAGTTATAACAAACAATTCAGGGACAAATAATACATTGGGGAAAATATTTGCAATGCATATACAGACAAAAGATTAGCATGCATTCTATTTTATAAAGAGTTACAAATCCATAAGATATCAAAGTGGACATAAAATGTGAACACACCATTCTAAAAAAAAATGGCTAAAACATTTTTGGAAAAAATGCTAGGGAGCAATCAGGAAATTAATTTTTTAATTAATGTGACTAGGAAACACACTTTAAAGACTTAAACAACCTAGCGTCAGAGAAATGGGTACTTTCATACTCCATTAGAATATAAATCGATTGTGCATTTTACAGGGCCATTTGGCAATACCAGCCAATTTTTGATCCAGAAATGATCCAGAAATGACAGGATACATGCACAAGAATTGCACAAACAAGTCTGTTTCCTGCAGTACTGTTTGTAATAGGCCCAAACTGGGAACAGTGTAGATGTCCATCATAGAGATGTACTTACGTACATGATGGCATGCATCTGCAGCTGGGAGTAGGCAAGAAGAGTAAATTCATAAGTGCACATACCTGTCTGTGTGTCCAAGGTTAATACACTGCAAAAGGTCTAATACCTAGCAAGCTCTTTATATAGAAGTTCATGCTAGGCCAGGGAGCGGGATGGGAGAGAAGAAAACGTTGGCATTTTGATGCACATGCTTTCATATTATTTGATTTTTTATAATCATATTCATCAGGTAATTAAGAAAGAACAAAGGAATAGACAAAATCTTGGGACATGGAGATGACACGGAGGTCAGGTTTATGGGCTCCTGCAGGGGCAGGGGCAGGGGCAGGGATGGGGGATGGTGGGGACGGGACGGGGGGTAGTTAAGAACCCAGAACAGACAGGATGGAGACAGCTGCTTAGTAACGAGGAAGTCAGGACTCCTGAACACAAATACTTTTCAATGCACGCCTTGAGTGGATGGTGGGTCAGAAGGTATCTTCGTATGTCATCACCACGCCTGCTGCCGAGGCACATATTAGGAAAGAAGAATATTAAAGACAAGACATCCCACTACTTCTCGAAGATGAGAATGGTATAATTCTTGGAGTTTCATTTAAAATAAAATGAAATAACAGCGCTCAGGTTAAATTATCAGCATACGATCATCCGCAGTACCCGGGAATGAAGGAAATTGCTGTTTTCCAATCAGAAAGAAAGAAAAAAAAAAAACCTCTCCGACAGAGGTGCGTGATGCTGGGCGATCACTGGGCTTGTGCATACATATTGCTGCTCACACGGCGTATGTGAACACACCTGCAGCAGCTCTGCGTCCTGTGTAACAGCTCTCCCGAGCACGGTCCCCAGAGTGTGGGCACAACCCTTCCCATAGCTCCACCCACGTCTCCCAGTGACCTGTCCAGCCAGCCACCTTCTATAGCTTCCCTTTTGATTGGCAACACTTGCAAATAAACCATTTTGCCCTCCAAAGCATTTCTACTTTCAGTTTTCCAAATACTTAACTTGCTCAGGATAACCTTATATTTTCCTATCTACAATCTCTAGCACAGTGACTGCACATACTAGGTGCTCAATAAATCACACTTAGTTAACTTCTCACCCTCCAGAAAAAGCCGTCACCTCACCATCCCAAGTGGTATCCCACTGAATGATTCTTTCATAGTTTTTCAGGCTGTTATTTCTCTCACCTTAAAAAAAACAAAACTAACTATGGCTTGGTTTATAGCACTGTACCAACCTAACTGTACTGTTGTTGACTTCTTAGCTTTGATAAATACACCATGGTTCTATAAGACGGTATTTGGGGAAGCTGGGTAAAAGGTATACGGGAACCCTTTGTAGCTCTTCTGTAAATCTAAAGTTATTTCAAAAGAAAAAGTTTTAAAACAAAACAAAATTTTGAAAAGGAGTAAAAAGAAAGGCGGTGGTGGGGTGAGTTCTATGGACTCTACTTGCCTTTCCTATCTTTTTTTTCCCCTTCATAGTAAAACTCTTCGAAACTATTATCTATCCTCATTCATTACAATTTCTTTCCTCCCAGTTGTGGAAAGGAAACCACTACAATAGGTTTTCCTTCTTCACATGTTTTTTTTTCTTTTTTATTAAAATTTTTTTTTAACGTTTGTTTATTTTTGAGAGACAGAGAGAGACAGAGCATGAGCGGGGAAGGGGCAGAGAGAGGGAGACACAGAATCCGAAACAGACTCCAGGCTCTGAGCTGTCAACACAGAGCCCGACGCGAGGCTCGAACCCACAAACTGGGGGATCGTGACCTGAGCCGAAGTCAGACGCTCAACCGACTGAGCCACCCAGGCGCCCCCACGTTTTTTTTCTTAACATCCATCTTGTCAAGATCACCAGGGACCTTCCAGTTGCTAAATCAACGGTCGCTCGTCGGAATTCACCTTTCCCGTCCTACCGGCAACATGACACAGCTGGCCAGTCTGTCCTCCTTGAAACACTTTCTTCATGTAGTGTCCTGACGCCACACTGATCTCCTTTTCTTCCTTCACGTTTATTAGAGCACTGTTTGCAACTCCGAGAGCCATCAGAGATGCAAACATCAGCAACCCCCACAACTAACACAGCAGGGGCCACCCCAAAACAAGCTGAACAGCAAAAATCTGGCCACAATAGACACAATCAAACGTTCAAAAAGCCATGAGTTCATACTGATACTTTTAAAAATCTCACCGGTGACCAGTTTTGGAGGTTGCTAGGGCACCAACTCATATTAGACTAACTGATAAATACAGGGCAAGAATCAAGCATCCGTTCTGTCTTTCATAATTTTTACAATACGATTTTCAAAGTAGGGGCTACCGACCAGAACCAGGGCTCCAGGGAACATCTTTATCTCAGAGCTCCATGCCCATCTGCACACACCTACTGGTGAGGGACAGCAGACCATTTGGGAAAGACCAAGTATTTGATCCATTTCCTGGTAAGTGCTGGTGCTCATACCAACACTTCAAATTTGAGAAAGACTCCTACATCAGCTTCACCTCTCTCTGATATAGACTGTAGAAGGGTCTCATATCACTAAAAGCAACATCTTTTCACAAACTAATTAGGCTCGAATGATCTTTAAGAATCCCTGTAGGGGAGGCCGGGGGCCCAGTCGGTTCCACATCTGACTCTTGATTTCAGCTCAGGTCATGATCTCACGGTTTGTGGGACTGAGCCCCACATCAGGCTCTGTGCTGACAGCACGGAGCCTCCTTGGGATTCTTTCTCTCCCCTTCTCTCTCTCTCTCAAAATAAATAAATAAACATTAAAAAAAAATTCCTTTAACACAGCTCATCAGCTTGGGCACTCCCTTTCACCCATGGAAGAAATATTTACTAAGCACCTGTTATGTGCCAAGCATAGTGCGGAACGAGACAGGGCCCTACCCTCACGTAGGTTAAAGGTTAGTGGACTAAACCTAAGCCATCCGGCCTCTTGAAATCCTTTTGGAATAAGACAAGGAGTAGCAAATGACTAACACACTCAAGCAGTGCTCTGCCAAGCACTTTATACGTATTATCACATTTAATCCCCGTGACAGTCCTGGGAGGTACGTAGGATTCTACTTTACATGTAGTAGCAAGTGTGTGCACACGTGGTGGAATTATAAACTGAGGCGTGACACACTTGAGTGACTCACTCAAGGTCATCCATCTAGCAAGCAGTGGGACTCCAGGGCTCTCTCCAGTCTACACTCTCAGCCTCCACACTATAAATTCAAGCCCCCCTGCCTTAGTTCAGTCTGAGTACCAAAGAGATCTTGACTAGCCTGGCAAACGAGGGCAACAGACCAGTCTTGGCCAGCAGACCAGAAATACTGTCCGGCACTCAGCGCCAGAAACGACAGAGGTGGAAGGGACTACGGTCCAGGCAGAGGTCATGACCTGGCCTGTCTAGAGAGGTTACGGATGGTGACGTCGACTGGCAGGGTGGTGGGCAGGACAGGTGGCCCTTGCTCTGTCACAACAGCAGGCAGACAGGCTGTGGCGGCGGGTGGACAGAGGCGGTGGGAGGCACCACCTTCTGCGCACATCTCGCGCTGTGAAGAGGCTTGCCCTGCGCCTCCACTCCCAACGCAGAAAAGCCTGGGGCGGCCACTTTCTCTATACCTTTGTGTCCCCGTCCCTGCCAGCTGCCTTTGCCAGTCGGCACAAGAGCCCACTGCTGCTCCCACATCCCTGAATCTCAGTGCGCCGCGCTCCTGTGCCTCTTGAGTACTCAGCCCTAAAGCCCAGCCCGTGGGCCTGGGCACTTGGGGACCAATTGCGGAGTCAGGGCTCCTTACTGCGGCCAGAGCGTCTCATATTCCCTCCCCTCACCTATGAAATGCGGGGATAATCACTGCCTTGAGCAGACTTTGAAATTCCCATCAAGTCAACAGCCTCCCTTTCTTCCTGCTGAACTTGAATGTGGGATTGAAATAGCTAACAGATGATCTTTGCTTAAAACATGACAAAATTCAGGGCACTTGGGTGACTCAGTCGGTTAAGTATCTAACTCTTGATTTCGGCCCAGATCATGGTCTCGTGGTTTGTGGGTTCGGGCCCCGCATCGGACTCGGCACTGACAGTGTGGAGCCTGCTTGGGATTCTCTCTCTCCTTCTCTCTCCGCCCCTTCCCTGCTCTCGCTCTCAGAAAATAAAAACAAAAAAATTTAAAAACTTGACAAAATTCAAAACAGGTAAGAGTCCACAATAACGATGCCAGCCATCATCAGGCCCCATAAATCAATGATGTGTTTAAGCCCAAATTCCCCATGAGGCCTGTAGCCACAGAGATGACAAAGAGCAAGATGTCTTTCCCCATCAGCTGTTCCATCAGCTCAGGAACAGAATTCCAACTGGAACTCCTGTGTCTCCAGAACTGATCTTCCTTTCTTCCCAGACCCCTTTTACCCTCACAGTATTCTCCAAGCTGGTAGCCTTGGGCCCAACACTGTGTCACAAGAAGAATGGCCTGGCCTCAACCTATGGACTTCTTCTGGCCTTTTAAAGATCTAAATGAAGATACGAAGAGCAGTCTGCTTTCTAGCAGTTTCATTAGAGCAGCCTTGCGATGAGGCTCCACCGTTCTCTCCGTCCGTCCTGGGGACTGCCTCCCAACCCAGGCTTAGCAAGGAGCTAAGTGTTAGCTGCTTTCTTTCAGTCATTCAACAAGTATGTATTGTGGAGCTATTATTGGTGCCAAGAACAACCCTGGCAAAGAAATTAAATAAAAGGCAGAAAAGCAGGATTTGGAAATGGCTCTATACTCCCTAATCAATCCTCAGCACATTTTTACAGCCAGCCAGCCTGGCCATTGAAGGCAAGATTCAACATGGAATCCAGCAGTCACCGACGCCTTTGTCCCAAACAAGAAGCCGCCTCCTACATGTAGTGTTAAGGCAGGCAGCCAAGACGCAGAGCACAGAAAAGGATTTAATTTGAGGAGAAACTAACAATTAGTCAGGATACATACTTAGGACATTCATTAACACTAAGTGAACATGCCAGATATTCAATTCCCTAAAGAAGTTTTCCTAATAATTTTCCATTTCCAACCCCAATTTTGATGGTCTGAAGAAACAAGCCTTCAGGCTTGTAGTAAGGTGAACTAAGACCTTAAATATAAAGAATTTTCAAGGTAAGATTAATACGAATGTGTTTAAATTATGTTTATTGGACATAAAATATATAGGTTGCTACCAAATAAGGACAACCTATATCTTACACACAGAACATTTTTATATGATTAAGTTTAAGGATAGTCTCTTTTTTCCCTAAGAGGAAAGAACATCTATATTGACCGATTCAAGATGCATCATGAGATAATCAAACAGTTATTAATACAAGAAACTCAATATAGCAAAAATAATTTAATCAATGAAGTCTTGGCAAAAAGTTTATCATTGAAGTCTGTCGGCTGGTTTTTCTTTGATGCTCCAGCTGGTCACTTACTTAGTTCAGCCTTGGAAAAAAAAAGAAAAAAGAAAACAAAACAACAAAAAAAAACCGCTGAGGAGAGGTAAATTCATGGTGCCACAAATCATGTCTCTGTTACTGTCCTGAGAAGATTTCACAGCTTTCTCTCTTCTACCTTTGCCTGCTCCCTACCACCACTTCTCAAAGCAAATGTGTTCTTTGGGAACATGGCTGTTTTCCAGTTGCTTGGAGAAAAAGTCTGTCATTGGAGGTGGGCCACAAATATAGAACAAAGTCTCTTTTGAAATATGATCTCTTATCTCCTTCTCCGTTATTCTTCCTTCTACCAAAAAAAACAAAAAAAAAAAAAACAAAAAAAAAAAAACAAAAAAACCCAGAATCAACAGCAAATAAGCCAGACATGCTTGTACTGAAATGAGGAAGGACTAACTACCACTCAGCAACTGTGTCTGTTTCCAGGAACTCCAGCTCAGGGAGTCTAGTGCTGAGGCCCTCACACTATGGCTCCTGGCGGTAGCACCGGGCGCCAGACCCAAGCGGAGAGTGCATCTCTAGGTTTCCAGCAGGCAAAGTGGGAAGCTCGTCATAATGCACTCTTCAGACAGGGCCAGTTAGCTTACTAATCTTTGGTAGAGATTTAGAACTCACTTCGGCAAAGTAAATAAACTGGTGAAAAATCTTTCCAGGCAGGGGAAACCACGAGTAGTTTAAATGACCATGAATGGCAAATGGCATCGATTCAGTCAAAGCTGGAATATAAATTCTTTGTAGGCATACTACAGCGATGACGCAAAGGTCCCCTTAAAAAATGTGGAAAATAAATTTTTAACATGGGCAGTAAGAAACCTGTATATAGTAAGTAAATCTCACTGAATCTGTCCTTACTTTTCCATGATGAGTCACCCCCCAGCTCCCCAGGTAGTGACATTCCTAGGCAGCAACTCCCAACGGTAAAGCATCCACACTCGACCGACTGGCATGTCCTCCAAACAACCACGTGGAGATAGTCAAAATATCTTCAGGGGACTCACCCGTGATGTATGGCTGCAGTTCTGCACTGATTTGTGTAGTCTGTTTGGTAACATGCAAACTGCACGCAATCTTCTCAGGAAATTCATTTACTAAATCGAGGATATTTTGCTGGAATGTCAAACATATTTGGTCACGCTACAATTTTAAAAAATCAAAACAGATGTGCACAACCCCTGCCGCTGAACCTCGACTCCCATTCTGCACACGTCTGCCACTCTTCCTCTCTACTTAGAGAGGTATTGTCTGCAGCCTAGCAGGCCAGAGCGTTCAGAGTACAGAGGGCTATTTGGCTTTAATTGAAATCTGAATATGCTAACAAGCATATTACTAACTCTCCGGGAGTTTTTTCTTCTTCCTTTTTCTCAAGCATCGGCAATTAAGCAGCAGTTTCACTGACCACAGTTGTGTCTTTTAACTGTTTCTGTTCTTTTGTTCATCCCGCAGCTGCAAAGCAATCCAGAGTGAAAGCCTTCTCCTGTCAAACGTACTTAGTTTCAACAGATGGAACCGACGGGGGTTTCATTTACCCAGCGGGTCTAAACTCTGTGCCTCTCACCTACTCCTGTAACACACGAGCCCAGTTGTAGGTCTCCTGACTCGACGGAATCTCAGGGATGTGGCGACTTTTCTGTTCATCCGCCTCCAGATTCAAGCCCACAAACCTGCCCTAGGCCTGTCACTTCAGTGGGCGCGTCCTCAACACTAGCTGTTTCACTGTCCGGCATAAAAAGTGTTGGTTAATTCCCATCTGAACATGATAAAGCCTTGTCAAGGCTTTTGGTGGGACAACGGTTGCAGAGAAGACAGAACTAACGGAAGAAAGTTCCATGGACGACTAATACCATGACACGAGTTTGCTCACGGCAAGCGACAAGACATATGTTTCTTCCTTACCTTAAACAGGAGTTCACTGGTATTTTTTGCACTGTAGAAGAGCTTTATCGTTCCGACCTCATAGCCGCTTCCTTTGTTCGCCCGGTCTCTGTGGAGGTCTGCCGCGTGCCGCAGGATGGACAGCAGAGGGTTAATTCCGACTCCTCCTGCAATCAACACCAGGTTTCTAGAGGCATCTGCAGGCTGAGGGTCAAAGAAGAACTCTCCACCCACTCTCACGGCCACTTCAGAGTCAAGGGTACACTAGGGCAGGAAAGAAAAGATCCGTTAGTCCTTTGTGGCACAGGTCTTAAATCTAATGCTCTTCTTTAATAACATAGACTGTGTCTACCTTCTGCATGTTTATCAGTGTTTAGGACTATTTTCACAGCCAGCTCTCAATTGTGCCAGGGCCCTGTGAACTGATTCCACTTGTCCATTATACAGGCCATTTGCTACTCTGCCTCTGTGATCCACACTGCACAGCCACTCCAGTACGGACAAAAGAAGACTCGCGTCAGTAATTTTGCCATTTGTTAACTTCTTAGGTGAAGAGCTGGGTTGTGGAAAAAGGCACTGGGCTCAGGGGATGGCTCTGAAGCACGAGTCCCCTTTTCTCTGCGGCGCTCCTGTTTTCTGATCCAAGTCATGGAGCTGACACAGGCAGGATGGAGCAAGTGTCACTATGCTGCGGCTGCCCTGGGCTCATAAGAGAAGACCCTGGGGACCGGGGGGGCTTCCTCCGGGTCACCAGCAGGGCACAGCCAGAGCTGTTGCACAGGCTCGAGGCCAGCCCTGAGATGCTGGTCAGTACTGTCCGCTCTTCCCTGGAGAGGTAAGAATAGACAGCAGAGGATTCACACTAGGAGGGGAGCACCACAGACAGCCACCCCACCCAGGTAGAGCGCCTATTTGGTGAGGCCACTTAGACCAGAAATACGATAAGAGCTGAATGTACTGGTTCTCCTTGGAGGTGATCCTGCCCCTGACGGGGTGTTATGGAAACACGTGGTGACACTTCCTTATCGTCACCATGGTTTAGAAAACCCAACTGGCAGTCAGAGGGCAGGGCCAAAGGTGCTAGATGTCTTGTGAAGTTAGCGATGTCCTCGAGCCGGCTTCTGTTCAGCTGATGGTTAAATTTTGAGGAATTTCATGGACTAGTTTCTACTGGTTGTTTGAAATCGGCCATTGAGGGAGTATCTGCAGCACAGAAATCAGCAAATGCTGCAAATGAGGGCTTTTGTACTCAGAGAGCCGATCTAGCAGCACATCATTATCTCCAATGCCCAGGACTGCCGTGCAGAAACTTGTGAATGGCCCATGGGACGTACATGTAGGTGAAAACTGGTTCGTAATAATCTGAGACTAGATCCTAACTCATTTTACAAAAAACACAAAGCATTTTTTGCACGTATCTAGTGGCGTCCGAATTTTCCAGAATGTAACCATCATGTGGATTGTGCTTTGCTGTATCCAGAACTTTACCAAGTATGTTCACTGTTCTGGAAAACCACATCCCAGTTGGTAACGTGCATGTGTGATGCTTCTGACACCATAAAGAATCTTACAATCTGCATCTGTAGAGGGTGTACTCATGGTGATTCCACACTGAGGAATAACCATCTGCCTACTTTGTTCTTCTAGTTAAGATATGCCCAACCATTCATACACTTAAACACACAGGGGCACCTGGGTGGCTAGTTGATTAAGCATCTGACTTCAGCTCAGGTCATGATCTTGTGGTTTGTGAGTTCCAGCCCCGCTTGGGCTCTCTGCTCTCAGCACAGAGCCCACTTCAGATCCTCCGTCCCCTCTCTCTCTGCCCTACCCCACTTGTGCTCGCTCGCGCGTGCTCTCTCTCTCTCACTCTCTCTCAAAATAAAAAAAATATAAAGAAACATATAGGCTCTGATTGTGAATCACTTTTCTTTTTCTTTAAGTAGGCTTCATACCCAGCATGGAGCCCAATGCAGGGCTTGAACTCACGACCCTGAGATCAAGACCTGAGCTGAGATCAAGAGTTAGATGCTTAACCAACTGAGCCACCCAGGCACCCCATGAATCACTTTTATTTCTCCTTGGCATTACACTTAGAGAATTATGCCACCCCAAAATTTTTCATGTGTTGATTACACTAACTTTGAATTTCATCTCAGGATAGTTCTACAAAGAGGGCATTGGATCTGACAGGGTTGAGACTTCTAGTTTGGAGAAAATGCACTCATCTAGGAGCCAGAAGACTGAATCTTAATCACAGTCTATGAAGTCCATCAAGTTGCTTAATTTTTGAGCCTCTGCTACCACGTCTGTTAAATGGGTACCAGCACCTGTCCTACTCACTTCACAGGGCTGTGGTGGCCGTCATATGACACACCATGGGGAAGAGCTTGCTGGCATCAGGTTCTATTATGAGAGGGTGTTTTAGTCATTGCAGCCGTCACAGAAGAGAAAGCACTGAGGGTGCCTGCTTCCTTCTTCCCTAAAAACGAGAGTCTAGAACTAAAGAAATTTATATCAAAAGCAAAGCTTCGCTCCATTACATGTTCCTGATGCAGATCAACTGAATGAACACCCTCCTAAGAAGCAGTAAGTTATCATGTGCTTTTAAAAGACCAAACCCTCAGCATTCACTCCTTGGCACCTTACATGGCAGGTAGGCAGCTAAGTACTTTTTGACATGAATTGAATTTGGGGCTTTACAACGGAAAGATGTTAAATCTTAAGAGTTAATCTTTGAGAAATCTAAGAAAAAATGAAAATTATTTTAATTCACTAAAGAGGTTCCTTTCTGGAAAGTAAAGAACGATTAAATGAAGGGAAATCCTTTCTCAGAAAAAACATCTGAACTGAACAATTTTAAATATATAGGCCATTTTTACATGAAGAACGGTAAGTGGGTTTTCATTTTTGACAAAAGAAATTAGCAGCAAGGGAGCATTCTGTTAGGAATAAGTACAATCTAGGAATCACTACAGTGGCCACCAAAGTGCTTTAAAATGCCCCTTTCCAAGTCTCAAAAAGAGAAGCTGTGATACGAGAGGCTCTGCCTAATGACGACAGATTTAATCTCTTTGTACCCTCCCTCCCCATCCTGCTTGCCTATACACGTTTCTCTTTATTTCCAAGAATATAAGAGAGACTAAGAAATGAGACAGAAATCATTTTCTCCAATGGTCATCTTCAGTAGGACTAGTAGTGACAGCAAAGCCTTTAGGGTACTGTTTTTAGAAACCAGAATATTTTCAAAACCCTAAAGTTGGCACCAACAACAAAACAATGTGCATGTCATCTCCTTAGTGACAAAATAATCTTAAATAGATCTATCTTCTAATTTGCTAGCATCTGGAAAGAATGAAAAGCCATCTTTGTCTTTTATTGATCAATAAAAACTGCCAAGGTAGCATGAACACAAGACTCAAAGTGCTACACGGTATAATATGTAAGCGAGTAAAAGGACGTTACCCTCAATTACAAAGCCATGTATCTAATTTGGGTATAGATTTTTCTACTTGCGAAATAAACAACTTTTCCACAGCAACTGGAGCCCAGCACACAATAGCTGTCTAGAACCCTTTACCCTGCCAGGAGCCTGAGCCAAAGCAGATAAAATAAAGGAAGACATTTATGGCACTTTATCCCCTGTCCCCACAGAGCAGCCTGCTGCCACCCAGACACTCACGTGCCTCCACTGTCCACTCTAATAGCTTCGTAAGACAAACCCTCAGGAGGAAAACAGCCACCTGAGAATGGTTCCAAGAAAAATCTGACTTCATAAAGGCTGTTTGCAACTCCCACCGGGCAGAGTGGAGCAGGCACTACAATTAAAATGTGCATTCAAGCAATGCCACTTGGAGGTTTTCTACCGCCTCTAAGAATAAGTTCCTTCGTTGAAATGTCAATGAGGCATGAAACCAAGCGGGGAGCTGTGGACCAGGACCAGGTCAGGTCACGTGGGAGGCTGATCACTGGAGGGGACTCATGGAACTAGGAGCCAGGATGGCTAAGCTCATTTTAACACTGAGTGTGGGACACATGGAAACCTTGCTGGTTCCACCCCCATGGCATCTTTTAGAGACTCAGGATGCAGCCTACAGACAGCCATGGGTGGAAAATCCAAAGCGAATCTAAAAAGGAATGCAGCAGCTGAGGACACATGGAAGGAGTGACTCAGAAGGTCAGAGGGTAAAAATGTGACAGGATACACTTAGAATGGAAATGCTAAGGCAAGCAGCTGCCTTACTCTGAACAGATACAACTTGACATGCAGACCCTAATTAGAACAGCTATTTCTTATGCCCCTATATCTTTTTCTTTTTAATTACCTTACAGTAACACATTTTTTTTTGGGTGGGGGGAGTATAGCTCTATGAATTTTAACACATACGTAGATCTACGTAACTACCACCAAAACCAAGATACAGAACAGCTCCATCACCCTCAAAACCTCCCTGTGCTCTCTATGCTCACACCTTTCCCTACCCCTCACCCCTGTTAACCACTCATCTGTTTTCCATCATTGTATCTTTGTCTTCCAGAGTGTGACAAAAATGGGATTATGGAGTACGTAACCTTTGAGAACTGGCTCTTTTCACTTTACATGTGGCCTTTGAGCCTCACCCAAGGGGAGAGCATCAATAGTTCATCCATTTTTATTGCTAAATAACAATACATTGTTATGAATGGATCACAGTTCGTTTATTCACTCACCCACTGAGAAACATTTAGGTTGTTTCCAGATTTTGATAATTATGAATAGAACAACGATAGATGTTCCTATACAGGCTTTTAAATGAACAGAGCTTTCATTTCTCTAGAATAAACACCCAGGAGCAGTATTACTAGGACTTACGATAAGTGCATATTTAATTCCATACAAAACTACCAAATGTTTTCCAGATTGGCTGTATTATCTTGCATTCCTGCTAGCAATCTAAGCAATACAAGAGACTTCCAGTCACTCCACATCCTTACCAGCACTTGGTATTGTCAGAATTTTTAACTTTCGTCATTCTACGAGGTGTGTAGAGACACCGTGCTATATACGGTTTTAATCTGCATTTCCCTAATGAGGGTGAACATCTGGTCATTGCTTATTTGCCATCTTACATCCTTTTAGAGAAGTACCTTTCAATCTTCTGCCTATTTTTAAATTATGCTTGTTTTCTTTTTGCTGACTTTTGAGAGCTCTTTATGTATTCTGGATATTACAGATCCTTTCTTGGATATCTAACATGCAAATAACTTTCTCTGAGTCTGTAGCTTGTTTTGTTTTTTTTTAATTCAGTTAACAGAATCTTTTGCAGAAAAATGTTTTTAGTTTTGATTAAGTCCTATACATCAACCTCTTCTTTTATGGCTCTTGCTTTTGGTGTCCTGCCTAAGAATACTTTGTCCACCCTCAAGTTCAGAATATTTCCTAAGTTTTCCCCCGGAATTTTTATAGTTTTGTGTTTTCCACTTAGATCTACAACCTATTTTGGGTGAATTTTCAACATAAAGTATGACATTTAGGTCAAAGTTCTTTTTCTTTTTTTCGCATACAGATAAACAACAGTCCCGTCTCTACATGTTGAAAAGGTTACTCTTTTGCCACTGAATTTCTTCAGCACTTTCGTCAAAACTCAAATGGCCATATGTATGTTGGTCTATTTCTGAACTCTTTATTCTGTTCCATCAATTTATGTGTCTGTCCCTTCACCAATACCACACTGTTTTCATTACTGTAGCTTTATTTTCACCTTAAATTTGACCAATGTGATTCTTCCCACTTTATTCTTTTTCAAAACTGTTTTAGCTCTTCTGGTCCCTCTGCCCTTCCAATAACTGCTAAAATCAGTTTATCTACAGCTACAATATTTATACTGGTACATTCCTTTTTGGAAAAGGTGATAAGAAAAGGCCTGGGATGGGATGGAGGTTGTTGGTAAATATAGAAGGCACAGTCCAGAAACAAAAGGGATGGTGGTAAAAAGGAGAGAAGGGTCAAAAACTAAGAAGACAACTAATCTGTGCTGAGCTCATTCTTTGTTACCAGAGTTCTAGAAGGTAATGAGCAGGCAGCTTCTGTAGGATTGTGCTGAGTCCCATGGTAAAACTGCAGTTATTAGCAGCAAATGTGGATTCCCTCTCAGAATCACTTGTGAGGAACTCTCCAGAAAGGCAATAACACCACAGATTCAGCAGCACTCAGCTCTGGGCACGAGCGGGATGCAATCAGAAATTGTTTCCTTTCCAAATGAGAGAGTGATGGTTTAATTCCCTTTGTTTAGGACAGTAAGGAAAAAATAATCTGACTTATAGATGTACCATTTACGAGACATATATACAGAGGCAACTTTCAAAAACTTACATAAGACATAAAATATTTCAGTACTAAAGAGTGTTCAACTCAACACTGGTAACCCAGAAGATATTATCAGTCTTCTTCCTTAATGCATCAAAAGGATTCTGCTTCTTTGACCATCATGGAGTCTGAATTGTGGATATAGGGGCTCTTTGTGAGCATGCACCCTTTTCACTCAAGCCTAGGTTTCTTAAGTGCATGAAGTGAGCTGAACACCAACTTTGTGGGAGGCAGTGATGCCCAGATCTCCAAGTTTAAACAGGTTTGCTCACCTGATTGTGAATCCAGACAGCAGGGGGGTGGTTCGCATATTTCACTGCCAATTCTATCATCCTCTCTTGTTTTAGCAGTCTGGGGCTGGAGCATATTGAGAACCCACCAACCACAGAGACTCCTGGGATAAAGAAATCAACCCTAAAAAAAAAGAAAAAGGAAATAAACTCTTTCTGTTGAAGCAATTTTAAAAGTGGGCAATAGGTAAGTAAAACTGACAAACTTTTAGCTAATTAAGAAAAAAAAAGAGAAAAGATAAAATGAATAAAACCAGGAATGGAAAAAAGGACATCATCACCAACCTTACAAAAATAAAAAAGATATAAAGGAACTCTATGAACAACTGGATGACAAAAATTTAGATAGCTTAGGTGAAATGGGTATAGTCCTAGAAAGACAGAAACTCCCAAATTGGACTCAAGAAGAAACAGGAAATCTGAACAGACCCTTGACAAGCAAATAAATTGAATTAGTAATTTCAAAACTTCCTAGAAAGAAAAGGATAGGTCCAGATGGCACAATGGGTGAATTCTTTTTTTTTTTTAATTTTTTTTAACATTTATTTGAGACAGCGAGAGACACAGCATGAACGGGGGAGGGGCAGAGAGAGAGGGAGACACAGAATCGGAAGCAGGCTCCAGGCTCTGAGCCATCAGCCCAGAGCCCGACGCAGGGCTCAAACTCGTGGACCGCGAGATCGTGACCTGAGCTGAAGTCGGACGCTCAACCGACTGAGCCACCCAGGCGCCCCTCACAATGGGTGAATTCTACCAAACATTTAAAGAACACTAATCTTTCACAAACTCTTCCAAAGAACAGAAAAGAACACTTCCAAGTTCACTCTATAAGGCTAATATAACCCTGCTACCCAAATCAGACAAAGGTATATAACAAGAAAAGAAACTACAGATCAATATCCCTTGTGAATATGGACCCAAAAATCCCAGGAATACTAGGTTGGTTTAACATCTGAAAAACCCAGGTACCATCTTAATAGATGCAGAAAAGGAATTTGACAATATTCAAGAGACTTACATAACAAAAATATTCAACAAACTGGGAATAAATGGGAGCTTCTTCAATCTAATAAAGGACATCTACAAAATATCCAACATTTCACGTTGAAAAGCTGAAAGTTTCTCCTCTAAAAACAGAAACAAGACAAGGATGTTTGCTCTTACCACTTCTTTTCAACATTGTACGAGAGGTTCTAGCCAAGGCAATTAAGCAAGAAAATGAAATAAAGAAGCTACAGATGACATGATGTTGTATATAAAAAATCCTAAGGAACCTACTATAAAGGTATTATAATAAGCAACTTCAAATACTGTTGCAGGATACAAGACTAGCAAAAATCAATTGTAGGGGTGCCTGGGTGGCTCAGTCTGTTAAGCATCTGAATCTTAATTTCGGCTCAGGTCATGATCTCATAGTTCGTGAGATGGAGCCCTGCATCAGGCTCTGTGCTGACAACCTGGAGACTACTTGGGATTCTCTCTCTCTCTCTCTCTCTCTCTGCCCCTACCCTGTGCATGCTCTCTCTCTCAAAAATAAGCATTAAAAAAAAATCAATTGTATTTCCATACACTAGCAGTTAGCAATCTAAATGTGAAATTAAGAAAAATAATTCTGGGGCGCCTGGGGAGCTCATTTGGTTAAGTGTCCGACTTCGGCTCAGGTCATGATTTCATGGTTCGTGAGTTCAAGCTCCACATCGGGCTCTGTGCTGACAGCTCAGAGTCTGGAGCCTGTTTCAGATTCTGTGTCTCCCTCTCTCTCTGTCCCTACCCCACTCATGCTCTCTCTCTTTCTCAAAAATAAATAAACATTAAAAAATTTTTTTAAGAAAAATAATTCTATTTATAATAGCATAAAAAAGAATAAAACAACTGGGAATAAATTTAACAAAAAAAGTGTCAGCATTGCACACCATTGCACTACAAAACATTATGGGGAAAATTCAAAGAATATATAAATATAAGAAGACATCTAACATTCATGGATTGGAAGACTCGATAATGTTAAGATGGCAATACTCTCCAAATTGATCTACAGATTCAGTGTGTGCAATACCTATCAAAAACCCCAGCTGGTTTCTTTGCAGAAATTGGCAAGTTAATCATAAAATTAATGTGGAAATTCAAGGAATCCAGAATCATCAAAACAATCTGGAAAAAGAAGTACAAATTTGGAGGACTCACACCTTCTGATTTCAAAATTTACTATTAAGTTACAGAAATGAAGATACTGTAGTACCGGCATAAGGACAGGTACATAGATCAATGGTAAAGAATTGAAAGTCTAGAAGTGAACTCTTAAATATACGGTCAACTCACTTTTGACAAGAGATCAACACAATTCAACGGCAAAAGAATCGTCTTTTAAATGACTGGTGCTGGAACAACTGGATATCCACATGTAAAGAGAATGAAGCTGGACCCCTACCTCACACTATATACAAAAATTAACTCAAAATGGGTCACAGGCTTAAAGGTAAGAGCAAAAATTATAAACTCTTAGAAGACTTACAGAGGAATAACTCTTTGTGGCAATGGTTACTAAGATATGATACCAAACATTTTAAAGAAAAAAATGATGAAACTAGACTGCAACAAAATTAAATACTTTGTGCTACAAATGATACTATCAAGTTAAAGGACAACACACAGAATGGGAGAAAATATTTTTAAATCATATGTCTGATAAGGGACTTTGACACAGAACACATAAAGAACTCTTAAAAATGGGCAAAGGATTGGTATAACATTTCTCCAAAGAAAATACATAAATGGCAAATAAGCACATAAAAAGATGCTCAGCATCATTAGTTATTAGGAAAATGCAAATCAAAATCACAAGAGCTATCACTTCACACTCACTCGGATCGATGGCTAATCAGAAAGACAATAGTATTAGAGAGGATCCTGAGAAACTGGGACCCTTACACACTACTGGTGGGGACGTAATGTGGTGCAGCCACTTTGGAAAACACTTTGGCAGTGACTCAAAATGTCAGAGTTACCATATGACCAACAACTCCACTCTTAAATACCCACAAGAAATGAAAATATATGCCCAATCAAAAACATGCACATGAATATGCATGGCAGCATTACTGGTAATAGCCTAAAAGGGAAAACAATCTGAATTTTCATCAATTGATGAATGTATAAACAAAATGAGGTACATCCACAAGAGAATGAAGCACTGAGACATGCCACAACATAGATGAACATTAAAATCGTGTTAAGAGAAAGAAGCCAGCCACCAAAAAGACCACCTATTGTATAATTCCATTGATATGAAATACCCAGACTGGCAAATCCATAAAGACAGAAAGTAGAGCAGTTAAGCAGGTGAGGATGGGGAGTGAATGATAAACAGTATAGGGTTTCTTTTGGGGATGATGAGAATGTTGTAAAATTTTGTTCTGTTGATGGCTGCACAGTTCTGTGAATGTAGTACAAACCACTGAATTGTACACTTTAAAGAGTACTTTTTTTAAGTTTATTCATCTTGAGAGAGAGAGAGAGAGAGAGAGAGAGAGAGAGCTAGCACGTGCACATGCAAGTAGCAGAAGGGCAGAAGGAGAGAAAAGACAGAATCCTAAGCAGGCTCCGCACTGTCAACGCCAAACCCAAAGTGGGGCTCGATCTCACAAACCGTGAGATCATGATCTGAGCCAAAATCAAGAGTCGGACATTGAACCAACTGAACCACCCAGGTACCTCTGAATTGTATACTTTAAATGGGTGAATTTTATGATATGTAGAGTATATCCCAATAAGCCAGTTTTTTAAAAGTGTAAAAAAAAAAAAAAAGAGCAACAAAAATTCTTTCACTGGCATTTGACAAATTAAAATGCTGATGTGACCTTCTAAGTTCCAAAAATCTTATGTTGTCTTTTCTTCTAACCATACTGCTATAGTCTAGAACTCTTCCAAGTTTTAAGCCTTAGATACTTCTATGCCATAGAAAACCTTTTTTGGTGGGGCTTCTAGGCAATACAACAAAGCTAGTTACATACCAAGGAAAGAAAAATTTCTTAGAACCTGGAACCAAAAAAAAATTCGCATCCCAATGTCTAGAAAACAAACATCTAATCTAGAAGTTTCTCAGCCCTCAAAGAGCAAAAGTATCATTATTCCCCCAGTTATTTTCCTACCAGTAGGCTTACATGAAAGGTACACTATGTTCTCTACTGATATGATCTATGACCTTAAAATATGTTCTCTTCTGATCTCTGGCCTTAAATATCCGGACATTTTTTATAATCTTTAAAAACCAGTTCTGGATTGGAAGTGCTCCAAAAAAGTCCCTAGCCTATTTTTTTCTCTATTCACTTGATTCTTTCCCATCAATACTTTTATTTCCTCTTCATTTCAGGCAAGATATAAATCTAAAGATTGTAGTTAATATTTATTAATACAGTTGTTGCTTGCTTTCAGAGAAGAGGTTTAATAGTTATCTCCACAGCTTCCATGTTCAAAACAATAAGTAAATCAATAAGCTAGGTTTGCTGCTTCATCTCCTGAACTACAGCGCCCTCTGCTGCTCGATGTTGATACAGACCATTCTTTCAGATGAATGACAGGGAATCCTCTAGTAACTTTGGAAACCAATCTTTTTAAAAAGGGACTCCTTCATTAAATACTATAGAATTCAAATGACATAAAAACTTTATCTGAATGGATTTAAGAGAATATGCACAATACATTATTTCATAAAACACGCCCTTTCCAAGATTAGCATTCTTGAAGCCAAGAGTTGAGGCACCTACTCTACTCTATATGAGCAAGTATAGAAGAACTGGGAGAAAGAGCCTAATTCTTTATGTAGTGAAGCCACATGTCCATATCCAACTGTGACACACCAGGAAGCCCTGTCCTGCCCACAGATGCAGCCCCAGTGCCCTGCACATACCTGGCACGCAAACTGTGACCAAATGTCAATGCTTCACCATGAGGTCCTAAAACTCTTTAGTCCTCAGCTTGAGTACTTGGAGCCCCTCCCTCATCCCTTGTGCAAACACCACAGACAGCACCTGCTTACCATGTACAGGCACTGTGGCCAGTGTTGGATGTAAAGATGCAAGTATGTCTTGATTCCTGCCCTCAATAAACTCACCCTAATGGGAGGAAAATCAACAGATAAACATAATTACATGGGCTATGAGAAAATCTGCTTGGGAGAGATAAAATGCTCGTCATTTAAGGCCTCTCTGGAAGTACCTGCACTTAGCATAGATTTCTTCTTAGTTCCAACATACGTGATCTTGTTTTTATCAGGAAAATACTAATAAAGCCACTATTTTATTTTTTAAAACTGTTTGGCGGGGGGGTGGGGGTGGGGGTGGGGGCGTGTAATGGAAGAAGTAGTCAATTCTACCAGGGGTGGAGGGATTAACAAAGACTTCAGAGTCTTAAAAGACACACAGCACTCACCAGACAAGCGTGGGCAAAGACACAGTCTGAACAATGACACCAAGGAATGGAGCACTTTCTATGTGTGGTCATGTAAGAGTCAGGGCTGCCAAACACTGCCATTTAGGTTCTATACTGTCTACAAGGCAGCAGCCCTGCTAGAGGGGTGGGTGTAGTCTTATTTCTCTAACCTCACTCCTCTCATGTTTCTTCTTGGTGTCCGTGTCCTTCACTTAGTCACTTTCAAGCATGAAAACTTTTGTTACCTTATATGAAGTCACAGACACCTTTCTCTTTCCTAAAATGCTTTGGCCTTGCTTTCCCTTGGTCCTTGCAAGCCCAAGCGTGGAATGAGTACTGACTGTGGCAGGAGGGGCATCATCATAGTGGAGATGCACACTTACCTACTCCTACTTGACCTGCTGCTCTATCGAACAACAGCAGGGAAACCAGCCAGGGAACAAAGAATTGGAATCTGTCCCCTGGGCCTCACCAACACAGATAGATAATCTAACTGACTGAAACACTGGCTATAACAAAAAGCAAAAACAAACTAATAAAGTTAAACATGAGGCATTGTATTAAATACCTGACATATCCCAAGACATAGGAATATTACTATTCCCTCTTTAAAGACATGGAAACTGAAGCCCAGAGAAAGAAGGAACTACCCACATCACAGAGCTAGAAAAGCCAGCATGTGAATCACGTGGTCTCCAGAGCAGTAGGCATGTGACGCTGTGATACAGCCTCCCTCAGAGGACGGACCCGGCCCACAGCAGTGAGTGCCACAAGGAACACTGACTCTGCCAACTTCAGGCACTCACACGTTACACGGAGACCGCTGGTGGCACACTCCAGCCCCAAGAGAGAATCCCCATCTTTCTACCATCAGGAAGGAGGACTTTTAAGAAGGTCAAGAATGGGACTCACCTAGCTACTAGGCAGTAGATCTACTATTGACAGAAGCTGAAAAGGTTTAGTCCTGCTCCGGTGAGCAGTGGTTTTGAGGGAGTGCCCTCTTTTGGCCTTTCTCTTTAGATTGGATTACTTGAGTTCTTGGAACTGGTTTCCCAAAAGGAATTAGTCCCCTCTGGAAGGTCCAACAAGAACACAGTGTAGCACAGAAGAGCCCCAGAGGCTGATCTCTGGTCTACATTAAAGTGTCTACCTGGAGACCTGTGCCCAAAGCTCCAGAGCATTCATTTATTTATTTAAAGGCAGGTCTAGAGCGTCCCTGTTTGGCAGGCATCAGAGGAGGCCAGTGGTCAAGAATTCAGACGTGGGATCGATCGTGACCCAATCTCTGACCCCAAAGATAAGCCCAGGGGCAATCCTCTACCTTATCTCTAGCAGTACTCCACTCTGATAATCCTAACTTCACAGACTGCATGGCAGCCACGCCCACACTCCCTCTCTCCTAGATCCTTGCCCTCTTCCCCAAAATGCCACATGGAGGTTACTACCAAGCTGCTGATCTAAGAGAGCACAGAGCACATGCCATCCCAGCAACAGCACCGAAGACACAGGCATCACCAACCTAAGCAAATGGCCATTCTGTAACCAAGAAATAAAATATCCAAAGAAACCTACAACCTCCAGAACCATACAATAAGTCAGTAGTAAGGGAGAAATGTTTTATTTTATTTTTTAATTGTTTTTAATGTTTATTTATTTTTGAGAGAGAGAGTGCGAGACGGGGAGGGGCAGAGAGAGAGGGAGACACAGAATCCAAAGCAGGCTCCAGGGTCTGAGCTATCAGCCCAGAGCCTGACACGGGGCTCGAACTCACAAACTATAAGATCATGACCTGGGCCGAAGTCGGACGCTCAACCGACTGAGCCACCTGGATGCCCCAAGGGAGCAATCTAAGGTTCAGATGATGGGAATGAGTGCTGATGGCCCCGTGACAGGGAAAGATCAATACTAAATAGTCGGAGATGACCACCCCTATGTCTGTCCTCTGAAACAGGAGTCTGTCTGGGCACATTATAAAACCAATTCTGACATCAGTGAGATTACCAAATCCATTCATTGGTATGGGACATAGAACACCAAACTTGAAAGATTTTATCTTGAGGATCACAAGGGAATCCTATTTCTACACATATCACTAGGGAATGATGGTATTTTTCTTATCAGGTGACTACAGTTGCAAGTGCTAATACATGTGCAGGTACATCAAGGTCGCAGCATTACAAACCAATGCACAGGCTTCTCTAATCGGGAGTCTTGGTGCAATTCGATGTTGAAGACACAGAGACAATGCTGTGCACAGGACCCAAACACTTCCACGGAAAGGGGAATATGGAAAGACAGATCATCACAATTAAAGTCTCCACTTTTCAATGTAATAACTGCTTAACTATTTTTGAAGGGTAAAAATGTTGCCCGCCCCCCTAAAACAGCCCAAATGCATTTAATATGCATCACCGAACATGTGCTAAGATTGCAGTAAATTGCCTCACAAACGCAAATTATGGCAATCAGCATCTTGTTTTCTAGTTCTAAATTCAAAGGCAAACTATGAACACAAGACTGCTAACTCTTGCTATTAGCACACTTGCTATTATCACACATCCTCCTTCTAACAAAACCACATTTCCAGATGGACTGCCAAAATTAGTCAAGTGACTCCTAAGAAAGACTACCAAGATTGACATGCCAGAAATTCACTTAGAAATGAATGCTTTATTTAAATAAAGGAAACATACACCCAAACACACCTTTCCTAAGGAAATACAAGTTGCTTTATTTACAATTCAACTTGAATTGCAACTCAGGGAGGCCATTCACAGGAACGGTGGGACAGCTGGGCTGTCCACCCTGTCTGTATTCTGACTGGTCCTTGGTGTCAAATAGGACAGAATCAGGAGTGTGATGCAGGCTGGGCCTGGCTGGGGGATCCTGGTAATAAATTCAGCAAAATACTTAAACTCAACTCAGACAAGTGATACGGGAATTCAGCCAAGAAGGTGGTCAGCTCTGTGACATAACTGGGTATTCTCCTTTTCAGACTGCTGTGTTTACTCTGTATTTGACACAAAGGCTAATTTTTTAAAATGTATCAATCTCCAGCAACAAATAACTCAAGCAGATTAGATTATTCCAGTGCATTCTATTATAGCGACCATTCCTGAAGAGCATAATTATCAGAGATGTCAGGTCCCTGGCTCAGAACTAACTGCTTTGTTTCAATCTACAAAACTCAAGGCAGCAATTTTCATACATGACTGAGAAGGTCAAGGGCTCAAAACCAAGGTGAGATCCGAGGCAAGGAAATGAATCAGATTCTCTCTCCATGCCAAAAGGAGGCTCCCCTTGAACGGGGATGGTCTAGAATTCCTACTGCTCAGGAGAAACAGCCAGCCAATGTAGTCCTTTCCAGAAGAAAAACTAAGCCCTGCTATTTGATGGCAACTCCTTGAACACAAAACACCAAGGAAAGAGAGAAGCCACTTACCACTGGCCAGCTTTAAAAGAAAAATCTTTATCAGCAACAAGCAGGTGGAGCCTTTTCACTGATGGCGACTCAGCAGCAGCCCCACAAACCTTAGCGGCCGACACGACCTAGAGACAAAAGATGAACTGTGGCTGAGGTTAGTGCGTACACACATGAGGAACAAACCATGGCTTTCTGGTAACTAAGGTTTCTTGAAATCTACAAAGATGTGCTTTTTGTAAACTGCAAAACAAGGGAAGGAGCACTTTGCTTTAAAATGCTGCCTACCACCAGGTCAACAAATTTTAGTTATCTTATTTTTGAGAGACTTGCATTCAAACTATTCAAATTTTATACTGCATATAAAAATCAGCTTTTTTTTTTTAAGTTTATTATTTTGAGACAGAGAGAGGACACAGTGGGGGAGGAGCAGAGAGAGAGGGGGACAGAGAGAGAATCCCAAGCAGGTTCCACACTCCAAGCTGAGCCTGACACAGGGCTCGATCTCACAACCCTGAGATCATGACCTGAGCCGAAATCAAGAGGTGGGAGCTTGACCGACTGAGCCACCCAGGGGCCCCACAAATTCAGCAGAATACGGATCTCGCGGTCCGTGGGTTCGAGCCCCGCGTCGGGCTCTGTGCTGACAGCTCAGAGCCTGGAGCCTGTTTCAGATTCTGTGTCTCCCTCTTTCTCTGACCCTCCCCTGTTCATGCTCTCTCTCTCTCTGTCTCAAAAATACATAAATGTTAAAAAAAAAATTTTTTTTAATGTTTATTTTTGAGAGAGAGTGGGGGAGAGGCAAAGAGAGAGGGAGACACAGGATCCGAAGCAGGCTCCGCGCTAAAAACCCAATGCAGGGCTTGAACTTGCAAACTGCGAGATCATGACCTGAACTGAAGTCAGGTGCTTAACCGACTGAGCCACCCACACATTTCAAAATCATCTCTTAAAGGGGCTGTTTAACAAGTGTTTACTTGTTGAGTGTCTAGTATATTCCATGCACCAGGCTGGATAATCTGGAAAGAGCTTGGGGAACTGGAACCCTGTGAACCATCTGCCTGGTGTCTAAATTCTCGGTCAGACAACATACACAAAGTGAAACCCACTGTCAGCTATGAGCCTATGTTTGTTCTGAGCCTGTAAGAAGTCCATGACAAGCTAATTTCAGAAATTACAAGCACTTAGCAACTTATTTTTAGCAATTTCACAGAGTCTGTTGAATCTAATAATAGACAACAAATTGGGTTTGTATTCCCTATGATTTGTAATTTATTTTTTCTAATTCACTGTTGATATTTGCCAAAATATAAACAGTCCACAGCCTTAGAACAATATCAAAAATAGCTCCTCGCTACAGATAGTTTGAGAAGCACTATCCTAAACAACATATCTGGTTTCTAGAAAATTGTAAGGTCTGAGCCAGGCACTCCTCAGTGTCATCCACACCTCAGCAGCTCTCGAGTTCAAAATGCCTCTGCTTCCTTCATTCTTTGTTTCTTCCACCTTTGGGTTTTTCTTCCTCCTGAAATCTGAGACATCTTCACATGACATCTTCAGAACATCTTGTCACAAAAAAGACAACATGACTCTTTCCTCAACCTCCTACTGCCATTCAACTCCACTTCTGGAAGCAAATCAAAGCAGTAGCAGGTGACCAAAATACAGTCATTCTCCTTGGATGGTGTTAGTTTCACGGCTCCACTAAAGGGTGCCTTGGAAAGCTGTCAAGGTCAATCAATGAACCTCACACCCTAACACTGCTCCCCCTCAACCCCTTTCTCCCATAGGACTAGGTTTAGTCAAATTACCAGTGGGAAGCAATTCTTAAAAACCCACTGCAAAATTCTCCAGATGGATGGTGGTCTCCCTCACCAACTCTAAATATCTCTGAAAATGTCTTATCTTTCTCCTGCTCCCATAAAATCTCTTGCCTCTCTTCCTCTGGATTTTTGCCAGTCCTCCTTCTCCCCTCCCTGAGAGCAAGTAGGTCAGTTTCCACACTGACCATCTCCCCGAGTTCCTGATCCTAGTCTTGCCCATCCTCTCCGAACCAGCGCTCCCCCACTCCCGCCAGCCCCTTCCTTCAGGGCCACAGTTCCTCTCTCTAGACCTCCTGTTCATCAGGCAGGACACCTAACGCCATCTGCCTTCCAAAATAAAAGGAAGCAGCCTAGTGTGGCTGCTAACAGCACATGCTCTGTAACCACACTGCCGGGTGTATAATCCCGGCCCCAGCACGCACTTACCAACCGTGTGACCCTGCGCACATTACCCAGCCCCTCTCGGTTATAAAATAAGGTCAACAACACCTGTACCTCAGAGCTGCTGGTGATTAAATGAGATCATACGTGCAAAGCACTTATAATGCTGCTGGTTCATAATAAGTACTCATTAAGTGTCTGTTACAACGTATCTCACGGCATTCATTATAATTAGCTTACTAGTATTTATTTATTACATCATACATTACATTTTATTCTCTTATTATTATTATATATGCCACCATACCAGTGCTTTCCATGTAGGACCTTGCAGAATGAGCACTGCACACCCCCAAGGGGCCTATTCTCATAGAGGACGAGAAGAACCTGTGAAGTACAGTGGCCTTTGTACCCCGTCCTAGCTATTTGCTAGAACAAACTTAAAAAGCCATAGTGGGGGCACTTGGGTGGCTAAGTCAGTTAAGCATCCGACTCTTGACTTCAGAGTGGGTCATGATCTCATGGTTTGTGGGTTCAGGCCCCACAGCTCGCTGTATCTCTCTCTCTCTCTCTCAAAATAAATAAGCTTTAAAAAAGCCTTATTGTCTTCAAGCAACTTTAGAAATTTGGCCTTTAATCTCTGCCTCTGATACTTCCTTATCTGACAGAATCTTCTGAGGCGCTCGGTAAACACAGGTAACTCAGCTTCTGTTCTCTAGCAACGGGTTCTAATGATGTCTGCCTGAACAAATGAACTCACATGTCCAGGCTCAGTTCTTGCCCTCTCTGAGCTCTATGATTTTGACACTGTTTAAATTTTTTTTTTAATGTGCTACTTATTTTTGAGAGAGAGAGAGAGAGACAGAGTATGAGTGGGGGAGGGACAGAGAGAGAGGGAGACACAGAGTGTGAGGCAGGCTCCAGCCTCAGAGCTGTCAGCAGAAAGCCCGATGCGGGGCTCAAACTGGTGAACCACGAGATCATGACCTGAGCCACCCAGACGCCCCTGATTTTGATACTTTTTACTTCCCTTCCATCCTGAAACGTTCTTCTGCCTGGGATAGCTGACATTGAACTCTTCTACAGGGTCCCCTCCTGCCTCTCCAACCCGGGCCTTGCTGCTTTACCTTTCTTCCTTGCCCTTCCCCACTGGGCACTCTGTCTAAACTGCCTCACTCCCAGCCCCTCTCCTATCTCTCGGCCAAGGCTGTCAGGCATTCCCAAAGCTACTAACCCCCAGCCCAACTCCTCATTACTTTGCTGGCAATCAGGCCCACATCTACACTCCCCTGTGAGTAACAGCAGCCAATGTCTGAGGGGCATTTATCTCAGATGTATTCCAGATACAGGCTTAGATGTCTCATGTACACCAATTCATTCAGTCAATATGAATAATCATATTATATCCCAACAGATGGTGTTCTTACCCTCTATTCTGTACACAAGGAAACAGAAAGTTGTAGCAGCTTGCTCAGGATCAGTCAGGAGTGGCCGAGTCTGGCTTCAAACCTAGCTGTGCTTGGCCCTTCATCACTTGTTAGTCCCATCCCAAGGGTAAACTCACTTATGTGTCCAACTAAATCTACAATATTCATCCCTTCTACAGGCATTTCTTGAGCATGTGCTGCCTGGCACTGAAGAGGCAGATGGAGAAAGCGGCTTCTGCCCTCAGGGCACCCTACAGAATGGCTGCTTTCCATCATCAGGATTTCTAGTCAGGGCTCATCTTGGATGCAAGACAGTCAAATCCATTTTCAACTGGTACACACATTTGCATACACACACACACACACACACACACACACACACACACACACAGAATCTTTGAGTCTCTTCTAGGCGTTCTGTCCCTACCATGAACAAGTTCCATGAATTCATCTCATGTCTTTTCCTCCCTGTGCTCACCCACCAGCATCCTCAGCCAAGAATTTCTTCTCACGTGAACTGCTGCCTTAGACTCCTTCCTGTCTCTCTCAAAGCAGCCAACAGGTAAATACTGCTAATATTCTGACCTCACCAAGTTATTCTCCATCTCAAAAACCTTTAGGGGCTAATACTCAACTCAAAAAAAAAAAAGTGCTAAAAGGTCTTTGTAGCTTAAGCCCTCCTCTATCCCTATGCTAGTGTTTACCAGCCAAACTGGATAATTCGCTGGTCCCCAAAGGCACCTGACATTTGCCTGCCTCCCCAAAGCCTGCCTGAGTCATTGGGCAGGCACCTCTCAGCTCTGTCAACCTCCTGTCCACCTTTCCAGGCCCTGCTCAAAGCCTAACCCCTGTTTGAGGTTTTCCTGCTTTTCCCCAGCCTCTCAACTCTACCAATAAAATGTTTCCATCTTCTTATCACACTTTGCACATATTTATGTAACTGTAAGAACTCATGAACACGTCTCTTCCATCACACAAGACCACAAGCCTCCTGAGGTCAGGTGTAGGGTACAATCTATACCTGATACTCCCTAGATCAAGCACAGGGCCCAACACACAGTAAGACTCAGCAACTATTTGCAGAATACATGAAAACTCTAACTTAAAGTCACTTAAAATTGGTTTCCTGAACAAAAACTAGTAGAAGTTCAGGGGCCTTTTGTTGTTTAAAAAGAAAAGGGACGAAGGGGGCAGGGGTGACCACTATAGAAAATCAAGATTCATGTTTAAAACTGTGAGAGAGGTAAGGGAAGACAGGGATTTCTTCACTAGAACAAGGAATCTTCCTTTGCCACACAATTTTAAATATCTTATTACAAAAACAACTATTAGGAATCACCACAGGACTCCCCATTACAGTATTATGCTCATTTTTTTTTCAGATTTACCAAAAAAATGTTTATTTTATAAACATTATTTTCTTTTAATATAATCATCTGTAAAAACATAGCCAAGAGCTAGATTCTTTCCGTTTAACTGGCATCTATCAGATTCACTGATAAAACTAGACATGTATAAGCTTGAAACACACCCTAAACAGTCACCTGGTGACAGGGAAACCAACATTCATAATCAAGGGCAGAGGCAGGGGGGTGTGTACAGAATTTCAGCTGCAAGGTGAGCATGCCTCACAGTCAAATGCTAGAATGTACAAAATGAAATCACCACTAACTTGCTAATGTTCAAATATAAAATTCAGTGAAGAAAGGAAAGAAGTTATACTTTCTACTGAAAGGTCCTGTTTTCATGTAGATAGTCTCTATGGCCAAAAATGTTCCCAGATGCTTTATGTCTGTTGCAATTAATACAAACAGTAATACACCTGTTGCTATTAGTCCTAATAATCTGGGCAAAATTGCTGTATCTGGTCACACAAAATACGTTGCACGATTCATGATTTTTTAAAGATGTGCCTTCCTATTAACACTTTATTTTATTCAACTAATGCGAATCCACATACTTTATAAAGATTTCTAGTAATGCAGATTAAAAACATTAGCACTATCTTTTTGAAAGCCACATCTTTATTTTACTCTGAAGCTAGTTTCATATAATTAAGGACTATAATCATGGCCTGTGTTATATACCGCTTTCTCTACTTTTATGAATAAGCAAAACATGATGGGGAAACTATATGTTTTAACATTTGTACTTGTTCTCATGCTTAATGGATCAAAAGGTTTCACAACTAATGGCTCAACTAGCCATGTCCTAAGTTAAAACACATGGCAGGAAATGAAGTTTTCCATAAAATAATATTTAGACTCTTCTACTGTTCAATAAAATAACAATGCATTTGCCAACTTTTACTAGCACACATTTTTAATGGTTTGACGGGGTCAGCATCTAAAAGGAAATTCCATCATACTGATTTTAAAAACTGGTTTTATGTAGGATATTTTAATGTTATTGCTGCTGCAAAAGTCTCTGCGCAGGAAATAGGTCTTTCTGTGGGAAACCTGACTGGCTTCCTCTGTTTACTCCCATTCATTCGTTTGCTGGCTTAAAAATTTAGACAAAGCCAGGATTAGAGATAACTTTAAACAAAAATACAGTCAGGACATAGAGAATTTCAGAGTCAAAGGAAAATTCAGTCATTATTCAAAATAGAACATCATTTTGGGGTGTCTGGGTGGCTCGGTTGGTTAAGCGTCCGACTCTTGATTTCAGCTCAGGTCATGATCTCACAGGTTCATGAGACTGAGCCCCATGTCAGACCTTGTCCTGACAGCATGCAGCCTGCTTGGGATTCTCTCTTTCTCTTTCTCAAAATAAATAAACATGAAAAAAATAGTACATCACTTCACACATGAGGAGATCAAGGTCCAGAGAAATTACTTAAATTGTGGCAGAAAACCAATCTGATGAATAGGAATCTAACTAGAAGAAAGCGGTTTTACTGAAGTGATTTGCTGAAAAGGAAAGATCACAAATTTCTGTCAAGTGCCAACTTCTGTCAACACCAGGTCCTGGCATGACAAATGGACTCTCCTTGCTCCCACCAAAGGCTACCCTGTCCACTTGGGCTGAGGTTCCTCCCTGCCTTCTCCAGCATACATCACCCCCTTTGGCCCTCTCTGTTAGACACACGTGAGCACTCGAATCTTTCACCTCACATCAGCTGCAAACACCTGTGTGTAACTTACCATCTGCCAGGCACTTCACATACACTCACTCATTCATTCTTCACAACAACCCTAGTAAGCACGTATTATTATCATCATTCCCATTCTACATACGAGAAAACTTTGGTCCCAGGGCTCGTAAGTGGCAAAACAGAGATTCAAATTCAGACACCTGGCCACTGTGCTTTGCTGCTTCTCAAAATATAAACAAAACAATCCTCTTCCTTAATCCAACTGTCTCGTCATTGATCTGTTCCTATTCACAGAAAACATTTTCAAAAATTATATACGGCCCTGGCTCCAATTTCTTATCTCCCATTCTCTCTTCAGCACAGTCTAGTCAGGCTTTCACTCTCAGCAATGTATTACCAGTCATTCTGGTCACCAACCATCCATTTTGCTAAATCCAGTGACGTCTCTCAGCAGAGTTCAGCACAGTTGGCCACTCCGCCTTTGAAACACTTTCTCCTGGGTTCACCAACACCCTGCTGATTTCCCTCAGGCCTCGCTGGCCCTTTCCTCTTCTGCTTCACCTCTAAATGTTGACACACCGCAGGGCTGAGTTCCAGGCCTTCTTCCCCCACTCTCTACATGGCTTACAACCTGTTATTTCCAGCAGTGAACTCCAAACTCACATACCCAACTGCTGATTTCAATTTCCATTTCAAACAACACATCCAACACAAAACTCTTTTATCTCCCCAAGTTTCTTCCTTTGTATTATTATGGAAAACTTAAACATATACAAAACTAATAGAAATAGTATAATGAATCTCCATTATAAACATGACCCACATTCAACAGTTGATAGAAGGTGATAAAACTCAAGGCTAATCTTGTCTTATCTGTAACTCTACCCACATTCCACCCTCCCACCTCAGATTATTCCAAAATCAAGCACTTTATTTCCCTTCCTGCAACTTGTTCTTCTCCATCATTATCTACCTGGATTATTCAAATCCCAGAGCTAGATATCTCTTGGTTTCTTCTACTCTTACTAACTGCACCCAGCCCCCAACGCAAATCAGTGAATGCCATCAGCCCTACCCCTGTTAGATCCGCCCACTGTTTCTCCATCCCTACCACCCTACTCTAAGCCACCATCACCTCTCCTGGGACTGTGTCAATAGCTTCCAACTGGTGTCAAACCACAACAAAAGCCCAGTGTCCTACCAGGCAAATAGATGGCCCATTTAAAATGTAAATCATATGTCATTTCCCTGCTTAAAACCTTCCATTCCCCACCCCCCCCACCCCCCCCGCCCCGGGGCATCTGAGTGGCTCAGTCAGCTGAACATCTGACTCTTCATTTCTGCTCAGGTCATGATCCCAGGGTCCTGGGATTGAGCCCCAAGTTGGGCTCCACACTGAGCGTACTGCCTGCTTAAGATTTTCTCTCTCCCTCTGCCTCTCTCCCCGACTTGTACTCTCTCTCTCCCTCTAAAATAAATAAAATAAAATTTCCATCCCCTTTATTTTTTTTTTAATTTTTTTTTAACGTTTATTTATTTTTGAGACAGAGAGAGAGCATGAACGGGGGAGGGTCAGAGAGAGGGAGACACAGAATCTGAAACAGGCTCCAGGCTCTGAGCTGTCAGCCCAGAGCCTGACACGGGGCTCGAACTCACGGACTGCGAGATCATGACCTGAGCCGAAGTCGGCCGCTTAACCGACTGAGCCACCCAGGCACCCCTCCATCCCCTTTAGAATAAAATCCCAACTCCCTGCACAAGGCCATAACAGTTTATACAACCTGGGCCCTGCCTACCTCTCATCCTACTACCTTCCTCTGGACATCTCAAGCTAGTCCTGCCTCAAGGCCTTGGCTCTTGTCTGTTCCTCTGCCAGAGATGCTGTGCACGTGGCTGGCTCTTTTCCTCTTGTCTTGGTTCCAATGTTACACACCAATTTAAAACAGCACCCCCATCCCCAGCCATTCTTGCCTCCCATGACACAATTACCCTGTTTTATTACTTTAAGGATATATCACATCCGACATTCTCTGGCTTATCTGCACCAGAATGAAGCTCCACAGACAGCAGGGGCTTTACCTGCTTCATGCACTGTTGTATTTCCTGCCCCTAGAACAGGGCCGGGCACACAGCAGGCGCTCAAAACATGTCTGCTGGACCTAAAATAAAATCTATTTCAGCTGATTGGATAATAATAATGGCATAATGGAATAACGGAAATAATGGCGAGTAATGGAAAAGAGCCTTGCCTTTTAGATGACTTAATTTATTGAGCAAAAGTGTGTCAGTGAAGAGCACTGACACTATACATTTTAGACATTAACCAGTTCTAGGCATCGCTAAAAAGTAGCAATACAGGCAGTGCCTACAGTACACATTGCATCACAACTTCATCTCTTGAGGTGGGGTTCGTCACCATCCCGACTTTACAAAGTGACCCATCCAAGGCAGTGCAGGTAATCGACCACAGAAGTGGGATTCACACTTGTTTGCTCTACTCAACAAATGTGTAGTGAGTGCCTATTCCATCAGCGCTGTGCTGGATACTGTGGCTCCAACACTGCTAAGCTGGGCCTTCCTCCAAGGAGCCTCTGTCTTTGCAGGCTTCCACTCATAGAGTGAGTCGTGCACCCTGACGAGCCACAGGCCTACTGCCAGGGCCATCAGACTATAGCTCCCTGGGAGTTTCACCAAAAGACTAGAGCCCAGGTCCCCTATAAGCCACACAGCTACCTCTCAGTGGCGGATGCCTGAGGTTTCACCCCACCATGCTCTGCCGTCAGAACTGACAGCGTGGTAGGGCTGGAATGCCAACTACTGCTCATCCTAGGCTGGATAATCTGTACAAGAGTCTCTATCAGACTCTGACAAGCACAGCAAATTAGGTGTCCAACAGTTAGAAACATTGCATATTAACGAGATGCCTACTCCCATGCCCCCAAATTGAAGAAGGCCATTCCAGCAGACGCTCTTCCCAAAACGTGTAGCTGATGACTAGCAGAGAATTGGAAGGGTTAAACTCAGGACACGGTCCAGATCTCCAGCTAAGCAGCCCATCGCACCCAAACCCAACCCTCAGCAAAATCACAAGTCAAGCAGACTATCAACGCTCAGTAATCAACACAGGGACCATAGGACCCCCAAAGGTCTTTGTGCCAGGAGCCCAACCATTTGACTTTATTAACTAACCACTATGTCAGCCCCAATCTCTCCTTTCTTATATCCAGTAACACTTAAGTCAAGTTTTAATTTGGAACAGAGATGAGGAGATGTGAAATTTATCTTCCATTGTGTGGCTCAATTTTTGCTGTAGTAGAAAGAAAAAACAGTTTGATTATCAAAGGTCTGAGTTCAGAGACTGAGCCCTTCATTTACTTAAGCCAGTCCTTTAAATGTAGGCCTACAATGTCATTTTCATCCAAAACAGGGCAGTTGTGAGAGTGAAACAGGATGCTGGCCCAGGCAAATCAAGAATCAGGGTCATCACATCGAAGTCACTGAAGTCTTAATTTCCTCACCTGTGCAGGTAATGGGGGCAAGGATCCCTTCACCTCCCTCCCGGGGTGGTTGGTGAGAATCATGCAGCAACCTGATATAATCGAGTGCTTTGTCAACAAAAGGGTAATGACACACATAAGCATTTTTGGATAAGGCTTACACTTCTAAAAGAAGCAAAACTAGTACAATTATAAAAGGATTCGTGGTTTTTCCACAATCAATTAGGTGCATAGAATCAGTCTCTTCTGAGCACAGTCCCACTAAGAATCTGAGGTGAAGGGCTTTATGTATCGTGCTCAGGGCCGCAACCCCAAAACCTAGTCTAGTGTCTTGCATATTACCAAATAAGTGCATAAGAATTCGTGATTTTAAAAATTCTTTCCTTACCAAACTCTCCCATCAAATTGATAGACAGAGTCCCTCTTGCTCAGTGAGCCAGCCTTCTAGAGGCCAAGCATGGAGTGACCCCTCCAGTGAAATCTTAGTCGCGCCTCCACAATCCTTACTGCATTACAAAATCTTACTCTTATCCCTTGACATTTCCAAGGTTACCCAGGCTGCTTATTCTTTGATTCTTAAGAAAAAACTGTGCACTTGAACACAGTCAAATGTCATCTGATTCAGACCTCAGCTTCCTGCATCAGCATGACCTCAGGCTGGTTACATTTACAGCCTTAGATAAGAAGCATTAACATCATAATACGGTCATTCAATAAGTTCTACGGAGGGAACTCAAGGCCCAAGAAGGAAAAAACATTTCTGGGTGGGTGAGTGCTCCATTCTTTACCCACTCCAGGAGGGGCAGCAGGGTCCTTTGGCCCAGGAGTCAGAGACGGGCTCAATTCCCCTCTGGTCCAGGGAGCCGCCCCTAGCGTATCTCCTAGGCTCCACTTCCTCTTTCATCAAATGCAGATGCTATCCTGTTCTGAGACTACCTCACAGACTTGAAGTGAAGAGCAAGTGGCATGCTGGGAGCTCCTTTCTAGAAAGTATACTTGCAGTACAAATTAAAGGCAAAAGTGGTATGAGACGGTGGTCCCGTTCCATTTTGACCCAGCCTGAGGTACTGTTCATTGTGGCAAGTCCAAGGTCAGGCTCCTGCTTCTACCGCTAGGAGCCATCCTCTGGAGGGATCGGGGTGAGCCCTTGCTGACCATATACCCACTGAAGTTGTACCTCAGCCACCATCTAGCTTTATCCAGCTCCTCCCAGCTCCTCCATTCTGTTCAGGAGAGGAGAGGAAATCAGAAACAAACAAAAAAAGAGCTGCAACTGGAAAGTTCTTCTGTCAAGGTAATACCATGGTTGCAATGACCCCTGTCATTTTCTGACTTCTGGGCATTAAAATTCTTAACTTTGCAATCATTCTATTAGAGCTTACATTAACTTTGTGTGGTTTTCTTAAACTTCACTCAAAATAACCCCTGACAGTCTCAATAACTTTGTCCTGTAAAATTCTGAAATGCTACTCTACTTCAGGGATTGGCAAACTATGATCCACAGGCCAAATTTGGGTATTTTAGTAAATACTGTTTTATTGGAATACAGCCACTCAGATTTGTTTATATGTCATATATGGCTATTTCATACAACAAAGGCAGAGTTTTGTAGTGGTAACTAAGACAACATTGCCCATGAAGCCTAAAATACTATCTGGCCCTTTACAGATAAAGTATACCAAGCCACGTTCTAATTCTACCTGCCTCAAAATACAACAGAAAAGAGTGTAGTCCAAGCGTGTTAAATAAACTGCTTTTTCTTCAAAACTGGCAAGATCTCACTTTAAAAAAAAAAAAAATTAATTATTTTGGGGACAGCACAAACGGGGGTGGGGCAGAGGGAGAGGGGGACAGAGGAGCCAATGCGGGCTCTGCACTGACAGCAGCAAGCCCGACATGGGGCTCAAACTCACAAACTGCAAGATCATGACCTGAGCCGAAGTCAGACGCTCAACCAACTGAGCCACCCAGGTGCCCCCAAGATTTCGCTTTTTAAACAGAAATCCTAACAAATCACACACATTTACAAAATGAGCATTTTTGTGTGTTGAGCGAGCCAAAAAGAAAAAAGTATTTTCATATTTATCATCAGTGGGAAAAGTTCATTTTTACAGATCCATAAATCTATCTATAATGAACAATTGTTCTCTTAGGGTTATAGAACATTTTGGTGTTTGTTAAATGGGTTTTTGGGGAGAGGGACAGAGCACCTTCCTTTTCTTCAGATTGTTACATTCTCATAAATATAAGAAACGATTAGATTTTATACTTACAACAAACAAAAATACCCCAGGATGATTTTTATCTTTAGAGAGAAGGAAGACATGAGAAGGAAACTGTCATTTTAAATCACAGATATATTCGTAGAGGATTCTCATATTGCCAAGTAATTGTTACTTTGCTATGCTATATAAATCTTCTCTTTGCAAATTTATATGTGTATATGCATATACATACATATTATAAATGTTAATATACGTGTGCACATGTTAAATTAGTTTTAGGAGTGTAAATCTGATAGCGCTCTCCTTTTTTTTCTCCTTTTATTAGCTTATTGCTTTGCATTTTATCTTTTTGAAAATTATGGAAATATTCGAGTCTAAACTTAAATATTTCTAGAATCCCGCTTCATGTTATATCTATGGATATGTTATTATTTTTTTTATTTTTCTAATGTTTATTTATTTTTGAGAGAGAGAGACAGAGCGCCAGCAGGGGAGGGGCAGAGAGAGAGGGAGACACAGAATCCAAAACAGGCTGCAGGCTCTAAGCTGTCAGCACTGAGCCTGATATGGGGCTCAAAAGTCACAAACTGCGAGATCATGACCTGAGCCAAAGTCGGACACTTAATGGACTGAATCACCCAGGCACCCCCTAAGTGTATGTTATTTTTAATATAAAATGAGTCACTCCAAAACAAAAGTATCCTACTATTAATACCAAAAATGTAAATTCCTACAACAATGCAATTTCTGACCATGTTTTTTTTTTAATGTTTTATTTATTTTTAAGACAGAGAGAGACAGAGCATGAGTGGGAATGGGGCAGAGAGAGAGGGAGACACAGAATCTGAAGCAGGCTCCAGGCTCTGAGCTGTCAGCACAGAGCCCACTGCGGGGCTCGAACTCACGAACCGTGAGATCCTGACCCGAGCGGAAGTCAGACGCTCAACTGACTGAGCCACCCGGGCGCCCCTGTGACAATGTTTGGAGAAGTATATAAGTTTTTTTTTTTTACTGCTAGCTTAAATACACTACAACACTAAGATAAATATATCTAAATATGTGAAGATTCACTCAAAAAGCAAAATCAAATATCCAATTTATGTTTTTAAAAGAAAATGGGGTTACTCACTGAGG
This sequence comes from Acinonyx jubatus, assembly GCF_027475565.1. NCBI lineage: Eukaryota > Metazoa > Chordata > Mammalia > Carnivora > Felidae > Acinonyx > Acinonyx jubatus. The sequence continues at coordinate 131,381,222 of NC_069384.1, read as the reverse complement.
TAAAGGGTGAGGATCCTTTATTTCCCAGCCCTTGACACCCCTTCAGGTGGTAGATTAGTTTTTTAGAGTCTGAATATGGTGGGGAAAAAATCTGCACATGGCAAGGGTAACAAGAACTCATCCACCTTCCTTTCTCAGATGTTAGTGCTGTCTCCTTTGATGAAATAAGTTGTTCTAAAGTGGGGATAAGTACAAGGACTTTGAGACACGGTGCCGAAACAACAACAACAAAGAACAGGAAGAAGAATAAAAAAGAAGTAAGCTACTCATAAACTGTAGGCTATTAAAGTTCTATCTCTAAAATATAACCCTAAACATTACACCTGTGAGGGTAGGTCCCTCAATTGCTGCCATACTCCCTTCATCAAAAATTAATCCATTCAGGATAAAGAAGATGTGGTTTATATATACAGTGGGATACAACTTGGCGATGAGAAAGAATGAAATCCTGCCATTTGCAGCAACGTGGATGGAACTGGAGAGTATTATGCTAAGTGACATAAGTCAGTCAGAGAAAGACAGATACCATATGTTTTCACTCATATGTGGAACTTGAGAAACTTAACAGAAGACCATGGGGGAAGGGAAAGGGAAAAAAAATAGTTACAAACAGAGAGGGAGGGAGACAAACCATAGAGACTCTTAAATACTGAGAACAAACTGAGGGTGGATGGGGGGGGGGCCAGGAAGAGGGGAAAATGGGCAATGGGCATTGAGGAGGGCACTCAGGATGAGCACTGGGTGTTGCATGTAAGCGATGAATCACAGGAATCTACCCCCCAAACCAAGAGCATACTGTATTCACTGTATGTTAGCCAATTTGGCAATAAACTGTATTAAAAAAATAAAATAAATCACTGCATTATACACCTTAAACTAATGTAACACTGTGTGTTAACTATACTTGAATTAAAATTTGAAAACTTAATATGTCATATGTCCTATCAGAAAAGGTTCTGAACAAAAAAATAACAAACTCTCCTGGATTGTCCTTCAAAGGGATTGAGGCGTTCCCTGTGAGCCAGTTGTAACCGGGTGCACTGCCAAGCCTCGAAAAACTTGCCGTCACCCAAGTATACAAACCTCCCGTCGAATGACATTTGCAGTTCTCTCCAAGTGATCAGTTTTCCTTTTGGATTTCATTATGCTTTAATAGAAAGTAAAATTAGATTATTAAGTATTATCTTCACAAAAATAATGAAATTAGTTTCCCCCGTAACATCATGACTGTTCAAAATGCGCTGTAACATTATGGATCCTAGAAAGTGGTCGGTGAAAAGCTGCACGTCTAACTAAAGCTTAACGGTCTACCACAGGCATGCATATATGAGCCAGATGTTCTGATGTGCCTTCAGGAGTCCCACGGCCATCCACAGGTCAGGGCTTTGAATCACCTCAAATGACACCAGGGCCAAAAACTCACCTTGTGAGAGTAAGGTGGCGCAAAGCACCGGACGTCAATCTCAGCGAAGCAGCCTGAGTGCAGATGGTGCCAACAGAGCTTCGCAACAACCCAGGAACTACGACAGCAGCACATGCCATGGTGCTTCCTGGGTAAACATGAAAGTTAAACCATTTTGAGAAAGCAGGGAAATATTAGACTATCTTAGGGGCCAATGAAGAAGAGTTTGGGTTTTTGCTGGTACTTTTATGTGCTGCTCTAACAAAACAGCACACATGTTAAAGGCCTAACTCTACTCTGACATAGTTTCTGCCACTATTTAGAGCTGATTCAACTGATCTCCACTGTACGGACATATGTAATCAGCGGTGCCATCGAATATTCCTGCTATCAGTTTCCACAATCACTAACCAACCTCACGTGACTCATCTTATGCTATTATGGGAGACTAGATTTTATAACTGCCTAATAATTGTATTCCTCTCAAAGAGCATCACAGAAGTCTTTAACATTTCTTGCTAGATAAAGTACAAGGAGCAAATTTTCTGAGGTTCACAGCGATGAAAATAAACAAATCACGCCTACGTGCAGTAACATAGATGAGTATCATTAATATCACGCTGAACGAAAAGAATGAAAACCAAACTCCGAAAAGCATATTCTGTGAGTCCAGTCATATAAAGTACAAAAAACAGACTAAATTAATCTATCAAGTCAGAAATCAAGTTAGCAGTTATCCTTGGGGAGGTAATAATCACCATGCTATTTCTTAATCTGAATGCTGACTGCATGGGTATTTTCATTTTGTAAAAAGTCATCAAACCCCAGAAGATTTCTAGGGTATTAAAGATACTCTGCACGATACCATAGTGGTAGTGATAGACACCATTTGTCTAAATCCACAGAACACACAATACCAAGAGTGAGCTGTAAACTACAGCCTCTGGGGGGATTATGATGTGTCAATGCAGGTTCATCAACTCTAACAAATGTGCTGCTCTGGTGGGGGATACTGATGATGGGGAAAGCTACACATGTGTGAAGGGAGGGAGTACGTGGGAAATCTCTGTACTGACTCCTCAATTTTGCTGCAAACTTAGAAATGCTCTTAAAAAAACAAAAAGCATTGAAAATTAATCAAGCTATCTTCCTAGGATTTAAGCACTTCTGTTTGTATATTTCAATAAAACACAAAAAACAGAAATATTATCCAACATTGCAATTAAAAAACCTATAGGCTTATCAAAAAAACAGCACGGATCAGGAGTCAGATGATCTATTTTTTTGGTTCCTACCATTCTGCTATCCTCTGCAAATTTCTGAATATTTCTTTGCCTCCGGTGGTCCCTTTTAACATGTTATATCGCAATATATATTTGTCCTATGTTAGTTAGAGAATATACGAAAATGTATGTAAACACTTTTTTCTAAGCTCTTTGGAAGGTACTATATATAAATTAATTGTAATAAATTTTGGGTTAGAAAAATTCAAGCTGTGTGTGCTTACATTCCTACTCCACATTTGTTAAGTTAGTCCTTCATCTGACAAATACTTATTAAGAGTCCATTATGTGGCAGGCACTGGGGATACAGACATAAACAAAACAAAGACTTTCTTAGAGAGCTTACATTTTAGAAAATAGAGACAGAAAAGAAATAACAGTAAATAATCAAGGGATGATATAAGTCAGTAAAAACCAAGTCATATCAAAATGCACTACTTTCTAACTAGTCTTTAAAAAAGCTAAAAGACCAACTTCCTGCCACAGTACCTTGTGGCATCACTGTGGATATAAACATGCTACTCACCATTTTTCTCTCTAGTAAATGAAAGAAGCATAAGGCCTTTCATCTCACGTAAGACTACTAAATGTAGTCTCTCTCCTCTGAATGTGCTAAACCTAAAATGGTGCAGTCATTGTTGAAAGAAAGAAGGTGAAACTTACTTTAGAAGTCCATGAGATTTTAGAAGTCATTAAGTATGTGGCTGGCTGACTGACATGTAACACTTTGGTCCTGGTATTATACTGAGACCTTTGGATATACACCAGTTGGAACAAGGATGGTGTTTCCATATACTGAAATTCTCACAAAGTTCCTGCAATGGCAGAGACAACATGTAAGAACCAAGTTCTGGAAACTGTTAAAAGGCAGTCTTAGCTGCAAAAGGAAAGGCTCATTATAATCAGCAAGCATCACCTCACAGCAAGTCTGCGCTCAGCTACCTCCTATCCATCAATTCTTCCTCCTTGGGTTTCCACTTTTCTGATTTTTTTCTCTTATTGCTTCCTTTTTTCAGCTTCCTTGGCCTGTCTTTAACTCTTGATACTTAGGATATCCACCCCATGAAACACCAGACCAAAGGCTGGTTACATGTCAGTTCATGTAACATGTAACTTCAGTTACATGTCACTGAAGGCCAAGTCCCCTGATAAAATTTAACTGATACATAGTTAATATGGTAACACTGTTCTGTTCTGGCTCAGTGCTTTAGACAACTATTGCTAAAATAAATTGTCCTCAATTAAGATATGCCTTTTGGTCATTATGCTGTTTAAAGGGTCTACTCAACTGAACTTGAAAATAAGGAAATGGGGGCACCTGGATGGCTCAGTCAGTTAAGCATCCATCCAACTCTGGATTTCAGCTCAGGTCATGGTCTCATGGTTTGTGAGATTGAGCCAGGAATCAGGCTCCGTGCTGTCAGTGCAGAGCCTGCTTGGGATTCTCTCTCTCTCTCTGCCCCTCCCCCACTTGCGCTCTCAAAGTAAATAAACTTAAAAAAAAAGAAAATAAAGGAATGTTAATTTTTAAAAGTTGTTCTCTCTAAAATTCTAAAATCTTATTTTTTAATGCTAGTAACCATGACCAAGGGTGCCATCTACTGACATATAAAGGGTATTTTTTATCAATTGTGTTCAAAAAGCTTCCCAAAGCAGTAAGGTAATAAAAATAAAAACCAAAACCTACCCACTTTTTGACATACATCCAATGGTTTCATATACTCAATGTAAATATTTAATTACCTCTTGAAAATTAACATACATTAAGGATTTTCTAAAATGATACAAAGAGGGGCGCCTGGGTGGCGCAGTCGGTTAAGCGTCCGACTTCAGCCAGGTCACGATCTCGCGGTCCGTGAGTTCGAGCCCCGCGTCAGGCTCTGGGCTGATGGCTCAGAGCCTGGAGCCTGTTTCCGATTCTGTGTCTCCCTCTCTCTCTGCCCCTCCCCCGTTCATGCTCTGTCTCTCTCTGTCCCAAAAATAAATAAACGTTGAAAAAATAAATAAATAAATAAAATGATACAAAGAAATACTTCATCAATGTTTCTATTCTCATAGGCCTTACCTCAACCAAAAAATTCTTAATCAACTCTATTTCTGAAACAGAAAATTCTCATAAATGCCAAATAAAACATAACCACTTATACAGTAAAAAAAATTACTGCAGGCAACAGATTAAGCTTACGATTTAAAATGAACTATACTGGTTCAGTAAGTACACTCTGTTTAAGAATTGCCGGGATGTCAGACACTATTCTACACCGTGGAGACACAATAAAGAACCAGACACAGGGCGCCTGGGTGGCTCAGTCAGTTAAGCGTCAGACTTCAGCTCAGGTCATGATCTTGTGGTTCTTGAGTTTGGGCCCTACATCGGGCTCTCTGCTGTTAGCACAGAGCCCACTTGGGATCCTCTGTCCTCCTTTCTCTCTGCCCCTCCCCCACTCATTCACCCCTCAAAATAAATAAATAAACTTAAAAAAAAAAAAAGAACCAGACACCAAGCCCTTCTCGTCATGAAGTTTTATTAGTGTGTCCAATCAATAATAATAAACACATAATTAATGAGACAAATATAGATTACAATGAGTATGATAAAGGAAATAAGTGGGGGACCCCCACTCATTCACCCCTCAAAATAAATAAATAAACTTAAAAAAAAAAAGAACCAGACACCAAGCCCTTCTCGTCATGAAGTTTTATTAGTGTGTCCAATCAATAATAATAAACAGAAAATTAATGAGACAAATATAGATTACAATGAGTATGATAAAGGAAATAAGTGGGGGAGTATCAGGAAAGGTCCCTCTCGAGAGACATGTGAACTGAGACCCGACTGATGAAGAAGAGACAGCCGAGCAGACAGCAAGGGCAGAGCCACCAAGCAGAGGTCTGATCACAGAAACAAGCCTACTGTGTTACAGGAACCACAGCCAGTGTGACTGGAGAGCAGGGAGCTAGGTGACAGTGACAAGAGAGGAAGTCCAGCAGGTAGACACTTGCCAGGTGACATCAGACCATGGAAAGAGTATGACCTTTATTCCAAGGACAATGGGAAGCAACTGAAGGGTCTGAATAAGCCAGGAAAGGTTTACATTAAAGGATCTAATTTACATTGACTGAAAGACCTAATTTACATTTATAGTAAAGGACCATTCAAACTACTATGTAAACAATGGATCACAGAAGGCCAAGAGTCCCCAGTTTTAAGGCTCCAGTCTAAGAAGAGAGCAGGATAAAGCTATGAGATGGCAGAAGTAGAAAAACAGAGAGCCTATTTTGGAAATAGAGCCCTATGACTTGCTAACAGATTGGATGAGGTCTGGGAGTAGTTAAAAAAGAGAGGAAAAAAAAAAAAAAAGAACCACTCTAAGAGCATTCATACACTGAAATAAAGTAAATTCACAGAACTATCATAGCACCCGTTGATTCAGAATCCTAAGTGTCATTAAGGAATCAAAGCGACTCCCAGCATTTGGCATTTGGTAAGTGAACTCTAGTGGTTCACGAGTTACGAGAGTGCTTGACCTGAAATCGGTGGAAATGCGTTCAGGCCTGACTCCTTCCTACTTTTTCATCTAGGGCCAGTCACATCTTAACATTTTGAAATCAAATGCCAATAGCACTTCACTGGATTGCTGGAAGGAACAAATGTCTATGCAAGTACCTGGCAAGCAAGAGTTACTAAAAAGCAACTCAATTCCATTAACCCCTGCCCTCTCCTCCCTGCATAACAACCTAGAGAGGTTATCGGTTTGATACCGCCAATAAACTCGCCTCAGCCTGATACACAACACCCAGGTGCTATTCAGAATTATAAACTAGTTCTAAATTCGATCATATGCTGAGAATTTTGGCCAATATTATTTTCCAGACCAGCAGTGTTAACATTTTATGATTTAAACAACTTTTTTAATTTCTAAGTTTGTGATTGCAAATGATCCTATAGCAACTAGTAAGTCTGCTTTTGTCACACTCCCAAGGTCCAAAAATGTCTCATTACAGAACATTTCCATTCCCTTTCAGGAATAAAAGTTTAGTAGTCATTGTAATGTTTTATTGAGAGATGCTGGGTGGGGTTAAAAAAAAAAACAACTGCATTACACGTGTGGTTATGGTTTTACTTTCTTCAGCACAGTATGAACTCAAAACTGGGCAGAACCATACAGGGAACCGCTGCTGGCCAGACAAGGCATATGGCCAACAGCTGGCAGGATGACAACAGTATAGGAAGCCAAGGAGACTCCCAAATCTAGGTCTCAAGGAAACCAGCACTGCTCTGGCAGAAAACCTCTGAGCTCCAGGGCTGTAGGTTTCATCCAGCTCTGCTTCAATGCCACCCTATCACAGACAACATCAAAGTTCATTAAGAGCCTAGGTTCTGGAGACTGACAGATCGGAGTTCTCACCACAATTTACCGCCACTTACCAGCTTTGCCTCCTTAGGCAAGCTCTTCAGCCCCTAAACAAGTTTCCCAGTGTTGATAATGGGATTAATATACCTACACCTCACTGGGCTTCTTTAATGACCTCATGCACACAAACCATTTGATAATAGTGCCTGACAAATAGTGTTCATTATAATTAATAAGTAGTTCACTAGTTTTTCTTTTTCCATTTTAGGTAATACAAACTCAAAAAAAGTTGGAAAGTTACAAAGAAATTATACATAAAATATATATATATATTACCCAACAACTCCTGTAACTGTTAGGCTACTGACCTCAAACTTTAAAATTCCCCGGCAAATTGTTTTTGCTAGGTCCAAACTGCTTTCTAAAAGGCCTACCAATTCAGACTTCCAAAAACCAAATATGAATGCACCCATTTCTGCACATTCAAAAATGGCTCATCTTTAATTTGTAGGTACTTATGCTGAGAAGCACTGAAGAACTAACGATGGTTCCCAACCTCAAAATGATCACTGGGACTAGTGAACAGACCCTGGAAGACTGTCTCTTGTCCTCCTGTCTCCAAGATACTACGTGGGAAGTATATGTGTCTACAGAGATACAAGGAGCAGCCATGGAGCTGGGTGGGCTTTGCTGGGATTTCTCCTTTGCCCAGTCACTCCAGAATCATCCCACTTAATTTAACAAGTGTTTCCTAACTGCTGGGTAGGTCTCCAATTATGCTAATATGAGGCCTTCGAGATAACCTTCTACCAACTTTTATGTAACTTACTGATTTTCTCCCAGACTCCTTTTCAAGACTTAAAAGAGCTAAACCATGTGGAGCTACACCTCAGTGTGCACAAAATTGGTAACTTCATGCAAACCTTTGAGTATGTATATATAAATAAGCATAGGAATGTGTGTGTGTGCAAGTGTTACCCTCAACATACCATGTAAATATAAATGAAATATGGTATAAATAATTGCTAACCAAGTAAAACGGGTAACTTCCGTGCAAAAGTGGAATGTGAGATCTGAACGCAATCTTGTAAATCATCTCTAACCCAACCGCTTTTTAGTCAGAAGGCAAAATAAGGCTCAATGAATGTAAATATCCAGCTCCCAGAGCAAGTTCCCAACAGTCAGATTCTGACCCCACATCTATTTCTCAAAGTGCCGTTTTCACTGCATTGCATTCCTAACTTTGAATAAATGTGGAGTGATGGAGGGGTACCTCCCATGGAATCTCCTTGCACTAAAACAGGCACTAGCACTGCCTTCAAAACAAAGCACCTTTTATTTGCATTTCACTTTAATGTATACAGAGGTCTCAGGGTGATAACTCTGTCTGCAAATAACATTCCTTTGACAAAAAAGAAACCTGGTTCAAATAAATTAAATACTTTGTTCGGAGGCTTTGTGGACAGACAGGGCCTTCATTTCCTAGACAGGTGGTTTTGGTCAAGATATCCAACTCTGTTATCTTAGTCTGAACATCAATAATACGGAGTAACATCTAAACTCCCAGGGTTGATATAAGAATCATACTTAGTGCAATACTTGGTATATAGCAAACTCCCAATAATAAAAGGTGGTGTCATTACTATTATTACAAGTCATTGTCATTAATAATGACACATGCTTGGCAAACATAGGACTAGAACTCAGCCTGCCTCCCCGGCCGTGGTCCTCTCAACACAATTTAGGGCATTTGAAAATAATCTGGATTAAGGGAGAGAGGCGGGGATGTACCTGAATGGCCGAGCGCAGCCAGGAACTACAAAGTAGGCGTCGCCCTGGGCTCAAGGTCACTCGGTGAATCAAAATTCCAAGTGGACTTTTCGTCCGTCACCGGAGAGGCAGGAAGGGAGGTCCAGGAGGCAGAGCTGCTCCTGCCGCCGCCTGAGACCTAGCAGAGGAGCGCCCTCCTCTCCCCAAGGGCGTTGAAGGCCGGGGGGATGCCACCAATTCCGCAGACTAAGGCCCAGGCCTCTCTAAACCCGGCGGACTTGAGCTAGGACGGCAGCCGCAGTAAAGGGCCTCCGCGCCTCCGGCGCCGCGGGGACTTCGCTCGAAGACCTGCCAGAGCTCCACCACCCGCGCGAGACAACTTCCGGTGTCCCAGACGACGCGTCAGAGCGGCGCAAGCGATCCCCACATTTTATTGGTCGGTGCCTCCGACAGCCGGCGCGGTGAGCACACCACCTAGCAGCTGGCGCCCTCATCCAGGGTCTCCGCCCCCTAGCTCAGCCATCTCCATGGTGACCGCAACCGGGTCACCCATTTGGCCTCGAAAGCCGGCGTTGCGTCTTTGTGTATGCGCCGGAAGCGATAGTTCCTGAGCCGGTGCCCGCTGAAAACACCCGGCTGGGGCCCGCGCGGGAGAAATTAGACCGTCCCGGGGCAGTGTCGGCTGGCGGGGACGACAGGCATCTGCCGACCCCAGTGACAATGGCCGTGTTTCACGACGAGGTGGAGATCGAGGACTTCCAATATGATGAAGACTCGGAGACGTATTTCTACCCCTGCCCGTGTGGGGATAACTTCTGCATTACCAAGGTAACTTCAGGGCCCCTCCCGGCGACTCGTCGGAGCAGGCGCGTTTTCGCTCTTGCTACGTTCTTTCCGCGGTCCCGTCACCTTGCATCTCACAATTTTCCACGCCCTTTTTGCCCTGTCTCTGAGTCGCCGTAAAGTTGATACCCTGATTTGACCGTGGCACATCGTTCTGGCCTTTAGTCAGGCGGAGGGCTGGAAGGTGGAGGTGGGAAAGGTCGGATGGCGGGCAGCTGCTATGTTGCCATCCTCCTCCATTTAGGATCCCAGTTCTTTTGGGAGGAAGGGACGCGTTTTTTTTTAAGTCTTCCCAGGGGTTTGGAGGCGACTGAATCTTGGCTAACCTTCCCGGGTATTTTCAAGTAGCGCTTCGCGGGAGAAATAGAGTTGATATCTCTCTCGGCAGGCCTTTTTGGCCCTCACATACCTTGTCGGGAGACGAGCCACAAAGGAGCTTGACCGTAAGGGTGGAAAGAGTTTGGGAGGAGGAGATCGCAAAGGGAAGACAATACCGTACGGTGTTTGATTTTGTTATAGGAAGATTTGGAAAATGGGGAAGACGTGGCAACGTGTCCTAGCTGCTCTCTCATTATAAAAGTAATTTATGACAAGGTAAGTCGTCGAATTTTAAAAGGTGCGGGGGTGGGGGGAAGTGGTTGGAAGGCAAGGACCTAGAGCAGTCTGTGATATGTAAGTGCAGGTAACTCATTTTAGCTTTGGAGAAGGCAATAAAGAAAACTGCGTAGCTAATGAAAATTATTGATTACACATTAAATAGAAAAATAATCATAAAGATTGACAACCTGTATTCCTCCTTTATTTACTAAGTAATTAAAATTGTTGAGAGCTCCTAGACTTATTTTGGAGGGAACAATTGTATAGTGTTTCTTCCCTGGCTTATACATATAAAACTCTGCATTATCATGTCATAGCTGCAATTTTACAGTTTCATTTTGGTCTTTGTCTTACTGTTTTTCACTCAAGGATATTGACAATAGAAAACAAATGTTCTGGGGCGCCTGGGCAGCTCAGTTGGTTAAGCGTCCATCTTTGGCTCAGGTCATGATCTCACGGTTTGTGAGCTGGAGCCCCGCGTCGAGCTCTGTGCTGACAGTTCAGAGACTGGAGCCTGCTTCAGATTCTGTGTCTCCCTCTCTCTCTCTGCTCCTCCCCTGCTTGCTCTCTGTCTCTCTCTCTCTCAAAAATAAATAAACATTAAAAAATTTTTTTAAAAAAAAGAAAAGAAATGTTCTTATTGCCCACCCCTACCCCAACTTTGGTCTGTACTTGGAATGGAGTCTTAAGTAAGAAGTTTGACATTGTTTCATTTTTCCTTTTTTTTTTTTTTTTTTTGGTGGTGGTGGGAGGGAGATATAATTGACATATAATAGCTTAACATTCTTAAGAATAAACTCTAAAATGAGTATAGGGAAGGTGAGAACAAGGCACTTAGTCTCATGAGAGAAGCAGGCTATAATTTGGAAGCTTACAGATTTATTCCTATATTAAAATGTGTTCTGGAACAAAAAGAGAACAGAGTAAGGGAGAGAAGGAGTGTTTGTATGAGAGGAGGTTGCAATTTTAAATAGGGTGGTCAGGGCAGACCTTCCTGAGAGAGGCCTTATTGAGCAAAGCTTGAAAGAGGTGAGGGATTGAGCCCTGGGGGATAACAGCAGTCCAGCAAAGGGAGCTTGCAGTGGACAGGCCCTAAGGCAGGAACAGGTCTGTTTTTATTGAGGAACAGCAAGTGTGACCAGAGCAGAGTAGATGAGGGTGAGAGAGCAGCCCAAGGTGAAATTAGTGGAGTGGGGCGATCACAAAGGTGTTTATGGGCTACTTTAAGGACTTTTGCTTTTGCTGTGAATGACACAGGGGACCAATGGAGGATTCTCAGACAAAGGAGCGCTATGATACAGCTTAAGTGAAAAGACAGTGATTCTGGCTGTTGTGTTCAGAGTAGACTGGGAGGCAGCAAGGATAGGCGTTAGGATATAGCAAGGGTAACAGGAGGCTGGTAGACGAACCAAGAGGAGAAGATGGGTGGCTCGGACCAGGCTGTGGCAGAGGAGATCATGAGAGGTGGTTGGATTCTGGATACATTTTAAAGGATAACGATTCTTTTTTTACTGATTGGGTATAGGATATAAGAGGAATCAAAGATGATTTCCACATTTGTGGCCTTCGTAACTAGAAGGTTGGATTTACCGCCAACTGACGGGGAGGTGTCTGCAGGTATAGGGACCGGAGCTGGAGGTACTAAGTTTAGGAGGTCTACTTTTGATCCAAGTGGAGAGCAAGTGAAAATGCAATTTGATGTGCAAGTCTGGAGTTCAAAGAGAGAGAGAGAGATCAGCTGGTGCTGTAAATTTTGGAGTTACCAGCACACAGATAGTGTTTAGAGCCTTGAGACTGGATGAGATGACCAGGGCTGTGAATACAGATAGAGATGGACAAAAGAAAGGACTCAGCTCGGACCCCTCCCAACGTTAAAAGGTCAGGACGGGAAGCAAGGAAACAGCAGAGTTGCCTGAAGGAGGAAAACTACCGGTCTCATATCCTGGAAGCCAGATGAGAAAAGGTGGAGGAAGGGAACACCCTTGTCAGATGCCACTGAGAGCGAACTGACAGTCAACCATTGGCTTTAACAGGGAGGCCATTTGTGACGGTGGTGAGAGCAGTGTTGATGGAGTAATGGAGACAGAGCCCGATTGGTGGAAAACTTCTTGGAGAGAATGAGAAGAATAGGAAGCAGCAAGAGTAGACTTTTCTTTCAACGATTTGCTGCAAAGGGGAGCAGAGACATGGGGCAGTAACTGGTGGTGATAGAGGATCAGGAGAGGGTTTAGGGTGGTAGACATTCAGCTACATGGGTGAATGTAGACACAGGAAGTTAGATTTAACCATGGTTGTGGTTTTGTCAAGTAGGTAGGAGGGAGTGAGGGAAGAGGGATTGTGATAATTGACTGTGGACTTTGAAGTAGGTCCAGAAAACAGAGGAGCAGCGACGATACATCGTGTGACTTAAGAGTCAAAGTTGGTGGGTTGTAGAGAGGGAAGGAGAGCAGTGGCAGAAAGAGCAACCAGTCCCTCCTCCAGTTTCTGTGGTACCGGTGCTCTGAGGGAACACAGCACCACCACTTGCGAGGCTATAGGGGAAACGGTGCCCTTAGGGGATGGCCTGTTCTCGAACCCAGCATTAGGGTCATTTGGAGCTGAATAACCGTTGTACAGAGCTGTAGGGTGTTTAGTAGCATCCCTGGCCTCTGCTCATTTGATGCCAGGAGCACGTCCCCCGAATGTCTCCCAAATATTGCCAGATGCCCCCTGGAGACAAAATCAGCACGCCCTTCCTACCACCTCTTGAGAACCACTGTATTAAAGCAGGAAGACGTGGTTATGTTTTAAAGAAGGGGTTGAGAATATGGAGCAATGTGCTGGTCACAGACCATAAATTTCAAACAGCAAGTTGGGGTCGGAGAGGAGGTGCTAGGTGCTGGGCAGGAGTGAGAGAGCGATGACACGATACAGGCTGACCCTGCTGGGGATCAGACTACAGGAGATGAGGGGTAACCTGGAAGGCAGAGGTTTCTTGTAGCTGACATGAGCCAGGATAACTAATCAGAGATTGAAATGCATTTACAACATAGCTGACACTGCAGATTATCTGTGTGGGGAAATGCATAAAGAGCAATCTCTTTTAGCTGGAAGAAGTAATTACCTTGGGGCGCCTGGGTGGCTCAGTCGGTTGTGCGTTTGACTTCCACTCAGGTTATGATCTCACGGTTCCTGGGTTTGAGCCCCGCAGCGGGCTATGTGCTGACAGCTCAGAGCCTGGAGCCTGTTTCGGATTCTGTGTCTCCCTCTCTCTTTGCCCCTCCCCCACTTGTGTGTGTGCTCCCTCTCTCTCTCTCTCTCTCTCTCTCTCTCTCTCTCTCTCTCTCTCTCTCAAAACTTAATAAATAGACTTAAAAAGTGGCACCTGGGTGGCTCAGTCTGTTAAGTGTCTGACTTCAGCTCAGGTCATGATCTCACCGTCCATGGGTTCGAGCCCCGCGTTGGGCTCTGTGCTGATGGCTGAGAGCCTGGAGCCTGCTTTGGATTCTGTATCTCCCTCTTTCTGCCCATTCCCTGCTCACGCTCTGTCTCTGTCTCTCAAAAATAAATAAACGTTGAAAAAAAATTTTTTTAATAAATAAATAGACTTAAAAAAAAAAGTAATTACCTTGAAGAGGATAGGCATTTGAATGACCACATATTGAATTTGGGAAGTTATAGTGTAGTAATTAATACAGAAACTTAAAAGGTGTGACATGTGTTTATAAATGTGATTTCTGACAAGTGGATGCTCTGTGGTGAAGGGGGTGGGCATGCTTGTTTCTCAGATAAGCTGCTTTGAATTAAGTGTGAGTTCAGGACTAAAAACTGAAGCACCTTTAAGATGATAATTTTGGTGCCGACACTGACTCTGAACAAGGATGAAGTGATACAGCAATGAAAAACTAACAGCTGTGGGGTGCCTCGCTGACTCAAGTCGAAAGAGCGTGTAACTCTTGATCTTGAGGTTGTGAGTCCAAGCCCCACGTTAGGTGTGGAAATTACTAAAAAATAAATAAATAAACTTTAAAACAAATCAAAATAAAAACGAACAGCTCGATTGATTCTGCAACAAAACGAAAGTCTAATATTGATGCATTTGTGACACACTCGATGATTAATGTAATTACTTGTTCTGTCTTAGGATCAGTTTATGTGTGGAGAAACAGTCCCAGCCCCTTCCACTCACAAAGAATTAGTTAAATGCTGAAGAAGATTTTAGGAATCCAAATGCTGAACATTTGGGAATGAGCCAGGCTGGAAAAATCAAATGCAAAGTTACTGGCTTCTTCCTGAGGACAACCATTCTGTAGTTGGCTCTTCCATTAGAGCGTGGATCCTTGCCTTTGGCTGCCAAGTTCATCTCCAATTAAAGAAGCAAATGCACGACACGACATGCCTGGATTTTGTGCTTAGAACTTTGAATTGGATGTGTTGTTAATTTTCCATGTGAATTTTGTGTCTCACACCTGTTTTCTTCCTTATCCGATCACAGCATCATCTACCTCAAAGTCATTAGGATTCCTTAATAAAAGGGGGGATTATATTTTTGGTTTAGTTATTAAGATGATTAAAATTAGCCCTTTCTTTGAAATCGGACATCAACTTTGCTGTTCTAAACTCAAATTAGCTGCTTTGTCCACATGCACTTTCAGTTCCCACTTCTCAGTCTTGCATTCATTAGAATGTTCATGTTCTGTTCAGCATGCCACTTCCATTATACTTCCTACATGGAGTTCTGCTCGTGGAATTAGAAAATATACTGAGCTCACCCTTTTTCCAGAGCAAAAAGTGAGTAAGAAAGAAAAGTCAAAAAGTGAAATGGTCAAAGAATCTGGCGTTTCCTTATCAATCTTCCGCATGTTCCTCGAACATTGGGACAAGACAAAAAGAAAAGCAGCCGAAGGAATGAAATTGGTAGCAGAATGAGAGGAGGGAAACTTGCCAACTTATAAATTAAATGCTTGAATGGTTTTGCCAGGTCAGAGCAGGTAATAACTGCGTATCTGGGTCTTGTTTGTTTTTAGATCAGGCTAATGAAATTGCTTTCGAGATAGGGGTTCGTGTCAAGGCCTTGCAGCTGGCAACAGTGCTTTCAGCGTTACCTCAAAATCGACTCACTGCCCCTAAAAGGCAAAGCTTCTACAGCAACTCTTGGTTTGCCGAGGATGAACTTGAAGATGAGATGCCGACTCTAAATAAATACGTCCCTGGGGATGCATCTAACAAGTGGTTATAAGCTGTACCTGAACCAGACGTGCATTCTTAGAAGTGTAAAAAGAATTTATAAAGACAGGCTATCAGACTTCCTTTGCTACAGTGTAGTAGCCAGAAATCAGAATCGCTTACACGAAAATTCAAGATTTTCTTTTATATGCACAATTTTCCTATGTGTTTATAAAGTTTAAAAATTCACTGATGTCCGGCAGGTTGTTTTGGATGGGAACGTTTCCCGCAATTGGAAAAAAATAGCTTGCCAGAACATGACCAGTCTGTCGCTGGTTGATACGTGTGCTTCACACACTCGCCAAGGGTTTAAATTAAAACAACTAAGTGGCCTTTTTAAAAAACAAAACAAAAAACCCACAAAAAAACACCTTGCAAAAGCATGGTTATGTGCAGCTGTTACGTTAAATCACCAAACATTGTATGCCAGAAGTGCATAGTACATTATATGGTATTATATAACATATTCACGGAATGAGAAGTCTCACTGCTGTTCAGGGACACACTGATGCCCCAGAAGAATCCGCCAGTGAATTTGAGCCAATGGCAACTTAGATGAGAGCATGTTATATGCTGACTGCTGGGAATTAACTCTAAAGAGAAATGAACTGTCTCATGCTCGGATTTGATGGTTTTGTAAATCCCAATATTAACTCCTTCAGCTGATGATGAATTTCAGACAGGAACAGGCACCCCTGATGTAGGTCTACTGTGAACATAGAAGGAATAAAAGTTCCCAAGTCCAAACATCCCAGGAGAGAAAAAGTGCACTGGCAGTCAGTGATCAATGATAATCTGCAGTGATGGGAGTGATTCTGTTTCCAGAATTTGTTAACTGCAAAAGAACAAGGTTTAATCCTATGTTAAGCAGAAAGTAACACAAGGGCCTTTGGGGTATGACTAGAGTTCTTTGTGATGCTATGTGCCTTGTGGACTTTACCAGACCTTTCAGACCACTTCTGAGAACTGATTTGTAATCTAGGCTGTCTCTTACTAGCTTTGTAGTCTTTGCAGTGGATTTGTCACTTCTACAATTAGGAGACCAGATCGGGTGATTTCTAAACTGTCAGTACTAGAACTTCAGCCTTCATCGCTTGCGGGAGCTGAAATGGTCATTGAAACCTTTATAAACTCAGAACTAAATCATGAACTATTAGAGAAGGAGACCCCATGCTTCTTTAGTAACTTAATGTTACCACACTTCAGAGTTTGAAAATAGAGTCGGCTATTTAAAGGATTCTGCATATATCTTCGTGTACACCTCCAGAACCACTTTAGGGAAAGCGCCCAATGCTTTTGATTGCTGTGCATATTAATTTATTATCAGGATACTAAATAAAGTCATAATTCAAATCCATTTGTTTTCATGTAGCTTTCTTCCCCTAAACACCAACATTTTGTATTAAAAGGTTTTGATACCATTTTCTATGAGGTAGAAAGAAGCCTTCACCTGCTTCGGGAAATTTTAAGTAAGTTTCTTGTATGGATGGTAGAGTTTTTAAATGGGAAAGAAATTGTCACTGTTTTTTTAGTTTGGCCACATGGGTTTTGGTTGTGGATTTTTATTTTTCCTGGGGGAAAAAATAGCTGTGAATCAACTGGCAGTCAGGCAAAGAGTTGAAGGTTGATATTTTATTTTAAGGCTGATGATCAACTCTTGCAGTTGTTTGAGAGCCCAGCTCTGGTCAAGACAGTTTGAACCTCAGTTCGTCCACTATAATCTTGGACAAGCTACTGAATGTTTCTGTATCTCTATGTCCTGGTGTGTGAAATGCAGACCATAACACTACCTCTTTCCTGTGGTTGATCTGTGGATTCATTCATTCCGAAAGTGTGTGTGGAGCGCCTGCCACATGTTAGGCACTCGGTAGGGTCTCTGCCATCATGGAGCCTGCAGGCGAGTGGAAGAGGGGAAGTAAGATTACAGACTGTGGTTACGGCCCAGGAGGAAACAAACTATGTGATGTGACAGCTTCAGTAGTTGTATTGATAAAGGGCAGACACAAGGCATCGCAGGTGGGGCACTTCTTCTGAGACTTGAAGGGTAAGGGTGAAACAGTCCTTGTGAAAATAATTAAACGAACTAATGACTAAAACATTTAGTACAATACCTATCATATGTGCAAAATAAAGGTTAACCATTCTGATTCCAAAAGGAATTCAACATTGTTTTGAGCATTGATAGCATTCTTAGAATAAATATGAAAAGTGCAAATTATTGGACACCCTTCCCCCGCACTTACTGAATCTGGGGGCGAGTGTTAACAAGCTCTCCGAGTGATTCTGATGCAGCTAACATTTGAGAACCACTGATCCAGAACCAGTGTTCAAACTTGGCAGCACATTGGAATTATCTGAGGAGCTATACACGGATGCCTTAGAGAAGCTGATTTAATTGGCCTGGGTGCAGCTTGGACACCAGGATTCTTAAAGCATCTCCCTGGTGATTCTAATGTGCAACCAAAGCTGAGAACCACTGGACTAGAAAAACAGGAAATTCATAATCGCAAAGTACAGAGGGTCCAATTTTTCTAAGTGGTCACACCTGCTTTGTGGAGAAAGGCGTGTGGACTCAGTTGACCCCACACCTTGTATTCAGGCATGAAATCAGCCTCAGCAAGTGACCCAAGAGCCCAGGCTGGGCTAATGAACAGAGTTGGAGAGCGCCAAACTGGGCAGTCTCTGGCCTGCGTCCCTTGTTCAAACAGACAATCCCATCGTTTCTAGCACACACTCTGGCTGCTAATTACATACCTTACAAAAGTGACAGCTTCTGCAGGTGTGAGCAATTAGGATTTCTCTAACTCCATTGGAGGATGCCTGCCACTCCCTGCTTCCTACAAAGCAAATTGCTCATGATTACATATTTGACTGGGAAACCATTTTACAAATTATTCCTTGTTAAGGGCTTGAAACAAAGGACAAATGAATAGGGAATCACAGTTAAAAATACTATCCCCTTGCTCACAAAATGCTTACATGGGGGAGGTGTATCTAAGGAAGTCAAATGAGGGGCATTTGACAGGGGAAGGGGTTCAGTAAGAGGTGGCTCCCAAATAGAGGTAAATGTCTAGTAAGGGATGAGGCATCCCAATAAGTGGCACAGAGCCACAGGTGCTATTCAGTGGGTCAACACTTGAGACCCAGGCAAGTAGTTCCCATCTGAGACCTGATCATGGTAGCAGGGTGCAGTCACTAAGCAAAGATTTGGGGGCAGATTTCATTCTTAGAGGGGAACTGAGTTCTTGGATAGGGTCAAATGTTGAACCTTTGGACAAAGATGAATGCCAAGATTGAGAGTGGAGAAGGGGGGGAAACAAACTGTTAATGGGCACTATCTGTGAAGGCAGCACAGGCCATCCAGGGTCACCCCAGAGGGCACTGGGTCCCAGTCTGCAGTCCCAAGTGACAGAAATTGGAATATTACTTCCAATCTTTCTCTGGTGGCCAGTGCTAACTTAGGACCACACAGGGGAGGGCATTCTGGAAATGTAGTTGTGTAGTCCCAGTTTAACCAAATTAGCACCACATACAATGTTGGGAAGCCAAGGTGAGAGTGGGGTACTTCATTTGTTCTTAAGCAGGTAGAATGATAATAGCACGATGTCATTTGGATTACATGTGATGTTGATACCATTATCCCAATGTTAACTGGAACCAAGTTTTTGTTAATGTGTCGAGTATTGTACTACAAACCACCCAAAACTTAAAGCAGTAGTCGTTTGTTCTCTCTTGTGTCTAGGGATCAGCAGGAGTTGGCTGGTGACTGTAAACAGCAGGCTGCAGCTGGTTCTGGTCCCATGCCACCCTTCTTCCTCAGACCCGGGGACTTGCCAGGACAGCAGTGCAAGAGCCATGTCTGCCAGTTTTCCATTGGCCAAAACAAGTCACGTGGCCAAGCCCAAAGTCAAGGTGCAGGGAAATACAATTCTCCCATGGAGGTGGTGGGTAGGGAAGGGGTGGCTATTTTTGGAAAGTAATCTAAGTGTCAGGCTTGGCATTTCAATCCAATACTTTTGACTCCAAATCTCATGTTCTCTCTTCTCTGGCTGTGTTGGAATAATTGAAAATTTTTCCAAGTGATAAAATGGAAGCAGTTTGAAACATTAAAATAAGTCAGCCACTCTCATGTTGCTGGCCAGACATCAGACAGCAAGCCCATGGGACTAATTTTTTGCTAATTTTTTGTGTTTTGAGATGAGCGAGTCTTTGGCTGTGTTTTCCATATTCAAATTCAGAGCAATGTAACTCTAGTAATAACAGATTATTTCCAAAGTCTGCCATAAATATCCACTTGAAGATATTGAATTATTAGCCCTAATTATAGAGAGAAATGGAACATAGGCTCATATGATATCATTAAAAGTGAGATGTAATACTCATGGGAACCTTCACTACCCACCTTACTGACATGTCTGTTTCCTGCTTGCTGGCACTTTGGGATGTTCATTTTGAATGTTTTTATGAAAACTAATTCCCTGATACATTTCAGCAGTACCCAATGGTTTGTTATCCAAACTGTTTCAAATCAGGTGAGCAGCTCTTGCTTCAAGTCTCAGGTGACTGTGGTACCATATCTGAAACCTTGAAATTTAGACCTTTGACACAGTCCACCAGATACAGCTTATGTTTCCAGCCAAATGTGGCCTACTCATGACTTGTCCATCTGGCATGGCTAAGCACTCAACACACCATGCTGAGGGGGAAAAAATCAGTGAAGTTAGAATTGAAGCAGGACTTTCTGCTTATAAAAGTGTTAGGATTGTTAGTAGTTAGCCCCCAAATGGGTAAGTACTCTTATTCAATCAGTAAATATGCTCCAAGGTATTTTTGTTTATGAGAATTGGGCCTCATCTCTTCAAAGGGCGATTAAAGAAATAGAATTATATTATGGAGACTCTTTAAGAACAGGATGGAAACGTTTTGCTCCTCTAAGTGACCCAAAGGCATGCATTGATAGTTAGGGATTAGAAACTTGGTTCTTTGCCAAACTTAACCCTTATTCACCATCACTTTTTTTTTAACTTTATTTTTTATTTTTTAAAATTTACATCCAAATTAGTTAGCATATAGTGAAGCAATGATTTCAAGAGTAGATTCCTTAATGCGCCTTACCCATTTAGCCCATCCCCCCTCCCACCACCCCTCCCATAACCCTCAGGTTTGTTCTCCATATTTATGAGTCTCTTCTATTTTGTCCCCTCCCTGTTTTTATATTATTTTTGTTTCCCTTCCCTTATGTTCATCTGTTTTGTCTCTTAAAGTCCTCATATGAGTGAAGTCATATGATTTTTGTCTTTCTCTGACTAATTTCACTTAGCATAAAGCCTCCAGTTACATCCATGTAGTTGCAAATGGCAAGATTTCATTCTTTTTGATTGCCAGTACTCCATTGTGTATATATACCACATCTTCTTTATTCATTCATCCATCAATGGACATTTGGGCTCTTTCCATACTTTGGCTATTGTCGATAGTGCTGCTATAAACATGGGAGTGCATGTGTCCCTTCGAAACAGCACACCTGTATCCCGTGGGTAAATGCCTAGTAGTGCAATTGCTGGGTTGTAGGGTAGTTCTATTTTTAGTTTTTTGAGGAACCTCCATACTGTTTTCCAGAGTGGCTGCACCAGCTTGTATTCCCTCCAACAATGCAAAAGAGATCTCTTTCTCCGCATGTTTGCCAACATCTGTTGTTGCATGAGTTGTTAATGTTAGCCATTCTGACAGGTGTGAGGTGGCATCTCATTGTGATTTTGATTTGTATTTCCCTGATAATGAGTGATGTGGAGCATTTTTTCATGTGTCGGTTGGCCATCTGGATGTCTTCTTTGAAGAAGTGTCTATTCATGTCTTTTGCCCATTTCTTCACTGGATTATTTGGTTTTTGGGTGTTGAGTTTGATAAGTTCTTTGTAGATTTTGGATACTAACCCTTTATCTGATATGTCATTTGCAAATATCTTCTCCCATTCTGTCAGTTGCCTTTTAGTTTTGCTAATTGTTTCCTTCGCTGTGCAGAAGCTTTTTATTTTGATGAGGTCCCAGTAGTTCATTTTTGCTTTTGTTTCCCTTGCCTCTGGAGACGTGTTGAGTAAGAAGTTGCTGCGGCCAAGATCAAAGACGTTTTTGCCTGCTTTCTCCTCGAGGATTGTGATGGCTTCCTGTCTTACATTGAGTCTTCCATCCATTTTGAGTTTATTTTTGTGTATGGTGTAAGAAAGGGGTCCAGGTTCATTCTTCTGCATGTCGCTGTCCAGTTTTCCCAGCACCACTTGCTGAAGAGACTGTCTTTATTCCATTGGATATTCTTTCCTGCTTTGTCAAAGATTAGTTGGCCATACGTTTGTGGGTTCATTTCTGGGTTCTCTATTCTATTCCATTGATCTGAATGTCTGTTCTTGTGCCACACCATCATTTTTAATGGAATCACTGCATGTACGTAACCAGGCAAGAGGAATGCCTGACCATGGCCAGATGGCTCCTGTTTTCTTGCTTACACACGCGTTCTGCCCCATCTGTGAGCTCAGTGGGTCAGGGCCCTAGGCAAAGAGGCCAAGGACGTTACTGGTCACCTCTCCAGGCCTTGTCTTAACTGTGAAACAGGGTGGGTGTGAAGAAAGAATTCTGAAGGTCTCTGTCAGCTGTGTTCTGATATGACTTTTAAGCAGGTGAACGATTATTTCTGTTCTCTGATGAAGTTGTCCTGTCCTGATTTCTATTCTCTGATGAAGTTGTCCTGATTTGCCTGAAGGAGCAACCTGGGGATGAGTGCCATGCTCTGGGCTGGGAGAGGGGACAGAGGAAGAGAAGGAGGGGGGAGCTGACAGGGGCCAGGCCCTGTTGGGGGAGCCAGAGCCCCACTGGACAGGAATGTTGACAGCCCAAGCCATGTCAGCAGCTGAAACCTCTCTGGGCTCACATGTTCTTCTTCCCAAGGGGCAGCCTACTTAATGTGAATAACATCTGTGGAAGCTTCACTCCAAGGCCTGAGGCAAACACAGCCCACTGGTTACCAAGCAAGGGGACATCTTACCCACCTAGCAGGGCTTTTGCATTCTGGAGCTGCGCTGTCCAACATGGTAGCCACTATGTGTGGTTTTTTTAATTTACATTTCAATTAAGATGAAATAAAATTAAGAAGTCAGTTCTTAATTTCAAGTACCCATGTACACATGTGGCTGTGGCTTGTGGCTACCATATTGGATGGTTCAAGTAAAGAACATTTCCATCATCACAGAGAGTTCTATTGAGTGGCTCTGTTCTAGATTGCAGCACAGTGCTCAACTGAAGAAATATAAAATGCCTCTCCCTACTTCCTCTTCTTATATGACCTTTCTTTCTTTGCTTGCATTAGAATGGCCCAGCAATTTATTCTGGGAGGCTGAAAAAGATGAGCTCTTTGATATCAAAAACCTGAGTTCACGTCTCAGCTCCCTTAAGTCAAGTTTACGATAGTCACTTTGTTTCTATGTCAGTAAAATGATGAGTTTTGAAGATCAGATGGGATAATAAACATGAAATTATTGATAAGCCCAATGAACTGTACAGATTCGCACCAAATGATGCACCAAGAGAAAAAGGAGGGGAGATTGTCATTAGAGTTCTATCAAAAAAGGGGTGAGTTTTGGAATAATATTGGTGGCTTTTCCAAGGGGACTGTAAAGGTAAAATAAGGATACTGTCTTTGAGGGAGAAAGCACCTATCTCCCATTTCTCCATCCTTAGGGAGACTTCATGCAAACCAAATGGGCCTAAGAAGAGGCACAAACTTTTGATTTTATAATGCAAGGTTGAGGGGCACGTGGGTGGTTCAGTTGGTTAAGTGTCTGACTTTTGATCTTGGCTCAGGTCATGATCTCACAGTTTGTGAGTTCAAGCCCCTCATCCGGTTCTGCAGTGATGGCAAGGAGCCTGCTTGGGATTTTGTCTCTTCTTCTCTCTGCCCCTCCCCTGCTTGTGCATGTGTGTGTGTGCACGTGCGCACGCATGCGTGTGCTCTCACTCTCAAAGTAAACTTTAAAAAAATAAGATAATGCAAGGTTGAGGTCCTTCTGACCCCTGGAACTATAAACACACCATGAAAAATGAACTCAGGAGTCTCTGTATGATAGGGAAAGATAGGATAAAATAGGCAGAGAGGGAAAGGTTAGGACCTGAGGTTCCTGGGTGGGGAAAAACACATGTTTTGGAACAATGCTTGGAGCATCTGACTATAGCAAACCCCCTCGGATAGAAGGTTCCTCTTAAGAATGTAACAAATACCACCTACTTCCCCTTAGGAATTTGACAAAAGACCTAACTGAAAAAACATGGTAGACCATAAAACATATGACCCACAAGGAACATTATGGCCATAGACCACCCCCTCATACTTGGAATCCAGCCAATCAGGAGTGGACAACCCAGCATCTAGAGTTATCAAGCCAATAAGGGTAGAACCTGAGAAGGAACGAGGGGGCAGGGAAGGGGACAACCAGAACCTGATAAAACAAGGACCCCTTGCCTATAGAAGGCATTCACCTTCGAATGCCCCCTCTCTGTAAAGAGAGCTTTCCTGCTGTTCTTCCTTTCCGAGCTTATACTCTCATAAACTTCTGTCTGCTGTTCGTTCCGTGTCCACCTCTTCATTCTTTGAAGCGGCGAGCAACGAACTCCGGGTTTTGAGGTAAAAATTCCTACAACATCTGGAGGTACTCAGGAGATCCTTACAAGGCCTACTCCTTAGCCTCTCAAGGAGATGAGAGATGAGAAGTTGTCCTTATTCCTTCTTCCACTTTACTACAGAAATTCATATGCAATCGTGTCGACTCCAGTCACTTCTGAGTTACCTCACATGTGAGTCTGTTGGTTCTTATGTAACAATAAATTGTGTTTGCTCTCTTCTGTACACACATGAAGAGGTCTTTTTGTTGGCAGGATTGTTTTATGGCCCCAACAGAACCAGCGAACACTTGGGTTTCTGATGTGGAAAGGAGGTGCCAAAGGGAAGGCCTCCTTCTGAAGGAGATGGGCTCAGAGGAGGGCAGGGCTGGGCTTCAGGCTGACTCGCAGTCCAGGGATGCTGCATTTGAGACCCAGGCCAGAGGAGAGCAGCAGCTCTGGTGTCCTGAGGCCCAGAAGTGGTGTAGGCCAGGAAGGGAGAGGAGTAGTATAGGCCAGTCCTGAGACTGCCTGGTAGTAGGGCGGCTTTCCACCTCCAGCATGGCAGACTCCCTGATAACTCCAGAAAAGTCCTTGAAGTGAAATTTCTGTTTTAAGTGCTACAGGGCTTCTTTGCCTTACATGAGATTTCAAATCACTGAGCTTTCAACAACAAAAGTCCTCATAGTTTCCTGGACGCTGAGGAGTCCCAGGTCATACTGTAACTTAGTGGTGGAAGCAGGTGGAAGATTTGGGAGCCTATGTGCCCTTGGCTGAATGGTGGTGAGTGATCACACACTAGTACAGTGCTACACAGGGGCAGGCCGAGGGCAGCCCAATGGCTGTAAGAACTAAGGGACTGAGGGACAAACGAGGGAGGGAACCACCTCGTCCTACCAAACCTGGCGTTGCAGGATTTTCTGTACATCAATACCCAGTCTTCGTTATCTCGCCGCTTCGACGAATGAAGAGGTGGACACGGAACGAGCAGCAGGCAGAAGTTTATTAGAGTATAAGGTCAGAAAGGAAGAATAGCAGGAAAGCTCTCTTTACAGAGAGGGGGCATTTGAAGGTGAATACCCGCAACCATAGGCAGGGGTCCTTGTTTTATAAGAATCTGGTCACCCCTTCCCTGCTCCCCGTTCCTCGTCAGGTTCTACCCTTACTGGCTGCACAACTCTAGGCGCAGGCGCTGGGTTATCCATTCCTGACTGGCTCGACTCCATTGTGTGAGGAGTCAGACTGGTCAATACTGTCCCTCGGTTAAGATAAGTTTTATGGTTTAGTTTTTTCAGTCAGGTATTTTGATTGTCAAATTCCTGAGGGAAACCTGAGGGGGAGTAGGTGATGTCTTACATTCTTAAGAGGGTCCTTACGCCTGAGGGGGTTTGGCGTAGTCAGATGCTCCCAGCATTGTTTCAAAATATGTGTTTTTCTCCACACAGGGACCTCAGGTCCTAACCTTTCCCTCTCTGCCTATTTTATCCTATCTCTCCCTATTATAATCCCCACTCTGAACACATGACTCCTAACTGCTATTATGAACCAGGACGATGACCGATCTAAACTGCTTCCTGCTGAAGGGGGACGATGACAGGGGAACCGCAGTCAGGGCAGGTTCAGAAGTCGATCCAGAGATCCGATCTAATGGGAGGGTGTTTGTTACATCTTGGTTTGCAAAATTGCCTTGGATGTCTTATTTTTCTGGCGTATACAACAGCGTCTACGAATGACACACAAAAAGAATATCAGACCAACAAGCAATATTCCAAATGCAGCGCCCCCTAGGGAGGAAGCCACAACATAGGAAGGAAAGCTGCATTGTAGCCATCCTAAAAATCCCTGGCATGTCTGGTCATAATTTTTTACCAATTTAACTATAGCTTTTCCTCCCTCTTCCATACTTATTTGGATCTGGTGATATTGTTGATTAGGATAATTAAGTACCTGAGCTAGCTCATGGTCCTCAATCCTCAATTCTTCCTTTGGCCATCCAGTTTCCATAGGAACAATTCCATGAGGCATATTTAATTCTACCTCAAGGAAAGATTGATCTTCCATATCCAGATTACTGTAAGTCTTATTAATCTTTTGTAAATGTATTCGACCAACGGTTCCAGTGTTGCACCATACTCCGGTATGATTTAGTACATGGTACATATGCTCACAGGTAAAACTCTCTGTGTCAGCTATTTCTCCTTGTTTACTTTCCCAGCAAAATTTCCCTCTACCCATGTACCAAATGCTATTGGTTATTGGGGTAGAGACGAGTGGCCAGACCTGAGCGAAATCAGGGTTCCAGCTTTGTTGAGGGCACAGCCAGATTTTATTTCTCTCTTCGCAGTTAGAAAGAGATATGGGAGCCCAAGCTGATTCATTTGACATTATGGCCCATCGACTCCCCATTGGCAAAATCCTTGTCTGATTTAATATAATCCCTATGCCTGCAAGCTGAACTATTGGATATGAATTAGCATGGTCCATCCGAGGCACATGTGCCCTTAAGATGCAACGCCTCGAGTTACAGCCCCCAGTAATAATCTTCCATAACTTGGGGCTTCCATATATAGGCCATAATTTTTGAGTTTCCAATTCAGCATTCATTAGAGTAGGCCATTGTCCCATGGCCACCTCAGATTCCATCTGCATTAACATGGTGAGCAATCCTTCCTGGGTGAGAATACATGCCCTTTCCCAGGGTTGAGTTTGGAAATGCCTTTGTATGGTTTCTCTGGTTTTACTTATCCACCTTACTAAGACCTCATTTTCTTTTGAAAGAGTTTCCCATCCTTTGCCTTCTTCTTGAAACAAAGTGCCTTTGATATGGCCTATTTTGGATAAGGAATCCTTTTCCAAATTGTGTCGTTCCTCAGCAGCAGCAAATTCTGCCTGCCCCAATATGCCTAATCCTGTTCCTATCCCTCCTATAAGATCTCTTTTCATTATCTTGTTATTTTGGGGCCAGTAATGTTGTATCCACCATAGGTGTTGTTTCCATTGTAAATCTACGGAGTGGGAGCAATTAGGATAGTAAGTATCAACCCAAAACCTCTGGGTGTCCCAAGTTAGAGTCAACAAAATCGAGGAGACTCCCAGGTAGGCGGTGGTTTGGCTTTGCCACAAAGGTTCCCAAAGCCTTCCGGGTCTAACCGTGATGTTTCCCGTAGGCACTTGGGTCCACCATTGGACCTTTAAGAATAATGCGTGATTAGCCTTCCAGCCGCATTGGCAGGGCAGGAGACTATCTGGACAAGCAATGCTATGGCACATCACACATCCAGCCACAATATCTTGGTCTTCATAACCTGGGACCTTTTTAATTTTTCGATCATCTATATCTATGGCAATACAATGTATCTTTTTAGTTGAGTTATATAATTCCCTTCCAGTTTCATTGCTGGGCAAAATTTCAGCCCAATATTTATGACTTTGTTCTAATTTTACAAATAAGTAACCTGTAAAAGGTTTGCCCTTAGGTAAGTTAAGGATATGGCTATTATCCCAATGCCAAATTGTAAAATTGCCATATTCCAGGTCATATTTTAAAACACGGTCTCCCTCTATAAAAGTTAGGTTAGCTGCCTCAACCAAGGGGATCCTATCATTCACCCCTAATAGTGGTGGGGTTGGTGGAATACATACAGGAAGTGTTTCTGAACCCCATAGGCATATTATTATTATATTCCAATATATTGTGTTACTTATCTTCATTCTGTGCTGTCCTTTTCTTGAATATCAATTTAAGGCCTTCTCCTGTTTCACAACTTAACTCAGGCTCCGTGTTGTCCTGTTCTGATGGAAACCACGGCTTAACTCAGGAGCGATGAATCAAGGAGTCAAATTCCAGTACTTTGACAGCAGTAGGATTTGCCAAGATGACCATGTGTGGACCCTTCCACACTGGTCCTAAAGATGGGGACAAAGAAGGAAGGGTTTTCATGAGTACCTGATCTCCTGGGTTATACAGGGGACACTGGTCATCCCAGAGTTAAGAGACAGATAATTCCTGAAGAGTCTGGTGGAATTTAGCCAAAGGAATTACATAGTTTACCAAATCAAATACCTCTTTACCTGCCATCAAGTCATTAACAAGAAAGGGTCTTCCATAAAGAACTTCAGAAGGGCTTAGGCCCTTTTTCATGGGGATGGTTCTAATCTGAAACAAAGCAATCGGAGGTAGGGGTATCCAGTTCTGACTTGTTTTTTAGGCCATCTTTCTAAGATGTCTCTTAATGCTTTCTTTGGTCTTTTCCACTTTCCCTGAGGTTTGTGGCCTCCAGGCACAGTGCAGATGATAATCAATGCCCAGAGCCCTAGATACCCCTTCAGTTACTGAAGACTTAAAGGAGGGACCATTAGAGCTTTGAAGGGATCTAGGGAGTCCGAAACAGAGGAACAATCTCGTTTAATAGTGCTTAACCACCTCTGAGGCTTTTTTAGTCCTGTGAGGAAAGGCTTTAACCCAAAGTGTGAAGGTGTCTACCCATACCAAAAGATATTTATATCCTTGTGTTTTTGACATATGTGTGAAATCTGTTTGCCAATCCTCCCTGGGATAATTTCCAGTTCTTTGTAACCCTATTGGAGCCTGCGGGTGAGAGAGTGGGTTATTTCTTTGGCAGATATCGCAGGTTTTTAGAATATACTCAATAGTCTTATCTAAATTCCTTCCTGTAGAAAGTTTTTGAGCCATTTGCAGGGTTTTACCCTACATTTATGTAGGGTAAAACCCTGCAAATGTAGATGGAAGGTGTAATGTAGAGTTTTTAAGCCTTCCACTGGCTAGCGGCCGGTAAATGAAGTCTGCCGTCATCCATCTACAACTACCCTGTAGGCTGGGGTGTGGAACCCCGTTCTGATGCCCATTGTTTTTTCTTCTGTCGAGTAGTGAGGCTTTTCTTGAGTTATACAGCCATCCCAGATAAGGGAGGCAATGGTAGGAGTAACTTAAGATCTGGCTGCCGATTTTGTTGTGGCTACAGCCAGCTTGTCTCCCTCTGCTATCTCATCCATTCCTCTTTGGTGTCCTTTGCAGTGTTCTAGCTCTAAGGGCTGGTGAACAGCCTGTAAAAGTCGGGTAATTTCCTGGTAATACTTGATAGGAGACCCTGAAGCTGTTAAAAAAAAATGTCTTTTGTATCATGAGCATGTAAGACTAGGAAAGCGTACTTAGAGTCAGTATAAATGTTAACTGTCTTTGCTTAGTTCTAGGGCTCTAGTAAGGGCAACTGATGCGGCCAGCTGAGCACTAGTTCCTGATGGTAGGGTGCCACTTTCCAGAGTTTTATGAAGAGTCACCACTGCATACCCAGCTTTTTGGGAGCCCTGCTCAACAAAAGAACTCCCATCTGTGTAGAGGGTCCATTCTGGGTTTTCCATAGGAGTTTCCCTTAATTCCTCTCAGGCAGCACAAGTTTGGGCTAACATTTGTTGTGTTAGCTCCTTACCTTCCTCTGGCAGGAAGGCTGCTGGGTTCAGAGAGGAGCAGGTCTTTACATACACAGCAGGCCCCTTTGGCAGGAGTGCCTAAGGCTGCAGAAGGTGGATGTGAACTAATGGCTGCCGTCCACCGTGCCCCTGGATATTATGTGGGGCCTAGACTGTAAGGTCTTGCCCAAGGGTTAGTTTTGTAGCTTCAGGAATTAAAAGGGCAACATGTGTGTCGGCCCTAAGACATGCAGTCCATCACAAGCTACCAGATCAAGTTCTTTGCTAAAATACCCACTGGTTGCTGTATTGGGCCTCATTTCTGAGTCAGAATGCCCAACGCTACCCCCTTTCTCTCTGTAACATATAAGTTAAAAGAACTTCCAATGGGAAAGCTCGAGGCTGGGGCGCCCAACAACGTGAGCTTAAGGTTTCTAAAAGCTTGTTCTGACTCAGTGTCCCATACCAGTAAGTATTTGTGGCCTGTGTGTCCATGATCAGAGGGAGCGAGCTACCTCTCCATATCCTGATATCCGTAAGTGACAATGGCCGGTATTGCCTAAAAACTCTCAGTTGTCTAAGAAGTTTCTTCTGGAAGGGGGTACGAGACAATGGGCTGAATTCTGTCTTTTCCTAGTCTTCTTGTGCCTTCCAAAAGGATTAATCCTAATATTTAACAGAAGTCTCAGACAATTGGGCCTGTTGGAAGACCTTATATCTTCTTTCTGCTAGAAAATTGAAGAGGGCCTTGGTACCAGCCTGTATAGTTGGTTCAGAAGGGGCACACAGCAAGAGGTCATCCACATATTGCAGTAAAGCGCAATTATCGGCTGAAAATTCCAAAAGATCACGTGTGTTAAGATAGATGTGGACTATCTCGAAAGCCCTGGGGCAACACTGTCCAAGTTAATTGTGAAGCCCGAAGCCAGAAGGACGGGATCCTCAAAGGCAAACAAGAATTGAGAATCTGGATGTACTGGAAAACAGAAGAAAGCGTCTTTTAAATCTAAGACTAAACCATTTCGTATCTGGTGGAATCTAGGCCATCAAGGTATAGGGGTTTGGAACCACAGGGTGCATGGGGACAACCACTTCATTAATGATGTGTAGATCCCGCACTAGCCTCCATCCCCCATTAGGGTTCTGTACTCCCAATATCGGAGTATTACAGGGGCTGTTACATTCCTTTAAAAGCCCCTGTTCCTCAGAGTTTCTTTAATTTTTACTAGCTCTGTTTTAACCTCTGGTTTTAGAGAATACTGCTTCCGTCATGGAAGAGAAGTGGGATCCTTAAGATGTATTTGCACAGGTATTGAGGTTAAGGCTCTGCCCAGTTCTCCCTGTATCGCCCATACTGGTGAATCATTATCAGTTTCCATCAGAGGGAGGCAGTTGTTTATTTGGCCTAGAGCCAGGAGCACTGTAGTCCCTAATTCAGTCATAATGTCCCTTCCTAGCAAGGGAGTGGGGCTCTCTGGCATTATCAAAAAAAGAATGTGAGAATGAGAGCCTCACTGGGGTTTCTTCCTGTGTCTGTAAAATAGTGGCCAGTTTAGCGTAATTTGAGGGCTTAACCTTAGTTCTTTTTTTTTAAGTTCATTTATTTATTTGGAGAGAGAGCAAGCAGGGAGGAGCAGAAAGAGAGAGAAAATCCCAAGCAGGCTCTGCACTGCCAGCACAGAGCCCAGTGTGGGGCTGAAACTCAGAAATCATGAGATCATGACCTGAGCCAAAGTCAGATGCTCAACCGACTGAGCCACCCAGGCGCCCCTCCTTTTATCTGTCTTAAGTCTTAGAATGAAAAAGGTGCTTGTGATCTTATCATAGTGCTCCCTCCGTGCGGCCCTCCTCCTGGCCCTCCAGCTTCTCTTAAGGAAAACATGCCTGTTTCATTATGGGGAAGGCCTGGCTAAGGTGGGCAGCGGGGAGCAGAAGTGCACGTTTTTAAGTCTGGATCTATGGATGGAGGACCCGAGGAGGAGATGGAGGTGGGAGACTTTGCTTCCTCTTTCTCTAGGTCCTGCTTTGGGCACAGCCAAAGGGCCCTTGATTGTCTCCCCTCCTGATTGCTGGAGCTTGGAAAGGGCTGCCAATAAGCCACGGTCGACCTTGCGTTGCATACACATGTCCTGATTGTCTCTTAAAGCCCAAAAACATTGAACAGGGGGACTTCTCCCCATTTCCCCTCACATTTACAAAACAAGTCCTATTGTAGGATAGTATTATAATTGATACTTCCCTCTGGCGGCCAGGTTTCCTCCTCCAATTTGTATCGAGGCCAAGCCTCGGTGCGAAAGAAAATGAGTTGCTTTTTCTTCAGGGTTTGTGGATCAAAATCATCCCAATTTTTCAGAATGTATCCCAAAGGAGTATTGGCCTTGGTTGGGAAATTGCCCATCTATAGGAAAAAGGAGGAAAAGGCGTCCCTTATCTCAATTTCCTATAGCTGGCCAGGAGATACCTTACCTCTTGATCCCGATGGTTGGCCAGGAGAAGCCTCATCTCCTGGCCCCGAGTTTTGACTGGCTATGCGACTGGCAGCCAAAAGCCCTGCCGGTCTCATGAGGTGTTGGGAGTAGTTCTCTTACTCTGGCTTGACCCTACCTCTGAGAGCTGATCTTGTCTTCCCCGATTTCTCCTACCCCTCCATTTCCCCTCCGCGGGATTTTGGGGGGATGGACTGTGACCAAGCGAGGCTGCCCTGGTTGTAGAAAGATGCACTAATTTTATTTTGGCCCAACAGTAATTTATATATCGATCGTTGGCCATTGAGGGGGGTGCTAAAAGGGCCAAAGTCCAGGTCTATTCCCCTGCCTTGTTCAGCAATGCCCACATAAATATCTTCCAGCCATGTGGACGTCCATTTTAGAGTATCGAGTTTGTTCCAAATCAGCATACACTGGGCTAAGTGTAGCAAAATGGCTCCCATGTAAAAGCCCTTCCTATATTATCCATCCTTTACATGGTACAGGCATCTATTCCTAAAGAGAAACAACACAAGTGTGGAACATTTGGAGGCTACTAGCAAGGTCATCGCCATTGTTTCCTCAGCCTTTGGATCAAAGGAGGGGCAATTTTAACCAGGCCTCGAGCAAAACAACTCAAAAGGTCATGCTGTCCTGATCTTTTGGGTAAAAATCACAGTTCTTTCCCATCTTTCTTTCCAAACACCATTAAGTACAAGGAGTACTGTATGTTCTCCCCTGTATATATCTCTCAGACATATAGTAAATCTAGCATCCTGCAGTTGAAGTTAAAACACAAATTAGAGACAGAAAGAGGAGAATTCACCAGACACCCAAACAGGCAGTCAGCGATCAGGTTCTGCGACAGTCTTCAGGCATCCACCAAAGAGTAGCCTTTGTCAGGACCCTTCACAATTGCTGTTCGGCCTCCCCTGAATCCAGCGCATCTGGGGGTTCTTCTCGAAAGGCAGTTGGGGCTCCATCACACCGACAGTGCCCACTATGTTGGGGATCAGATGGGAGGAGACCCAGCTCTGCTATTTATTCTTAACTGACTAACGGGTGCCCATTATTTGGGTTTGAGAGTTTTATTTAGGATAGAAAGGAAAGGCTGGGTGCCGGCTGCTCTTTACTTACAGTTAGAGGACATTGATATCCCGGGATGAGCCCCTAAAGAAAAGTTGCAGGATTTTTTTTTTACCTCAATACCCGGCGAGTTCGTTGCCTCGCCGCTTCGAAGAACGAAGAGGTGGACACAGAACCAGCAGCAGGCAGAAGTTTATCAGAGTATAAGCTCAGAAAGGAAGAATGGTAGGAAAGCTCTCTTTACAGAGAGGGGGCATTCGAAGGTGAATACCCGTGACTGTCGGCAAGGAACTTTGTTTTACTGGCTTTTGGTCAGCCCTCCTCCCTTCCCCCTCATTCCTTCTCAGGTTCTGCCCTTACTGGCCGGCCAACTCTAGGCGCTGCGTTGTCCACTCCTCATTGGCCCAACTCCATCGTGTGAGGAGTCAGACTGGTCGTACTGTCCCTCTGTTAACATAAGATTTATGGTTTAGTTATTTTAGTCAGGTATTTTGATTGTCAAATTCCTGAGGGGAAGCCAAGGGGGAGCAGGTGCTGTCTTACATTCTTAAGAGGGACCTTACACCTGAGGGACCTTACACCAGAGGGGGTCAGAGGCTCTGGCATTGTTCCAAAATACGTGTTTTTCCCCACGCAGGGACCTCTCTGCCTATTTTATCCTATCTTTCCCTATTATACTAGAGCTTACGCTGGGGTCCAAAAGGAAGGCAGCTGGAAATTTCAAAGAAGAATTTGGTCAAAACCATTATATACATACATTCCAGTCAAAATTCTTTCAAGGATTCCTAACTCTGTGACAGTATGGGATATTTGACAACTGCTTTGCACATGTACACACTTTTGGAGAACTTTCCCCTCACTCTGTCTCGTCACACAAGCATTTTGTCATCTCACGTTACCACAAAAAGGAGAGTGAGTACAATACAGTAAGATATTTTGAATGAGAGAGACCACATTCACATAACCTTTATTACAGTGTATTGTTGTAATTGCCCTATTTTATTACTAGTTATTGTTGTTAATCTCTTACTGCGCTTAATTTATAAATGAAAGTTGATCACAGGTGATGAGGGAGCTTAAGGCAAGCTGACATCCCACAAACCGCCCCCTCTTCTAAGTGGGATATGTATGACATCCCTCAGGCACTCCTGGCTACCCAGGAACAAAGGAAAGGGGAAAACTGTGATAAAGATCACAGTCCTGCAGGATGTGAGTCTCCATCAGTTTACAAATGTTTTAGTAAATTACAAGAAAAAGGCAATCTTATCAATAGCCTAATCTCCAGAAACCTATAGACTCAGTTTCCTGGAGCCCTAACGTCACCCTCCCCTCTATAGTGACCTGGGGAACAAAGGCAAGAAGGATACGGTAGGTAAAATTAAAAAAAAATATTTTTTTGAGAGGGAGAGAGAGACAGAGCACAAGCAAGGGAGAGCAGAGAGAGAGAGAGAGAGAGGGAGACACAGAATCCGAAGCACGCTCCAGGCTCTGAGCTGCCAGTAGAGAGCCTGATGCAGGTCTTGAACTCACAAACGATGAGCTCATGACCTGGGCTGAAACCAAGAGTCGTTGCCTAACTGACTAAGCCACCCAGGCGCCCCTCTTCTGAGTCCTGTTTAGAATATGAAAGTCCTTTTGGAAACCTCCCTTTTGCCTTTACCTTCCCCAGCTCCACAGTATATAACCTTTCACTCATCATGACCCCAGTGCAGCTCTTTCTGCCCATGGGTCCTGTCCCTTGGCACTGTAATAAAAATCACCATTTTTTTTTTTTTTTAACCAAAAGCATCCCAAGAATTCTTTCTTGGCTGTCAGCTCCGGACACCCTCCATTCCAAAACCTCATCAATAGCTGTGTATGCATGGAGAAAAACGATATATGTAGGGTTCAGTACTATTCGCAGGATCAGGCATCCACTGGGGGTGTTGCAATGTATCCCCCATGGTTAAGGGGGTCTATTGTCATGAAAACAGGGAAGATAGTGATGTGACATTGGCCAGGAGTAAACAGTCAAAAAAGAATACTTGAGACATTTTTGGTGCAAAAAAGTGTTTTTATTGAAGCAGGGAGACAGGACCTGTGGGCAATGTGATTGTGGGGAGCGATTGACTTGTATACTTTTCTTTAGGGTGAGGGGCTGGGTAGAAATAAAGGAAGTTTCCAAAAGGATTTGCATATGTTAAAGAAGACGTACAGGATCCTGGAGGTCTGGCTATTGTCAAACTAAGGTTGTTTTTTGCCTCTAGGGAAACATTAACCTGAAGATAGTAGTGGGTTCCTTGACGAACCTCACACTAGTCCTGTCTCAGGTATTTCTCAATGGGCTGCAAAATAAGGACGTTTAATTTTATCTACATTTCTTTTGCCTTTGTTCTCCTCATCAATAGGACTACAGCAGGGTGGGGAATGGAGCAGTGGGTGGGCAGATAGTTAATGACTGGGTTGGAGAGTTATAATTACCCAAATAACCCCCCACCCCCACCACCCGCTGCTCACAGATGAGCTGGAGGCCTCACTGCTACACACACAGGCCACATGGTTCCCAGGAGCACCCCCCGTACTGTGGGAGGTGTCCCCCCCCCCCCCCCAGCTGGGTCTTGCGGGCACAAGGTACATCTTCAGTATTAAAACAGTGCTTGTTCAGGATGGGGACGGGGGCAGCAGATTTGGGTCAAGGGAAGCCTTGGAAATTTGGAGGGGCCAGGGAGATGGTAAGGGGCTTCTATATTCCTGGTGTAGAGAAAACATTTTATTTCAATAGAAAACTGCTTTGTCTAGAGGCCACCCTTACAGGTCTCCTGAGTCTAGCCTCTCATTGTCTTTGAGCTATTTTGCAACCTACAGCCACCAGATCGCTCTTGCCTGCAGGCATGCAGGTTCTGTGCTGCCCATTAAAGGTTCAATTGTCTGCCCTCCCACCATATAAAAAAACAGGTTTTCCCCTCATTTACATACTCATTGAAATACTCCTCATCTATAAACATGCCTTTTCCTTGGATTCTCTTTTGAACTGGCTATAACGTCTCCTAGTCTCCCATTAGTTAAATAAAATAGTTCCCTCATTAGTTAAATAAAATCTTTAACATATTCATTTTTTACATCTGTATGAGGGTCATGGTTTTACCCTTTTGTCTTTTGACAGTTTCGGCAGGACTGAGGAGAGGGCAGCTGGAAGGTGAAAGAGGCTATGAGCTACCTGGACACCCCTGGGGGTATAGGGAAGTCGGTGATGGGACCAGAGTGATGCAGTTTTGGAGTGATGGTGGGATTCGGAGCTGACGGCCAAAAAGAATGCTTGAAGACATCTTTGGTGCAAAAAGGTGATTTTATTAAAGCATGGGGACAGAACCCGTGGGCAGAAAGAGCTGCACTGGGGTTGTGCAGAGTGAATGCTTATATTCTGTGGAGTTTGTGGGGGGGGGGGGGGGTAAAGTCAAGAGGAAGTTTCTTAAAGGGATTTCCATATGCTAAAGAGAATTTACAGCTTACTGGAGGCATAGCTGTTGTCAAGCTGAGGTTGTTTTGCCCTCTAGCAAAGCATTAATCCTTAAGAGAGTAAAGAGTTCTGGAGATGAGTCTATTGAGGAGATATTTGTAAACTGATGGAGACTATCGTTTACCCATTTGTTTTCTGTCCTTTCCTTTGTTCTTGGCTAGCCAGGAGTGCCTGAGGAATATCACACAGATCCCCCCCCTGGTGGAGGGAGGGGTGTCCTCACTTGTGCTTGACCCTCAGCTTGCCTTTATGGCCCCTTATCAGAGGCACCAGGTGTGTGTGGAGGGGCAGAGAATGAGGGAGGGCAGGTTGGGGTTGTCAGATGGCATTGAGGGGGCATTTCTGGAAGTCTGCAAGGGCTGGATATCTGGGAGCCCCAGGGAACCCACAGCCCTGGGTGAGGAAGAGGGGCTCTAGACTGGTCTCCCCTAGCATGGCACCAGTTCTCTGGCGACAGATCTTCTTATCCTCAAATTCCTCATCTACAAAATTGAAGGTGTTAGGTGCTTTCTGAGAATCCCTGCAGCATGAGGAGTCCACATTGTTCTGGAAACATCTCAGGACTAGTCCAACAGTTCTGCTGAGAGATCATCTAAAACCTGTAAATAAGGCAAAAGGATGGCTGTATGTCCTTCCAGTATCACCCTGGGGCATTATCCAACAAGACCTACTCAAGAATAATCTAAATGTCTATAGAAACGTGCCTCTGGCTTACTATTTATTATTGATTAGGGCTCAGAGTCCATGAGATTGGATGTTAATTTGTGAAAGAGTGGTCACTTCTAAATGGTTTTTTTTTCCTCGTACAGATGCAAAATAAATTCTATCCACCAGAAAATAGAACTCCCAAAGGTTTCATTGTCCTGTAAGACATAATCTAATTTAGCATTTCGTTTCAATATCCTTTCTTCCTCTGATTATGCCAGCCTCTGCTATTCTTTGACCCAAGTTTATCATTCTGCTGATTCCCTCATTAATGAGTTGAATAAACCTTTGGCACATGCTTACTCTAATTTGAATGAGGGTCATATTTTTTTTTTAACTTTTTGAAACTTACACATTGACAGTATGGTTGCCAGCCTGTGGTAGAGTCTGCACGATCCTGCCCCAAGGTCTCCTCACAGAATAGTGTGATCTGCGCTTTCTCATTATTCAACATGCTAGGCGCTGAAGTTGGTTGTGATGGGAGAGGGGGGGAGCTTGGGGGTGGACAGGGGTGGGGATAGAATTCACATTTGTGGCCAAAGAAAAGTTGTTTATTTGTTTCTCAAATCTGCAATTACAATGAAATGTGCTAAGTCCCATAATAGAGGTTTCCAAATTAAAGATTAGATACTTACAGCAACCCTTGGCTGATGCTTGTGTTCATGTCATCTTTCACATAATGGACACTTAAAAATGGATGTTTAAAATGGTAGCTGGATGTAAAAGAAGAATGAAATCTATGGAGCACCCGGGTGGCTCAGTCGGTTAAGTGTCCAACTCTTGATTTCGACCCACGTCATGATCTCACGGTTCATGGGTTCGAGCACTGCGTTAGGCTCTGTGTTGACAGCGTGGAACCTGCTTGGGATTCTCTCTCTCTCCCTCTCTCTCTCTGCCCCTCCCCTGCTCATGTTCTCTCTCTCAAAATAATTAAATAAACTTTTTTTTTTAAAGAGAATGAAATCTTACCATTTGCAACAACATGGATAGATCTAAAGGGTATAATGGTAAGTGAAATTGGTCAGAGAAAGACAAATACCATATGATTCCACTCATATGTGGAATTTAAGAAACAAATGAACAAAGAAAAAGAGAGACAAATCAAGAAACAGACTCTTAACTAAAGAGAACAAACATGGTTACTAGAGGGGAGGTGGGTGGGGAAATGTGTGAAATAGATGATGAAGAATAAGAGTATCCCAAGAAAAGAAAAGAAAAATAAATAAAATGGTAGCTGGAATCTTCAGTGGGTGAACGACTTTTGAGCTACTCAAAAGTGTGATGATGCTTAAAAGGAAATAGGAGTTTCCTCTCTCTGAATCACTTCACCCCATCAGGGCACGCTCAGCAGCCCAGGGGTTTTTAACTTTCCTGAAATCTCCTGGCACTATTTGTTCTTTTTTGGTATTAAGGTGGCATTGGATTTTGCTGACTTTTTTTTTTTTTTTTTTTTTTTTTTGGCCATGAGGTTGGGGTGAGGGTGGGACACAGATGAACCTGTTTGCTTCACCAGGTTTCACAAACCGTTTTAGGGACAGGTAGCTTGCAGCTTCAATAGCTTGATGTCCTCTGACCTGGTGCCTATTCTAATCCTGCCACCAGATGGCGCAAGTTCCCTTGTCAGGACTGCCACAGAGCAACCCAGAAGAAAGCGAGGGCATTGAGATCTGGTGTTTCTGGATTTGAATCCTTTGTTAATTTTGTGATCTTGGGCAAGCCAGTTTCTCCCTCTGTAAACTTGGAATGATGAAAATCACCAGCCAGTGATGCTGGCTCAGGACAACTCCCTCAGGATGGGGTTTGTAGGCCAGTGTGCCCTGAGTGGAGGGTGTGTGAGAGAGGTGGTTAGGGCTGGGCTGTGGGCGAATAGCATGGAATATTAAGCAGGTCAGTTTTTTGTCATAGGCAATGGGGAGCCAGAGCAGCCTTCTGAGCTGAGTTCCGCTGGGACAATATCACCAGTCATGACCCCTGGAAAGAGCAGGGACTGTCCAAAGCTGGGAACTAGGTAATTTCATCCTCATTTCCTCCCAAACCTCCTTCCTTCATCTACCTCCTCTCTTTCCCACCTTCTCTTCATTCATTCATTCATTCATTCATTCACTCACTCATCCATTCAATAAATACCTAGTAACCACATACCATATTGAAGATATGTTTTGGTACTTGAATTAATCAGTGAACAACTTTTTCCTGAAGCTTACAGGAACCCATTCACATTATGATATTTGTATATGCGTTTGTCTTCTTTAATATGGGCCTTCTGAGTTTTGGGGGGCCATCTTCTCCAGCCAGGTAAAGAAGCCAGGGTCATGGGGAGCCTGAGGGCCTCAGTCAGTTAAGCATTCGACTCCTGATTTTGGCTCAGGTCATGATCTCACAGTTTGTGAGTTCGGGCCCCGTGCCGGGCTCTGTGCTGACAGTGCGGAGGCTGCTTGGCATTCTGCCACTCTCCTGTGCTACCCCTCCACCTTGCTCCCCGTCTGGGCATGCTCTCTCTCTCCCTCCCTCTCTCTCTCCCTCTCTCTCTCTCTCTCTCTCAAAATAAATAAACAAACAAACAAAAAAAGAAGCCAGTGTCATGCTCCCCTGTGTTATCCAGCCCTTCCTTTAATTAATGAGATACTTCAATATTCTCCTACTAATCTCCCTGCCTCTGTAGGACTAAGCTCATTTAGGTGCATTTATGTCATTTGCCATTAAAGGTTCCTGCTAGAAAGGCTGACCCATCCAAAAAAAAAAAAAAAAAAAAGGAAAAGAATTTCTTGATTACGTTAGGATGTAGGACCAGCCCTATAGTGGGGCCTAGGGCCCTGAGGTAGGATTCTCAGAGGCATCTGGATGTCTAGGCTCTGTTCTAATTCTGCAGCCCTGAGTTGGAGAACACATGTACTTGGCACCAGCTGTGTTTGTCTGGAAAACCCCTGTAATAAAGGAAGACTGTGTTCATGCATGGTTTCGTGAGGATTCTTCTCAAAGCAGAGCCTGGGACAAGGATTGGGTGCAGTTGGTTGATGTGGGAGATGAAACTGGGAAGTAGGACTGGGGAAATGAGGTGGTTCCTCGAACCACCTAATCCAAGATCTGCTCTCATAAGCCTCTTTGGACAACCTCCTACACGGTTCCTTATGGTGGGTGGTCTCCCTTGTTGCAACGAGTGCCAGGGAACCCACCTTTGATTGGCCACAAGTGTGTTCTGGTGGTGTTGGCTGGTGCCACTGACAGGCCTAAAGGGAAGATGTCCTGCACTGATCTGCTACACAGGAGGGGCTCCATGGATGCCCAGCACATCAGCTGCAGAAGTGCTCCTTGGAGCCATTTGGCAAAGTGACTTTGGCTCTGACCCTGCGGGAGCCATTTGTTGGTTGGCTCCTATGACAGATATTTTTGGTACCTAGAGTCACATCCCTGGCCCTCTGGGTTTCAGCATCAGCTCTGGGAACACATTTCCATACAGGCTAGACTCATCTTGCACCATGAGAAGGTCAAGCTCACATCCTTTTCTGCCTTGGGGCCTTCTCTGAAGCCTTGGGAGCCTGCTCTGCTCCTGCAAGTTCAGTCTGCAAGGTGCATTTGGAGATGCCCCCAGGAGCAGCCTTTAACCAGTAAAGAAAGGGAACTGGTGGAACAATGTCCCAGCCTGCTGTCCTTCAGGTGGTCAGGTTTGGAACATGTTCTGTGGGCATCTCAGAGTAGGAAGAATCAAGCCTCATTGCTCACAACACTCTTACATTGGCTTTTCCTCCCTCTTGTCTCCTTCCCACTACTCCCTCACTCTTGCTCCCTGGGATTACTTCCCAAATAAAGCACCTGCATCCAAGACCTTGTTCAGGTCTGCTCCTTAGGTTACTCCAAACGAACATCCCTGCCCAGGACCCATGCACCACCATTCCCTCCCTGTAGGATTTCTTAGCCATAATATTGGCTAAAATTATTTCTGCACCCAGCTCCAATCAAAATTTCCCACGCTCCTTGTCAGAGAGATTGGTTCAGGCACGGGTGCGTTCCCCAAGCCAGTTTGACCACAGATTAATCTCAGGGCTTTTGCTAGGGGTTCTGGAACGTAGATTCAGTCTTTGCCACTGGGCCTGTAGGGGTGATGGTTTAAAGACACCCCATATATTTTTTGTTATTCCTTCCTTTGTTAGGTAGGATTTGTTTCCCCTCTTCTTGAATCTGAGATGATGTGTGATTGTTTTGCAATGGAGAACAGTGCAAGGGGTGCTATATCCATTCCAGGTCTGGCCTTGAAGAGGACTACCAGCTTCTGTGTTGCTCTCTGGGTGTGCGGAGCCACTTTACGAGACACCTGACAGTCCTGCTGGAGAGACCGTGAAAGGGGCCCTGAGACTACCGGAGAGGGGAGGGCCTAGGTGAGCCCAGCCTGCCACATGCTCCTGCTCAAGGGCCCAGCATGTGAGCGCAATTCTAGAGTAGACGAGCCACCAATTGAATGCCACCAAGTGACACCCGTTGGAGTCCCATGAAGAGAGGAACTGCCTAGCCGAGCTATTCCTAAACACCTAGCCTACAAAATTGTGAGCTATAATAGACTAGTTGGTTTAAGCCATTAAGTTTAGGGATAATTTGTTATGCGGCAATTGAGCACTAGAACGGTGTAGTGGGAGGACATGTGGTCTGGAATTACTGTGGCCCGAAGAGAAGTCTAAATCCCTCAGGTGGCCATTTAGGGCAGCCAGGTAATAGAGCTAAACCAGAGGAAGTGATGAATCCCTGTGATCTCTTTCGAGTCCTGGATCAAGCCAGATCTGAAGGCAAACCATCCCAGATTTGCCAATTACATGAGTTTATTATTTCCCCTTTTTGCTTAAATCAGTTTGGGTCAGGTTTTCTTTTGCTTATAAACCAAAATATCCCAAATGAGCCAACCCTGAGTTTTCCTTTGTGTTGTAAAGAATATAAAGTTTAGTTTTGTTCTGGCCTCTGCAATTGTTGAAGGGCAGTTACCTGATAAGGGTACATTTCAAGGACATCAGAAACCCCTGAACCTAGCGACATGTCAGAATCATCTAGACATCGTTTAGAAATATGGATGTTCAGGCCTCACCAGGTGTGTAGCATTTACTGCCTCGGGGGAAATATTAAAATTCGGAGAAAAGATGTGTGAGTGTGAAAGTCTAGGTTCTGAGGGGAAGTGGGGTATATCCACATAGCCTGAAGCTCTCCTGAGGAACCAAAGTGAAACTTCCATACAAGCCCCCACTCCGTTGTCTGGGATATTGGATATGCCCGGATGGCGCCCCGGCCGACTTGGGAGAAGAGTAGGGGGTTAGCTGCTGATATGTGCCTTGGGAAGGGTGCTGGGCTAGTCCCCACTCCAGACTGCCATCAGGGGCTGTCAAGTGCAGGACAAACCTATGACTCCACAGGAGGACCCCACCTCCCTGGCTTGCTCTGGGACCCACAGGCTCCAGGTGGAATGCCAAACCTTCTGTAGGGGAGGTGGGTGCTCACTTCCTGCCCTCAGTATGGCTGTCTTTCATGTCTACCACTTCCAGCCCCTTTCAAGTTGTTCTCCTTAGTCTCCTTAGTTAGAACAATGAGTTGTGCTCAGTCCATTTCCAGTCAGCACACTTGGCTTTTCTGATTTGTGTCCCTGGGTGCACTATTTGGGGGAAAAAAAAAAAAAAAGATGCTTCTGCTTTTTCAAAAAGGTTCCTTTTGATCTCAATGAACTAGATTTATGCATTCTTTAAATTTTTTTTTTTTTTTTTTTTTAGCTTATTGAGGATCTTTGTCTCCCAGTCCATAGACTCTGGAAGACTGAAAAGTGATCAGGACAAAATTCTCTTAATAGCACATAAGAGTTCTTGGGAGTCTGAATTTAGGTTCTATAGCTTTTCTTCTCTTGCTTTCACTCTACCTGACTCAGGGTACACATACACGCACAAAAGGTGCTGTTACCACTTGAGTTCAAGTTCAACAGGCATGTATTATGTGTCTAATGAAAGTCAGAAAGTGTGTGAAGAACTTGGAGCAAAAATATGTGCAAAATTTTATTAGTCTAGTGGAGGAATGTGTGTGCTCATTGTAATACTGAGTGGTCGTGTTCAGACAGAGCTACATATATAGTGCCCCTGAAGACGGGCACTTAGCCCAGCCTGGGAGCATGGAGAGATGGTGCATGAACAGATCCTGCATGATGGACAAGAACAAGCTGGTGAAAGGACAGAAGGGCGCTCTGGGCAGAGAGAACAGTGTGGCAGAGGCAGAGAAGAGAAAGTGTTGTACTGGAGACTCCATGTTAAGAGATGGTGTGGTAAGTCCAGAAAGTCAAGGCCAGGCTAGGAATGACCTTGTAGCCAGGTTGCGTTGGGGAGGCAGAGAATTGTTTTGAAGGTGGTGGGGAGCCATGGGAGGATTTCCAGCAGGGGAGAACTTAAGGTTCATCACTTGGGTTCTAGTGTCAATTGAAGTTGCCTGAATGAGTGGATCTGAGGTTCCAGGATGAGTCAAGGCTGGAGAAATACCTGGAAATTATCTGAACACAGGTGGATTATGTTTTAAGGGTCACTGAATGCTAGGATGTCCCTACAGTGATTTTGGGAAAATAATTGTTATTGACAAATTTAGGTCTGTTTTGTGTCCCACTTGGCTAACGTATCAAAGGACACATTTGCTTCCTTTCCTGGAATTGTTTTTGAAATCTCTCTGCCTTCCCAGAAACTGAAGAGTACATATCCAACTCTGCCTGAGCCTGTGCTGACATAATATGCAGTGAAGATGATATTTTGCAATTTTCTGATTCACGGGTGATTCATCAAGATCATCAGAGCTAACAGTTCAGAAAACACATGGGTCAAGGATGTGGAAACGTTCTTGGCACATAGTAGGTATTCAAGAAATATGTATAGTTTTTTAATTTGGAAAGCGACCCTAAGAGTCTAGAATTCACTCTGGAAAGAGCATTATAATTTGGGTTTATAACAGTAAACATATCACCCAGACACTTAACGTTGTCTGGGTGCAAATCTAAAGCCCAGCCATTGAAATTTCTGGATTTTTCATTGCATTGCATTGCTTTCAGAGCACAGAAAGATTTAAACTTTTCCAACTCAGCACTCATGGGTATTGGCCAGATGCTCTTACCTTCTGTGGTTACTGACTGGCCTAAGAGGGAGCAGATTAGAACCAAGGGGTTGGAGGATTTTGTCGTAAGCCCCCCGCCTTATGGAAAAGCCTTGAGAAAATCCAGAGCCCCCTTGATATGATCACATAATAGCTTTCCTGCTCATGGGAAGCAGATGGGGTTAATAGGCTGTAACTTGTTTTCAGCAAAATTCCCAAGCATCCTCCTGTATCATATACTCCCATATGATCTACAACAAAGGAAGGAAATCATTATGAATCCCATGGGAAGATGCCCCCTCTCATTTT
This sequence comes from Acinonyx jubatus, assembly GCF_027475565.1. NCBI lineage: Eukaryota > Metazoa > Chordata > Mammalia > Carnivora > Felidae > Acinonyx > Acinonyx jubatus. Next base: position 131,336,548 of record NC_069384.1, on the reverse strand, counting down.
TATAAGCCATGCTTACTTGCTTTTTATGTATGTTTTTAAAAAGCAAATAGAAACCTGCCTCTCAGAGACAGAAATAAAGGAAAACAGCTTTGTTGGATGGTACTTTGGGGCCACATTTTTCCCTAAAATGTGTGTAATAAGAGAGATCAGAACACTTTTGCTTCATAGAATATCTGACCAATTGTGGTAGTAGAGGGTAAGATCCAGATGGCAGGTACCCTTATGCCTTCCTTTTAGCCAAAAATGAGTAAACTGAGCTGGGTCTGGGGCAATTAAAGACTACCACTTTGGACAGGGAGCAAAGAGACCTGACCAGCTGGGAGGGCCGTTGCTCAAACAAATATGTGAAGGGATGTTGTTGCTGGGCAAAGAGCTGGAACCTCAAGGAGATAGTAGTGGCTCTGTGCAAACCAGCCCACCACCTAGAGCTATGTGCAAGGCCCTCCCATGGAGAGTGGTCAAGGATATTCTCAGGGGCGCCTGGGTGGTTCAGTCGGTTGAGCATCCAGCTCTTGATTTCAGCACAGGTCATGATCCCAGGGTTGTGGGATCGAGCTCCACATGGGCTCTGTGCTGAGTGTGGAACCTGCTTAAGATTCCCTCTCTCTCTCTGTCTCTCGGTCTCTGCCTCTGTCTCTGTCTCTCTCTGTCTACCCCTCTCCCCTTCTTGTGCTCTTGTGCTCTCTCTCAAAAAGAAAAAAAAAAGGTATTCTCCAAGAGTTGACTAAAGAAATAATGACATTCCCAATGAATAGTAAGAACGGGGGCTTCTCATCCTTCTATTACTTTAAGCATCTGAGCAACAGGGGGGAAGAAACACGATCTCTCCAAAATAGAAGTCAACAGGCCTCAACTGTGGCTTCCATCTGGGTACCCAGCTCTATGGAGCTATGTGTCCCTTGTGCGTTGGTGAAGGCTCACTGGACAATGACATGTAGGCTCAGCAGTGTGGAGAGCAGAACACTAGGTTATAAGATAAAGATGGGGTTGGACAGCTCTAGCCCTGTCCTTGAGGGTGGGGAGGAGGAGGCACCCCAGGATCTTTGTTTTATCTGGAGTCAGCCTTGGATATGCCAACACTGACACTTGAAGGGGCATGATGGGCTGGCAGCCCCAAACATAGGTTATAACAGGCAGGAGGCATCACTGGGCCTGGCCTTTAAACCTGCATTATGGACCTGTGCTGGCCTTGGAGCACAAGGAGTGAGGTTTGCTGGCCTGGTGCACCCCCGGGGCTCAGGCCAAGCTTTTGGAAATCACTTTACTCTGCTTGCCTTTTGCTGTTTGTGTTTTGAAGTCTGGTGAACTTGGGTGTCAGGGAAGAGAGTTTATAGAAATACCCAAGGGTTATTGCCCTTGCCCGTGTAAGAGCTTGTGTCTGATTGTCTCCAAATCCCAGCTGCAAGAGAATTGTGTCAGGGAAGGGAGGGAGTGTGTGCATTGCCCTTTGTGAGGGTCTTCATCACAATAATGAAAACTACAGTAACAAATTTCATCTGTTAGCACAATTTAATCCTGTTTGCTCAGCTAAAATGCGGAGAGTTGCTCTTTGCTTCTTAGCAGCCTCCCACATTGCTGTTCTTGCAGCCTGTGTGCTCGTTAAGAAAGCTTGTTCTGCTTAACCTCTGGGGACAACGAAGGCCTCTGGAATCTGTAGGTCCCCAGAAGAAAGAAGGCTATGGGCTGAATGTCAATGTTTTATGTTTTTATTAAGAAAAAAAAAAAAGATTTATTTGTTCCTATTTCTTTCTAAAAAGGATTGAGGTCTGCTTACAGTGGGAACATATGCTGTATATTGTTTTCCTCTTTTGTTTTTCTTTGCTCTTTTGCTATTTATAGTACAGAAATATTTTACTTTTACATTTTTCAAGCATACTCACAATTTCTTTGGTAATATTTTTCTGTTTTTTGAAATCTATAATTTATCTCCTTCTGCAGCTGGGTCAAAAACTCTATTCCAGGGGGGTGGCAGAGTATGGTTATGCACCAAGTCTGGTTTTCTTTTTTTTATATATTTATTTATTTTTGAGAGAGAGAGAAGGAGAGAATGAGTGGGGGAGGAGCATAAAGAGAGGGAGACACAGAATCCGAAGCAGGCTCCAGGCTCTGAGCTGTTAGCACAGAGCCCGACGCTGAGCTCAAACTCATGAACCTCGAGATCATGACCTGAGCTGAAGTCAGACGCTCAACCAACTGAACCACCCAGGCGCCCTGAGCCAAGTCTGTGTTTGTAAGTAAAATTTGATTGGGACACAGCCATACTCACGTGTTTATTGTTGTCCGTGGTTGCTTTTGTGCTACAGTGGCAGATGTGAGTAGTTGTGATAGACCGTAGGCCCCGCAACGCCAAAAATATACTGTCTAGCCCTGTAGAGGCAAAGTTTGCTGACCCCCTACTCTAGTTCACAATCTAATATAATTTTAACACGTTATCTTGTCTCATTGAATTTATCCTTATTGACACGGTGTGGTGGCCAGAACTTATATTGGTTCTTCTCTATACTGATGTTTCCCCACTTCCCCTGAGCGTCCAGTCTCACTGGTATCTATCCAACCTGCAAAGGCCGCTCTCTTTCCTCTCTGTCCCAGACGGGTTTCTCAGCCCTGTTCCTTCCCATCCTCCAACACGGCACACATGTCAGTATGTAAGTCTTGGCTAAAAGTTTCAGGTGAAAATAAGGAAACATGTTTATATTGAGGACTAATCACCTAACTCCGAAAATCCCTCTGGCAACCCCTCCTGCCCCCACTGGAAATCCCTCCTGGATCATCTTGCTCTTCAGGACTTTACCATATCATTTGGCCCATCTCTTCCTCAATACCCCCCTCGTATCCGGATCCCCCTCATTTTATCATGGAGAACAATCACGCTCTCCACTCCTATCTTACTAGTATGCCTGCACATCCTCTAACGCTGGTATGCACCAGTTATTAGAAAATAACTAGAATATGAAAGGGAGCATTTTGTGTGTATGTGTGAGATTCAGGAGGAACCTGGGCCTCCCTAGGCTTTAGGCTCCTACAAGGAGGAATACCAGTTAGTGGAATACTCGTGGCCTCTCTCTATGCCTCAGTCATTTTTTCCTAGGGATGAAGGATGTCTACCATTATTGATATGTTTGGGATAAGGATTGAGGATGTTGCCCCTTCCTCAGTCCCTCCCTCCTGAGACACAGCTGCCTAGAGGTCCATACCCCGGTCTTGCAGCTCAGTGGGATAAGCTCAGCTCAAGGGAGTGGGGCATCTGGTACATGGGGTAGGATTACTGAAAAAGAGTGGAATTGATGAAGGGCACCTGGGTTGCTCAGCTGGTTAAGCATCCGACTCTTGGTTTTAGCTCAGGTCATGATCTCATAGTTCTTGAGATCGAGCCCCATGTCAGGCCCTGTGCTGGCAATGCAGAGCCTGCTTGGCATTCTCTCTCCCTCTCTGGGCCCCTCCCCACTTGTGCTCTCTCTCTCTCTGTCTCTCAAAATAAATTAATTAATTAACTTTTTAAAAAAGAGTGGAATTGATAAGCAGAGTAACTCCTGCAGATGGAAGCTTTTGGAGGGTCAGGCCGTGTATCTTAAGGTGGGTTTTCCCATTAAGAGACACTGAAATAAGGATTTGAGTGTAAGCAGTTTACCTGCACCAGTAGGGAGTGGGAAGGAGATGTGGCCATTAAAGATGTATTATAAAGCCAGCTACCACTGTGGGTGATTAGAGTAATCCCACAGTAAGCTCTAGGAAATGGTATGGAATTTACACCTCAGAGTTATCCTATTGTAGAGGATGAGGGAGCTGAGGCATCTATACTCCCAGCAGTCATTGAGGACCGCTCCCTGGGGATGACTTTCTGGCCTGCCCCACATCATAAAGCAGCCTTCTTCAGCTTTTAGGAAAAACCCTCAGGCAAAGAAATGCAGATACTGACAGTTGGAAGTTCTTCAGGGGCTCCCTGAAGCTGTAAGGCCAGAGGGAGGTGGGAGGGACCAGAATACTCTATGTCACTACCAGAGACTCTGATGTTGAAGGGTGGATTTGGCATCTCATCTCCTTAGTTGTGCTTTATCTTTATTGTGCAACTTAAGGATTGAGGGAATCAAACTTCGGGCTTTGGCAGAATTTGTTTACTGATCATCTAATCTTATGACTATTAGATGTGGCTAGTTTTCAGAGGTCACAGGTCCTGGCCCATCTCCCAAGGGTCCCCTACAGCTGCCTTTCTGTAGGTCCTCTGTAGATAGGGCTACCTGCCTGCCAGACCGCAGCTGTCTCCTCAAGACAAGGGCTGTATTCCCATGACTAGCAGCCGCACTTCCAGCAGGACCAATCATCCCATGTCCATGTGAAATGGCATTTCTACTCCTTCCTATCCTGGAGTCTTCCAGGAGAGAAGCGAGGGCTGAGAAGAGCTGAAAAACGGAGCAACTAATTGATGTGATCAGTGCTCCAAAAATCCTTTGGAGAAACCGATAGTGTTCATTCCATCAAGATTAGTCAGTTGTACTTGGTAATGGAAGGGCATAGAGGGCCAGATGGAGGAAAGGGAGAGTCAGAGAAAAGCTGCCACAGGAGCATGGATGCTGTAAAAACAGCTTTGATCAGAGATGAGAAAAAGAGAAGCTGAAGGCAAGATAAGGAAAGCAAGGAAATCACAACATAACCATGGACCAAACAGCAAGAACAACAAAAAAAGTAAAGAACTCCCCTGGTCAAAAGAGCAGAACTAGTAGACAGAATGAGAAGGAGGAAAAGTATCGAGGGGAGAAAGGAAAAGGAATTACATTGAACAAGGTGTATTGTCTTACATCATATAGAATCAAACCATCCTGCCATGTGGATTCAAAAAAAGATCTGTGAGAAGCAAAGAATAGTTCAAGAACTGGTCCAATGAGGACTCTCCTAGTTCCAAGTAACAACAGAAGACTACTGGAAATGTTTAAATGTTTGCTACTCAGAGAGTGGTCCACAGATCAGCATCAGCATCCCCTGGGAGCTCATTAGGAATATAGAATCTCAGGCCCCACCCTAGACCTACCAAATCAGAATCTGCATACAATCCCTAGCTGATTTGTGAGCACAGTGAAATTTGAGGCCTGCTGGATTAAATCAAAATATTAAGAGATGTCTCATGGACTCTGAGGACAAGGATCTAGCAAGACCTTGAGAACAAACTGGAACCAGCAACTTGAATACTATCAAGATATTCCATCTATCTCTTGCTTCTCCTTCTGAACAATAAAGTCCAACCATAAAAGTGAAGATCAAACTCTTGGGAATCAAATCTTCCAATTGTCAGTTTTCTCTACTTTTAAAATGATCATTGTGGATAAAATCAAAGCAGAATCCACAGAGAACAGAATTTGAACACTTGGTTACACTGTGGGGAGAAGGTTGAATTTCTATTAGAACTAAATGGAGACATCTGTTTTGTTTAAATTAAGGATCTGTAAGTATCAGCCAGGGACCAAGTTGACAGCCATTTCTATAATAAAGCAATAAATCATGGGGATGGTTAAGGAAGCAAGGAACCCCACATTCTCACTTTGTTCAACCAATTAAGCAATAAGCCATCTGGGTCCTTTTGTTAATTACTGTCAAACACAACTCACACAATTGAATTCTGCCTTTTATTTAATTATATTAATTTATTCCAGCAACTTCAAACACAATGCCAATAATTAAGTTCATTTAAAAAAATAGAGGTCTTGTTTAATTTTTATTTTGCAACTATTAATACCATTTACAAGGTTGACATCTGAGAATGTTTAGCTCCATCTCAGTCTCAGGATGTTAGGGGAATTTGCTTTAAATATAATCATGTCTGAAGGAAGAAGACAGTGTCCAAAATCTCTTCTCTCAATGGGATGATGAATCTATCCAGATCAGCACTATCCAAATAAAACTGTTTGCAGTGATAGAATGTTCTATATCTGTGCTCTCCAATATAGTAGCCACTAGGCACAGGAAGCTATTGAGCACTAGAGATGTGACCAATACAACTGAGGAACTGAGTTTTAATTTTTTTTTTAATTCTAATGAACTTACATTTAAACAGCCACGTGCAGCTAATGGCTACCGTAGACAGCACAGGTCTGGAGTGTATTCTAAGGAGGGAGGAATGCAGCAGGCCATTGACTTATGCTGGTAGAAAAAACTATGTTAATTATGATAGGCCTTGTTTAGAAACCCTCACTTCCTACCTACTTTTTCTTATTTGAAACGCACTGAGTTCTGAGACAGCCCAGAGGAGATCAGTATCTTCAAAGGGAGGTTTCCTAGCTGACCATGTGAAGAGTAAACTCCACCTGGAGGAGAAATGGGCATAAATGGTGTCTTCTTAACAGCAGAACCAACCCCACTCCACAGCTCTTTATGGACAAACTAGGTAGGCCAGGTCACAGCCAGGAGAGCCTTTCAGCTCTTGCTAGCACTGGCTCTGCTCTAGCAGAGGCACGCTCTTCCCACAGTGGTGGACATTCAACCTGCAGGCACATTTGGGGGACTGAGGCTCAGAGATGGCCACATCAGCCCTAACGAACATTAACTCCCAACTCTGGTTCCTCTCGTGTGAATTTGGGCTCAGATGCTGGCATTCCCCTACTGTGGAGGTTTGCCTCTTTGCAGAGGTTGCTATTTCTGATCCAGTCCATGCAAACCCTGTAACAGGGCATCAGGAAAGCTTCTCCACTGTATACACCTTGTTATTGGGAATGCTTAGTCTGAGCTGACCCAACGCTAATGACTAATGAGAAATACACTGCATGAGATTCTGGTTGGGGTTAACCAAGCTAGAGAAGGGCTAGGGCAGGGTGAATGGAGGTAGAAAGTCGGGAGGAAATTCTCATTTACATGAAAACATCCTATTCCAGGCGTGCTGACTCTTTGCAGCTGCCAGGCTGAGCTGGAGAATTGGGTCAAAGCTTTTCCATCTTCTCTTCAACCCCGTTCTTTGCTCAGTGGCTTCCCTTCCTTCTTCTGAGCTATGGCTCAACCAGTGAACATGGAATTTGTCCTAATGAACTTAATCCAAAGTTTTGAGGATGTCAGGCCTTTACACCCTTCTCACACTTTAACTTTCATGGTTGGCTACACAGATAGTTCAAGGTAAGGCCATTTGCAAAAAAATTATCAACCGGATGTATGTATCCTGGAGGTGTTGCCCAAGACGGTCCATACCTCTCCTTTGTCAGAGATAAAAGCAATTCTCAAGTGCACGATGGAAAACAAAATAAAACAAACAACAATCTTCTGTACTACATAATGACCATCATCCAGTGATAAAGACAATGAGACAATGAATCCTTTTTTTTTTTTTTTTCTAAAACAGCCAACAGTCAATGCAATAAGGGGCGAGAAGGAAAGACTTTCTATACTCATTCATGGAGTTTTCTTCTCTACTATCACCAGGAGCGCAAACACAAAAGGGTCAGCTTCATGAAATATATATGCTCTTTTAGTTCCCTTGGGGATGAACTGTAATGGCTAAACTTCTCTTTTCCCTTTGACGCAGGCATTCATCGTTCATCCACAGTGTAGACGTTGTCAAATCGCCACAGCTGGCTGGCTTTTCCATCACACTGGCGCAGGTACAAATCTTTGCTGTTTTCCTGCACCACAGCTTCCATGCATTTCCCAGAAAGAATGTGAACAATCATTCCATTCTGAAAAAACAGAAAAGACGAGGGAAAAAAGTCATTTCCCTGTAATCAGTAGGCAAAGAAGGATATTTCTAAGATTTGTGTTAATCATTACGAGAATTACAGAGGTGGTGTGAACTCGCCTAGTAAGGAACTGCATTATGTTGGTTAGTGTAAAAATAATTTAGGTAAATATATATAATATAAATATATTATGAATATAAATATCATTTGAAACCTTGAGATCATTAATTCAGTTACTTTATTGAGATTGTATAATTGTGCCATTTCTTAGAGAGTTCTGTTTAGTAACAGGCCAGTGTATAGAGCATGTTCAGTCTTTATACCATATTGGTGAAATTCATTGTTATCACTGTGCTTGTACATTTCTGCTTTCAAAATGATTTAGTTTGATCTCTGCCCACTGTGACTCCTGCAATTTAGTACTGTTGCCACCACGTTGCAGTAGAGAGTAAAAGCTCAAGAATACACTGAGGGCCCAAGGCAGCCATGTTTCAAAGACTATAGCTGCCTCCTGCTCAAAGTCCACCAGACTTAATACTGAATCTAGCCATCCCTTCTTCGACAAAAAATTGATTTCTTTATGAAAAGTTAAACATTTTAACCAACAATGCCGATAATGTCCATTTGTTTATGTACTTTTGAGATAGAATTCACATACCATAATATTTACTCCTTTAAAGTATACAACTTGATGGTTTTTAGTATATTCACAGAGTATATGCAACCATCACTGTAAAAAGAAACCCACTATTTGGGGCGCCTGGGTGGCGCAGTCGGTTAAGCGTCCGACTTCAGCCAGGTCACAATCTCGCGGTCCGTGAGTTCGAGCCCCGCGTCAGGCTCTGGGCTGATGGCTCAGAGCCTGGAGCCTGTTTCCGATTCTGTGTCTCCCTCTCTCTCTGCCCCTCTCCCGTTCATGCTCTGTCTCTCTCTGTCCCAAAAATAAATAAACGTTGAAAAAAAAATTAAAAAAAAAAAAAAAAAAAAAAGAAACCCACTATCATTAACAATCACTTCCTGTCCCTCCCTTCCAGCCACTGGAAATCACTAATTTGCTTTCTATATTTATGAATTTGTTTATTCCGGACATTTCCTAGAAAGGTAGTCATATAATAGATAGCCTTTTCTGATTGACTTCTTTCACTTTGTATGATATCTTCAAGGGTCATCCATGTTGTAGCATACATGTTACCTAATTTTTTTTCTTTGTATTGTAGTAAAAATAGGTAAGATAAAACTTACCATTGTAACCATTTTAAAGGGTAAAGTTCAGTAGTATTAAGTATATTCACATTGTTGTGAAACATATATTCAGGACTTTTTCATCTTTCAAAACTGAAAGTCTATTATTTATTAACCAACTCTCCTCTCCCCCCATCCCCTGGTAAACACTATTTACTTTCTGTTTCTATGAATTTGACTATTTTAGATACCTTATTTAGGTGGAATCTTACAGAATTTGTCCTTTTGTGACACATTTATTTCACTTAGTGTGATGTCCTCAAGGTTCATCCATGTTGTAGCATGTGATCCTTTTAAGGCTGAATAGTATTCCATTATACACACACACACACACACACACACACACACACACATACATACACATACATATACATACATACATACCACATTTTGTTTATCTATTCACCCATCGCTGAATGCTTGGGTTGTTTCTACCTCTTGGCTATTGTAAATAGTGCTACTATGAACAGTAGCTGAATGATAATACTTTTTTAATGTTTATTTATTCTTGAGAGAGAGAGAGCACGAGCGGGGTAGGGGCAGAGAGAGAAGGAGACAGAGGACCCAAAGCAGACTCTGCACTGACAGCACAGACCCTGATGTGGGGCTTTAACTCATGAGCCATGAGATCATGACCTGAGCAGAAATCGGATGCTTAACCGACTGAGCCACCCATGTGCCCCATAATACTTTTTTAAAGTCTTAGGTTTTAATGCCTGAAATATACTGGGTATATCTTACTCACTAATCTTGTACTTATTATTTTAACATGCTGTTTCTAAGATGTATCTTATCCACAGGACTTGGTTAGAATGATCCAAGACGTCTTTGAGCATGTATGGGCCCCAAGTCTTAGGTTCACTTGTCACCAAGTAGAAAAGGAAGGGCCTTTCTGTTGCTCCTAAACCACACCACTGAGGTAGTTGGCTGCTTCTGTAACATGCTCCCTGGTCTTACTGGTGACCTGAGCTAATAAACTTCAAAAAGGGACCGTCTCTTCTCTCTGCCACGATCATGGTCAGAGCTTTACAGAGACATGGCAAATGAGTACACTTTAAGATGCTTGCGGTCCAGCTTTGCTACAATGTTGGCTTTACTTCCTCCTGAGGCCTTAATGCCAGGTCACTAAGCTCAACAATAGGGGCTCTGACCTGTATGGTACTATCTGACCCCTTAGAAGACCCTGGGCCACAGTCCCAGCTAGAGGCACTGCTGAGCCCTTCCTGGACAGATCACTTACCTCTTGGAAGTCCCAGTGCTGTTGATGGATAGCAGGCCCTTCCTCGGTGCAGTTCTGAAGAGTCACCTGCTCTTGTCTGATGTCAAGACACAGGTGCTGTGGGCTGCCAAAGCGTATCTCCTTCCTGCCGGTGTGCTTCAGGTGCTGGGACAGAGGGGATGTTTGTTAGCACAGTTAGGAGACCTTCTCCAAAGCTGGAGATGAAGGAAGGGGAGCTCACAACGGGGCTGACATCAAGTGGCAATCTTTAGATTCTCTTAGGGTCAGCCAACACCGTATCTCATAGCCGAATCCACACGTGCAATGCCAGACTGGACCAAGCCTCTGAAATCTGCACGTGCCAGCTGCTGCCACATTCATATTTCTACACTGTGGCATGTTTCTCCATTAGTCTCTCTTACTGCATCATGGTGAGGCCATAAAAGAGTGCCGTGTGTTGTGTGAGTGCACTACCGCAAGAGCAGATGAGGAACACTTCTGAGGCCCAAGGGATCTCTTTCTGGAGAGAGCTGACCTGGCCTGTCACCTGGCCCAAAACGAATTGTCTGTTGCATCTGATGACTCTCACTCATGGTCATTTTTTTCCTCCAGTGTTTTATACGATTGGATTGTGCATATCTTTGCAGAGGGGCTCTCACTGTAGGAAGCCTGTGTGCCCTGGCCGGAGAGCACGCTCTGACAAAACCAATTTCTGTTTATTCCTGCCAAGTGCAGCCTGAGTGGATCTTATATTAATTTTGCGGTTGGGAGGCAGTGTTGGCCTTAGTGATCTGCGCATTCACATGGGGCCTCGTGCTTAGAAGGGGTTAGTGTTCTTGGTTTAATGTATTTGGTTTAATGCTCTCCTGTTACTATCTTGAAATCCTTTTTGTTTTTGGTTTTGGTTTTGTTTTGTTTTGTTTTGTTTTTTGAGATAAGGCACAAGTGAAAGAAGGGCAGAGAGAGAGGAAAAAGAGAGAGAGAGAAAGGCAGGGCTCACCTGATGTGGGGCTCAAACCCACGAACTGTGAAGTCATAACCTGAGCCAAAGTTAGATGCTTAGCAAATTGAGCCACCCAGGCGCCCTATCTCGAAATTATTATTATTTTTTTTAACGTTTATTATATTTGAGAGAGAGTGTGAGCAAGGGAGGGGCAGAGAGAGAGACGACACAGAATCCGAGGCAGGCTCCAGGCTCTGAGCTGTCAGCACAGAGCCCCACATGGGCCTCCGACTCATGAACTAACTATGAGATCATGACCTGAGCCAAAGTCAGATGCTTAACCGACTGAGCCACCCAGGTGCCCCAAGATGTTACACAGTTTTGAAATTCTTAATAATTGTTGAACTGTGGGCTCCACATTTTCACTTTGCGCTGGGCCCCAAAATTAGATAGCCATTCCCGCTTGAGGATTCTCACACCACACAATTCATATAAATTTGAATCCTAAACCCATATTAGATGCAGACTTGTGGTTAAAAAAAATTTTAAGAGTGATTTTTTCCTATACAAAGACCCTGTGGAGACAACCTTCCTTGTCATCTTCCTGTGGCAGTGGGTGGATTTTTTCTAGTCAAACTTTTCACAGGTAAGTTACTCTTTGAAGGTCAAAGCTGGCTTTCTATGGCATCTCATTTCCAACTTCTCATCTGTCAAAGGCTGCAAGTAGGCTCCCACTGACTACTGCATGTAGCTAATGGCTCATGTATCCTGAGGCAGGATAGCTTGGCCAATGCCCTGTGGCTCTATTTTCAGATGCCTCTTGATTTGTGGCCCTTGGAGATTTCCCTTTGTTACAAATTCACTTACTTATGTGTTTCTTCTTAATTTTTTATCTGGCATATCTAGGTGCTCTTAGGAAAAGGGCTTTCAGCTTATCCAGCTCACAATTTTGCTAGATATAGAGGTCCTTGCTAGTCCCCTCTTCCCCACCAAGAATCAGAAAACCCACAAAAGCGAACATTCTGTTCGCATGCCTGAGACTGCATTATTCCCGGTTGCAGAGGAGGAAACCAAGACTTGGAGGGTTTAAGAAGCCTCTGATGTCATACAGCTAGAAAGTGGTGAGCTCTTGCCACCATATTACACTGCTTCCTCACTTAGCACTTTATATCTGTATCCTTCTCCCCTGTGCCAGGTGTGAATGCCTTTTGCTGTGTTCCAGAACACTGGTAAAGGGCAAAACGGAAAGAGGCCACATGGGTCCTAAGAACCTGCTTCCCCATGTGCCCTCCAGATGCAGGCCTCCCTTCCCCCAGCCCAGCCCCCTCCCCACCCCCCACCTCCAGGATCCCAGAACCTGCTTTGCCAAGCCTGGCCTCACCGGTCCTCCCTCCAAGACATGTTCTGGCATTTGCTCCCAGGCTCTCGGGGCCTCATCTAACTCATTTGATCAATATCTCTAGGAACTCGTACTTTGTTGCTTATTTTTAACACAGGCCTTTGGGATATGACACCTTAATGCAAAGGCCCCTGTCACAGGCTAAAAGAGATTTGGGGGCGGGCTAGGCCTTTCTAGGTTCACCCAAGTTGTGAAAAGAAGTGGACCCACTGACCCTCAGCCAGCATCTCTGAGCCTTCCCTCCACCTCGGGGAGTTATTCTGTGATGGCAACTTTGAAGAGAAGTTTAGCCTAAGATACAAAGAGATCTTCCTGATAAACAAGGGGTCTTCATGGATGCTGGAATGACCCTGCTGCATCAAAAGCCTTTCTCTGACTCAATTACCTTCTTCTCTTCTCAGACACTTGAGGGCGTAAAATTTACCAACCCCTGGGGTGCTGCAGGAGGAAATATGGTTCTATCCTTTCACCCATTCCTTTAGCTTCTGAGAATTATGAACTAGGGATTTTAGAGTGCCAGGGACCATTAGGGGGCTTCATGGGAATCTATGAACCCTGGAAATTGTTAAAATTTTGTGCAGCTGTGCTTATATGTGTTGTTGTGTTGTTTTTTTTTTTCTGGGAAAGGGTCCTTAGAATTTATTACCTTCTTAAATGAACCATATGACCTATAATAAAGAGTCTAACTCCTTGTCTAATGTCTGGTCTCTTAGCATTCAAGCTCCACTCCTTCACCTTATATCCTTGCTCTACTTCTGGGCAAGCTCAAAAGAAAGCCCCGTGCTTTCTTCTTTGGTGCTGGTGGGAAGTTCAATCCAGGTAAGCCCAGCCAGAGCTTGGGAACCCTCACCTGCCCAACCCCCCCCCCCCCCCCCCCCCCCCCCGCCACCACCACCACATAAGAGCCAAAGTCAGCCGCCCCTTCTTGCTGTCTTGCTGTCTTGCTGTCTTGCTTGTCTTGCTTGCTTGGGAGCCTGTCCTGCTCCACTAGGAAGTCTCATTAGGTGAATAATGATGCTTTCCATTCTCTGATGTTGCATGTGGGGAGTCATCAGTTTCAATATCTGAACCAAATTTGGGGTCAGGGGTTGATCTTGCCCCCCCAGGGCAACCACTAGATACAACCTAAAAAGATGAGGAAGCACAGGGAGGGATGGAGGGCCCTACTAGGCCTTCCTAGGCCTACACTTTAACCAGGTGCCACCTGGATTTCTTGATGTCAATTTCAAATAGTCTGTCCTGTGGCGAACCTTCTATATCCAAGAACAGGAAACTTGGCTCAAGGAAGGGCCTCCCCCTGTGGGCAGGGTGCCTGTCAGGCATGTTCAGCATCTCTCTTCGGCTGCCCTTTGGGCCATTAGCTTTTTCTGTCACCACAGCAGCCCCATCCATCTTGGGTACTGACAGGTCTGGCCACACTGCAGAGTGGGGCCTCGGGGAAAGTCGTGCAGTTTGTCTTCATTGCTGCATCTCGGTCCTTCCCCAGCAGCCATCAGAGCCCTTTCTCCTGGGGAGAGGCCCCATCAGCCCTGGCATCCCAGTACAGCTTATGTGCTGTTCCCCAGGGGTATTTGTACTCTCCGCTTTCCATCTGACTGTGGAATGAAAGACTTTCTCCTTGTGGAAGGAATCCCACGGACCAAATTGCTCTGTGCCTGGGAAATCTTCTGAATGACGCCAGTGCTCTGCAGCTTGGAGCCAGGGACCCCATCTGTGTGGAAGCCCTCCTCTAGCAAGTGCAGCAGATGGTTGGCCGAGGCCACGAGGCCTATCTGCTCCAAATCCAGCCCTCCTTCTCTGCTTCACACACACACACACACACGTGCATATGCAGAGACACCCACACAGACAGATACATGCACAGAGACACAGACAGACAGACAGACATGCACACACCAGGCCTCTGTTGTGCAGTAAAGATCCCCCTCTGTGAACTCTGGCTCCCATAGAGCCCCGTTAAATCCTGGAAAGCCACAATACACCTGCGTGGGAGGACTCGGAATCAGAGGACTGAAACAAGACTGTAACCACAAGTTGTGGATTGGAGGCACCACTGTAAGTGGGGAACACACTCTGGGGTCCCCTTTCCTCCTCAGTGCTTCTGTGCCTACAGCGCCCACTTGGATGACCCATATTACCCCATCTCTGGTTCTAGCTGGCTGAGGATCTCTGGCTGGTCCAGATGTTTCAAGTGGTGCCCTGATAGAAATGTGTGTCAATTTCTTTGACCTCTGATTAGAGATTTTTAATTAAAATAGGGAGGTTTTCCACAAACTCCAGATTTCCAATGTCTTTTAAATTTGGGGGCTAATCTCATAATACTGGACCCACTTACAAAAGAGAAAACGTGTTGAGGCTGGGGGACGGGCATAGCTGTCCTTTCTGATGGGCACGTGCTCCTCAGGCATAGCAGCCTCCACCCAGCTCACTGTGCTCATCCCTGCCTGACCCTCAGGATATCTGAGTTTGCAACCCCTGGGTCAGTCACTCTCTGAGCCTCAGTTTCCTCATTTGTTAGATGAAAGCATTGGCTAGATAGTCTCTATTTGCTTCAGGCTCAGATGCTTGTATTCTCTGATGATGGCCCATGTCTGTGATTGTGCCTGGGGGCGGCGTGGGCAGAGCTGAGATGGGTCATTGTGGTGGGAGACGTGGCACCACTGAAAGGAGGTGCCCCAAAGGGAAATGAGGAGCATCCCAGGAAAAACCATTCTTAGGTCTTGCCCGGATGTTACCCACCTGTTGCTGCCGGCTGTCACTGCAAGGAGCTAGCATCATGGTGCAGCCCAGGATGTCCCCTTCTTCCTGGCAGTCAACACAGAAGCCAAGTCCGGTGTTGTGGAGCTGAAAGTGGACATCCATACAGAAGTGAACCCCGCCCTCCACTGTTAAGACACCCTCCATCAGGCGCTAGTCCTCCTCTCCTCCTTCCCTGCAGTGTAGCTCACGGTTCCAGGTTCAGGCCACAGAAATAAGCAAGGTCAGGCTAAAGCCTCTAATCCCAATGGACAGGAGGCAGGCCACATCTGTCCTGATGAAAGGACCTGAAACAGGTTTTGGGGCAACCCAGTCACCTCCCTCAGGGCAGGCATGGAAGCCTCTGAGGCTCCCCTGACCTTGGGACTGTGTGGCCAGGGTCATGGACAAACATCTGAGTATCCAGTTTCTGTATTGGGAGGCTGCCCATCCCCTCCCCTTCCTCCTCATCTTCCCAGGGGCATGCCTTGCCTTTCCAGAGAACCTGGGCCTGCACTCAGATGGGTAAAGCTCAGGGTAGATGTTGGCCAGAAACCAGTGGAACGTCCGACAACCCAGTCTCCTTTGCAGCTGCAGGCGTTCTGTGCAGTCTGGCTTCTCAGCCTGATGGAGGAGAAAGACACAGGCACTGAGGTGGGGAAAGGCCGACTGTTCACCACAATTCACACATGGGGGAGGGACAGAGGTAGCTGGGAAGAAGCTGAAGGATTGGGACAGAGTGAGGGGACCAAGGCCACGGTTCCCTAGGGCCGTAGCCAGGTGGGGAAAGTCATGTGTTAGGGGAAGAAGTTTAGAAGGGACAGAGTAGGATGGTCCTCCCTACAAAGAGCTGTGGAACCAGCAGTGTGGTTGTGAGAGCACTCCCTCCCCAATCCTTCACATCTTCAGTCTACAAAGACGATTATACCTGTGCTTTAAGGACTTTTTGTGGAAGCTGGCAAAATGGCGGGGCTTTGCACCTAGGCTGGTGTGCTGCAGCACCATAATGAGCCATATGGAGGCAGGAACTGACCCAAAGGCAACTGAGATGAAATAAGCTAGGAAATTGTGGGGTGGGATGGAGGCAAGACAAGTTTACTTTTCTTCCCCTCTAAGTGCCCAATTTCCTCCATTACCATTAATAAATCATTCCTTTGGCCTACTCTATCCCCTTTCCTTGAGATTCTCCTTTATAATACAATTGTCCTGGGATGGATATCAGGTAAGTCCTTAACACTCGAGTATAAATTTATACATTTGGCTATATTGATAAGACACAAGGAAACCTACCTATACATTTAGTATTAAATCCTGGATATCTTGAGGGAAGACAGAGGTGCTAAGGAGGGGTAGGAAGGACCAAAAATAAAAACAAAAAAGAGAGATCATATTTCCTGGGGTAAGGAGAGGAAAGGAGAGGGGGCTGGAACAAGAAGTCCATGTCAGAGTTCCAGTTTGATGGCCTTTAGTCTGGCAGTTAAACACTGGGCTAACAGGCTGAATGAAGCAATTCCACTTTTTCCATCTTTTACTCCTCAGATATAAATGGTCTGGATCTGCCATACTGACATGCTCTCGGTATGCTTCCCAGACTATGATCCCCTGAGCACCTGGCTCAGAAATGCCCACGGAACTTGTTAAAAATGCGGGTTCTTAGGCCCTATACCAGAGACTATGATTCAGTAGGTTGGGCCAGCAACCCTGGAATCTGCATTTTGACCGTTTCTCCTGCTGAGTTTTATCCACAGAAAGTTTGGGAACAACTTCTCTAAGGCAGGGATGTCTTGTTTATTCAGCACACCTGCCTACCATTAAACCAAAGAGATCTATTACTCTTTAAGGAAATTAATGTAAGTTTTTTATGGTTTCTTGGCTTTCTTAGTGTTCGTTTGAGACCTCACCAGTCATTCTGCAGGGCTGGACTTTGCTACCAAAGCAGGAACATTCCTTCATGAATTTTCCATCACCTTCACCTTTCTCAGTGGTCAAAGTGGCAAATCTCTCCAGCCTTTTGTTTAATCTCAAATGAGGGGCATATGCTGACAATGAACTTTCCCTTCTGTACAACCAAACTTGATGGGAAAAACAAGAGAATGTTAACTCCTCCAACAGTGAAACCCTGACCTTGTCTTTTGGGTGCCTATAATTTCTGTGTCTCAAAATCCATGTGAGGGTTTGGGTAGAAGGATAGAAATTATAGAACAAAATTAATTTTTAGCTACTTAAATTTAAACTAAGAGCACAAAGTTAACGTCTCCACCTTCAGGGAGGCAGTGATATTATTAAAATCTTAACATCGATGTCAGCCATAGGACATTTCCAAAACATGAATTAAGAGGAATGTTCCAAAAAAAAAAAAAAAAAAAAAAGCCAGAAAAAGAAATGTCTTCTCATTTACCAGTAGGAGGTGCCATTGTCCTTGTGAAAGTCATCAGATGACCAGATGGGGAGATTTGTGGATCAGAGAATGGAGCACACCCAGCAGTGTGGGCAGGCTGGTGAGGGGCTTATGGGAGTTGTCCCAAGACCTTTGTGGGTCACAGAAATCTTATCTTCGGAGCCCTCACTCCCAGCCTAGGAAACAGTAATGGGAACCCACATCTCATGCTGAATAGTATTTATGTGCCAGTTCCACGAGAATTGGGCTACGTGGCAGTTGAAGATGTGCTGTTTGTGGACATTAATGAAACATTTAAAACCTTAAATTTTTTGTGGCTTGTCTTGGATCTTTTATGTTTATATTTATACTTCTATTTGTTTCATGTCTTGGATGATTCCACAGTTTGAGTGCTTTGCTCAGGAGGAAAGGGCACTCTGAGACCCGTCACTGCTTATTCCCTGCCCAGTCTGCCCTCTGGCCCCACGATAAAGGATCGCAGCCCATAGATGTCCCACAGGCCTCAGGGGGCTCCAGGCCAAGACCAGCTGTGACGCTGTGTGGAGATGCTTGGGACAGACAGGCAGCTCTGCCAGGGAGCCACTTGAGAGGGGCAACTTAAGGGAAGCACAAGCCAGAAGCTTTTGTTTTCCCCTCCGAGTTGGACAGAGAGGCACTCCTTGGCCCAGCCTCCTGCTGGCGGCCCGTGCCGGGCCCAGAGGCCCCTGCCAGGATCTCTCCTTACCTGGCTCAAGGAGAAGGCCTCTGGGCTGTGCCTGTAGAAGGTTTCTTTGAATGAGCCCAGCCAGGTCTCGGCGATGCGAACCTTGTTCCGCAGAGTGGCCTCCTGATCACGGGGGGACTGGGCTTCCTGATTTTGATAGATGTGCCCCACCCGAGAACAGGGAAGGATTTCAACAGAGCCACCACAGAGCCAGGCCTGCCATAAAAGGAGAAAATAAACATCTGAACACAACTCCAAGGACATGGAGTTAGGGATCCTGACAGGGGCTGGGAAAATGCACAGGAAATCACGAACACAAAATGGTGAAGAGAACGATAGTTCTCGGGGTGCCTCAGAGTTTCCAGATCTGGGAGTTCTGGGCAGGCGAGTGACAGTGCGGGAAGAATGGGTGCAGTTGTCCCGGGACAGAACCAGTGGAGTAAGGGAGCCGCATCCATGCAATACCGGAACGGGCCCTTTCCCAAAAGCACATGGACACGTTTGGCACCTTTAGAGATATAGCTGTGTGGATTAGCACCCCTGTTCCCCAAAGCTGCTTCCTCAGGGAAAAAGGGGTCCCTGGTGGTCAGAGAGTTTCTAAAAGCTTGTGAAGTCTCAAGTGGAGAGCAAAGCAAGTCTTCCTTGAACATAGTCTCTCCTTTAGGAGGGTTTTCACGGTTCTCCAGTAAAATTCATTTGAAAGGAAGCCTTTCATTTCATCCTGGGGATCAAGAGGAAAGCGAAAACATTTCTAGCAAAAGGCAGCATGTGGACTGAAACACACCAAAAACAGAGTTCCCAAACTGTGGGCCATGGTACCCCTGGGGGTGCCCCATCAACCTCAAAGGGCCATGCGGGATATTTTAAATGTTTGAGAAAAACACGGTGACATCTATTGGGTGTTCTGCAAACTACAAGCTTGAGATAATTCATGATTTCCACATTAGATGGCTGCATTTTCGATAATGTACACCTTTACGGGGTTGGGTTTTCAGTGGTTGCTGTGATGAAAAAGCCAGTCTCGTGTTCAAATCGACATGGAACGGGAAATGAAGGTGATGGTGTCTGGTCTGATTCCAAGGCTTGAGAAGTTGTGCAGTGCCCAACACTAAATTTAGGCACTAAATTTTTAGCACAAATACTTATTTTTTGGAACTATAGTAGTTCCCCCTTATCCATGGGGGACATGTTTCAAGACCCCCGGCAGATGCCTGAAATCACGGATAGTTCTGGACCCTATATACACTATGTTTTTTCTTATACCATACATACATACATACCCGTGAAAAAGTTTAATAAATAAATTAAGCACAGTAAGAGATTAACAATAACTAATAATACAATAGAACAATATCATGATATACTGTAATAAAAGTTATGTGAATGTGGTTTCTCTCTCTCTCAAAATATCATCTTATATTGTACCCACTCTTCTTCATGTGGTGATGGGAGATAATAAAATGCCTACGTGATGAGATGGAGTAAGGGAATGACAAGGCATTGTGACCTAGGGTTAGGCTACTACCCATCTGATGATACCTCAGAAGGAGGATCATCTGCTTCTGGACCAAGGTGGACCATGGGCAACTGAAACCGTGGACGAGGCAGGACCAGTGAGCTCAATGCACAGAACTGTTTGGCATTTGTTTTGGCCTATGGGTGCTATGAATAATGCCTGAGATGCCAAGGGTGCTGTGAATACAGAATGTACAGGAACCTCTGTGCTACAGTGTAGACGGCTGATATGATGCCCTTTCCTATGCACAGGTTGGATAGCTGGTTTCAAGAGGGAGGCTGGGAGCACAATCAAAATAGGGCATGAGAGACGTGGGAAGGGAAAGAAACACACTACATTTCATGACTCGATACATTGCCTGCAGCCTTATCCCTGACCAGGGGCATTTCTAATGGCTGCGTCTCAGCTGGGACCTCACATACTACTCCACAGAACCCATCTGGCTCCTCCCTTGGTCCAGGACATACCTTGAGAGACAGTTCGAGGTTTTCACCACCCCGCAGTGACATGAGAGGGTCATATGCACCAGTGTTTTGGAAGTAATGTCTGTCCATGGCCACAACACCACTGGGCACCACAGGGCTCCTAGGCAGAGAGAAGACAGACACAGACTGCAGTTCAGAACCTCAAGTATATCGGGAAGTCTTACCATGTGGGAGCTCCAGTGGCCGAGAGAGTGGACTCTGGGCCCAGATAGACCTCAATGCTTTTAATTGCAAGACTGGAGCCAAGCAACCAGGTCAAAATTCCCAGTTCTTTTTTTTTTTTTTTTTTTAAGATTCATTTGTTCTTGAGAAAGAGTGTGTGAGCAGGGGAGGTGCAGAGAGAGAGGCGGAGAGAGAAGATCTGAAGCAGGTTCTGTGCTGACAGCAGCAAGCCCAATGCGGGGCTCAAACTCATGAGCCGTGAGATCATGACCTGAGCTGAAATTGGACGCTCAACCGCCTTAGCCACCCAGGTGCCCCTCAAAATTCCCGGGATTCTATGAGAAGAGAGCTATGGCTGCCTGGGTCCTTTTTACCCCATCCTCAGGTGCTGGTCCTAAAGCGAGGGGCACCGGGCTGCCCCTGAGGTTCCCCTACCCTCTGGTTTGAGCGCATCTGGACAGACCGCTGGGAACGCCTTGGTTAACATAATACACCCTAAGACAGGCAGCACCAGGCCTGGACAAAGGGAAACAGTCAGGCTTTTTCTTCCCACATCCTGATTTGGGACTTGGGCAGATACCACAGGGAGGGTGGAGGCCACTGGGGGCCAGGCGTGCCAACCCCCTGACAGAAGCCATGGCCAGCAAAGTGCCTCTTGGTGAACAGTGATGCAGGACAGCTTGAGCCCGAGGTGGGGCACTCCTTCCCCACCGCTGCTGCCCCCGCAGTAGCCTGGAGCTCAAAATCAACTTCAGGGGGACAGAGAGAGGGGTACATGCCTGGATGTTAGACTTCAATATGATATCACTAAGCTGTTACTGAATTTGACTAATTTGCATGGAAGTTTTCTGCTGTTAGTGGCAAGAGAGGTTAAGATAGAAATTACCTAAGTCCAGTTATTAGAAAATAAAGACAGAATTTTTTGCATATCTAAGCTTGTGGCTTATCAAACTTCTGTTAGAGTCACATTCCTTTGGGCAGACTCTTGGAAGGCCTTCATTCCATGTCTCTGTACTAGACATTCAGAAGCCACCTGGATAATTGGTTGGTGTTGGGCAATACATGATGAAAGTCGACCACGGCAGATGGAGGGCGACTGCCCAGGGGTAAACACCACATGATCCCTTGTCCCACGGGCCCTTCTTACAATGTGACATTGATATTGCTTCCCCCTGAGAGGTGGGGTCTAGTCTTCTTCCTTCCCGTGAACCTGGATGGGCCTGCGATTGTGTTGGAAGTGACCCTGGGTGACTTCTGAGGTTTGGTTATAGAACGGGATACATACTCTGAAACATTATACTGACTGAAAGAAGCCAGACACAAAAGGTCACATATCCTATGATTCCATTTATATGAAACATCCAGAACAGATCAATCCATAGAGACAGACGGTGGCTTGATGGTTGCCAGGCACTGGGGGGAGGAGAGGGTGGGAAACACCACTTAATAGGTATGGGATTTTACTGTAAAGTGATGGAGATGTTTTGGAACTAGATAGAGGTGGTGGTTGCACAACATTGTGAATGTGCTACCTGCTGCTGAATTGTTCATTTTTAAACGGCTCATTTGTGTTACGTGAAATTCACGGCAATAAATTGTTCTTTTAAAGGGGGAGAGGGATACAGTTTGTTTCACCTGGCCTTCTTGAGTGGGATACTTAGTCTTAGAACCCAGTGCCATGGTGTGGCCAGCCCCACGTGCAGTGACCTCAGGGAGAGAGCGGGGAAGTTCCCACTGAGGTCCCAGCTGATAGCCAGCATGAACCTTCAGACATTCAAGGAGCCTCAGGGGGATTCCAGCCCCATCTCCACAGCCCCTTGAGCCATTTCCTGCCATTCTAGTCTAGTGCATGGTCCTGCTGAGGCCCCAGATACCACGGAGCAGAGACACCCAACCCTGATGCTTCCTTTCATAATTCATGACACACAGAATCTGTGTGCTTAAAAAAACTGTTGTTGTTTTACAGCGAAGTTTGGGTGGTTTGTTACAGAACAGAAGATATCTAGAACATCTTCTTAAATAGAATAATTGTCCCAAACCCCAAACACACCCAAAAACCAAAGCAAGCAAGCAACCACAAAATTTGATATATTTTGAGAGTTACGGTGTCTTAGCATTCACCTGGCTGAATTCTTCCTTTTTAGCAAGAAAGTACTTGAGGTCAGGGAAATTCCAGTGTTAGCTGGAGAGGTAGAGTTAGCTCAAGATCCCACCTCGGGTTCTCTCACTGCCCCACACAGAGGCATCCACTGACGCTCCCTGGAGGAACTTAAGCTGGACCCCATTCCCATAAGAATATAACACTAATAACACCAAGTGTTGCGCTCGGCACTCTCTCCATTGTTTTCACGCAGGAACTCTTTTATTTAGCCTTCCCAACAACCCTTTTGCCCTCAATTCACTGATAAGGAAACTGAGGCACAGAGTAACTTGCTAGGAAACTGGTGGGGCTGGGATTAGATCCCAGGCAGTTTGGCTGCTGAGTCCACCCTGAGGAAGCAGAGGTATAAAGCAGGCTATGTGACAGAACCTCACCTGATTGGGCTGATGGGGGACCGGAGGGCCTTCCTGTCTCGCTCTGGCAAAGGCTCCCAGTGGAAATCCAGCTTCCAGTCCAACACCCCACGCTGCAGGTCCTTGGAAGGGTAATACTGCAAAGTCTTCCAGTCAATCACGTCTATGACTGGAGACACCACCCGGCTCCTGGAAAGCATTGTGGAATCAAATAAGGGATACAAACCATTCACTTGCTGGAGGTTAGAAAGATGATCTACACTTGCACTGCCCAGTATGGGAGCCAGTGGTCACAATATGGTCTGGGTTGAGGTGTGGTGTAAGGGTCAAATACACACTGGATTTAGAAGACTTAGTATGAAAAAAAGATGTAAAAATCTCAGTAATTTTTCCATTCATCGCATGTTGAAATAATAACATTTTGGATATGTTGGGCTTGCTAAAATGCATTATTAAAATTAACTTCATCTGTTTCTGTTTTGTAATGTGACTATTAGAAATGTTTAAATTATATACATGGCTCATTATATTTCTGTTAGTACTGTTCTAGAAAATATGTTTTTGCATGAGGAGCTGGGAGCTCATTTCATTAAATAGCATGCCTGCCTCTTTTTTTTATTTAAAAACATTTTTTTTAATGTTTATTTATTTTTGAAGGAGAGAGAGACAGAGTGTGAGTAGGGGAGGGGCAGAGAGAGAGAGAGAGACAGAATCTAAAGCAGGCTCCAGGCCCTGAGCTGTCAGCACAGAGCCTGACGCGGGGCTCGAATTCACAAACCGCGAGATCGTGACCTGAGCCGAAGTTGGACACTCAACCGACAAAGCCATCCAGGCGCCCCCCTGCCTCTTTCTTTTTTCACAAACCTCTGTTGATAACACTGAAAGACAGGTGAATGGGGTTCTAGGCTCAGCTCTGCCACTAATGGGCTGTGTGATCTTGAGACAGCTGCCATACCTCTCTGGGCCTTGGTTTCCTCCTTTGTAAAGCGGGAGGTTGAACCACGTCCCACAAATACCTTTCTCAGCAGTAACACTCTAGGACTATGGCTATTGACTTCTTTTGGGGTCTTTTCCCCCTTTGAAAAGTGTAGACTCCTCTTCAGAAAAATAATCATAGGCACATATCCAAAGTATTATGCATAATTTCAGAAGGTTCATGGGCCCCTGCTCTAGGGTCTGTTTCTTGTTCCTGTATTATACAACTTGATTGGCCTGAGGAATCAGGTTTGCCAAGCCCCAGACGTGTCCCTGATGTTAATGCAAGTGTATGTGGGCACATGGTGTCTACACGCAAATGGCGGTCCTGCATCTAGACTTATTTGCTTGTTCATTTACTGATGGCTGTTGGTGATGGTATTTTATCCTTTTGTGTGATTGTTGTTTGTTTTGTTCTGCTTGCAACAGCCTGGGATATGACCTCAGGGAGGGTAATGTGGGAAACTGGTACAGGTCAGAAGCTTTTTTATCTCAAATATAATTTATTGCCAAGTTGGCTAACATACAGTGTATACAGAGTGCTGTTGCTTTTGGGGGTAGGTTCTGTGGTTCATCACTTACATACAACTTCACGTTGTAACTAGACAGGTGATCACTCAGGTGGCGTGCCAGGAGCTGACCTCCACCTAGCCAATATCTCAGTCGCATTGTTTTCTGTTTTGTCACAGGTTTTCTCTCATGGCTGTTACTTTTTTTTTTTTTTTTAATTTGAGACAAAGAGAGAGAGCATGAGTGGGGAGAGGGCCAGAGGGAGAAAGAGAAAACCTTAAGCAGGCTCCATGTTCAGCGTGGAACCTGATGTGGGGCTTGATCTCATAACCTTGGGATCATACAAAATCAAGAGTCGCGTTCAACTGACTAAGTCACCCAGGTGCCCCCAATGACTATCAGTTCTAAAATCTATGCCAGGAAATAGATCAGTCCTGAACTCGGGGGTGGCTGGGAGGTGCCACTCTAAGAGAAGAGAGATTCCTGGCAGGAGAGATGCCAGCCACGCTGTGTTTTACACTTCTATTGATGTCCATCTCTGTTCCTTCCATCTTGGAGACGGCCAGGACTAGGGTAGCCCAGGCTACATGGAGAGGGCCAGGCTGGTCTTGGGACTCAATTATCTGTCCTCAAGTGACTGACGTTGGCATAACAAGTCATGGGGTTTATATTTAGAGCAAGGACTCTGATATGGTTTTCCTGCCCTTTTCACATTGTTGCCTCTGGAAGGGAAGGGAAACTTAATCCCTCTGGGTCTCCACTATTTCTGGCATCCTGAATTGACCAAAGAAAACTGAGAGGCAAGATCAAGGAAGAAAGGAGGACACCCAACCCCCCCCCTCCCAAGTCCCCACTTACGGCAGAGTGAACTGAGCAGATGGAATGGATTTGGCTCCGGGCAAAGCATTTTGTGGAATTTCAGAATCGAGAGCCAGGGAAGCCGTGTGGCTGAATCCTGAAGAATCCCCTCAAATTTGTGCCATCTTAGTAATCATAACAGGACAAGAAAGGAAATTGCATCCGAGCATCCATACAACTTGCTGGTCCTAGATCTTTGAGCTGTGTCCTTCCTGACAAAGGTGTACATTACTTTTGACCAGAAAATGGGAACTCTGGAATTTATCGAATTTCTCTTTTTGCTCGGTCTTGCTGGAACCTCAGAGTCTATGCAAAGCTCGCTGTTAATAACTGTATCACCCCTCATATCCAACGCTACCTTTTCCTGTCTGAAATCTCCTTTTGCTTCTATCTTGACCAGACACTTAGGTGATTATTCACGAACCTCTCTAAGTGCCTTTTGGGTAGAGATTAAGAGGATAGCAGCTGCTTGACCACGGCTGAATTAGGGAGTGACTGTAGTCTAGTGACTCAAAAATGGTGATTTAAAAAAACCCAAACAGTCTTATATTTAGCTTTGGGTTTTGCACCTACAGATGTGTCTGGTGTTCTTGGAATACGCTTAACGCAACATGGCAAAGCTGCCTTGTTTGACTTGGAAGGAGCTCAAAGTGTCTGCTTATGCCATCATTCTCTCTTTCAAATTGAGCTTTAACTCTCAGGCAAGTACAAGGCTGATTCTCTCATAAGCCTCTCTAAGTTCCAGGTCAGGCGATTGGGTTTCACAAGACACACAGAGGTAGGAGAGCTATCGGCCAACACTGGTTGACTGTTGACTGTAATACATGAGGTCAGCTTAACTGGGGTTTCAACCTTACCAACCAAACCTAGTTTATTTATAAGCCCTAGTTTATCTCATCCTTCTGCATTATTCCTGTGCTTCAATGTCCCTCTGGGTCTATGATGACTACAGTCATTTTGGAAGTTCACCCAGATTCTCGGTGTTGGGGAAATTATCAAGGCTCTAAATTCTCTCGCCCCAGAGCTCTTGCTTCTCAAGTGTGACCCCAGGACTGCTGCGGCTGGCTCTTTCAGACTCTGTCATGCTGAGGGGGGTGGAGTAGGATGAGGGCTGGAGAATTTCCCAGGGGCGTGAGACCAAAAGGAGGCTGCTCCCTTTGTGGGCTGGAGGCATCTTGGGCCCCTGCTGCTCCTCAGCGCGCGCGCGTGCGCGCGTGTGCACACACACACACACACACACAGCACTTTTACACAGGATTCCTCAGACTGCTTTCCATCATTTAACCTCTTGCAGGGCAGAGGGTTCTTGCTTCTCCCCACTGAGCAGGCCTAGCCCTGGCTAAGCACTAGGTGACCTTAAGAACTAGGTATCTCCGGGCGCCTGGGTGGCTCAGTCGGTTAAGCGTCCGACTTCAGCTCAGGTCATGATCTCACAGTCCATGAGTTTGAGCCCCGCGTCAGGCTCTGTGCTGACAGCTCGGAGCCTGGTGTCTGCTTCAGATTCTCTGTCTCCCTCTCTCTGACCCTCCTCCGTTCATGTTCTGTCTCTGTCTCAAAAATGAAAAAATATCCAAAAAAAATATTTTTTTTAAATAAAAAAAAAAAAAAGAACTAGGTGTCTCTAAGATAGAGGACCAGACCCAATTTAAGTGAAAAACAACTTAAACAACCTCTGGAGCCAACATCGCCCCTCAGGGGGTGTTGTCTTTGAGCACTTCACTAAGGACTGCCCCCTTCCCACTGGAAACCTTCATTTGTCTAGGGCCATGACTCTCACTCCATGGCTTGGGTACTAGAGCTGGCTGGCAGTTAGCACATGGCAGTTGACCGCTACCCTTGATCTTCACCTTTGTTACTTTACATGGAAACCAACCACCAGTCAGCACCTTTAATTCTGCTTTACAAAAACTGCTCTTTGAGTAACTCCGTCTGGGGCTGCTATGTACAGTTATGTGGGCTGTGCACTGCCCAAACTTAGAGAATGCCTCAAATACTGACGTTGGAAATTTGCATACCTATTTCTAAAATTTCTGGCAGTTATCATTAAGGTATGTTGTTCTACAAAATGAATGTATTATGACACATGTTCTGAGAAATGGGAGTAAAGGGTAATGAAGAAAGGAATCCTTTTACCAGTTCATACAAAGTTGCCATATGGCTCTCCATAGACCTGTTCTGTGGGCAAGGACAGAGAACCAGGGCTAGGAACCAGGCCTTGAACCCTCTGACCAGGTTGATGAGGAAGTTATGGCTCTTTGAAATAGTTGATTTATGGCTTGTTACACTGCTACTCATCATCCCACTCCACCATTTTAATGAAAGATCTTAAAGACCTTTTCTTACCTTCTGCACAGTGGGTCCTCACCTGGTGACAGAATGCCTCTTGCCATGAACCTCAGCTGGGGACCCTTTCCTCTCTCAAAGAGCAGCAGCTATTAGGAACTGTGCCCACTGGCTTCTATGGCTTTGCTTTACACGAGTGGCCACAGGAGGCCAGAGGAACACTTGAGCAAAGTTGCCATGGGAGTAAAACAAACCTTAAAAGGGGACCCAGCTGCAGGTTTCAGAGTATCACTGTGTGCAGTGGAGAGAGATGAGAAATCAGACCCAAGAGAGGTAGCTTTTCTTTCAGACCCTCACCTGCAAAGGCCTTCAAGGTGAACACTAGGTGCCAGAGCAAATAGGGTGCACAGGAAGCTGTGAATGAGGTGTGGGGTCACAAAAAGATGGTCAAACCACAGAAGGGAGGGAACATGATGAGGA
This sequence comes from Acinonyx jubatus, assembly GCF_027475565.1. NCBI lineage: Eukaryota > Metazoa > Chordata > Mammalia > Carnivora > Felidae > Acinonyx > Acinonyx jubatus. Next base: position 131,308,476 of record NC_069384.1, on the reverse strand, counting down.
AGCCAAGCCAGAATGGGTCCGGGACCAGAGGCTGTGTGTGTGTGTGTGTGTGTGTGTGTGTGTGTGCATACGCATGTGTGCAAGAGAGAGAGAGAAAGAGAGAGAGAGAGAAACAGACAGAGAGAAGGAGGGAGAATGAGAGAGAAGGAGAGGGGGAGAAGTTTGATAAAGAGAAGAAGGGAAGAGCCCAGGAAATTAAAATTTCATGGACCCACTTCTTCACTGTGGAAGGTTTCTCAGGGAGCCCCATTTTATTTCTAGCTGAGGACACTGAGGTATTGCCAAGTCTTCCTCACTCAGCCTAGAGTGAGAAATCTCCAGATCTGTGAAAATGGCACCAATGTGAGAAGCAGACATGAGGGGCTTGTTCTAATCAATGTTTTAACACGTGTCTCACAACCAGGGTGGGGGTGGGTATGACCAAATGTTACTCCTGATCAGCTTCTCTGATTCTTTTTTTTTTAAAATAGAGTTTATTTATTTATTTATTTTGAGAGAGAGAGCAAGAAAAGGAGGGGGAGAGAGAGAGGGAGAGAGAGAGAATCCCAAGCAGACTCTGCACTGTCAGCACAGAGCCCGATATGGGGCTCGAACTCACACACCATGAGATCACAAACCAGAGTCAGACGCTTAACTGACTGAGTCATGCAGGTACCGCTCTCCAATTCTTAAAATAATTCCTAGACAACAAAAAGAGCAGTGGACCCAGAGTTGGAACACCTGGCTCACCTGCAGAGTCTCTGTGTGCCCTTGCAGATCATTTCACCCCAGGGAGCCCCAACATCCCTCTCTGTGAAACGGGAGCAGAATTAGCCGCCTGAGACATCTCACGAGGAGGGCAGGTCAATGAAGAATTATACAAAAGCGATCTGTTAGGGTTATGCATACATATGGCTTAATAATATATGACCAGGCTCCTAAATGTCTGCATAAAAGAAAACAGCCCAGCTATTGAGTGCCTGTATAACCCTGAGGGGTCTCCTTGCCCTCCTAGGAACTCAGTTTTTTTCAGCAGTGCAATCCTGAGGTAGGACTAGATGGTCTTACAGGTCCCTCTGAAAGCCATCTATGATATAGGGATGGGAATTAGACGGGGAATAGGCAGGACCAACTTTAGGTCCTGCTCCAAAGATACACAGTCCTTGTGATTTTGAGAGGAGAATCCAAGATGGCAGAGTTGGAGGGTTCGCGTGTTGGCTTGCCTTGGTCTTGGTGCTGGATTTATGCACGTTTCCTTTTCTTCTGAGATAACAGCCAGGGATGGGCAGTAATCTGCATCATGGTCCTGCATAATTAATCCTTCTTGATTTCACTTGAGCTCTGATGGTTCTTTATTAAAAAGGAATTGCTGGACTATTAACAATTTGCATTGTGCTGCTTGAAAGCTCCTCCACCTAGTGGAATATGCTAATTCCTCTACCTCCTCGTCCAGTAATGACTTTTTTTTATATGTGGTCATCCCCAACTTCAAAGGAGACAGCGAACATTTACCAGGGGAAGGAATGCAAGAATAGAAGTCATAAGGCTTGGTTCTAGCATCAGCCCTGTCTGGCGGGGCATCATCAGAAGCAATCATTTGTTGAATCCCTACTGTGTAATAGGCCTCTGCAAACCCCACGGGCTGGTCCAAGGTGCGGTAGCCACAAGGTTTTGCTTTTCCTTAGTGGGATATTCAGGTTGAAGAAAATGGTCGACAAGACATGTTTAGAAACTGTATAAGGAGAGCAGGAAGTGGGGGAGTAAATGACAGTAAGATGGGGAAAGAAGAATGGAAAAATGGTCGCTGTTCTCCAGGCCCCAGTCTTTGTGTCTAGAAGGCAGAAAACAAGGCAGATGGACTGGAGAACCTCTAACTTCCCTTCCAACGTTACCTCCCTGTGCTTTTGAAAAGGCTCAAACTCAAACATCACAAAAAAACCAATGACACATGCTGCTCTCTAATGGTGGAGGAGACTTGGGGACTTTTTCAGTGGTGGATAGATGTTCTGTGAGTGGCTGAGGCTGCCGATAATTTCTCCCAATCCCACCTCTTGCTCCCCAGACCTCAGGGGCAAAGTTACCTGTCACCAGCTATTCTGCTGAGGAGGGGCTCCAGCCAGCCTGGGTGGCACTCACAGTGGGAATCCATGAAGACCAGCACATCCCCGGTGGCCCTGGTGGCCCCCAGCATCCGAGCCCCGATGGCCCCCAGCCTCTTGTTGCTCCTGAGCAACTTCACCCCCTCCAGCCTGGCCACGTATTCGCTGAGAGAAGACTTGAGTTGTCCTGGAATCGACAGAGTCATGGTTAGTGGGGTCACAGACACCACAGCCGGTGAAATTGTGACAACTGTCACTAGGATCACTATCAGCAATTCTCTTGGGAGCTGGGGTGAGCATGACGTCCTGAGACTCAGATACATTCCACTGTGGCTGTTGCTAGGAAGTAAGTTGCTTAGTTAGTTTGGGGTGGGTCAGTATTCTCTCTGGTAAAAACCAGCAGAGATGGTGTCTTAAACCAGGAGAGGAGAGAAATGGCTAACCTTCTCTAACTGCAGCAGTGAGGGTATGCAGATACTGTTGGTGCCCTACGCAGATGCCCTAGGGTCCCTTTTACTGGTTTGGTTTTGGTTTTCATGTACCCAGCAGCTGTAGGTTTGCTACTAATTGTAGTCTGCATCCTTCTCTGGAGACAGGCCCTTGGATATGGACCTGCCTCTCCTGTGAGTGCCAGAGTGCCAGAGAGTCATGCAGAACACCACCCTTGGCCCCACGTGCCCAGGGCCAATGACCAAACAGTGCAGGGTTACCAAAACCCACTTTCTTGCCCCGAGGCAGGACAGATCCTGAGGTGCAGCTTGCACTGCAGAGCTGTCTGTGGGATTGGGCTGTGGCTGGACTTCATCTGAAACCTCATCTTGGTTTAGCTCCTTCCTCTGCTTCTCCTACTTCCCCCACTCTCCTACGGGGTTCCCCTGAGAGTGCATTGCCCCCCAAATCACGAGCACATGAATCTCATCTCAGGCCCCACTTCTAAGAAATCTGACCTAAGACAGTGTTTCAAGACAGAGGGTCCGTGAAGTGTGGCTGCTGGTAGGCCATTGGTGGTGCTGGCCAAAGTGGTCTCCTTGTAGTGGTAAGGGTGGGTGGGCAGCACAGTGGATCGAGGAGAATGAGCCAGGAATCTAGACTTCCTTTAGGAACAATGATTCCATAGGGGATAAAGAATGAGAGAGGCTTCTTAGGTTTTTCATTTAAGATAAGAAAAGCTGTGTGTGTGTGTGTGTGTGTGTGTGTGTGTGCACACGCACACATACGCCAAGATGAACAAGCCAGTGGAGACCAAAGGAATAATGTATTCAGAAAGAAGTAGCATCCTCCATGAGGTTGTGGAAATGGGGCGCCCCTAATCACTGAACTAAGACGTTCTCAAGGGCAAGTCGTACCTCACCCATTTCCACTGCTCTGAGCCCTAGCACAGGGCTGGCCTATGGTAGGCATTCAGTGCGTGTGTGTTGAACAGAACTAAGCCAAAGAGCAAGGATTTCCTCAGTTCCTCAGCCCAGAGACAGTCTTGACAGGGATACACACAGCCCTGCTGCTTTGGTGACTGGGTCTCCGGCGAGGGGAGGCTCAGGCAGTCTTTTTAAAGCTCCTCCTTTTAAACAGCATGTGGCTCCCCAAGGAGACTTTTCTGCAGAGGAAACTGTCGAGCAGTGGATGGATTTCCAGTCACTTGGCTGTTGAATTTCTTGGTGGTAAAATTTTTTGCCTATTTATTACTTTATAATTATTTTTCTGGTAAGCTTATTAGCCCCAGGTCCATTCCCTAGAGAAGGACATCTATTAGCAAAGCTATTAAAATTTCTGAACTTGGATATGTGAAAAACAGCCCTATGGTGACTCCACTGTATTGAACACTGCTGGTTGTCTTATCCAACATTCATTCTCCCCCTTCCACCCTACTAGAAGAAGCTTGATTTTGTTCAGTGCAGCTAAAAGCACTCACTTACCCCAAGACTCCCTTGCTACTAGTAATAGACTTTTGATCCAACACTGGTAGAAATATGCAGAAATATGGGCCTGAAGCCCCCCAAAGAAGAGCAGTGTTCCTCAAGTGCAGTACATAAACCAGCAGCATCCCCATCACCTGAAATATCATTAGAAATGCAGATTCTTGGGCCCAATACCAGAATTGGGGGCTCTCTGGGGGAAAAGCTAGCAATCAGTGTTTTAGCAAGCCATGTGATTCTGATATACATTCAAGCTTGAGAACCGCTGAACCTTCTCTCTCCATCATCTTTTAGTGACTCAGTCGTGCAACGGGCTGGTCCCTAGTAGTGTTTCCTGTCAGTGTAAACATCTGAGCAGATTCTGTGAGTCTAGGCTCTGGGCCCGACTCTGCTGCGCTTGGCCTGACTCAGTCCTGGTCAAGTCTCATCTCTAGGCCTCAGCTTCCTCATCTGAAAAATGAATGGATTAGGCTAACCAAGAGTGATTTAATGACTAATCTGCTCAAGTGCATCACCCAGTGTCTAGGAGGCAGCGAGCACTTATGAATGGCCACCCTGCTGTGATTCTAGAGTGTCTTGGGAAGAAGCGTATTAGGATGTGTGGAGGTTGGGACTGGGAGATACCTCCCTGGGATCAGGCTGGAGTTACTTCCTGGGACTCTGGCTCAGACCTCTTTGCCTTGCTTGGTGGCTGTGCTCTCTATGCCTTCTCCCCCTATTTCCTTACTGGTTGCCCCTGGGACTCTTCACTCATGAGTTACCTGCACCTGAATCCTCATCTGGAGGTATGCTTCTGGGAACCTGGCCTCCAGAGGTTCCAAACCCCAGTCTTTGCATGGGAACCCCCCCAGGGTCCAGGCCCACCCGAAGAGCTGGGAGGAGCCCATAGCCACCTTGCTGGCTGAGGTCGTCCACCAGGATGATCTCCTTCAGGAAGGCCCTGGGCACCGTGTCAAGGATACTGTGCACGGTTCTCAGGAGGGTGGACCAGGCCTCGTCGTGGAAACAGAGGATGATGCTGGCTGTGGGCAGGCTCTCCTCGGGGTGCTGTTGTAGACACCTGAAGGGCAGAGAACCAGAAGAACAAAATAAACATTGGACGGCCTCTAACTCCCTCCCTGGGGCCTGACTGGAGCTGCTTTAACCAGACGGCTCACCCCCGCCCCCAACTTAGTAGCTGTCTCTCTGGGTTTGCTTGAAACTTCCGTGTAAAGAGAACCCATCACACCCTCGCAGTGGTGCTATGATCTCCCAGTCCTCATATCCCAGGAGCATCTTGACAGTGTTTAATCCACGTCTCTCTCATAGCAGTTGAGAGGTGTTTCCACCACTCCCAGGAGACGGCTGTCCTAATCTGTAAAATGGGAATGAAGGACATCACCCACCTCACGGAGCTGTTGTTAGGCTTGAATAGGACGAGGTATACAGTGCATGTCTTATGAACACAAATTATCAATCATTGAATGGCAGAAACACTATTCTCTTTATGTCTGCTTCCATACAGTCTAGCATAGCACCTGGCACATAATAAATGTTAAGTATTATTCTTGCGGAAGGACAAGGATTGAACATGTGCGAAGGCCAACAAAATGCCAGACCCTTTACACATATTACTGCTTGTTTACACTAAAATACGTCTTTGGTTTGGGCTTTTACCCCCATTTGGGGGATAAGGAAACCGAGGCTCAGAGAATGGGCAAGACTTATCAAATGTCACAGTACCAGTAAGTGGCAGAGAGCTTCAAGGCTGTCGTGCCCTTTCCCCTCTGCTGGTTCGTGGCTGGACAGATGGGAGTGTGAGGAGCTACCTCCTCGAGGCCATTCGCAGGCCTGTCTGGTTCCCTCCTTCCTTTGCAGATGAGCCCGATGCTTTGGATTTGTTTTGCCCTGCCTCTGCTGAGGGTTCCGACTGAGACCACAGTGGAATGAATTATAACAACAACGGGATGCGTAGAGCAGTGCGTGACTCACGACTGTTCACAGAGGCACTTGCTTTCCTAGGTAGCTTCTAAATGTCCCTCCATGGAGGAGTATTTGCTTTTGAGTAGGGGTTATCTCAGGGACCTCAAACTTCCGACACCTAAAGGCAATTGTGATGGTCAAAGTGCATGCGGTTCTCAGTCTGACAGCCGGACAAAGGCTGGCCCCGCCGGAGAGAAATACCAGGCTGCCCCATTGGCTCACCCTCCCTCTGCCTGGCACCGTGCTAACCAAGGCTGAAACCCTCCGTGTGCAGGACACCCGCATGTGACTCGGGAAAAATCCTATCGCAGGCGGTGAAGGGAATTGATAGTCAGGAAGAGCTTTAAGGTAACAGTAAAACAGAAATCCTAGATTTAAAAAAAAAATGAACATCTCATAAACTAGCTGTGCCAGTTACTTTATTAGTTCTGTATGTATGCACTCTTTCTTTCCATAAAGGATCTGAAGTCACTCAAAAGGAATACGTACAATAAAATAATGGTAATATAAAAAAGTAAGGATGAAAATCAGGAGTAGGGAAATACAAGCAAGAGTAGAAAGTCAACGTTTGGAGAAAGAACATAAATATATAGGCCATCAGGGCCTTGGTGTTTCCAGAAAGAATTTTAAACGTGAGCTTCCTAGTAGTAGCCAAAGGCAAACAGGAGGTTTATTTTGCAACGGAATTGACACCATCAGAGAGGTTACATCCCAGATTTTTTAAGGGACGGTGATGTTCTTTCTAATACTTTTTTTAAAAATAACTTTTATTTTGAAATAGTTTAAGACTCAAGAAGTTGCAAAAATAGTACAGAGAGTTCCTGTGTTACCATCACCCAGCTTCCCCCAGTGATGATATGTTACATAACCATCCACCACGAGCAAAATCAGGAATTTCACACGGTTCAGATACTATTAGCTCAAGTACAGACCTTATCTGAACTTCACCAGTTGTTACATCCAGCACTAGTTTTTAAGAGAAATTCCTATGGACTTCAGAGAGAAGTCCCTAAATGGGTGACAGCGTCCTTAGCAGCATGCCTGTGACAAATGAAATAATGAATTTTATACGCACTTTTACAGTCTGCTTTCAGGGCTGTTCAGATAACAGGTCCAAAGGGGAACCCATTCCCGTAAGGTTTTTGGAAGATAAAGGGGTCCCCAGCGCATATTGTGGGCTATGCGGAGGTATTTTACCCCTTCATCTCCTCCCCCCACTCCCCCCTCCTTTCTCCCCAAACCCCGGTGGAACTTTTCTCCCCCACCCCACTGACTTTGAGAATATCCACTCTGCCCTCAGAATTGCTCTAGACCTGTTCACAAACAGATTCAAAATTTCCTTTGTGTCCTCTCTATTTCCTTTGTGGTTGAGACTGTAGGCAAATCCTGGAGTCCTAGGACAGAGGCATCTGGTGGCTGTGAAAAGAAATCATGCCTCCTTCGTGAATCCATTGGGTACTGAAAACACCACTAGGGCAATGGCTTGGGGTCATGCTTGGGGACAGAGAGGCCTGCATATGGCATTCTTGAGGCTGCAGGTTTTTTGTTTGTTTGTCTTTAATGTTTATTTATTTTTGAGAGAGAGGCAGACAGAGCGAGAGCAGAGGAGGGGCAGAGAGAGAGGGAGACCCAGAATCCGAAGCAGGCTCCAGGCTCCGAGCTGTCAGCACAGAGCCCGACGCGGGGCTCGAACTCACAAACCATAGGATCATGACCTGAGCTGAAGTCAGACACTTAACAGGACTGAGCCACCCAGGTGCCCCGGGGGCTGCAGTTTTACCGGGACTGAAGTCTGTCACCTTGGTGCAGAACACGGCCTTGTCTTTTCTGTCCCCAGTCCATAGAATGTGAGCACTGGAAACAGCAGTGTGTGGTGCGTGTGTCCTTGAAGAAAGGTGCTTAAAGAGCTTATACTTTAGGATCATATTTAGATTTGAATCTTCACCTTGCTGCTTCCTAACCCCTTGGGTAATATACCCGATATTTATAAGCCTTCATTTCCTCATCTGAACACTGGATGATATTTACCCCTTGGGCCTGTGGTGAGAACGTAAACTTTTTTTGAGCGTGTCATAGGCTTAACCTCAGTTTTCTCATCTGGAAAATGGGGTTGTTGGAAGGGTCAAATGAGTTAATACATATAAAGTACTCATAGTAAGAGTTCAATAAATGTTCATTTTTATTATTCCTTACAAGCCTCCTGTGTGCCAGGATACCTCACTACCTGAATTTGTTTGTCTATAAAATGAGGATAACATGTAGATTTACTTTATGGGGCTATGTAAAGATTATATAAACAAAGATGTGTGTTGTGTGCTTTGTCCATACAAGCTTTCAATAAATGGAAGCTGTTGCCATTACTCAGGTTAGTGTTGTGTGCGGGCTGGTTTCCGGTGTTGCTTTCTATCGTGGTAGAAGACTGGTCAGGTGTTCTAAAAATAAGGACTGCTGGTACTTGTAGGATTTTCCCACGTGCTATGTCATTTAATGCTCACTCCCATCGCGGGGCTTTTGCATTGCCCAACTCCAGTGGGTGCCACGCTCATAGAATGCCACGTGATGGTGCCCCTCGGAGTTGTACAGCATGACAGTAGCATCCACCACAGAGGATTCCAGGCAAAGAAAGCCATATGAGTGATTGGAGTTCATCCAGATCCCCTGCCGGACCCACTCTCTGTAGAACACCAGCCTACAATCGCCCAGGCAGCCACTGGGAACAAGGGCCTCCCATCCCCTTTGTTCATCCAAGTGGCTTAGGTGGCTTCCATTTTGTTTTGTAAAAATACAGGATGAACTCTCCTCAAGAGAGTAAGGCTTGTGATAGCAAGCATCCACTCACTCCTTAACTGACGTGAGTGTGTGAGGCTTGGGAGATTCTGATGGAACAGTAAGGAATGGTCCGGATCATGGGGCCCTGATCACCTGTGTCTGGGAACCCTGGGCCCCTGATGTCACCACGGGGATACTAGGTCCCTAAGGAGAGAGAGGGCACAAGGAAGGAGGCAGGAAATGGGGAAAGGAAGGCAGGTGGCACTAAAAGCCTGCCATCTGCTTCACAATATACCCATGCTTCCTCCCCACCTCCCACCAATCTTACAGAGCTTTGGAGGGTGGAAAGCGAGGGGTGTGGTAGGCCAGAACTAGGGAGAGAGCTTGAGCAGTGATTCAGAGAAGTTGCTGGAAGCCTCTAAAAAGCAAGCAAGCAAACAAAACAAACCCTCCAAAATCCAGCCAACAAAGATTGTTAAAGGGGGGCCTTAAAGTTTATCTAGGCCACCTCCTCCTTGCAAGTGCTCCTTGGTTGGGTACAGAGTGAGCACACACTCAAACGTCCGCAGACAGTGGCATACATCCTGAGGACAGCAACCTGGCCCCATGGGAGCTTCAGTGAGCTGAAGATCACATGCCTCACCCACCCCCCCCCCCACCCCGCCGCCCTCCCCAAGAGCAGCCAATGTTACTAGGAGGAAATTCAGTCCAGTGTTGCCGGATCTTTCTGATTTTCAGGAAGAGCCATAAACCTGAATTATTTATGGGAAATCTCTTGGTTTGATTAAAAAAAAAAATTTTTTTTTGAGGGGTACCTGCGTGGCTCAGTCGGTTGAGTGTCCGACTTTGGCTCAGGTCATGATCTTGCAGTCATGAGTTTGAGCCCCGCGTCTGGCTCTGTGCTGACAGTTCAGAGCCTGGAGCCTGTTTTGGATTCTGTGTCTCCCTCTCTCTCTGTCCCTCCCCTGCTTGTGCTCTGTCTCTGTCTCAAGTAAATAAACGTTAAAATTTTTTTTTTAAATTTTTGAGAGAAGGAGAGAGAAAGCAAGAGGGGGAGAGGGGAAGAGGGAGAGAGAAAGAATCCCAAGCAGGCTCCATGATCAGCGTGGAGCCCGACACAGAGCTCAATCCCATGACACTGGGATCATGACCTGAGCTGAAATCAAGAGTTAGACACTCAACCGACTGAGCCACCCAGGTGCCAAATCTGTCAATTTTTAAATATTGGTCACTCTTCCAATATTAAAAAAAAGACTATGGCCTAGCTGGCTCAGTCAGTAGAGTATATGACTCTTGATCTCAGAGCTGTGGGTTCAAGCCCCATGTTGGGTATAGAGACTACTTACAAATAAAATCTTAAACAACTGTGGCCAAACCACATGTCTGTGACAGGATACAACTTGTGAACTGTCATTTGGTGACATCTGAGTTACCCCTGACTCCTGTGACTCCTGTCTTTCATCCCAGGCAACAATTTGCCTTCTGTGCTTCTTTTCCCTCTAAGACCCTCGTGCTTGGAGCCAGCAAGCGCTATGATTAGAGCCCGAGCCGGGGTACTGGTCTGGAGGGAAGAGTGTGAGACGAGGTGTCAGACAGCATGGGCCGTGTGCACTGAAGAAGACCTACGTCGTGCTCAGACTTCCGAATCCCCTGTGAGGAAGGGAAATAAGGGACTTTGAGCAGGTCTGTCTCTTCTCTGGGGCCCAGTTTCCATATTTGATGAGGGAGGAGTTCACTCACTGCACAGTGTCTAAAGACATTTCCAGCTTTGTCGTCTACACTCTGTTCTCTCATTGTCTTCAATAGGGGACTGGGGAAATTAGGGTGGACCGTGTGATATTGTAGAGTCTTATTAATATTCCTTAAAGCCACCACTTAATGAGTCTTCTCTTCCTGTGTAACAGGTGCTGTGCTAAATACATGCGTTATCACATCTAATCCTCCCAAGTGCATTTTGAAATAGGTCTTTTCACGTGTGCAGAGATGGTCACCATAATTCTGTCCACCCTCACATGCATGTTCCTTTGCGACGTGACTGTGCCGCTTTTCTCACTGAGAAGCGCAACCTATTTCTCCACCCCCCGAACCTAGCTGGTCTTGTGATTTTTTCTGATGGATAGAATGTACTGGAAGTGATGTTCTCTCAAGATTAGGTTCCCAGGGGCCTTGCCGCTTCCGCTGGCTGCCATAAACCGCAATGCCAGGAAGCCTATCTACTCTAACGGAGGGTGAGAGGCCACTCGGAGAAAAGCTGAGGTACCCCAGAAGACAACCAGCATCAGCTGCCAGGTACGTGAGTGAGGCCATCTTGGATCGCTCAGTCCCAGTTAGCCTCCAGAGGACAGCAACCACAGGAAGGACCCCAGGTGAGGCTGGCAGAAGAAATGCCCAGCTCAGTCCAGCCTAATTATAGAATCATGGGTAAATGGTTATCGTTTTAAGCTACTAGTGTTTTGAAGTAAAGATTGCATTGAGACATAATTCACACCTCATAAAATCCACCCTTATAAAAAAGTATACAATTCAGTGGTTTCTAGTATCTTCACAAACCTGTTCACCTACTACTGCTATCTAATTTCAGAATATTTTCTTTTTAGATTTTTAAAAATATTTCTTTCTTATTTTTGAGAGAAAGAGAGAGAGGAAAAAAACATGAGCGGGGAGGGGCAGAAGGACAGGGGGGTGCAGAGGGTCTGAAACAGGCTCAGTGTTGATAGCAGAGAGCCAGATGCAGGGCTCAAACTCATGAACCGCGAGATCATGGCCCGAACCGAAGTTGGACGCTTAACCAACTGATCCACCCAGGCGCCCCCCCAGAATATTTTCATCACCCCAAAAGAAACCCATGACCCATTAGCAGTTCCTCCCCATCCCTCTGTCATCCACGCCAGCCCCAGGCAAACACTAATGTACTTTCTGTCTCTATAGACTTCCCTACTCTGGACACTTTATACGTATGAATGGAATAACACAGTACGTGGCCTTTTGTGACTGGCTTCTTTCACTTAGCATAATGTTCTCAAGGTTCATCATGTTGTAGCGTGTATTAGTACGTCACTCTTTTTTACTGCCAAATAATATTCGTTGTTTGAATACACCACGTTTTATTTATCTGTTTGTCAGCTGATGGGCATTTGTTTCCATTTTCGGTTGTTTTGAATAACGCGGCTATGAAAATTCATGCACAAGTTGTTATGAACTGATCAAACAAGTTTTTGGAAACATATGAACTATGTTTTCAGTTCTCTTGGTTGTATACCCAGGATTGGCATTTCCGAGTCATGTGGTAACCGTTAAGCATTTTGAGGAGCTGCCAGACTATTTTCCAAAGCAGCTGCACCACTTTGCAACCCCACCAGCAATGTGTGAAGATTTCAACCTCTTCACATCCTTGTCAGCACTTGTCATTGTCTGTCTTTTTTATGTTAGCCATACCAGTGGGGGGTGAAGTGGTATCTATTGTGGTTTTGATTTGTGTTTCCCTGCTAACTACTGGTTTGAACATCTTTTCATGTGTTTTTTCGCCATTTCCATGTATTCCTTGGAGTAATACCTATTCAAATCTTTGCCTATTTTTTAAATATAAATTTTTATTTATATTTGAGAGAGAGCGAGAGAGAGATAATTGACAGTGTGTGAGTGGGGAAGGGGCAGATATAGATGGAGACAGAATCTGAAGCAGGCTCCAGGCTGCCAGCTGTCAGCACAGAGCCCGATGTGGGTTCAAACTCACAAGTCGTGAGATCATGACCTGAGCCAAAGTCAGATGCTTAACTGACTGAGCCACCCAGGCTTCCGGAAATCTTTGCCTATTTCTAAATTAGGTGTCATTTTGCTGAGTTGTAAGGGTTCTTTATGTATTCTGATACAAACCCCTTATTAGATTTGTAAATATTTTCTCCCATTCTTGGGTTGTATTTTCGCTGTCTTGAAGCACAACACTTTTAATTTTCATGAAGTTCAGTTTATCTGTTTTTTTAAGCCACGGAATTTTGAGGTGGTGTGTGTGCAGCACTAGATAATGGATTCATATTCCCATTTTAAAGATGAGGAAACTAGAGCCCGGAGAGCCGAAGTTACACAGCAGATAGCAGATGGCCAGTCTGACTCTACACCGAATGCTCTTAACCAGTATAGATATTGCTATTTTTGACGAAAGTGCTGACAGAATGTTCTGGATTCAGAGTCATGAGGCTTGGGTCCCACTGTCCGGATCAAAGTGACAATGATGGCGGGTTATCTGAAGAATACACAATCCATTGATTCCTTCACATGTTCTGGGCTGTCTACACTGATTCGTTAAGGTCAGAAAGCACTGTCTTGGCTGCCTTAGAAATGTGCTTATGTGGAGTCATGCTTGGCATCACTCTCTCAGCTTTCATCAGGTTTATGAAACCTGCTTTGCATTACAGAGGGAAACTGTTGAGGCTGTCGTGTCCTCTATCACTGACTATTCCCTCTACGCAGCTTTGAAGGCAAATTCCTTTCAGGCAGAAGTGTCGGGAAAAGGCACTTTTCTTCCTCTGAGGACTTGGTATGTTTTCTCCTCATGAGCAATAAGGATCATGATATATCTAAGGTGTTTCCTTTCTCAGTTCGGCTGCCAGGAAGCTCAGAGTAAGGAAATAGGATATTTAGTCACCGAGACGGTTCTACGGATCGTCTGTCTTCATTTTAATTTTCTCTTTGATCCTGACCTTCCATCCTCCAACTGGTCATTGAACAGATATTTACTGACAAGCTATATGCATGAGGACTAAAATAGATAAGATCGTTGAAGCAGAATCGTGATGGCCCAGCCATATCCCCTTTGGCCCTATCAATATAGTACAGAACAGCCTGCCTTCCAATCGTGTGAGGGCTTTCTCTGACTGCTGGAGATGCTCTCCTCAAGCAGGCCTGAAGAGCTGGAGAATTAACCTCCCACCCACCCCTGACAGCTGTCCTCAGCCAGCGATGAGAAAGAGTTGGCATATTAATACCCGGCAACCCCTGACCCTAAGGAGGTCTAACACGTGGAGCTGCGTGTGCCACAGCCTCTCCCAGATTCCCCCGCAGGCCGAGCTCTAGCTCTAGTTACCTCTGAGGTAACTGCCTTGAAAACACACCTTTCGTCGCTGTCCTATTTTCTGCTCCACGTTGCCAGTCCCCTACGGGTGCTCCCTGACGTCATCTGCAAAACAAATGCTTGTCTCAGGGTTTGCTTTGGCGGAACCCAAGCTAAGATAGTCTCTGGTGTCATGGAGCTTACATCCTATTAAGCGGGTGACCAAATAATTATTTAACCACTGTAGCAAGTGCTCCAAGGAGATCCTCAGGGAGTGGGGCAGCAGTGATATGACAGGCAAGACCTGAAGGGTGGGTAGGAGGCAGTTGAAGGAAGGTGTGTGGGTGGGGAACAGTGTTCCTGACAGGTGTCACAGCGTCTGCTAAGGCCTAGAGGTAAAAAGGAGCTTGGTGTATACCAGTAACTGAAGGAAGGTGTTGCAAAGTATGTTTCCCCTTATCTTGATTAACATCATATTAATAGCGATTTTCTATTTTATGATGTATTTTTAAATCCTTTGAGGGATGAAGGTAGGTAGGTAAACAAACAAGTGAGCAAAAGGTAAATGGTCCATGCACGTGGCCCCGGGCAAGTCACTTCACCTCCCCACGTCTCACATCCTTTCTGTCGAGTGGGGATGCACATTCTTCCTGCTCTATCTGTGCCATGGCTCTGTTGGGGGGAATCAGTGGGGCGGTGCATAGAAACAGCTCTTGGACATTGCAGAGCAGTGTCCAAATGTGACAGGTAGTTGTGAAAAGGACCCATGAAGAAATGCACATTCTTCTTATTAGCTAACAGGGTTACGTTCTTTGTTCTTCAACCATATATCTGGTGGATGTTTTACTATCTCAGTTCGTATACATGGAAAGCTCACCTGACCTCATGTGTCCATCTTCTGAGTGGCAGCAGTGGGGAAGGAAAGACCAAGGGCTTTGGAATCGAATCAACTCGGCTTTGAATCCTGGCTCTGCTATTTACATCCCCTAATTAGTCAACACAAGGATGCTGTTACTTTTCAATAGCCCAGGGGAACTTCTTGGATTAAAGGGATCGTCCTGGCTCTAGACAGCTGCTGAATACAAGTTAGTTTCATATCTTCACACTCCACAATCGGGGGAGTCCGGGTCTGGCTTTATACACAGATGCACACCCTCTCTGCATGCAGCTCCAGGGTCCCCCGTGAACTCAGAAAATGCATTTGGATGATGATTCTGGAGAGGATGAGTCACGGCTTTGCGCCAGATGGCCTGGCTGTGGCACAAACACCGCCCCCACCCTTTCCTCACCTGGCCAGGGTAGAAAGGTTTCTGCTGGGTTTTCTGTCTTGGGGTTACTGACCTCCAGCTTCTACCAAATCAGCAGAAGTCCCCCACGCAGACGAGTTTCCATATCGCTACCCTGAGCCCAGCGATGTAACAACCTGGTTGCTTATCTGTATCCCTCAACTCACCCCAAGCTCCTTGGGTTTGGGGCGGGGTCCTGCTCACCTTCTCACCTTTGATAGTTGCTAAATAATTATTTGTTCAGTGAATGAAGGTAGCCACTGTTCTTGCTCACAAGGAGTATATAGGCTGGTTGTCTATATAAATGGGAGGGTAACAACCATAGACTCAGTTCTCCACAATCTGTGAAAATCCCAATGTTTAGTACATTTTGTCTGTAGTTAATGGAGCTCATCTTGGGAACACCAATTTCCAGGCCATGCCTGGAGACACAAGGGCTGGGACACGGCCTGGGGATGATCCTGTGAGGGATGGACAGTGTTCCTATGAATGAGAGGGAAGTATGTTCAGGCTGGAGCCTGTGGTTGAGGCTAATGCTGCCAGCCTATCATTCCCCAGAGTTAGAGAGAAGTCATACAAGGGGCACACAGTCTCTTTGTAGGGTCCTCAGAAGCCTCACAGCCTCCTTCTAGGGGCTCCAGGCATCCTTAGCTTTGCTCTGATTCTGGCTCCTCAGCCCTGGACTAAAAGTGGGCACTCACAGGTAGTCACTGGTCTGAACACTGACCAGAGCCTATGAAGCATCCTAGCACAATAGTTTCCCCTAACAGGCATAGCCTCCCCCAAATAATGGCCAAGTGAAACTTCCAGATCCTCTGTCTCAAGGAGTTTGATATTCAGACATACAGAGAGGATCAGCAGTTGGTAGCAGGTCATAGGACAGGCAGTGAGTCAAAGGTGAGGCAGCAGAAGCCAAGAGGTAGCCCAGTGCCCTCACACGTTAACCTGCACCTGTACCACCGGGGCATCTCCATAAATGCAGATTTGGATCTAGGAGGTCTGGGTGGGGCCTGAGGTTCTGCATCTCAGGTGATCCCGATGCTGCTGGGCCTCCAGACCAGAGCTTGAGTAGAGGACAATGGTTGTTAGTGACAAGACACCAGCAAGTAAGTGGCCATGAGGGCGATATGAGCAGGCTCCAGGGACGCCAGCTGCTGGAGGACATCAGGAAGGCTGAGCCCTAGAAGTACCATGGCTCGTGAGTGTCTTTCCTGTCCTCCTCCTATACCCCCTGCAGTCCTCCCTGGACTGTCCCTGTTCCTCACTTCCTGTGCAAACTGCAGGAACCCTACCACCTGCAGTAACACCAGTGTTTCTGCTCCTTTTCACCTAAAAGGGCCTTGGCAGGAGTTCTCAGCCTGGCTGCACATTAGAATCACTTAGGAGAGTCCCCTCGAATTGTATCTAATTGGTTGGTCTGGGGTGGAGCCTGGGTGTGATGATTTATAAAATTCTGCAGCTGATTCCAATGTGCAGGCAGGGCTGTGAACCGTTGGCCTCATCAGCACTTCTCAAACTCTGACATGAATATAAATCAGCTAGAGATCTTGTTAAAAATAGAGATTTTCATCTAGTAGGTCTGAGTGGGGCTTGAAAGTCTGCATTTTTGATGCTGCAGGTCTGAGGACCATACTTTCAGCGGAAATAGCAGTTTCCTGAAGAATTAAACAAGATAAGATGCAGGTTGACCACCTCTGAAATAATCCCCAAGCCTAACCCGAAGCACAAAGCAAGACTCTACTGCATTGGCTACCACAGGCACATTTGATCTCAAGGGGCTACATTTTTTTTTAAATGTTTATTTTTGAGAGAGAGGGAGACAGAGTGTGAGCATGGGAGGGGCAGAGAGAGAGGGAGACACAGAATTCGAAGCAGGCTCCAGGCTCCCAAGCTGTCAGCACAGAGCCCGACCGGGGCTTGAACTCATGAATCTCAAACCTCGAGGCCATGACCTAAGCCCAAGTCAGACGCTCAACTGACTGAGCCACCCAGGTGCCCCATGATCTCAAAGGGTTATACTCAGCCTTGTCTACACCACAGGCACTAAGGATGGGTGGAGATCTGGGGACGCACGGCTCCCAGCCCTGGCTACACTGGGCTTGAGGGCTGAAAGCTTGGTACTTGTGAGTTCCCCTTGTGACCTGGGCTGGCCAGGCACCAGAACAAGCACTCCTACTCACCACACTGGGTTGTTTTCCCTCCTTTCCTGAGTGGGAGGGTAGATAAACTGAGTTCCAACACCAGGTGTTTGCCCCAGCCTGCTCCTTCCTGCTCTCCCCTCTGTCCCCACCGCAGGGCTGCACCTACTCACTCCGATTTATTGGTGCCCTGCCAGCCGTCTTCTCTCACTTTTGTAGCCCAGGTGTCAGGGCCAACATAGGGGTGGGGAGACATGCTGGAGTGGCTCCCTGCCTGCCTGGAACTTGACTGACCTGACGGGAAGGTAGACTGCACTACCACCTTCTCCTTGACAATATAGAGCTGCTGTCAAAGCGGCCTCTGGGCGGGAGGGAGGGAACGAAGCAGAGGATACCCCTTCCTATGTCTTCCCACTGCCTGTGAAATGCTGTTGCCCACCTGGTGCCCCACAGCGTTGCTTCTCAGCCCCGGCTGCGCATCAGAACTACCTGGGGAGGCCCAGGCACCTCCCCAGACCAACTAAATAAGAATCCCTGATAGTGGGACCCCAGTATGGGTCGTTTGTAACACTTACCAGGTGCTTCCAGTGTGCCACCAAGTGAGTGATGATTTAGCAGCCCACGGGGTAGAAAATAACTCTTTGATCAGAGAAAGGACAATGACGTGATGTCCACAGCTGCCTGCTCTGGCTTTTCTCCATCTTTCAATTCACTCCTAGACCCTATACTCCAGAATATGATAAGGACAACTTCCGTTTGGACTTGAATCCTGGGGGAGCGGGGGGGGGGGGGGGGGGGAGGGAAGATCATCAACATTCTATCTCATTTAACCTACAACCCCACGCAAGGGTGTTATTTTATCTACATTTTACAGTTGAGGAAACTGAGGCTTAGAGAGGCTGAGTGATTATACAAGGTCACACAGTAAGAGATGGGGCCGGGTTTCGGGCCCAGGTTTCCTGTTCTTTGGGCGTGTGAGTTAGTCACAGTTGTGGGTATATAAACCAGGCTAACACGGGCCAAAATATGAACCCAAGTTATAAACTGATGCGAGTAGGTAGGTAGCACCCAGCCAGCAATAGCCGAGCTGACATTTATATTTAAGTACAAAACTCCAGGTCATGAAGGGGACTGTGTTACTCACTACTTCTCTTTTCTGTTTTCCAATCCCACGACTCCCTTCTCTGTGGAATCTTCCAGAGCTCTACTACCTCTCTGCTCATTGTCTGTATCAGTGGTTCCCCAAACTAACATCAGCTTTTTAAAATTCAGATCACTGCATTCCAAATCAGAACTATGGGGAGTCTCTAGAAAAGTGGTCTGAAAATCTACATTTTTAACAAGCCATGTGGGGGAATCCACAAGTACATATTTGGCAAACCAGCGATAAAGCCCCTTGCTGCTCAAAAACGTGGCCTGTGGACCAACAACACCGGTACCAACTGGGAGCTTGATAGAAGTGTAGCATCTTGGGTGGAACCCCTAGCCGACTACATTAGACTGTGCATTTTAATAAGATGCCCGGGGCGAGGGGTTTGCATACACTTGAAAATCTGAGAAGCGTGGCTCTGTCCAACCCGTTAGATACAAAGAGTGCCCACACATCAGCAGCATGAGCGTCTCCCAGGAAACTTGTCGAAACCAAATTCTAGGGCCCCACCCTTGACCCTTGAGTCAGGTACTGTAGGAGAGGAGGCCAGGAAGCTGCATTTTAGCAAGCCCTCTCGGTGGTCCCATGTGAATTCAGGTTTGAGAGCCACTGCCTAGACCAGATTACAGAGCGCTTTCTCAGTCAGGAGCCTCTTTGATGCGGGCAATCGTTGCCCTACGCCGGGCCCCAGGATGATCAAGGAGAGCTGGGCTCGGAAGAGCCTTGAAAGCTGTCGTGCCACAGGAGGCTGAAGGGCAAGGCCTGTTCCTCCCCGACCACCTCTGTGAGAGCAGCTTTGAGGCACCGAGTCAGTCCTAGTCTTCAGTCTGGGGCTCCCATGTGGGCCCCTCTCTTTACTTCCTCTATATATTCATTCGCTATGCCCACGCCTGCCCCAGGACCCAGCCCTCCACACAACACAGCCACTCCCCGGAGCTTCCTCTGTTCTTGTAAAGAATGCATTGGTCAGCACGCATGGAGCTCACATTTCCCCAGCGATGTCGTGCTATGGACCCCTTTTCTGCGCCTTACTTGTGTCACTCAACATGGTACTTGAAGATCTCCCTCCATCGGGTATTGTGCACCGAGTCTGTTGCTTCTACGTCCCGCCGTGTCTCTGGGCTGTGCCCAGCTTCCCTGGTGCCCACCCATGACGTGTCCAGGTGGTTTCCAACTCTTCAGTGCCACCAAGGATGCTGTGACAGACATCCTCCTCCGTGTCTCCCTGAGGACCAGTGTGAGCTCTCCCTAATTTATAGGTGGAAAAACTTGAAATTCTTCTAGCCTACGTGACTTGCCCAGAAAGTACAACGTGGTGGTTAAGAACATGGCTTTGCAGCCAGAGAAAGACAGATATCATATGATTTCACTTAGATGTGGAATTTGAGAAACTTAGCAGATGATCATAGAGGAAGGAAAGGAAAAATAAGATAAAAACAGAGAAGGAGGCAAACCATAAGAGACTCCGAAATACAGAGAACAGGGCACCTGTGTGGCTCAGTCAGTTAAGCGTCCGACTTTGGCTCAGGTCATGATCTCATGGCTTGTGAGTTTGAGCCCCGCATAGGGCTCTGTGCTGACAGCTCGGAGCCCGGAGCCTGTTTCAGATTCTGTCTCCCTCTCTCTCTGACCACCCGCCCCCACTCACACTTTGTCTCCCTCCCTCAAGTATAAGTAAACATTAAAAAAATTTTAATACAAAGAACAGAGGGTTGACAGGGTGGGAGGGTGGGGAAAATGGGTGATGGGCATTAAGGAGGGCACTTGTGATGAGCACTGGGTGTTGTATGTAAATGACGAATCGTGGGATTCTACTCCTGAAGCCAAGGCCACACTGTATCACACTGTATGTTATCTAACTCGAGAATAACAAAACTAAACAAACAGAAAGAACATGACTTTGGTGTCAGACACACCTGGTCAGATAACCTGGCCCCAGTCCCTTCGCCTTTCTGTTTCTCAGTTTACACATCTGTAAAATGGAAATATTAATGGTATCCAGCTTATGGGTTCATTAGGAAGATTAAGTGAATGAAAACCACTTAGCAGGGTTCCTAGCACATAGTAAGTGCTCAGATAAAAGTTCACCGTAATTTTACCTTTCTTTCCAGAGTCTGCCTTTTGACCTTTTACACTGACTTTTTTCTCTGTCTTGGTCCTGCATTATTACTAACTTCCTGGCATGCCCCTTTTCAAAATGACCTCCAGCAGTGACCCCGGAGGTACTCAGGAAAAGCCTGTGGCCTGGATAGGGGTGATGAGCAAAGGCCAGGGCTGGTCTAGAGGTTTCGGTCCACGAAGGGCGCACGGGACTAGCTCAAGTTGGGACAGGCTTGTGCAAAGCCCTGGGGTGGGTGGTGCTTGGCACACTCCAGCAGAAGGCAGAGGGACTGGGGTCTCCAGAGTTCTCCGAACCCTGGTGGGAAAGCAGAGCAGGACTCGCACAGAGTAGGTGCTTCATATACGGCCGTTCTTTTATAAGCTGAATTTTGGCCTGGTTTTAAAGCGCTGACAGTAGGAGAGTCCTGTCACCCTGGAGGGACAGTGGGGGCTTGTTGCCTCAGTTTGCAGAGGATCCCTTGTATGTCCTGAGAGGGGTCAGAAGAGACACCCAGCACCTGAACTGCCAGAGGGTAGAGGAGAGGCTGGGGGCCAAGGCCCAGACGGCACAGGCTGCAGGGAGCAGATGCGACCAGCAGAGGGCGCCACACACCTCTAGACAGAGCCCACTGCTGTCGTTAGAACCGGGGCAAGGGGAGGGAAGTATGGGGCGGGCAGACCAACCGTCCAGGTTTGCCAGGGACCGGGAGGCGTCCCAGTCCGGGGAGACCGAGACAAACTGAGCCGAGGTGGTCACCCTGGCTTGAAGCAGTGACCACTGAAGTGGTGCGCACGCGATGTCAGTGCACGTCGCACACGTGACACAAAATGTGCCCACACTTACAGCGCAGGCGCGCCAACACCTACCAGGCACTGCACACCAGAAGCATAACACACACAACACACTTGCACACACACACACGTACAACTCGCCCGACGCCTTTCTAACCTACGTGCACCACACACACACACAACGCCCGTGCGCTTCGCACTGCACGAATAGCACACACAGCACACCTACCCGTGTACAACTCTAACAAGGCGTTTATACCACACATGCGAGTCGCACACTCACACAGGCACATCAAACACACGTAGCCTGGGCACAACACAACATACATGCACACACGTCCCGCAAAAACGCATACACAACACAAGCCAAATCACAACACACGTGCACGCGTCACACCAGGGCGAAACATACGCAATCACGCGTGTACCACACACGCCACTGCACCTATCATGTGCACACGCGCATAAGGACACAGACACATCCACACACACGTGCACGTGTGATTACACGTGCACAACTCACACCGCAACGCACGCGGGCACTAGGCACGCGGGCACCACGTAATCCACTATGCGCACGTACTACACGCAGCACACCTATGTAGCATCCATTCGCCACACACGATACAGTGTGTGTTCGACACACTCACGCACAACTATATGCAACGTACCCACAGAACTTCATAGTCACAACGCACTTGCATAATGCAGAGACACACATACACGCCTCTGGGTGGCCAGAGACCCTCTTGTTTGAGGCAATGCTTCTTATCAGCAAAATGAAGATACTCATTTTTGTCTTAGGCCAAAGAGAAAGATGTATCCAAAGACTTTGAAAACAGTACGTTCACTCATTCGGCAATCACTCGCTTCCTGTGTGTGTGGCAGGGACCCCGGCATCGATCAAACCAATACATCAGCGACCGTTTAGCTTTGGTTGTGGTGAGGGTTATGAATTAAAACTTCTGAGAGCACCAAATTGCAATGGGGTGGGCCTGGCTGGGTCTGCAAGTTTCCTGAAAAGAGCTGTTGAAGCCAAGACCTGAAGTTGGAGCAGCAGGGTTGGGGTGGGTATGAGAGAGGCGCCCACGCACACCATCTGAGAAGCCGGTCTCGGGTGCTGACCTGCATTTGCGTGACCCCGAGGGTGACTGCCAAGCGGCCAGACCGACAGGAACCCCACCAGGGATCAGAGGAGTACACTGTCTTGCTCTTGACTGCGGCTCTAGATGGATCCACTCACTCGGAAGGTCTGAACGTGTGTTTGCTTCGTGAGAAGCACTCTGGGCTCTAGGAAGAGCAGTGGCTTACAGGGAAGGGTTTTCCCAGAGCTAACCAGTCGCACCGGCCACGGATGCCCGACTGGGGCCCTCCTCTGCAGCCAGCCACAGTAAGGGAGGGGGAGGACAGGGGATGCACAAGGGGAGCTCAGCATCTCCCTGGGTATAGCCTGGATGCACTCTCCAGCTTGGCTTCTGGGGGTGGGGCTACCCCACCAGGTCAGGCTGCAGCAGCACCGCATTCTAGCTCCTGCGCACTGGGACTGTCCCCTTAAGTCTAATGGGGTGGCAGTTCAGGCACACTGGAGCTTCTTCCTTCCTGGATTCAAATCCCTGCCTTGGCACCTGCTAGCTGTGTGATGGTGGGCAAGTTACTCAGCCTCTCTGTGCCTTGTTTTCATGCCTGTAAAATAAGCCTGATGGTAATAATAGCACTCATCTTGTAAGGACTGATAGGCGGACAGCTCTTAGATTAAAATCAGGCACATGGAAGGAGTCACGTAAATGTTAGCTGCGATTGTTACTTTGACGCCAAACGAAAGCGAACCCTAACAACAATCATAATATCAAAACGTCCTGGAGGCGGGGTGTGAGAACTGGAAGGTGGGTTGGAGAACATCTGCCCCAAGCTCCTGTGCGGTA
Source organism: Acinonyx jubatus (assembly GCF_027475565.1). Taxonomy (NCBI): domain Eukaryota; kingdom Metazoa; phylum Chordata; class Mammalia; order Carnivora; family Felidae; genus Acinonyx; species Acinonyx jubatus. The sequence goes on along the minus strand of NC_069384.1, from coordinate 131,285,319 downwards.
TATGGATAAAGCTGTTTGACCTGATAGTCCTGAGACAGAAGGACTAGAACCAGGATGGGGAAGGGAAGAACCAGTAAGAGCTCCCCTTTTCCTCACCTGCAGGGCTGGTTAAATCAGAGTTTCTCACTCAGTGGGTCTGGGATGCGGTCTGAGACTCTGCGTTTCTAACAAGTCCCCAGGTTATGCTGCTGCGGCTGGTCCAGGGACCACACCTTGGGAACTGCTGCCCTAAGGACAGCCGGTGGCAGAAAGTTGGCATTCCTGGGTCTGTTGATGACGCCTCAGTACCTGGGGGAAGGGGAAGCCAGGGCCTTACTTACAGTGGATGCCGTACCTCGGGCAGCGCCCTCTGCAGGGGGATGCGGGCACTGAGCGCCTCCTCCAGGCTGAGTGGGGTCAGCTCATCTTCAGATACCTCCCCATCTTCCTCCTCGGCCCCCCAGTCCCTCTCTGGGGCCTCCTCATCCTGCCTTCTGCTCGGCTGTCTGATGAGCCGGTAGCTGCCACCTTTCCTGCCCTGGGTCTTGTTCCTTCTGGCCCTGGGTGAGGCCACGGCCACCAGGAGCTGATCCTCCCGCAGTGAGATAAAGGGGGGCAGGCCCTCCAGGGGGCTGTACTCTTGGCCCTCATCCTCGGCCTCCAGCACCCATTCCTGGGATTCCCCGAAGTCCAGGCGATACCCAGCACCTGGGCTGTGTTGGGTGGCCAGGACTGTGACCGCGTGGTGCGGGGCGTGCGGGGGAGGGTGCAGCATGGCCACCATCAGCAGCACGCATCCCAGCATCAGTAAGAGCAGCAGGAATTGCAGTCTGCACGGCCCATGCCTGCATCGCTTCCTTAGGAGCATGTTGCTGGAACTTGCCAAATGCAACAGGTCATATTCAAGTTCGCGTCCTCCTCCTGCTCCAGGTTCCTTCAGGCTTGCAGGAGAACCTGGCTTCCTAGTTCCACCTGGAAGTTTTTTGCTGGTCACTTAACCTGCTCCTTTTTTTCCCATCTGACATTTGCCAACAGCATGTGTAAGACTGCCTTCCACTTATAATCAGAAAGCCACGGGACCTCTCTGAGTGGATTTCTGTATTGCCTTCTGAGAGCCCATTCACAGGGACTTCAAATTGAATTGTTTGGCCCCTTTTACCCCCTTTTTCTCCTAAGGAAAAAAAAACGATTATTCCATTCTGCTCAGGTGTTTAGTCCCACGTGTTTCGTCTCCCCCCTTGCATGAATGGTCAGGTTGCTAGGCGATGTCTGGAGAGGCAGCTGGTGGGTCCTCAGTCCAGCAGCGCTGACAGTGGTCCTCCTTTGGACGCTTCAAGTCAGGTCAGATCAACAGATGTGAAGCCGGCAGGCAGCGCCTGATTTCCTTTCACACATAGCTCTGCGCTCAGCTGAGAGCCCTCTGCCAGATGCAGTCCCGGCCAAGCCAAGCCTCGCTCCTGGTCCTAATGCCCTCACTGTTCCCGGGCTTTGCACAATCCCATAGCGCACAGCTCCGGGGCAAAATATAAACCGTCACTGCTAGGACCAAACCCGAACAGGAACATCCCAGAAGTTCAGATCTGAATCTCGTTCATAGTTCATAGGAAGACTTCTTTCCTCCACCCACAGGGGAAGGAAATAGTAGTCCCTCCTGGTTTCAGAAAGCCTGTGCCTGTGGCATAGATGCAAACAGCTAACTGTCTGTTTGTACCCTCAGCCTCCCACAGGCGATGTGTGAAGTTAGGCTGGACTCTCCCTCCTTGCTGAGGACCACTGTCCTTGTCCCTCTGAAAATGACAGAAGCTGGGGGGGGGGGGAGGGAGAAGCTCCTGTATGCCCCTCCAGCCCCCAAAGCATCTGAAGGCACTGGCCACTAAGCAGGGGCATCCGGTGAGGAATGTTCCTTCAGTTGTAAAACCTCCTTCATCCAACCAACAGATGTTGACGCACACTTACTATGTGCCAAAACTATTCCGGGACTGGGAGTCCAGCAATGAATAAAGCACCAAAATTTGTGCCTCATGCAGTTTACCTTCTAGTGGGAGAGGCAGACAGAGAATTAATTTAGAAAGGCAGTGGGTCAGGGGTGATACGGGTGAAGGAGAAAAGTAAAGCAAGGAAAGGGGCTGGAGAGCATGAGCTGGGGACTGACAGGGGACACTGAGTGGTGAGGGGAGGCTTCACAGAAGAGCTAGCATCTGTGTGAGAAGGAGGGGCAGGCAGTGATGTGAGGATGAGCATTTGGGGCAGGGGGCATAGCAAATGTGAAGGTCCTGCGGCAAGCACGTGCCAGGCCTTTGGAGGAGCAGAGAGAACCAGGGTGGCAGGAGCAGAATGAGGAGGGCAGAGTGGGATGGAAAACAGGACGAAAGAGGTAAGGTGGGGGCAGGAGGTGAGGGGGGATCCTCCGGGACATTGGAGTGCATCGTAGGAATTTTGGCTTTTCTTCTTTCCTCTGAGTAAGATGTGAGCCCTTGGAGGGTTGTGAGCGGAGGACAGACACAATTGACTCAGATTTAAATGGGATCACTCTGGCTGCTGTGTTGGAATCAGACTGGGGGAGCAAAGGGCAGAAGCAGGGAGTGAAGTCAGGCTAACATTATTGCAGCGGGAAACGATGAGGGTGTGGACCAAAGTGGCATCAGTGGAGGGGGTGTGGGGTAGGCAACTACTGGACGTATTTTTTTAATGTTTATTTATTTGTTTATTTTGAGAGAGAGAGAGGGAGGGAGAGTGGGAGAGGGGCAGAGAGAGGGGGAGGGGCAGAGAGACAGAGAGAGGGAGAGAGAGTGGGAGAGGGGCAGAGAGAGAGAGAGAGAGAGAGAGAGAGAGAATCCCAAGCAGGCTCTGAACCGTCAGCACAGAGCCTGACCCGGGGCTTGATCCTGCAAATCAAGAGATCATGGTGTGATTTGAAATTGAGTCAGATGCTCAACCAACTGGGCCACCCAGGCGCCCCGGCTTCTGGGTATATTTTCAGGAAGAACCTACAGCAGTTGCTGATGAACTGATAACCAGTGTCAGAGAAAGAAAGGAGTCAAGGATGATTTTCAAGCTTTCAAGTCTGGTAGTTGGAAGAGTAGAGTTGCCATCGGCCGAGATGTGGGAGACCAGGAGTTGGTAGAAGGGGATGAATGGCAGTGGCTGCTTGGGCCATGTGAAGTTTGAGATGTCTTCTAGACAGTCAAGGGGACATGGAGAGTAGGCAGTGGGACATGCAATGGCTGAAGGTGAAGGGAGAGGTCTGGCTTGCTGGTGGTAAAACTTCACAGGGATGATGTCTGAAGCCATGAGATCCAAGGTCACGGAGCGCGAGACATAGATGGGAGACAGAATGGACGCCAGCATGCTCTGAGTTCCTGAGCTTCTGGCCCGAATAGCTGATCACGGGTGACTAACTCCGCATTTCTTCTGATGACTACAGAACGGCCCAGCCTCCCCAGTAATCAGGAGTGGAGTGGGGGGAGGAACGCCACTGGGGAATTCCTGAAATGAACTGCTCGTTGTTTCTTGGAATGTTTCTTGGAATTTTGATCTCGGAATGTGAGCTTAAACATCTCATGGAAAAAATGCTTTTCCTTTTGATTCTGTTGCTTCTTCTAGAGCGTGTGTGAGTGTGTGTTTCCCCTGAAGCCTTTCAGAGTCAGAGGTGACATGGTGGGTTGTATGTGATTGTTCCTAATAGGCTAGCATAGTGTCCCAGTGGACAGCAGTTAGGAATTGCCGGATTGGACCGTGCTTTCTGAATCCCACATCAGGGTAGGCTGGGGTGAGAGTTGTATGGCTTTCAGGTTCAAGACACAGGCACTCTGGAAGATGTAAGTTAGAATTTCTGGTACATTTTGAGGCTCACAAGGATGATTCCAGGGGACTTTCAGAGAACAAGGTATGCGCAGTCTCCAGCCTCAGGGCAGAACACCCTCCCCTCCCCTCTCCGGCCACATTGGTTTCAAACTCGTCAGCCACATCATGCCTCCTCAGGGCCTTTACCTGGCCCATCCTTTGCTTGACTGCCTTTTCCCCAGAAACCAGCCACAAGGCTCATTTACTCGCTTTTGTGTTTTTTCCCCACCGTTTCACAGCGGAAGCCCTCCATCTTACCCATGGTGTTCTCTGTCCTCTTGCCTTGCTTTCTTTGAGAGTCTCTGGAGCTCTTCCCAACAATTGATAAGTAAGACACTTGGCTCTTTGTTGTCTGTGCCCCCATCCCACCTCCATAAGAGGTGGGCTCCACAAGGAGAGCTGTTCTATCAGTTTGTTCACCGCTGTTTCCCCAGAGACTGCACCTGTATCTGGCAGAGCGTAAGCACTTAATAAATATTTGTCGAATGAACATAGGGACGATGCTATAGCTATTCTGATTCAACTCAAGTGAGGTCTGTGTGTCCTCTGAGACTCCGGGATATGGATCAGCCCTAAAAGGGTTCCACACAGCCCATAATCATGGGGTGATACTTTCAGTCTGCCCAGAAGGAAATAAAATTCCCATGTACATCCCCCCCGTGGACAGAGCCACCCCAAGTAGAGGGAGCAGCAGGCCTTCCTGGCCCATCCCAGCCCCTGGCTCACAGGGGTGTTACTTTGCTGCTTATACCAGCTGGAACCCCCTTTAGCACCCAGATATCAGCCATGCATCTTCAGTCTACAACCCTGGCACTTAGCTTCTGTCTTCATGCAGCTGGAATTTTCTTCTCTGTGTCTTCCACTCAAAACAAAAGCAAGCAAGCCATGGACCTCCAAACACAACATAAAGTCCTTTTAGTCTCCACCTTATTCCTCTCAGCCTGGTTGGCTTGGTCGGAAAAGCATGTAACTCTTGATCTGGGGGTCATGTGTTCGAGCCCCCACTGGGTGTGGTGATTACTAAAATAATAAATAGGGATGCCTGGGTGGTTCTGTTGGTTGAGTGTCCGACTTCGGCTCAGCTCATGATCTCACGGTTCACAGGTTCAAGCCCTATGTCAGGCTCTGTGCTGACAGCTCAGAGCCTGGAGCCTGCTTCGGATTCTGTGTCTCCCTCTCTCTCTCTGCCCTTCCCCTGCTTATGCTCTGTCTCTCAAAAATAAGTAAAATAAAACATTAAAAATTGAAATAATAAATAAATAAACTTAAAAAAAAGAGAGAAAGAAATGGGACTTCCCTTAGGGACATCCCTTCTGTCACTTCCCAGAGCCTCAGGGGCTACCCTGCCCCTGTCCAGGTCTAATTAGAGGAGGAAGGACTGGACACAGTCCCATAGCCCCTGTCCCCCATTATCTCTCTCTCTCTCTCTTCTCTTTCTCACCTGTATTCCTATTACGGGTTGAACTGTGTCCCCTCAAAAGAGGTTGAAGTCCTATACATGGGTACCTGGGAATACGACCTTATTTGGAAACAGGGTCTTTGCAGATGATCAAGTACGATGAGGTCATGAAGGTGAACCCCAATTCACCAATACTGATGTCCTTATGCAAGGAGAGGTTTGGACAGAGGCGCACACAGGGTGAAGATGTGAAGAGGAAGGCAGAGATCAGAGTGATGCACCGAGGGACGCCAAAGATTGCCGGCGAGCCACCAGCAGCTGGGGGAGGGGCATGGGACAGGGTCCCCCCTCACAGCCCCAGAGAGAACCAAGTCTCTGACACCTTGGTTTCCGACTTCAGCCTCCAGACTGTGAGAAAATGGATGTCTGTCGTTTAAGCACCACCCGGTCTGCAATGCTTTGCTATACCAGCCCCGGAAACTAATATAGTTCCTTTTGCCCGCCCACCTTTTCCTTCCCTTAGCTCTCCCTCTCCCTGGCTTTTCTCATAGGACACAGCGCCTTTACTGTAGAAAAGACTGCTATTTGCCTAGAAAAAAGTTGAGCTTTCAGTTCAGTTTCGTAGCAGGTTAGAGTGCCTGAACAAGTCAGAGACTGAGAGATTCACAGTGGGCATCTGCTAGTAAATAAACACTGTGCCTTGTAACAGGGGACCTGGCCCAGGTGATTCAAGATGTCATCACCAGGGGTATGTCTGGTCACCATTCAGATTCCCATCTGAACCTGAGGTGAAGAGAAGAGCAAGAAACAGGATGAGAAGATAGTTCCCCAAGGTGCGTCCTCTGCTTTACTTCGTTATGACACATGGTGATGGCTGTTTGCTTTTTTTGGCCCCCCTGTTACCGGTCCCTCCATCTTCATCTCTCCCACAAGCAGCACGGTGCCCGCTCAGCAACACGTGTCAAGTTCATGGCTCTTGAAGGTGAGACCTGATGTACACTGAACGCCTCGTTGAGAATAAGGTGACAGCCTGGGACGGGTCCCAATGTTCAGCCTAAGAGAGGGGAGAAAAGAAGTGGGATGCCATGCCAGCCCCACCTCCCCCCTTCCCTCAGACCACCTCACAGAACCGGGCCTGAGGTGGCCAACCCCACCGCACTCCTGGTTCTCTGCTGTAACCCATTTGGCTTGGCTTTCCTTGTGCATGGATGGTACTGGAAAAGAGCATCACCAGTGGTTAGGCTGTGTGTCAATGCCACCATGACAAGCACTGACAGAGAGCAGGTTTACACAGGGCTACCTCAAGGGAGGAGCGGCATCCTTGATGCCTGTAAGCCACCCCTCTGTGCCCAACCACCACCAGCAGGGTCATCTTCAAACGCAAGAGTGACCAAGAATATAGACCCCTCTTAGGCCCTTCTCAGACACACTGAGCTAGAGTTGATGTGGGTGGGCCCAGGCATCTGTGTTTTAACAAGCCTTCCAGATGCTTCTGATGTCAGCTAAGGATGGAGAGTTCTCTCACAAAGAATGTGTCTCCCTCAGGGCACCTGGGAAGCTTGGTCAGTTAAGCATCCAACTCTTGACTTCGGCTCAGGTCATGATCTCACGGTGTGAGTTCGAGCCCCATGTCAGGCTCTGCGCTCTCAGCTTGGGATTCTGTCTCCCTCCCTCGCTGCCCCCCCACCCCCGCTTGCTTGCTCTCTCTCAAAAAAAAAAGTTTCTTCCTCAATGTATATAATTGTCAAAGCACTATGCTATTTACCTAAAACGAATATAATATTGTGTCATTCTACTTCAATTCAAATTAAAAATTTTTAAAAATAAAGAATACATCTCCCTTAACATGACAAAGAAGAAATCCAAACTCAGGTTGCTTCTCTCTTTCTCCCTGGCCTGGGACATAAGCTTCTTGGGCATGAAGGGGAAGTAAGGGAGCTCAGTTTTGTGTGTACAAATCCCAGGTCACAGACTCAGATGTGCAAGGACACATTCTCCTCGGTGTGGGTTCATGAGTTTATTTACAACAAAAATAAAAACACCCATCCAGCCTTTACACATAAACCAGTCTCAGAAAGTTCACGTTTTTTTCATCCCCTTCCTCTCCCCAGGGCAGGGTCTAGGTTGTGGGTGCTACACAGGGCCCAGGCATTGAGAGGGAGCACGCCTGTCCTCATCATTGTCATTTATCTATGCCAGAGTCCCCTGAAAGGGCCCCGTTCCCATCTGGCTTCTAGAAACTTCCCTACAGAGGTTCTGCTGAATCCACTTATTCTCCAAGCACAAGGCTTCCTTGGGTCACAGTCTTCCCAAGGCCCAGCCACACCACTCTTTTTGGGGGGCCCGGGGAACTCTCTGAGACTGCCTCACACCCACCAGCCTAAACCTATGTAAGAATTTTCTCCTGCTCTCCCGCTCCTGCTCTGTGCTGGTCGAAGAGGATTCTGGGAAATTACCATCACCCCGGACGGTACCTGAGCATGGGGACACTGGTCCTCTCTATCTGGGGCTTCTGCCATTTACCTCCGCATGTACTTTCTGCCTTGAGAATTGGCTTAGAGGAGGGGCTTAGGGCACTTTTCAGGAACCTATCAGGATCCAAGGTCTCTTTGCTTTCCCTTCAATATTTCCTCTCCTGGCTTAGTGGATTAAAACAAACAAACAAAACATATATATATATATATATATATATATATATATATACACACACACACATATATATATATATATATATATATAATTTTATTTTTAATTCCCCAAGAGATTTTAGCAGCCATGGTTCATTGACTACACTAGACCCACTAGACCCACTTGGCCTTGCTCTGAGTTCAACCACAGCTGCAGATGGACACTAGCTGTTCGTGCAGAGAGCTTACCACAGTGCCCACATCTCCCTGCCCATCTGAGAGTCTCTCCAACATCAGGGAGCTTGCTCACCCTTCATGCAGAGTGAGGCAGGAAAGTTAGGGATTTAACTACCAGAGCAATTTCCGTCATTAAGGAAAGGAAATTGGTGGATAATACTGAATAAGCTCAGAGAAACTATTCTGAGATACGACTTCCACAATTCATTAGAGAATTCCTAGCAGGATTGAGGTCCCAGTTGTCCCCAATGGCAGTCTGCTTATCAATACGCCTTTTGTCCATGTTCTCCCTTCTTTGTCTCATTCTCACCATCCCCTTGCTTGGACTTCCTGTTTCTCTCCCCCCATAAACTACCTACATCCAAGTTCTTTTAGTGGAATCCAAACTAAGAAAGAGATGCCAACCAGCATAAAGACTTTATTTCTTTTCTTCCTGGTTGTAGAGGAAAGTAATTGCTGAAAGAAACAACTTCCTATAGTATTCTGCAAGATTATTTCTGTTCATTTTATGTAAGTCTAACTATGACACATTTCCTGATCTGAAGTCTGTGCAATAAAATGGATACCTATGTAATCAGCACTTTATTAGATCTGAAGTCCTTAAAAGAGTGAAACAGGGGCGCCTGGGTGGTGCAGTTGGTTAAGCGTCCGACTTCAGCCAGGTCACGATCTCGCGGTCCATGAGTTCGAGCCCCGCGTCGGGCTCTGGGCTGATGGCTCGGAGCCTGGAGCCTGCTTCCGATTCTGTGTCTCCCTCTCTCTCTGCCCCTCCCCCGTTCATGCTCTGTCTCTCTCTGTCCCAAAAATAGAAATAAACGTTGAAAAAAAAAATTAAAAAAAACAAAAAGAGTGAAACATTCTTCAGCATATTCTATATTATGCCTGGAAAAATATGTTGAAGGGTAAAGGCCATGCCTGATATTGTAAAGTCAGACTGTCTTAAAAAAAAAAAACAACTGATTTTTTAGTTTAGATATACTAATTAGAGTAACTAATCCCAGTGACCCTAACAGTCCTTTGGAATTCATTCTAATCACCCAATTCCACTAAAAAAAGTTTTTAAAAAAGATCCCGTTATTTTGTTTTCAGGTCATGATTATGCATTTCTTTTAAGGCAACAACTGTTCTCCTAAGTATTCAGAAAATTCCCCCTGCTGCTCGGCAGGCTGCTCAGTGATACCAGCCAGGGGCAGACAGGGAGGGAGATCACAAACACTAAGCTTATCCCCTGTGGATCCATCCGGATAGGTGGGGGCGTGGCAGCACTGACTCTGCCTGCCTGGGGAAGCCTAGACTTGGGCAATGGCCATGACCCAAATCAACATCGTGCTGAGCCCAGAAACAAGACTTCAGACAGCTCCTGCCAGCTCCCAGCAGCAATGTACCAGGCAAGTGACTCCATACAAATTCAGTTGGTGTGCATTTTGGCTTCATGTTGTGAGAACGCTCCAGAAGAGTCTCTTCTTATTTTTTCCATCTTTTCAGCTGCCGATGACTCTCCTGTCCTTCTGAATGGGGACCAAGATTCTCGTAACCACCCTCAGACCTGCCACGTGAGCCCTCTCTGGGTGAAATCAGTCGCTACTGATGCCACAATCTACTCTCAGCAGACTGTACTTTGGGGACCTTTGGCTCTTGTACAGAACAGGGAGGCACTGTTGATACTCTTCAGGTGTTCTTCCATTTTCTGGGTTTCTGTCCCTATTTAGTCTATTAGACCTCCAAAGCCAAACATTTAATTCTTTGCAAGCAACATTCTTCAGTGCCATCCTCTTCTCCCCAAGGTGCCACTTGCCAGAATGGGGAAAGGCCTAGGGCACAGAAGAAATTATGGAGAGCAAATGCACCAGTTATCCCACCATTTGAGCTCCAGGTGCTTTGAAGGCCTGAGATCTAGGAGAACAACGTGTCTCTGTCTTTCGTTATTCCTCTAATTCTGAAAGCAAAGGTCTACTTTCTGTCCTGGTGTAAAAAGCAGGGTGAATGCACCACCCTCAATACTCAAATTTGAAAATGTGTAGCTTGTGTGTGTGTGTGTGTGTGTGTGTGTGTGTGCGTGCGTCTGCGGGCGTGCCTATGCATTTGTAGAATACATGTGGGATAGACTTGGCAGATAATTACACTGACTTGAACTGGGGCTGAAGGGATTAAAGATGCTGCTAAACTTTTGAGAGTACTTGGAAGAATAATTGCACCGGGCTCGATGTGGATTTCAGAGAGAGATGGGTCAAGTGACCAATATATGAGGTTTGCAATACTTATAATTACTCTTTTGGAAAAGCACTGTGAAACCCTACTGGGTGTATTTATTATGATGTTGCCTCCATTCATTCTGAAAACATTACTGAATATTCATTATGTGCCAGGCAAGGTGCTTGGCATGAAGGATAAAAAAATGAATAAGATATGGTCAGTAAGAGAGGTCCACAAGCAATTACAGCCACAGACTTTGCTGGGAGTAATCATAGAGATGTGTACAAATATTTGGGTAAATATGAAGAAAACAAAATAAAATGTAAAGGCCTGACGTTTCTCCAGGCCTGTTGATGAACAACGAAAGTGCAATTATCTCTCCACCCATCCACAGGCTGTAAGATCTTAGAAAGGTGCATGCTTGGCACCTGCTGGTGCTGTAATTTCAAAAGGGCTTTTTAGTAGTGTGTCAATAATGAATTAAAGCCAAACTGGTTCCAACTTTGAGGCTGTCACTCTCAAAGCCCTGCCTTCGGTTCTGTGACATATAGACAGAACTAAGAAGGAGCTTCAGCAGGTGACCTTGAGGGAGGAAGCTGATCCTGCCATGACCCTCCCACTGGGTCTTGATCCATGGAAGGTGGGTTTAGAAGGAAAATTTTTGTCTTCATCAGCTCATTTTAACCACATGGAGAATTCTGATCATATGGAGAGCTTTCTCCTTATCAACCCAGTTCCTGGACTTTTTGTGCTGCAGTTTTAGGAAAATGGATAGAGAGACACTGAACTAGAGAGGCATGGGGAAGAGAAATGGATTCTCGTGTTGGTCGGTTCTCAGGTTCTCGTTTGGTCTGGGAGAATCTGAATGATGGGAAAAGTGGAGAATAAAGAGGAGAAAGGGGCGGAGGAGGGGGATCCACCATGAAAGAGGCTCAGTCGATCCGTCGAATAAAGAGGTGAGACAGGAGAAAAGGGAAAACATGAAGAAAGCCCAACGGACGGGGCATGAGAGTGACAGATGTCAAGTTTGGAGGATGAGATGCCCAAAAATAACTACAGAAAACAACAGTAGGAGAAGAGATGAAAGGAATTTTAAGAGGTGGCTCTGTTCTTTACTCATCAGTCACAAAGCCCACACTCTTCTCAAGTGCACATGGAACATTCTCCACAATAGAACACATGGTAAACCATAAAACGAGCCTCAATAAATTTAAAAGTATTGAAATCGTACAAAATATATTCTCCAACCAATTACAATCAATAGCAGAAAGAAATTTAGAAATTTACAAATATGGGAAATTGAACAATGTACTCCTTAACACCCAATGGGTCAAATAGGAAATCGTATGAGAACTTAGAAAATAACTTAAAATAAATGAAAATGAAGATAAAACATACCAACACTTATGGGATGTAGCTAAAGCTACATAGAGGGGAATTTATAGCTGTAATTGCCTATATTAAAAGAGAAGAGGGGCACCTGGGTGGCTCAGTCGGTTAAGTTTCCGACTTCAGCTCAGATCATGATCTCAGGGTCCGTGAGTTCGAGCCCCACATCGGGCTCTGTGCTGAGAGCTAGGAGCCTGGAGTCTGCTTCGGATTCTGTTTCCCTCTCTCTCTGCCCCTTTCCCACTTGCACTCTGTCTCTTTCTGTCTCTCAAAAATAAATAAACATTAACAAAATTAAAAGAAAAAGAGAAGAAAAATTTCAAATCAATAACCTAACCTACTACTTTAGGATTCTGCAAAACGAACAGCCAACTAAACCTAAAGCAAGCAGGAAGAAGAAAAAAAAAAATCTTGGACATTATAAAGCTGCCTCATTTTATTTAACAGCCATATAGTATTTCACTGACTGGGTAAACTATTCAGTGGTTAATTTAACCGGTCTTGTACCAATACACATATAGGTTGTTACCAATTTTTGCTTTTATAATAATCCTGCCTTCCGTATCCTTACACACACAACATCTCACATATGTGTGCTAAATATTATTTATGAATTCTTGCAAGTGGAATTTCTGGGTCAAATAAAATGTGCATTAAAAACTTTAAAGCTACTACAAATTATACTCCAAAGAGGTTGAATTAATTTACACTTGCAATAATAAAAGATAAAAATGTCTGTTTCCCCATGGTATTACCTGTATAGGATGTTATTAACCTTTTTAATCTTAGCCTACCTGATAAGTGAGAAATGGTATCTGAGCAACAAAAACTCTAAGGTACCTAGTAATAAGTCTCACAAAATTTGTGGGCAAGATATAAATTTTATCAAAGGAATAAAAGCAAACCTGCAGAGAAACAGCGTGATCCTGGGTGACAAGACTCAATATCATAAAGATGTGAATTCTTCTCAAATTCATCTATAAATTCACTCTCGTTTTTTTCACAGTCCTAATTGAGCTTCCATAGATCTTCACAAGCCGTCCTACAATTCCTACAGAAGGGTAAAGAACCAAGAATGGGTAAGTATGAAGAACAAGGATGTCTCTCCCTAGATATCTAAATTTATAAAGCTATAATAATTAAATAGTGTGGTATTGGCAAATGAATGAGAAACAGATCAATGGAACAGAACAGCGAGTCCAGATACAGACTGGTAAAAGTTTTAAAGCCTGGTGATACTAATTCAGTCAAGGATGGGGAGGAAAGGGACGGTTCACATTACTGGCGGCTGTGTAAGCTGGTGTCTTTGAGGAGCATTTAGGCAATATCCAGTAATGTCAAGGATGCACACACTGGACAGCCCAGCATTCGCACTTCTGGGAAGATCTTTTGTGCATGTTCACACACACACACACACACACACACACACACACACACGTACAAGGATATTCACTGAAGCACTGTAATGACAGAAGATAGGAAATAACCCAAATGTCCACAGAATGTCACATAATGAAGTTCCATACAAGCAGTTAGAATGAGTGAACAAAAACTACATGAACTACATCAACACACACAAATCTGTAAAACATAATGTCGCGTGAAAACTTGCGTTGTAATGGGACAGTGTAATACCTGTGTGCATTTTTGAAATAACCAAAATAATACCACATATTAAGCACATGTGGTAAACATAAAAATTACTAAAAACTAAAACACTTCTAGGAGATGAGCACTACTGGAAATGGAGGAAAAAGTGGAATAGAGTAGGGGAGGGGGATGTAGCTGTTCCATAACTTCAAATATTCATTAAAACCAAAGATCTGAGGCCCGTATGAGCACAAATCAACTTTTTAAAAAGTCGGAATGTAAATACGTGAGTGTCTATTACATGATTTTCAATATGTTTGAGATATTTCATAATCAAAAGAAAGTTAGCTGGTATCTTACTAGTGTTTGAATATCCATTTCTGCATGGCCTCAGCCTTTACTCAGTGTATATTATTAGCATCAGAGATGTCCATTGAAAAGAGCAAACCCACTGCCATTTTTATATTTTACCATCCAGTAGAAGCAAGATCTGTGAAAACTTAGGATGGTATTTAGGACATTTCTCTCATCTTCATTTTGTTGTTCTTGTCACCTATCCTTTCTGATTAATGAGTGGACAGACTTAAAACGAAAGGTTCCTATGTTTTTGGGAGGGCAAAAATAAGGAAAGGAACTGGAGAGACAGAAAATTCCACAGCCATTCCTTCCATTTCCTGGGAAGAACATCCCTTAAAAGTATATAGTAGGCAGCTCCCCACTGAATCTGTAAGGCCTGAAGGAAGAAATCTAGGGAGCGTTGGAAGCCAACTTAAGCCAAGCATGGCAGGAGGCTTGTCTGTGCCTTCTCCTTGACAGGGTATTTGGGAAAGTTGGCCCCTGGTCCAGCTTCCCCATTGTGTCTCCTCCCAAGGACCACAAGTGCCCGCATACCACCGGGTTCCAGGGATGGGCCTAAATGACCTGCAATTTGAAGCCACCCTCTAACAAAGCCTCTGACTTCTCTTACTCTTTTTTTACTCTCTGAATTTGATTTCCTATTTCTAGTTTCTGTCGCTCTGTCTTCAAGTGAAATAATCTTTCCTTCTGTAGCATCTAATTTTCTATGAACCCCATCCAGTGTATTTTTTCATTTTTCATCTCAAACATTCTAATTTTATCACTAGCAGTTCTCTTTGGATCTTTTTTTATATCTTCCATGTCTCTACCTAAGAGGCTCAATCTGTCCTCCACTTTCAAATGTTGGGAATATGCATTTATGACAATGGTTTCCATGTTCTTGTCTACTAATACTATCTGTGTCATTTCTTGGTCTGTTTCTATTAATATTTCTCCTCACTACGGGTCATAATTTACTGGTTCTTTGCGTGCCTAGTAATTTTTTCTTTAATGCCAGACGCTGTGAATTTTATCTTCTTGGTTGTTGGATATTTTTGTATTTCTGTATTATTGAGCATTGCTCTGGAAGGTAGTACACTTACTCGGAAACAGCTTGGCCTCCGAGCAGTCTTTAGATGAGGGCCAATTTCTCCCCACTACCGAAGCAAGACCCTTTTGAGTTCTCTGCCTGATGCCCCCGGAATTACAAGGTTTTCCACTCTGGCTGGTGGAAACACTAATATTCCCCACCCTCTGTAAGCTCTGAGGATTCTTCCCTCTCTTCCCTTCTTCCTCATGTTTCCTCTCACACATGTCCTGATCAGAGCTCATATGAAGACTCACAGATCCTTGCAAACCTCTGAAGCTCTCTTTGCACACAGCTCTTGACTCTCCAGTACTTCGCCTTGTAAATTCCAACCAGCTTGGCCTCCTTGGTCCCCCAGCTCCATCTCTTCAACTCACGGCTACCCCCGGGTTCCACCTGGGTTCCTCTTTCCTGCAGTGCAACCTGGAAACAGTCTCTAGGCAATACTCCGAGGAAATCTTAGGACTCACCTTGTTTGGTCCCCTCTCTTGGGGATCCT
Organism: Acinonyx jubatus; assembly: GCF_027475565.1. Classification (NCBI taxonomy): domain Eukaryota; kingdom Metazoa; phylum Chordata; class Mammalia; order Carnivora; family Felidae; genus Acinonyx; species Acinonyx jubatus. The sequence goes on along the minus strand of NC_069384.1, from coordinate 131,270,140 downwards.
GTGCTGCCTGTTGGCCAATCCCTGAAAACCATAGTGTAATATTTCTCCCAGTGTTTTTAGTTGCTACTGAGTTATTTGAGGAAGAAAGCGTTTCTGTGGTGCTGTCTTTATTTGGGGTCCCCCAGAAGCTGACTCTGGGGTATAGCTGATTATTCATTATTCACAGATATTTGTGAATTTGCCTCCTTACTATAATATTTGTAGCCTCAAAATCAACGTCCGTGGCACTTTCACATTCACTTGTGGACATGCAGAGTGTGACAAAAAAGATGGGGTCACCTGATATGTCCACTGCCAGCTGAAGTCAAACATGGTAACACTCTGCCTTCTTGTTTCAGCTCCTATATTGTAACCAAGTATCCTTTTTCACGTTCTATTTTGTGCCACATTTTCCCCATTTTTGTGCTTTTCATTGGTGCCCCCAAGCCTATTACTTAAGTGCTGTCGAGTGTTCCTAAGCCCAAGAAGGCTGTAGTGTGCTTCATGGAGAAAATATGTATTAAATAAGCTTTGTTCAGTCATGAGTTATAGTGCCGTTAGTGACGAGTTTAATGTTTATGAATCAGTAGTATATATTGAATAACATATCTTTGAACATAAACACAAAAAACAAGGTTATATATTGATTGGTTGGTGAAAACATTGTGACCAAAAGCCTAGGAACCCAACCCCCAGAAGCAATGATTCAGTATTCGCTACTTCTGTGTTCATGACAACAGCATAAAGCATAGCTACTACAAATGCTCATTATTGTATGATAAACTGTACACTTAATTTATTCAGGTGAGATAAGAAAAGGAAAGGAAAGGAAAGGAAAGGAAAGGAAAGGAAAGGAAAGGAAAGGAAAGGAAAGGAAAGGAAAGGAAAGGAAAGGAAAAACACTGGTGGGGAGAGAAGAGAGACAGGAAAAGTCAGGTAGCCTTTAAAGGGTATGTCATCCCACAGTTACCACAGTGCGTAACTAGAGCTTAATATCCTTGGGGACCTCTGGGACCCAGGGTACAACATGTGGCTCAGAATAATCCCAAACAGGGGGAGGAAGCTGGGGTTTGCATGCACCAACTCCCATCAGTTGGAGACTGTTGGGAAGGGGCAGTTTATGACCTTCTAGGGAGTAGCGGGAGTAGCTACCAAAGAAAAACCTCAGGCAAAGGGGTACAGAGCCTGACAATTGACATTCAGCCTGGGTTTCTACTATAGTGGGAGAGGGGGATCTGTAACAGACAGGATGGCCGGGGATATAAACTCAGATGCCTCCAGAAGTCAGGCAGGTCACAAAAGCAAGAGAAATAGGCCAGGTGGGACTGCAGGAGCTGGCAAGTTCCTATCCTGGTTGGACGAGAACAGCTGTCGCTCAGTACAGCCAATTTTTGCCATGCAGGAAAAATAGGCCTATCCTTTTCAAATCTCCTGATCTTTCAAGAAAAGTGGGAAATTCATATTTTTAAAAATGTGAAATCCCCAATTAGTAAAAGTTGGCAACGAATTCAAACATTTTAAAATACACCGTTAAGGCCAAAGAAAACATGTTGGCAGGCCAACTTCAGCCCACAGACTGCCAATTTGCAACCTCTCTGATGGAAGATGTGCAAAACTCCACCTGTTGGGTATGAGCCCAGGAAAATGTATCTTTATCTCATGTACAATCTCAGGCATCCCGGGACAGTCAAGAGATGCTGAGAAGTCTGCCCTGATGTGCGCGTGGCAAGGCACCTCTGTGTCTGTCTAGTGAGCTCACCTCCCTCCTGCCTCGAGGTTTATCAGATGTCCAAGGACAACCATTTGTCATGGCTGGTGGAGTTCTCCATGATTTCTTGTCACTGTGCTGGCATTTTTCTTCTCGTGAAAAAATAGCTGAGCCTACTGGGCTATTTGTCTGGCATCTGCTAGTCTGCACAGCCAGTCAACCCACTCCATAGCTGAGACAGGGCTGCCTGCCCAACCTTCCACCTGCACACAGAACAGAGATTGTCAGAAGGAGCTTGCAATGGCAGTATTTGTGGAAGCAGAGACTAGGAAATTAGCCACCATCTGGCATTTTCTGCAACACAGAGGGAGGGAGAGGTCACTGGTTGTGGGGAATGGCAGAGTACCTATTCAGTCAGGGGTCAGTGGTCAACCAGAAGGGCAGAATCACCAGGAAATACATATATATTCTTCAATTCTAAGCCATTACTCTTAGCCATTACTCTCCCAACTGGTGTGTCCCAGCCTAGTTGACCCTACCAGACATGATTCTTTGACTCATAGTGATCTAAAGACTGTTGTGGTTTTGTTTTTTTCTGTGTTTTGTTTTGTTTTGTTTTGTGGCTGAGTCCAGGAGGACTTGGCTGTTCTGGCCTGTGACCTCATTGTTTATCTTCATTTTTTAAAGCTTCTGCCTCCCTTCCGTAGACCGGATCAGAGCTGGACACAGCAGGGTAGATGTGTGAAACCCTAGCCAGCGTTACTACAATCTTGGACACCCAAACAATGGGTCACATGTCCACAGCTCGTGATTTCTCCACAGTTTGGCTGAACCTGAGTTCTTCCACTTTTATCTGCCATTTGAGATGGGAAGGCATTGGAAATAGCTAATCTGTGAACATTGACAGTGTAAAATCCAAAAGGATAGAGAGGAGATGAATTTGTGAGCAACCCAATCTTAGTCCCTAGGGAAAGACTAGAAAATACATATAGTCTGATATGCAAAGGTCTGACATGATCCAGATGCTGGGCTTCTGGTTCAGCATCCAACTCTCCTTACACTGTGCAGCACTTGGAAGGGGAAGGGCGGGTGCTATAGGACATTCAGGTATAGGAAGATAAAGAGGTCAATGGTCCCCAAGATGGGGGACTGGGATTTGCTCCTTGGATGTCCTTTGCACAGTGTCCCAATTCACAAGAGTGGGACTGTCTCTAAAGGAGGCTTTTGAAAATCTTTTGTGATCTCTTTACAAACATGAGATGATCCTTGAGAGAAAGTGTATAGGCTGGAGATGACTCTTGACAACAGCGGTTTGCCAATCAGCAAGAGTGGAGCAGGCAGAAATGTAGGCCCTCCCTGACTTTAGAGAGGAGGCAGGGCTGGTTCCCTGAACAGAGAACTCTCATGGCCTGCTGGAGCCTTCCAGTAGGACTCATGTTCAGAAGGCTATGTATCTAGACAGTTTGGGGCATAGACCCCCCCCCCCCAGGTAATTCTGCAATTCTTTTTTTATTTTTTTTAATTTTTTGTTTATTTATTTTTGAGACAGAGAGAGACAGAGCATGAACGGGGGAGGGGCAGAGAGAGAGGGAGACACAGAATCCGAAGCAGGCTCCAGGCTCTGAGCCATCAGCCCAGAGCCCGACGCGGGGCTCGAACTTACGGACCGCGAGATCATGACCTGAGTTGAAGTCGGACGCTTAACCGACTGAGCCACCCAGGCGCCCCTGCAATTCTTAAATAAGGACATTGTGAGTATACTGAGTAAGTTGGAGGTAAGTCTGGAAGAAATTTCTGAGAGATTGTCTTAGAGGGTAGAATTGAAGTTTATGCACCTCATCTGGGGTTGCTCACAAGTGTGGTGGACATTGGATCCCAGTCCAAATTCTGCAACTCATTGTCTATGTAGTCCTGGAAATGCTTCCATATATTCACAGAAGGAAAGGATGAGATGTTCCCAGAGAATTCTCACTGCTAACGTTCTCTGATGGAAACTGGACATGCATTATAAAATGGAGATTTTACTTGAGCCATTTATATAGAACCTCTGAATTGTCATGCAGCTGGAGGAAAGTGAATAAATCTTAAACAACCCACACAGCGTCCCTGCTTTCCGAACAAGAGAGTTCTTGGAAACCAAATTCCTAGCATCTGCAAATACAACCCCATGGAGAACCAAGTCACCAGCCACAAAGAGCCATAGCTTCAGGCATAAAACTACCCTGCATTCCCATTAAAAATGCCCATGCTCTTGGCTCAAAATATTGGTCTGCATTTTAAATTATATTTGCATATTGATTTTAAGACTCTCTCACAACTCTGTAAATAAATCAAATAAATTAATTAGAAGAACTGACTGTGGTAGCTCTCCAACCCAGCAGTGAAATCACTCTCACAAAGTGCATAGTTGAGCTTGTAACCAATCTACATAATTGTGTCCTTGATTGGGGAAGATAAGTGTGCTTTGAAGGCAATCCTCTGCTCCTTACTGGGCCTCTTGGAGAGACCAGAAGACAATGTCAGAGAAAGGCCAAAGGACATTTCTTGGATTGGGTATTTGGGCATCAGTCCTTTTTCTGTATGAGTTGTGGGGGAAAGCATGCATCCTGAAAAGGTAGCTTTGGATTAAAAATTGGAAGCTTTGCATCACAAGAATCAGCATGAACTGCTTTGTAGAGTCTGTACAACATTTTTATGCTCTGCTTCTTCCTAAAAATAGCAATTACCATCTGCATTTTATTTGTTTGTATTTTAGGACTTTCTTCTGAAAGGGTTTGTGGCAGCTTGTGTGTACATTCAATTTTATTGAACAGAATAAATAGCTAAGGACGCTGGGTCAAAGGGAAAGTCAGCTTAGGGAGTAAGATGAAACCAGAAGTAAAATTAGCATATGATGCGTAGATCATGAAGTCTATGCAATTGCTAAAGTGAGCCACTCCGATCTTCCTAGCAGTCAATGTAAAGAAGGAAATATGACTAGTCATCAGAATCACAATATTCATAGAATAAGAACATTCCAACCGTATAATCAATAGATTCCCCTGGTCATTGTCTATGAAACCTGGGATCCAGGATTTTAATCTTTATTATTTTTTTTTCAGGGTTTTAATCTTTAAACGGCACGTACCTAGAGAAAAAAATGTGCATGTTGGTCAGTTACGAGTAGTATCAAATGTTTTGACAATCAAGAAAATGTAATATAAGGGTTATATTCTCTTTAGTTTGAAAAAAATTGTTATGGTTCACACTGGGACTTATGCCTGTGGAGATCCACTCCACACTCACAGGGAGGTGGGCTGGAGTGGACCATGGATAGAAGCAAGGTTTTCCTCAGAAAACTGTATTTTGGACATAGAGACATTCGAGCGCCCAGTGTTTCAGGTCCTTAGGGCAGTGAATCTTAACTCTGGCTGCACATCAGAATGACTGGGAGCTTTGAACAACATTGAAACCCAGTCCCCCAGGGGATTCTCACGTGTATCCAGAGATGAGGACCACTGCCCAGGGAGTGGGTGGGGTTGTTTCAGGTGGGAAAAACCCAGGGTAGCTGCTACCAATCATCGATCATAGCCGTAGTTAGTAGGATGCCCTTGCTATATCTGGCTGTGAATGATGGAAGATCCTGGTGAGCAATGAGGGAAAATGTACCTGGAGATAGTAAACCAGGAGTTGATCTGTTGCATCGAATTATTGGAACTTAGCCAGTTAGTCTTGGAAGACGTCTGCCCACAGGAAGGACTTAAGCCTTTTCAGAATGGGGCCTCCTGCTGTGACATTGGTTTGTAGAGTGACCAACCATCTCAGTTCTAAGTTTCCCAAGCCATGGGGCTTTCATTGCTAAAACTAGGAAATCCCAGGGATAAGTTGGTCATTCTGTTGGTTTGGCTTCTTCTCAAGGCAGCATCAGAGAGTAGAAAGGGGTGACTTGGCCAAAGAGGAAGAGTCAGACCTGAGACACTTGGGACTTGTTCTGAGGCAGAGCAGGGCTGGGGCTTCCTGTGGGTGTTTATCTGCTCAGCTGTGACCTCCTTTCTAGAGGGACTGCCAAGGGCAATGTTCTCTGCCTTCACCTCTGTCCCTATCTCCCTGGGACATCTCTGTGTCCACTCCAGATTCCAGTAGGGGCCCAGGGCTCTGGAACCTTTGGGGCTTCAGGGAAGTGGAACCTCCTCAAACCCTGAGATCTATTCTATTGGCCTCTCCAGGACCATGGCTCTCCTCCAAAGTTAGGGCATGGGCTTTCAAGACTTTTGCCTGGAAACTTTATCCTTGAAAATCAAGTGGGCAGCCCCTGCATTACAAACACTCAGATAATACAAGATTCTCACAGGCAAACGGTGACCTGCTACCAGAGTTGGTTTTGTGGGCATTCACAAGGGGCGCTGTGATCACAAGGGCCCATGCTTAGTTTAATGTTCTGCTGTTGCCGTTTTGAAATCTTTAATAATTTTTGAGCAAACCACCCCATATTTTCATTTTACACTGGGTCCTGCAAATTATTTAGCCCACCCTGCCTGCCACCCCAGCCCAAAGGCAACCCTTCCACTTTCATTCTACCCCAACAAATTGCCTTCTGCGGCTTTCACCAGGGGCGCCATTATGGACAAGACTGACAATAAAATGGCAGAGATTTTACCTCAGGGCCGGTTCCTGAGACTGTTTTACAGCACATCATTGTATAGTGTTTCCAGACACCATATATGTAAGTAACCTTAGGTACATAGATAATAATAATAAAATGTAGTCAAATAATTAGGAAGTGATGAATTTTGAGCACCCCATTACCTTTTTTTTAATGTTCATGTAAGTATAAATTTATATAATTTAATTTTTAATAATGAGCATGTTTAGCAACCAGCTAGCAAGATTCCTAACATTTAACAACTGGCTGTCATGAGCCAGCACCATTTGGCTCAAGCACGTCTCTACCTCTGAAACTGGACTCCATGATTAACAGTGCTGTGATCAACCAACGATGTTCTCTTAAGAGCATAGAAGGGACAAGCGGTGGAACACATTTTCTAGAATGTCAGTGACTTTACGAAAACAACTTTTTTTTTTTTTTGTAATTGCAGAGAGCCTGGAAAGGAAATGGCACATTTCTCCCTGGGAGGCAATATGTCAATCTTGCCCCTCGTTTACAATGCTTCTTCAGTGGTATCTCACTGCGTTTCATTGGCATGGCCAAAGTTCTGGAAAGAAAGGAGTGGGAACAACCTGGGGAAGAATTTCTCATTTTTGCCCCAAGTTGCTAACAACTCCATTAATACTGTACTCTACAGAAAAGTCAACTGCTGAAATGTGGGCGTAAATACTTTTGCAGATTCTTTTGCTTGAGTAGAGGGAGTGTTTGAGGTCTGAATTTCACAGTTTAATATCTCACCAAGACTTTCTACACCAGCTTTCCCATTTCTCTTTTGTTTTTCCTGGTGGTATTTTCCAGCAGATGAACAGATCAGGGGTCTGCCTGGTTCTTGAAGGGAGCAGGCAACAGCTGCCTCAGTAGAAGCATGAAGGAATTAATGTGACTTCCAGAGTGTCAAAAGTCTCTTAATGAGCTGTTAGCATTTGGTACAACTTGCCACAGTGGCTGTGACTTGAGGACTTCCAGATATTGCTTTTGGAGTTGAAAAAACTCCCTGAGATCTAGGGCCCAAGCTCCCTTTCCCCCTCTCTGTCATTAAATATCTGTGGTTACTGCAAGAATCTGCCCATAGTGGGTGTTTGATAAACCTATATCCCAAGTTGATCAGTTAGAGGGTGTGAGTTATAGTGAAGGGATAACCGTTCTTACCAATTTTTTTTCATTTCTTTATTGAGTTACAATCTACATGTAGTAAAATACACATATCTTAAGTGTATAGCTCGATGCTTTTTTGCATATACATATGTAAGTATCCATGTGACCACCACCCTATCAAGATGTACATTTCCTTCACCCTAGAAAATTCCCTTGTGTCCTTTTCCAGTCAATACCAACTACCCCAGAGGTAACCACTATTTTCATCTTGTCATAGGGCTGCCGTAATAAAATACAATAGACTGGGTGGCTTAAACAACATAAATTAATTTTCTCACAGTTCTGGAGCCTCCAAGTCCAAGATCAAGGTTCTGGCCAATTCAGTTCCTGGTGAGAGCCCTCTTCCTGGTTTGTAGATTGCCACCTTCCCACTGTGTCCTCACATGACCTGTTCTTTGTATGTATGTGAGCACTGTGGTTTCCCTTCTTAAAAAGACACTAATCTTGGGGCGCCTGGGTGGCTCAGTCGGTTGGGCATCCGACTTCAGCTCAGGTCATGATCTCGTGGTCTGTGGATTCTGGCTCCATGTCAGGCTCTGTGCTGACAGCTCAGAGCCTGGAGCCTGTTTCAGATTCTGTGTCTCCCTCTCTCTCTGCTCTTTCCCCGCTAACACTCTGTCTCTCTCAAAAATAAATAAACATTAAAAACAAAAAGAAAGAAAGACACTAATCTAATTGGATCAGGGCCTCTCCATTACAGCCTCATTTAACCTTGATTTCTTTCTTAGAGGCCCCATCTCCAAATATAGCCACACTGGGAATTAAGGCTTCAACACAGGAATTTGGGGGGGGGGGGGGACACACAAACATTCAGTCTATAATAGACCTCTATCACAGAGTAGCATTGCTGGTTCCAGAGTTTCATGGAAATGGAATCATACCATATATGCTCTTTTGTGTGTGTTTCTTTTGCTCAATGTCATGCTTTTGAGATTTGTCCATGTTGTTGCATGTGTCAGTGCATCTTTCTATAGCTGAATAACATTTTGTTGTATAAAGAAACCATAATTGGTTTATCCATTCCCTATTGATGAACATTTGAGTGGTTTCCAATTTTCCAAGAGATATTTATTCTTTGTAGGGCTCTGTGTTCGCTCCTGGGCTATCAAGAAATGTAAACTATGTCCCTGCCCATCAGAAGCTGATGCTTGGGATCTGTGCTTGAAAAACAGCTAAGATTGCACCAACATATCAAACAAAATATGACTCTGACTCAATGAACACAGACTGAGTCAAGGACTCAGAAGGAGGGAGTTTTTTAAGGAACATCAGTACAGTCTGTTTGTAAATACATGCACTTAGAAGATGAGCCAGCTTTAAAACATCAGCTGCCGGAGAACCAAAAGCAACTTCAAGTGAGGTCGGAGCTGGCAGGTAGTTGGGCCTGTTGCATGGGTACCTCTGGGAAGCCTCATAAATGTCCCATTGCCTGTGTCCTGGGCCAAAGAGCTTAATGAAGTGGGAGTAGGGTGAAAATATTCCCCTTGGAATACAGCTGGCTCCTGTCTTGTTTTTGTGGTTTTCTCCAAGAGGGTGGGGAGGGAAACGTCTGTCCTCAGAAGGACAACCAGATGCCACATCTATGGTCAGGAAGGGCTTTCCGTGGCCAGGCATAGATGTTCCAAGCTGTGGGAAGGCAGGGTGGGCAAAAGGGATATTGGTCCTGGGTCCCAGTTTGGGGTCTAGAGGGTGCATGTTCAGCAGCTCTGACCCAAAATCAAATTTGGGTGAGTTGGGTAGAGTTTTGGGCACCAAGAACAGTGCCGTAAGCGTAGATATGGGGCTGGAACATGACTGCCCCCAAAGGGGACCTGAGAGTCTGTGGGCAGAGCTGCTAACATCCCTGTCCGTGAGGCTGAGAGTTGAGGTCTCATTTGTTTTCATAAACCTTTGGAAGCTCACCTCTCCAATTCCTACCCACCAAGCTCTAATTCTTAGAGCTTTGCCTTTCCTTAGAGCTTTGCCTCTAAGGTCACTTTCAACTCAATCATGCTGTGTGACCAGAATTGGTCACACAGCATGATTGAGTTGAAAGTGACCTTTGAGCTCCTAAGCATTCAGAGGTGAAAGAGTGGTAGAATGGGCAAGTTTGGGGAGATTTCAGGAGAGTTATTCAGTGAAATCTCCAAATGATAGTTTTATGACCATGTTGGTGTTAATGACATCAATAATATCACATAATAATGATGTCCTGGTTGCTTGGGTTTTAAATTTTCTTAAAAAAATTTTTTTTCATTGAAAGGACAAAAAACATCTTACATAAAATTTGGGGGGGGATGAGAAATCTTCCTATGAGCACCTCCTCACAGATATTTTCATGTTTGTCTTAACTTCCAGTTCCTATCTTAAATACTGTCTTCTCACAAGCTCACCTCAGCATTTTCCATGTTGCTGCAATAGTCTTGACAATGATTATACTTAATAGCTGCATAATATTTAATGTTGATGTACCACAATTTTTTATTTTCCATTGCTGGACATCTTAGCATCCTGATTTTCCTATTATCTATAACTCTGCAACTGAATAATTCCTTTAAAAAAATTTTTTTTTTTAACCTCAAGGTGCCCCTTACCGCAACCCTGAGGGAGGCCCAGGGTGTCATCAGTGATTGAAGAACAGAAAGATGAAGAGGACTCATGACTTAAGACTGTATTTTTGTGGGTCCAAGGAGAACCAAAAATAGAGGTGCTGTGGGGAGAACTTCCCAGGGCATAATTATTAAAATGCTTAAAAAAAACCATAATTCCCATAAAAATACATTATGAGTACATAATGTTTTTTTAATGTGTATTTATTTATTTATTTATTTATTTATTTATTTTACATTTTGGCACATATTTTATTAGGATAAACTTCTAGAAGTGGAATTGCTGTGTCCAAGTGATATGGTGATGCTTTTTTTTCTTTTTCAAAGAAAGGAAATAATTTTTAATTTGAACTTCCTCTTCTAGTTTTATGTTGGAAAGGAAAGCCTTTCAGTCAAATTACCTAAGAACCATATTGCTTAAAACAAGACATGCTAAAAAAAAAAAAAAAAAAAAGATGAAAACAGAAAATAGAACTTGTGCTTTAAGCCACCATGATTAGCCTGTCAGCTTGTAATTTTGGTAGCACTTTCTCAAAGAAATTCATTGCTATGCATGTTCTTTTTTTTAATTTTATTTTTTTAATTTACATACAAATTAGCATATAGCGCAACAATGATTTCAGTAGATTGCTTAGTACCCCTTACCCATTTAGCCCATCCCCCCTCCCACCATCCCTCCAGCAACCCTTTGTTTGTTCTTCATATTCAAGAGTCTCTTACGTTTTGTCCCCCTCCCTATTTTTATATTATTTTTGCTTCCCTTCCCTTATGTTCATCTGTTTTGTCTCCTAAAGTCCTCATATGAGTGAAGTCATATGATATTTATCTTTCTCTAATTTCGCTTAGCATAATACCCTCCGGTTCCATCCACGTAGTTGCAAATGGCAAGATTTCATTCTTTTTCATTGCCAAGTAATACACCATTTTGTGTGTGTGCGTGTGTGTGTGTGTGTGTGTGTGTGTGTATATATATATATATACACACACACACACAACATCTTCTTTATCCATTCATCCAGTGATGGACGTTTGGGCTCTTTCCATACTTTGGCTACTGTTGATAGTGCTGCTATAAACATGGGGGTGCACGTGTCCCTTCGAAACAGCATACCTGTGTCCCTTGGATAAATACCTACATAATGTTTTTTTTTAAATGTTTATCTATTTTTGAGAGAGAGAGAGAGACAGAGCACAAGTGGGGGAGGGGCAGAGAGAGAAGGAGACAGAGAATCCAAATCAGGCTCCAGGCTCTGAGCTGCCAGCACAGAGCCCAATGCATGGCCCAAACCCATGAACCACGAGATCATGACCTGAGTTGAAGTCAGATGCCCAACTGACTGAGCCACCCAGGTGCCCTTCACAGTTTTATCTTAATTCATTAATAAGGAACCAGGTGTATAAGATGTACAAGATAACGTATATATGGAAGTACAAGAAAAATATGGAATAAGTTCACTAAGTTAGAAACAAACTAGTTATTTTTTTCAAGGCAATAAAACCATAACCTTTAGAATTATAGTTTCTATCAAACAAATGCCACTTTTCTCTCTATAGGAAAACAATCATTTGTATCACTATTGGATAAAAACCATTTGTACCTTAATGATTTTCAACAAATTAATAGCTAACCTTGGAGAGTCATAAAATATTGACTCAAGACTAAATAGCAAGTCAAACGAAGTTTGACTAGAAAGTCAAAGGACCCCAAGGTAGGCTTGACAATAGGGGTCATGTATCTACTTTGCTTTATTTCTGACTTTTTGATATTGTTTTTCTTGAAGAGAGAAGTGACCAAGGAGGAGACTCCATATTATTGATGATATTAACTGCCTCTCCAGTTCCTTCAGTGCAGGGGGGCCCAGCTGGGTTGTGCTCCTGGCTTCCAGCCGTGTGGGGTGCAGAGGGCCTGTGAGCACAAGAAAGGGAGCTTTGAATAACGAATGCACAGCCTCTGGGGATGGATGGAGAGGGAGGGTCCACAGCGTGTGGGAGGAACAGGAGCGGAGCCCTGGGATTTGGCTAGAGCCCCAGACTACCCCTAACTCACAAGGACTCTTGGAAGGCTGAGTGGAAGGGAGTTTAAAAGCTCGGGTGGAATCTGTTCATTTTACCTAATTGAGTGATCCTTTTCTTACAGGGTAGAGTTCTGCCCGGTGCTTTTGAGCCATTAACAGGATTGTTCACTCTCATCACTGCACCTTTTTTGTGTTGTTTAATTTTTTAAGTTTGTTTATTTACTTTGAGAGAGAGAGAGACAGAGAGAGACACACAGAGAGAGAGAGAGCACTGGGGAGGGGCAGAGGGAGGAAGAGAGAGAGAATCCCACTGGCAGTATGGAGCCCAATGCAGAGCTCAGACTCACAAACCGTGAGACCATGATCCGAGTCAAAATCTAGAGTGGGAGGCTCAATTGACTGAGCCACCCACGCGCCCCACCACCGCCCCTTTCTTATCCCAAACATCCCTTACTTAGCACACTGAACCTGGAAGTCTAAATGACAGTCTCTGCCTCTGGCTTTGTTCTTTCCCTTCCAGTTCCTGGCCTGGGATCATCGTTGCCCCCTCCTACCTTTCCAGAGCAGAACCTGGCTCTTTGCGGCACAACAGTGGGGGTAGCTTCTGATTAGGAAAGAGAGCTCCAGTCAGGGTGGCAAATTTGTCCCGGTATTCCCAGAACTTCCTGGATTAAAAAATTGAAAGTCCCACATCCCAGGAACCCCCTCATTCCAGGTAAACTGGGACAGTCGGTCACCCTAAGTCCAGTCCCACTTGCCATCCAGGCAGCTGTTGGATGCTGCTGTTCCCAATCCCTGCTGGTTCTTTTAACTCTTTCCCCTCAGGTTTCCTAGTCTTAATGTTCTCATTGAAGCTCTCTTAAATACCTTCTTAATTTGTGAAGCTCAGGCCTTAGCTCCAGACTCATAAAAGTTTCCTGTGTCTTTCATTCTGGAACAGAAATGGATACAAGTTTTACATTTTTGTTTTCTAGCAAGGAGGTATTTGTGGAGGCTTCCAAGAAGACAAACTGAACAGGATGGGATGTTTGCTTTCATGGATCAGAAATGAATCACATCACTTTCTTTCAGTAACGACACAGAGTTGCAGAGTCACAAGAAAGAAACAACAGAAAGAAAATGTTTTCGGGGTGGGGGGGAGGTTGTGAATAAAGGCTCCTGAGTGGAGACCCAGGATTGTGAGGCAGAGATTGACAGTGTTTGACTGTGGTTGCCTCTAGAAGGACAATAAACTTGCCATGCTTATTTACAACTAGGTGCTGTTTCTGAATGCTCTCTCTAGGCATTTATTCTGCTCCAGGGTCTTTAGAAAAACAGGTTAATAACTGGCCAAGGGAAGGGGGGAAAGGGAGACTGTCGGTGTGGAATGGTCCGTGCCTGAACTCCTCTCAGGGATGAAGGCAAAAGCAGATCCCTGGATAAGGGGGCGTCGTGCACAGCTCTGAAAATAAAATGTTATTGGCTCAAGTCTGAAACTGTCACTTTCCACTGAGATGGAATGTATGACTCAGAAAAGAGAAGCACCAAATATTATGCAGACTGCCTTTGGGGAAAGAAAAAAAAAACACCCACTTCTTATAAAAACACTTTTTTGGGATGAAGGATCTGATTTCAACTGATGAGTCATCACTGTGTTTTTTTACCACCTAGCCAAAAAATGAGGTTTTTAAAAAAGCATTTCTTGAAGCAAATTCTTCCACTGCTTGGGTTTCTCTCATCTGAGAGAGAAGGCATTCCAAGCACTTCTATCCACAGTGCCAGAAGCTGTCCCAATTAGCAGGAAGGATGTAGTGGGACAAGATTTGTAACCATCAAGCTCCAGATTCATCATGAACAAGCAACCTGAAGGTAATAGTTGTGATTTAGAAACAAGAAATTATCAAAAAATAGATTTTAAAACACAAATTTCAATTAGTGAAGAGTATGTTTTAAAATGACACAGTGAATGTTAGAAGCAAAGGGATTTATGAGAGCTTGGTGAGAGTGTTGTAGTAGAGGTGACCTGTCTTGGTTTACCAAGGACAGTTTTATTCATGCTTGAAAAGCACCCGCTTTTGCTCTCAAAACGTCTTGCATTGGACAGTGAATTATATGGTCATCTTAGCTATATTGATTCTAAAATATGCCTGAAGATTCATTGACACTCTTCCCGTCAAGAAGTCTATATCCATTCCTCTTGAAAATGGATGAGCTTTTGTAACTGTTTGGGTAAGTGGTGCGTGATATAATATGGCTTCTATTCTGCTCTCTCTCACACACCCTAGAAACTCAGCCACCGTATTTCAGGAAAGCCCAGGCCACATGGAGAGGCCATGCGTATGCGTTCCATCTGATAGCCCCTGCCGAGGTCCCAGCAGATAGCCGTCATGAACTTTCAGACAGTTGAGTGCATTTTCCTTCAGATGATTCCAGTTCCCAGCTTTGGAGCCACCCCAGCCAATGCGAACTAGGGCCGATATGATGCAGTCCATCGTCATTGTTTTAAGGCTAAGCTTTGGGATGATTTGTTATGCCGCAATAGACAATCAGAACATCACTGTGTTTTTATTTCTTAAAACTGTCCCAATTGTGATATATAAGTATTTTTTAAACGATTTGCTTTATGGATTTATGGAATGAATAGATGAATACAAAAACCCGGAAAGTACACGGGAGTGCCAGTGAAGTGGAAATGAAAATCAGACCAGTTCCTGAGGATCCAAAAAATTATTTTGGTTATTAGAAAAGCGAGGAAGGAATATTGCTCACATAAGACATCTGTGGAGCTGGCTGCCATTTTGTAAGTTTGCATTTGCCAACCATCCAATCATGTCTGGGTGTACACTATCTCAACAAAAGCCTTTTATAATCTTTTGACACCTTTAAGAGTTAGGTTCAGGGTAGATTCTTGGTTCAAGCAATTTCATCAATGCATTTATACAAGATTTAGCTGTAATCACATACCAAAACAAGTATCGTCTCTCATGGGTGGAAACTTTTCAAAGGGAAATAACTTCTCAAGAAAGGAGCAAAACAGAACAAAACACCAATTTATCAATTTGTGAACACCAGGCAGAACTCAAGGTCCTGATGAATGAGCTTGGCGAGAGGAAGATGGATTCAGGGCCAGAACCAGCTAACTGCCTCAGATGAGAGTGACGGGCCGTGCAAACAATCACAGAGTATGAATGACTGTCTTTGGGCTTCTCGGGTGTTGACTGCAGGTGAACAAATTAAATGCCTCTTCAAAGAACTGGGCCTCAGAAGAGTCGATGAGTATCTCCTACTACTGGGGGAGGAACAGACAACCTTGTGAACTGGAGCCACTCAAATGTCACATAACTTAACACTGGTAATCCTTCTGTCTACACCTCTTCCATCCTCCGCTCAGTTTCCCCAGTGTCTGTATCTCCAGTCTCCTTGGAGGTGGGAGAAAAGTAGACATTAAATACTGAAGATGGGGAAGGGGTTCTTGCCCACTCTTATTAGCTGGTGTTTGCACACACGCCCTTCTTTTTATTTTTTATTCATTTGCATTTTTTTAAGTTTTTTTTTAATGTTTATTTTTGAGAGGGAGACAGACAGAGCACAAGGAGGGGAGGAGCAAAGAGAGAGGGAGACAGAATCTGAAGCAGGTTCCAGGCTCTGAGCTGTTAGCATAGAGCCTGACGTGGGACTCGAACTCATGAACCATGAGATCATGACCTGAGCCGAAGTCGTCCACTTAGCCGATGGAGCCACCCAGGCACTCCTATTTTTTTAAGTTCTAATCTATTTACTTTGAGAGAGAGAGAAACTGCACGAGGGGCAGAGAGAGAGGAAGAGAGAACCCCAAGCATGTTCTGCACTATCAGTGCAGAGCCTGATGCGGAGCTTGAACTCACAAACCAGAAGATCATGACCTGAGCCAAAGTCGAAGACTTAAACGACGAAGCCACCCAGGTTCCCGTATACTCCCTGCTTTTTAAATCCAGTGTTCCATTTATGGTGCAATGGGCTGAATGTTTGTGCCCCTGCCCCAATTTGTATGTTGAAATCCTAACCCCCAGTGTGATGGCAGAAGCGGGGAGGCGGTGGGGGGGGGGGGGTTTGGAATGTGAATAGTAGTGTAATTACTACTACAGGCAATAGGCAAGAGGGCTCTCTTGCCCTCTTTCTTCCACGTGGGGCTACAACAAGAAAACAGCAGTCTACAACCCCGGAAGAGGGGTCTCACAAGAACCTGACCATACTGGACTGATCTCTGACTTCTGACCTCCAGAACTGTGAGAAATAGATGTCTGTTGTTTACAAGCCCCTCAGTTTGTGGCTATTTTGTTATAGCAGCCTGAGCTAAGACAGCCACCAAACCTCTGTCCTTTCTAGACTCATTGTGTTCTCTCTTCCCTCTGTAAGTTTGCCCTGAAATGCCCTATCATTGCCCGTCCCGTATATTCCCTATAGTTAACTTTGAGTGCTCTCCTCTTTCAGGGGTCAGTTCAGGTGTTGTAGTGGAGGCTGCCCGCACCCCACCAAGATCCCTGTTAGTCGGGCAGGTACACTCATCCCAACTGCTGAAAGCTACATCCCTTCCCACAGATTCACCCGCAGCCAGCAGGAGCTCCTTCTCCCAGAATTATGCAGGATGTTAGGCACCCTCCTCCTGGGGAGCAGCTTATAGCCCACGACTGACGGATAAGGAGTACAGAAGTCTGGCCTCTTCGACTCCATGAAGGGCAACTCTGGTGCAATTGACACTACCTTCCAGATACACCCTTGGGATCAAACTAAGGCTAGACTCCACCGCTGAAATCACATCTCTGCCTACCTGCTCCCCCTGCTCTGTCATGCTTCCCTCATTTCTTCACAGAATTTTTCTGATCTCCTTCAATAAATCACTTGTCCAATGGGGCTCCCGGGCAGCTCAGTCGGTTCGGTGTCCGACTTCAGCTCAGGTCATGATCTCGTGGTTCGTGGGTTCGAGTCCAGCATCAGGCACTGGCCGTGCTGACAGCTCAGAGCCTGCAGCCTGCTTTGGACTCTGTCTCCTTTTCTCTCTGCCCCTCTCCCACTCGTGCTCTGTCTCTATCTCTTTCTCTCTCTCAAAAATAAACATTAAAATTTTTTTTAAAAATCCCACACTCTAAACATAAAATTAAAAAAATAATAAATAAATAAATCACTTGTCCAAGATTTCTCCTTTCAGGCTCTCCTTGGAGGAGGCCTAACCCAAGCAGATGATGTTTCTTCTGGGAGACTTTCCCTAACCATTTTCCATACAAACTGAAGGGAACTTATTTTTTTTTTAATTTTTTTAATATGTTTATTCATTTTTGAAAGACAGAGACAGAGCACAAGCGGGGTGGGACAGAGAGAGAGAGAGGGGGACACAGAATCCGGAGCAAGCTCCAGGCTCTGAGCTGTCAGCACAGAGCCCGACGCGAGGCTCGAACTCACGAACCGCGAGATCATGATCTGAGCCGAAGTCAGACACTCAACCAACTGAGCCACCCAGGCGTCCCCTGAAGGGACCTTCTTTTGTGCACACACCTCTACACTGAGCTTCTCACCAAGTATTGGAATCATTGGTTGATTTACTTATCAGTCTCCCCACTAGTCCACTGACAGAAACCCTGACCCACTGATCTCTTCCTCCCCAGCTTCCAGGACAGTGTTTGGCCTTTAGCTGTTGCTCTGAAAGAGTTTGAGGAGTTAAATTGTTGGGGACTTTTTGAAAGAGAATGGATGAGCCTCACTTTGGCCTCCCATGTTGGAAGAGGGTTCAGAAAAAAAAAAAAAAATCACAGAGATGGCTATAGAAACAGGATCTGGACCCTGGAATGTTGGTTAACATTGTTGAAAATGGACTGTAATCTTCCAGGTGGGTCAATGAATGATTATCAGTTCAATCACTTACAGGGTGCAATGGAAGGTTTTTTTTAAAATGTTGGGGCACCTGGGTGGCTCAGTCAGTTAAGCATCTGACTCTTGATTTCGGCCCAGGTCATGATCTCACAGTTTGTGAGTTTGAGCCCTGCATTTGGCTCTTTGCTGACACTGCGGGGCCTGCTTGGGATTCTCTCTCCCTCTCTCTCTGCCCCGTTCCCCTCCACCAAAATAAATAAATAAATATTTTAAAAAAGTAATACATACACCGTGTCTTCAAACAACTTAAAATCCAGTTTGGAAAAGATTGATTGTAAATATATGAAGAACCATTCCAAAACAGATCATGAACCAACTTGTAGCTCTGGTAAAGAACAGGAAGAAATAGGTTTAAACTATGGTCACAAATACGGGGAACTCTCTGAATCAACTTTCTGACTGGCAGAGCACTGCAAGTCTTGTCAGCGCTGACAGTCTCTGTCTTTGACCAGACTTGAGTCTGTTCCTCTGAGCCTTCTTCTTGACTGGGCCTCAACCTCGGCCCGTGAAAACCGCAAACACCCAACACAAATTATTTGTCTGCCCTCTACACTAAGAGGCTTGCACAACACTAGCATCGTTTCTAACAGCTCAAGGGAGCATTCCTAGAATGATGGCCCTAGTCTACTTAAATTCCTGCTTGAGAAAGCTCAATGCTGCCAAAAGAATTTACTGTTTGTTCTAAAACCTGACTATAGGCTCCTGGCCTCCCTTTTCTTAGAAGCATTTACTTTTAAAAACTTGCAGTTGTAAATCTTTTCTCTTTTTGTGCTGTATCTTCCACAAGCTAGGAACGTTTTTCTCAAGGACCCGAGAGCCATCGCTTTGAAATGTAATCATCAAGAAAGGTAGGGCCCTGTCACCCAGTTTTCGGCACATCAGTTATCCTGCCCTGACCCCAACTCTTAAAAGTGCTTTTCCTTTGGCACACCCCAGCGCTTAAAAAGCCGTCTGCCCTTCATCTCAGCGAAGCCGGGCGGAGGCCTCTCCCCTACTGCAGTAGTACTGAATAAAGTATGTCTTACTGCCTTTAGCTAGTGGTTTGGCTGTTTCTCTTTGACAGAACCCAAGGAAGCTGTGACTTCAACATGAATGGAAAGCTCTGAAAAGGAGGGCAATGGGGTTCCACTTCAGAGGTTTTGTCCTGTAGGGAAGTAAGAGGTGGACAAAGTAAACTTTTCAAGCCCCTCTCCCAGCCAATTTGTCAGATGGCTGGTAAAATATCCTTTAGGAGCCTGTGGGTTTAAGGAAAGGATCGGCAATGAATTAGGTCCCCAAAGGAAACAGAAAAGTTGTCTCTCTAGTAATCAAGAACGAGGCCGGTCCTGACCCTGTTTATCCATTCCTGGGTGACTTTAGATAGATTGCAGGACTCCCCTGAGCCTCAGTTTCTCCGTTCTATAAAAAGAAAGGGTTGTACAAATGATGTTCAAGCTCCGTTCCCTGAATTCCTGAATTATCTGGAAAATCCCTCCTGCTAATCACCCTTGATGGTTATATTAAAATCCCTGTCAGCTGTGTGTTGAGGTGGGGGAGGAGCTCTCTGTTGTGTGCCAAGAAAGAGCTGTCGCACCTCTTCTAGGGCCATATGTGGCCAGGATCCCCTGGGAAACCAAAAGCACACATGGTTGCCAGAGAGTCTAACTTTGTGACTCAGAAACTGCCATCTGCTAAACAGCTTTTAATTGAAGCTCCAAGAGGCAGAAGCTGGCTGGAAAAATCTTGCAAGTTGATCCAATAGGATTATCTTCTCTAAAAGAGGTTTTTCTATGTTTAATTAGTTGGAAGCCATTTTGCTACAGATGGATTATTCAGGTGTCAGTCCTTTTGGTGCCCTGCCCCCTCCCCTCTGTATTTGAGTCCCACAGATTCTTTAGTTAGTAGCAGCCTCCAATTTCCGCCCCCCACCCCCACCCCAAGACTGCACTGCCTAACCTCTGAGGCATCCAGTGCCACGGAAGCCTTTTCCCCACCATTCGGGATACAGGTGAGCTGTTTCAACCTGGATGGAGAAGCCTAATGTAGTCAGTTCTCAATTTTTGGTAATCTGAGTCAGTTACATATATTCAGGAACCAAAAACTCATGGTCGCATTGGTCTACTGAGTCATCCTGAAGGCATGAGCCTGAAAGGCAACACCGGCCAAAGGGAAACCCAGTCATTTCAGGGGCAGAAATTTAACCCTTTGCAGTCAGGGCTACAGAGGGCTTTCAGTGGCTAAGACCAGCTTCACCTGCAGCTGGCAAGAGGTGGGTGAAGGAGTAAATACCCAGAGTCTGAGGCTTCTTCCAATCTGGGATTTGGACTGCTGCAATTCCTCGTCTGTCCTCACGGGACGTATTGTGAGATTCTGCTATGACAAAATGGGTAGAGTCAGGGAGTGGAGACAGCGTTGGAACCAATGTCAGACACAGCTGCACAAGTGAGGGTGCTGTTCAAAGTGCTTCTAGGGTTGCACTTGGGTAAAATACTCCATTTCAACGCACAGGTAGGTAATATTTTCTTTATATAACCTTTTTATTATGGAAAATTTCAAAACATATGGAAGTGGAGAGAACATTTAAAGGATTTCCATATACCAATAGCCTGGTTTCAATAATTAACAACTCAAGGCTAATCTCATTTCACCCAAATCCCCACCAATCTCCTCACTCCCACTTCACTCCCCATATAATGTCTTCACGTTTTAGAAGGGAACCAAGGCTATAAGCATAAATGAGGAAGAATAAATTGGGTCAGTTATTCTCAATGAGTGGGGAGAGGTGAAGGGTAGAGGGCATATATTACATTCTTTGGTACGACTTGTCTGTTTTGGAAAAAGCAAGATTGATAATACACTTAATAATACAGTTATTATATTATGTAATTATTACCTGGAACGTGAAAAAACAATACCTATTGTTGTCATAACATAATTTACAGAAAGCAAAGCAAGACAAAAGTTTTCACGAATCAGGGTGGGGATGACACCTAACGTCTCCGTCTGTGAGGTTTTTATGTTTATCAGAAAGAGGTCAGGGGTTAGAATAGGTCATAAAATACAGAATTAGAATCTGTCCAAAATCCCTCTCCCCTTTTGCCTGCCAGGATTTACAGTCCTAACACCTGGGAATTGGAGGCCATAGCTAGTCTCGTTTATAGCATCTAGCATAGTTCTGTGTAACTGTGGGCTTCACTGAACGCCTGGGAGAAGTGGCTTTTCCTAAAGTCGTTGTTAATATATGAACCAGTGGGAGATTTAGAGGAAATGACTTCTGAACATCTTTCACATAGCATTTCCAAATCTGAAAAGTAAGCAAGCTCCAGATTGGAAAAATTGCTTGAAAATAAGCAAACCTTGTAGTTTCAAAACTCTGTTCCCTGGAACCTTACGGCTCTATGAGGCGATTGGCAAGCATTGACACGTCCCGATCAACCTTGGAAGAACTGAACTCTCTATTGCTTTTGTTTTATATTTGGGTTTTGTTGTACACTTTCATCAGAATTTCATAAATGAGTTCTGCTACTAAAAAAAAAAAAAACAGTGATGGAGCACGTGGGTGGCTCAGTGGGTGAAGCATCTGACTGTTGGTTTTGGCTCAGGTCATGATCTCACAGTTCTCGTGAGAACGAGCCCCATGTCAGGCTCCATGCTGAAAGCACAGAGCCTGCTTGGGATTCTCTCTCTCCTTCTCTCTCTGTCCCTCCCCCACTCACACTCTCCTTTCTCAAAATAAACAAATAAATTTGGAAAAAAATTTTAAAAACCAGTGATGATAATCTTCTTTCACGGAGGAGGAGCTGGTGGTATGGAGAGAGACATGGGACTTGCCCGAGCTCACACGACAGGGTAGTGCAGTGCTGGGACCAGAGCCTGGTATCCTGAGATCTATGGACAGTTGATGTGGTCGTTGGATTGGGAGCCGCAGAAAAAGGGAAAAACCTTTGGAATGAAAGTGCTATCCACTCCAGTTCTCCTTCCGACTCCAGGGTCAGGCTCAGCAACTTTCCAATGGTTTGTTCTGTAATGGTTCCAGTGAGGAAGAGTCACTGTGGTTCAAGAAAACAAATGGCTAAACAAACAAACAAGAAGCAGAATCGGACCTATAAATGCAGAGAATAAACGGATGGTTGCTGGAGGGGAGGGGGATGGGGAGATAAACAATATGGGTGAAGGGGAGAGGGAGATACAGGCTTCCAGTTATGGAATGAATAAGTTATGAGAATAAAAGGCACAGCATAAGGAACACACTCGATGGTATTGGGACAGTGTTGTGTAGTGATGGATGATAGCTACAATTGTGGTGAGCATAGCAGAATGTATAAACTTGTCAAATCAATGTCATACCCCTGAAACTAATGTAACCTTCTGTGTCAACTATACTCAAAAATTTTTTTAAAAAGAAAAGTGGTGTCCTAGAACACCCCTGTGCTGCTGGTTGAGGGACATGGTAGGCTGAGCCCCTGAACTCTCAAACAGAAGCTCACCTTTGCTAAATGTTCCTCTCGGACTCAGCTAATCCCCCAGAAAGGAGAGTGTGGACACATCATACCCTTAGGGAACAATAGAGGAACTCTGGACTGGATATTTGGGAGGATTCCTGCAGAGGAAGCCATGGATCGGACACATGGCCACATGATGAAGAATGCAAGCTGTGGTTTTCTCTGCTGAGCTGGAGAATCCTTGACTCACGGCCCTCAGAGTACGTGCTATGAGCTAAGTCCGTGTCAGTGGTTGCAAATGCATGGTTGGGAGACTGAGCACTACCCTCAGACATGTTTTGTTTAGATTGCAAGGTGTTTGAATATATTTTGGAGGTCAGTCACCAATGTAAATTGAGAGATTAAAACCTAGATTTCTGGTGCCTCTTAGGAAAGAAAGAAAGGAAGGAAGGAAGGAAGGAAGGAAGGAAGGAAGGAAGGAAGGAAGGAAGGAAGAAAGAAAGAAAGAAAGAAAGAAAGAAAGAAAGAAAGAAAGAAAGAAAGAAAGAAGAAAGAAAGAAAGAAAGAAGAAAGAAAGAAAGATCTGGTAACTCTGAACACCACCGACAACACACTCTTCTCAGCCATCTGGAAGCTTTAATACATTCTTCTGTTTGCGTTAGTCCCCACCGTTCCCTATTGCCTCACACCCAGCCTGCTTCACTTGTTCAGTTTACCTCCTGGGTCCTTAGCAATCTGGATTGGGGTGACCTAATATTCTGACAGAATGTTTCAGACAAACATTCTCAAATATTAGCGTCAGAATCCTCTTGGTGCTTGCCTGAGGCTGTGCCCAAGAGACCTGGTAGATTTATTAGGCTCAGGATTTGCATTTTAAACCAGCAGCCCAGGTGGTTTCATGACATAGTCTAAGAAAAGCTACTATAAAGTCAAGGTTCTCAATGCCGGGTACACATTTGAATCAACACAGGGAGATTTTACAACATATTCAGGTTTTACCCCAAACAAAATGAATCAGGAAACACTAGAGCGACAGCCCAAAACGGTTAATACTTCCTCATTTGTATTTTTTAATTCCCCAAATACACAAAATGCGGAAGAAGAATTTGTTTGACTCTTTAAACTTCTTAACTAGATTCACCAGCTATTAACATCTCGCCGTACTAGATTCACCAGCTATTAACATCTCGCCGTCCCCACGCCATCACACACACACTTGGTGTAGCCAAACCATTCAAAAGAAAGCTCCTGACTTTGCTACTTTGCCCCTAAATGTTGCAGCATGCCTCCCTTTAGAAAAAAAGTGTATTCTTCCACACAAGCACATAGCATGGCCAAGCCTGAGAAGAATCGCGGTTTCCTTGTGCTAAGATTCAGCTCCAATACATCCAGCAAGAACCTCACATAGGTGGTTCTTGGGGATGTTCTGTACCTTCCACATCACATCAGGAGGCAATGAACACAGTGGTTCACAAACTTCAGCATACACCTCGAGGGCTTGTTAAAACCCAGATTGCTGGGCCCTACCCTTGGAGTGTCTGATTCCAGAGGTCTGGGATGGGGCCCGAGCCTTTGCGTTTTTCATAAGTTCCCAGGCGCTCCTGGTGCTGCCAGACCAGCTTCTCAGTTTGGAGAACAACTGACCTCATTGGCAGATCTTCCCACTATTGCAATAAGTACTGATATTTTTTTAAGCTTATTTCTTTATTTTCAGAGGAGAGAGAGAGAGAGAGAGGCGGCAGGAGTGGGAGAGGGGCAGAGAGAAAGGGAGAGAGAATCCCAGGCAGGCTCCACACTGCCAGCACAGAGCCCAATGAGAGGCTCCAACTCATGAAACTGTGAGATCGTGACCTGAGCTGAAATCAAGAGGCGGACGCTGAACTGACTGAGCCACCCAGGTGACCCAGTGTGGACGTTTTTAAAGTTCCAGGAGGCGATGACAACACACAGCCAGCATGGGGAACCAGTGCTAGTCTGGCCCCTTGATGCTCAGATACAGACCTTGGAGCTACAAAAGCGGCATCACCAGGGAGCCTGTGAGAAGTGTGGGCTCTCAGGCCATCCCCCCCCCCCCCAGACCTACCAGACCAGAACCTGCACTTTCACAAAACCCACAGTGACCCATGCACATGTTAAAGTTTGTGCAGTGCTGCTTTGGAGCTTCTCTAGAAGCTTCTAGAAGCTTCTCCCACACCTCACCTGGCCCCTGGAGGTGGCTCTGCAACCATGGCACCAGGGTGGGTGAGGTGGCTCCAGGTGTCTCTGGGGGCCAGATGGAGCCTGCACTGATGGGTCCCCCAGCCCTGGAGGAAGCGGAAGAAAATACAACCTACCAGCTTCACTCTGCACCCACTCTCTCACCCCCACTTCAGGGTTCTTAAGTCACTTTGAAGAACCTCCTCGCTTCAGTTCCATCTCTAATTTTGGTGCCTTGTATTTCCTGCTCCTCTGGCTTGGGCTTCCTCCTCAAGGGTGGCTTTGTTTAGTCTCGGGATTTCTGAGTGCACAGTGTTTTGCTAAGCCCGGGGATATAAAGGTGACTAAAACAAACTCCCACCCTTAGGGAGCCTGCAGCCTGGTTTCCCTGTTTCCCGACTGGCCACCTGCATGGCATTGTCAGGTCCCTACCTCAGCCTTTTCGGTGGCCTGTTGTCCCCACTCACTCGTTGGCTCCGGACCTGCAGGGTTGGGTTGGACACAGAGCTCACCTGACCTCTTCTTCCTGCCAGTTTTGGGACGGGGTCTATTTAGGGCCATCTACCAGCTATCAACAAGTAGTCATTCATCAAACATCTACAGGGAACCACCTGTGAACTAGACCTTGGATTCCATGGAGAGGTGGTTCCTGGCCTTTGATTACCCACAACATGGAAGAGGAGATGAGGCATTTGTGGAAAAGGAAATAATACCAGGAAGAATGTGTTTGAAGACGTTCATGAGATCTCAGACTGGAGAGAAATCATTTCCCGTTATGAAATTAAAGCAGGCTTCAGGGAAGGGGAGGTGATATTTGCAAAGAGCCATTCGACATCTTCAGGGTTGGATAAAATAACCAGGTGGCTTGGCTTGGCTTCGAGACTGGCTCGGGAGTTGCTCAGAGTCAGACCCTGTTTACGGCAAACCCACTTCCGCACCTTCGGCGTCAAGGAGAAGGCAATATATTTGCTCATAAAGCATTTTACAAGCCTGAGCAATGGGGCATGGAACGTAAAGGGCTCTAACTAATTCAGTGCTGTGGTGGAAATAGCTTCAACATGTGGGAGGAGAAGAACCAAGTGGGTAATGTGACGACTGGGGATTAGAAACAGCCATCAGAACTGATCTGCACTTTCCACTCCTGGCAGAGAGCAGGTCTGTCAGGAACATAAGCAGATGGCTGGTCCAGGGAGGCTCAGAAGCAAGTCTAGGGCTGGGTAAACTATTGTCCTGGGTGAAACTGAGTTCAGGGATGATCAGGAGAAGGGGACAGAAGAAGAATCAGAAAGAGAGCAGCAAAGAGGCCACTTCCCCATCTCAGAGCACCGGGCACCAGAACCATAACTCCTTAGCTTGATCATCTGTTCAAAAGGAGGCCCCTGCTAGGAATGGTCAGGGATGATTTCAGGGCGGAGGGAAATCTTACGACTTGAGCTGAAACTTTCCATGTAGTTGGGGAGTTGCGGGAAAGTAGAGAACAGCCCATAGGAAGCACATGAGCACATGTGCTGCCTCCTGGGAATGATGAGACCATGATGGGCTTCCACGGCTGGCCCTGTGCTGGCCCTGCTTCCCCACTTCTCCCTGCATCCCTGCCCTTTGCTGTGAAACTGGGGTGCCCTCCCACTGGGACTCTGGGCCAGTCATGTGCTTGCTTTGACCAATAGCATGAGACAGAAGAGGTCGCATGCAATAAAGGATTAACTCAGCAAGTGCGATGGTCCAAATCCTGAACATTCCAAAGGAAATTTTGGCCCTGGGCGGCACCTGGTTCCCAGGAGGTAACCTCTAAGTCCTCCGAATAGCCTGCCTCATAGGAGAGAGGCCTTGGGCCAGGCCAGATAGTCATGCTAACAGTGTTATTAATGATGGGGGCCCTGGGCTACATGGTATTAGCTTGATCTCTGGAAGGACTGGAAACTAAGGTCAGTCACACTGCAGTCAGCCAAGCCAAGTGACCAACCTCCAGTAAGAACCCTGGGCACCAAGGCTTGGGTGAGCTCGGCAATACGCCACGTATGTTGTCACCCATTGTTGCTGGGAGAAATAGTACTGTCTGTGTGTAGAACTCCACTGGAGAGGTCAGCTGGCAGCTTGCAGCCTGGAGTCTCTTAGACTCTGACCTTTGAGCCAGGGCTGAGTTAATCTGTATCCTTTTGCTGTAGCCAATTGTAACCATAAGTGTAACAGCATTGCTCGGTTCTGTGACCCCTTCTGGTGAACCTGAGGGTAGTCTTGGTGACCTCCAAACTGTAGGCACTATACCAATCCTGGGCCTAGTCCTGAAGAGGCCTTAAAAGTGCTTCTTCTTGGGGGCTCGTGGGTGACTCGTTTGGTTAAGCAACCGACTCTTGATTTGAGCTCGGGTCATGATCTCACAGTTTGTGAGTTTGAGCGCCGCATCAGGCTCTGTGCTAACAGTGTGGAGCCTGCTTGGGATTTTCTCTTTCCCTCTCTCTGCCGGTCTCCAACTCGTGCTCTCTAGCTCGAAAAAATAAACTAGCAAAAACTAAAAATTAAAAAAAAAATAGTGTTTCTTCTTGTTCTCTTGCATGCAGTCAATTGTCTTAAGAAGTACTGCCGGGGTGGGGGCACCTGGGTGGCTCAGTTGGTTAAGTGTCCCCCTTCAGCTCAGGTCATGATCTTGCAGTCCTGTGAGTTCAAGCCCCACATCGGGCTCTGTGCTGACAGCTCAGAGCCTGGAGCCTGCTTCGGATTCTGTGTCTCCCTCTCTCTCTGCCCCTCTCCCTCTCCGCTCTGTCTCTGTCTCTCAAAAATAGATAAACATTAAAAAAAAAAAAAAAAGGGGTATGCTTGAGTCTTCCCACTAGTCCAGGAGGGGAAAGAGAGACATGTGGAGCAGGGCCACGTCCAACAGTTTCATCCTAGATCAGTTTACCACCAGCTGGCTGCACATGAGCGAGACACGTTGAGAACAGCAGAACCACCAGGCTGAACTACCCATCCCTGATACCAAGCTGACCTACAGGCTCATAAGAAATAATATATACTTATTGTTTTAAGGTGCTGAGCTTTGGAGTGATGCATCTGTCATGCAGCAGTAGAATCGATAAGCCTCCAAACAACTGAGGTGTCAGTCCTGCTCTAACTGATATCAGGGCCTCAAGAGGCCTCTGCAAGCAGGTTAGTTTGAGGGACTGTCCATCCCCAACTTCCAAGTCAGGATAGAGTCACAAAGCCTGCAGCCATGTAGCTTCACTCACACAACACAAGTGGTCCGCATCTCCAAAACATGCCCAAGATCACCAAGGCCTGGGAGAAGTAACATGGCCGAAAGGAGAAGGGTGGTCTGAAAGCAGGATTAGGTAAGAGGGAGAAAGAGTGGGTCCCAGGGAGAAATGCAAAAAGAGGAGAAAGAAGAATAAACATGAAGTAAAGGACAAATGCAGGGAGGGATGGGGAAAAATCTTGAGAGTATTTTTTACAACCTCCCAACAGGTTTATGTACTCTTACACCAGGCAGCATGTGCCTTCCAAGATGCTGCAGGCTTCCCAGGCTCATTCCTGGATTCAGGATCCCTGAATCCAGGCTCCTACTCTTCTGCGATATACCATTGACCTTTTGGACTTCACCGGTTTTGAATTCTCTGGCTCCGACTCTCTGTACCCTCCCTTAAACAAGGTTTGCTTCATTCTCTGGATCCATCCACTCCCAGGCTCCCTGGTGTCCCACCACTACTTGATGGAACGCTAGTCTCCAGGACGCTGCCCAGGCTGATGCCCTCCAGCCTAGGACTCCCCCGACTACCTGTGGTAGATCAGATCACTTTATAACAAATATTCACTGCCTTTACTCCAACTCCTTGAAGGGAGTTACTTACACACACGTTGATGTGGAGCTTGGCCACGTGACTTGATTTTGGCCAATGAAATGTGAGTGCAAGTAAAAATTTGCTCATTACAAGCTTATGTTTAAGAGACATAATGTTTCTGCCTGCTTCTCCAGGAGATTCTGATCTCCACCACGAGAGATCATGCCCCAGGTCACTGCTGTCCCTTCATATCAGGTCCAGAATGAGACATGAGGGGCAGATGTGAATTTGATCTTCAGCTTGAAATAGAGCTATCTTGGTCAACTCACGGGCATTAAAACCAATTTGGGGGCAGCTTGTTATGTAGCACATTACAATGGTTGATGACTAATACACCACTCATGAAGAAGGAGAGCCACCATCTCACTGAAGTGGGATCACCATTATGACATTAGCTACCCCAAATCACCAATTAAGGAAAGTTCTTTTTATTCAGATACACTTCCATAAACCCATCCTTGGCATCAACATTTTCAAGCATGATAGAATTTGGTTATTACTTTGTTTACAAGAGGTGGGGGAAATGATGCTAAAACATGGATGCTCTGAAGAAAACCCCCAAGTGAGAACTGGTCCACTATAACCAGTCCAAATGAAGGCGAAAGAGACAAAGTGTTATGATTGTCTCAGGGAAAGAAACTTGTATACAAGCAAACTGAACTCCTCGCTTCTCTCTCGTTTGGCTGCTTTGATGTCAGGAGGATGTAAGTCTGAGACTATGCGAGAGCTCACTCGGTACCCTGCTACAGGCTGTGCTTAGAAGAAAAAGATTTTGCAGACCTCATAAGATAGGCACCTTGGAGTATGTGAAGGGTTGCCATGGGGAAGAGGGATTACACTAGTTTTCTATGTGGGGTGGAAGACACAGGAGTCAGGACAGTCAGAGGAATTCTCTGAAAAGAGACATCATGTACTGCCAAGGGAGAGAAGGATCCTGTTTTCCACCACGGGAGGTATTTGTGTGTTGAATGAATGACCACCTTCGTTCAATAATGAAATTCAATAGGGGCGCCTGGGTGGCTCCGTCCGTGGGGCGTCTGACTTCGGCTCAGGTCATGATCTCGCAGTTTGTGGGTTGGAGCTCTCCTTCGGGCTTGCTGCTGTCAGCACCGAGCCCGCTTTAGATCCTCTGTCCCCCTCTCTGCCCCTCCCCTGCTTGTTCTGTCTCTCTCAAAAAAAAAAAATAAATAAAACATAAAAAAGTTGAAATTCATTCAATAAATATGTCTGTAGAGCTGGCCACATGCCAGGTGTTATGCAAGGTGCTGAGTGATGGACAAAGCAAGCATAGTATCTCCTTTCCTGCGGTTTTAAGTCTGGTGGTGAAATTAGGTATCGTACATGCAACACATAAGTGAACATATAATGCAGGAAGCACCTTAAGAGTGTAACAAACTGCTTTACGTTAGGTGGTCAGGTTGGATAGGTAAATTTGTCACTAATGTGACTGATTAAGTGTTTGGAAACCCTTTTATCTCAGATGTATAGGCCCTTCCCCAAGCCCAGTTGGTGATTGAAATGGTTCTAAGCAGTCAGTGACCTGTCATCTCCTTTGACCAGTGACAGATTGTAGGGAGGTCATTTACCAATGAAATGAAAGTCATTTCTGGCCAATGATAGGAAAGTCAAAGTCTGTTGGCTAGGCCGTATTAGAAAATTTTTGCTTTTCGGATAAAAGATGGACAGACTTAGATTAAATGGCCTTTGCTCTTTGTCCTTCCTTCTTTCAGACTAAACTATTTGAGTGATGCCTGGAGGTATGGCAGTCATCTTGTGACCATGAGGCAGCAAGCCAAGTATTCTAAGAGTAGAGGAATGGAAGGACAGGAAGAGCCTGGTTCTAGCAACATTAACAAGCTGCTGTGTCAGCCCTGAACTATGTATGTCTGACCTCTTCTTAAGTAAGAAAAAAAAAACCTGTTTGTTTTAGCTGGAGAAGCTGAGTTTGCTCTCCCTTGTAGTCCAACACTTCCCAACTGATGAGTCCAATAGAACTCTCGAAGGAAATAACATTTGCTGAGACCTGAGGGATGAACACCTGCTATCCCAGCGGACAGTGAGACAGAAGCGTGGCAGGAAGAAGGGCAGCATGTGTCAACAGCCTCGGCGGGAAGATTGGCTTGTGTGAAAAACTGAAAGAAGGGTTGATGGTCTGAAGTTAAGAGAGCAAAGCATGGCCAGATCAGGCCAGGCCATGTAGGATGTGGTCTTTTTTTTTTTTTTTTTTTTTATAATCTACACTTGACATGATTTTCAACAACTGAAAGGCTGTTGAAATGAAGCAGACCTTCGAGTCGCCTGTCACCAATGTAAGCCATGTGCTCTCCAGAGTACACAGCATGTGCTCCTGACTCTTGCTAAGCCTGGACAAACATTTCCCTGTATTTTTCCCTTCACCTGATTAGTTGTGAATCTGTAGCCAGTGCCAGAAAACGGGATAAAATATTTGGTGGTTTGGTTCCTGGCCGGTTTGCTTCGGTGCTGGCTATTGATCATATAAAGAGAAAAATAGTCATCTTTGCCCTTGAAATATGAATTCAACCATTTTTACTTTGAGTGATAATGGAAGGCAGATTTCTACTGTTCATAGTTAAGTCTTTCAGGAACCTCGCTAACTTTTTTTTTCTTGATATGAGGAGAGTTGATAAAGATCCTGTTTTCAAAGTGTGTAGGGAAAGTCCAAGGCGTCATGCAGGATGTTGAGGCTAGTAACCCCAGGATACTGGCACCACCTCTAGGGCTGAAGGTTCCAGGAGGGAGAATGTTGCTCAGGGACTGGTAAAGATGGACATGGCAGAGTCCAGAGGAAGAACATGCTGAGTGACGAGGGCTTCCTGCAGAAGCTGTGAACTCCTGTCGAGGGACAGTCAGCCCGTAGAGACTCTGCAAGGAGGGACCCAAAAGAATAAACACCCCCCTGGCCCTCCCACTCACTCCCATCTCCTCCCAGCGGTCCTCGTTAGCAAAACCTGACCAGAAGCCAGGAGCATGAGAGATCCCACTGACTTTTTTTTTTTTTATAATTTTTTTTTTTAACGTTTATTTATTTTTGAGACAGAGAGAGACAGAGCATGAACGGGGGAGGGTCAGACAGAGGGAGACACAGAATCCGAAACAGGCTCCAGGCTCTGAGCTGTCAGCACAGAGCCCGACGCGGGGCTCGAACTCAAGGGACCCCGAGATCATGACCTGAGCTGAAGTCGGACGCTTAACCGACTGGGCCACCCAGGCGCCGCCCCCCCCCCCCGCCACTGACTTTTAAATGACTAGAAAAGGGAATGTAGGTTTAATGTAACAGAAAAACAATGTAGGAAAGAAAATTCCTATTGCAGCTAGAGAAACAACACTGTTTGTTTATAACTATTTGTTATAATTTTTTAAGTGTCTAAATTGTGTCCCTCAGAATTATTTCATTCAGGACAAATCATCTCCACTTAGAACTCCAGGCTGCTGGAAAGAGGCAGAACGATCTAGCATCAGAACCATCCCAGTCAGGTGTCTTTGGCCTCTGGGAGATGGAATGAGGCCAAGCCAGGTGGGAGGTGGGCTGGTGGGTGGTTCCTTCTTCTCACTCCCACGTTTGTTTTAACTCATGTGCTGAGCCCTCCTGCCACCCCCACCCTAATGTTGATAGTACGCAGAGACATTTCAGACCAACGATGTTTATCCTTTGGATCTCAGAACCCTCAATGAGAAAACTCTCCGGTGGGGACACCGGAAACCCAGACTCAGTGGATTGATGTGGGCACCCTGGCCTCAGTCACCGTGACTCCGTATTCACTCAGGGAAACACTGAAGTAAAGGAAAATGAAGTCCCCAGGCACCAATGGTGGGGAAACCCTCACATGCACTCCATGTACCTATAACCACATTCCTTCTCCACTGTCCCCTCGGCAAAGATGGGTGGGACCGCTTTGTCCTTAATGGGTATACACAGGTGGCTTGCCCTAAACCTTGCTGTGTTTCGAGAAGACCCAGCACACCTGGGCCTGGTGAGGAACAGTAAGGACGAGACACGATATGACACCAAATAGATCCTACACGTAAGGTCGTAGCAACCTGGTCTTGCTCCCACTAGAAAATCAGGGCCTGGTAAACGTGGACGTCATGTCCCAATGCCTGGGCCTTGCTGCCATCCCAACCCCCCCGCCCGGCCCCCCGCCGTCCAGTCCGTCTGCATCTGCCTCCCACCAAGTAAGTCTGCAGTTGCTGCATGGCCGCCACTTTGTTCCACGACATATGAAGAACAATCGTCTCCAGGAGAGTTTCCGACCCATTCCTGGCATGTACTGGTAGGTCTACCGGAGCAAACTTCACATCTGCAGCTTCCTGACTC
The DNA here is from genome assembly GCF_027475565.1 of Acinonyx jubatus. Classification (NCBI taxonomy): domain Eukaryota; kingdom Metazoa; phylum Chordata; class Mammalia; order Carnivora; family Felidae; genus Acinonyx; species Acinonyx jubatus. The sequence continues at coordinate 131,237,381 of NC_069384.1, read as the reverse complement.
TAAGTGATGAGACGTCTGACGAAGAAAATCGATATTTAGTTGCCACAGTGGAGATTTATTGTATTTGCCATTCCAGTCTGACAGTTAAAATTCGTGAGTGGCCATAATTGTCATTGATTGGTGTGCAGATGAGTTCACGGAAACAAGGAGGAGGGGCGCTGTATGAGACGCGGCTTTCACTCTGAGCTGGGCCCCGTAATTGCACCTTCACAGCAAAAGAAAGGCATTGACTGAATATCTCTCAGGTACCGGCAGAGATTTTACCAACTGGGTTTGGGCTGAAAGGGACACTTCTGGGCCCTTGCCCATGAGGTCAATGCCTTTCCCCTTCCTCCTTTCCACACCCCTCCAGCCCTTTTAAAAAACAGTGTTTATTTATTTTTGAGAGAGACACAGAGAGACAGAGCACGGGTGGGGGAGTGACAGAGAGGGAGACCAAGGATCTGAAGCAGGCTCTGAGCTGTCAGCATAGAGCCCGATGCAGGGCTCGAACTCACGAACTGCAAGATCATGACCTGAGCCGAAGTTGGAGGCTTAACGGACTGAGCCACCCAGTCAACCCCTCTGCCCCTTTTAAATCCCACTTGCCAGACGTGCCCCCAGACCTCCTCCCTCGAGGGCCCGTGGATCCAGCCTGCCGAGATGTCTCCCTCTTGGGACCTCTGCCACCGATATCTGTGCACCTGTCTGAGGCCCCAGCACCTCCTTCGCCATCACCCCCACCACCCCGACTTTGGGTCTCACTCAGCAAACACTGCTTTGAGAGTCTTCCCTACTAGATCGAAATCTCTTGGCAGTCAAGGACTCTTCGTGACCCAGCTCAGTCGTGGTTACTTCTAGTTATTACCACGGATGATAAATGAAGATGCCAATTCCATCCTCAGTGATGGAAGGAAATGCCACACCTCCTGTTTTTCTCCTTTGCTTGCAGAGGTTAAGGAATAGTTGGTCTCCCAACTTTGTTTTTACCCCACCTTTCAGAAAAAACTGTTTTGGTGTTGCGAACATTGCTTCCTCCCAGTCATCAACACAAGGACCGCCCCCCCCCCCCAAGGGTTTTGTCCTGGGAGGTTGCAGGAGATGAGTTTCTTTGTTTACTTAAATCCACCGGACAGGGGATTCCTGCATTCACAATTCACTTGTTCTTTTCAAACCTCCCAAAGCACTACAAAGGGAGGAGCTTGTACTCAGCCTCAGCAGGAAAAGTCAGAGCCTGGGCTTCTCTGGGGAGTACCAGCAGAGTCACATTAACGACGAAACCCCACGTTTGTCCAAGTCTCTCTCTCTCTCAGGACATCCGGCCTCCGGTAGGGCAATCACTTCTGGGAACCCACAGAGGATGTCTTGGATGTGCTCTCAGAAGTGCTCTTGACCCCCCTGGGACAGCCGCCATGTTCCCTGGTCCTGCTCTGACTCTGTTTGGTAGTGCCCACAGTGCCCGAGAAGATCCTTCCAGGGTATGCACACTAGGTTGGGCCTTTCTTTCTTTCTTTCTTTCTTTCTTTCTTTCTTTCTTTCTCTCTTTCAGTTTACTTATTTTGAAAGAGAGAGAATGAGCAGAGGAGGGGCAGAGTGAGAGAGGGAGAGAGAGAATCCCAAGCAGGTTCCATGCTGGTCAGCACAGAGCCTGATGTGGGGCCCCAACTCATGAACTGCAAGATCATGGGCTGAGCCAAAATCAAGAGTCAGATGCACAGCCAATGAAGCCACCCAGGTGCCCCTGGGCATTCCTTTCTGATGCCTCTGATGCCTCACACTTTGCTACATGAGGACCAACTCCCTGTGGCTTTTACCCTTGTGCCTCATAGCATGAGTGGTGAGAGAAGTCTTGGGAGTGTTTCCTTGCTCCCAGCTTCTCAGTCTCCTTCAGGACTCAGATAGAAACTCCCAAGGGACTTGGCTGAGGGCAAGTCTGAATGACAGCAGCCTCCTTCCCCCCATCCCCCCCCACTGGCTCTGAGTGGTCTCTGCCCTTAGATCTCTAAGGTTCATATTGTCTAGAAGCCCGGCCCCCTCCTCCTGTAGGATCAGTTCTCTCCCAGAAGCCTTGCACATGTCCCTACTCTGTTTAGAGCTCTAGCCACAGGAAGACAGTCTTGGCTTAGGGAAGATGGGTAGAAAGGATGCTTCAAGCTGGTGGGAATAAATAGGCAGAGGTGGGATGTCACATGGGGGAGCAGCAGGCTGAAAGCCTTACATGACCCAGAGCTTCTGAAGTGGGGTCTAGAGAACTGGGGTTGATGAAAAGGGGTTCAGTCAGGTTCTGATTTGTTGCCACACAGCCAGGCAGTAAGGAACCCATGGCAGTCGTTGAGCACAGGGTGACTTAGTGTAACAGTTGTGGTGGCCAGTCTCCAGAGCCCCTCCACAATTCCCACTTTCCACTTTTCATGGTTTTGTGTAGTCCCCTCCCACGCTGGATGGGGCCAACCTATTAGCCAATAGTATTGAGGATATGATGGTGTGTGACTTCTGACTAGGTCCAAAAAGACACTCTGGTGAAAAAAGACATTTTTTCATCCTTATAAAATGAAAAAATTAGTATTCCGTTGTAAAGAGATGTTGAAATAGAACAGCAGGGCTGGGGATAACGGTATAAGAATTATTGCACAATTTATCAAGATACAAGTACTTAGATATTCTTTTGTTTCTTCACATCCCACAATATTTATTCTGCCTTAGCAGAACAGTCTGTCCATTTCAGGCAGATCACCCTCATTCAGTTCTACATGTTTCTAAGCAGTCTAATTCCCCTGCCTGAAATTGGTACCTCATTTTCCCCATTTATTCTGAAGACCAAATAAATATGGCCCACAGACATTCCCATGGTCTGCCACACCTTCACAAAGCCAGGAGGGATGGTGCTGGCTGGGCCCATCGAGGTCAAATATAACCGCATATGTCCATCTGTCTCTTTAAGGCTAGCTTTAGCTTCCATAGATAGATATTTTTGGAAAATCATTAATAAACATCAATGACTATTGAAATGTTTGGAGTCTTGAGGACATAGCTTATTGTGGGGAGAGGGGACAGGGAGAGAAAGAGGGATGGAAGATTTAAGTTTTCATGAAGAATATGAACAATGTATACAGTCGATCCTCGTTAGTCACGGATTCCACATTTGCAAATAGCACTTACTCGCTAAAATTTATTTGTAACCCCCAAACCAAACACTTGCAGTGTTTTCATTGTCATTTGCTGACGTGTGCAGACAACCAGAAATTTTGAGTGACCCAATACGCACAGATCCGACTGAGGTGGGTCGAGGCAGCACTCTGCCCTCCTGTTCTGGCTCTCACACAGAGGTGTCCAGAGGATGGAGGGGGTGGGGCAGCACAATGTAGTTCAAGAAGCTGTCTCTGGGGCTGGATGAATAGGGTTTGAATCCCAACTCTGGCACCTGTTAGCGAGGCAGCCTAGGGCAAGTCACTTCACACTTCTGAACCTCGTTCTCTCTTTTGTAAATTAAGAAAATAGAATCTACCAAGAAAAATTGTGTTTAGGATTTGGGAATTATAATCTGTGTGAGATGGGTGTGTGTGTGTGTGTGTGTGCGTGTGTGTGTGTGTTTTCCCCTAAGAACAATGTTTCAGTATTCACTGATTCAGTGGTCCCGATGACTATATAGAACATAACTACCACAAGTAACAAAAGACAACTGTCTTTGGTCTAAGCCAGTGGTGGGCATGTTGCTCTGTCCAGCCACTCCAACAATGACCATAAGGGAGAAGTCCCGTGAACAACGCGTACAGGAAAACTGTCCAGGATGGTAGTTCAAAGACTGGAAAAATTGGCCAAGACGTCAGCAGAGGCAAGTCTACATTATTTTTCAGCTGAGCGAAGCCGTGGTTGAGCTATCCAGCCTGGAATCAGACCAGGAAGAGGAGTCACACGGAGTCTGCCCCAAGCAAATCAAAGGGGAGTCCGTTCCACTCAAAACTACCATTTTATTACATGTGCTTAGCTCCCGCTAGATACAAGGACCAGCTCTGCGGTCTTCAGCTCCTGCCAGAGGCACAGCAGTATACAGAGAACCCCTCAGATGCTGCTGCCAGGTTTTGGTTCATGTGAACCATTTATAATTATTCTGTTTCTACAATGAGCCTACCCACTGTGCCAGTGAAAACTGTCACCATGTGGAGTCTAGTGACTGGTGTGATATGCCCCGGGGACAACAGACCACGAGACAAGAGGTGGCTCATAACAACAGAGAAACACAAACAAACAAACGCACTATATTTCGTGGCATGCCTCCCGATTACATGAAAGAGCTCCGAGAGGAGACGAGGCTGAAGGAAAGGCAAGTAAATTGTGCGAGGACTCGATACAGTCTGATTCCTCCAAGCGTCACCACCAGCGCCTCTATCTGAAAGTACAGAACTGCTGAGTCATGGGGCACATAAGTACGTTCATCTTTAGTAGACACTGCCTGCTGTCCGAAGTTTTGGTACCAGTTCACGTGCCCGTCGGCCGTGTAAGAGAATTCAAGTTGCTCCACACGGTCACCAACACTCGGTGGTATCAGTCTCTTTAACCAGATCTTGAATCTTGAGTGGAGAGTCTCAGGGGCAGGGAAAACGGCCAGAGCTTGTTTGTTCCAATGAGATCATCCCGCCAGGGTAGTCCCACAACCCTGGTACACGGTCCCCGGGAGCGCCATTTCTGTGCGAAGCTCTTCTGCCTTCCCAGCAATTTTCTGAGCTCCCTGATATCCTCCTTTAAAGACCATTTTGCCCAAAGACCATTTTTGCTGAGTCCGTCTCTGCCACCTGTCACCAAGGAACACAGCTGAGGCAATAGTCAAAGCTACTGAGGACTCCAGACTGCGCCTCCCCTGACCTGAGCAGCAAGGTGCAGCCTCATGGACCACGCGCTGTAGCTACATTGAAATTCTTCCTTCCTCCAAGCTCACCAGGTTGGCCCCGCTTCCCTGTCTTTGCAGAGTATCTTTGCTCTGTCCAGAATTCGCTTCCAGCTCCCTGTTCACTTGGGAACATATTTCAGAACGAAGCCTAAATATCACCTTCTCTGGGAAACCTTCTCTGACCCCCTCATGCAGTTGTGTCCTACTCCACTGAGGAGAATACTGGTCACACCCTGCCAACGGCTGTCCCCCATGAATTCATATGTTGAAGCCCCAACCCCTAGTACCTCAGAATGTGACTGGATTTGGAGATGGGGACTTTGAAGCAGTGAGTCAGACAGTCAAGGCCCCAACCCAATCTGACAGGTGTCCTCATAAGAGAGATCAGAACACAAAGAGGCACCAGGGATGCTCATGCCCGGACAAACTCTATGTGAAGAGGACACAGGCAGTGAGCAGCCCTCTGCAAGCCGAGGGGAGAGGCCTCGGGAGAAACCAACCCTGACTGCTGACACCTCCATCTCAGACTTCCAGCCTCCAGAACTGTGAGAAAATAAATGTCCGGGCGCCTGGGTGGCTCAGTCGGTTAAACGTCCGACTTTGGCTCAGGTCACGATCATCTTGTGGTTCGTGGGTTCAAAAGCCCCACGTCAGGCTCTGTGCTGACAGCTCGGAGCTTGGAGCCTGCTTCAGATCCTGTGTCTCCTTCTCTCTCTGCCCGTCCCCTACTTGCTCTCTCTCTCTCTCTCTCAAAAATAAATAAACATTTTAAAGAATTTAAAAGAAAAGAAATTTCTATTAAGTTTAAGCCTCCTGTCTGTGTCTCAGGTATGACACAGACCCCCTGTCTGTGTCTCAGGTATGACAGCCTGAGGTGACTAATGCACACCCCCCCCCCCCCCCCCGCTAGAGTACTTCACGGTGTCACCTGTAGTCATTTATCCACCTGACTGATCCCTGTTCCCAAGAAATCTCTCATCTGTACTCCCTGAATCCATCACAGTCCCAGGCACCTTATGGAGGCTCCGTGAATGTTTGGTGGACAAAGGAGGCATGAGTGCTAAGGACAAAGGCAGGAAGGATAGACAGTGGTTCACTTTTACCCTCCTCCAGCCCTCCTCCTTGGGATCTGGTGCGGCCCACGGAAGCAAGAGACCCCTCAGAGTTTCACTAGCTTCTTCAGCTTGGAGCTGTCACCACCTTTCAGCCACATAGGCCCACAGCTTGGGTAAGATCCATCAGTGACTTCAGCCCCTGACTAGGGTTTATAGAAAACACATCCTTCGCTGATCTCAGCTGTCTGCAGCTTCAGGGGCTGCTCCTGGAAAGAGAACCAGTGGTTCTCAAACTTTGGCATGCATCAAAATCAGCTGGCAGGCCTATTAGAGCACAGATGGCTGGGCCACCCCCATAGTTTCTTATTCATTAGGTCTGAGGTGAGGCCTGAGAGTTTACATTTCTAACAAGTTTCCAAGTGATGCCAATGCTGCCTGCCAGTTTAGACACTAATCTAGGCAAAGGGAAGTAGGCATTCTAGGGAAGGATGATAGAAAAGATTCCATGAATCCAGGCAGAATGAGATAAAAGGGGATAGGAATGTATGATTTGGCCAAAAAGTGCTCAGCGTGGGCTGGGCAAAGCCTGACAGTGGAGACGGATGCTGACAAAGTTCTAAGACCATCTCACAGCACCCAGGTTCACCACCAAAGGGCAGTGAGAACATCTCAGTTTATTTCCAGATCTGCAAACATTCCTGGGGATTCTACAGTTTATAGGTTAGACACTGAGCTGGTGCAATGGGGTGTCGTGGGGAGGGGTAGGTTCTGAGTGGCTTGGTTGCCCTCAACTGTGTGCTTGGATCACTTAACCTCTCCTTCCAGGCCTTTGTTACTTTATTCTCCGTAACCCCTTCAGGGTTGACTCAAGGATGAAAGGAGAGTTGGACAAAGAAGCACTTTGTAAATTGTGAAATTCTGCAGAAGCACAAAGCGTTTAGGTACTGCAGGGGATGTTAGAAATGAGCAGGACTATGTCCTTGTCCACAGGCGGTCACGCCCTGGAGCAGGAGGTTCTGCACACAAAGCACCTGTAAATCCTACTAGGACTTTGCTTCCCTTCATCTCCCTCGTTACCATCTAGCCGAAGTGGCCTCATCGCCCTCCCAGACCACTCAGCAATTCCCTGGGTCTTGTCCTGTAAGCCAACTATACAGCAGCCAGGGGGATTGTTTAAAAAATCTAACCACATCATCTCACTCACACTTAAAATGTTCTGAGAGTCTCTTCCTATTGTCTTGAAACAAAGTTTAAGTTCTCTCTAGAACTCTAAGACTGTGTATGCTCAGCCTGAGCCCATCGTTCTAGCCTCAGCTTGGACCCTTCTTGAGGATGCCAGCCAATCCTTCTCCGAATGCAAGAAACTTCTCTCTGCCTCAGGGCCTTTGTTTGTCTCCTGTCCTCTGCTGGAAAAGCCCTTTCTCTCTGCTCTCTCTCTGACTGCTCACCCTTAAGATCTCACTGTGGCCTTCAGCAGCCCACAATCTCAATCAGGTCATTCTTCTATTCTGTTCTCTTCCACTTACTTCACAGCTCTTTGTAATATGTATTTTTCGTTTGTTTAGTGCATGTCTTCTGACCCAATTGTTAGGCTCCGAAAGCTGAGATTATGTCTGTTTCACTCATTTTTTTTATCCATCAGGGTGTCTTGGATGAAAGTAACAGAAATCAATCTGGCTAATCTAAGAAAAAGGGAATTTGTTGGAAGGACGTCTGGAGTTAGTAGTCAGGCCAGAGAACAGGTCTTGGAAACAAGCAGGAACAAGGCAGCTCTAAAAAGCAGGAAGCTAAAATGGCAGGAAATATTCTGGTAAAAATGGCCTGATTGGGGTGTGAGATCCCTGAATGCCAACTTATTTTCAGTTTCTTTAATAATCTGTTTTGATTTAAAATCCGGGGCGCCTGGGTGGCTTGGTCAGTTAGGTGTCCAACTTCGGCTCAGGTCATGATCTCACGGTCCGTGAGTTCGAACCCCGCGTCGGGCTCTGTGCTGACAGCTCAGAGCCTGGAGCCTGTTTCAGATTCTGTGTCTCCCTCTCTCTCTGCTCCTCCCCTGTTCATGCTCTGTCTCTCTCTGTCTCAAAAATAAATAAACGTTAAAAAATTAAAATAAAATAAAATAAAATAAAATAAAATAAAATAAAATAAAATCCAGAGTGAAAACACTTAATTGTCCTGGCTTAGATCATGGGCTCACCCTTGGCTTGAGGAGGAAGAGAAGCCTCATTGGACTGGTTCCAAAAGAAAGTCTAAAAAAGGAAGGAAGGAAGGAAGGAAGGAAGGAAGGAAGGAAGGAAGGAAGAAAGAAAAGAAAGAAAAAGAAAAAGGGAAAAAAAAGTGTGTTTGGTTGGCTCTTCCAAAGGGGAGAATGTGTGACACAGCCTCAAACAAGGTATCTACTAGGCCACTGAATTGATCCCTGCTGCCTATCCAGACAGGGTAGCTACCCAATAAAAATATTTGTTTAATGAATAAATGAAAACTTGCTTCTGGGCAAAGTTCAGAGCTTGCTCAGTACACATGCTTAAAAAGAAGAGATTATAAATGCTGGTCTTGGTGCTTTGGAATGTAAACCTCTTGGTACATTTAACAATACTTGGAACCACACATCCTCATTTAGTGTCATAGAATCTATAAGCAATTGGGGATAGTAGGGAGTCATATACCTTCAGCCAAGGACAAACCCAAAATATTCCTGAGATGTCATATCCAGTCCTACTTCTAAGGAGCTCAGAAGATGGTGATTTTTATCTCTCTGGGTAACTTTCTCTAGCATTAACCAGGAAGACTTCCCCTTCGGTCTTTAGGGACATAGAGCCCATCACGCACTGAGCCACCTCACAAGAGACTGGGCAATAGAACAGGAGGCATTTGAAGGCAGTTGTCTCTCTTGGTGTCTCAGGAGGGCCAAAAAAAAAATCTATAGCCTTCCCTTAAATTATGTATTTATTGAGGAAGAAAATAGATATGTGAGAGAGGAATGAGGGGCACTGAGTGAGAACTTGGTCTTATCTGGCTAGTTAGCAGAACATTCTTATATCTCATGGTTTAAAGATTTCTTTTTCTTTTCAGGATTTGTGAGTAAAATATTTTTAATTTTCAGGAGAACAGAGACATTTCCAGATTCCACTTCCAGGGCCCTTTGGCTACCCTTCAGTGCCAGAAAATGTTCTCCAAAGTTCTCAGACCAGACATCTGCATTTCCCAATGAGTTTTGTAGCCAAGAAAATTTTAAAGAGGAGACATTTTCAGTTATCCTTTGTAGCTTTATAAACTGCTCCCAAAACTGACTTAAAAACAACAGCGATTCATAATTTTTCATGACTCTGTGGACGACTGGTATCAGCTGAGTTGCTCTTCTGTTCCACATGGTATAGCTGAGGTCACTCGGCTATATTCAGCTGGGAGCTTGGCTGGATCTGAGACATCCAAGATGAACTCTCATCCTCCAGGACCTCTCACCATTGGTCAATTCAGCTCAAATGTCTTTATAGCATGGCAGTGGACTTTCAAGAAGGAGCATTTCAAGAGGACAAACTCCAATGTGAATTCATTTATCATGCCTCTGTTGCATCACTTTGCTAATGTCTCAATGACCAAACCAAGTCTCTGGTTAAGTGCAGAGTCAGTGTGGGAAGGGAGTACACAAGGGTATAAACACCAAGAGGCATGGTTCATTGGAGGCCACCAATGTAGCAATCTACCCCCAAAAGAGCAGGGTTTCTGTGCAGGTGGAGTCTCCCCCATTGTCAGTACTTAGGTAAGGATGCATAATCCAATATCTGGTCAATGACTTTGCAGCTCCAGAAATTCAAGGTGATTGGGGTGCATCTAGCCCCATTCTTTTCTCTGAAAATGCCTCTTATCCACAGACCCTGCCAAAGAAATGAGTTTTGGTTGTCATGCTTTTAAGATCCTGTCTCCTTTATTTTATTGTAAGCCACTGATCTCTTAAGGTTGTTTGTTAGGCAACATTGTTATGCCAGCAGCTGACTAATACAAATCCCAATGTTAAAGGTCCTGATTGGTCAGTTTTCTGCTCCACTGATCATTGAGGGCCTCAGTCTCCTTAATCTTGCAATTCTACCAACCCTTAGTGTATGATCCTGATCTGCATGTTTGGAGCCTGGGTACGGGCCTGGTCAGGTATCATCTTTGGGAAGGGAAAAAATAAATGGAGAAGCACAAAGGCAATAATTAAAGGCCAAAACTTGGAAGTTGAGTGCATCATTGGCATTTATATTCAACTGGCAAGAATATAGTTACATGACCACCCCTAACTGCAAAGGAGGTTGGGAAATGTAATCTCTAGCTGAGTAGCCAGGTATCCAACTACAATGGAAGAAGAGGAAAATAGCTTTTGGTGAACAATTAGTAATCTCTACCAATAGATGGGGGAAATAGCTAAAAATCTTTGAAGATTTTCATGGATAGTAAGATAGTATGAGGTATCATAGTGACATAGTTTCTGAAACAAGCCAGAAAATGAAACAAATTTGATACAGCCTGTACAAATAACAATGAGAAATGTGATAGTCCTGTTTTGTTCTGTGCTATTTAACATTCCTCTTTCAGTATAGCATCCAGTTCATGGTCACCCTTTTAGGAAGAACAAAGACAAACACAAGTATATTCAGAGGGAGTGAACTGGTGATGAAGGCCTCAGAAATAGGTCATAAGCAGAATAGGTAAGGACTTGGGGACTTTTACATTGAAGAGAATATTTGGGAAACAAAATGGCTGCCTTCAGATGTTTTAAAGTATGTCATGGTGGGGGCGCCTGGGTTGCTCGGTTGGTTGAGTGTCTGACATTGGCTCAGGTCACGATCTCACGGTATGTGAATTTGAGCCCCATGTCAGGCTCTGTGCTGATGGCTCAGAGCCTGGAGCCTGCTTTGGATTCTGTCTCCCTCTCTCTCTGCCCCTCCCCTGCTTGTGCTCTGTCTCTCTCTCTCTCTCTCTCTCTCTCTCTCAAAAAAAAAAAAAAAATTAAAGTATGTCATGGTGAAAAGAGATAAAATTTATTCTGTAGAGCCCCCAGGAATAGATATAAGATAATAAAAGGAAACTACAGAGAGGGGCACCCGGGTGGCTGAGTTGGGTAAGTGTCTGACTCTTGATTTCAGCTCAAGTCATGACCTCATCATGGTCCTGAGATCGAGCCCCTTATCGGTCTCTGTGCTGAGCATGGAGCCTGCCTGGAATCCTCTCACTCCCTCTCTCTTGCCACTTCCCAGCTCATGCACATGCTCTCTCTCTCTCTCTCTCTCAAAAATAAATAAACATTTTTTTAAAAAGGAAATTACAGAGAAATATATGTATGTTCATATAAGAAAAGATGATTTAGCAGAGAGGTCCAAAATGATTTACACCTCAGATGCATCTTGGACTAGAAGCGACTGAAAAAATGCTAGCACTTGTCGATGACCTACAATGTGCTCAGTATGGCTCAGGCACTCTCACATACTATTCCTTCCAAACTCTGAAAGTCTATAAATGATGAGGCTGTACCCTACAACTTTCTGAAGTCTTCTGAAGAGGCCACATTCCTCCACTTATATTAAATCATACTAGTTCCTATCTGAGAGTTTTCTCTTTTCCTGACTTTGTCTCCAAATTCTGGAGGCAATTTACTGCAACTCTCCATACTTTTCTTTAAATCCTTTTTTTTTTTTTTTGACTCACTGACAATCTTGCAGAGAACATATGTGAGTTAAATTTGTGGGGCAGAACTTCCTAGGGAGAAGATCCTGTTGTATGTATACCAAGTTGTGGGTTCTGCGGTGGATGAAGAAGCTGGCCATGGCAGGGAAAGAGGAATCCTATCACTTAGTAATTTTCCAATTCCCAGTAGAAACCTGAGATTTTTGAGCGGGAGGTTATAGTCTGGGCTAGCATAGCTTTGTGGTGACCCTCATGTCTACTGCATTACCGCATGGGGGAGTCTGGAGAATGCTGCCAAGGAGGGTGAGTGGGCTGGTTTGGAAGCTCCGTCCAATGCACAGATGTCCAGTGTCTTCTATAGACCTCCTCTGGCAACTAGTGGGAAAAGATGCCTTTTCTGATAAGTTAGGAGTTCCTCTTTCCTCACTAGAGTTAAGAGTCCTTTTCTTATTCCTTGTACCACCAGAACCAAAGTTCCTGGATCTCCCAGATGTATCCCCCTGTCTCTCTTTAATTCAACAGTCACCCAAGTCGATACAGAACCTCTAATGCTATGTTATTTTACCAGTGGGGAGCCCAGACAGGAGATAGAAAGTGACATTGAGGAAGACACCCTAACACTCCAAATCTCCTGAAAAGTTTGAGAAGCTTTAATATTTTGTACGCACCAGCAGTAAGTGGTAAGAACTTCACACGCATCCCCAGGAAATTGAGAGACAGCTGAGAGGGTGAGGTAGGAACCTCTCTGGACACATAAATATTCCAGTTAAGCTGTGAGGAAAGTACACAGAAGACAATTCAAAGTCCCAGGAGCCATGAAGTAGCATGCCTGAGAAGACTGCTTAGAGAACAAGGGTGTCCTCTCTCTCATACACACCCATACTTCACCTCCCAGCCCCCAGTCTCTTCTTGTGTCTTTGAAACCCTAGAGCCTCATATTTTGCCAGATGTTAATAGAGATTGGCTATGCTCAAGAGTCACAGACTCTAAAGTGTGATTGGGAAGGTTCTTGTCTTGCGGCCTTGTGGAATAGAATTGTGAGCACGATCCCATTCAGCCTTTCCAGCAATGGGAGCTCCAGCCAGCCGCCAGTGATTTACCTAATGGAAAGCATATTTCACCACAGCAAGCAATAATTTTTTCCCAAAGCAACAGAATGTAGACTCAAATGAGAGATGCATATTCTTTCTGTTGACTTTCTTTTTTTTTCCTCTTGATTTTCTAAGGACCTCTCATCTTCTGTCTTCAGCTTCTCTTACGGCAAGTGCTATCAAATTACTTGAGAACAGTTCCAGCTGAGCATCCAAAAGAAATGGACCCAAAGAAGATTGGGATGGATATGATGTCACTACTCTTCATTAGGATTATTTCCTTGTTCTAGATTCCAATAAAGTGAAATTACTGAGTTAAAAGATATGAACATTGTTAAGGACTTTGACACACATCACCAAACTGCTTCCAGAAAAGTTATACCGTTGCTGCTGTCTTGTATTTTTCTTATTTAGTCCCTTAGCAATGTCCTTTTTCTAAAGCTAGTGGCTATACTATCTTCCTGAATTATATCACAAGCCCCCATCCTTAGAACTTAAGTCCTAAATTTGGTACTTATAATTTGCCCCACTCACTTGCCCCACTCACTAGAGCTGGGAATATTTGAAAATTGAGTTTAGAATAAATCCTTATTCATATGTGGAGCTCCCACTCCAGGATTACACCAGCCTCATTACACACCCAATACACTAGCCATACTTTTGAAATGAACTCATCACATTAACTGGCAACATTTTGTTAGTGAAGGAAATAAGCAAAGGCTATCTTCTCTCAAGAAGAAAGAAGTGTTGCTGGGAAATCTCAGGTTGCCTCCTATGTAATTGTTTAAATGTTCCTCTCATTAAAGTATTTGCATTGTCTCTGGTCTCTTGTTGGGGAACAGACTGAGGAAGACAATCAGGAAAAAGAAATATTGAGAAAAAGAAATATTGGGATCTCCACTAAATTGCCCTCCAGCTTGGGATATGTAATTAATTGGACTGATTTTGACCACAAGCAACAGAAAAGCCAACTCAAAAATTAAGTTATGACCTCACACAGAATGGTCCAACAGTGTTTTCAAGGACACTGACTCTTTCATCTTCTACTCTGTCATTCTCAATGTGTCAGCAGCACTGCTTCCATGCTACCTCCTCTTGGTCAGAGGACAACTGTGACCATATATTGCTGCCACAGCCTTGGACAGTCAGTTTCATACATGTTAAGTCTAAGATGTCTATTACTCGCCCAGGTGTGGATGTGGAGAAGGCATCTGTGTGTATGTCTCTGAAGTTTAGGAGAGACATCTGGTCTGGGTATATAAATTTGTGAGTCACTGGTATGGAGTTGATGTTTAAAGCCATGAGACTGGATGAGGTCATCAAGAGAGTGAAAGCAGACAGAGGAAAGGGTCAAAGATGGATCCCTAAGGACTCTCGTGTTAAAAGGTTAGAAAGAAGTGGCAAAGCCAGCAAAGGAGCGTGAAAAGAAGCAAACAAAGAGACGGGAAGAAAACCAGAAGAGTGTGGCGGCCTGGAATCCAAGCATAGGAAGGGCACCAAGGAAGAGGGAATTATCAGCTGTGCCCAGAGCTACTGATGGGTCAAGAAAAAAGACTGAGAATCAGGAATTATATCTAGCAACACATTCATTTCTGTCCTTGATAAGCACAGTTTTAATTTAATGGTAGGGGCAAAATCCTGCCTGGAGTGGTTTAAGAGAGAGTGGTTAGAGAGGAATTAGATACTGTGAGTTTAGAAAAATCTTTCCGATTTTTCTACACAGGGAAGCAAATAAAATGTAATCAAAAGCAGATATTTTTTGATGGGAAAATAACAGCATATTTGTATAAATAGGAATGATCTGCAAGATAGTGAAAAATTAATGATATAGAGAAGAGACAAATGGTTGGGGTAAGGTCTTTGAGTATAGGAAAATGGTTGGGAATTCCTATACAAACAAGATAGTTCTTTCTAGAGGAGCACAGATAATCCATCTATAGTATTGGGTGGGAAATCAGATGGTGGCTGGTGGGTAGGTAAGTGTAGTGGGAGTTCACAGAAGCTCTTCTTTAATTGTGATGAACAGAGTCCTCAGCTAAGAGTGAGGATGGAGGGGGCAGAATTGGAGGTTTGAGAAGGAAGGAAAAGATGTGGAATCACTGTGTGATTTAATAACCATGTGATGGGCAGCAACAATAAGGACACATTTGAAGTTCATGCCTTTAAAATGCGGATGATAATAAAAACACTTCATGACAGGCTGTCATGAAGATTAAATGAGTCAACTTATGTAAAGCAATCAGAACATGCTTGGCATGTGGTAACACTTTGGAAGTCTTAACTGTTATTAGTAGCAGCAGAAAGGCATAGATTTGTTAAGTCAGCAGAACTTGAGCAGTGAGTGAGATTCTAATTCAGTTATATTATTTATCATAGGGAGGTCTAATAGTAAATATAAGTAATAGTAAATACAAGAAAAAGCAGTAAAACTAGGAGGAGGCAAAACGCATTTATCTTGAGATGACTTTGAAGCACTCAGCATCAACCTCATGGTGGCCCTTAATTTAGCTAGATGTTAGAGGTCAGGAGAGCTGTTGCCTGTGGGAGGTGAGTGGAAAGGCGAGTGAGAAGGTGTGCAGAGATACAGGCAATAATTCCGTTTCTTCATCTGGTGCTGGTTCCATAGGTATGATTAGTTTGAAAACAAAAGGATCAAGCTGTATATTTGAGATATGTGTACTTTTCTGTATATACATATACCTCAATAAAAAGCTTTAAGTACATAAAAATTTAACTTAAAAAATTTTTAACAATGGGAATGCAAGCTGGTGCAGCCACTCTGGAAAATAGTATGGAGGTTCCTCAAAAAATTAAAAATAGAACTACCCTATGACCCAGCAATTGCACTACTAGGCATTGATCCATGGGATACAGGTGTGCTGTTTCGTAGGGATACATGCACCCCAATGTTTATAGCAGCACAATCA
Organism: Acinonyx jubatus; assembly: GCF_027475565.1. Taxonomy (NCBI): domain Eukaryota; kingdom Metazoa; phylum Chordata; class Mammalia; order Carnivora; family Felidae; genus Acinonyx; species Acinonyx jubatus. Next base: position 131,221,780 of record NC_069384.1, on the reverse strand, counting down.
ACAATAGCCAAGGTATGGAAAGAGACCAAATGTCCATCGATGGATGAATGGATAAAGAAAATGTGGTACATATATACAATGGAGTATTACTCAGCAATGAAAAAGAATGAAATCTTGCCGTTTGCAACCACATGAATGGAACTGGAGGGTATTATGCTAAGTGAAATTAGTCAGTCAGAGAAAGACAAAAATCAGATAACTTCACTCACATGAGGACTTTAAGAGACAAAACAGATGAACATAAGGGAAGTGAAACAAAAATAATATAAAAACAGGGAGGGGGACAAAACAGAAGAGACTCTGAAATATGGAGAACAAATAGAGGGTTACTGGAGGGGTTGTGGGAGGGGGGATGTGCTAAATGTGTAAGGGGCACTAAGGAATCTCCGCCTGAAATCATTGTTGCACCATATGCCTACTAATTTGGATGTAAATTATGAAAAATTAAAAATAAAATTAAAAAAAATTTTAATGAGCATAGAAACCACGAGATGAATGTCTACTAATGTCAGTAGACTTCCTTGGAGAATGATAAACTTGCTCCTTATTTAAATTTCCCTTTTTTGAACTGAAGCTATCTTGAGTGGGTTTCTTCAGCCTGGGGGATGAGTTGCTGATCCCCAAGCCTCTTCTCCTGGGAGGCAGCCCTCCATAATGACAGAGATGTGAGGCCCAGAACTCTTCCCTTCCCTTCCCTTCCCCTCATCCTGGCCATCTTCAAAAGTAGATGGTTCTATTCTCTTCAGAAAGTTAAGTAGTCTTCAAATTATTAATCTCTAACATCTCATCAAGATCAACATTTATCCAATTCTGCTAAGAGTCTTGAGTTCTTTAAGAAAAGATAATGTGAACCACTAGTGACTAACTCACTAGTGACTTTCTCATCTAACAAGTCACTGCAAAGTCACTCCAAAACAGAGGCCGGGTCTAATTTTGTGGCCATTCTAGTCTCCACTCGCCCATCGAATGCTCTGCCTGTGCGGAAGAGAAGCAGCGTCTCACATCAGGCTGGGGGGTGAGATGGGGTTGCTGATGGCTGGATCATCAGCCAACACAGTTTCAGGATTCAGGCTGAGATGTCTTGTAGTCAGCCCAGGCCCTTAGGACTGTGGTTAGAGCTACACTCTCAGAAGCTTGGTGATTTATACCCCCACCTCAGTCCCCTGGATGGCTTCATGAGAAACTAGAAACAACTCAGAGTCCCGGTCCTCCCACACACCTTCAAGAGAACAGACATCCAGCCCATGAAGAAGCGGCTGAGCAATGAGGTGTCACAGCCAAGAGGAGATCAGACCCTGGGTGCTGAGCCCTAACCCTCTCCAGATGGCTCAGCTGTCCAAACCTAACCCAGGCCCAGACAACTGAAGCAGCGCCTTCTCTAGACAGACTCAGATCGACCCAGCTTCATCCAATACAGTAATTATTGTGAAGCCAAATCTATGGAAACTCGACTCTCGATATCCAGTCCTCATGCATCTAATATGACCATTTTCATATGCATCTCTGACCTTTTGTGGGGTGGAATGGATGACTTCACTTGCTTCCAACCGCAATGACTAAGACTTAAAGGCTGTGTTTGCTTGGAAATGCAATTTGGCTTCAGTGGAATCATTCTGTCTCATGTGGATTATGCATCTCCAGATCTCCTTGTGCCGTTCAGAAGACAAGAGTTCTGAGGGTGAGTGCTTCCACTCAATGTCATGGCCAAGTGGGAGCTTTATTCATTTACAACAAATATTTAATGAGCACATATTCTGTTCCATGAACCACTCTAACTACTAAGAATATGTCATGAGTAAGATAGATGAAACCCCTTCTTTCATAGGGTTTACATTCTAGAGAGAAGGAGATAGATAACGAACAAGATTTTTGGTAAGATTTTTAACGATAATTCCAGCTATTGATAGGGACTGTGAACACAAAGGAAACAATGTGGTGAGAGGAAGAGGGGCTAAGGTGGCAGAGAGCTCCCTGGGGAATGTCACTTCTAAGCTCAGATTTAAATAACAATGAGGCGCCTCCAGGCAAAGATCTGGGGGAGGTATTCCAGGCAGAAAGAACAGCGCTTAAAGGCTTGAAGGCAGGGACCAACTTGGCATGTTCAGAACCAAAAGAATGTTGGTATGGCTGGGGTAAAGGAAAGAAGGCCAATGAACTGCATAGGGGCTAGATCATGTAAGACTGTGGGCCGTGATAAGAAATAAAATTTGCCTGCCTGATACGGACAGATCATTCAAATATACTGAGTAGCACCAAAGGGAAAAATGTAGTTTTGCTATATAGCAAAGTGGTTAGGGGCTCAGGCTCTGGAAACAGAACTCTCTTGGGCTATATTCCGACTCTACCACTATGATGTGTGAGCTTAGGCAAGTGGCCTAACCTCTCTGGGCCACAGTTCCCTTATTTTTAAGATGAAGGTAATAGTAGTTTCTACTTAGAGATACTAATTTGTTTTGAGGATCAAATAAGTTTACATATTTATGGAGCCTAGGATAATTCCCGGCATGTGGTAATGCTTACATTTTAAGTGTTTCATTGTTGTTGTGCTATTGTTATAGACTTGTTGATAATGAGAAGAGGACTTTCTTTTTTTCTTTAATGTTTATTTATTTTTGACAGAGAGAGAGAGCACAAGTGGGGGAGGGACAGAGAGAGGGAGACACAGAATCTGATGTAGGCTTCAGGCTCTGAGCTGTCAGCACAGAGCCCGATGTAGGGCTTGAACCCACAAGCCGCAAGATCATGACCTGAGCAGAAGTCAGACGCCTAACCGACTGAGCCACCCAGGAGCCCCAAAAGACTTTTTTTTTAAGTTTATTTATTTATTTGAGAGAGAAAGAGTGAGCACAAGCAGGGAAGGGGCAGAGAGAGAGGGAGAGAGAGAACCTCAAGCAGGCTCAATGCTGTCAGTGCAGAGCCCAACGCAGGGCTCGATCCCACAAACTGAGAGATCATGACCTGAGCCAAAATCAAGACTCAGACACTTAACCAACTGAGCCGCCCAGGCGCCCAAGGAAAGGACTTTAAGTGTGCTCTTCACTACGCTACATTTAAAAATTTTAAATGGTTATTGTGATAACATTGTCACAAATTGCATTATGTGTCCTTAATTCTCTTTCCCTTCCTTCTCTTGCCATGGCTTCTGTATTAATCTGCCAGAGCAAACAACAGAATTTTTTAAATTAAAATAAAAATCTTAAACAACAGAAATTTATTTTCTCACATTTCTGGAAGCTAGAAGTCCATGATCAAGGTGTTAACAGGGTTGGTTCCTCCTGAGGGCCGTGAAAGGAAGATCTTCTTGACTTGCAAATATCTTCTATCCGTGTCTTCACATTGTCCTCTCTCGGCCTGTGTCTCACTATCCAAATTTCCCCTTTTTATAAGGACACCAGTCACTTTAGATGAAGGCCCACCTTATTTATTTTTTAAATTCACATCCAAATTAGTTAGCATATAGTGCACAATGATTTCAGGAGTAGATTCCTTAGTGCCCCTTACCCATTTAGTCCATCCCCCCTCCCACAACCCCTCCAGTAACCCTCAGTTTGTTCTCCATATTTATGAGTCTCTTCTGTTTTGTCCCCCTCCCTGTTTTTATATTATTTTTGCTTCCCTTCCCTTATGTGATGAAGGCCCACCTTAATGACTTTATTTGAACTCGAATATCTCTGTAAAGACCCTGTTTCCAAATGAGGTCACATTATGAGGTGCTAGCGGTTAAGAGGTTTCCATAGGGACTTCAGTGGACACAATTCAAGAGCTTCACCAAATGGAATCCACCTCTTCATCCCACTTATTTTGGGCTTGGTCATATATGACTTGCTTTGGCAAATAGAATGTGGGCAGAAGTGACACTTGCCCGTTCCGAGACAATATCTTAAGAGGCATCACATGTTTTCACGTGTTCCTCTTGATCATGTGATCTATGCAATGAGAATGTCGTGCCCTGGGTCACCAAGGTGACTTTAGTCAGAGTTTCACAATGAAACTAAGCCGAACCAAAGCTAAAGTCTGGAGTCCAACCTAGCCAAGCTGATCTACATCTGGCTCACAATCACTCAGCAAACCAATTGGCAAGACATAAATATGTTGTTATAAGCCATCAGAAGTTCTGGGGCTATTTGTCAGGCAGCATTAGCACAGTAAAAACTGGCTAATGAAACATTTAAAATATTTCAAACATTTTCACTCAGAATATAATAATCAACCATTTTTGTTTGCTCACCTCCATTCTTCCAGTCTTGATCCTGATGCCTTCATACATTTTTAGCGGTGTTTAATTATGTGCCATTATCATTTCAGGCTCTGATTTTTTTTTCTATTTAGCACCATGTCAGACACCTTTCATGCTGCTTCACAGTTGTCATAACAGTCAAAGGTCCTGTCTACATAGCACCTCCTTCATCTTCTCCTCTCTGGGGGTCTCCTGTGAACTCAGCCCATCTCTACCACAGTTTGCTTCGTCCCTAGCATTTCTAATGCTTCCAGATTGTTGCAGTTATAAACGCTGTCGCAAAAGGGTGTGGTAAAGCCAGGCTGCCTGCAGGCCTGCCTGCTGACCGCTGGCAGGCCCCCAGGATGTACCAGCCTATTCCATCTTGCCACTGGTCAGTGAGTGGTCTTCAGCCTCGCTGAATTTTAGAAGCCCAACTGTGTCAGTGCTCCTGAATTAACCAGATGCAGAAAGACAGCGATATAAACCAAACCCATGCATTTCCAGCAAGGTGAAGCTCCCCAGGTCAGGGATTGGATAGTTTCTAGCTCATAATGAGGGTTTCCACTTTCTCAATACTCCTGCCTGAGGAGCTAAGTTTGTCCCAAGATAGGCAAATTTACAATCAGAGCAAGAGGAGAATGAGGGCTATTTCACTCAGCCTGGGAGGGAGGTCTGATGAGTGACCACACAGCACTGTGCTTGAGACTCAGGTCACTTTCCTCAGGCCTATACGAGACAGTCACTGAGTCCTTACTCTCTGACACCTTGGTGTTTCTATGTTCTCTACAGAGGAATCAGAGGGCCTCAGCTGCTGGAGATGGGGTGAATAACTGTCATCAAATTGTGCTTGTATAGCTGAAGAAATGTGACTTCCACTGCTTGGGATATACCTTTGGGCTAATCTCAAGTAACATACTTGAAGAAGTATTATAAGGATATTTAGCACCGGGGGTGGGGGTGGGGCACCTGGCTGGCTCAGTTGGTGGAGCATGCATCTCTTGATCTCAGGGCTATGGGTTTGAAACCCACGTTGGGTTTACTTAAAAATAAAATGTTAAAAAAAAAAAGAATATTTGGAATTTGAAGAAGTAGGTTTGCGTTTCATCCCTTATCAGTGTCCTAAATGGCCTTGGCTGAAAAACTTAACCCCTCTGAGCCTCAGTTTCCCCATCTGCCCCTGCAGAGGCAGACTTTCCAAGGTCATTAGATGAACATGTTTTGAGATCTAACAGTGTTGTAAAAATGGCAGTTGTTGTTTCTACGGCTGCTTGGGGCTCCCCTCCATCACACAGAATTCTCCAGGCTCACCAAACTCCTTGCAAAGTTTGCCATGGTAGAATGCGCCAATGACTATTATACTCCAAAGAGCCCCCCCCAAAAGTCCCTCAGGGGGTAAAACAGGGGCTATAAATAGCTGTGTACCTTCTACACACATCTCCATGGCTTAGTGACCTGAAATTCCGTCCATTGTCTCCCTTCTTGAACTCTCATTAAGGAATGGTTTTAATTTGGGGGTACAGGGTGGTGTTGGTGACGTATGGAGATTCTAGTGAAATGTCAGGGTGTGCCAAAGTGAGGTGAGCCATGATTACAAACACTAACAATCATCAAGATAATCATATCGCGGGGTGCCTGGGTGGCTCAGTTGAATAAGCATCCAACTTCAGCTCAGGTCATGATTTCATGGTTCGTGGGTTCGAGCCCCACGTTGGGCTCTGTGCTGACAGCTCAGAGCCTGGATCCTGCTTCGGATTCTGTGTCTCCATCTCTCTCTGCCCCTCCCCTGCTCACACTCTGTCTCTCTTTCTCTAAAATAAATAAACATTAAAACAAATTTTTTTAAAGATAATCATATCTCATGTCTTTCATTTCTCAAAGTCCTCTTGGAAAAAAAGTATGAAGTAATCTTCAGTATTTGTAAAGTGAATGGCATCTATACACAATTTTTCTGCAGTTTGTCTTTGCCTGCATCTTCTGGTTTGTTGAAAGCAGAAGGTGCAGGTGACAATTAGCAACTGGTGTTTGTGTGCACGTGTGTGGGGAGACAAAAACAGCAAGAGACAGAAAAGGAGGGGGAGAGAGAAAAAGTAGGAGGAAAGAGAAGCAATAGAAGAAGAGGAACAAGAGACAATAAATGCTCACAATGGTAGGATAGAACTGAAAGGAAAAAAGGGAGGATAAAGAAGATGAAGAAGAAAGAAGGGGTGAGATGTAGCAAGAGAGAAGAGAGGAGGAAGAGGAAGAGGAGGTAAAGGGAGGCAGACACCTTCCAGCGGGAGCTGGCCCCTCAAGCTGGTTTCAGGAAATGAGCCATATGTTCTAGAGGGCATCTTGCTCCATTATTTCTAAACTTGAAAGGTTCAGGGGCGCCTGGGTGGCTCAGTCGGTTAAGCGTCCGACTTTGGCTCAGGTCATGATCTCGCAGTCCGTGAGTTCAAGCCCCGTGTCGGGCTCTGTGCTGACAGCTCAGAGCCTGGAGCTTGTTTCCGATTCTGTGTCTCCCTCTGTCTCTGACCCTCCCCCATTCATGCTCTGTCTCTCCCTGTCTCAAAAATAAATAAACGTTAAAAAAAATTTTTTTTAATAAAAAATAAATAAAATAAAATAAACTTCGAAGGTTCAGAAGTTCAATTTTGTTAGAACACCCGGAGATGACCATGGGCTAGGAACGGAGTTTCATACGAGCCAAACTCAAAGGAAGTTGAAATAAGTTCCAGAATAACCCTTCATTATCAAAGATAACACCTTCCCAATATTCACAGATTGGTGTCCACTCTCCTGAGTTCCCTATTCCTGGACTCAGATGACATAATTAGTGTCAGACTGGAGCTCTGGCAAGTCTGGTGGGATATTCTGATGACCTCCCAGAAGGGCCCAGACTGAACTTTTTTTCTGGCCCGAATTCTCATTTCTGCCTATGACTCTCCATGAAGTAGGCATCATCAATCACTACGGCAGTTTTTCACGGCACAGAGCTGAGGCTTATAGACATTAAGGAACTTGCCCAAGACCAAACCATAGTGAGGATTCAGGCTTCAGTTTGACTGCAGGGCCCAAGGACATGACAGGTGTGAGAATAGTTAGAACCACACCTGCCCCGTGGTAGACACTCAGCACAGCTGTCACCTCTGCCACTAGATGCCATCACTGAGCCCAGGGAAATGGGCAATTCCGACCACTGCTGCCCAAATCAATCCTCTGCCATATTTGCTTTTTACATGTCCCCTTTCAGCTATGGATGGCTTAAATTAACTAAGCCTAAGTCATGTATTGGAGCTTCCAAGATGTTCTGGGAATTGCTACGTAGTGGGCAGGAAAATTCATAACCACTGACCTGGCCTGATGCACACAAGCATCTTCAGGCAGCCCTATTATTAGTTGAAACACAATACGGTCAAAGCATCTGTTAAAATATCAAAATCCTTCCGAACCAGCTGGTAAGTCATCACCATCTCCAGCTCCCAAGTGCCCACCACCATCCAGGAAATCCCAGCTTTCCCCTAAGATACTCCCTCAGTTCAGCGACTGGGATGGTTACCTTTATGTCACCTTTACTGGGCCATGGGGTGCCCGGATATTTGGGTAAACATTATCGTGGGTGTGTCTGTCTGTAAGGGTATTTCTATATGAGCTTAACATTTGAATCAGTGGGTCGAGGATAGCAGATTGCCCTCCTTAATGTGGGTGGCCCTCACCCAAACAACTGAAGACCTGAATAAAACAAAAAGTCTGGGTAAGAGGGACTTCTCTCTGACTGTTTCAAGCTGGGACATTGGTCTTCTCCTGCCTTTGGATTCAGACTCAGGCTGGAACTAACACCACTGGGTCTCCTGGGTCTCTAGTCTGCTGACTGCTGCTCTTGGGACCTCTCGGTCTCTGTAATCATATAAGTCAATTCCTTCTATATTGGAAGAAGACAGATAGAGGTAGATAGATAGATTAGATAGATAGATGATAGATAATAGAGACAGAGACAGACAGAGATGATAGAGAGAGAGACAGAGAGAGATCTGGTATATATCTGTTTCTCAGGAGAACCCAGATTAACACATTATCTAAAGGGTTGATGCCTGGCCAACAGCCTTTGGGACCTTCCTCAAGCCAGCGTGGCAGAGTATCACCGTGATTAGCTGCTGCCAGAGATGCCCCAGTAATTAAACATTTTGGTTCCCCCAACAGGTGCACGCCTCCGACTGCTCCAGGCAACAGCGTCCCCGGAGAGCACAGAGTGGAGGAGTCACCAATCTGAACTTCTGTATCACGCCAGGTCCCATCCATCTGCTGGAAGAGAGGCGTCTCGTCCTGCCGGTCCATCATCAGTGCCTGCTCGCCAGGCCTGAGCCAAAATGCTTCAATAAGTCTTGGCCATCTGGGGGTGGAATCGACTGAGGGGAAGTGGGGGTCCCCCAAGAGGCATGGTGGTTGTTACCACGGGTTGTTACCAGACATCCATAGGTGTCTGACTTGTAATAGATCTGTGTCCAAGATCCAGGTCCCATACCTGTAAGTCCCTGTGCCAAGAGCCCACATAAAAGGAAATCGCAGTTTTGTCTTCATTCTTCCTGGACCCATTCACACACAGACCTAGATGGGAGGGAACTGCATGGTCTTTTCCACTCTGCATATATTTTCCAGGATAATCGGATGTAGGAGAAAAACATATTTAGTCAAATAAAGAAGTCGGTTTGTCACAGAAACTTCTGTAGGAGGGGAAAAGGCTCAGAAAAACCACAGGAAAGTAGACAAACCCCCAAGTTTATAGGGAGTGGCAATTGCTGTTTGTTGTCTGTGCTCAGCAGTAAAACAACTCAACATTGGAGATTTAAAAAAAAAAAAAATCATCAGTTCCTGTGTGTTAATGCGGGTTTAGCTGCGGGCTTCGGGCCTCTGATTCTACTCGTTCTGGGTGAGAGATGTGTGAAAAGAGGGAATGTGTGCGTGTGTAAGTGCTGGGGCAAAAGAGGGAGGAAGGGTGGGAGAAGGAGAATATAGAAAACAGAACGAAAGCAGCATTTGAGACAGATGGCGAGGGAGGAAACTACGACATTTCCTTTCTTGGCTTAACTGAGGCAGTGGATCGGAGCGGAGTGTTCGGCTCCAGAAGATGGCTGTGTGAGAAGCCCTAAGGGGGAGCATGGGTGGCAACCAGGAGCCAGAGCAACGCAGCCAGGGCTGCCCCCAGAGTCCCGGGGGCTGCTGTGTTGGCCACTCTCTGACCCCTTTTGTGTCTAGGTTAGACAAGATTGACGAGAGACTGGAGCCTGGCGTTCCCCAACAAGCTGGTGAAGGTCCACATTGCTGTTTAGTCTTCAAATATTTCACCTTGACCTTCCTGCAGCTTTGGTATTTGTCTAGTCCTGCACTTGGGGGAGGATGCAAGCGATCCTGTTGGTGGCAAGATATTGGTGGCCAGCTCCAGATCCAGGGCTCTTGGCTGGCAGGTGGAGGGGACAGGATGCCTGGGGCCAGGGAGGAAGAGCAGACTCCGGAGACCCCAAAGATGAAGGTCACCAAACTGGGAGCAAAGGTAGCACAGGCTCCTTCTGTCTCTCCTGATAATGGCCTAGGATGTGTGCTGCCATGGCTACGGGAAGGGAGCGGGGAACAGAACAGTTTTATAGGCTTAGATAAGATTTCAGCTGGACTGGGAGGTCTCCTTGGTGTGCTAAAATGTCAAAAAGCCATTCAACTTTCCCAAGGTCCTGGGAGCCAGCCTGATCTCTGTCCTACTCAGAAGAATTTTCCAAGACCCATGACATTAATATGATATGAAGGAATTATGTTTCCTTCTGGGCAGGGGATGGACTGCAGCAGATTCTGTTTTTCAAAAACAGCTGCTACATCTCTCATCGCACATGTTCTTCTAGAACAGGGGTCAGTCAACAAACTACAGCCTGTGGGCTAGCTGTCTGTTTTTGCAATTAAAGTTTTATTGGAACACAGTCTTGCTCATTTTGTCTATGGCTGCCAGGGTGTTGCAGCTTCCTGACGGAGCACCGGGAGAGCTCTGGCAGAGTCTGGCTGCCTGCCGCCCATTGTCGGCATAAGCCATGCATCTGAGCGCCACCCAGCCCCCCTTCCCTCGCCTCTGCTGGGCTTCTTCCGTCAAGGTGATGGGCTACAGCTTCAGGTCCCCTTCTGTACCCCGGCTCCCCCAAGCCCCACCTTAACTGTCTAGCCCTTCCCCGTGACTCTTCTCCCTTCCCCCTTTCTATGGCTGGAATGCAGAAGTGGTGGTGGCCTACCCCTAGGGCTAGGATGGAACGAAGACAAGCAAGAAAAAAAAGGGGGGGGGGGAGCCAGTCACCGAGAAAGAGGTCACAAATTTAAAAGATGCCTTTCTATCTGGGGAGGACTCACAGGGTTTCCCCCACAGGGCAGCTTTTAATTTAAATTACTTCCAACCCACAGCAAGACTTGTCTTTATCCAAGATGGGTTGGTTCCCAGGATGGCCCATGGCAATGTCTGTGCAGCTGAAGGGTTGAACTGTCTCAGGAAGCCAAATGGACAGCCGAGAGCACTGGAGACATGCCCTTAGTGATGCACATGCTGTAGCAAGGCACCGACACACCACATTCTCCCCCCAAGAATTGGGGATCATTCCAAATGGACCGGCTGCTCTGGGGAAAGGCACATCAAGTTCATCAAATCAGGGTACAGTTGGCAAAAACAGCCATTTCGTTTTACGGCTGATTTAGTAGCTGTTTCAGCTGGCTTAAATTTCTTTGAACATTTAGCAATTAACCCCTTCTTAGCATGTTCTAGAAAATAAAGTATCTTGTAGGGTCCGCTGAGCATTCAGGTCTGGTCCACAGCCTGTCGTCTGCATGTTCCCAACAACAAATGAGAATCTCTAACAGATGGCAATGGCATTTGTGTAAAAAGGTTAGGCAAAATTTATTGATTTGTGCAACACCCTTTCAAGGAAATTTTCCAAGGTAGAAGGTTGGGTCGCTGCCTTTAAAGAATTAATTGTACTTGACTTTTTCATTATTGAGGGTGAAGAGGGAGGAAGTGAATGAACTTGAAGACATCAGACCTTCCCCTGGATCTGCAGAGATTCAAACTCTTAGCACCTCAGTTTCTTCCTCCAGAAAGAGGATGTGGGATTTATCTACCTTGTAGGGATGCGGTGAGGATCAAAAGGAGAATCTGGATGGAAGATTTCTGTCAACTGTAAGGTGCTAAAGCCTAGTCAGAGATTTGTTAAAACTAGTTCCCTCTTATATTCTCTCTCCTCCTTCCACAGGCATGTAAACTCCAAGTGTGCAAACTCAAAGTTTGCTGTTATTAAAATTATAGATGATCAGACCTGTGCTTGATCTTATTTTAGCTCCCTGTTTGCAATGTCATCACAAAACCAAGCTATGATTAGACCAGGAGCTCAAGCTAAATGAGTCACAAATTTGGCAGGATTTGCCTCTAGTGTTTTGACAAGTGTGTGTGTGTGTGTGTGTGTGTGTGTGTGTGTGTGCATGCACATGTGAGCACATGCATATATACTCATGAGCACCAGGCATAATCACTCACTGGGATCACTCTGATTAACGACACCATAAAACCCGGTGAACTCTGCGAATGTCTCTCCAAGACACTCAATCAAGGATCTTGCATACTATACTCATCTCTGCATTTTCTTTCCTGTGGATATTCAACAAATAGCTGATGGTGGAAGGCTCTGAGGGTGTTAGGCTGGGCCTGGGTGCTCCTTCTGGGCCCAATGTATTGGATTCTTATATATTCATGCATTTGGAGTTTCTATGACTTTATCTATTTTCTTTCCCATGTATGATCTTTACACTAGTAAGTTGGCAACGGTTCATGGTCCCACACCAAGCTGCCTGCCTTAGCATACTAGCTGCTGCCCTGGAAAAACTCACCTTGGGTCCTACAAGATCTCTTCCACTTGTACTTCCAATATAGAGCCTTTACTATAGGACAGAACTCCCAAAATAAAAGACTCCCTGTCCCTAAGATAAATGTGTCAATTGTAGAGATAAGGGGGAAGAATCAGAAAATAATAAAAATTTGCTTGAGATCCTGAATGTAAAATTCCTCCACAGTTTCCTCCTCTTCCTGTTAAAAAAAAAAAAAATTGTTTTGGAAAAGTGACCTTGGGCAGGGGAAGAGAATGTTGGAGCATGGCTGTGACTACTCTGGTCAGATCACTTCCACTAGCTCATTCTCCTGGAACTTCCACACCCTGGAATGCTACTTCTCATTAGCAACATGGCCTAAAGATCTAGGCTGACATCTTTGGTGGGTTTTGAAAGAGAGTCATGCCCTGGATGAGGTAACTTCCACAAAGAGCTGCAAACTCAATGCTCCCTACTTATTCCCTATGCTCATCCTGATGGTGCGAGTCTTGGAGGGACAGAGGCCAAGAAACTTTGTCATTTGGTGAAATCCACAAAAAGGGCACAGTTGAGCAATTTCAAGAAAACCATAACCCAAGGTGAGTTCAAGATACAATGCTTTCTACCATCATTTGTAATCAAAGGATTATAAAAAGAAACCACTTTTTAAAATACATAAATTATTACTGGCATAGCTATTAGCATGCTTGCTTCCTGACCTCCAGAAAGTTTGTCTCCATTTTACAGACCATCAGATGTCTCAGTCTCCCAGCGAAGCTGTTACCCCCAGACCACTCTCCCCACCACTGCTCTGAGCATGCACTGGCCCACCCCAATCTTTGACACTGCTCTCCCTCAGACACTTCCACTGGGCCCTTCGGGTCTCACATTCCGCCATCGCTAAAATCTTCTAGAGCTTTGCCATCTTCTCTGAGCCTTCCCTTCACCTCTTGTCCTAACTCTGGAAACTGGGTCTGTTCTGAAGACACCACCTCCCGCTGAGCCCTACCAAGTGGAGGCTGGTTTGTTCTCTCACAATTATCCTCCTTTGCTCCATAATTACCACTTCCAAGCCATTTTCCATTCTTCTACTGAAAGAGCAGACCTAGGCTGGCCGACTCCATCTTGTTCTGTATCCTCTATCTTGAGTGACTATGTCCCCGACATGGCCGCAGAAAGAAGTTCCCGCTCAAACCTCAGACCACGCCTCCTTCCCTTGAGTAACTTCCCACTCACCCATTCAAACTTCCCGATCAAACCACGCCCTGCAACCTTCGTGATGGGACTCTGACCTTTCCCCAGCCAATCGGCTAGCAAGCCAATCGGCTGAGGCCACGACCCTTCCCCAGCCAATCGGCTAAGGCCATGATCCCTATAAAACCTTTGTGCTTTTGAAACCCACTCCCCCCCCCCCCCCCCCCCCCCCGCATCTCACTGCTGCGTCAGTGCAGGTAGGGGATTGAACTCGAGCTAGCTCGAATAAAGGCTCTTTGCTTTTGCATTGGACTTGGCTCCCTGGTGGTCTTTGGGGATCACGAATTCTGGGCATAACACTACCTGCAAAACCCAGGTTCCTCTGAAGCTCATGCTTCCAAATTAGATCTTCCCAACCTCTCTCCGGCCCTGTAATCTCATAATCCCTAAGGATCATCCCTTAATCATGGAATTTTCCAGCACTTGGCCCCCTATCTTTCTCTCCACTCAGGCTCTGTAACCACAACTTCAAATACATATGTGGATGACTTGTCTTCATTTCTCACCTCCATTTATCCTTTTCTCTAATGCCCTGCCCCCAGTCACCCTTGTCCATAGTCATTCTGACCTCATCACCACTGACAAAAGCACCACCTCAGAAACCTTCCTGCTCACTTACTCAGACAAGTCATTCCAACCTACCAACCCTGCTTCTCCATGGAGACTTTCAGTCCAGAAGTGATGGTTTCTTTATCCGTTACCCCCTCAAGAGTCTACCCTCCTGTTTCTCCAAATTATATTCTGTGATCCATCTTTCCACTCACTGCCTGGCAACCTCCCCCGACTCCCTTATCCTCTCTCCCTGCTACATGCTCACCTGGTTAAGTCCCAGCTCACCCGGTTAATCCCAGCTCAGGTTGAATTCACCCTCCACCCACTCCAGACCTCTGAGTAGCAGCTCCCGCTGAAGGAAAATGCACAACTGTGCCAACGGGTCTCACATTAAATTCACGGTGACTGCAACCTTACGTGGGCCTTATCTGGATAGCTTGTCCCACCTGCCAACAGATGCCCTGCCATTCTTGAACACGACCCTCATGGACTTTCTTTTCTGTCCTCAAACTGCCCACATCCCCTCCTCTGGCTTTATTTCCAGATGAGTATCTTGTCTGATATTTTGATGAACAAATAGAAATCAGTCAGAAACTCTCCCACCTTCCTACTACCAAATCTGTCAATCCACCTGTGTCTGACCCCAAACCTCTACTCTCCCTCCTGCTAAGATGGATGAAGTATCCCTGCTCCCGTCTAAAGGCAACACCTCCCTCTCACCTTCTCAAAGCTGTCGCCCTAAAGTTATTCCTGCTCCCTAACTTCGTGGACAACCTCGAAGCCAGACACTTACCCCAAGTAGCTCTCAAAAAAGCATCCCTTATCTCCCACACCTTATCTGGGGGCAAGGCCAAGACTAGCATGGAGAAGGAGAGATACCGGGGCACCTGTGAGTGTGACCTTTAACTTCCAGCCCTCAGTGCCTTTCTTGCCTCTTTCTAGTCCTGACCTTGTCTCTAGGCTCTTTGAAGCCATGCCCCAGTCTCTTTTTGTATCTTTTCCCCAGACTGTGACAAACTCCTAATTCCTCTTTAACATTCACCACAGTTATAATCAAATAATTGTGTCATTATTTGTTCGATGTCTATCTCTCCTACTGGAACACGAGCTCCCTGAGGCCAGGAGGAGATCGACCACATTCCCTGTCATCTTCCATAACAACTCTGTTCCTCAGTTTCCCTGTCTGTAGAATGGGGGAAAATAAAGTACTTAATAGATGTTGGGTTTTATGATTAACAATATCCACAGCAGTTGGTAAATTACCAGCACATAAGAGGTACTTCGTCAATAATTTGAATGAATCCATAAATGAAGAAATCATTCCAGGACTGATGCATGGATGAAGATTCAACAGGTTTGAGTACTTTTCTGAATGTAGCAAACTATGAAAAATTGGCAACAAAATGACCTGAGGATACAAGGCTTCTCCTTTTTCTGGTGGCTCGTGAAATGCACTCCATATATATCTTCCTCCCCCATACTCGCGGTTACCTTTATTCTGCTGTCCCAGGTGCCCATTATCAAACCAGGTCCAACCTGCCCTTTCCTTCCCAGCTCCAGGGGAGTCACTGCGTGAAATCTTTGGCAAAACAAAATCATTAGCGCAGCTTTCCCCTGACATACTGGATAAGGCTTATCAAGCTCTTCAGGGAAATAGAAAGGCAGGGAGACTGTTCTGCAAGTTGCTACAGCAAAGTAGTTGCTAAGGAAACAGCCCTATCTCTGGTCTCCTTTGCTACCCCTCAGGGCCTTCCCACCCTTCCTAGGGCCCATGCCACCCTCCTGACAGGCCCCTGTACTTCTGTTCCCTCCATCTCCTTCCTCTCCTTGGAGAGGAACAAAGAGAGACCAAGTCTAGGCCAGACAGCCAAGGAGGCCCTGCAGAAAGCTTTCAGGCTCCTGTTCCTAGTGACCCATTGGCTTCAGGGGCCTCAGCTCTCAAATCTGATCCCCCCCCCTTCCCTGCACCTCCCTCTCCATTCCCCCCCTCCTCAAACACTGCAAACACGGCACCACAAAATGCCCAGATGCAGGCTTCGGTTTGGCCCTGCAGGATTGACACAGATAACCCGGGCACTTGCCAAAAAGAAATAATAGCTACAACCTGTTCATAGTATCAAGAAGTAAGTGGTATGGGGCAACGCCTTGGTCTCTGGGTGTGGTTTCTCTCCCAGCCTGGTGGCCTGCACTACACATCTCGGAGGAGTCACGGCAGCACAGCCTTCGGCTCCCATGGGTGCATCCGCAGGAGCAATTTTCCTTATTGCGTCCCCTTACCCACTGTTTCTCTTTCCCCCTCCCTCACTCCCTCCATACAGTCAGCTTTCTGACTTTCTTCAGCTTTCCCTCAGGGTCAGCCGTCTAATATTTGATTTCACTGCGAAGGTGCTATGGCCTTCTCTGTTCCCCTCTCTTGAAGCATGGCCCAGATCTGAATGGCTGCCAAGCTGGGAGTAGAAGCAGCCCCGTGTTTCCCAGCTTCCCAAGACCCTCCCATGTCTGCCTCCCTTACCCATCAGCCCTTGCTTCAGGGTGACCTTGTTTCAAAGCATCAGTCTTGGCAGACGCCTCCTTTCCTTAGCTTCCCGGGAAAACCTGTGGCTTCGCTACGAGACAGAAGCTCTTTTTTTTTTTTTTTTAATGTTTATTTACTTATTTTTGAGAGAGAGAGAGACAGAGAGAGAGAGAGTACGAACAGGGGAGGGACAAAAAGAGAAGAAGAGAGAGAATCTCAAGCAGCCTCCGTGCTCAGTGCAAAGCTCAATGCAGGGCTTGATCTCACGACCCTGGGATCATGACCTGAGACAAAATCAAGAGTCAGACATTTAACTGTCTGAGCCACCCAGGGCCCCAAGATGGAAGCTCTTTTAACTATACACGTTGCTAATAGAAAGCTCTTTAGATATTTGTTTTACAATAGGAGTTAATAGGAAAACATAGACTTTTTCCAAACCAGGCTTTCCTTTATATTATTTTGAAGGGACACTCCTGGATCCAAAGGAATAAGATCTTTCCACTGGGAACGACTCCTGAATGACTTGATTTCCAGTCACAGAAAAAAAAAATATGTATGTATGTATGTGTATATATATATATATATATAAAGAGAGAGAGAGAGAGTCAGAAAATCACTATTGGATTTAACTGGACACTGAAAATTCACACTAACGTTAGCTCCTTATCTTTCGTATCTTTCTGTCTTTTACAAGGAGACTCTGCTGGCATGCCAGGCTTTTGGCAGTAAAAATACGTTATTGTTCCAAGTACCTGACTGAGTTGAAAACATCCTTGTTGGGTGTTTCATTCTGTGTTTGAGTGAACTGAAAAATGAGACAGGCACAGCTGTATGTGTAGGGACTTGCCTACTTCTTAGCTGTGTGACCTCAGGTGAGTTACCATTCCTCTCTGAGCTTCAGCGTCCTCATCTTTACAATAGGGATAAAACTGCGGTCCTTACGCCATTATTGTTAAGAATAACATTGAAATGACTTATGTGAAGCACCTCGTATGGTGCCTGATACATAGAGGCAATCAGTGAATGGAAGTCACAACAGGAAAGCTGGCCTGTGTGCAGGTTCAACCAAGGGTGGAGGGGGGTTGTGGAAGAGACTGTTTTCCACCCAGGGCACCAGACTCCTCACTGCACAATTATCCATTAGGCTCATCCTTCTCAGGCCTCCTATCTTTGATATCTAAAGATGTTCACTTATTAGGAACTTCCTTGGGACAAGTGTAGGTCTGACAAGGGACGTCTGAATCCAGGAGATGAAGTGGAAACTACATGTATTTTATTGTAGTAACTAAAAATCGAGTTAACTAAAGCTTGCGGTTTACTAAGAACGGATGGTGGGGCTGCCCACCAGGGTTTTCTCCCCGTCTTCCTCAGAAAAAGAAGCTGTCACATCACAATTGGGCAAGTCTTCTGGGCCACTCTTTGCTATGAGCATGTAAGCCGGGGACACCCCTATAATGGAAAAAACACCTTTTTGAAAAATGTTTACTTATTTTTGAGAGAAAGAGAGAGAGAGAGACCCACCCCCCCACCTTCACCAGTGCTCCGTCCCACAAAATTCAAATCTTTGAATTTAGAAAAAGGGATCTTGGCCTAGGCCCATTGGCCCCAAACCCAAAAATATAGTTGAGAGAGAATTCATGAACTGGCTTTGACCCTAAAAGGGGAAACAGAAGGAAATGGTAGTTTTGTCCTTTTGAGGCCATGGCTCTTTGGATCTACTTATACCCTGGTAATGAGCAGTATATGTGAGTGGAAAAACACAGCTGGCCTTTGGGAGCTCAGACCCTTTAAGGCTTGGGGAGCCCTTCTGACAGAGAATAAAGGATGTTTTTCCTTCTTAAGGGGTGGCTGAGTCTATCAGTCTTAACCCAACCATTTATGAGGCAAATAGACTCCAAAAACAGCTCCGATTCCACTCTCATAGGACAATCTGTCATGAAAGGAAATGGCAGGATGAGATCAGCAAGCAGCTCCCAGATAGGCAAGCTTAGAAGGTGGTTAGATACAAACTCTGGTCTTTCTGATATTCCTAGCGAGCAAAGGAGGCCCGAGGGTTTCTCTTTAGGGCCCAATGACACATATTCATCCTAGCGCAAATGATAAAAAGAAAGTCAGAAAGAGAGACTGGGGAAAGAAAAATGTAAACCAGAGGCAATTGATTTACTGTGTGATTGTGGTATGAATTTCCAATCTCTCCTGACTATGAGTCAAAGGAATCCTCACTGGGGAGTGGGCAAGAACGTCTGTGTCCTGATCCTATCTTTCCCCTTCTTTTATCACCTGGTTCTGCAGTCCTCACTGATCCCCCTTTGTGTGTCATGCCTTCCACATTTCAGGCAGTGGGAAGGATGCTTTCTTGAACAAAAGTGCCCTGGATATTTTAGCTTTTACACTGAGATTCCTACTCTCTCCAGCTTCCGATTGCTCATGGTTCCAACCTGAAGGCACAGAGCTTCATCACCTGTATTCGTAGCTTTAGCTCTGCCTTTGTTCTTGCGACATTAAGGGAGTTTGCCCTCTTTTCCCGAGTGAGTTGTGAAATGCCTGCTCCTGGTTTACTGGGAATGCCTTGTGCTGCCTGAGCAGCTGAACACCTGCCTCTCTCCCCTGTGTCCTCTCTGCCTGCCTTGCAAGAGGACGAGGAGATCTTAAAGCCTTCCTTGTTTATTGGGTGGCAAGAGACGTAAACAGACTGAAAAGGCCTGTCCTGAATCATCACCAACTCTGCTAGTGCACTGTCAACAGAACCCCCCCCCCCCCCCGCACTGGCCAAACCCCAGCCTCAGCTCTCTGAGGCCTTTATTTTCCTGGCTTGTTACTTACCTATTTCATGCCCATGTCTGTGCAAGCTCCCTAGGCTCCAGACACACACTGCCCAGCTCAGTTGGGCCCCAGGAATTCAGCCCGGAACTCTGTAATCAACCAAGGTACCACTAGGGCGGCTGCCACTAGGAGCACATTTAGTGACACAAAAGGTCCCAGACAGACCTTGGTCTCTAAGGCCTCCAGCTGCCGGGGACTGGCTTATTAGGCCAAAGCTTGAGGAGTTTTAAGTTTAGAAAATTCTCAGTCCCTGATATCAAAATCACCAACTTTAGACGCCCCGTGTAAAACATACAAGGTATATGCACTGAAAGGGTATCAAATTATGAATATTGGAGTTTTTGATTGATTACAGGTTTTTTGTTTGTTTTTAAAATTATCAGCCTGGGGGCGCCTGGGTGGCTTGGTCGGTTAAGCGTCCGACTTCGGCTTAGGTCATGATCTCACAGTCCGTGAGTTCGAGCCCCGCATCGGGCTCTGTGCTGACAGCTCAGAGCCTGGAGCCTGTTTCAGATTCTGTGTCTCCCTCTCTCTCTGCCCCTCCCCTGTTCATGCTCTGTCTCTCTCTATCTCAAAAATAAATAAACACTAAAAAAAATTAAAAAAAAATTATCAGCCTTCACAAGAATCTCTATTGTGTTTTTGCAAACTTTGTGTGTAATATTCAGGTGTGTACTATAACTTCAAACTTTTTATTTTGCAACAAAAAGCCCAGAGGATCTTTTGAAGAAAAACACAAATAAGCACAGGAGAAATAATACAACAATGATAAGATCCCCAAACAGCCCATGCAGTAAAATTAAGGGGAAAAAGTTCTAACAGGTTCCATTCTAATTCCAGCAAAGTCCTCCTCAGAGAATGGAGATAAAGTATGTGTGTGTAAGTGTCTGAATGTGTCTGGGGGGCTGGAGGTGCATGTGTGAGTGTAAGTCACAGGAGTGTAAGCATGTATGTGAGTGGGGATGTGAATGCATAAGCATGTGTGAGGGTAAGTGTAACTGAATGTAAACGTGAGTGTATAAGTGGGAATGTGTGTGTGTGTGTGTGTGTGTATGTGTTGAGTGGGCGTAAACAGCAGTGTATTTGTTTGTAAGTGCAGCTTATGTGAATGTGAGTGAATGCACATTGAGTGTGGGCGTGAATGTGTGCCTTGAAGTTGTGTGAGTGTGTGTTAGGTGTGTGAGTGTGTAAACATAAGCTTGTGTAAGCAAAAGCGTGTGAGTGTCCACATGCACGAATATAAATTGTGTTATGAATGTGAGCGTGTGTGAGTGCAAGTTGTGTGAGCGTGTGCGTTTACTATGAAAGAGGATCCAAAGATGCAACGTGACAGGATCTGGGCTCGGAAAATCGATCACTTCTTCTTCTTTTTTTAAATGTTTATTTATTTCTGGGAGAGGCAGGGGGAGGGGCAGAGAGAGGGGAACAGAAGATGTGAATCGGGCTCCGCGCTGACAGCAGAGAGCCTGATGTGGGGCTCAAACCCATAAACTGTCAGATCATGGCCTGAGCCAAAGTCAGATGCTTAACTGAGCCACTCAGGCGCCCCTGAAAGTCAATCACTTCTGAGCACGCACAACAGCTTGATTATGAGACCGTCTCAGGAACTGGTAATGATGAGGATGACCATTTGTATCAATTCGCTCAGGTCAGAGCTCACTTATGCCTGTTATCCTGGCATAATTATCATTATTTTGCAGCCATGTTGATATTGTGGCTGAGGTATAGTTTATATATCAGTAAAATACACACCTTTTGAGAGAGCTGGCCAATGACTTTTACAAACACACACACCCATGGAATCATCCCCCTAATAAAGATACAAATATTTCCAGCACACATTCTCAAAAACATCCTGCTTTGGAAGAGTTGTCCTAGTAAAGTCCTCCAGGATTTCTCCTCAGCCCACCAGGAGGAGGGTGGATTTCACTGACATTATGCCATCTTCTGGCCTTTGTATAAGATTTTACACATGCTGGGGGCACCTGGGTGGCTCAGTCGGTTAAACGTTCGACTCTGGCTCAGGTCATGATCTCACGGTCCGTGAGTTCGAGCCCCGCATCAGGCTCTGTGCTGACAGCTCAGAGCCTGAAGCCTGTTTCGGATTCTGTGTCTCCCTCTCTCTCTGACCCTCCCCCATTCATGCTCTGTCTCTCTCTGTCCCAAAAATAAATAAACGTTAGAAAAAAAAATTAAAAAAAAAAAAGATTTTACACATGCTGGAGAATCGCAGTAAACGCACCGCAGCTGTTTGGAAACCAGGAAGAGTTAAATTACATCGGGTTGACTCGATGGGCTCAGAGGCTGTGTGGATTCTGGAAGGTGGAGACTATTAGAACAAACACCTTCATGGAAATTACCATTAATCCAAAGCGTCTGAACTTCCCTTAACCCCGTCTCCGCCACTCTGGCCTTCCCCTGCCAAACTTTCCTTTGATTAAAGGAGTGACTCATCCCCATCGGGAATCGTATAGGATCTGTGGGAAAGAGTATGGGATTTGGAGTCTGCCAGGCTTGGCCTTGCAACTTGACTGTACCATTAGCTAGCTCTGTGTCTTTGGGTAAGTTAGTTAACCTCTTAAGGCCTCAGTTTCCTGATCAGTAAAGAGGATAACATGATCTACTCTGCAGAGTTGGGGTCAGGCTTTGATTGAATGAATACAACGTACTTGGTACATGGGCACCAAATATATGATAACTAACGTTTAAGTCAGATTTATTGATCAGAATAAAAGCAAGCCATGGCAGATCAGCTTTTCCAAAAATGGCCACAGCAATGTCTCCAGTCCCATTCATTCTTCTAGAACTTTGCCACTCCCCACCAAGAGGCAGAGTCTCCCCCACCCCACCTTGAATTTGACAGGACTTTGTGACTGCCTGAATGAATAACATGTGACAGAAACAATGCTACATGACTGCTGAGGATAGGTGGAAAAAGGCAACATAGCTTTTGCTTGACACTCCCTCTCCCTCGGGATGATCTCCTCTGGGAACCAGCCACCCTCCTGTGAGGAAGCCCAAACTGGCCCCCATAGAGAGACTGAACGGAGAGGCCCATGGGAAGAGGAACTAAGACCCTCAGCCAAGAGCCATAATCAACCACCAGACACGCTCGAGTGAATGAGCTTTTAGATGGTCCTAACCCTCAGCCCCTGAGTCTTCCAACTGAGGCCCCAGAAACTGAGAAACAAATTTAAGCTATCCTTGCTGTGCCCTATTCAAATACCTACCCCATGAATCTATGAGCATAATAAGTGATTATTTAATCTTCTAAGTTTGAGGGTAATTTGTTACATGGCCATAGCAACTGGAACTCAGGGTAATCAGGGTTTTGTTGGATGGGGCTGACATTTCTCACAGACGTCTGACTCAGACCAAATGAATGCGAACACAGCTCTCGGATTTTGCCCATCTGAACCTCAAAGGTGGGGAGTCTGCTACACAAGTGTGTCCTGTTGCTTGTGTCCTATTGCCTGTTCTTGCTCACAAAATGAATTGATTCCATTATTCAAACTCAAAGTGGTTTCCTAATGCCGACTCCTGGAGCCCTGTCTGTTCTTGAACACTAACCATTTACTAGCCTGTGGGAAGGGGAATCATAAAATAATCAACTATATTATATCCAAACACGCTTTAAGTTCTGTATGCAAACTGGCTGTTATCCTCTCCAAATATCAGTTATGAAAGCTTTAATCCTGTTTATTTTCTGTCTCACAAAGATGGAAACTTTACTCAGTGCCACGAATGCATCTGGGGAAGGAGGGGGTTATGGCAGACTAGCCAGACCTCCAGTGGCAGCCAAGAATCATCAGGAAAATCAGGCCAGAAAGAGGGGCAGCAGCAAGATCAGCTTTCCAGACTGGCCCACAGCAAGAAAAAATGGGTCCAATGGGCAGACCATGCAAAAAGAGCCTGACCATGGCCTAGAGCTGTCACATGGTCATGGTGAGGAAGCTAGTATAAGAGAGTAGTGAGACCATGGGCTTTGGATCAAACAAACCTGGGTTCAGCTCTGGTTTCTCCACATACAGGCAGTGTGAACTTGGTTAAGTATCTTAACTCCTCAATTCTGTCAACTGTCAAAACAGTACCTACATGTGGCAAAGGCAGCTCACTATCTACCAAAGATAGGCACTCCTCTTGCATAGTGCAGTTATGGCTGGAAAGCAGATGCCTAGCATCTAAGTCGGACCATGTGACAAGATGGACCAGTGTGATTGATGTATTAGTGTGCCTTGCCTACATGATCATCCCCTTTCATGGTGACCTTGGAGGCCAAAAGTTGAAGATGATGACTTCACAGGATTGAGTGAGGCTGTATCCCTATGTCACCACGTGGAAGAGACCCACTTGACTAGGAACATGCCCATCAGACTTTGTGTGAGCGAAAAATAAACTTTTACTAGGCGAAGACACTGAATATTGGAGGCGTCTGTTACAGAACGTAGCCCCCTAGTTTAGAGAATTGAGACATACATAGCTGTAGATAATTATAGAGTTGCTTACTATCTGGCTTCCCCATTTGGCTGATGCTCCTTGAGGGCAAGGATTGGGCCCTGGGGAGCCACAGTGCCCTCCACTGTGTCTGGTGCATACCAAGAAGGTAAGCAAATTTGAATTGCTTATCTGCAGCTTGATGAAGAGAAGAGAATTAGAACCTGGACTTTCTAGCAATAGGAGAAAGAAAAGGTTGATGTTAAAAAAGGCATTTACATTAATACTTCACTACAAAATGTACTTATTTAAACTTTTGTCAAAAGGACCAAAAACAAAACAAAACAAAACAGAAAACAAAAACAAAAAACGAAAAACAACACCCACCTGGCAGTAAAGTCATAATTTGCCAGTTTGGAACTTTGATCCCAAAGAGGTCCAAGGAAATGAGTTTTCCCATTAGAAGTTTCGGAAACCAAAGCTTACTATTAGATTTTCTTTAAAGTTCCACAAAACTTTTACAAGTTAGTTAAATGGTTGGCTTAACCACTGGTTCATGTTTCCAGCAGATGGAGTGGAGTGGTCTAGGGGAAGAAACAATTGTGTAAATGCAAATTTGGTAGAAAAAATGTACCTGAAAATAATATCTTATCAGTAACATCAGGGTTTTCTCTTTGAATCATTAGGGTGAACAAACAACTCGCATTTATATAGAGCACTTTCCTTTTTTATTGTTCCCAGTGTGTTCCCGCAACAATCCTAAGAGTTAGGGCATGTTTTATTGTCACCGTTTCACTGACAGAAAATCCATGAAATAAAGCGAGCTGTGATTTGGCCAACATCTCATGGCTCACGTGAGAATCAGAAGCCAGGCCCCCTGACTCTCAGCATAGGACTTTTTCTCCACAAGACCTCCCAGGTTGATATGGGTTCAACATGGATGACCACCCACAGAGAACCAAGTCAAACAAACTGTTTTTGAGCCCAGTCTGGGTAACATCTCATGATTGGGTGTCTTACAGGGTAAAAAGTAAACTAAAACACAGTTCCACAATCCAACAATAACCCGAAAATAATAAGTAGGTGAACAGGTAAAAAACAAAATATTGTAGTAGCAATTCCTCTCCAGGACAGCAAAGACAAGGTAAGACAATTGGTGTGAAATGAGAAATATGCAGCATACTCAGGAAGTGTGATGGCCATCCAGAAGAGGGAAAGAGGATATAGGGCTAGAATCTCGGAAAGGCTGGAGGGGTGGAGGAATTGGGATTTCAGAAAAGGGTAGAATTATGTAATAAAAACTGTCTTATCTGCTCAGCACCCCTCCCTTATTCTTCTGAGAACATGCCCCCCTTTATTTGGGGGGTCATTCCTTCCCCTATTCCAGTCATTTGGGATTGATTCAGGATGAGGTTGCCAGTGAGAGCATCCTACACCTTGGCTGTTAGTGGGCATGGGACTCATTCTAGCCAATTAGAATTTTTAGGGGGAAAAAAAGAACTGGAACTAAAAGAAGGAACCATTCCTGCTTGTATGAGACCAGTGGTGGCCATGGGTCCTGCTTTGTGGAGGAGATTTGGCTGAGAAAAGGAAGCTGAGATGAGAGATAGGACAAGAGACTACTGGTGGCATCAGGAATGTGGTTCCAGTAGCCTCCACCTCAGCACACCCCTGCCTTCCCTGCAGCTTATGGTCGCATTGAGCTAATCACTCTCTCCTTTCTCCAATGGGGGTCAAGTGGAGCTCATGTCACTTGCACACATAGTCTTGCCTAACGCAATAGGTGGAGAGAGGAGGGGAAGCCACCCTCTCTTAGGCAGAAGGTACTAAATGGGTCCACATGGAAAGTGTGGAGGCACAAGACTTCTTTGGGGACAGTGAAGAAGCCCGTTGTTCTAGGGCTGAGGATAAGCATAAAGAAAGAGTGAGATACCAAGCACTGAGCATGCTGATTTTGAGACTAGAGCAGGACATGTCCAGGGAGACACTGAGCAGGCAACAGGGTGTGGGAGTGGGTCTCCAGAGAGAAGCTAACGCTGATGCAACTCTAGCGAAAAGGGTGCTACACTCGGAGTCAAAAAGACTCCAAAGATAAAGGGAATATGTGCAGATTAAAGTGGTTCATGAATTTAAGAGAATATTATTCATTTGGGAGCTGTGTGGAGTCATAGATGTAGAAAAGGGAAAGAAGAGGAGAGAGAGTCTTGGATAAATGATTAGTCACAATTAGTCCATACAATTAAAGTATCAAAGAATCAAGAGAAAGCAGAGTCACAAAAGCCAGGGAAGCAAAGAATTTAAAGAAGGAGAGATTGAACTGTGGTTAAAAAAGAGAGAGAGAGAGAGAGAGAGAGAGAGAACCAGTGAAGCCGGTAAGAAGGTTGGTGAGATGTCTGTTTGAATTTGAGGAGCAGAAGTTATTGGTGAGTGAACTTGGATATGGCAGAATGGTAGCGAATGATGGAGAAAAGTTACGGGTAAGGTGATGTATGCTGTCAGTGCCCACCCACATTCCCTCAGTTTTCCAGTGGGCTCCTGCTGACCTTCCAGTGTGGAATCTGCATCTCTGTGCCTGAGAGATCTTTCCCCACAGAATCACAGGAGGCCTCTCTGCCGGTGAGGAAATCCGGAAGTTGTAGGGAATTAACAGCCCCCAGAAGCAGCCCTTGGACATACGAGTTCGAGTTTGTGCATGAACCCCCCACCTCTCTTGCCTTGCCTCCGCGGGGGGAGGGCAATTCTGACGGATGGATTTTGCAGCATTTGGGCAGCGTTTCCTCCACTGTGGCACTGTGCAAGTGCACTCGTCCGTAGCTGGGTTCTTTTTCCTGGCTTACTTCTCGAGTCCCCAGCAGCAAGTTCCCTGCATTTCCCATTTCCCAAGTGAATGACTGGCACCTGAATCCTCAGCTCAGCATCTGCTTCTGAGTGAAACCGAGCTAAGAGAGGTGACCCTGTGACTTTGGGCTCAAACTAGGGCACCTGTGAGAGTGAAAGGGCGGGGACGTTGTTAATAATGATGCTGGGACAATGATGCTGGGGCAAAGCAGGACTCTGCATACCTGGAGGTATGGCCTCCCTGGCTCTGTGCCTCTCCTTTGAGAGGATGGCATTCAAACACCAATTCCTTAGAATAACAAAGAGTGATTACTGACCATGTAGGAAGTAAAGATGTCTTTTCTTTAGTGAGCATTTGTGTCCTGTGCCCCATTACCTGGAGGGCTCTGGAAAAGAATATGTCAGTTCAAGAGTGGGAAAATATCTCAGGAGGAGAATGGACCATAAGAAGTAGGTCAGTGTCCAGCCCCCAGGAAAACGAGGCTCGTGCGTTTCTGTGATTCTGGGCTCCGAGGCTGCGAGCAATCCTGTCAACCATGGTCGATAAGACGCTTGTCTTACGGCATCGCTGGGCACCCCCTTCTTGCTCCCTCTCACCTTCCATCAGTCACGTGGGCACACGCCTCTCTGCAGCTGCACAAATGGACAAAGTTCCTCTGACAGCCCTTCTTTACCGTCTCGGCTGGTACCAACAGCCCTAAGGGTATCATCTGGAAACCTGGCTGCTTTGATACCCAAGCTCTTCCACTTCACACGGTTCCACAGTATCCTTTGATCATGCCTCCTCTAAAAAGAGAATGTTTTCTGCCAGAAAATCTTTCAAGAAAGCTGCTCCATTTTCTCACATGGTTGAAGAGCAGCTGGATGTGATAGTGTTGAGAAAGGACGAGACACCAATATTTTTTCTCTGCCCTGTGCACATATTAATCCCCATCCCTGGATTCAAGATGCGAGTTGCTGCGTGATGTCAATGGTGCAGACGAAGTGACTCTGGAGGGGGAGGGACCTTGGCTCTCCAGTGCCAGGTGCCGGCTGCTTCCTGTGGCTCCCAGGACATCCCTTCCTGGGAGATGAACCTCATCCCTCTGACTGTTCTTGACAAACTGGCTCCCAGCTGCCCCACTTGAATGTGGAGTTGATATATAAATAGTTAGATCAACATGTGCTGTGCTAAGCCCCTTCTATGTGTGAGCTCGCTTCATCCCCACAATTCCATGAAGCAAACCTCGTTAATCATTCTGTGTTACAAGTGCGAGCTAAGATGCAGAGAGACTAAGTAGCTTGCCGGAGCTCTCAGTAAAGTTTGCAGTTTGAGCAACGGAAAACAGAAAAGCCCATGGGGTACTCCCTGAGTACTTACCCTGAGGTAAGGGGGGGTGGGTTGGCTGCGTTGGCTGAGGAAGGAACAGCTCTGGTGAGTCTCAGTACCACAGAGTTTTCATTAACTCAGTAGATTAAAATACTGTTCTGTAGCTCCACTCCTATCCTAGACCTCAGGCCTGGGGGTATGATGTCCCATGGATGGCCCAGGCACACTTTATCAGGACACCAGACTGTGCTCCTTGTCTCCAGAACCCAGCTTCTTCTCCAGTTCTCAGCTTTGCCGTGGGTTTTTCTCCTGAAAAAAGCTGCCCCTCACTGTGCCCTTGTGTCACAGATCAAATGCATTACCTCCTCAGGAAAGACCCTAAAGACCCTTCCACCCTCTCACTGCCCTTAGATCTTATACACCGGTGTCCTTCTCTGCCCGTCCTCTGCGCAGAACTTTGCTTGTCCCCCATCATGGCAGACAGTAGGCAAGTGGCCATGGGTATCTCTCAGCTAGACCAGCAATAGCTGAACAGTCTCCTCTCACATTTATATTCAGAGGGCGAGTTGCTGAACCAGGCTCCGTGATGCTCCCCAAACACACACATGATTTCCCACCTTGATGGCTTTGCTCATGCTGTTCTCTCTACCACGAATGACTCCTCTCTGACTGCCCATCTGTTAAGGCACAGTACCAGGTAGCCACTGCTTGATGCCCTCACTAAGCCCCTCGCTGGACGTCCTCCACATCCCCCCGGAACCCTGGAGGCTTTTTGTCTGTATCCCTCTTAGGTCATACGTGTGCTGCCTTCTGCTCTGAGATATGCGTATTTATGTTCACGTTTTATTTTCCAGTCTGTGGGTTCATCAAAGACTGAATCACAGTTATTCAACTGTGCTTCTTCAATTTGCTTAGCAGAGAGCCTGGCATGTGGGGTGTTTTTGAATGAAAGAAATGGGTATACTTGTGCAGACAGGGAAAAAAGCAATGTCTGGTTCTGAAAATTGCAAATAACATATCTGCCGAATAGATGATGTACTTGATGCATCAAATAAAATAATACTTATATCCCAATTCCTATCCTTTGGACATTGGGTCCAAAGGGTAACTCTGAGAATCCAAACAGATCAACGCTCTGCTTAAAAGAGTAGATTCTAGGGGCTCCTGGTGGCTCAGTCGGTTAAGCATCCGACTTCAGCTCAGGTATGATCTCATGGTGCGTCAGGCTCTGTGCTGACAGCTTGGAGCCTGGAGCCTGCTTCAGATTCTGTGTCCCTTTCTCACTCTGCCCCATCCCCACTCATATTCTCTCTCTCTCTCTCTCAAGAATAAATAAACATTAAAAAAAAAAGAATAGATTCTAACATTGAATTATATTAGTCATGGGAGAGGGCCTAAGAGAGGTCACGTGGGAGTGAATCTTCCCCACCTTCTCTCCTCACCTCCATCTTCCATTGGAATGTTGACAAACCAACTCCAAGGTTTCATACCCTCTCTATGATTTTTCTTTTAAAGAGTCTGATATGGAATTGATTACATAAGGTTTATAGCAAGGTCTTCTTCATTCTTGACTCTTCAGAAGCCTTGTACCTTTTGAGTAGACTTGGAGATAGTGTCTAGTAATGATAATAAGGATAGTACCAGTAGCATAGTAATAACTACCAAGCTCTTTACAGGATTCCTTACTCGGGGCATTTTGATCACAGGCAACGAGAACTAATTCTGGCTAATTTAAGCCCAAAAGAGAGACCTTGAGAAATGTAGTATATGCTGTCAGTGTTCCACTCAGATCCTCTGTAATTTTGTCATACTCACCCAGCAGCCACTGTTGGCTACAGACAGTGCATAGCTGGCCCGTTCACCGGACATCTGGCCTGTGCCAACGCACGTCTCCTCACCTGGCAGATTACCCTCCAACTCCCAGCAGCCCAGGGCCAATGACTGACTAATTTGGGGGTCAGAGAAGGCCAACCACTTGGTCTCAAGGCAAAATTTGCTCCGGAGTGCAATTCACACCAACAGCCACTAGGCTGAGGCTAGATCCCTGCTGAGATGGCATCCTAGCTCTTTCTCTGCTCAATCCTGCTTCCCTCACTTCCTTCCAGATTTCTCCTGAGGGCATCAATAACCATATGCCAAGAGACCCCACCTCAGGCTCTGTTTCTAGGGACCCCAACCTAAGACAAAAGGGCATTGGGAAGACCACAGAACCAAAAGAGGATAATACCCAGGGCAGCCCTCGGGGCTCTGAAGAAGGAACTAAAATCTCACTTCAGTCTGCCTGTCTCAGGATGAATTAGCTCCAAAAATTTTCAGGGTTTTTTTTTTTTCTGCCTACTGAAGATTCAGATTAAAAAAAAATCCTTATCCTGGATCATATGCCCACCTTAGTGCAAGGGGAGAACGAGGCATCTCCTACAGCTGTCCTACCAAATTATTATTGCCTGGGTACCTTGGTACCTTGAGGTAACAAATACCATCTCACTCAATCCTTAGAACAGGCTGTGAGGTAAACCTGTCATACAACTGAAGAAACCAAGGCACAACTCAGGAAAGACCAAGGAGTATACCCCCAATTTTTTACACCCAAAATTTTTTGATTCAAAAATCCTGCTCTGTAGAGTTGACTCCCCAATATTCATTTCACCCCCATATGGATAGTAAGTTCATCATGGCAATCCCATCCCCTTTCGCAGTTATTGGCTTAAGATTGGGCCTGTGTCTTTGTCCTGGCCAAAGAGACACAAGGGGAATTTTTCTGGGCTCTTCTGAGAAATATCTCTTTGTTCCTAAGAACAAGACCCAAGAAGTGACCATCCCCGACTCCTCCCCTTGACATTGCTAAGTCTGGGTCCAACAACCAAAAACTTCCTCAGACATCTTGCTCACCCTTGTTCATGGGTCAGAGAGGTGGGCAAGTCTGAAAGAATCACAGAGACATGGACCCAGTCTGGAGCCTGTTAACACTCTGGTGTCTTTGTTATATGACAAAATAAAATCCCACTATCATTTAGGATATAGCCCAAGATGGGGATGTCTGTTCCTTTTAGTCAAAAGCAACCCAAATGATGTACTTACTACCCTGGGCTGAAAAAGATGCCAAAAAAATGAAGACATTTTCAAAGATAAGTCCCGGGACAACCCATGACTTTGAGAATGGCCATTTCCTAGCTGTGTAACCTGAAACAAGTTTTCTGACCTCTGTGAATCACAGTTTCCTCATATGGAAAACAGAGATAGTATTTGTATCTACTCCATGACATGGCTGTAAGGATTAAATAGGGTCAAGCATTTAGAAGAAACAACTTACCACCTGGCACATAGTAAGTGTGCACTAAATACTTGGCTATTAGATATACTCTCGAAAGAAAAGTTGAAATAGAATAAAAAATGAATATTGATTGCTTTTATATAGTTAGTGAATATTTCACAATTTTTTCCTCTACTCTCTCCAGATTGTTTCTGAGATCCGCATATATACCTGACTCAGCCATCGCATCCTTTCCGGTCACACACACAATTCTGTCATGCACCCACTTACAAGTTTGTTCATATTTGAATTGTGAACTTCTAAAAGGCTAAGATTCCTCCTGTTCTGTTTATTTGAATAACATGATTCCAAGAACATGTGAACACAATATATTCTTAGCTCAGTGGTTTCTAACCACAGGTCAAAAATCAAATGGGATTGCATTGGGTTCTTAAACATTTTTGGATCATGAACCCATTTTAAGAATCAAATAAACGTTGTGGACCAACTCCCAGGCAAATAAACATCCAAGCAAAATGTCCATACACTGGATCTCTTCGCCTTCCCCGGGCATGAGACTCCCCGAATTAAAATCTTTAAAATAAACCAGAAACAAAATAGTGAATGAATAATGTCATGTGCAGCAGCTTCACAAACTACATCTTGTTTAATCTTTAGAAAAATGCCAAGGTGAAGGGGTTGCTCTTCTCTGCAGGTTCAGAGATAGTAGATTTCATGTATAACATGATACATCTACGTGTTTCACTGTCCTGGCTTATAAGCCCTCCTTGTTTCCTCACAGGCCTGCCATACATCACCAACCAAATTTGTAGGCAGAAACAATCACTTCCATGTCAATTCTGCCAGTGAGAAAACTGAGGCATTCTGAGGAGTAGGTCTCATGAGA
The DNA here is from genome assembly GCF_027475565.1 of Acinonyx jubatus. Classification (NCBI taxonomy): domain Eukaryota; kingdom Metazoa; phylum Chordata; class Mammalia; order Carnivora; family Felidae; genus Acinonyx; species Acinonyx jubatus. The sequence continues at coordinate 131,189,822 of NC_069384.1, read as the reverse complement.
AGTAGAGATAGTAGGATAAGGTCAGCCCAGGTCATCTGGCCTTCATTCATTGGCTCTCTCCTTCCTTCATTCTCTTATACATCTGAGCATTGTAGGTGATATTGTAGGTGCCAGGCACCGGACCAGGATCTGGTGCATGCGGCATTGTAGAAAGAATCCATGGCAAGTAGGCCTGGATTTGGATTCTAGTTCCATCAGTTAGTTGCTATGTGACCTTGAAGAAGTTAATTAATGCTCTGAGCTGCAATTTCCTTGTCTGTAAAGTGGGGTTAGTTGTGGGGGTTGTCCTACAGATCAAGGAGGTCTATGTCAGGAAAGTAACCTATCCAGGGCCCCCACAGAGTACACACTGGACAGGGGTCACTTGCAGACACATTTGATCTATTTTAGGTTGTCAGATGAGAAGCCCTTCGAGAAAAAAAGTACAGTCCTGCCCAGGAGAGGGACTCAGTAAAAAGGGCAGAGCAGAGACGACGTGCGGTAACACAGGGAATATTAACTTCCTCTTCTCTCCAGACCACTCAGCTGACACTCCTCTTTGTTTTCATGCTGAAAAGGGAAAAATCTTTCCCTGGCAGTTGGAAGCAGATTTTTTCCATTAATCTTCCCTTTGCGTGTTGTTTCACCAAGTTCCAAAGTGACACCAAACAAACCCCAGAATTTCACACCAAGGAGGATGGAAAAATACACCCTTGCCAGGGCTGGGCACAGCCTTTTCAGTCCAGGGTAGTGAGTATATCAGCTGGGTTGTTGTTGGCTCAAAGGAACAGAAATCCCCACCTTGGGCTACATCTTAAATGATAGGGGATTTTATCTTGTCATATAACGAAGACACCAGAGGGTTAGTAGGCTCCAGACTGGCTGCATGCCCAGACAGAGGAGCAAGGGGCCATTTCTTCAGGGGGAATTATCAGCACCCTCTACAGCTGTATCCCAAGAGAACACACCAAAGCGGCTTCCCACAGACCTCCCCAAATATTTGAATGCAGTCTTGAAAGAGTGCTTTAAAAATTTCTGGACGTCTAAATAAAAATGATATGCCTGGGAAATATGAAGACTGCCACTGGGGGGCCAGCCAACCACATGAGTCCTGTCTTCCACCCCAAAGTCTCTATCAGGGGCTAGACTTCAATTTTTCTATTCCGGGGCTCATCAGTTTCCTTCCAGCCATGCTGGATGATATTTAAAATGGATTCCTTGAGCCAGTCCAGTCTGATATCCTCTCTAGATATGGAAAAGATCCCCTCCACACACATAGAATGAAATAAATGGGGACAAGAAAACCAAGCCAGACCTGCAGGCCCAGAATCTAGTCAGGATTGGCTAGAATGTGCCTTGAAGTATTCCCAGTGTTTAGTGGCAGAAAATCAGCCTCCTTGCTCAATGGGATGGTTGTTTTGCCACTGAATAGCTAGCTGTTAATTGTACCAATAGGTCTTTTCTTTCACACCAGGGTGGGGCTGGGGTCAGGAGGGTCACTCAATCATCTGAATGTGAGCATCTTGGCTCTGGACACTGTTCTGCTACTTGGAGGCTGCTGGGTCAGCAGGGGGCTAAGGGGAGGGAGTAAGATGTTGCTCTCTCATGCATCTTTCCCTCCATAGGCTTGTGGAGCTGTGGGGCTGGTTCCTGTCCAGGCCCTACCACTCACGGCTGTGTGTGTCTGGGATGGAGGAGGGGGACAGACAGCAACGCAGCCTGCCTCTGGTCCATCTCGAAGCCCCTCTCCCAACCCCTTCCAAAGAAACTCATCCCTCTCCCTTTTTCAGCCAAAGAACAAAAACCTTTGTGGATGTTGACCTGGAGACAGATCCCCAAGAAGTCACAACCTACCAGTTCCACAAATAGCCAGACTCGAATCTCAGTGTGGGCTCAGCTGGAACACTCCATTTTCTTGGAACCCGTAGGGTCTACCCACTGCCTACCGTGGTTGAGAGCACAGCTCATGTTTACGCTGATCCCTTCATGTGCATTTTCCCATTTCGTCTTCACTCCCACCCTAAGAGGATGAGGAAACAGCAGGAGGAAGTTGATTAGCTCCCCCAAGGTCACCCAGTTGATAAGCAGAGAGCAGGGATTCAAACCCACCATGGCTGAATGGTCTCCCAACATGTTCTGCTGCCTCCCACTGGTTGGATGAGCAAATAGCCCCTCAGAAATGCAGTTTTCTCATCTGTAACATGGGGTATTCTGATGTTTGCATGGCTAAATGTTTGTAAAGAGCCTCACTATGTTGGGTACATAAGGCCTTTTCCTCCAGCCAACTAAGCGTGTGAGAAGTGGCGGAAGATGCACGTTGAGTCAGAAAAGTCTCCGGAAATTAAAGTGTGCGAAATGTATCTTTTTTGCCCATAGATAGCCTGTCCTTTCTGAACACATGTTACTGGTCCCTCTCACTGCTGTCACTGGAATTGTGCTGTCGATGAGGTCCAGGGCATTTGTATTTTTAAAAAGTCCATGAGGAGAGGAATGCTTCATGTAAAGGATATAATTACTTGTGGTAGGGTTTGAAGCACTGAGGTGTTTGCGGTTCTGCCATTTACATGACAGATAGTCCTCCGGCAGCCATAAACCAGAGGCATCACCGCCCAAGAACCAGCAATGGCCACTGGTGAGAAGCGCAAGGCCAGACAGAAACAAGGGGAAAAGGGTTGCCTCAAGATTACAAAGCCACCCCTACTCCCAATTAGTAAAGGTTCCAGGAAGAGGAGGGGGAGTGAAGTGGGACCCCTCCTGGGCCATGAAGCAGAGGACCTGAGTTCAAGCTCTCCATGCCTACCCTAGACCTGGCTGCGAGCACCACCCTTGCTCCAGCCTGCCAGGCTCTCCATTCAGTGTCACACTAATGTCACACATCCTGTCTCACCTCACCCACACCCACTGCTCCTCCTGAATTGTCCCCAACACCCCCCATGGCGGACTGATCTGGAAGCCCCTGAGTCATCACTGGCTCCTTCAGCCCTTGGCCTCCCCACCTTACATCCACAAGGTCTCGCACGCACTCACACACACCTGTTCTCTCAGCAAATGTGTAATGAGACCTGACCACAGTAGTGAGGGTATGACTCTCCCTGCCCTGGCCTTCCCCGTCAGGGCCCTCCTTGCGTGACAGTTCTCCCGCCTACCTTCCTCCATCCCTTCTCTTCTGACCCACAGCTGCCAGGGAAATCTTTCCAGAGAACTGCTTGGATCATACTCCTCATTGCCTCTCTCTCGGCCCCACCATTAGCCCCCAAGAAGCCACAACCTACCAGTTCCACAAATAGTCTTGAAGAACTGCAGTGAGTATTAAAGGAGACCATGTTATATAGACACTCTCAGCCACACAATAGGTATTTAAGAACAGTTTGGTGAATTGATCTGACTTGCTTGGCTTTTCCCAGGTTAGCTAGTTACCAGTTACCAGGGACTTTCTGGACTCCAGGCACTGAGCCAGGTCATTTGTACACATCATCCTTTGTTGTCTTCTTATCAACCCTGTGAGGAAGAGTCTTATATTATACCCATTTGTAGCTGAGGAAACTGAGGCCCACAAAGCTGAAGTACTCTGTCCCTGGTATCTTAGAGAAAGGGCAGAGGTGAGACTAAAATCCAGGTCTAACTGGGATGCCACAGAGCCTCTCTCAGTGGCTTCCTTCTTTGTGAACATAATGCTGGATGTCCTCCCCTCCTCACGGAGAAGCTTGGAGAATCAAATGAGTAACAAACCCAGAATGGTAGGCCTGAGAGGGCCCTCAGAGATCATCCTGTCCAACCTCCTCGTTTTATAGATAAGGCAACTGAGGTCCAGAGAGGAAACTTACCCAACACCCAACAGTTATTGGCAGAACTTGGAACTATAGGTTTTTAACCACCCCTTCTTTTATTGTGAAAAATAACATGCATACAGAAAATAAAATGGCTTAATGAAAGATTTAAAATGAACACTCTTGAATCATCAGCTATTTCAAGAAATAAAACATTCCAACATGCCAGAAACCCCCTCTCACATCTGTCTCCTTCTTAAAGGTAACCACAGACCTAACTTTTATGGGAATCATTTACTTGCTATTCTTAATAGTATCGTCACTGCAGTATACACCCCTACATGCTACAGTCTGTTTTTCCTAACGTTGAACTTAACAGTGTGATGTAACAGTACATTCCCCTTTGTGTGTAGCTTCTTTCACTAAATAATGTTTGAGAATCTCATCCATATTGTCACATGTAGCTGTAGCCTACCCATGTTTATTGTTGTATAGTACTTGTACTGGGTTGAATACTGTCTCCCCAAAATTCATGTCCACCCAGAACCTCAGAATGTGGCCTTTTTTGGAAATAGGGTGTTTTTTTTGTTTTTGTTTTTTTGTTTTTTTGTTTTTGCAGATGTAATGAGTTAAGATGAGGTCATAGTGGATTAGAACGGACCCTGAATCCAATGATCGGTATCTTTATAAGAAGGCCATTTGAAAACACAGAGCAAAACAGAGAGGAGAACACAATGTGAAAACAGGGGCAGAGATCGAGGCCATGAAGCTACAAGCCAAGGAACGCCAAGGGTTGCTGGCAACCACCATGGGAGAGACATAGAATAAATTCTCCCTCAGAGCCTTCAGAAGGAACCAGCCCTGCAGACATCATGCCTTGGGACTCCTAGCCTCCTGAATTGTGAAAAAATAAGTTTCTGTGATTTTAAGCAACCCAGTTTGTGATATCTTGTTATGGTATTCCACTGTGTGAATCAGTCACAGTTGGTTTATAAACATATCACCATTTCTTGATCCCTTCTGTAGTTGAGGTAGTTTGGATATTTCAGGTGGGAAACACTTATGGATAATGCCTCTGTGAACACCGTTGCTCATGTGTCCTGATGCAAAAGGACATGTGATTCTCTGGATGGCATGCCTCCAATACTGCTACCTGAGTGGCCATACTTCTATGGCCATAGCAGTAGAACTTCCTGGTCCTGGTCATGAAACACACTCAGATGAAGGCAAAAAGGACAACAGTATAATCAGCAGAGCTCTTCTGGGGATGCCCCCTCTGACCTGCCCCAGCTGCAGCTGAAGCTTCAGAATCAGGGCCCTTCAACCTTTCCTGCCAGAACTCTCCCCCAGGCCTCCATCCCTGGCCTTGCCGTGACCCTGACCTACTCATCACTTCCTGTGTTCAGGAACCACCCTCCATTGACTTTGACCTTGCGTCTGCCCCCAGCCAGAGTCTCTAAACTCCCGTTCAGCTCCTTTCTCTTTTGCTGGTCAACTGGGTTTGGAACTGCACCCTACTCTATTGTTGTTCACTGGGCTCAGCCAATACATCTCAGATCAAAAGTCCTTAACAATGGGCCCTTTATGCAAGGAGAGGCTTCTGAATTATTTTCTTTCCATCTACCAGGAAATCCATTGGCTTTAGAGAATGGCTTCTTTTAAGGACAGGGGAAGGTTGAGGACAGAAAACACAGGCATCATGGGGCAGAAGAGGTAAATGGTATATGTGGTAGAAGCAGAGATGTCAGTACATGTGGCTGGAACAGCATCTCCCAGTGGGAAAGTCACAATAAAAAAGAATGTTTGTGGGGCGCCTGGGTGGCTCAGTCGGTTGGGCATCCGACTTCAGCTCAGGTCACGATCTTGCGGTCCCTGAGTTCGAGCCCCGCGTCGGGCTCTGGGCTGATGGCTCGGAGCCTGGAGCCTGCTTCCGATTCTGTGTCTCCCTCTCTATCTGCCCCTCCCCCGTTCATGCTCTGTCTCTGTCTCAAAAATAAATAAACGTTAAAAAAAAAAATTAAAAAAAAAAAAAGAATGTTTGTGTCAGCCTCCAAACGGTTGCCTTTACTCGGTGCCCATTCCTCAAGATGAGTCACTTCCTAAACTTCCAGGGCCATGAGTACGATTGTTTATTTGACACGAACATTGAGCTTGTTTTCATTGCTGCAATACTATCCCAAAGCATATTGGACTGGCTTGTTTCTGAGTAACAACATCCTCTTATTATGAATTCTGTATTTCATTTGGACCTATCTTCATAGCATTTGTATTACTCTGTACAACTCGTTCTGGGAAATTGTGAAAATAGCAATACTGAGGTGGATAGAATTCTTTTTTTTTTCCTTTTATTTTTAGGGAAATCCTACTGCTTTGATTTTTAAATCTGATGACAAATCTGCGGTTAACTCCACCCATCAGTGCTCTGAAGCCAGGAGTTGAATGTTTTTTCTGTGAGGATTTCAGCAGCCAATACTCATTCACTCTTGCTCTTCCTACAGAGAAGTTCTGGGAAGGTGATGGGTGAAGGGGAGGTGTGGTTGAGAGCCCAAATGCCTAGAGTTATGGTAAATGGGAAATTTTTGAAAAGAACCATGACTTTTCAGTGATGCCAAGGTCTTCCCTCCCAACTCATAAGTTAACTGGAGGTTGGAGGTATATCAGCCAAGGTTAAATCAGGAAAGCAGAACCTTCATGAGGAATACAGAAAAACACAGATTTGGAATAGGGATTAGACTTTGAGTAATGGTGGGATTTGGTGAAAATGTCTGTGTAGAGCTGTTACACCTGCATTTGGTGGGAGTCAGTCCTAAAGTCATTGTAGATTGGCAGGTCTGATAGTTTGGAAGGAAGGAAGGTGGGACAGGAAGTGGAGGAGAGCAAGGGCAAGGATAACCATAAACTATGGGAACAAACAGTAATCCGCAAGGACAATCTGAAATCCATGAGAACCAGCTGAAAGCCATATCTGTCTCCCATCACCTCAACATCAACTACATGGAAGCTGGGACCCTTCATCATGGAGCCGCGCACATACCCAGCCAGGACTGGGAGAAGCTTCAGGAGGAGGTCCAGAGGGAGTAGGGGAGGTGGCAGGGCCACTGCTGCCCTGCACCAGCTGAGTCAGCCTGCAGATCAATGATGAGCTACAGCAGCACCTTGTGCCCTACCCTGACCTTCAGATCGTGGTGACTGCGGCTTCACTTCCAGCTGCCAAATCTGATGTGAATTTTTCATATGACAATTCTCGCCCAGACTACATAAGGAAAGGAATTCTGGGAGATGTGGTTCTGGTAGCTAGATTAACATAATACAAAACCATCAGAGGGGTAAAGTCATAAATACCAGGCAGATGTTAAGTATGATGCTCCATTTTGGAGGCACCGCTCAGTTAACATATACATACTACTTACTGTGTGCCAGACACTCTCCTAGGCATTTGTGTATATTCATTACATATACTCATTCAATCCTTTCAACAGCCCTATGAAGTAGTTGCTTTTATTATCCTTATTTTTCAGATGAGAAAACTGAGTCCTGGAGATCACAAAGCTAGTAACCAAGAGGCAAATCCTAATACAACAGCAGTAATGTTAGGCAGTCTTTCATCCATCCTTATTTTTTTATGACCTGCCATTCTTTAATCTGAATTCTGATTTTGTTTACTTTTCTATTTTTTAAAAAATATATTTGTCCTTCTCTCTGAGAACTGAGAGCCTCTGACTGAGGTCCATGAATACATGATCCTGGTATGATTATAGCTCTCCTCTTCCCTGAAAACCATCTGAAAAAGAAACCAATGTATTTTCTCATCTCTTCTCCATTCCAGGGTAAAAATCTTTGCCTGGGAAGAACTCATCAGAATACTAACTAGGTTCATTTCCCAAGGTTATATAAGGTGGCGATTAAGAGCCCAGAATTTGAATTCCATCTTCATTGGGCACTGGCTGTGTGACCTTGGGCAAATTACGGGCAAGTTGAGCTAATATTGTTATTTGTTTTCGTCAGTTATTGCTGCATAACAAATTAACCCAAATAGTGTTTTAACCAATTATTAATTCTTGCTTGTGTATCTGAGGCTTGTGTATCTGTAGGTCTGCTGATCAAGGCTGGCATCGGCTGGGTGGCTTTGCTTCAACTGAAGATTCAGCCAGGCTTCAATCTTCACTGATTTGGGGTGCATTGTGTTCCATGTGTATTCAGTGTTACTAGGAGGCAGCAACTACTGAGTATAAACTCTTCTCATGGAAATGGAAGAGGTACAAGAGAAACAGAATCCAGCACTGCTCCTTTAGAACTAGGCTCTAATCTGTCATACCATCATGTCTATGCACATTCCATTGGCCCAAATGCAAGTCAAGGTCAGGGAAGTACAAATATACATGGCAAATATAGATGGCAGGTGGTGTAGACAAAGAGAGGGGGATGAACTGGAGCCAATAATGTATAATACTTAACAACGTTATTATTATTTAAAAGCAAACAATTATTCTTAGGTTCTCCTTTAAATACATTTCTAGATCGCAGAAGTTTAACTTTCAGAAAGAAAAGCAGAAGTGAGTTGATATTTCCAATTTGGACAGTTGACTAAATGGACAGCATTCAGAGGAGAACTTTAGGCTTGTTTCTCTGCTCTCCTCCCAATACCTCTAGGTCAAATTCTGCGCCACAATATCCATTGTAAATTCCTGTGATCCACAGGCTTTGGTTCATTGATTGATGTCATCTACATATTGGTATCCTTCACAGCATCAACTGCATGCCTCAAACATGGTTAGGTGTACTTGAAGCCTGACCTAGGAGACAGAGGCCCCATTCTAGGGTCTTTCCATCTTCTGCTTCCTTTCTAAGCATCCCACCCAAGGACACTTCATCTCCAACATATAAAATTTGAACCATGATTCTCGAGAATTCTAGGGATAGATTGTGCCTCCAGGGATAAAAGTCTGTTTCATCTTTGTGACTCAGGTATGTCAACGGCACAAGCTTGAATTTCCTTGCTTCTACATGTCTGCATCTTGTATCTTCTTATGGTTAATGTGTCATTTGTTAAAAAAAAATGTTTTGTTCCCATGGTGGGGAGTATCATCCATATTTATTCTCTGGGGTGAGCTTTCTTCATTTATTTATCTGGAAAAAAAATAAACACTTTTTTTTTTTTTGGAGCAGAATTAACATTGGTCAGCTGACCTCCCTGTAATTGGGGCAGACTTCCCCTGAAAGAACCTTTTACTTGCAGAAGTCTTAACAACAACAGCATCAAATCAAAACCAAATCCCTTTGCCAGTGCTCCACCACACTACAAACTCCTTGAAGGAAACAAGTCATGTTGTCTTCACGTTTAAATTTGCACAAGGCCTGGCACACTTGGAATTCAAATTATCTTTGTTAATTAAATGAGTAAATTCCAAACCTCTGTGACAGGGTCCTCGTGGCAATACTTCTGAAAACAAGAATATCGCCAGGTTAAGTTGCAGTGGGTGTGGAAGCAATTTTATAGGGAATTATTAATTGTAGGCAAAATTATGACATGGGTGTATAATTCTCTTCAGATCTCCGAGTCTCAGTGCTACAGACCTCATTCTCAAAGTCCTGCTACCCTACAGTTCTCTGGCTCTCTCCCATGATGCAAAAATGTAGATGGGGTTTAAGGCTATTTATTTTTATTCACAATGATTTATGAGCATCTATTATAAGCTGGGCACTATGCAGGTTTTAGGGACTAAGAAGTCAAATATAGCATGGTAACTGCCCTTAGGGAGTTCACAGTTTGATGGGGGATATAAATGTGTAAACTAATGATTATCACACTGCATGACAAACTCCCAAATGCTTCATGAATCCAGAAGAGGCATCCCCCGTACTTCCTGGAAGAGGTGACATCTGAGCTGATTTTTGGTGGACAAATGAGTTGGGGATGGGGTGCCGTTCCAGCAGAAGGAACGGTATGTACAAGGACTCATGTTGGACACCAGCAAACGTTCTTGGAACACCACGGAGGTCCACATGGCTGAGCAAAAGGGTGTGAGTTCGGGTGCGGCCAGAGCTGTAGCCGCAGAGGGAAGCAGGCTCAGGCCTGCCATCTCTTAAGGCGTCTTGAGAAGTGTTGATTTATCCTGGGGCAGTGGGGAGTCACCAAAAGTTTGTAAACAGGAAAATGACCTGATCAGATTTGTGATTTAAAAAGATACAGACATAAATCAAGGAGACTAGTTCTGAGACCACTGCAATTATCAGGAGAGCAAGTGGCCCTGTTGAGAGCCCCCTACTCAGTGACAGGTCAGTTGTAGAGTTTCACCCCAAGATGCTCTGCACATGCTTTGGTCTGTGTGCCTTTAACACATTACAAGCTTTGGCTAATTTTTTGCACTTGACTTGAATTTCCTTGTTTGGTGGTCATTTCATCTTGCCAAGTTTGAAGTTTACAGCCTACAACGTTTGATAGCTTTTCAGTACATAGTTTTCAGACTTGTTTTTTTTTAAGTGGAAAACTATGGGGATTTTTCATGCTTGAAACCCAGGAGTGCATAAATGGCTTAGTTCAAACTTTTCCCAAAATATTGACTTTGGGTAAAGACCAAATATCTGAATTTCAGGCCAGAGCTCAGTAAAAGGTTAGATATCTTTGTGGTTTCTTCTTAAAAAAGAGAGAGTCTCAGAGAGAGAGAGAGAGAGAGAGAGAGAGAGAGAGAGAGAATGAGAGAGGGAGAGAAGAGGAAAGAGAACAAGAAGTTTCTCATTTCATCATTTGAAGAATTAGCATCTGAAAAAATAAAATCATATCCATCCATGTAAGCTTCCCCGATTCCATGAAAGATGTCAGTATCAAATTCTGAACTTTTGGATCAAAATGTAAGACTCAGTATTCCCCATCACACTCAGCACTCTCTTGCCATCTTCCTTTCCTGGCTGTACCTGCAGTCTCTCCCTAAATTGTCACCACCAGCAGGACAGAGTCCCAAGTAAGAGTGGCCTGGGCTGTTTGTCACTAGAATATAAAAGAATTTTCCAATGATTCTCCAAAGAGAAGCAATAAGCAAGTAAAATTAAAATTTTGCTTTCCATTTTCTCAGGTCTAAGCTCACCATAGCTGATTCTGAAGCCGAGTGTAATGCAACTGGATATAACCCATTTGCTGTCCCCTCACAACTACCTTAGACCAGGGTTCTGAAGGCTGTGGAAATTTAGAGGCTGTTTGGGTTAACTATTACTGTACAAAACCACCCCAGGACGTAAGGACTTAGAACAAAACATTTTATTATCTCCCACAATTCTGTGGATTGACCAGGTGTTTATATGTCTTGCTGGTGTTGCCTGAGGTATTGGGATGGTTGGAAGGTCCTCAAAGGTTTCACTCGTATGACTGCAAGTTGGTGCTGGCTGTCAACCGGGAGTTCAGCTGGGACGATCTGCTGGAGACCTCCAGCAGCAAGTTCTCCTCCACTTGGGCCCTTCACATGGCCAACTGGACTTCCTCATGGTGAGGCAGCTGAGTTCCAAGAAGGGATATTCCAATAGGTGAATGAAGATAGAAGTGGCTATTCTCTTACATAGAGTACTTCTATGTTCTGTTGGTTGAAGCCAGTCACACAGCTAGCCCAGATTCAAGGGGAGGTGAAATAAACTACCACTTATTGGAGAAATGGCAAGGGAATATTTCATGAGAGCATATGAGATGGGAGATAGAGCTGTGACATCTCTGGCCAGAAGAAGAGGAAAGACAATTCAAAGAGGCTTTGTGGACAGCTAACTTTGAAGCGCTTAGACTTGGATGGTAACGGTCAGACTCAGTGGTCCCTGGGGAAGGATAGTGTGAGTAGCTATGCACTAAACCCTTTACAGAGAACAAGCACCCTCACAGGCTTGTTGCCTGGGAGGTGGTTATAAATATCCTTCCTGTAAAAATGGTCTTTAATTCAGTCTTTGTAATTCTGGCCCAGCACACAACCTGAACCTGAGGAAAGTAGTCATTGTCATTTCCTTCAAAACAAGTTGCCAAGCTCTGGGTCATGAGACCCCAGCGACAACTAATGGACTCAGGATCCCAGAGTAGAGAAGCTAGACCCAGGGGAGACCAGCAGCCAATGAGAAGGCCTAGCTGAAACTCTGTCCAATAGGATCACTTCTTATTGGTAAGGCATAAACAGTTACAAGGATGCCCAGTTCCTCACCCTTTGGAAATTGTAATGCAAAATGAATTGAGAGAGGAATGGTGAAGCAGAAAGCTGAAAAGATGAAAGAGAGAGAGAAGCGGAGGCAAACAACAACAACAACAACAACAACAACAGCTGAGTCATGAGGTTCTGATGGAGTCAATGTGGCAGAAAGAAGTGGATTCTCAGTTTGGGGGAACAAGATTCTTAGGACTCAGAGCAACAGTCGGGTTGAAGGGTGAACACATTAGTTTTCTTTAAGTCTGACCTCATTGCCCAGCCCTCACCTTTACTCCCTATACTCCAGCCACATTGGCCTTTGTATTCCTTAAACGTGCCAGAGTTGTCACATATGAGCTTTGTACCAAATGATCCCTATGCCTGAAAGATTCGGCCCCAGCCCTTCTCCCAGCTGGCTCCCCTAGAGCTCTCAAGTCTCGGCTACCATGCCACTTCTTCAAAAAAGTCTTCTTGGCCCATGCAATCTGACGTAGCCTCACCCCCTTCTCCCTTCTCCCTCTCTATCACATCCCCAGATTCTTTTCTTCATAGCACTTGTATTTTTGTACTATGTGTCAACCCTCACTTGAGTGGAAGCTCCATGCAGGCAAGAACCTTATGTGTCTTATTCACTGCTAGAGTCCCCAGAGCCTAGCACACTATCAGACACAGCTGGTGCTCAATAAATATTTGTTCAGCTGAATCTTTATTCCTCACAAATTGAAGGAGCCGCACACAACAGGACAAGGTCCTGAAACACTTCATGGTAGAGAGACCCTTTATGCCTACAGCAAGATAGACAAAGCCATAGAACCCACCTGTATTGATGAACATTTAAGTTCCCTAAAAATAGAACAGAAACTATTACTGAATAAAAGCAAAGCTAAGGACATTTTGCACCCTTTTAATTACTGGATAGAATTAATCCAGACAGAATACTGGATTCTTTCGGGGAGGAGCCAAGATGGCGGAACGGCACGGAAGTTTTTTGTGTGTCTCGCATCCATGAAATACAGCCAGACCAACACTAAACCATCCTACACACCTAGAAAACTGGAGGATTAACACAACAATCTGCACAACCTGAACCACAGAATTCAGCAGGTACGTGGCATGGAGAGGTGAACTTGGGGAGCAAGAAGCCGCGGGAATGTGCTTTTGTGAGCAGAGTGAGGTCAGAGACTGGGGGGAGAATACGGGAAAAGCACTCCTCCCCAAAAGCAGGCGGAGAGAAAGTAGAAAATTGGAAACAGCCGCAGGGACTAAACCAAAAAGGGAGAAAGGAGAAGGTTTAAATTCCATTAAGACTGTAAACAAGGGGAGCGCAAAGGCTGCAACTCCGCAGCTCCATACCTGGCGGTGCTCTGGTGGGAAAGGTGAATCCCCAGGGACAGAGTGGGGTCTAGGAGGTCCTCGGGCCACACGGGGAAAAGTGGTTCCACTGCTGGAAGGCCATTTGGTAGAGACTGTTGAAGCCACCTGGTTCCAGCAGACCCCAGAAGGCGGCCACATTCGCTGGTGCTGGAACAAGGTCCTTAAGGGTGAAGCCTAGTGCCAGATGTGTGTTGTGATTTTCCATAATCCCTGAAACGCTGCTGCTACAATGTCTCGCGAATTTTTCCTGGGGCGGGCTGGCACCTGGCCGCAGTCTCGGGGCACCGGCAGCAGCAGGGTCCAGCAAGCGTTCCTGGGTGCGGCCGACATTCGGCCCTTACTCATTCGGCCACTGCTCGGTGAGACCCTCCCGCAGAGGGGCGGAACGGGTAAAAGCCGCAGTCCTTCGGAAGTAAGGGGCCGGAGAAAACAGCCGCATCTGAGACAAAACTCAGGAGAGAGGTACTGCCTGGGGCTTGGTTACGGAGAGTGAAAAAGTAGGGAGTGGACGAGAGCTGAAAACAGAGGACCAGTGCGCGATTGCTGATCTGGGAGAACAGACTGGGTAGTTGGGTGGCGCCATTTTAACCGTTCCCGCGCATGCGGATACGCACCTACGAGCTCTGCAACAATCCACCCTGGTAGGCTAGCAGCGCCATCTAGTGGAGAACGGAGCCATTACACTGAGCCCCACCCAACTGGGCCAACCTGGCTCTTCAAGAACAAGTCTCACCGCCGGCTTAGTTTATGGACTATAAACTATAAAGCGCTACGTAGACTGACTTCTAGGGGAAAACGAAGTAATTTCAGTCCTACTTCAATCTGTTAGCAAGTCCATCTATTCAATTTTCCTTCTTTCTTTTTTTTTCTCTTTTACACTTCTTTTTCTTGAATACAGAAAGAGAAAAAACTCATTTTTATTTTCTATTTTTATTAAAAATATTTTTCTTTAATTTTTATTACTATATTTTTTACTTTTGTGTAATTTTTTTCAAATTCTATTTTACTTCCATCATTTTATTTTAGTCTACTTCAGTGTATTCACCTTTTCAAATTTTCAAATGATTTCCCTTTTTTTCTTTCTTTTTGTCTCTTTTTCATTTCTTTTCTTTTTCTTGAATGCAGAAAGAGAAAAACTTCATTTTTACTTTCAATTTCTATTAAAATATTTCTCTTTAATTTTTTACCATATATTTTGCTTTTATGTAATTTTTTTTCAAATTCTATTTATTTCCATCATTTAATTTTAGTCTACTACAGTGTATTCACTTTTTCAAATGTTCAAATGATTTCCTTTTTTTTCTTTATTTTTTTAATCTTTTTTCTCTTTTTCATTTCTTTTCTTTTCCTTGAATACAGAAAAAGAAAATATTCAAATTTATTTTTTAATTTTTATTAATTTTCTTTACTTTTTTCTACTTTATTCTTGACTTTTGTGTATATTTTTTCAAATTCTATCTTACTCCCATCATCTCATTTTAGTCTACTTCAGTGTATTCATTTTTTCAAATTCTCAAACGATTTCCCTTCCCCCCCCCATTTTTTTTCTCTAATCTGTCAAACCACTTTCAACACCCAGACCAAAACACACCTAGAATCTAGCATTGTTTATTCAGTTTTTGTGTGTGTGTTTAATTTTTTAATTTTAATTTTTTTAAATTTTAATTGTTTTATTTTAATTTTTCTACCTCATTAATTCTTTTTCTCCCTTCAAAATGACAAAACGAAGAATTCACCCCAAAAGAAACCATGAAGAAACGACAGCCAGGGATTTAACCAACACAGATACAAGCAAGATGTCTGAACCAGAATTTAGAATCACGATAATAAGAATACTAGCTGGAGTCGAAAATAGATTAGAATTCCTTTCTGCAGAGATAAAAGAAGTAAAAAATAGCCAGAATGAAATTAAAAATGCCAAAACTAAGCTGCAATATCGGATGGATGCAGTGGCAGCAAGGATGGATGGGGCAGAACAGAGAATCAGCAGTATAGACAACAAACTTCTAGAGAATAATGAAGCAGAAAAAAAGAGAGAGATTAAGGCAAAAGACCAAGATTTAAGAATTAGAGAAATCAGTGACTCATTAAAAAGGGACAACATCAGAATCATAGGGGTCCCAGAAGAGGAAGAGAGAGAAATAGGGGTAGAAGGGTTATGTGAGCAAATCATAGCGGAAAACTTTCCTAACCCGGGGAAAGACAGACATCAAAATCCAGGAAGCACAAAGGACCCCCATTAGATTCAACAAAAACCGACCATCAACAAGGCATATCATAGTCAAATTCACAAAATACTCAGGCAAGGAGAGAATCATGAAACCAGCAAGGGAAAAAAAAGTCCCTAACCTACAAGGGAAGACAGATCAGGTTTGCAGCAGACCTGTCCACAGAAGCTTGGCAGGCCAGAAAGGAGTGGCAGGATATTTTAGGTGTGCTGAATCAGAAAAATATGCAGCCAAGAATTCTTTATCCAGCAAGGCTGTCATTCAAACTAGAAGGAGAGAGAAAAAGTTTTCTTTTTAAACAAAACAAAATTAAAGGAGTTTGTGACCACTAAACCAGCCCTGCAAGAAATTAAAAAAAAATTTTTTTTAATGTTTTTATTTATTTTTGAGACAGAGAGAGACAGAGCATGAGCAGGGGAGGGGCAGAGAGAGGGGGAGACAAAGAATCTGAAGTGGGCTCCAGGCTCTGAGCTGTCAGCACAGAGCCCGATGCAGGGCTCAAACTCACAGAGTGTGAGATCACGACCTGAGCTGAAATCGGACACTCAACCAACTGAGCCACCCAGGCAGGCACCATATATATATATATATATATATATATATATATATATATATATATAATATGTATATTATATATATAAATACCAAAAGCAACAAAGATTAGAAAGGACTAGAGAACGCCACCAGACACTCCAACTCTACAAGCATCATAATGGCAATAAATTCATACCTTTCAGTACTCACTGTAAACGTCAATGGACTCAATGCTCCAATCAAAAGACATAGGGTGACAGAATGGATAAGAAAACAAGATCCATCTATATGCTGTTTACAAGAGACCCACTTTAGACCTTAAGACACCTTCAGATTGAAAATAAGGGGATGGAGAACCATCTATCATGCTAATGGTCAACAAAAGAAAGCCGGAGTAGCCATACTTATATCAGACAATCTAGACTTTAAAATAAAGACTGTATCAAGAGATGCAGAAGGGGCATTATATCATAATCAAGGGGTCTATCCACCAAGAAGACCTAACAATTGTAAACATTTAGGTGCCAAATGTGCGAGCACCCAAATATATAAATCAATTAATCACAAACATAAAGAAACTCATCGATAGTAATACCGTAATAGTAGAAGGCTTCAACACCCCACTAACAACAACGGACAGATAATCTAATAAAAAAATCCACAAGGAAACAATGGCTTGGAATGACACACTGGACCAGATGGACTTAACAGATATATTCAGAACATTTCATCCTAAAGCAGCAGAATATACATTCTTCTCCAGTGCACATGGAATGTTCTCCAGAATAGACCATATACTGGGGCACAAATCAGCCTCAAGTATGTACAAAAAGATTGAGATCATACCATGCATATTTTCAGACCACAACGCTATGAAACTCGAAATCGACCACAAGAAAAAATTTGGAAAGATAACAAATACTTGGAGACTGAAGAACATCCTACTAAAGAATGAATGGGCTAACGAAGCAGTTAAAGAGGAAATTAAAAAGTATATGGAAGTCAATGAAAATGATAACACCACAACCCAAAACCTCTGGAATGCAGCAAAGGCAGTCATAAGAGGAAAGTATATAGCAATCCAGGCCTTCCTAAAGAAGGACAAAAGATCTCAGATACACAACCTAACCTGACACCTTAAGGAGCTGGAAAAAGAACAGCAAATAAAACCCCAAACCAGCAGAAGACAGGAAATAATAAAGATTAGAGCAGAAATTAATGCTATCGAAACCAAAAAACAGAACAGATCAATGAAACCCAAAGCCAGTTCTTTGAAAGAATTAAAACTGATAAACCACTAGCCAGTTTGATCAAAAAGAAAAAGGAAAGGACCCAAATAAATTAAATCAAGAATGAAAGAGGAGAGATCACAACCAACACAGCAGAAATAAAAAAAATAACAAGAGAATATTATGAACAATTATATGCCAATAAAAAGGGCAATCTGGAAGATATGGACAAATTCCTAGAAATATATACACTACCAAAACTGAAACAGGAAGAAATAGAAAATTTGAACAGACCCATAACCAGGAAGGAAATCGAATTAGTAATCAAAAATCTGCCAAAAAACAAGAGTCCAGGGCCGATGGTTTCCAGGGGAATTCTACCAAACATTTAAGGAAGAGTTAACACCTATTCTCTTGAAGGTGTTTCAAAAAATAGAAATGGAAGGAAAACTTCCATACTCTTTCTATGAAGCCAGCATTACCTTGATTCCAAAACCAGACAAAGACCCCACTAAAACAGAGAACTATAGACCAATTTCCCTTATGAACACGGATGCAAAAATCCTCAACTAGATATTAGTCAATCGGCTCCAACAATACATTAAAGATATTATTCACCACAACCAAGTGGGATTTATACCTGGGATGCAGGGCTGGTTCAATATCTGCAAAACAATTAATGTGATTCATCACATCAATAAAAGGACAAGAACCATATGATCCTCTCAATAGATGCAGAGAAAGCATTTGACAAATACAGCATCTTTTCTTGATAAAAACCCTCAAGAAAGTAGGGATAGAAGGAGCATACCTCAAGATCATAAAAGCCATATTTTAAAGACCCAATGCTAATATCATCCTCAATGGGGAAAAACTGAGAGCTTTCCCCCTAAGGTCAGGAACAAGACAGGGATGTCCACTCTCACCACTGTTATTCAACATAGTATTGGAAGTCTTAGCCTCTGCAATAAGACAACACAAAGAAATAAAAGGCATCCAAATCAGCCAGGAGGAGGTCAAACTTTCACTCTTCGCAGATGACATGATACTCTATATGGAAAACCCAAAAGATTCCACCAAAAAACTGCTAGAATTGATTCATGAATTCAGCACAGTTGCAGGATATAAAATCAATGCACAGAAATCAGTTGCATTCCTATATACCAACAATGAAGCGACAGAAAGAGAAATCAAGGAATTTATCCCATTTACAGTTGCACAAAAAAAACATAAAATACCTAGGAATAAATCCAACCAAAAGAGGTGAAAAATCTATACACTGAAAACTATAGAAAGCTTATGAAAGAAATTGAAGAAGACACAAAGAAATGGAAAAAGATTCCATGCTCCTGGATAGGAAGAACAAATATTGTTAAACTGTCGATACTACCCAAAGCAATCTACATATTCAATGCAGTCCCTATCAAAATAACACCAGCATTCTTCACAGAGCTAGAACAAATAATCTTAAAATTTGTATGGAACCAGAAAAGACCCTGAATAGCCAAAGCAATCTTGAAAAAGAAAACCAAAGCAGGAGGCATCACAATCCCAGACTTCAAGCTATACTACAAAGCTGTAATCATCAAGACAGTACGGTACTGGCACAAGAACAGACACTCAGATCAATGGAACAGAATAGAGAACCCAGAAATGGACCCACAAACGTATGGCCAACTAATCTTGGACAAAGCAGGAAAGAATATCCAATGGAATAAAGACAGTCTCTTCAGCAAGTGGTGCTGGGAAAACTGGACAGCGACATGCAGAAGAATGAACCTGGACCACTTTCTTACACCATACACAAAAATGAACTCAAAATGGATGAAAGACCTCAATGTAAGACAGGAATCCATCACAATCCTCGAGGAGAAAGCAGGCAAAAACCTCTTTGATCTTGGTGGCAGCAACTTCTTACTCAACACGTCTCCAGAGGCAAGGGAAACAAAAGCAAAAATGAACTATTGGGACCTCATCAAAATAAAAAGCTTCCGCACAGCTAAGGAAACAGTCAGCAAAACTAAAAGGCAACCGACAGAATAGGAGAAGATATTTGCAAATGACATATCAGATAAAGGGTTAGTATCCAAAATCTACAAAGAACTTATCAAACTCAACACCCAAAAACCAAATAATCCAGTGAAGAAATGGGCAAAAGACGTGAATAGACACTTCTCCAAGGAAGACATCCACATGGCCAATTGACACATGAGAAAATGCTCAACATCACTCATCATCCAAGAAATACAAATCAAAACCACAATGAGATACCACCTTACCTGTCAGAATGGCTAATATTAACAACTCAGGCAACAACAGATGTTGGCGAGAATGTGGAGAATGAGGATCTCTTTTGCATTGTTGGTGGGAATGCAAGCTGGTGCAGCCACTCTGGAAAACAGTATGGAGGTTCCTCAAAAAACTAAAAATAGAACTACCCTACGACCCAGCAATTGCACTACTAGGCATTGATCCACGGGATACAGGTGTGCTGTTTCGAAGGGACACATGCACCCCCATGTTTATAGCAGCCCTATCAACAATAGCCAAAGTATGGAAAGAGCCCAAATGTCCCTCAATGGATGAATGGATAAAGAAGATGTGGTATATATATACAATGGAGTATTACTTGGCAATCAAAAAGAATGAAATCATGCCATTTGCAACTACGTGAATGGAACTGGAGGGTATTATGCTAAGTGAAATTAGTCAGAGAAAGGCAAAAATCATATGACTTCACTCATATGAGGACTTTAAGAGACAAAACACATGAACATAAGGGAAGGGAAACAAAAATAATATAAAAATTGGGACGGGTACAAAACATAAGAGACTCATAAATATGGAGAACAAACTGAGGGTTGCTGGAGGGGTTGTGGGAGGGGGGATGGGCCAAATGGGTAAGGGGCACTAAGGAATCTACTCCTGAAATCATTGTTGCACCATATGCCTACTAATTTGGATGTAAATTTTAAAAAATAAAAAATGAAATAAAAAAGGGTATTGGAAATTTAAATTATAAAGGTGGTAGCATGAGTGAGTAGTTGTGATTATTGAACTGTTCCCTATTTTGACAGTGGTGATGGTTACAATTGTCAAAATTCATAGAACTGTATACCAAGAGTGACTTTTATTGCTTGTGTAATTTGAGGAATAAACAATTTAGGTAATTACAAAAAAAAAAAGAATACTGGATACTTTCCATTCATACTCAAGGACAATCAAAATGAGTCAAGTAATTTCTGCTCATTGGAAACTTTTGAGGACCTTCCTTCCCTCAACAGCTCACCATCTGCCTTCCCACCACCGCAAACATGCATTCTAAGGTAACACTTGTAAATATGTTTGGGTTTGCAGATGATATGCCTAAGCTATATGCATATCTTTCTGAGTTTTGTCCTCTAAGCAAGCATTCGATGTCCTGAACATTTGAACCACTGATCTTAGAGGAAAACCTTCTAAGGCCAAAAGCTTTTGAATGCCTGAAAAAATACCTGGAAAAAATGATATTGTTTCTCAAACAGAACAAATATAATTCAAGAGATGTTTGAGCAAAATGTACATCAAACATTACACAATGTCTACTTGTTCGCTGAGCTATGTTCTTGTACTTCCCGCGGGGTAGAAGGGTCAGAGTACCTTTTAATATCCTTGGGGGATGGGGATGCTATCAAAGGTCGTATGCCAAGCATTGCTGAACCTCGTTACACTCACACTTTTCGGTGTTCCCAAGCCTTGACTGACATGGCCTCATCTATACACGCATCTATACGTGAAGTCTTTGCCACACGAACAAGATCTACAGAAGTAAACTGACATGTACTTGATTTTTGAGTTAAGGCTTAGTATGTGATCTGTGACTAGGATTCCCAATTCCCTGGGAGAGAACCAATCTCAAGTACATCCCATTTTCCCATCAATACACTTGTCCTTGTCAGATCCCATGTCCTCACTTTAGTATAGAGGACAAGGATCTCAGGGTATGACTCAGGGTGTGCAGCAAAGGGGGTCTCAGGATCAGGGTTCCCCTGATGGCGTCCCCAGGCTGACTCTCTCATCCCACTCTCCTGCCTCCATGTTTCCAGTGGAAGCAGCAATAAGGGATTGAGGACCCATCAAGAGAATCTTCTGGAAGCCTTGGGAACTGGATGAGAAAGGAGGTCAGGAAGTGAGGAGGGAGACTGGGAAAAGCATGCAGAGATTACAAACTCCCATATATAATTAATGGAGGTGGGAGGTTACTTAATGGAGAAAATCCTGTCAGTCCTTGAGAGGTGAATTTTGAACCTCCATTTCTGTGGTGCATGTAATTTTCCATACAAATTATCTCTCAGAGATTCCCTGCCAGATATGATTCCCATCCTCCACATTGGAGCTCTAGTGTTTGGGTTTGTTGCAAAGCATCTTCAATATGTGTTTAATATTGTGTGAGCAACTGAAGAATGTGGGGACTTATAACAAATCTAAAACAGCTTAAAATCAAGGGTTTGGTGTAAATAGCTTTGCGGTTGTCATGTGTTCAGTGTTTTCACAGGCTGTTATTTCAGACCGTTCCAAAGTATAGAGAAGTCATCCTATTTTTAAAGACCTCCAGAGTAGATTCCACTGTCTTCTTTCACAGCCTGGTCTGGTGTCTACCAACTCTCAGAGTTGGCAAGTGTTCCTCGGATCTAACTAAATTCTGCCTGCAGAAGCTCAGGCCACCCAGCCATGGGAACCAGAGGAACCTTCTACCATCTTGGATATCATCTTCTTCGGGCCTTCAAGATGGTCAGTAAGCCTTTGGAGACTTGATAATCTTAATTCCCATAGCCTCCTTTGAATCTGGAGAATCTGCTCTTCTAGAAGCCCAGTATTGAATTTCCCCCTCATCAAAGAGGTCTTTTCACCTGCTGGAGAGAAGGAAAGTGGCACTGTGAGCAGAGCTTAGTTTCGAGGGTGAGTGGGTGAGGGAGCAAGAGGTCCTGGCACCCACACAGGCCTGCCTGTTCATACTGCTAGCCCTGCCAGCTGCTGTCAACTGCTCCCCCGGCACTCTGTGCTCCAAGTCAGGGGACTAATCTCCTTCCCCCCATGTTTGTCCTCTGCTCTTCAAGGAATAGGGGCCAGAAGTGTCAAGGAAGTATGGCCTCACCCAAGAGGAAAAGGAAGCTCAAAAGCTGGCTCAGAGGGTGAGGTTCTGCTGGGTCATAGGATGCATCTGGCCTTAACATTTCTGAGGAAGGAAGGGAGGCAAGAAATCAGATCCCAGTGACCTTCTGAAAGCTGCTCAGACTCTGAGATTTGCCACATGCCTCTGATTGCCCAGATTAAGTCTCAAAACTGACTTGAGATCTCTTCCAGCTCACATCCTGACTCCAATATAAGGGCTACACAAGAAAGAGAATGGAGGTTATGACCAGGAAGTGTTGCCATGCCATAAAATTCCAGGGGGTACTATTCACACAGGAAGGTAGAACCCTGAAAAAGAAAGATTTGTGGGTAAAAGGTGTATGGGGGTGCACTGCCTGCATTGAGACAGTAGCCCTGAATACAGGCACAGCTTAGGAGCTCCCAGACTCCCCATGGCCTGGGTGCAGGGAGTCCTTCAGAATGCAAGTTTCACTGATGTGCAGTTGTGGGTGGAAAGAACATTTGTCTTTAAGTCAGAGGCCTGAGTTCCACCTCGATCTCTAGGGACACACTGGGGGGTCTTAGGTTTTTCTGGGTTAGATCAGTGGTTTCCACACAGGCTACCCATTTTGTGCCAAAAAATTTCACAGACTTCCACATGACACATCTTCCAAGGTGAGTTAAGGCCTAAAGATAAAATATAGGATGAAACTATTGCCCTATAAAAATGTCCCTTTAAAATCCTTTAAATTACTTGCAAACACAGAGATACACTTATTTTGATAGGCATTTGTTAAGATCAGAGACCCACTGAGGGGAAGTAGTCACATCTACCAATCATGCCCAGCATCTCTTCATTGAGAGGAATAGTAGTCAAATCTCTAAGGTTATTAAATGGTTATGGGTTTAATTTTTGTTTTGCTGTTTGTGAGTTTGCTGAGCCCATCTCCTCTAATTGCATGGATTCAGTATGCACACAATGCAACTCTCTCCTAAATGTATTTTTTTTAAATTTTTTTTTTCAACGTTTATTTATTTTTGGGACAGAGAGAGACAGAGCATGAACGGGGGAGGGGCAGAGAGAGAGGGAGACACAGAATCGGAAACAGGCTCCAGGCTCTGAGCCATCAGCCCAGAGCCTGATGCGGGGCTCGAACCCATGGACAGCGAGATCGTGACCTGGCTGAAGTCGGACGCTTAACCGACTGCGCCACCCAGGCGCCCCTCTCCTAAATGTATTTAAATATGTTTGTTGATTAGAGGCTCCTGGGTGGCTCAGTCTATTTATTAAGCATCTGGCTCTTGGTTTTGGCTCAGGTCATGATCTCACAGTTCCTGAGTTCGAGCCTTGCATTGGGCTCTGAGCTGCCCGTGCAGAGCCTGCTTGGGATTCTCTCTCTCTCTCTCTCTCTCTCTCTCTCTCTCTCTCTCTCTATCAGAATAAATAAATAAACTTTAAGAAATTGTTGATTAAAAAAAGTTCGGTGTGAGGGGCACCTGGGTATCTCAGTCGATTGAGCGTCTGACTTCAGCTTAGGTCATGATCTCACAGTTTGTGAGTTTGAGCCCCATGTTGGGCTCTGTGCTGACCGCTCGGAGCCTGGAGCCTGCTTCGGATTCTGTGTCTCCCTTTCTCTCTGACCCTCCCCCGTTCATGCTCTGTCTCTCTCTTTCTCTCTCAAAAAATAAATAAACATTAAAAAAAAATTTTAGGGGCGCTTGGGTGGCTCAGTCAGTTAGGCATCCGATCTTGCAGTCTGTGAGTTTGAGCCCCGCGTGGGGCTCTGTGCTGACAGATCAGAGCCTGGAGCCTGTTTCAGATTCTGTGTCTCCCTCTCTCTCTGACCCTCCCCCGTTCATGCTCTGTCTCTCTCTGTCTCAAAAATAAATAAACATTAAAAAAATTTTTTTAAGTTCATTGTGATACATGTGACTAGAAACTCAGAAAAGTTTTTATATGAATTTGTGTTTTATTTGTTGCAACAGCATCTATGCACATTTGTAAAAACTTCTAAAAAAAATGTACAGGTATGGGGGTGCCTGGGTGGCTCAGTCAGTTAAGAATCTGACTCTTGATTTCAGCTCAGGTCATGGTTCTTGAGATTGAGTGCCTGCTTGGGAGTCTCTCTTCTCTCTGCCCCTACCTCCACTCACTCTCTCTCTCTCTCTTAAAACAAATTTTTAAAAATGTACAGGTATGGTGAGATGTATGAATTATCCAGGGATGGATGGTGCTAGATGCAGATGGGCTAGCTGACCCCTGGCTGTATGGCCAAGATGGTCAAGTGGGAGCTAAGTTAATGGGAAGCTCTGAACAATCCGCAGCTTGAAATCTCAACCTGTCTGTGCTCCGCAGGCAAGTCTGTGCTGATTGACCATGAAGGGTGTCTTGGCTTTCAACCCACATTTCAAAAAACTAATTTTGAAAAAGAGTAGTTGGACTTATTTTTATCTAGTCCCTGGACGCGAGTTATACCTGACATGCTGCCTTGTCAGGTTTGTGTTTGTGTGCATTATTACCTGTGGATCTCCGAACAGCCCTCGGAGGCAGGCAAAATGAGTACATTTCCCATTTTTCAGACTCAGAAACCAAAGCTCAAAAATCCAAGGGTCTCGTCTGAGATCCAACAAGCTAAATAAATATTAGAGCTGGAACCAGAATCCAAGTTTTCTAGTTTAAAAACGGTCTAGTTTCCAAAACATTAACATAAAACACAAGCTCTATCACTGCGCTTATCTGGAAGGGTTTGTTTATTCTTGCCTAAAACAGAGACATTCCTATGTGACCACTGAACTTTCCTTCCAGCCCCAGAATAATTCTTTAAATTCTCAGCTCGAATTCCTCTAGATGAGTGCTGTTCTCTGGACCTTGTTCGTCTGCCCCCCTCTGGTGGCCGTTACACAAATAACAGGTCGTAGAGCAACTCCTAGGGCAGTGGTTGCCTTCTCTTTCATCAATCATTCATGCAAACAGCACCTACTATGTGCCGGGCTCTGCACTAGGTGCTTGACATACAAAAGTCAACAAGTTAGGCACTGCCGCCAGAGGCAGTAGACAAACAAGTGAATCGATGATTACAAAGGAGTCATGGGGGAAGTATGCAGAAAATGCTAGGAGTATGCAAAAGACACCTGGGCTGGCCTTGTGGGTAAAAGAGTAGATACCTAGGAAAGGAAAAGCAGTGCTTGAGCAGAGTTCCAAAGACCAAATAGGAGTGGGAAATGGGAGGAGGCATTAGGACTTCAGGGAGCTGCCGGGATCTAGTTCAAGATGGTGGAATTCAGACCACAGGTTGCAAGGGAGAAGACCAAGAGGTAGGTCAGAGGGATTGACTGGGGCCAAATGAGGAAAATCTTTTTATGTCATGCCAGCATTTGAGCTTAAAACCCCTAGGCTAGAGGTCTCCAAACTTTTTCCGTCATTTGCACCATCAATTAAAATATTTGAGTATGGGGGCGCCCGGGTGGCTTTGGTTGGTTAAGCATCCAACTTGAACTCAGGTCATGATCTTGCGGTTTGTGGATTGAAGCCCCGCATCAGATTCTGCAATGACAGTGTGGAGCCTGTTTGGGATTCTCTCTCTCTCTCTCTCTCTCTCTCTCTCTCTCTTTCTCTCCCCCATCCCCCACTTGTACTCTCTCAAAAACAAATAAATAAAAACTTAAAAAATAATATTTGACTATGCATCTCTAACAAATGGGTATTTATTTAAACAATTTAATACCTAAGCAATGCAGTGTGATGATTAAGAGTATGAGGTCTAGAGCCAAACTGACTAGGTTCAAATCCTGACCTTGCTAGTTATTCATGGCGTGACATTGAACAAATAACCTCTCTGTACCTCAGCACCTTCATCTGCAAACTGAGGAAAATAGCAGGCCTAACTTGTAAGATTGTGGAGGAGGATTCAATGAGCTAATTCATGGGGAAAATTTAACACAATGCCTGATACGTAGTATATGTTATATTAGCTAATGGTATGAAACACATTTACCATTTATTGCTATTATAAAAGTGGAGTTGAGATTTACAACAAGGGGGGACCCAATTTACTCCCAGAAGGTCTATTTTAACGCAAACTTAGTCCAAAATGTCAAGAATTAATCTGGTCTTCAAAATCTTCAACATGAAGAGCAGACTACTCCCAACCCCCCACCTGCCTATCTAGGACGAAAATAGCTTTGTCATCCCTGGATCCTACTTATGCCCAAACTCGTGCATGCAGGTGATTCCTCCATTTAACTCAAAAAGGGGCCAGGGGGCAGGGCCAGAGAGCCCCAGGGGATGATGTTACTTGTCTGAGCACCACCCTTTGGAATTTTAAAAAGAAGATATAAATACCTAATAAACTACCTTTGAAAAACATTTTTATTTTAATTATTAGGGTACAAGCTATTACTGCGCTCTCTAAAAATGTGTTTGTGCAAAGATAAAACTTGCTTGATTTTTTTTATAATCTCGGTTTATAAAACCATATAACGTAGCCATTCAAATGTCTAGTTCTAAATTCATATTATTCCAGTACTTGGTTTTGAAATAGTTGAAAAGGAGCCTCACCAACATGCATAGATCCCAAATGCAAAAAGTGCTTTATGGACTATGCCCTAAAAAATAGTGATATTCATCTTCCTGTCTCATCCACCAATTATGCAAAGGTATTTGTTGAAATTTAGCTGACAGTTTCCATTTTTCCTGAAGCCAGTCCGTTGTTCTTGCAAAATAATTGGAGGGTTTTACCTTTTCACACTGTTCACAAATTCGTTTATTTAAATAATTTTTTTAATGTTTATTTATTTTTGAGATAGCGACAGATTGTGAGCGGGGGAGGGGTAGAGAGAAAGGAAGACACGGAATCCAAAGCAGGCTCCAGGCTCTGAGCTGTCAGCACAGAGCCTGACTCGGGGCTCAGACTCACCAGTCGTGAGATAATGACCTGAGCTGATGTTGGACACTCAAACAACTGAGCCATTCAGGAACCCCACAAATTCATTTATTTTAAAAGATTTGTATATAACATTAGAATACCCTGTTTCCAAGTTTTTATTTCTTTAATTTTTTTAAGGTTTATTTATTTTGAGAGTGAGGGAGAGAGAGAGCACAAGCAGGGGAGGGGCAAAGAGAGAGGGAAAGAGAGAATCCCAAGCAGGCTCCCTGCGGTCAGCACAGAGCCCATGGTGGGGCTTGAACTCACAAACCGTGAGATCATGACCTGAGCTGAAATCAAGAATCAGATACCTAATGATTGCACCACTCAGCGCCCCAAGTTTTTAAAGTAAGTTGATAAATGAGCTCTTATAGATGTCCCACTTAAATAATTTTCAGCCTTAAAACCACATAACCCTGGAAAATTTTCCACTCTCCATTTTCAGTATAAACTAAAGGCAGGAGTTTATTTTCAAAAGCTATTACTCTCTCACACTTTGTTACAACATAACCTTTGCCTCCAAGAGACAAGTGTATTTATTTTTTTCCAAATATCTTGTAGGTACATTTTCCTGACACCACTTTCGTCATGGAAAAGGTCAGCAGATTTAAAACCTTGTCCATTTATAAAAGAAAGATTCATAACATGCTTACCTTTGATAATTCTTTTAAGTACTTTGCCAAGGGGAAACCCTTTTTACCTCGTCTCGTATTGATTATGAGACCAGCTGTATTTCTCATCTTTATTTTTTTCTTCTTCTAGCTATGGAGTTGTAACTTGCTTTTTTCTTCTTTTTGTTAAAAAAAAAATTCATACGTACACATATCTATAAAACAAAAAGCCCTCACTGGGCCTACAGATGAAATATATAACACTCTTACCTAACATAATTTTAACTCAGTGGTATGCTGTAAAATGTGTAACAACCAGAAGTCTGAAAAGAAGAAAAGACCAACTTCCGGGGATAAACATTCTCACCATGGTCAGTTGCAAGCTACCAACATGCTGTCCCTGATCGCAGAGTTGGGAAGAGATGCAAAGCAGCAAACCATTAGATAACGTGTCCATCATTCAGCTACAGAGATGTAAATGACCCCAAGAGCTTACATATTAGGGCGCCTGGGTGGCTCAGTCAGTTAAACATCTGATTTCAGCTCAGGTCATGACCTCATGGTCCATGAGTTCCAGTCTCGCGTGGGGTGGGCACGAGCCCCTGGTGAGCCCCACTTCTCTCTCTTTCTCTCTCCCTCTCTCTCTCTCTCTCTCTCTCTCTGCCCCTCGCTCACTTGCACCCACTCTCTCTCTCAAAAAAAAAAAAAGCTTACATAGTAGCAAAATGTGGTAAAATAGGAAGTGATGAGTATATTTAAGTATGCATGACTTTTGTTTTAAAAATAATTTAAGTATAGGTTTATATAATTTTATATTTAATAATGGCTCTGCTTATCAACCAGCTCACAAAACTCCTGAAAATTTGATAATATGCTCTCATGACCCCTTATAAAACTGT
This sequence comes from Acinonyx jubatus, assembly GCF_027475565.1. Taxonomy (NCBI): domain Eukaryota; kingdom Metazoa; phylum Chordata; class Mammalia; order Carnivora; family Felidae; genus Acinonyx; species Acinonyx jubatus. The sequence continues at coordinate 131,161,014 of NC_069384.1, read as the reverse complement.
CCCGCCCACCATTCTGACCTTGTTATGCTAAAAGAGCAGAGCCCTGTCTGTGTTTATCTGTGTGTGTGCGTGTATACATGTGTGCATCATGTGTGTGTTTGTGTATGTTCCAACTATAAATTGTCTTTACTTCTGAAGGAAACATTTATATGCTAGACGTCTGATTTTTTTATATAAGGAGCTTTTGAAATTAAATATTTTTTAAAAAGAATAATTTGGTCAAGTTCTAACAAAAATGTTAATGTCTGTTTTACATTAATTTTAAATGTTAATAATCTGAATTCACATTATATTTACCGGTTGGTTTGGGAGTAATCAGCATCTTTTCAATATTGACTTCTAAGCTATCAATGAGCATGTCTCTCCATTTACTCTTGTCTTCTCTTTACATCTCAATAAAGTTTTAAAGTTTTTTTTTACTGTTGGGCCTTTTTAAGTGTGCTACTTGGTAATACATGATTCTAGTTGCCATGGCTAATAGAATGGATTTTTCCCTAATATTTCCAAATTGGTTATTGATATTATGTAAAAACCACTGATATTAGATATAAAAACTGTTGTTTTTTATATATTTATTATATAAGCAGGGCTCTTTTTTAAAGTTTATTTATTTATTTTGAGAAAGAGAGAGAGAAAGAGACAGAGAGGAGTGGGGGAGGGGCAGAGAGAGGGAGAGAGAGAGGGAATCTCAAGCAGTCTCCTTGCTTTCAGCAGAGACCCCAATGTGGGGCGCAAGCTCATGAACTTTGAGATCATGACCTGAGCCGAAACCAAGAATCAGACGCTTAACTGACCGAGCCACCCAGGCGCCCCTATGTAAGCAGAATTTTTATCGGAAAATATCTTTAGCTTTTAAACAGTATGTAGCAAGTCTCCAGAATCAGTGCTCAGAATCTCAAGCAGGCTCCGGAATCAGCTTGGTCAGGTTGGAATCCCAGCTCTAGCACTCACCACTCACCACCTACTTTATCTTCTAGAACTTCATTTCCTTATCCATACAATGGAAGCAATAATAAATGTGCCTTGTAATGTTCTTGTAAGGATTAAATGACATAATATAGGTAAAGCACTTCACGGGGACCCTGACAGACAGGAAGCACTTGGACAAATGATTTTATAGTCTTGAGCCTCTTGGATTTGCCATGTATATTATCACACCTGTATATAGTGATACTTTCATATTCCTTCTTAGCAACATTGACATTCACTTTTTTCTCTTTTTAACTAAGATTAATGGGTTCTTTTTTTTTTTTCCTATTGAATTGGGTTGACCAAAATTTTGAAAATGTTGAATGATAACCATGTTATTGGCCTCCCAAATCTCATTCTTGACTTTGTTAAGCAGTACATTAGCCTTTCATTGTTAAGTATGATGATAACAATCAGTTTCAGAAAGATATTATTGACTTTTTCATTTAAAATTTTTCCCTATTTACTATTTTTTCAAGAAATAAGTAGAAGGTAGTTTTTCTCTTTTGGCTATCAATGAGATGAATTATTATAAAACATTTGTATATGATTCTTTTATTACTTTAGTTACTCATGTAATATTTGATCATATCCTCCTTGTAAAAATGTTAAACAATACAGAGCTATACAGAAAAGATCAAAGGTCCATTCTTTGGCCCCATTACTATCTCCATTGACCCTATCCTGATTGCTCAAGTTATCTTCTATAGAAAAAGCTTTTTTTACATTAATTTACAAACACATGTATAGATACATAAATACATAGTTCTATTTTTAAATATTAATGGGATCATTCTATAATATAATTGAGCCCACAAGTTTTGTTTTGTTGTGTATTTTTTACTTAATGTGTCAAAGATTTTTCTGTTTCAGCACATATAGAGTAACACATTCTTTTTTAGTTAGCTGCTTCATATTCCTTAGTGTGGAAATAACAGTGTGATTTAGTCATTCCCATACTGATGAATATTTAGGTTGTTTCTCTTTTTTGGTAATACAAAAAAAATTCTACAATATACATTCTTATAGACATTCTTGTGCCTATATGAGAATTTTTTTTAGGACACCGCCATAAGGGATATTGAGAAATCACAGATTAGATTTTGTTTTAATTTAGTAGATTCTACCAGGTTACACTTCCAAAGGGCTATACCAATTTATCCCCCCACCAACAATGTCTCAGATTTTTCTATGAGGATCATGGATATATTAATGTTTTCTTCATCCTTAATAAATTTTGCTCGTTTGTGTTTTATTAGAAATCATTCATTTACCCACATCTCACAACTCGTAGTACAAAGGTCAACATAATAATCTATACGATAAAGCCTGTATGTCTCTCTTTTATCTGTGGTTATAGTCCTTCCCTCATTCTACAGTGTTTGTTTTTTCCTGTCCTTTTTCTTGATTAGCTTTGCAGAAGGTTTCTCTTTTCTTCTCATGTTTTAAAGAAACATCTCTTTGATTAACAACTGACCCTTGAACAGCATGGGTTTGAGCTGTGCGAGTCCACTACTACATAGATTTTTTTACGGTATAGTACTGTAAATGTATTTTTCTTTCTCTTCCTTCCAGAGCTTCTTTGTTCTAGCTAACTTTATTGTAAGAATGCAGCATATGATAAATATAACATGCCAAATACGTGTTAATCGGCTGTTATCACAAAGGCATTTGATCAACAGTCGACGATTAGTGGTGAAGTTTCAGGGGAGAGTCAAAAGTGGTACGTGGGTTTTCTCTGTGCCAGGTTTGGTGGCCCTACCCTAACTCCCGTGTTATTCAAACGTCAACTGTAGTTAGCAAACTTACTGATTTTCTCTTTTCTGACCACTCATCTCTGTTTTAATCTTCATCGATCCCTTCTTACTTTTCTTAGTCATATTTTCTTGGCTCTCCTTTTAACTTCTGGTTGAACGGTTTATTTTTTATTTTTTTCTTGTTTAATTATAAAAGCTGTTAAAGCGCCTAGTGGTTCTACGTGCACAGCCTTGGCCTTCTTGCTTATGTAATGTCCCTGTTATCACTGCTTTCTAAACAATCTCTAATTGTACTTTTGATTTCTCTTTAATCCAAAGGTTATGTAGGAGTATGTGGGGTTTATTTTGTTGTTTTCCTTTCTGAGTTGCTCTGCATTGTAGTCCAAGATTGTGGCCTGAATTATTTCTTCTTCATCAAATATGTTAAATTTTTTCTTGTGGCGTAATCGCCGATCACATTTCACAAATGTTGCATGGGCTACAAACAGAGGATAGATTCTCTGCAGGGAACAAAGGGTAACATATATCTGTAGTTGGGAAGATATTTTGATACGACCTGATTCGAGTCAGTCAACTGAATCACTGAATGCGGTTTTTAATTTTTTTTAATGTTTTTATTTATTTTTGAGACAAAGAGAGACAGAGCATGAGCAGGGGAGGGGCAAAGAGAGAGGGAGACACAGAATCCGAAGCAGGCTCCAGGCTCTGAGCTGTCAGCACAGAGCCCGACGCCGGGCTCGAATTCATGGAGTGTGAGATCATGATCTGAGCTGAAGTTGGACGCTTAACCCACTGAGCCACCCAGGCACCCCTGAATGCGGTTTTTAAGTCACAGAAGACAAAGTGGTTTTTTTTATTGAAAGAGCCAGGCTTTGTTGAGATTTTAGAAGAAGAAGATGGAGGAAGACAAGGAAGAACAGGAGGAAGAGGGAAGAAAAGAAGGAAGAAAGTTACTTTGCTCAGAATTCTAGAAACTAGAGCCTAAATATCCTCCAATTTTGGAGGACTCGCTAACTATAGAGATTTGTACTATCAACCCTAGACTCGAGAAGATGGCAGAAATAATAGAAAACTAATTTTCTATACTTGAGGGGATAAGTGCATAAGGAAGAGGGTTGGAGAGGTATAGGAAAGTTGGATGCACGTGAGTGTTTCCAAGTGGTGGCTGTGGTCCTGCCCTTGCCCAGTGTTGAAATCCTGAAAGAGAGGAGGGAGGATTTGGGTTTGAGGCTCTGAAGAAAGCCCTGTTTCTCCCCTGCAGCCCTAGAAGAAGGGACCCTCTCCAAGTGTTCTATGCCAACACAGTGTGACCACCTTGGAGTAGAAAGTGATGGTAGGGCTGATCTAGACAAAGAGAGGACTCTAGTGGCTCTCCGATGACTGCTGAGAGGGCTGGCAGGAGAGTTTACCTGGGCAAGGGGTGCAGTTACCTGCGTTAGTGGGGAGAAGGCTTAGGCTCCAAAATCACAGACATACCTCAGGACATTTGCCAGAACTGAGGTAAGACCCAAGGCTCCCAGGAACCCTGGGCACAGGTCCAGCCAAGAAAACAGACTAACTTTGTCCTTTGGCCACTAAGGAAGGAGGCTACCACCAAATACCAAGTGGGACAAGATTGTGCAGTAGATACCAGCGTTGTCTCATACATCTTCAAAACCATAAGGTTATCTGAGCCTTTTAAACCCAAAAGAAACCCCACAGAATGGGAAAGGCAACCTCAAGAGATGCAAATTTTCTTCATATTTTAATATCTCTGGGATGGGGATGTGAGTTACAATCAATGACCCCATATAGTTGCCCTCATTTGGCCAGTTTGTAGTCATGACATAGTCATGGGTGTCTATTTATGTGTGAAGATCAAAAGTACCAGTTTCAAAACTTGCAGAATAAATGGGTACCAACAACTTGGAGAAAAATCCCAAAGTAATAGGGAAACATTCATTACCCTTAGAAATACAATGGTTGTAGGGAGGGATGAGAGAAGCAGTCAATAAAACACTCCCAAAACAGGACCCAAAAGTTGGGGTTTCAGATTGGGTTCCCCAGGAAGTAGGATCTGATATGAAGATAATCATGCAGAAGTCTTATTAGGGAATACCCCTGCAATTGACACCTGTGGAAGAAGCAGATTGGGTGGAGAAAGAAACTGAGCTGTGATGTAGTCACAAAAAAGGACTCAGCCAAACTCATGGGGAGCTCTGAAGCTGCTGACCCTTTACAGTAGTTCCAGGTTGGGGCAAGGGGCCAGACCTTTATGTCTCTGTGTTGGCCACTTTTAGGGGGCACATCTTGGGCAAGGTGGACTTTTTTCAAATAAGGCAATCCTGAAAGAGGACTGACAAGTGAGGGCCGTCTGCCGGCAACAATCCCAGCAGCTGAGGGAACAAGAGTTTCCTTGCTAAAGGAGAATCTGAGTGGCACATCATAGCTTTCACCACAACATGCTGGCTCTACCTGATTGAAAATGTGGCTTACAAAGCACCCGGCACCATTGGCTTTTGGATTTTTTATGGATTCATTTTAAGAAATGCTTTACCACCAAAGCTCTTGATGGCATAGAGGATAATATTGTGTGGAAAACACAACATCAATGACTCTGAGTAAAAAAAAAAAAAATGATGCCGTTGGATTATGGTGCTGCATAATTATGGTGTTGCAGACCCACCCTCAGAATAGGTGTCTCTTGCTGTGAGAACAAATAGCCACCGAGTGGTCAGTTGGTCTTCCGGAGGAGAAGTGCCATATCAGTGCCACTCAGCATTGGTCTCTGTTGCTGGCAAGTCAGACATTTAGAGGGGGCAATAGCTGTATCAGTTTTTAAAAGTGTGATTCCATGTAATTAGGTCCATGTGGAACCTCTATGTCTGTACCGTGGCCAGTCCACTCATGGGTCCATTTGATAATTTATCATGCCATATCTGGGGAAAGCTAATGATGAAGTCTGGCTGATGTCAACTTTGGTTGGGCATTTTGTCTACCTGGATGTTCAATTCCTGTTTTGTGGTGGATGCTTTATAGTGGATACTAACATGTCCTACAAAAATCTTCACACTTGATGCTCACTCCCAGAGATTGTCTACTTGCTTCTACCCCAGAATTTTTTGTTCCAAATCTTCCAGTCATTGTCTTTCTAGACCTCTAGACAGTACATCAACTGTTTGAACATTTCCCATGAGTCCATAAATATTCTTATCTTGGGCAACTTGTATTTCCACACAAAGTGGATAGCAGGTGCACTACCTACAGCTCGACCCATCAACAAGCTTTTCCCTTTCCACTTTCTTTCAGTGCCAATGCTGAGCGTGGTTGTGATACAGAAGCTTTATATTCAACTTTTATCCACGTACTGAACCAATACAAATGTAAACCAAGTCAAGGTTTTTCCTCTTCCATCAAATGGTCTTATAGGGTCCCTCATGTGGCTATAAAGATGAGCTGATAAGCTGACGGAGGGGTGCAAATGCAAGAATGGTGGGTGACAGGTAAGCAAACTGTCCATGCAGTTTACTCATGCCCTCTTGTCTTGCTTGGGCTCAATTCCAGGTGTACCATTTCCATCTTACAGCAGATTGCTGCTCACCTCACCCAATTTATGCCTTAGAAGATCCAACAATTTGGTGTGAGGAACTGAATTTCGATGTCAAAAATCAGAGTCGGGGTAGCTCTATTTTCTCCTTTTTATGATTTACAATAAATATAACATTTGGAAAGATTTCCCAGGACCTCAAATTCCTGGGAGAAGCAGAAAAAATGGGGACAGGAGATGATTTGGTTGTGAGGTCGGGATCCATAATGATGGCAATCTGGAATTTGAGGAGCAAATTCAGTGGCAAGACAGACTGGTTTCAAGCAGTAATAGCACTTAGGGACAGGGTTGGAGGCAGAGAAATTCCTAAAGTGAGTGGTTGACTGAGATGAGGACATCCATAAACAATGGAGCCACGTATTTTGGATGCTCATATGTTTAAAGTTCCATAAGCACCTCTTACATGAAGCACAGAAATGATATGAAGCACAGCTGAAGGTGGACACTGCCTGTATTCGGCTATGTGATAGGTTGAATACGGCCACAAAACCTTTGCCACTCTTCCCAAGAGGGAGTCTCCCCCCCTCAAATATAGGCAAACTCTGCGACCTGTTGGTTTGACCAACAGAATATGACAGACATGCCAGTGTGGTGTAGCTTCCAGGATTAACCCGCAAGATCACTATGCTGTGATGGAACCAAGCCTCTGGAGAAAAAGAAGCCATTTGGAAGAACAGAAATGCACTAGAGATGTGCACAAGGCCAAACTTGATGCTGAGCTCTGCCAGATGGATGGTCCCAGCTGGCATCCCCTGGAGCAGAAGGACCACCCAGCTCATCCCTGCCTGAATTCCTGACACACAGAATTGTGAACAAAAGTCAACGGTTGCTGTTTGCACCAACGAAGACTTAGGGTAGTCTATTATGCAGCAGTACATAACTACAACAGGTTACTACAGTGTCCAGTGACAGCGGGCTTACCAGAAACCATAGTTTTGATGACTCTTACCCCTTTAGCACAGAAATGAACCCATCAGCAGTCCAAGTGGAAGCAGTGGAGAGAGAATTCAGAGACACTGACTCAGTAAGTCTGTCTCTTTAAAGGAAACTCATTTTCTATTTGGTTTTCCAAGGCTCTCTGTCATAAAGGAGACACTGGCTTTATTATTAGAGCACCTCACATGATTAAGCTAATGTTTCTATATTCCTCCTCCTCAACCACACCTCCTTCTCCCCACATCCACCACCATCCCCGCCACTGACAACAAAAAGGCCTTGCTTGAGGCTTATTCTGCAAATATGACATATGTACATAAAATCATCCAAATAAAAGAACGTTTTCAATAAAATGAACTTAGCCCAAAAAAACCTCTTTTTAGTATTTTTATATAGTTTTCTTGACCTTGATGAACAAGTAAATGCAGCATGTCCCAAGGGCATCTGTCTACTCAGCTCTGCAGAGAACTCCCTGGAACTGCTCCGAGGAGTTTATTGAGCTCCTACTATGCTCCAGGCACTGTTCTAGGCATTTGGGATACATTGGCATACAAAATAGGCCAAAAAAGATAAAAATCACTGTCTTCTTGGAGCTTACACTCAACTGAGGAGAGACAGACAATAAATACAATAAATATGTAAATTATATGGTATAACAGAAAGTGATAAGTTCCATTGGGAAAGTAGAACGTGGTGAGGTGGAATAGCGTTACAGGAGGAGGGGAACAAGTTTCAGTACCAAACAGTACCACACCCATTGAGGTAGGCCTCATTAAAGAGATGACTTTTGCACAAAGACTTGAAGGAGGAGAGGGAATGGCCACCTGGGTATCTAGCAGAAGGGCGTTCCAGGCAGAGGCAACAAGGAGGGCAAAGATGGGAATATGCCTGGTGAGTTCAAGGAACAAGAATATTATTGTGCCTGGTGAGAAATGAGGGTGAAGAATGAGGGTGGGAGAGAGAGAGGGTAGTTGGTGGGATAAGTGTCAATCATGTAGAGCCTTTGGCCATTGTAAAGTGTGGCTTTACCTCTGATTGAAGTGGGGGCCATTACTGGCAAAGAAATGACATATGCTGATGTGCCTTTTCCACAGGATCCCTCTGACCTCTGAACTGAGAATAAACTTGCAGGGAACAAGGACAGAGGGAGTCTACTGCAATAATCCAAGGGAGAGATGAGGATCCATGCCCTGAGTTGGGGCTATGTTGAGTACATGGCATATAAAACACGGGGGAAAGAATGAGAGGAATGTAAATGGTTTTTCTTGTTCTCTTTGACGTACCAACTCTGCTCTAGACTACGGCTAGAGGCTGAACTGGTCCCGGCTGATCTTTTCTGGGGATTATGACAAATGGAATGGAGGTAGTGAGAGAGAAAGGGAGACTGTTTCCTTCCAAGTGTGCTGGCAACTGCTCATCTTAGAGGAGTGGCTGGCCAGTCCAGAGAAATCTGATCCTCGCTTGATGCGTATTTTGGGGAACTGAGTGCTTGTGCACTCTTTGAACAGGAAATTCAGCCAGCCAGTCGATAATGGCTGAGTTTTAAAAACTGAAAATACCTCTCATCTAGGAGCACTGGCACCCAGCTTCCTTCCAAAAGAGCTGGGGGAGGAACTTGCAGCCAAATATGCAGCAGGACATGTCGGCGAAGAGGAGTAAGTTCTCCTGGGCTTTTGATGTTCTAACGTCACTTCCCTTTACACGTGACTCACAGACAATCCCATGCCTGCCACATTCAAGGGAGTACAATGAATGCTATAAAGGAAACTGGAAGGATTTAGCCCCAGAGCTGAATTCATCCAAGACCCACATCAAATACTTGGAGTGAGCTGATGACGCTGTGACTCGTCTTATTCCTCTAAACACATGATCATCCCCAAATAAATCCACTTCATCAGAGGTTCTTCTCGGTTGTGGTTTGGTCAATCAAAACTTGCTGCAGTTTCTACAGAGGTTTAGGAACCCTAAGGGAACTTGACTTTTAAAAGGTGGTCTATTGTATTTTCCATTGTCCCTTTTCTGTATATCTGGACTCCTTTTCTCTTTTTCCTCAGCTCAGCCCCAAGACTCTCACTGTTTCTTTCAATCAACCAACACCTTTTGGGGACCTCCTATGTACCAAGCACTGAGCTCAGCTTTACAGATTCAGAGCTAAATAATTCAAAATCCCTAGACTTAATTGTATTTACTGTAGAAAGTACAGGGACTTGTACAGAACCCTGATGTACTATGAACAAGAGCTGTAACTGAGTACCCCAAAGGAAGGTTAGATTAGCCTCTGTACCAAGTCTTGGAGTGTGAGATAAAGAGATAAGTGTACACATAGCAGAGGAAATAATAGCTAATAACTACAACCGGCTCCTCCCCAAAATATTTTTTTTATTATTTTTGTTTTGAGAGAAATAAAGAGAGACAGAGCAGAGGAAGGGCAGAGAGAGAGGGAGACACAGAATTCAAAGCAGGCTCCAGGCTCCGAGCTGTCAGCACAGAGCCCTACGCAGGGCTCAAACTCACAAACCATGAGATCATGACCTGAGTGGAAATCTCAACTTAACCAGCTAAGACACCCAGGCGCCCCCCCCCCAATATTTTTATACATATAAAGTTATTGTAAGTGTGTTAATAGAAAAGATGTATAGTACCCAATTTACAAATAATAATAAAATCTACAATACTTATTATTGTAGATTACATTAGTCAGTTAATTCTCGTAAAATGTTTTCACTGATTTTTGCTGAAACTTTGAATCCATAACCAAACTATGGCTGCAACTGATATGAATATTTGTTGCTATTTTGTTTTCATGAATGAGGAAGATAAAAGTGAGATAAGAACGCATGTCAGAACTTCACCGGATGGTTGATGACATGAGCCACTTTGCTGAATCAGGTAATCATTTCAAATATCGGAAGAGTATTTTCTTAGGTTTTTATACTATTCATAACATAATACTTATAGACATGACACATTTTTTAATGTAATATGTGTTATTAACAGTTATCTGTCGTTTTCTCGGTTTTTTTTAAACATTTATTTGTTTGGGGGAGACAGCAAGGGGGGGGAGGGAGGGAGAGAGGGGGACAGAGGATCCAAAGTGAGCTCTGTGCTGACAGGCCAACAGCAGCAAGCCCGATGTGAGTGAGGCTCAACCTTAGGAACGTGAGATCATGACCTGAGCCACCCAGGTGCCCCTTACCTGTTACTTTCTTAAGTCTGGGCAATCAACAAAACAATAAATCAAGTCCTGATTTGTAGCATTTGTTGATTTCTGAGGCTGCCATGGCCAATTTCAAGCCACCAGCGTGGCAAATAGATGCACAGTAGCAAGCTATGATACAGTATTTCCAGCATACAGATACAACAGACATAAATAACCTCAAGGGCATTAAGTAACAGAAAAATGCAGCAAAATAGAAAGGATGAGCTTTGAGCATTTATTTCCTTTTTAAATATAACTTATCAAATGATGAGTTAATGTAACTTAATGTTTAATAATGGCTATGTTTAACAGTCGTCTTGCAAATGGCCTGGAAACTGAACAACTGGTTCTCGTCAACCTATTCAAACCACCTCCAGCACAGAACTGATCCCAGCATACAGTGGGAATTCAAATAATGACAACTTCCTTTCTTTCTTCTATTAAGAACCAAAAAAATAGAAATAAATTAGCTGAGGTGAGAAAAAAAAAAATGACTGCCATGAATCCATAAAGAAAGGGCTTTCCAGAAAGCACTGGTAATGTTTGCCCCTCCTTCGTCTGAGTGCTCTCTGGGTTATTTTCTCTGGGAAGTGTCAGGCCCACTTCGCTCTGTGAAGGAGAAAGGGCTCTGTGGAATGACCCACATGTGTCAGTCTCCCTCCCAAGCAGGCTGAGCGCGATGGGCTTCCCCACAGAGCAGATAATGCTCCCGTTTTGTGTCCAGACAAGGGCGCTCACCCCTGCCTGACCTCACATGCTGTGTCAAGTGACATGGATAGACTGTCTCCAGCGGCTCAGCCATCTTCTTGCCCAGCAAGAACTGGAAATATTTGTGACAGTGGCACAAAGAACATTTCTCAAGCGTCAATTGGGAAAACACTCCATCCTTCTGAAATTCATGTGACAAAACCCACGGGGAGTAAGCTGCTAATATTGAAATAACAAAAGCCACATGCTCTCTGACAGCAGTTTGGGTTTTAAAATACACCTCACCATCCCTGTGAGCTGGTGCTTAACAATCCTTCTTCAGACACCTCCACCAAGCACCGATGGGCTTGCTCTCAGGATGACAAAGAACCAGAGTGTTCCAAATGATGGTCTTAAGGGCTTTGTAAAATGTGATAGCACCTTTTACTTGGAGCACTCGGCAAGGTTTCCTTTGCCTACAGGCTGGAAAGTGAGGACAGGTAAAGAGGAACAGAGAGAGCTAAGAGGAAGTCACGTCCCCAAGCTGGGCAAAGTGATGGTCAAGCTGGATGAGTATCCAGGGACGACTGCTTCATCTTCTATCTCAGTGGCCACAAGAGATGGCAGAGAGGACCAGCCATGCTGCACTTCTCTTATTTTGTCCTACATTCTCCCTACTTCTTAGAACCTTCCTTCCCATTTTCTAAGAATCAAGCCACATGGTTTCCATGGGAGCAACCAGTTTGTGCAATATTATCTTGCTCCTCTAGCTACAGATGATGGATTCAGGGATAGGCATCCAGCCCGATTAAAGCTAATCAATCTTATCTCCTAGGAAATTTTGACTTTGTGCTTTGCAAAAGGGATGGGTCTGTCTCCAGAATGCTGAATCTGCCACATGCAAAAATGTGGTCCAGTTGGTGGCCATGTTCCTCGGTGTAGATTAAGTAGGAGACAAAACCAGTCATTACATGAGAGAAAAGAAAAGAAGACAGTAGAGAAAAGCAGAGGCAAGCCATGGTGAGAAATCACTTCAGGTCCATGGTTCCACTGGGATCCTGATGCCCAAATGCCCTGCTATCTCTAGGTCCATATCACTCTTATAAGCCTTTTAAAGCCCTGAATGGCTAGCTTTCCAGGTAATTCTGTGCTGACCAGCAGTGTCCTCTGATGAGTTAGTTTACCATATGGCTTCCTGTTTGCTGCTATGAAAAAATGACTATTTTTGAACTGTCATCAATGGCAATAATAATAATAATATTTATGGAGCCCTTACAAGTAGCAAAACAGTGCATTTAGAACTGTACATAATTTAGTTCATCTAATCCTACCAACCATCCTATACAGATGGTATTATTTTTATCCCTATTGTACAGATGGGTAGCAATGGGTCTTTGAGCTTTCTGTGATTAAGCATCTACACCCCATGGGTCCACTAGAACATCTGAGGAGCTGTGTCCCTTGAGTACTACTATTTGCCTCACTAAACATCCTTATTTCTGTTTCAAAAATATGGCTGTTCTGTTAATTAATTAATTAATCTGTGTTTTGCCTTTGTTAGGAAAGAATTTGAGGAGCACTTTAATAGATAGATGATAGATAGATTGATAGATAATGCAGTGCAAAATAATACATTTTATTGAATGCTCAATTGGGATAAAGAGAACGTGCAAACAAGAAGATACGATGAATGCAGGAATAATGACTGTGCAGCAAAAGCATCCAACACAGCGTAATATGGAAGACACTTACCACAGCGTTATTTACAATAATACAAAGTTAGAAAGAAAGCATAGGTACCACATGAAGAGATAGGATAAATTACGACACATCCATTTGATAAAACGTACCATAAAATCAGACCAAGGACGTTAGAAAATGATCACAATAGATTTTTTTTATTGATAAAACAGACTGTGAGTTGTGACACCCGTTTTGTGAAAATTTAAGGGAGATGGGAACAAACCTCAGGCCACAAATTCAAGTCTGCAAGTAACCATCTTTCTTTAATTTACTTTCATAATGTTCAAGTGGTAGGAATGTAATCACATAACAGCCACACACCTTGCCAGAGTTCTGGGCACCGTATCCTGAAAACGCAACGGTGCCATTCTAACTCACCCCTACCCGTGCCTTCTCCCCACCTCCTCTGTTGCCAATGACATACACACTTTGGCCACTGGAGTATGCCCAAGTAGGAACAAAAATTCATTTGAAGAGATACATGTCCATATTATCCCAGGGTACATGAAATACTAGTGAATTGTTAGCCCACATTTGTCACTCGTAATAGAGTTATCCACAATCTCGCTATAAATTCACAGAGGGTGAGTATACTCACTCTTGCCTGGGCTAGACCATGGGACATGAACGGAGTCTTGAAATGTGTTTGCATGGCTGAGCCATTCTCTTGTGCCCTTGGATCCACTGTCACAAAAATACACTCTGGGTAGTTGCTGCCCCTTTGGCCTGGGCCCCTGTGGAGCTGAGGTGAACCCAACCTGCAGACTGGAGCCTGGAACAGAATGCTGACCCAGCTAAGTTGTAGCCAACCCATGGAACAGTAGGCATAGACTAAAAGATTGTTTCATGCCACTGAACTTTGGGATGATTTGTGACACAGCACTGTCGTGGTAATAGTTCACTGATACGTGTGCATCATGTTCCTCCCCACAGCACCTCTGCTACAAGAAAACCACTGGATATACCCTTTGGAGAAGAAAAACACATGACAGAGGAGTTCATCCAATAAAGTTATTTGATGTCAACAAGTGTCCTTGCTGTCTTTCTGACTTGGTCTCTGTGAAGCATTTAGCTAGGCTTCTCCATGATATTGCAGCCTCGCATCCGTTTTGTTTGGTCAAGCAGCCTGCAAGGGTGTCCAACGGGCAGTAGTCCACTGATGCAAGCACGGGCCCTAGATAATAGCCCACAGAGTCATGAGCAAGTGTAAGTTCCTGATACGACTCTCCCAACAGCCCTTGTGATAAACAGTCTCCCTCACCTCCCAGGGCCTTCCCCCTCACACTGTGTGTGCCTTTGATAAGACCCCCATGGACCTTACCAAAATTCTTCTCGTTTTTGTTTGAATTGACCGAGCTGGTCTCAGCCTCAGAACCCCAAAGCACTTCACCCATGAACCCTAGTAAAGGCATGTGCCCAGGGCCTGTTGCTCCCTTTGTCTGCACCCTGCCTTGACCTCCCTGTGGCCCCTGGAGGCATGCTGTGTACTTCCTCCAGGACCTGTGAGTAATAAACCTATTTCAGTTTCTCCTGTGGTCTGTTGTTGAACCACAGCTCACCATCCCAGACCCTCTGCTTCCCTTACCAAATGTTAATTTAACAAAGTCCCAACAGTCTCCTTTTCCAGCTCATGGGATCTGTCTGAAGTGTGTCCAGAGAGGAAACAAATGCATATGGCCCAGTATGACCTCGCCACACAGAGGCAAATGCCAACCCCAACGGTTCAGGTGAACATCAAAACATTTGCTAAAAGACCCCAAACCCCAGGGTATGTTTCCAGTGTGGAGACCTATTGTCTCTCATCTAGAGTACGTTGTCCAATATCGCCAAGGATTAAACAAAATCATGTGTGTGAAACTTTGTTGAACTGTGCTCCCAGATAGGAGCCCCAGCCGTTCCATATTTGAAGTCAGAACAGAAGGAGGGGTTGATCCTTGGGCATGGGCCAGGCTTTCAGCTGAAGGAGAAACCAGCAAAAAAAACCTGATTTTTTTTTTTTTTTTTTCCCAGCGAAGATATATTGGAGAAAATTCAGAAACTCAGGTAGTGAGGTGAAAGACCATATCTCCTATCTGGGTCTGCACCAGTTTCCCCCACACTGGTGTATATACATCAAGTGAGGAATGTCCGTGTTATCAATTGAGTCTGTAAAAGAACAAGAGGAAGACACACTGCTATTTCCAAGTTTTGTCGATAACGGAAAGGGGGTTTCAGCCCAGGGAACTGACAGAGCCTAGAGAGAGTCCGACAGAGACAGAAGTGCCAATGGGCTGATGGGCAACAAGCTATGAACACTAATAAGTAATGGTGCTCCTTGAGCCGCCCAGATCAACTAATGTTCCTCATATCCTTTTCTTGGAGTCAGCTTCAGGGCAGTCCAAATTAAGAAGGGTTTGTTGTTTTTTTTTTTTTTTTTAATGTTTATTTATTTTTGAGAGAGAGAGACAGAGTGTGAGTGGGCAAGGGGCAGAGAGAGAGGGAAACACAGTCTGAAGCAGGCTCCAGGCTCTGAGCTGTCAGCACAGAGCCCAATCCAAGGCTCAAACTCATGAACCGCAAGATCTGAACCAAAGTCAGACACTTAACCAACCGAGCCACCCAGACACCCCCAGGGGGGTCCAAATTAAGACATGAAGATTGCTCAGATTCTTTCCCCCGTGCAGAGAGACTCTGTCTTTTTGATATAGTCAGCTCACAAACTGGGCGTCTTAAATAACAGAAATGATTTTCTCATACTCCAAGACCAGCCGGGTTGATTCCTTCCGGGGCTATGAGGAAGAATCTGGCCCATGCTACCCCAGCTTCTGTGGTTTGCTGGCCATCTTTGGCGTTACTTGGCTTGTAGACGCATCACCCCAACCTCTGCCTTCATGTCCTCCTGGTGTTTCCATGAGTGTACATCTGAGTCCGAAGTTCCCCTTTGTACAAAGACACCAGTCATGTTGGATTAGGAGCCCACTCCAGTATGACCTCATCATCACTAATTACGCCTTCCACGAACCTATTCCAAATAAGGTCACATTCCAAGGTACTGGGGGTGAGGACTTCGACATATGAATTAGTAGAGGGAGACCACAAGATGAAGTACGGTATAATGGTTAAGGCACGGAAAGGAAATTGACTCCGTTTGAATTTTTACTGTTCCATTTCCTCGCTCAGTGACCTTAGGCAACTTCTTAACATCTCTGAATCCTAGTCTCCTCACCTATGAAATGGAGAGGATAACAGCCGTCTCAGAGAGTCGTTGGCAGGGTTAAATTCAGTGATGCGTCTAAGTGCAAAATAAGTGAGAATAAATCATTCTTGTTACTGTTCATAGCTTGCTGCCCATCGGTCCTTTGGCACTTCTCCCTCTGGCAGAGTCTCTCTGGGCAGCCCCCTGGGCTGAAACCCTCTTTCCATTATCATTACCACTTGGAAATAGCAGTGTTCCTTCCTCCTGTTCTTCCTGGGGTTGCCTGGGCTTTTCTTTCTTCAGAGTCAATCGATAACATTGACATTCCTCACTTGGTAGATGAGCCTGCATGGGGGAAACCAAGGGTGTGCAGCATGGGAAAGTGAATCAGGAAAGGGGAGTCTCCAGCCAACAGTGTCTGAGCGGCGTGGCGGCCACTCTGGGCAACTGGAGCCCCATCCTATGGAGGAACTCCAGGAAACAGACAAAACACGGACCTCGGAGTTATCGCTCAGAAGAATGGAGGAGTCAAGGCATTTACGCACATTAAATCCTATTAATCCTGGCTGAGAGCTACGCTGGAGGAGAGGTAGCATTAATCTCCTGATGCTTCTGGCCTACCGTGTGGGTAGACAGGAAGGCCTCCCACAGTTTCAAAGAAAGCCCTCAGGCAGGAGTTGCAGCTTCTGGTAGTTGAAATTTCGCCTGCGGCACAATGGAGGCCCTAAGGACATGGTAAAGACACTTCTGTAGATTTCTCCTCTTGTCCAAACCAGCATCCCAGTGGGTTGGTGAACCATGTTATTGGGAAAAGTTAAAGTTGAGCGTGAGCAGCAAATGATCCAGGACCAATATTGCAAGAGCCACCAAATTAAAATTAAAATTCGTGGAGAACACTCATTTCTCATTAGCAGGAGTGCTGCTGCCATAAAGGCAAATTCATTACCTGAACAGTCTGGGGGCCTCCAGGTGGGATGAGGATCATCAGTGTTAATAAACCTGGTGCCAAAAACCAAGTGCAAATCTAAAGTTGTTGTTTGCACAAGCGGGAGAGGAACAGAGAGAGGGGGAGAAGAAGAGACTCTCAACCAGGCTCCTCACTGTCAGCACTGAGACTGATGCAGGGCTGGAACTCACCAACAGTGAGATCGCGACCTGAGCTGAAATCAAGAGTCGGATGCTGAACCGACTGAGCTACCCAGGTGCCCTCCTGAAGGCAAATTTAGAGCTCGGTATTCTGTCTCGGTCAAAGGGGTGTGGGCTGATCACAGGTAGGTGGCCATTTTTATTGTTTCCAGCATCCAGGGAAACACGCTTCTCACAAAATAAATGCTGGACTTGTGTTTGGGACCCTTTCTTCAATCCTTGCAGTGCCCTTTTTATCCGTCCAGGGCCAGGTCAAGTTCACCACTCCCTGCCCATCAACCCCGCAGAAGCCACTTGGCTTCTGAACTGATGTTCAGAACACTTGTCTGCTCTGGGAGGTAACATCAAATGATGCAGGGCAGCAGGTAAGAGGCCACCATGGAGCTCAGCTGAGACACACAAGTCCCTCATGCCAGCCCTCCTTAAAATAAGGGTAGGCCGAGTCAGGACCCTCAGGTCTGGGTCTCCTCCAAAATATCTCTTCTGTCACTTAGGTTATTATTGCCGTATCTCTTTTCTTAATTCTCATTATTACTGAAACATCTCTGCGTGTGTTCTGTCTCTGCAAAGCCATCATTAACTCCTTGAGGGCAGAGGTCATTAATTCTACAGGTTTGGGGTACCCTGTAGCTTCTTGTCTTCTTCCCTGCCAACAGAACTCAAATTTTGTTCAGGAGGCGAGGTGTCCAATTTTGGACAGTGACACCTGCGAATAAGTCTGTTGTGAGGGCTTCTGGGAAGGCCTTTGCCTTCAATAAAAAGAGGCCAATAATGGTGACGTTGTTCCCCTTTTCTACTTTGTTTTTGTCCTGCTTTCAACGGAGATGTGATGGCCAGAGCTGACACAATAGCCTTGTAACCATGAGGGAAAGTCTGAAAGAATTAGACAAATGCTGCTCCTGATACTGCTGAACTCAGGAACCAACCCAGTGACTGCCTACCTCCAAACTTCTTCTTGAGTGAGAACAAGCCCCCGCATGTTTAAGCCACTGTAGATGAGTTGTTCATGCTTGCAGCTTCACAATCGTCTTTGCCAGAAGAAAGAGCAGAAACTGTAGGAACACAAGTTCCGCTACGTTGTGTTCCGTTCTGCTTCCCAAATCCCGCAGAAGGGCTTGGCGAAACTCGCGTCTCCTGTGAAATCTGAACCAGAAGTGATATCTGGGATGTAAGGAAATACTTGGATTTGCCTACTACAAAGGGGTCAGAATAGAGTTGAGTGAGCTACTCTGCAATACCATACCTTCCATGGTGAGTAGGGAGATGGGGGTCCCCGGGAATGCTATTCCTAAGTCATGCTTGTTGTAGCAAAGTAACACGCTAGCTGTTGTAACAGGCAAACCCCCAAATCTCGATGGCTTAGCACAATAGAAGCTTATCATTTAATCCTGCGTCTTGCTGATTGTGGAAGGGCGATGGGAGTGTCCTGTACTGTGCAGTCATTTTGGGGTCCAAAGGGTCTTCTTCAATACTCAACCGGGAGACAGAGGAAGACACGCCCACTTCTTCAAAGTCTTGACCTGGAAGAGACATGTATCACTTCCATTCGTATTCCGTTGACACAAACTCGCTGTGTCGCTCCCACCTGATAAGATACAAGGAACATGGTCTCTGGCTTGGCAGCAACTTCCTTAGAACACTGCTCTAGATGGAGAGAACAAACCTTTGGTGGACAGCTAGCTCTCTGCCACCAGCTAAACTGGATGGAATCTCTGTGGATGGCTTCATCCCTAACGTGATGCATCAGGGCTCAGTAAGTCTTCGGTCCATAAATGGATGAATGAACGAATCTTTGCATCTCAACCCACTTGTTAAATTTAAAGAAACTAGTATCTTTTTAATGCCAGTGCCCATAAAAATCATTTTCTCCTAAGAATCATTTTCAAATGTTGCTAAGCCTTTTTAAGCGAAGGGAACATGCATTAATAACTTGAATATATCATTTTAAATTCAGTTTATGATATTGAGGTTCTTTTTCATTTTTAAAAATTTTAATTCCAGTATAGTTAATATACACTATTATATTAGTTTCAGCTGTACAATATAGTGATTCAACAATTCTGTACATTACTCAGTGCTCATCATGACAAGGGTATTCTTAATCCCCTTCACCTATTTTAGCCATGCCCCCACCCACCTCCCCTCTGGTAACCATCAGTTTATTCTCTATAGCTAAGTTGGCTTTTTGGTTTGTCTCTTTGTGTCTTTGTTCATTTGTTTAGTTTCTTAAATTCCACATAGGAGTGAGATCATATGGTATTTGTCTTTCTTTGACTGATGTATTTCACTTAGAATTATACCTCTAGATCCATCCATATTGTTGCCAATGGCAAGATTTCATTCTTTTATGGCTGAGTAATACTGCATGGTATGTATATGCCACATCTTCTTTATCCATTCATCTATTGATGGACCCTTGGGCTGCCTCCAGAATTTGGCTATTGTAAATAATGCTGCAATAAACACAGGGTTGCATGTTTCTATCCCAATTCGTGTTTTTGTATTCTTTGGGTAAATACCCAGTAGTGAAATTAATGGATCCCAGGGTAGTTCTGTTTAAAAATTTTTGATGAGGGGTGCCTGGGTGGCTCAGTTGGTTAAGCATCCGACTTCAGCTCAGGTCACGATCTTGCGGTCCGTGAGTTCGAGCCCTGCGTCGGGCTCTGGGCTGATGGCTCAGAGCCTGAAGCCTGCTTCCGATTCTGTGTCTCCCTCTCTCTCTGCCCCTCCCCCGTTCATGCTCTGTCTCTCTCTGTCTCAAAAATAAATAAACATTAAAAAAATTTTAAAAAAATTTTTTTGATGAACTTCCATACTGTTTTCCACAGTGGCTGCGCCAATTTGCATACCCACCAACAGTGCATGAGGGTTCCTTTTTCTCCACATCCTCACCAACACTTATTGTTTATTGTGACCTTGAGGTTCTTAACCGGGGAAGTCTATGGATAGGATTCAGAAAGTTTGTACTTTGGGTAGGGAAAAGGTAACATTTTATTTTCACTAATCTGTAATTGAAATTTAACATTTCCTTCAATTCTGGGGGTAGGTACCCCGTCATAGGAATGTTAGCAGCACCTGTGACTGTCACCAAGCAAAATCAAAGATATTTTTATGCTATTTTACAGTTATTGTAGATAACTTATTGCTAAAGCTCATCATCGCTTTGAAACCATTGTGGTCAGTGGACCTGCTGTTGGATCTTGATTGCATGTTAACAAAGAAACACATATTGTGTTTCAGATATTTTGATAGCTGTCCTTTAATAACATAGTTGTACTATGTTATATTCTATGCATGTCAGTTTTTCTTCAGCAGGGGGTCCAGAGGCTTCACTAGATTGCCAAAAGGATCCATGGATCAGATAAAATTAAGACCCCTTGCTCTAGAGTGTGCAAGGCTATTGGTGCAAACAGCTTCCCACCACCCTTTTAAGTAAATAGTTCCTTCTCTTTTGCCCCTCCTCCCAGCCTAGCTCCCTTCCCCCAATTTTTTGGGATCTTCGGTTGTCCTGGTCTCTTCTCAGAGACTGGTGGGAGGCCTGTGGTTGTATCTTCAGAACTGGATAGAGTTGGCCAGGCAGCTCCCCCAAGGGAAGGGGAAGCAAGGAAATGTGGTCATGTCTGATTCCTGGGCCTCACCCCGAATCACTGAACACGCCAGAACTGTGTGGATGCTCTTCCAGATGCCCTGAGGGCACCAAAGCAGGCTTTCGGTCTGGGCTTCCTTCTTCCCTCCCAGCAAGCCCAGGGATTTCCCCTGATCAGACAAGCTTCTGCAGTGAAGGGCATGGGGTTGCTTTCCTCCCCAGCAAATAGTCACACCTTCCTTTTGCACTTCTCCAGGAGATGCTAGTTAAGTGCTATTAATTGGGGCCTGATTTGCATCCCTTATGGATTATTAGCTGTTTGTAGCTAATGGGGATCAAAGCTTGCACATACAACTCCACCCCATTCACCCCCGCAGGGGCCTGGGTTACCCCAGTCTGCTCCTCGGAGCCTAGTGAGAACAAGGAATAACAGGTTTGACATGGTAGGGCCAGGATGCCCCCCGGAAATGGAATTGACACACACCCCTGGCTCCCGCGTGACACAAAGGAAGCCCTTTCACCGTGCTTGCTTGGGAGGATGGCTGCACGACTTCTGGGCTGTGCTGTATGGTTTAGTCCACCGTAGGAGATTTTTCCTGGCACCCCTGCCCCCAAGCCCTGTCATCACAAGCTGGCTGGCATTAGAATTTGAAGAGATTTTTTTTTTGTCTTTTTTTTTTTTTTTTTAAATCACAGTCTTTAAGTGCTCTTTGTGTTCATAATTAGTCATAAGCCCTGGGATGGCTCAATTCACTTCCCTGTGCGGGCACCCGCCCCCCCTTGCTTGCCCAAGTGCTGTTAATTAGCCCTGCAAAGATCGGCAAGCCTGATTGGCAGCAGCTTTTGCAAAAAGATTCCCAGCCCTCTCAGCAACAAAGAAAAAACGTCTTAGCATCTCGGTATCATAGCTGTCATCCGATTCTTTGCTTTCTCATTCTGCTACTGCTGAGGATTTCATGGATGCATTTATTTATTTTGAAATGTTAGCACCAACGTTTTGGTAGAAATTTGTAAGTTTCGCGTTTGAAAAATAACCTTGTGTTTGGATTTGTCACATTTGCAAGAAGGGATGGAATGGGGGCGGGGCATTCCTTTTTAGAGTAAGAACAGGGCTAGCAGTTTAGAAAGCTGCCTGGCAGTGTCACTAAACCTAAGCATGGACACACCCGTGAGCTGGCAGTCCCACTCCTGGGTAGTTCCCCCAGAAATGCACTGAGCGCTTCCTCAAAAAGTGCTGAAACGTGCCCACTTGCACTATCATAATGGCCTCAAACTAGAAACTGCCCAAATGCCCATCAACAATATAATGACTTTTAAAACTGGGCGAATTCACACAATGGAACACCATACAGGAGTGAGAATACAGACTGCAGCTACAAACAACAATATGGATGAATTTCAGAAACGCAAAATTGAGATAGACACAAAAGAGAGTATCCTGTGTCATTCTACTTACAGCGAGAACAAAAATTGGTGAAAATTAATCTGTGCTATTCGTCCAAAAAGTGGTTAATTTGGGGTAAGGGGGGCGGGCAGTAGGAACTAGAAGGGTTTCCTGGATGCTGGTCATGTTCTATCCCTGACCTGTAGGTTGGTTATAAGAGAGCGGTTAGTGGTTAGTGTATGAAAATGTATTGAATTGTAAATGTGTGTGTGTACTTTTCTGCACATATATTGCACTTCAGTAAATAGTTTGTTTTTTTTAAATGGTGCCAGGTTGAAGTTACCTTCTTAGGAGGAAGCTTTAAGGTTACCTCCTCGTTTAGTAATTTGGAGTAGACACAGTTGATTTTGCCTCCCTAGCCAGCTGAACTCTGCCTGGGATGTGGTATCCTAGAGGCCTGGGGCTGCTTTAAGGACCGAGGTCCCTTGATCATGGACTGTGGTCCTGAAAGCCTAGGAAATCATCCTAATCATGGCTCAAAGAAAACCAGGTAGATGACCTGAAGAACTCAAGTACAGGGGGGAAAGTCAGGGATGAGAAAAGGAATACAAGGCATACAAAGTTGTCTAGGTTCATCCCCTAGGCACCCTAGGCATGGTGGCCAGGGCCTGGGGGCATCTTTAAACCCTATGAAAAATTTGGAGGGCTTAAAAACATGTGTAATGACTCCAAAAGGCAAAACAGAAAATTATATGATCAAAATCAATACATAATTGTCTACAAAACATAACATTTATGTAAAGTAATTCAGTATTTCTCAAACACTAGTGAGCATAAAAAACCTCTGGGGATCTTGCTTGAACTCAGATTCAGATTCAGTAGGTCTGGGATGGGGCCTGAGACTCTGCATTTCTAACAAGCTCCTAGGTGATGCCACTGCTTCTAGTCCATGGACCACACTGAATAGCAAAGAAATAGTTAACTGCAGCTCAACCAACTCTTACACAGTTGTAAATACAATAGATACTAAAAATATAAAACAAAAACTCAAAATAATTTTTATTATGATAAAATATACATAATGTAAAAGTTTTTTACGGTTTATTATTTTTGAGAGAGAGAGCATGAGCGAGCAGGGGAGGGAAAGAGGCAAAGGACAGAGGATCTGTGGTGGGCTCTGTGCTCACGGCAGAGAGCCCGATGCAGGGCTTGAACTCGCCAACCATGAGATCATGAGATCGAGTCAGACACTCAGCTGACTGAGCCACCCAGGTGCCCCCACAATAATAATTATTTTAAGAATCATGGTAAACTGTCATTGTGGTGGCCCAGATGAACATATCTCCCCATATTTATGCCCTTGTGTAATTCCCTCCCACATAAACTGTGGGCTTGGCCTGTCAGTCCTTTGAGAAAGAAAGAAAGAAAGAAAGAAAGAAAGAAAGAAAGAAAGAAAGAAAGAAAGAAAGAAAGAAAGAAAGGTAGAGAAAGCAATGCTAAGCCAGTTTCAAGACTAGACTCTAATTTGTCTGGCAGCTTCTGTTTCCTCCCTCTTGGAATGCTTACTCTTGGAACAGTCCTTCTTGGAACTCAGCCACCATGCTATGAGGCAGTCCAAGTAGCCACGTGGAGAGGCCCACATGGAGAAGAACCAAGGCCCCCAGATGACAGCCCCAACTGAACTCCCAGTCAAGCTCCATCTGACTCCAGATGCCCAGGCATTCCAGACATTTCAGTCTCAGCTGAGCTCCTGGTCCAGCCTTCAGACAGTTCCAGCTAACTCCATTTGGAGGAAAACCACCACTGAAAGACGACATGTTGTTGTTTTAAGCCACTAAGTTTTGAGGTGATTTGTTACACAGCATTAGCTAACTGCAACAAAACCCTCTCAAATGTTTTAGAGCAAGAACAAAATGCACTTTATCTAATTACATGTTATCAAATGTAAGATACTTGATATAGAGTGAAACAAGTCCAGAATCTTCAAAGACCTTAAATATCCCAGGTCCTAACAAAAGGACCAGCAAATCCTGCTGCAGCTGGTAGGAGAAGGGCTTCTGAGTAACTCCAGTCCCTAGAACCAGTAGCTGCAGCAGGACTTTTGTGGTTGTTGTGGCCGCTGTTGTTTTGTTTGGGTGGAAGGCCTGGCTGGCCCAGATCAGCCTGCCAGTTAGCTGCTATCATCCTTATGGCAAAGAAGGCAGCTGGGGATTTTTCCACATATGTGCCTTGGCATATGGCTTCTGGGGGATTTGAACTCTTAATTAGAAGCTTCCTTTTGCCCAGAAATTATTGTGCAGCTGAGTGATAAGAAGGAAATCAGCCAAGTCTGATCTCAGATTCCCAGAAGCACAGCAAATAAGCAGACCGAACAGGAAACCTTGAAAGCAGTGGCTGAGATGTGCTGCTCACCTCACCCTGTCCTTGAGTCCCTGAGCCCTCTCTCACTGCCACACACTACAAGGAAACCAGCTTCTGCTTTGCTCTGTTCTGCCAATCTGGGGCCCGGTGGCCCACACCTGCAGGAACCTCCCTGACCTTAAGCAAAGAGAATGGTGGGCAGTGGTTCACTCATTATTCAATAATATATATTAAGAATGTCCTGTGTGCCAGGCAGGCACTATGCCGGGCATATGTTAGTAAATAGAATAGACATAGCCCTTCCTGTCAAGGAGGCCACAGCTCAGTGGAGGAGACAGATGGTAAATAGGTAAGCACACAAATACCATAGAAATGCCGCATCCATTCCTGCCTTGGAGGCTGTTTGCATGATTTCCTCCTCTGAAGTTGCTCTTTATTCTCATATTTTTGTTGTTAGATGTCAGCTTAAACATAACCTCCTGGCAACGGCCTTCCCTGCCACCCAGTCTGATCCATCCTTCTGATTTTATTCTCTGAGTAGCACTTACTAATACCAGATATTTTGAGTGTTTATTGGTTTATCATCTCTTTCTCATCCAACGAAAGTAAGCTCCAAGAGAACAGGATCTCTTGTTCGCTGCTCTGTCTGGAGCCCCTAACACGGTGCCCAGCATGTAGTAGGTGCTCAGTAAATGTGAAGGAATCAATGAATGAACCACGACATAAAGTTGGCATCTCACCTTTACATCACCAAAAGTTTTATTTTTTATCATATGCAAGTTAGCTGCTGATTTTACTTACTTTTTCCCACATAAGAAGAAAGAAAGAAAGAAAGAAAGAAAGAAAGAAAGAAAGAAAGAAAGAAAATTGTGATAATTTTTTAAAGGACAAGTAGGTACTAACAGCCCATTTTGTCTTCCATTCCTCATGAGAAACCTGGGGCATCAGAGAAGACTGACAGAATTCTAGCCAGAAACCATGCAAGTGGACATTTTAGTCAGGGGAGGGGGGAGGTTCTTAACCTGGGTAAGTGCGTTACATCCAATGGGCCTTTAGAAATCTTGAATTGTGCCCAGGCCCTCATTACGACTGTCACAATGTCCAGGTGGGCATGACTGACTTGAGAAGCTCCCGCCAACACTGGGACTCATTGTCAAGTATTTTAAGATCATTGTCCATCCACCCCTCCATTGAGCACCTGCCAGCCCGATGCGGAACAGGCGCTGTGCTAGACATGAGTGTATAAAGATGAACACAACACAGTCTCTGACCTCAAGGTGCTCAGACATCATGGAGGAGACTGAGACCAAAACCAACAGGTATCGTAGGCTGTGATTCATGCAGCGAAGGAGCTGGGCAGAGGATCACCCTGGTGGGACACCTTAATACAACCTGGGAGGCTCACGGTCAGGGGTTGCCCAGAGGAGGCGTTTCCCAAGTTGAATGTCAACAAACTAGAAACAGAATGGGCAGGGTGGACAGAAGGGACAGAGGGTATGGACACAGAGGGGAAACACAGCTTGAGAAGTCAGAGAACAATGAGGAATTGCTAAAGGGTACTGGAGCAGAGGAGGGCAAGGAGGAAGAGGTGGAAGATGAGGTTGGCCAGACAGCAGGAAACGGTTGGCACAACGTTGGACTCCGGTTCTGATGATGAGATGTTACCTTGTTCCTTCTCTCCTCCCTGCCTTAACATCCCACCTGGGACCTAGTAACTTGCCGGGTAAGAACAGGATCCAGATTTACGAAGAGCAGTGTGAGCATTTTTGTCATTGTTGTTCATTTCTTTAGGAAGACCTTTTTACCTGCATTAGAGAGTCCGAAGGTAAGCATTTTTCCCTTGTACTTCTTTTTGCTCCTAGTAACAGCTAGCTTTTAAAAAGTCAGCATATGTCCATTAACTTTGAAAAAATGCAGCAAAGAATCCAGGAAATTTCCACTGTTTGGACAACTGGCAAAGAGAATAGCTTTCTCTCAGCAGCAGGCCACGGTTTCACCCATACTGCAGTCAGAGAGGACAGACAGCAAACTGGAGAGAGAGATTAGCATCGAATGGAACTTATTTTTTCCCAGTTTCTTAGAAAACCTTAGAGACCCGAATTTTGTTTTCCTCTTCCACAATGAAAACGTGAATATTTCTTGTAGTTCCTTCTGCTTTGTTCATCAAAAACCTTGGCCACTAAAATAGGTGCCGTGGTGCTGTGCAACATAAAAGGGCAATTTTGGAAGAAGCCCTACAGAGTAGATTTCCGGCTCCCCTCCCAGGCTATTCACCGAGGGGCAAATGAAATTCCTTTTAACCTGGACTACTCAGCAATAAATGTTTTGCCCACATTTAGACCGATAGCCAGAGATCCCTTGTCATCTTAAAATCCGCTGTGCTGGGTTTACACACACTCACATCATGAGACTTGGAGGGGAGGGGGCCGAGTGCTATTGGTCCCTCGAGAGAGAGAGGGGCGGAAGGACCTCAGATGAGTGTGTGGCATCGCCTGCCTGCGGGGCTGCCTGGGGCTGGTAGCACAGTGGCTTTGGCGCCTGGGGGACTGGGGACAAGAGGCAGGGAACAGCAGGAGAGGGCAGTATTAATACCAGGATCACGGCCACTGGAAAGGGCATGAAGTCCCGTTAGCCCCACAGCAACACGACCCTCAGATGATGATGACAAGTTCTGGGACAAAAGGGGAATGTGAGAGATTGACCAGATTTAGCAAATAAAAATGGAGGATGCTCAGTTAAATTAGAATTTCAGATTAAAAAGAAATGAAAAATAAAATGTTAATGTATAAGACAGTCCCATGTAATACTTGGGATAGACTTACACTAAAAATTATTTATTTGGTTTTTCTCTAATCTGAAATTCTAATTTACCAAGCTGTCCTCTATTTTATCTGGCAATCCCACCTTGTAGATCTGCAGCCCACCAGATCCTCCCCCGTAGTATTTTCTTTCCCCTTTCCTCCTCTTCTGGCCCTCCTTCTTCCCCATCAATACACGAAAGGATCTGACAATAGGTCCCAAGTAACTGAAGCTCATTCAATACCAGTGTATTCTCTTGCCTCAGTTTGCATGTTTTCTCTTTTGAGGTTGTCAAACATTTAAAGACTTTGTTCCCAGCTGAAGTTACCTAAGCAACATGCCGCTGATGAGGGGAGAGCTGGAAGCGAACTGCCTTAATTCAGGTAGAAATGTTGGAGGGTTTGAGCTGTTCTCGCCAGGCTCTCTGCAACGTCAGCGCCTCTCCCCTGAGAAATTCAGTTCACAGCCTGTGGATCCAGTTGTTGCTAACGAAGCTTGTTGCTGCTCAGGAGTTTACGTTTGGGGAGCAGGGAGAAAGGGAACACTCTGGGAAGAAAGAGGCTGAGACCAACATCCAGCTCTTGTATGGTAAGATCTAGGATGTCTGTTATTTAGTTTATGTGAGTGTCAGAGTTTGCATGTGAGGTGATAATTAAGTGGTAGGTGGTACCAGGGAAAATTATCAACACAGAGGCTGATGAAAGACACCAGCGGCCTAAACACATCAGCAAAGTTAAATGGATTTGGCTGTGTAGAAGTAATACTAATTGCAGTCATTTTGGTGTGCCGTCTACCATGGATGCCTAACTGGTGCCATAATGCTTATGGGTATCATTATACATGCCTTCCGCTAACTTTGTTGTAAAGTATAATTTGATTAGAACTGGAGACTCAACATGTATTCAACCGCGCCTGTACAGTTGGTTACTCACACTGAACGGATACCTGCTACTCAAGACTTTAGTGCAAATGGGGCCTGGGTCATGGTGAGAAAAACAACTGCGCGGGCAGCCTCTGAAGTGGCTCCGACAATTCCCTATGTCCCGGGACTCGGGCCTTCGTGTCATCCCTTCCCCTCCGGCGTGGACTGGACCTGACTCACTCCCAACACACAGAATACAACGAAAGGGATGGATGTCACTTCTGAGATCAGAAAAACGCCTGTGACTTCTGTCTTCCTCGCCTTCTCTCATGCTCTCTGGCTCTCTGGCTTGCTTGCTCTAGGAAAAGCCAGCTGTCACGTTTTCAGCTGCCCTCTGGAGAGGCACACATGGCAAGGAACTGAGGCAGGCCTCTGGCCAACAGCCAGCAAGAACCCGAGACTTGCCAACAGCCGCGCGCGCGTGGGCTCAGCTTCCCCGAGCTGAGCTTTGAGATGCAGGCAGCCCTGATGGACACCTGCAACGAGGTTGAGGTTGCAACCTCGTGAGGAGCTCCAAACTGCAGGCAAACTGCCCCGCAGAAACTGCGAGATAATAATAATTATTATTATTAACTTAGCAATAATAAATGTTGGTTGTTTTACCCTGCTAAAAATTGGGGGTTATTTATTAGGTAGCCACAGGTAACTACTACAGTCACTTATTCAAGACAGGACTTACAGGGTTTCTTGCGTGGCTCAGTCGGAAAAGTATGCAACTCTTGATCTTGGGGTCATGAGTTCAAGCCTCACGCTGGGCCTAGAACTTTAGGGGGAAAAAAAGACTGTACTTACGTGGTAGGGAGGTATGTCATTGAGAGAGGTGGCTGAAGGTGTAACTATTCTATGATGCAGACACAGCAACAAATGAGGCATCTACACCATGTGGGGTGTGTGTGTGTGTGTGTGTGTGTGTAGTGGGTAGGGACGGGGCAGAAAGAAAGACATGGAAACTGGTGGTTTACTGCATCAGCATTGCCAAGTTCTTGTAGCTCTAGCAGTGCTCCCACCTGTCACTGAACAATCTTGAAGTCTTGGTGTTATAACTCAGACCTGCTGTTTCCTGTTTGCAAACTGAATCTCCAGTCACTGGCTGGGCCGCAAATTGCTATCTTTCTTCTCCCTTTGATTTGTGTTCTTGGGTCAGTCTGTGCTGACCAGGTCACAGGCCACTTCTTTCTGCGACTCCTTGGATATTAATTAACTCTTCGGGGAGGTGGGCTAGTTAGTCAAAGCTCTTGTCTCTTGACTTCAAACCTACCATTCTGGAGCCCCGCAAGCCGAATTCCTGCTTTGTCAGCAGCTCCTTGCCAGGTTCTGCCAATAGGGGGCGTTAGAGGGCGCTTGCCAGGCTGAAGGACTTGTACTCTCAATGCTGCTTCCCCTCTACTTCCTGTTCCTATAAGCATCGCCCCAGCTGTAGCAGGTCCTGTGGCAGCAGCCCAATGTCTTCAAAACTGTACATCCAACGTCACAGGGCCCTGTGAGACGCTAGCAGGCGCTGTGTCGCACTCACTTCTCGGAGGGTGGGGTCCCAGCCCCCAGGACGTCCTCTGAGTTCCTAAGTTTTAATAATGTCAATCTCTTCCTTGAGTACCCCAGCCTGAGGAGCGGTGGCTGCTTCCCACAGTTGCCACCTCCACGATACGTTAGGGTTCTTGCTTTTCCAGTTACCTTATTCACAACCTTGTCTATCGAATCCTCTCTTACAGAAACAAACCGATGCAATTTCTGTGTCCCAATTATACTCTGGCTGTTACAGGGGTTCCCCCGCCCCTACTCCTGGCCTCTGACCAGGCTTGGCCCCATTCCCATCTTACCACTTCAAAGAAAGCTGCCCACCCTGCAGGGGCACAACCCCACCAGGGACTCTTCTGGAAGTTGTGTGCCCTAGGCTCCTGCTGACCTCACACTCGTTCCAGCCTGGCCTTTCGGAGACAGCCAGGAAGTGGGGACCACAGACACCAGCCGACCTCAGAGCCAGACACAGTGACAGTCGCAGAGGAGGAGAGACGTTAGTATAAAGAAGCCAGAGTCCACCCAGCTCAGGGATCGCTGGTGCCATACAGATGATCCCTGACTTAGAATGGATCGACTTGGATTTTTTGACTTCACGGTGGTGCAAAACCACCATAAAAACAGCACTTCGAATTTTGAATTTTGGTCTTCTCTGGGCTAGTGCTATGGAGTCTGATCCTCTCTCATGAGTCTGGGCTCCGGCAGTCATGTGATCACAAGGGTAAACAATTGCTCTACTTCAACCATTCTGTTTTTCACTCTCTGTACAGTGTTCAATAAATTACATGGGTTACTCAACACTTTATTATCAAATGGGCTTTGTGTTAGATGATTTTGCCCGACTATAGGCTAATTAAGCATTCGGAGCATGTTCAAATTAGGCTAGGCTAAGCTATGAGGTTAGGTATATGAGATGCATTTTCTTTTTTTTTTTTTTTAAGTTTTATTTACTTTGAGAGAGGGGGGTGGTGCACTCACACGCACACAAGTAGGGAGGGGCAGAGAGAAGGAGAGACAGTATCCCAAGCAGGCTCCCACTGTCAGTGCAGTGCCGGATGTGGGGCTCCAACTCATCAACTGTGAGATTATGACCTGAGCCGAGATCAAGAGTCAGAGGTTTAACTGACTGAACCACCCAGGCACCCCTACATTTTCAATTTACAGTATTTTCAACTTATGATGGGTTATGAGGACACAATCCCCTCACAAGCTGAGGGAGATCTGTATGTCCAAACACAGCTGGAGCCACAGGTGACAGCTGAGAACAGGTGGCTGGGAGGAGCAGCACTGGGCCACCAGGTCTGGGTACCGTGTGGGTTATGGTCCACCTGCTGCTGGCTGGTTTCACCTGCTTATGCTACACCTCCACGGTTGGCTCTGTCGTTTCTTTTAAACGGTCCAATGTCACAAGTCTCCAACTGACAAATGGCCGCGAGGCTAAGGAAAGGACTGTATTTTTAATATTTTTGTTTAAGTCAGGGGCCCTTTGAAACACAATTGCTTAAAAGAGGAGGCCAGAGTATAAACTTAAATTTGCATGCGAAACCCAGTATAACAGGCAGAGTCTAACCAGAAAAACTGAATTCAGTTTGTATCTAAGCAGATCAGGGTGTAATGCAGTGAATTGGTTACACAGGCAGTGGAAAAATCTAAGTGTCCAAACAGCCACCCAGAGATTAGCACCACAGGAAGCCAGTAGGCTTCAAGGCAGGAAGGACGGAGGGAAAGAAGTGGTATTGGAGGCTGGGTTCTCCAAAAGCAGACTTAAGCATAGTTTGGGGTGTAAGACACTTACTAAGGGTCAACCCCTGGGAAGGGGGAGAAGCAGCAGCAGGATGTCAGGGGAAGAAGGTGCAGTGGGGTGCAGCCTGAACTAAACCTCAGCCAAGTCTGGAGGGTTGCTCACCAGAGCATCCCTCATCAAGCCAACATGGTGAGGCATTTAATACCGCACTCCCTCGGTCACCAGATGTGGGTGGTTTGGAAAGGCACGACCTCCAGCAAGGCTGACCCTGCGGTAGCTGACAGCTGGAGGCTGGCTGCGTGCCCTGCCGTTGGACAGCAAGTCCTTCCTTGAAGGAGATTTGAGCATTTTGTGTTTGCCACCGTACTTGCATTGGAGCCCAGGGGCTCAGGTTCCCTGGTGGAGGCAGGAAACACACTGGGCCTGAACAGGAGAGGCAGAGCCGGGAGACAAGGCTGCCAATGGAGAAACTGCCCAGGGCAGAAAGGGAGAAAAGAAACACCTGCCCTCCCCCTTTCTCTTCCTTATAATGTCTGATCCATAGCTCCTACTGGCCTGGCCAGAAACAGCTAACAGGGAGCTTGAGAGGCTCCAAAGGACGCTTGAGAAATGCAGCCTGCAGGTGTCAACACCCTTGAGCAGAGCTGGGGAAGGGAAAGGACCCTGCAAGCAAACAGGCCCAGGAAACCAACTTTTCTTCTTTTTTTGGTTTATTTTTATTTTTTATAGAAAGTGGGGGGGGGGGGTTGGGGCAGAGAGGAGAGAGAATCTTTTTTTTTTAATTTTTTTAAATGTTTATTTTTGACAGAGAGAGAGACAGAGCATGAGTAGGGGAGAGGCAGAGAGAGAAGGAGACACAGAATCCAAAGCAGGCTCCAGGCTCTGAGCTGTCCGCACAGTGCCCAACGCAGGGCTTGAACTCACAGACCGCGAGATCATGACCTGAGCCAAAGTCGGATGCTCAGCCGACTGAGCCACCCAGGCGCCCCAACTTTTCTTCTTTCCAAAGCCCACCTGTCTCACCTGTGATGAGCACTGTGCTGCCCCACCCAGCACGGCCTACAGAAACCAAGGACTCACCCCCTCAGCTGCTGGGAGTGCTGCTGGGAGACAGCCCTTCGGTTGTGACCCTCTTTGGGGACAGTGATGGCTAAAAGCACCACTGTGCCCATGGTTGTACCCCTTCCTGTGGCGGCTGATACCTAATGACTGAGGCGAGGCAAAAAGGTCCAGCCCAATTAGGAACCACTCTGAAGGGCCATCTGGCTTCAGAACTCCCAAGAGTTGATGGACACCATCTCTGAGAAAAGCATCATAGCTCAGCTTTTCCCTCTGTCCAGTCTTGCTTTCTTTCCCTCCAGGCTCCTTCCTTTCTCCCTCATAAACCTTCTACATACTAATCATCTCAGAGGCTCCTTCCTGGGAACCCAAGCTGGGACATTCATGTTAGGTTCCATAATTGAGTTAACTTTGTTTTGATCCTTTCAGCCTTCGGGATATCCTCCTGTCATACCAGGGAGTGAGGAATCCCCTACCTGGCCTCCATTCGGTGACTCATACATCCACTGCTAGAATGTTCTTCCCAGACAATCAGCAGGCTCAGTCCTTCACCTCATTTAGGTCTCTGCTCAAATGTCATCCACCCGTGAATCATAGCCTTCTCTAGCGCCAGACTCTTCCTTACCTTTCTTTACAGCACTTATTGTCAGCTGACCAATTATTTACAATTATTTCTTTATCATGTCTCCACTCAAGAACAGGGAGTTTGGATTTGTTCATAGCTGTTTGCCACACAGTGGGAGCTCAGTTAAATTGACTAATGAATTCATGCGTTCGTTTAGTGAGTGCCAAGCCCTGTGTCAGACACTGATGATGCATTTGGAAATTTCTGGTCTAGTGGGGAAATTAGACAAGTAGAAAAATCATGGTAACACAACGTGGCAAGTGCAGTAACCGAGGCACAGTTGTCAACCGATGAGATCAACTTAGGTAGCCAGGGCAGAGCTCCAGAGAGCAGGTGATAAGGGATTAGCTCCCCAAGGAAGGGCAGGGAAGACAGGTCCTGGAATGGGTGAGCTGTAGAGTGGTCCAGGCACACAGGTGGGTGACAGCAGAGGTCTCTAGGACATCAGGGTCAAAAGGGCAATGAGACAAGGAAGGCCAGGCATGCCCTAAGATCCAGCCAGCACTGCCTTTTCTGGAGTTTCTCATACGTTCGCTTGAATGTGCAAAAATTCACATACAAGGGTGATCACTGCCACACTGGTTACAATGGCAGAAAAAAAGGAGCAACATAAATGTTGATCAAGAGGGAAACGGCTAAATCAGTAAAGGAACCTATGCACTTTGGAGTACGGCAGCTATTATATCAGTCTTTATGCACCAACTTGTAAAGACTATATGTACACATTATAATAGTAAGTGGAAAGGGAGATCATGGAAGTATATCAACATATTCATACCATTTTGTTCAAATACACACACATGGACGCATATGTGTGTTTACATAAACAGAGACTCCTCTGGAAGGAAACTTAGTTGACAGTGGAATAGTGGGACGGGAACAGACAAGGGGAGGCTTTTGTCTTGGGGGTATTATTTGAGTTTGTTAAAATTGTCATGGATTAACTTTCACATTAAATAAAAGGAAAGGAAGAGAGAGAAGCAAGTCCTACGAGCTTAAGGCCACCAGGCAGAAGAGACAAACTGAAGATCCACAAATACAAAGAGGATAACTGATCAAAGCAGGTCAGAGGTGGAATGCCTGGGTGGCTCAGTCGGTGAACGTCCGGCTTCGGCTGAGGTCATGATCTCACAGTTCGTGAGTTCGAGCCCTGCGTTAGGCTCTTTGCTGACCGCTCGGAGCCTGGAGCCTGCTTCGGATTCTATGTCTCCCTCTCTTTCTCTCTGCCCCTCCCCTGCTCGTGCTCTGTCCCTCTCTCTCTCTCTCTCTCAAAAATAAATAAACATTAAAAGCAGGTCAGAGGGGTTAAAGCAAATTAGAGATAGGAGTCAGGAAAATGAGCTAATTCAAGAGCAGGGCAGGGCAGCGGGGAGGGACTGGGACCTAGGTGACTTAATTCCAGGAGCAGCACTGTTGACTCTCTGGCCTCCAGGCCACTTCCGGCCTCACGTGTGAGGCTGTCAGAGCCTCCCTCAGTTACACTGCGCTTTGAAGGAGCAGGAGTAGCAGAGT
Source organism: Acinonyx jubatus (assembly GCF_027475565.1). Taxonomy (NCBI): domain Eukaryota; kingdom Metazoa; phylum Chordata; class Mammalia; order Carnivora; family Felidae; genus Acinonyx; species Acinonyx jubatus. The sequence goes on along the minus strand of NC_069384.1, from coordinate 131,126,309 downwards.
TCAGATGATGAGCCCCAGCCTTCGAGCTTTCTCTACCTCAGTACTCCCTTCCTATATCCCTGAGGACAGAGAAGGCGGAGCGCTTCTGCCTTCTCTTACCAGCTCCTTTCACCAAAGCAGGTCTTTTCTTCTTTGCTCCTTGGGAGACTTCTCAAAGCCTTTAGCAAGCTTTATTTTTTTTTATTTTTTTATTTTTTGCATTATGAAGCTCTAACAGGGGATGCTGTATGCAGCATTTCCAAAAACAATCTGGCCACAGAGCACTCTTTCATTAGGTAATATATTTTAATTGTAATTAAGTTTTAATTACATAAGTACTGTGTGGGTGTTTTCTCCTTGTAAAGAACATCCAGTCTACCCTGCTGGAGGGAAAGGCCACATGGAAAAAGAGGCCCTGGAGGATGAGACACCACATGGTGAGAGAAATCAAGTAGAAAAGGTCCAAGGCATAGCAGCCTTGAGGGTGGGGCCATCTTGACCATCGAGCCCAGTCCTGCTGAATGCAGTTGCACGAGAGGGCCAGATGGTTCTGTGTGGAAGAACCCTGTGGGAAGTCTTGACCCAGAGAATTATGAGAAATAATTGATTTTTGTTTTAAGCCACTAAGCTTCAGTGTGGTTCCTTATGCAGCAATAGATAACAGATACATTCTCTCATCTCATCCCCAATGTCAATCTCCCCCTTCCCCAAGGAAACATTATCTTGAAATTTGTCTTTATCATTACTTGGCTTTTTAAAAAAAAATAGTTCTATCAAGTATTGTTTTGCAATATAATATATGATTTGTAGCTGTTTTTGAGCATTATAAATATAGATTCACGCTACATGTATTTTGGGGAGAATAGAATTGTGGAATACTCACCAAATGAAATACTGTCACACTAGTGAAAATGAATATTGCCACACACAATACCACGGGTGGATGAAAAGCTTAGAGTCATAGTGTTGTATTGCAAACAGCAAGTTGCAAAAGACTATAATACAGATCATTCATCTTTTCGTATCATTATTGGCCATTTCTTCTTCTTTGATTTTCTGGTTCATTTCTTTTATCCATTTTTCTTTTGGGTTGTTTGTCTTTTTCTTATTGATTTGTTGGAATTCTTTATTCATTTTTAGAAGTGTCCCACTGAAGGTAGAGTACTAGGAATTACTTGAATCTGGAGAAACATTTCCAAGAATAGAGTTTAAAATTACCAAATCATACCAACCAACAAAAAGCACCCTGGAAGGTATTGAAAAAAATTGGACAAAATTAATAACAAATTACCAGGCTCTTCAACTTCTGGGCTAAAAATTCCAAGGATCAAAGACCCAAAAGAGTTTTGGGCTCTATTGCCAGATAAGAGGCTATTTATATATATCCACACTGCACAGAGGTTCTATTTCATATTTTCTTCGCTACCAATAGGAAATGCATCATTTAACTTGAGATATGGCCCCCTTTTAAACATTTCTTAGGATAGACCAATGAATTACTGTTCTCCCTAGCAGCGAATTTATATTGCACTAAGAAAAAATAGACTCCTTTAACCCCTGAAGAGTCACATTTCTTTCATTTAGGTCACTTGATAGGGCCATTATAGACTCCGATAAGACATGTGGGACTCTGTTTAATATCAGGCAATTTTCTTGTGCCTCTTCATTTATTAAAAGAATGTATCCATTAGCAGTCATTAGTACATTCTGTCAAGATGGAGGCTAAATTATCCTCGATGGCTTAAGAGAAAATGCTTTTTTAAGAAAAATAATGGCATTAATTGCTCAGTGGAATAGATACGGCTTTCTTTGTCATAACCTCTCCCTCCTCCCCCCAGTGCAATTGGACACTGCTTACCTCTGTGAAAGATCCAGGCCATTTTCTCCTTACCCTATGAGTCAGCTCCTTGCTCCAGCCTGTGGCCTCTCCAGTGGCAGGCCACTATCCACAGGGAATACACAGAGCTCCTCGGCCCATCACAGTGAGGAAACTTGACTGATTCCTCTTGCTCCCTAATTCATCCAAGGGTGGAAGAGGAAGGAGACGCCTCACTTAGCAAACAATCTCATTTGAAGGGACTCAGTTTTAGCAACAGGAAGCAAACCACATTAGAGAAATAATTGCCCTCCTATAGCTCCAAACTGAAACCCATCTCCTTTTTGACCTTTCATTTGGAACATATGCTCTCTGGAATGTGTGGTTGGAGGAAGGAGATTGTAGGAGTGTATGTTTGTGTGTGGTATGTTTTCATAATTAAAAACAAATTTCCTATGTACCTTTTTTATTAAAAATCTTAAGGTTTGATTAGTGAAAAGCTCCCATCTCCTAATATGGGTATATCTCCAGGTTCTGTCTTTCTCTTACTCCCTCCCTCTCAGATTATGTCAGTTCTCACAGGCATTAGTAATTACATCTGTTTTAGTTAAGATATGTTCAGGGGAAAGTAATAAAATACCAACTAATAATAACATAAGTAACAAAGACATTTAATAAACTTGTGTGTAACAAGTAGTCTGGAGGTAGGCAATTCCAGACTTGGTTCAGCAGATCAACAAGGACACCAGTGACTGACCAAAGGTTCTTACTCTCTTTCCGCTTTGTCACCATCACTGTGACATATGTGTCAGCCATATCTCTCAACACGTCAAGCCACATCTCTCCAACAATCCCATTCTCTCCTGACAGAGTCGCAAGCAGGAAGGAAAGAAATGAAAGCCAAACGGCCTTCTCCTCATGGAGGTCTGTTTTATCAGGAAGAAAATCCTTCCAGAAGTCCCTTGGCCATTGGCCAGAATTGGATCACATGTTCACCCCCTGACCAACCAAAGGGAAATAAGTTATCATGTTTGGACCTTGGCCAGTCATGATTTATCCTCCCTGTCTGAGCCATTGCAACCCAAACACAGGTTGGATTCTACTCAGAAGAAAAGAGGAATTGAGGAGGCAACAGCTCCCAGATCTTATTTCCAGCCCTGACCAGCTCTAGTTACATCTTTCCAACTGCCTAATGGGCAGCACTACCTCTTGTCCTACTATCATCCCAAACTCAGTCGTTTGGGGAACAGATTCCTTTTTCTTATCTCCTAATACTGCCTCTCTTTTCTGCATTTCCTGACATTTCCAGTGGTAATTTCATCCACCCATTATGGAGGCTTTGAAACTTAGGATCACTTTTGATGTCCTCTCTGTCTGGACTTCCTTACCCAGTTGGTCCCCAAGAGAAGTCAATTCTCTGTCTTCCTAACATCTTCTACTCTGGTTCATCGTTCCCACTCTTTTTGCCACTCCTGCCATCATGCTGTTCCAGTGGCACATGGGCCCCTTCGTGTCATCTGAAATAGGCCCCAGCCTCAGAGTCACGCACTCTGCAACCACACTCACCTTCTTAAAGCCTGCAGTCCTCATTCCTCCCACATCTAGAAACATATACCCATGGGAGAAAACTTTTTAGTTTGGGTTTTAAGATTTTCTACATTACATTTGAAAATGCTTCCCCATTATTCTCTGCTCCAGTCATACTGGTCAGTTCACTGTTCCCTGAAATATGCTTCATGCACCCATTTGTCCACACCATTCCCTTTAAAAAGGAACTTCAGGGTTAAATAACTAGACAAGTGTAACTCTGAAATGGCCATATTACCGGTGCTTTACAATGTGCCAAAATAATAGTTGCAAGGTAAATAATGACATAATATCCATTGTCAAATATTGGGGAAAGTTTTAAAAATATTTCATCCTAGTGTTGAACTTCAGAGAGTTCAGAGCCCTTTTAAAAGATAAAGGTAGTAGCACTCTAGACCAGGACTGTAATAGATTCTTCAAAAGAGTAGCAATAGGGTAGGGGCACCTGGGTGGGCGGGGGGTGGGGGGGGCGGTGTTCAGTCGATTAAGCATGACTCTTGGTGTCAGTTCAGGTCATGATCTCACAGTGGGATTGAGCCCCAAGTCGGGGCACTGTTAGTGCAAACCCTGCTTGGGATTCTCTCTCTCTCTCCACCTCCCACCCCTCAGGATAAATAAACTTAAAAAAAAAAAAAAAGAGTAGCAGTAAATCTATACAGTATGATGTCATCTCTTGGTGGAAGGACCATTTATTCGTTCATTCATTGGTAATCAGGAGATTGCAATTTCATTGCCTGACAACTGCCAGGCAGAATTCTTGGCAGGAGAACTCTCTATATTTAGGAAAATATCTTGACAAATTGCTTCGGGGTAGAAAGTGAGGTTCAGACAGAATCTGACTACACTATTTTTATCAGGGTGCCATGCTCGTGTCTAGGTAAGTGAAGGACTTATCTTCTTGAGCATTTTTTCAGAAAGAAAAAACAAATCACTCGAAGAAAAACGGCAAGGTTATCAAGGCAGAACCTTGGGTCGAAAACCAGGATATACTCCGAACTGTTTTCTGTTCAAATATTTTATGAACAAAAAAGTAGGAGGCTTTGGGCTTGGCTATTAAGATCAGGTGAAGGTAGGGTCTGGTATCAAGTTGCCCATAGGGCTTCTCTGAAGGAATTTGTCAAAGTACAGCTTTTTGTTAATATCTAGGGTTTATAAGCCTAGCAGGAACTCTGGCTCTGTCCCTTCAAAGCTTTGTCGAAACTCTATGAACTCATTTCTTCATTTGGAAGATAGAAGTGGGGGTGGGGGTAGGGGGGACACTATACTCCACCCAGGCCTGCTTTGTATTGTGTTTCCTATATGCATTCACACATTTATGTTAAGCTGACTTCTCATTTTTTGATTCACATTTCTTTGGTAAAATTGTCTATATCAGTAGTGATGCCTTTGGCTAAAAGTAACAGAAACTCCATTTCAACTGGTTCATACCTTAAAGGGGATTTACTGACTCATGCAACTAAAAGAGTCCAGATATACAATAGCCATCAAGTGTGGTTCCATCAGCCTCCAAACTGCCTCTCTATCATCTGCTTGGTCCCTCCCTCTTTTGTGGGTTCGCAGCATAGTCAGGCTGACGGCAAGGTGACCGTAGCATCTCCTGGCTTTGCAGTCTGGCCATAACAATGTCCAAAGAAGAGGGACCACTCCGCTCAGTAACACAGCTATTAAGAGTGAGACCTCTTAAACACTCTTTACCCTAGACAATAGATGTCACATGTGCACTGTAAAAAACTTGAAAAATAGAGACAAACAGATTGAAAATCGTAACTCAGTCACTCAGAAAACCACTCCTTTAGCATTTTTCTTCTAACGGGTTTTTGCAATTGTTAAGATTCTAGAGTGTTAGCAATTTTGAATCCTTTTTATTTAATATTATGTCATAATCATTTTCCACATCATTATAAATCTCTTGAAAATAGTACTTATAATGATGACACAGTGCTCAATTAATTTCATGTTCTAAAATGGAAAAAAAAAAAAGTGAGACCTCTTACCCTGAAACTCCTGCCAAACCTTCTATTGCATCATCTCATTGGCGAGAATTTGGTCAGATGCCCACCCCTGAACCAATCCCTTTGGCCTGAGGAATGTCACACGCTAACTGTCTAAGGTCTGGATTCCTAGACTTTTTCTGCGGCAAGGAGGGAAGATTATTCAGACCAATCAAGCCCACACTGCAACTGGAGGTGGAGTCAACTTCCCTAAACCTCAGGGCTGCATGGACCCAAACAAAACTCCCTGAACAAATCAGGGGGCCGCCAGAAACAGGCGAAAGGAAATGGAGGCTGGGTAAGCATCTTCAAAGTTCCTTCTGTACAAAATTACAGAATACCTATCTCATCTCATACCACTAAACAGGATACAGGCATGTCTGATAACCAGAGGCTGTAATGTTCACAGAGTTCAAGTCTGCCAGATCTTTATCTAACAAGGAAATGGGAAGCATGTAAACAGTGACCGCTCTGTGGGTAACCATCCACCAGCATACGTGAAGCCAATTGTTTCCACTCCATATGGGATACTAATCAGCTTAATTATGTGGGGGAAAAAAAAACAACTCAAGAACCAAAACTGCTCCAATGTTTCACCAGAGTTGGGGGAAAAAAAAAGGGGAAAAATATGCTTTCTTCAAACAGAACAGGAAAATGTTTGAAAGGAACGATCAAAAGTGAAATATTCTTTAATCGCTGGGTTTTTTTTCACCAGAGGAACATAAAAGATGTTGGAAAATATACTCTGTTCGGATAGAAAAATAGAGTGTTGGAAAAGATCAATCAGAGACTGAGCAGTTTTTAACTGTCAGTCGTTAATATCCATTTTTATTCTGCTACCAAATTTACACTCAGCATTTATATAATATTTGCAAAATACTATGTTTATCGGTTTTGTGGGTGTGGCAAGAAGTCTGTCAATCCAACCCTGCTTTTGGTCTCAAATTGACTTAGAAGAACAGTCGATCCATTCTTCCAACAAAACATCTATTGAGGGCCTCTGACGTACCAGGCTGCCCCGTGCCTGCTGCATAGTCACGTGGTCAGCCAGCTGCCTTCCTTACCTTTCACAGAAAGAGGGTGCCTTGGAGGCCATCATCCAAGGCCCTTCTTTTGAGCACCCTGATCCTTCCTCTGATGCCAGCTCAGATGGGTCACCGACTTATTAAGCTCCCACTACCAAGAAAGAACAGTACAAAATGCGTGATGTGAAGATAAAGAGAAATCATTAACATACCTCATATTCCTGGGACCTTCGCAACCTTTCTGGAGATATAGCACCACCAGGAAAGAAAGAAGAGCCCATCTTCTTTCAAAGAGTTGGTGAACTGACACCGGAAGGGTAGGTAGTGCAGGAGTAAACTATGTCCAGGTTAATATAATATGTGTGCAGGGTGGGAAGGGAGACTGGCATGAATGCAGAACAGTGGGAATGAACCACTAAAGGCTAAACTATGGAAGGCTTGGAAGTCAGATAGATTTAGACCCCATGGGCTAAGGAAAAGGGAAATGGTTTACATCTCAAAAGCAAGGCTGTGATCCAGTGCTTCCTCCCCCCACCCCCCCAAAATCCTGCCTGTTGAAGCAGCCAATGTGGTACAGTAGAAAGAGTAAAGCCTTTGGTGTCCAGCTAACCTAGGGTTGAATCCCGGGTCAACCACTTGCCAGCCACGTGACCTTGGGAAAACTACTTATCCTCCCTGAGCCTCGGTTTTCTCATGTAAATAAAGAAATGAAGCCCATGTTCTAAAGTTGTGCTGTCTAGTGAGGTAGACATAAGCTCTGTGTAGCTATTGCACTTGAAATGCAGCTGGTCCAAATTCAGACGTATGAAATGTACACCAGATTTGGAAAATTGAGTATGAAAAAGTAAAAAGAAAAATATCTCATAATTCTTTATATTGATTATATGCTGAAATGATAATGTTGGATATATTGGGTTAAATAAAATACATTATGGAAATTCATTTTATCTGTTTCTTTTTGCTTCTTGTAATGTAGCTATTGGAAACTTTAAAATTACATAGCTATAATGTTAGGCAAGGCAAGAAACAGTTCTTTTTTTCTGGTAGAAACTGGAAGTAGAATTTTGTTCCTTAATGTCTTTAAAATCAGTGAGCACAGTAATTTGTAAACATGGCCACAATTTCTATCAATGCCAGTTGGCCGTGTCCTCCTACTCAGACTCTGAGCTGAACTTGCTACTTGCTTTGCTGATGGGACTTGAGCAAACAGGGTGTGAGCAGAGGCTGTCAAAGTGCTTGTGCATCAGGGCTAACTCTCTTGTGTTCTTGGGAAACTCACAGCTAAATGAATAAACCCAAGCTAGCCTGCTGAATGACAAAAGATACATGGTCAAGTTTCCCCAATGCCCCAGCTGTCATGGAGCCAACCTCCAGACATGTAAGTAAGGCCATGCTAGGTCATCCAGCCCCAACTGAGCTGATCTAGCTGACCCATAGAATCATGAGAAATCATAAATGTTTATTGTTTTAATATAAGTTTTGGGGCATCTTGTGCAGCAAAACTTAGCTGGTAGAGTGTGGATGGGTCCATGACAGCCATGATATTCATAGAATCTTCACCAGAGTCTGGGGAAGAATGGAGACTAAAAAATTCCAGTTAATCTGGTCTCTGTTTGAGGGGAGAACTTCCAACTGCGTTCATACACACACATACACTCACACACACACACACACACACACACACACTCACAGAACTGACAGAAGAATTAGAAATGTGGGTGCAAACAGATTGAAGATCTCACACGGGATTTTCCAACCTTTTGGGGCATAAAGATTTCTTTTTCTGAGGGAAAAACACTTGGACACCTGTATTCTGGTAGTTGTTTATTAATATCTATCTATTGGCAGAGAACATATATAATGCCCAGAGAGCCCCTGCTGGTATTTACATGCATTTATGAAATTGAGATAAAAGAAGTCTTTCTAGATGGATCAGTTAAAATATGGTGCCACCTGGGGATGACTCAGCCCCAAAGTAGGACAAATGGCTCATGGAAAGGAATTGGGGTTCGTTTTCAACCCTTGTATGAGCCCCCTCATACAAGGCACTTTGGGCCAGGGGACAACCCATTTAACCATAGAGAAGCCCTGATGACCCAAAGACTCTATGGATTCAGTAAAGCCTTGAAATGAAACTGTGTTTGGCTCATAGGGACAGAATCTGGATGAATTTGAAAAATAGTCATTATTTTACTGAAAAAAAAAGCTTTGAGGTTTGAAATGGATTCAGACTCCTTGCCATAAACTTATACTTCCCCAAGGCTCTATAGTCCAGAGCTGGGTTCAGACAACTCAAGATCGTGTCTAATGGTCACAGTGGGGCAAGAGTGAGGGTGACATTGTCCATCTCTGGCCTGAACTCAGTTCACAGCTGCAGATCAAGTGTGAGTATTGGCAAAGGAAATACAGTGACAACTTACCACTTCGCCCCACATTGAAATCACGGGATATGATGCTAAATTAATCCTTTTACGTTTTGTTCACACGTATTTTTCTGTGAAAAAAAGATGCCTACAAGTGAATAATCTTAACATAAAATTCTGAGTTATTAATAGCACTTAGTTTGAGCCATGAGTTAATTTAGCCACTCAAGTGTCCCAGCGTAACCGAAATGTGCCATCTTAAAAACTGCTCCGGTGCATCAAGTTCCCCCAAAAGGGCACAGATTCCAAAGATGGGCATTGGAACATTATTCTATCTCTCCTCACATCCAACCAAACACTAAATTAAATACAGAAATATGCCTTCGTATCCGTTGACTGTTCTCTTGAGACTGTGTGATCCTCTGTAACGATGTCTTGTGTTTGCATGAGGCATTCGCTTTTTTAGAGCCCATTCATGAAACCACAAAACATAAACCATAGAACTATTTTAGACCGTTAAAATAAGTTTTTCTTTTCACAGTGATCTTATGGGATGACAGGGGCAAGCATTGCACTTTTGCCTGCTTCAGAGATGGGGGGAAATTGCAGGACAGAGACGGTATTCTCAAAAGTATTAGCAGAACTAGTCAGTGCCCAGCTCTCCCCACTAACATGTAGCTGCTTTATAAGGGGCAATAGGACATCCCAAGGACCATACTTTTCAACTCATTAGTTAACCCAAGCCAGTGGCGTGCTGGCAAATGTATAACAACTGAATCTCCAAGTGACAAAGCCGTGATTTGCACAACTTGCCAATTTCCATGGTATAAAGACGCCTATTGCAGCTGATACCCAGCTACTGCGTGATATCACCGAGTGCAGCTGGGGAGAGGTGCTCAGCAATACTCCATTATTTAATATTTCTGTACAATAGACCTAAGCAACCTCAAGAATGTGATAGTAGTAAAATGTAGTCAAATAATTAGTACATGATGAATTTGGAATATTTGTTACCTCCATTTTTAAATAGAATGTATTTAATTGTAAGTTCTTATAAGTTAATTTTTAATGATGGCCATATCACCCAATTCCTGAAAATTTAACAATTGTCTCTCACTTGTCAGGAGGAGCTAACTTCGCATGCTCCCCGCCCCCCCCCCCAGCCTTCCTTTCAAGTTATTTCAGTTTTAAAATAAAATACATATTACCCCTAGGGGGCACAGCCAGGGAGACACTTAACTCAGTCCTCCCCAACTAACACACATATTTTGACACTTTGTAGGTTGCACAAGCGAACGCATAGCAATTTGTAGATGGCCTGGGCTAAAAGTCAAAGACAAGTGCTAGAAGCAGAGGTCTGAGGACCATTGATAGCATTAAGGAATATGCACTGAGGAATGTTCATACAACCTTCCTGAAGACCAGAACAAAGAAAATCTGCCCTCCTGTTGCAGAAGAAGAGAGTACCTTTGGTCTGAATTATTCCGCTTTGGCTACTGACTGAACTAAACCAGATTATTACACAAGTTTCCATTTTCTTCTAGCTTGGCCTAAGGTTTATGTTTGGGACATAAAATATTAGCACTGGGAAAGATAGTAGTCAAGCCCGCCTCATCAGTTTACAGATGAGAAACCCAGCAGATGAGGGAATAGAGTAAGGCAAATAAGGTACTGGGGGTGCAAAATTTAAAGAGGCATGTATTCTCAGGATCAAGTGCAGTAAGGATCCAGTGTCTCCTTAAATTTTGCACTCGAGGCACCTCACTCGCTTCGCCTTCTCCTGGTCCTGAAACAAATGCCCAAAGAGGTCCAGTTTTCTCTGCTAGCTGGAACTAATACATATCCTTTAACCTCTGCTCTGGAATCTTCCCCCTCCAGTAGGCTACCCCCAGCTCTGGCCAACCTTTGGAGGGAAGACCTTCAAAACCACGCAGGAAGTTTTGTGCCCAGCTAGAGTAGCAGTTCTAGCTCTCAATCGAGGTGGCATAATAGAATATCCCCAGGGAGCCTTAACTGTTTCTGATTCCCGAGTGCCACTCAGATTTTAATTTCAGACTTGTTCTGAGATGGGCCCTGCATCATATTTTTTTATTTATTTTTATTTTTTTTAACGTTTATTCATTTTTGAGAGAGAGAGAGAGAGAGAGAGACAGACAGACAGAGCATTAGTGGGGGAGGGGCAGAGAGAGAGGGAGACACCGAATCCAAAGCAGGCTCCAGGTTCCGAGCTGTCAGCACAGACCCCGACGCGGGGCTTGAACTCACAAACCATGAGATCATGACCTGAGCTGAAGTCAGATGATTAACCGACTGAGCCACCCAGGTGCCCCTGTTTGTTTTTAAAGCTCCTCTGTGATTATTATATGCAGCCAAGGTTGAGAACCATTGCATAATAAAAACAATAATAATAATAACTGTCCAAATAAAAACCCAGATTAGTTAAGAAAGGGCAGGTTTTGTTTAAGCTGTGGTGTGGAACATCATTGTTTGTGTCCTTTCCCATTGGTATTGTTAATTCAGTACATTATCTGCATCCATAAAGAACTACCTTGTTTAAGAAAAAATGAAAATCAAACAAGCAGGTAGCACCTTGGCCTGCATTAAGACTGCACTGACTCCGTCCCACAGTGCAAGACCTCACCCACCACAAGGCAATCATAGTATTCCAACGGGTGGACTTTTGCACTCTCAGTGGGAAAAATGCAAAGCAATATATATACAAGGGTGGGGCACCTGGGTGGCTCAGTTGGTTAAGCATCTGACTTCCACTCAGGTCATGATCTCACTACTCGTGAGTTCAAGCCCCACATCGCGCTCTGTGCTAACAGCTTGGACCCTGAAGCCTGCTTCAGATTCTGTGTCTCCTTCTCTCTCTGCCCCTTCCTGCTCATGCTCTGTCTCTCTCTGTCTCTCAAAAATAAATAAATGTAAAAAAAAATTTTAATAAATGAACATTTAAAAAATATATATAAACAAGGGAAATATTTATTATTCTTTTTTTTAAATTTTTTTTTAACGTTTATTTATTTTTGAGACAGAGACAGAGCATGAACGGGGGAGGGGCAGAGAGAGAGGGAGACACAGAATCGGAAGCAGGCTTCAGGCTCTGAGCCATCAGCCCAGAGCCCGACGCGGAGCTCGAACTCACGGAGTGTGAGATCGTGACCTGAGCTGAAGTCGGACGCTTAACCGACTGAGCCACCCAGGCGCCCCTGAAATATTTATTACTCTTAAGAAGGAAAGCTACAAACTATTTCTGAGTACTGGTAAAATTATTTTCAATAGAACCATTTGACCAAACAATGACTTTGCTAATTTACAAATCACTCCTCTTAGTGATTGAGACACAGAGGATCCTCCAAAAGGAAGAGTGATTTTACCATTTTCATCAGTGTTTGTCAGAGATTTGAGAGCAAGAATTCTGCATTTATTCAAAAATATTCTAGACTATAGGCTTTTTAGTAACACGGGTATACCCAGAAATCCCTATTTCACTTGAGAAAATGTAAACTCTATGAATCAATTTGTGGTGGTGGTTCCCTGATTGCATACATTAGTCAAAACTCATAGAACTGTACATGCTAAAAGTGGTCAATCTCACTGTAAGTAAATAGCATCTCAATTTTTAAAAATTAAACATAGGGAGGGGCGCCTGGGTGGGTCAGTCAACTCTTGACTTAGACTCGGCCCCACGTGGTTCATGAAGTCCAGCCCCACATCGGGCTCTACGCTGACAGTGCGAAGCTTGTTTGGGATTCTCTCTCTCCTTCTCTCTCTGCCCCTCCTGTGTGTTCAATCTCTCTCTCTCTCTCTCTCTCTCTCTCTCTCTATCAAAATGGATGAATAAACTTAAAACATAAAATAAAATTGCTCTTCTGAAGGCATTGTTTGTACTGCAGGCCAGCATCTCTGAGACTAAAGACCCACTCAGTTGCCTGTGTAATCCTGGGTATCCCGTTTAAGCCCAAGTTATTCATCTTTGAGAACTAACAAAATCAGGTATTAGAAATCATGGTATCACTGAGTAGAATAAATTGTCTGTGAATTTAAATGCAACAATAGTAGAAAGTTTGCCATATGTCAGGCACTGTAATGAAATGATCAAACTTTTCTTTTCAACAGGACCACTCTGGCTTCTATGTTGAGAAGTGATAGAGGTGAAGGGAGGAAGGGGTGTGAACAAAGTGGAAGCAGGGAGGCCCATTAGAAGGGTATTGAAACACTCAGGTGAGAGATGGTGATGGTTTGGTCCGCAGTGGAGGTCGTGAAAGTGGTGGGACAAGGTTGCCGTTTGGATATTTTGAAGACAGAATCCATCATCTTTGCCGATAGATTGGATTTGAGGTGTTACAGAAAAAGAGGAGGCAAGAATGTCCTATAGATTTGAGCCCCTGAATAGCTAGAAGGATGGAGTTGCCATTTCCTGGGATGGGAAGATAAAAGAGAAGGAAATTGCAAAGGACAGAAGGTCAGGTGTTTGGCATGTTAAGAGTGAGATATCTACTAGCTGTCCAGTAGGGTTGTCAAATGGGCAAGTGGAGAAATGAGTCTGGAGTTCAGAGGAAGGGTCAGCACTGCAGGTGGGTAAGCTACAGCCATGACGCTGGAAAACTTACCATTGGATGAGGGAGGTAAGAAAGAGAAGAGGTCCAAGGACTGGGATCTGGGACACTGCAACATCAGAAGGTTGTGGAGGTAAAGAGCAGCCAGCAATGGACCGAGCAGGAGCAGCTAACAAGGTAAGAAGAGGGTGATATCCTGGAAGATGAGGGAAGACAGTGTATCTGTAGGGGGAAAGATCTACTGCATCAAAAAGAGCTCGGAGGTCAAACTTTTAGTGAGGCAACCTGAAGGCTGAGTGGCCGGTAGCCCTCCCTGGATCTCAGTCCAAGAGGCCACCCTTCCTTCCTCACTGTCAGCTTGCCCATTTCTATCTCTGTCACGTGTGTTATTACTCTCCCCTGTAGTCAGCTCCATTCTCTATCTTGAGCTCTCCTCTTGGTCATTTCACTATTTCCGGTGCCCTGTGTATGCTCAATAAATGGTTATTGACTAAACAAAAGATGAATGAGTGAGAAAATGGTCAGGGATGGGGATGGGACTGGAGAGAGGTTTATATGCCTCCCATCCCCAATATCTAAGGAAAATGAGTTGTCTTCAAGTGCCACAAGAGTCAGGGTTCAGTTGGAGCCTCTTCTCTTGGCTCACATGCACTGTTATATTTTCAGGAATTCTGATAGCTGGCTATTAAAAACAGCCATAATTAAAAACTACATTATGCAAACTTATACCCAAATAAATACATTAAATGCAAAGGTAATAAAATCTCCACTTCCCAAGGATTTCACTACATTTTACTATTCTCTGTGCTCTTGAGTTTACCACTTCTATTGTATCTGAATGGTGGAAACACTATAAAATGCGGTGCTATTGGATTCTTCTTCCCAACATCGCATTCGGTGGTATCATGTTGGTAGCTTGAAACAGAAACGGACTACGGTGAGAGTGCTTCCACCACAGACACAAGCGCTTTCTACAAATCACGGACCCCTCCCCCCAGTCTGTTGTTAAACCTTTGCCATCTTACCATTGGCAATGTTCTTTTATTATTATTTTTTTATTTGAGAGAGACAGAGAGAGAGAAAGTGCACGCATGCACCCATGGGGGGGGGGGCAGAGAGAGAGAGAGAGAGAATCTTTTTAAAAAAAATTTTTTTTAAATGTTCGTTCATCTTTGAGAGAGAGACAGACAGAGCATGAGCAGGGGAGGGGCAGAGAGAGAGGGAGACACAGAATCCAAAACAGGCTCCAGGCTCCGAGCTGACAGCACAGAGTCCAACACGGGGCTCGAACCCGGGAACGGCATGACCGGAGTGGAAGTCGAACACTCAACCGACTGAGCCACCCAGGTAAATATATATTTTTTTAGATGTTTATTTATTTATTTTGGGAGGGGAGGGGCAGAGAGTAAAAGAGAGAAAGAATCCCAAGCAGGCCCCATGCCCAGCACAGAGCCCGATTTGTGGCTTGATCTCACGACTCTGAGATCATGACCTGAGCAGAAATCAAGAGTTGGACGCTTAACCAACTGAGTGTCTCAGCCCCTGGTTGTTCTATATTTCCTATAACAACCTCCAGTAGGCGACCTTTCTTCAACGGGGGAAAAAAAGATCACTGAATTCTCTGAGAAAGCAACATTTTCTTCTTTGAATTTCTATCTTTTACTTGTGTGGATTGCAGGTGGACAAAACAACCAGTGGATTCACTGAATTCTTTTTCTCCCACCAGTGGTTTGATGGTTTGCAGACAGCTAGTGTGTAGCACCATCAATCAAAGAGGTTTCAACATCACTACTGATGACTTCTCTCCCAACCACCACCCTGCAGCCTCTTCCGCTGGATTCTTATGAGAGAAAGTTTAGATTTATAAAAATCACTCATTATTATTTAACTGGGTCGGCAGCTGAGCTGGTTATGAAACATGTGTCTGGATCGGAAATGTGGGTATAAACTGCCAGACTTTAGGGAATTAAAAAAAAAAACATATATGGTGAATGTGGAGGAGAGTAGGATTATTCCCTTTGAATGCTAAGATTCCAGCCTGATTCCTCTCCAGGTCTCTTTCCAGCTCCCGGATGATGCAATTCATCTCCCCACTGGAGTGCATTATGCTCTCTTTAAAGACCCAGAGCTAATGGAATGCTGAGAAAATCAATCCTTTCTTATTATGCAGGCCTGCTGTTTGGTAAATGGAAAGCAAATCCTTTCTTCTTCTAAGTAGGAAAAAAAAAAAAACCAAACTGGAGAGACACCTTGATTATATCCTCTGCATGTCCTGAATGAGAGTCTACACACAATATCTGTGCTTAACATACATTGAATTCAAGAAGGCCAGGTGCATATCCACTCACAATTCAATGGAGAGATGGCACACACACACACCCTATCTCTCTTTCTTTCTCTCTCTCCTCTGAAGAGGGCATATATCATAATGCAATACTTAGAAGGAGACGTATTAAATTGACATCTCACATCCATAGTAATTTTTTTACCATTTATTAGGCATTTACCATGTGCCAATTATCATGCTTTAAGCATACTTTTTTTTTTTAATTTATTTATTTTGAGAAAGAGAGAACAAGTGGGGGAGGGACAGAGAGAGGATCACAAGCAGGTTCCATGCTGTCAGCAAGGAACCCATGAACCGTGGGGCTTGGGCCCATGAGCCATGAGGTCATGACCTGAGCTGAAATCAAAAGTCATAGCCAACAGGTGCCCCTAAACATTTCTTTTAAACAACAACCTCAGTGGGGCGCCTGGGTGGCTCAGTCGGTTAAGCGGCCGACTTCGGCTCAGGTCATGATCTCGCAGTCTGTGGGTTCGAGCCCCGCGTCGGGCTCTGTGCTGACAGCTCAGAGCCTGGAGCCTGTTTCAGATTCTGTGTCTCCCTCTCTCTGACCCTCCCCCATTCATGCTCTGTCTCAAAAATAAATAAACATTAAAAAAAGAATTAAAAAAAATAAAAATAAAATAATAAACAACAACCTCAGTAAGTATATTCTATTTTTATCCCCATTTTACATTGAGCAAACTAGGTGAGATAAGTGGACTGAGGACACTGTTGGGAACACACTCTGGATTTAAGCCCAGTTCTGTCTGACTCTAAAACCAGGGCTCCTAAACTTAGTTCCATGCTGATGATCATGCCTCACTTAGAACTAACAAAGTGAAAAGCTATGGACAGTGTCAGATTTGATATAAGGATTCTGCTAAGAGTGAGAATACATTGCCTTGCAAAAAGATGAGCTCCCTGATACTGGAGGTATTCAAGAAAAAGTTGAAAGAACACTTCCTAGTGGAGGCTTCACCATTTGGTAGGCTTCTTGTTCTAAGAAGAATGGTTGGTCAAATCTGCTATTTCCCTAAGTGGATTTTTCACCAGAGAAACAGAGAACATATTTTTGGTAAGAAAGTTGACTGTTCTAGGGGCACCTGGGTGGTGGCTCAGTCAGTCAAGCGCCAACCTCGGCTCAGGTCGTGATCTTGTGGTTCATGAGTTCGAGCCCCGCGTTGGGCTCTGTGCTGACAGCTCAGAGCCTGGAGCCTGCTTCGGATTCTGTGTCTCCCTCTCTCTCTGCCCCTCCCACACTTGCACTCTGTCTCTCAAAAATAAATAAACATTAAAAAAAAAAGAGAAAGAAAGAAAGAAAGAAAAAAGGAAGGAAGTTGACTGCTCTACAAAACCAGACTAGAAATGATGGACAAAATGCAATGATTGGGCCATCATGAGGAAGGACTTCTTTTTAGTCCATGCAGTGAACCAGGCTTCGCTGAGAATGATGACCTTCTCTCCATGAGGTTGTTTATGGAAAAGCTGGTGACCACACATAGAGTTCCTTTTGCCTCTACCCTTGTCTTGGGGACTTTATTTTCTCTCACTTGTAGTTTTGCCCCATTTTCCTAACTGATCCATCCTCCAATCTCTCCACAACCTAGCCCATCCTCACACTGATCTGAGTTATCACCACCACCACCCATGGCAGTCTTAC